>NC_090938.1:797647164-799017164 GCF_040938575.1 Ambystoma mexicanum | reverse complement strand
TAGCTACAGTCAGAGAGAGGCCAGGAGAGTGAGAGAGAGTGCAGACCAGGCATTCAAAGGAGGAGTAGTCCTGCATAGGAATGGCAGAAGCAGGACCCACTTCTGAAAGATCAGAGCTATTCCACCTCTGGGTCAGTTATCTCTGGGTTCAGGGAGGATCTTGTAGCCATCGGGCAGTAGAGTGTCAAAACTCATGACAGAGCTGGTCGTGAACCATGTGTCATACCTCGCCTGTTCTGGAAGCTTTGGCATCTATGGAAGCATCGCCATTGAACAGCACATCACACTGTTCCCCAACGTGCAAGTGCGCTCTAGTTGCTTTTCCCCACAGCGGCTTCTGCCCAGCTTATCAACGAGACCACAGAAGCCGCTCCGCATTGCAACCCTCCAGTTTTCTCCTTTGGGTAAGACGCTAGTGTTTTCTTGGCTTTCCTTTGCTTCTCACCTTTCTACTTGATGTCTTTTATTCCCCTTGTGAATTCCTGTTGCTCCTGCATCCTTTGCTTGAGATCCTCCAACCTTGCTACCCTTTTTCCTGTCGCCTTTTGCCTTCCTGCAATTTACCATCCTGTGAATTCATCGGTCTTCGATTACCATCCGGAAGGCTATTCTACCTCGAGGGTTTTTTGCAGCCCTTGGCTTTTCCCCTTATCTTTGGCTGCCAGGTGGCGGGTCTCTTGCCCTGACAGTTCTTGGGTTGTCGGGCATAGTGGCTTCCTCTCGCAATCGACCATTCCTCTACGAGGGACGTTGGTCATCGAGGACGAAGGCAACCTCTAAACAGAGCAAAGAAGGATCATCAGACTCTGCATCCGAATCCTCAGGTGAGGCAGAGCAGCCAATCTGTGAGACCATGAGGGTCATTACGAGGTTGGAGGTAATGGAAAAACGATGCCGGTAATGGATTACTGGCACTGCATACCGCTCCGGGCTATTCCGACTCAAGAACCCGGTATTAGCGATGTCGCTAATAACGTTGTCGCTAATAGCGGAATGGGCGCAGGCTCGCGGCCCTTCGGGCCGGCAATACCGGGATGCCGCTAACAGGAGGACATCACAAGTCAGGCGAACATGCAAATACCAGCATCATGAAGGCGCTAATACGGGATACTGACATGCCCGCAATACTGGCATCGCGAACCACCCGTAAACTGTTATGTGCAATGTTCCCAACTGCCACAGGTGCACACAATCAGCACAGGTGGATGCAATGGAGTCTGGCCCCCCAGCACAAAAGGAACACACCCACACAGCACACCCCTTACCACACCAAAATGATTCCACTTGTAGTAGCAATACTGGGGCTGGAGGACATGCTGTCATTGCTACACCACCAACAACAACAGGCACCACAGAGGACACGCAGGAGGAGAAGGAGGTGAGACAGGCCCAGCAAGTCCCACCACTGCAGGCAGAGGCACCACGTAGGCAGCCACCAAACCGTTGCATCAGAGCCAGTCCATACAACCTAACTCCTTAGCAGATCCACACCATGTACCGGCTGCACCGGGACACCATCACCACCATAGTGGACATGATAAACGTTGACAGCGTCAGCCTGATTGAAATCCGCACTGCCATCCCCTCTCTACTGAAGGTAGTGTCTGTGCACCACTTCCTGGCCACAAGTACCTACCAGCACACACTGTGCCAGCTGCATGGCATATCACAACCTCTCCTTCCATGCATGCTGACCCAAGTGCTGGATGCCCTCCTGAAGCACGCACGCAACCACATATCCCTACCACGGACTGGCCAGGAGCTCGCTGACACTAAAGTTGGCTTACATGCAGTGGCAGGCATGGCCAGTTGCATCAGTGCCCTCTCCTGCACCCATGCTGAATTGGTGGTCCTGCATGCCATAGAGGTTGTGTACCGAAATCGTAAGCAATACCACTCCATCAATGTGCAGATGGTATGTGACTCCAGCAAGATCACCACACATTGTTGTGCCCGATATCCCAGATCCACACATGATGCCATGGTGCTGCGGAATTCCTTGCTACCCCGCTACATGGAGCGACATGCTGGATGACGTGCCTGGCTGCTCGGTAAGTAGCCTGACAGGCCCATGGCAGTGCATTTGGGGGGGGGGTGAATACTGCACCTGGGTGTGATTAGGAGTGAGTGGAGACAACACATACAGCATAACACTGTGGCCCTACTTTTACTGACCTGAACAAGACACAACAATGCATTTCATTACACCAATGTTTCACACCAATGATGATAAGCCATACGTAGAAGGAGGCCACATCCCTCAACGCGTCCACTGCACATCAACAGAGTATACCCCCTGCAACACAATCCAGCAACATGCAGTGAGTATGCCTAACACACATGAATGCAGCAAAGCACAATACAGGACATCTGCAAGAGCATGCAAGTGAACACCCTGCAACATCTGGACAACGCAATCCACACCTGCAGACCATTGTCCAGCACACATTGCGACAAATGTACCTGTATGCATACATCCAGTGACATGTGCATGTGAACACCAAATAGCTGCAGCTATGACAGTGATTAATACAGGTGTAATGGCTGAAATTGAGTCACACATACCTCATTGTGCTCCCATGCAGGTGATGGTGGCTATCCCTTGAATCCGTGGCTCCTCACCCCTGTTCGTGCCTGGCTTGCGGGATCCGAAGAGGAGTACAATCTGGTTCATATCCGTACCAGTGTTGTGATCGAGCAGACCTTTGGCCTGTAGAAGGCACGTTTCCGCTGCCTCAGCAGGTTTGGTGGAGCACTCCTTTACGTGCCTGAGAAGGTGGATAAGATAACCATGGTCTGTGCTATACTGCTCAACATGTGCATCCGGCGGAACTTACCCCTGCCACCTGACATTGACCAGCAACCACCAGATGAAGATGGGGATGATGAAGGATAAGAGTAGTACATTAGCCATATGGCAATGCCCATGAGGGATGTGCTGTGCGCCAATCAGTGATGGACATTTACGTTTGATGCACTGTGATGAAGAGGGTGCATCAATTCCCACTCACTGTGCACTGGGATCGGCAGACTCTGGGCAGTGTACACTGTTTGGCATTAAATTCAGACACACTCAATAAGCAATGTCCAGTCATGTTATTTGTTTCCAAATGAGATGTAATTATCAATGAAACTATTTGCATAGATGAACAGCCCACCCACGATGCAACTGAGTCTACCTACACACCCCTGTCCCCTCCCACCACCCTCCATCACTCATCCCTCTAACCACCCCCATCCCTCAACTCCCCAACACACCCACGTCCCGGCACACATTATGAGTTCTTACAGCCTCCATCCCGCATGTCTGTCCGGCTACAGTCGGCCCGTTTTGCATGGAGACTGTGGCTCCCCTGGCCTGCGCATGGTGTGTAGCGACCTACGCACTGGGCTTGCCTGAGCTGAGCTTCCTGCTCGTGGATGGCAGGGGTTGTGACTCAGCAGGTGCTGCAGGGCATTGCGCCATGGTGGCAGCCAAATGTGTGAGTGTCTGGGTGACTGATTCCATGCCCTGGCACACCCACCTGGCAATGCGGTTCACAGCACGGGTGAGTGCCTGTGTGCTGTCACAGTGGGCCTGGCATGTGGCTTCCCCTACTGTGATGAATTGTCGCGACATCTCGTCCATGGACTGCTGACGCTCCTCCATGCGGGTGATGCAGGCCTCTAGGTCACGTATGTCATTGACTGCTGGTGGTCGCATGGGAACTGGGGTTGGACTGATTTGAGGGCTGAATACGGGTCCAGCCATCTCCTCCCCGGAGCTGCCACCACACGACCCATGTCCCAGGGAGTGCTGTGGTGTGTGCCCCATGGATGGTGTTCCCTCAGTGTCCTCCGACATGCTTTGCCCTGCCGTGTCAGCCTCGTCCTGTTGGACATCATCCTCTGCACTATTTGTTGCGGATTGGGCCACCTCCCCTGGGTCATTAGTGGCCGGTACTAAGGAGCCTCCCCATTGCTGGCCGTTGGTGTACTCTTCTCGTCCACATGAGCTGGCTGCAGTGGGGTAGGGGTTGTTTGGTCTGTGGGCTTGGGGGCCGGTGTGCCTTGTGGCAGGTGTGCAGTGATGGCACCCAATTTCCCAGGCCGGTGCACATTCCCATGTGTCGGGGTGGATGCTCCTCAGGTCTTATGGCCTGTGACCCCAGTTTACCGGACCCCTGTAGCATGGGGGTGCTGGTTTTCATCCGCCCGGCTCTCGACGTGGAAGGCCTGGTGCCATCATCTTCCCCTCTGCTTCTGCCTGGTGCTGTTGGCTTTGTTTCTGCGTTGGGCCTATCATCGCTGTCTGATACTGTGCCGTGTGTGATGGAGAGGCAGGGCATGAGTCATGGGTGTAGGAACATCCAACATATATTAATGTAAGTACATTTTGGATCCTGTGCATTGCTGTCTGCATGTTGGAGGGGCACACATGGTGCTTACATGTGTTGGGTGTGTGGTGCAGTGTCTGTGCGTCCTTCTAGTACATCCATGTTGTGCATGCAGTTTGCTTGGTGGATTACGGGTGTGTCGTGGATTGCGTGCAGTGTACATGCCTCAGGGTGTGCGTGCCATGTGATGTGTCTCTAAGGCTCTGGTGTACACTTGGTGGTGGAGATGTCTGCACCATGCAGTGGGGTGTGACACTGGTGGGGCCTGCTTCTCTGCAGTGCTGCATGCTGATTTTACTTGGGTTTTGAATTGGACACTGGTGGTTTGTGTCAGTGGGCTTGGTTGCGTGTGTCCGGGACAGGGGTTTGGTATTTCTGTTGGGCAGTCATTAGGTGGGTGATGATGGGCAATGTACTTGCTGTTATCAACTTGCCATTTGGACTCAGCCCTTGGATTTGGGTTGGTTGTGTGTATTCACTTTTGTATAGTGCCAACACTCACTCACCTTCGTCAGCCAATGATGTTACTCCTGTCTCACCATGCCTCACCCCTTCAATGGCCTCCATGTGTATCAGGGAGCAGCACGTTTCCTCCCACCGTGCTAGCTTGATGGGCGTGGATGGTTCGCTTTCTGTTGCCTGAGCCTGCTGACGGTTGGTAGACAGTATGTTTCGGACACGCAGCCACAGGTCGTCCCACATTTTCCGGCATTCCTTTGTATTGCGTGTGGTTGTCCCCACTGCGGACACCTTCTGTGCCACCTCCTCCCAGATCTGTTTCTTTTTGATTTGTGTTGCACGGCGCAGGTCTGTGCTGAACACCACATCTGCATGCTGGGCCAGGGTGTCAGCCAGCATGTTTAGCTCCTCGTCGCAGAAACGTTGTTTGCGTAGACGAGGTGTGCCTTTGAGGGTGGACTGTTTCATTTTCTGGCAGGCTGGGATCTCGGTTTGGGATTTCAGTGCCTGTAGGCATGGGATTGCAATGAATTGTGATTTTCAAGATGGCCGACGTACGCTTTCCTGTTCCCGGCATGATGACTTTGCTTCCGGTTCTGCTTATTAGCGGACACCGCTATTAGCGTGTCCGCTAATGACGTATCCATTGATGCGGGTAGTGCTGTCTGCGCTTTCCATGATGCTGCTAAGGGGCATTTTTGGACTTTACCGGCATGCTGGTACTGCTGTTACCGGCATGCCGCTAAGTTTGTGCACGCAAACTCGTAATAGCCCACTGTTAGCGGGCTCTTTCCTACATGGACACAGTATTTGCTCCATGCCGGTAAGGACTGTTTCTTACCTCCAAACTCGTAATGATCCCCTATGTCTCGGTGAGAACGAGGACTTCTAGGTCAAGTTCTTCGAGGAGGTCGGCAGATGACAGAGGATTGTTTGACATTAGAGCGAGATTTGAATGTAGCGACGTGGAGCAGGTTGCCACATTTGAACGACTTCCTGGGTGGGGTACAGGCTTGAGATACACCCAGCGGAAGTGGTAGAGGGGCCCGACAGTGGGCAGAAGTGGTAGCAGGAGGTGGCATAGTAGCCAGAAAGAAGGAGGAAGGTGCCAGAGAGGCATCAGGAAAAGGAGGTGGCAGAGGAGTCCGAGACGTGCTAGAAGGAGTAGCAGGAGAAGGAAGGAAGTTGATAAGACGCGGGAGACACCTATCGAAAAGGAGGAGATTGGGCTGAGGGCCCTGAACCAAGACTGTGCCATGCAGATAGACATTAATGATGGTCTTTTAGGAGTGGAATGCGGCCAAGAAGGCCTCTCATCGAGTGCCACCATTAATGGGAGAAGGTGCGATAGGAGAGAGAGCCGAGACCATGGGAGAGGTTCATAGGTCTGGTGAGGGAACAACAAAGACTCTTTCTGGAGGAAGTACCGATGTAGGAATCGGCGATAGGGAGGCCTGGGTTGGAGACCAGGATGTCGCTCTTGAACTTCTTCCTTCCAGATTTAGTGAGAGGGATAGGATAGGAGATAGAGTAGCAGTTAGAGAAGATGGGAGAAACAGAGAGCACCATAGGGGGTGTGAGGAGGAAAGTAGGAGGGAACAAAAGAGAAAAGGAGAGATGCACAGCCCAGCGCTGCACAAGGCTGGATGCGCAGAGGGAGTCTCACAATAGGGAGCACACAGGAGGAGCAAACAGGGGACACACAACAGTACAACGTTACCCCCCATGGGGTGGGCACCTAGAGAGTGGGAGATAGCCTAATGGGACGCAGTTCACAGTATAATAGTAGCCACAGTAGAAGGGAACCTCGAGAGTGGGAGTGGGAGAGAGCCTAATGGGACACAGTTCACAGGACAAACAGTAACCACAGATGCATGGGGACTTAGAGAGTGGGAGAGAGCCTAATGGGACACAGTTGACAGCACAAACAGTAACCACAGATGAATGGGGACCTAGAGAGTGGGAGAGAGCCTAATGGGACACAGTTCACAGTACTATATTGACCGCAATTGAAAGGGGATCTAGAGAAGCGATACAAAAACACAAAGTACAGCTAACCGCTAGAGGGGAGAGCCTAAGGTTGCACAGAGACAGAGTACATTATGTCAGACGGTTAGGTTGAAGGCGTATGTGACGTCTCACATGATATGATATGATAGTTTATTTATATAGCGCATATACACAATGTGTTTCAAAGCGCTTCAAGGCAAGGGAGGGAACAAGGGAAAATACATCGACATTCTTACAGGCTATGAACAGTAAGGATGTGAAATTAACCATCATACTCGGCCTGACGACATTTCAGATAGTGCAGGTGCTAAGACATAGATAAGGAAGGGAGGGGGAGAGTGGGAAGGAAATGGAAACAGAGGGCGACTACCGTACTAGGCCTGACGACATTTCTGGTAGAGCTGGAGAAAAATAAAAGGTGAGGGAGAGGCGTGCAGAAAGGGAGAGGAGGAACAAAACAAGCAACTATCGTACTAGGCCTGATGACATTTCAGATAGTGCTGGAGGGGGGGGAGTAACGGAAGGGAGGAGGAGACAGACGAGGTTTCTATCATACTAGGTCCAGGGACAATTCTGATAGAGTAAGTGCATAGAAGAAAGTAAGGGAAGGAGATAGGAAAAGGGAGAAAGGGAGAGGAGGAGAGAATAGAGAGTAAGGGCTTCATTACGAGTTTTGAGGTAGCCATGGTGCTATTAGCGCCATGGCTGCCTCCAAACTTGTGTCCGGGTTCCTTGAATGAGGACCCGGTAAGTCCCCATTCAAAATACCCATCCCCATTCCCATTCGAGCCCTCATAGGGCTCAATGGGAATGGGGAGGGAGCTAATAACAAGCCCGTTATTAGCTCCCTGGTCCTTTAGTGGCTCCCGTTAAGGGACCTCGTAATGCAGCGGTAAGGGGTTAACGGAACCGGCATCCTTACTGACGCTGTTAACCCCTTACCGCTGCACTCGTAATGACCCCCTAAGTGGTCAAAGTGAGTGGTGAAGCAAGAGGGGAGAGCGAATACAATTGCAGAAGTCAGTAGTAACACATAATGTTGCAAGCCGGGATACAAGATGAATGTGGGAACAGCATGATTTAGGGCCATCATGAGTGCAAGATGCAAAGGAAGTCCAGCATGAGAGTTGAGAAAGGGTGACACACTGTGAAACAATGAAGTTCATAAAAGTCAAGCCCAGCATTGGCGACAGGACAGTGATGGTCAAACCAGAATATATCAGGACTGACTCCTGCAGAAGTAGTCTGGAGGGGGATCAGGGTAGAAGAATCAAGCAAAACAGGCAACACCTGTGTGCGAGAAGGGTGGGGGGCACAAGGGAACATCACAATGGGACCAGAGAGGGTGGGGATGGCCTATGGGGACAGAGGGAGTAAACACATGTTGGTGCATGCTTACATGCTGTCTGAGCAGGGGTTTGGGCCATGGGTCCTCCTGGTCCGAACAGGTCCAAACCCAAATTGCCCTTTTCTTCTTCTGCCCTTCACTTGGGACGCCCGGGCGAGATGCACTCTTGATCTAAGAGTTAAGAGCAGGAAGGAAGAGGCAGGGCTAAGAAGGTGGGTGGTGATTAGGCCAGGTGACCTAGATCCACCTGCACCTGCTCCCCATCTGCAAAGGAAAAGAGGCTGGAGGGCTCCTTAAGTAGGGAAAAGGAGCAGCAACCAGGAAGGCACCAGGTGGGTGGGGTTTGCTAAGTGGGGGAAAAAGAGCGGCAACCTGGAACGCGCCATGTGGGCAGGGCTTAGGCCAGGTGACCTAGATCCACTTGCACCTACTCCCCATCTGGAAAGGAAAAGAGGCTGGAGGGCTCCTTAAGTAGGGAAAAAGAGCAGCAACTAGGAAGGCACCAGGTGGGTGGGGTTTGCTAAGTGGGGGAAAAAGAGCGGCAACCTGGAACGCGCCAGGTGGGCAGGGCTTAGGCCAGGTGACCTAGATCCACTTGCACCTGCTCCCCATCTGCATTGGAAAAGAGGCTGGAGGGCTCCTTAAGTAGGGAAAAAGAGCGGCATCCAGGAAGGCATCAGGTGGGCAGGGTTTAGGCCAGGTGACCTAGATCCACTTGCACCTGCTCCCCATCTGCAAAGAAAAAAAGAGGCTGGAGGGCTCCTTAAGTAGGGAAAAAGAGCGGCATCCAGGAAGGCATCAGGTGGGCAGGGCTTAGGCTAGGTGACCTAGATCCACTTGCACCTGCTCCCCATCTGCATTGGAAAAGAGGCTGGAGGGCTCCTTAACTAGGGAAAAAGAGCAGCAACCAGGAAGGCAGCAGGTGGGCGGGGCTTAGGCCATGTGACCTAGATCCACCTGCACCTGCTCCCCATCTGCAAAGGAAAAGAGGCTGGAGGGCTCCGTAAGTAGGGAAAAAAAGCAGCAGCCAGGAAGGCACCAGGTGGGTGGGGCTTGCTAAGTGGGGAAAAAGAGCAGCAACCTGGAAGGCGCCAGGTGAGCGGGGCTTAGGCCATGTGACCTAGATCCACCTGCACCCCATCTGCAAAGGAAAAGAGGCTGGAGGGCTCCGTAATTAGGAAAAAAAAGCAGCAGCCAGGAAGGCACCAGGTGGGTGGGGCTTGCTAAGTGGGGAAAAAGAGCAGCAACCTGGAAGGCGCCAGGTGAGCGGGGCTTAGGCCAGCTGACCTAGATCCACTTGCACCTGCTCCACATCTAGTTGGCAGCTTACAACTGAGCATTTAGCCCGCATAAACTATCGAGAAATGGATCGTATATCGCCATTCATCCCGAAAACATTGAGATATGACTTTTGGGCCATAACATCCAGCCCTATTAGAAACTCTTGATCCTGGTTCCCAGTGTCTCTTTCATGAACCTCTGTAGTTCATGCTGTATATTCAACTTCTTTTGCTTCAAGCATGTTATTTTGAGACATATGTAGCCCATATGATGACACAGTTTTTGTTGATGTTCCATATAAGCTCTTCACCAAACCCCACCAATCTCCCAACGGGTTGATATGAACAACACACAGTGCATTTTCAGCAGTGAGTGTGGTTTGCATTGTGGGTCTTTGGCGTTCTTTGCACATTTTTCTTCATCTTTGTTCATCAATACAACTCGTACTCCGTACCCCTGGAACATGCTTCAAACCCAACAAAGTGCCAAATGAACCAAACACTGGGCTTCTAGAGGTGGCATTTCCTGAGGCACTAACATTTTGGGTGCCTCTGACACATGGGGGATGAGAGAGCAAACATAGTAGCTCCCATTTGACCTCTGCTTCCCCACTGAGAGCATGTGACTATACCATAGATTATTGAATTCTGGATGGTGCACATCAGTCATTGTATCATGTGCAACCTGTTTATACTGGCCGTGCTCTTTCTCTTCCTGCACCCCTCTTTTCACTCGAGGCTTCCAGTGCCATGCGACAGTATCAACCACCCATGTTTGCTTCATGCTCAACAAAGTATTTGAAAGGACCCCATTGCGAACAACACCATACTTAAAAACATTTTCTATACACCCCCTACGCTACACCCCCCTTTCGGTGTCCCAACCATATAACCTGGATGAGGGTATATATACAAAGACCTGAAACAAAAACATCAGACATATACAGCAATAACATCATTACATAATGCTTGTGATGTGATTTCTGCAGGGGGTGAGCCGAACGGGTTAAGAATTCAATACTCGTAGAATTTTTCATATTACTCAATACCAATATATATTGGTATTTGTATTTTGTATTTATTCTGTTTATAAAGCGCTTTATCCAAAGCGCTGTACATTATAACAACAAAATACATAGAAATTCATAACAGTAGAAGCAATTTACAAAGCATGAATCAAACCAATAAAACAGTAAGTAGAGCAATTAACCTGTGAGGGTAAGTGAGGGAAGGAGGGGGTGAGGAAGGGAAAGGAGGAGGGAAAGAAAGGGCATTAGGGTGAAGATGTAAGGAGGGGGGGAGGTAAGGGTAAGGGGGAAAGGAGTGGGTAGGGAGGGGACAGTAGAGGAAGAAGTGATGGAAGGGAGAGAAGAATGAAAGGGGAGCATAGGGTATCAGGGTGGGGAATGGAGGAGGAGAGATTTCAAGGAAGCACGGAAGGAGGAAAAGGTGGGGATGGAGCAGATAGAGAGAGGTAGGGAGTTCCAGTGCAGGGGGGTAAGAGCTGAAAAGAGCGGAAACGGGATGAGGCACATGGGGAAGGTGGGATGGTGAGAAGGAAGAGATCAGCAGAACGAAGAGAGCGGGAAGGGGTGTAGAAAGAGAGGAGAGAGGAGAGATAAGGGGGAGCGAGGTCATGGAGAGATTTAAAGACAAGACAGAGGAAATTAAATTTAAGTTGGGATTGAAAGGGAAGCCAACCAAGGTAAGAAAGCAAAGAGGAAATGGAGTTGTGAGGAGCAAGGAGACATAGGGTACGGACGGCTGAGTGGTAGAGAGATTTGAGAGGGGCAAGATGAGATGCAGGGAGTCCAAAGAGTATAGAGGAGCAATAGAAGAGGCGAGAGAAGATGAGGAAGGAGATTAAAAGTTTAGTGGCATGGACGGTGAGAGAGGAGCGGACTTTGCGAATGTTGAAAAGCTGGACGCGACAGGCACGAGAGGTAAGAGAAATCTGGTGGGAAAAGGAAAGGGAGGAGTCAAAGTAAATGCCTCGGTTGCGAGTGTGGGCAGAGAGGGAGAGGTTAGAGGGGGAAAAGTGAATAAGAGGTGGAGAAGAGGAAGGGGGAAGTGTGTTGGATGGGAAAAATAAGACTTCAGTCTTATCAGTGTGGAGGCAAAGAAAGCAGGATGACATCCAGTTTTTGATGGCAGTGAGACAGGAAGAGAGTTTAAGGTGGAGGTCAGGAGAGAAGGAAGAGAAGGAGAGGAAGAGTTGGGTGTCATCAGCATAGAAATGGTGAGGTGTAAAGAGAGAATAGGAAAGGGCCGAGAACTGAACCTTGGGGTATGGCGTAATCCAAGGAGAGGGTAGATGAGGTGCGACTGCCCCAGGAGGGTGTCTAGTCAAATGGTCGACAGACAAATGGTCGACACAATTTGGTCGACAGGTCAAATGGTCAAATTTTATTTTTATTCATATATATATTTTTTCGGTTTTCGTTTAGGGAAAAAAAGGGGTTTTTAGCAAAAAAATGGGGGTTGAGGGGGACCCCCCCAAAAAAAAAAATGTGAAAAAACAAACAACAAAAACATTCGACCATTTGACCTGTCGACCATTTATATTCGACCAAATGACCTAGAACCCCCCAGGAGACAGCAAACAAGCGAGAGGTAAGAGGAGAGCCAGTTGAGAACAGAGCCTTTGAAACCAAAGAAAGAAAGAGTGTTGAGAGGTAAAGGGTGATCGACGGTGTCGAAGGCAGCAGAGAGGTCAAGGAGGATGAGGACAGAGGATTGTTTAGAGTATCGAGTGGAGAGGAGGGAGTTAAGAACATAAGTGAGAGCAGTTTCAGGGGAGTGTTTAGGTCGGAAGCCTAATTGAGAGGGGGGAAGGAGGGAAAGGTTAGTGACAGAGAGCTGGGAGTAGGCTAGGCGTTCAAGTAGTTTAGAGAGGAATGGGAGTAGAGAGATTGGACGGAAGTTTGAGGTGAGGAGGAGGTCGGCAGAAGGTTTCCTAAGAATAGGTATAATAGTGGCATGCTTGAATGCAGAGGGGAAAGTAGCTGAGGAGAAGCAGATGTTGAAGAAGGAGGTTAAGTAAGGAATGAGAAGAGGGTAGGTCTTCGGAATAAGGAGGGTGGGAAGAGGGTCGGTAGGGGCCGACGTGGGATGGGCTTTGGACAGGAGGAGGTAAACATCAGAAGAGGATAAAGGCGAGAAATCAGACATGCAAGCTCAAGGGGTTGGGGGGAAAGAGGGAAGTCGGCAGGAGAGAAGCTAATGTTTTGACAAAGAGAAAGAATCTTGGAGGAGAAGTAGTCTGCAAAGTCAGAAGGAGAAAGGGTGGATGATGCTGAAGGGTCAGGGGTGGGCGGGGAGAGTAGACGAGAGAGGGTTTGAAAGCTACGGCGAGGGTGAGAGGTTTGAAAGTGGAGAAGGTTAGAAAAGTAGGAACATTTAGCAGAGCTGAGGCAGGAGTCATAAAGAGAGTGATAGGAGAAGTAGGAGGTTTGTTTGGATTGTGAAGGAAATTTGAGCCAGAGTCGCTGGAGGCGATGGAGGAGATGACGCATGGAGAGAAGTTGGGGGGAGAGCCACGGTTGAGAGGGTTTGCGAGTAGGACGCAAGGAAGAGTGGGGCTAGAGTAGGTCAAGAGTGGAGGAGATAGAGGAGGAAAGAGTGGATAGAGCATCATTGGCCGAAATAGAAGAGAAATCAGGGAGGGGGAAAGAGAGGAAGAGCAAGTGTCAAAAAAGAGAGTAGGATTAAAGTCACGAAGGTCACGTCGAGAGAAAGAAGTAGGGGAGGGTACAGAAGCAGAAGAAGGGAGAATGGGAGTAAGGGAGAAGGAGAGTTAAGCATGGTCAGAGAGATAGTTGGGTAGCGTAGACACGGAAGAGGAGGGGTAGGTTGAGTTAAAGATAAGATCAAGAGTGGAGCCAGAAGAGTGGGTAGGAGAAGACGGGAGAGGAAAAAGGAGGTAGGAGTCAAGGATTGAGAGAAGAGGGGAAGATTGAGGGGGAATATATATTGGTATATGCTCCGAAGGGGCTGAGGTAGAGATGGTATATATGGAGCTAGTGTGGTCCGTGGAAATAACAAAAAGTAACTACTGTTCACAAACTGACAAAGCACTTGGTGTAGGAGGTGCCGTACTGGGAGACATCCGGACATCCGAGAGATGTAACCCATAGTGCAGTTCCTTTACTTTGGCTGCAAATGGAGTGGCATGCACCACCATGTATGGCCTGTTATACCGCGGCTCATGCCATCTGCAGACAAAGTTTCCACCAAAAACAGAATCTCCTGGCTCCAACTGTAGAGGTGGTGATCTCGCAGCACCTGGTGCAGCGCTGTCTGGTTCTTCTGTTCTTCTTGGCGCTGTCTGTCATAAAATGAGCCTAATTGGCCTTGTTAACTGGCACAAATACGCTTTAAAATCATCCCCCAATATGGACGCAGCCCTGTGAGCATCAGAGGCACTACACGTAGGTGAACGTGGCGTGTACATGCTCCGCCTGTTAGGAAAGATTTCCATTAGGTGCAATTTTCCCTCCATTTGTGAACCCATTAAACTTTTTGCTTTTGTTTGGAGTACCTAACCTGACTTTTTCCAGTAAAGCACAGCTTTCAACTGCGCTCCTCCGGGCTTTCGATCATTTGTTATGGGGTAACAGACACGTCCTTCAGGCTGTTAGTACTGGGAAACTATGTTTCCTTAGTCTTCGACTTTGTTGCCATTTCTTGGTAACTTTTGATCTATGTGCCAAGTACCTTACAGTATCGCCCATAGTGGTCCTTTTGTCTTATGGCCATAGCCACCCTCTAAGGATTTGTACAAGTGTGCCTAGGACGAACTGGCGGCAGCAGTTTACTTTTAAAGTATTTGTACTTTGTTTTTATGGAGCATACAGGTTTTACTGCGTTTGCCCAAGACTGTGGCCAGTGCCAAAAAAGTCTTTTGTTCTGTCCTTTGACCATTTTGTCCCTTTGGCTTCCCCAGGTCTAGAGACCCGGGTATTCCTTATTTGGGCATGCAGCCTCCTGCGAAAACCGCAACTTTTGCGGGCTCCTGCATGTCACGTGTGTTAGTGCCCAGGAAGAGGGCCGGGACTGTCTGGTCCCATTTCACACTACTGGTGCCAGTATGTCTGGCAGCCATGAATTACTGAAACCACTGTGGGCCACGATTGGCCCACGTCTGGCGTGCATGCAAGAGAGCAGATCTTCCATTGGCTATCTGAGATTTGAGCGCAAACCAAATCTTGGATAAGAGAAGGGACTGCATCCATTCCAGATCGATTTACTCAGGTTCACACCGAACCTCATAAGGACCCAAGTATCCTTAAGAAGAAAGCAGACTCAAGGAACTGTTGGTGACTGCTTGGAAGGTTTGGCACCATGACCTTGCGATTGTCCCGACTGACCCCTGTTTCTTCATTGAACCAAGAAGGCCTGCAAGGGTGTTTCGCCCTTTGGAGTACTGGGAACAACTACTCTTGGCTTCTCCTACTTACCCTTGTAAAGAGCCTCTTCAGAAGTGTTCCTGGACCATCGAGTGAACTGACCAGCTCGAACCCAGGGTATCGCATAGGAACGCTGCTGTCCCGAGTTGAGACCCTAGACTCTGGGAATCGCTAGCTTGTGGCCCTTGGCCCTCTCCCGCCAAAATGTATTGTACTAGCTCCTTTGGGTCGCGATTTACGAGAGTGCACCACACCGCAAGCATTTGCGGTCCCTGCGTCGCCCCGCTGTGGTGACTACCGCTGAAAGTGCCTGCAGTTCTTGCCTACGGTGTCCTGAGACGAGCCTCACTGGAACAAACCTTCTTTTTCCTTCAACAGCTGAGAAAAAACAAACGTCCCGTCACAGACGATCTTCCCATACCACAGCCGCTGAGAGCCGTAGCATCCTGAAACTGCAGGGTTAACACCAACAGGCGTAGTGGGCTGGACTGTGTCGAGGGTCAGTGAGTACTTTCCTAACTTACCGGTGGCCCCCTGGCACATCCATTCACTTATATGCACGAGTGTCACTCAAAAGATACTCACCTTGGCTGGGACAGCCTGCGCTCCCCAGCTATTGCTGAACTCCGAAAGTCGCTCTATCTGCAAGGGTAGACCCTCTTCTAGGAACAGGAACTCATTCTTCATCGCCTCAAGCCCCTTCCTGAGCAGCTACAGCGCCCTGAAGAGAACCCACTGTTTCGTTTACGCACAACCACACGTTGTTAATGCATAACTGTACTTTAGGCACTAGGCTTCTCTCTTGGTAGGGCTGGACTACATAAGTTAGGGATTGTCAATGAAGGACTGCCTAAACTGATATCTGTGTTGATTCAACCCCTTTGCTGTTACAGGTCGTGGTTATTTTCTCCCCCTCATCATCAGTCTTAGGCTAACCACATTATTGTATATATGTTAGATAATGTATGATCGGGTGTGGTATTGTTTCTTCATAATTGGTTTAATTGTGTTTTGACTATAAGGCCTATAATAAATGTATTTTTGATACATCTGTCTAAGAGTAATCCGTGGAGTTTTACTCCACTAGTAATGTGTGCTCATTGTGGGCTTCCGATCACTCTTACCCCTCCCGAGACTTAGGGCCTCATCACGACCTCGGCGGTAGCGGTAGCGCTATTAGCGCGGGGGCTATTAGCGCGACCGCCATAGCCCCCGGCGCTAATAGCGCGGGATCAGGAGTTGGGCGGACTTGAAAGTCCCCATTCCCCATTGAGCCCATTCGGGAATGCCCCATTCCCGATTTCCCGCCGGCGGTATTAGCGCGAATTCTCGGCGGATTTCACACCAGCTCAGAGCTGGTTTGAAATCCGCCGAAGCCCTGATCCGGCGGACCCTTAAATCCGGCGGTAATAGCGCTACCGCCGGATTTAAGGGTTACCGCTGAGGTCGTGATGAGGCCCTTAGTCTTGACCGCCTGCCAAGCTAACGTAGATTGGTCTGGTTGTCCAGAAGGTTCCCCTGTTCCACTAAACTAGGGTGGCCTCCTAAACTTCTGCCCACCAGGTCAGAGTTTAGAAATCCATCTTAACACTACCTGCCACAATCTCGTGAGGGGAAAGGTGATGGTCCTTGCAGGGCTGCGTCCGCAAACTGAATAGGGCAAAGGGCAGACAGTGTACCCAATTCTTTTTGAGAGTAATACACAATTTAGATAACTTTCCCTTTCAGACGCAGTTGATCCGCTGAACAATACTGTTGTCTTGAGGATGATACTTTGAGCACATCTTATGTTTTATGCCTAAAAGAGCTATTCTTTTTTTAAATAGCTCATTGAGGAAGTGGGTGCCATTATCAAATTTAAGTGCTTTGCACACTCTGCAGCGGGGAAACACTTCTCATACAAAGAATGTGGCCGCTGATTTGGCATCAGGATGTGCACATTGACCAGCCTCAACCCAACAGGAGAAGGGGAAAACAACAGTAATCAAATATCGGTACATGTTGCACTGTTCTCCCTTGTCGGAAAAATCAACATGCAAGTCTCGAAACCGTCTGCTGGGCATAGTAATGTGCCTCACAGCATCCTCAATGGTTTCCCAGTATTGTATGTTTGACAAATGGTACAGTTAGAAACAAACAGTAAAAAAAGGAAACCACCTCGTAAAGTCTGATGCTCTCAAATTGCTCACAATGTGAGCCTATCTTTTCTTGCTCTGTTGGTGATATTTCTGTTTTTTTTTTCATTTTAAATTTTATAAATGTCTTTGTTGACATTGTCTTTCACTCATTAATTGAAGTTCGTTGTGCAAAAAAAAAATATATGTTTTTCTTATGTGTCGATCAATAATGACAGACTCCTTCATACAAATGCCATATAGTGTTTAATTGACACAGTTGCTTAGGCAGAGAGAAAGACTCTAGGTCTATCTGTAACAAAATTAACCCAATGCATTTCGGTGTACAACACCATCTTCATGGGCTAAATAGTTTACAGTTTACATATTTGCATTTAGTCTACAGAATAATCCATACAAATACATTCCGAAAACATAGTGTAATATTTACATACATAATATTTCAAATGTGTCCCGTGTTCAGAAGGGAACAAAAGAAATAAAATGGAAAATACCATACGTTTCATCATCTATGTTATGTCTGACTCATTCCTTTTTCAACTTCAAAGCAGATTGCAACATACCTTGGTAGCAGAATCTCTCGGCATAGACTATCCGTGATCTATTTCAGAACCTCCCGTAACAATAGCCTCACGTTTGGCATGGTAACCTACAACAAAACCTTACTGTGAGAATGTAAAATTGTTCACTGTATACAATCTGTCTCTGCTATATTCAAGAACAGCGCTTACCCATTCGTCACACACTCACAGCTCCGCTCGCTCAGAAGACCCGCGAGGGCGCGCAGCTTTCGGGAGTTTATATTAGTCACTATGGAGACCAAAACATGGTGCCGCCCGTCAGTGGCGAACCACTGACGTGCACACGCCTTGCGTCCCAACCTCCCATGGCAATGGGAGGGCAGGACCCAGTCTCAGTGTTGACTAAAGCTTTTTCACGCGATCGTATGATTTACATATTAATCTTGCTTTTAGGTTATTACTAAACTATTTTACCAAGCTATTCAGTTCGTAATAATGCAACCATATTAACAAATCAGGATCACAGCTTGTGTTAAGGGATGTCATTTAGGGGTTGCCAGAGGTCGCAACTGCGACCTCTGAGGTCTCCCTTCCTTGAGACCTCTGGGGTCTCCCTTGCGACCTCTAAAAAAAAAAAAAATCCTAAAAAGTCTTTTTTTTATTTTTGGTAATGCAAGCTCCTGGGCTGTGGCCAGCACCATGTGACTCTTTACTTCTGGAGTGGATGGCTTTCTTGTTCAGGCCTCTTTAAAAAAAATAAGAAAAATAAGAACAGGAGTGCCACAAGTCTAACACTTTCAGCACTGTCCCTAAATAAGAAAGAATAGGAATACCAAATAATATTGTCTTTCTGAAATTCTATACAATAATTGGTAGACTCATTAAAGGTTTATTTCAGGCACACTGCAGGGGGTGAGTCACTGATTTAGTCTGTTCTTAAATGCCTCAACTCAGCCTTTCATCCTTTCATCCTTCTGAGGTCAATGAATGAGTACCAACACAGTTTGGGTGATATTGAGTGTATATTTTTTCCTATATAAAGCTCTTAAGCGTAAGTGCTATATAATAACACATCATTATCATTTGGTCATGGACGTCTGCTTGCATTCACAGTAATTTGGACATATGGGCCTATACACACTGATCTTAATGATACATATGGCGATCCATTCTTGTATGAAATGTACATCACATTATAGTGATATCCTAACCCTATTTTTCGTAGTATAAAATGCTATGTGATGCCACTTTCTGTTGTGTCAGTGGGTGAAAGGTTGTGTTCCATCGCTTCCCGCAATATCACTTCAGGGTGGGGTCAAGTGACATCACTTCCTGTGATGTCATCAGGGGTCACGGGTCGTGTGATGTCACTTCCGTTACCCCGGCATTTTGGTGAAATGACGTCCCTGCTTGTGTTATACGATTCTGTTGCTAATACCAGTTACCATGGAGACCAGACCAAGGCATTCAATGGGTGCAGATCAGAGCTGGCATACCCATGCCTCGTATTGCGTCCCGTCCTCCCAGGGAGGGTGGGATCTGGCCTCTCTGCTTTCCACTACAATCAACATGATCGGGCTGAATCTTCTTTTCACATTTTACGAGGTCTAAATAATTGAACAATAGTGTTCACAGCTCCTGTGGCAGTGGTCTCTATACCTGGATTATTTCTATACATTTACAGATTATCTCCAAACACATAGGTGTAGCCAAGATATTATGAAGTTGCAGTAAATCCAACCGCAGAAGGGTTGGTCAAAAATGTACAATATCACTTCTTACCATCAAATGGGTAATTCACATCCTTCCCCACCAATCCATATTAAGTCTGTCTGCATCTACATTACATAAGCACTAGATACTCCATAATTTGCATTCAGAGTTACATTGTGTTTGATCATCTGGGTCATTGTGTTGACCTTCATACTACATACAAATTACAAGAAACAGA
The DNA here is from genome assembly GCF_040938575.1 of Ambystoma mexicanum. Lineage (NCBI taxonomy): Eukaryota > Metazoa > Chordata > Amphibia > Caudata > Ambystomatidae > Ambystoma > Ambystoma mexicanum. The sequence continues at coordinate 798,997,676 of NC_090938.1, read as the reverse complement.
CAAAAATGATTTCTTCATTGAGGCCTTTGGATGTCAGTATTCCCAGTTTGTCAATCCAAAAGGATTCTCTCTGGTCCAATCTTTTTTGAGTGTTCTCATGGAGATCCCATTTCGACACCACTTCAAGGATCTGGAACCGAATCTGTGACAGATTATGTTTTTTCTCATCCCAATGCCTTGCCACAGCCAAATCACATTATGGGTACTGATACACGACCTATGCTCATTCCATCTGATTTTTGCAGTTCTTTTTGAATGTCCTACTTAATAAAGGCCACACGGGCACTGTATAGCGTAGACTATGTTCCTAGTATCGCATAATTGTGTAACTTGATCCGTTCACCAGTGTGTGGATGATTGATTGTGTTCCCTTTGAGTATATACCCACAATTGCTGCAATTAAGGCACGGGTATGTCCCAGACCTTTCCGTGTTCTTTGTTGACGAGGTGTGTCTTGTTTTCACTAATCTGTCTTTTAAGTTTTTGCTCCTTTGGTAGGCAAAAATGGGAAGTTCCCTGAACAAATGCTCAACTCGTTCATCGCATATTACTGTCCTCCAATTTGTCTAAATATGCTTTTTATCCTGTTGCTTTGTTTAGAATATCTAGACACAAACACCAAAGGTGGCTCTCTGTCAGGTTTCTCTTTTGTCTTCCGTAGATCTTCTCTTTTCTGGGTTGCAATCCGTGCTTCCGCCATCTCTACTTCTGCTGTGGAGTATCTACGGTTAAGAAACTTATCACCCATCACTGTCAGTTCTTGTGTGTAATCTCTAGGGTACCTGACAATTCTTTTCACCCGTAGCATTTGGCTGTACGGAACATTTTTGATGAGGCTTGGTTGATGGAAGCTGAGCCTTTGTAGGAAATTGTTCCTATCTGTTGTCTTCTGGTAGATGTTGGTCTTGTATCCCATATCGGTTGCTGTGATATTAACATTTAAGAAGTGAATTGTTTTATTTGAGTGTTCATGGGTGAATTGTATCCTCTGTGTCTATAGTGTTGAGGTAAAGAAAGAATTCCTGTAGTTTTTCTTCTGTGTCTATCCATATACCAAAGATATTGTCTATATAACGGATCCAAAGACCTATCCGTTGTTGCCATGCGGGACGATTGAGGACATGATCCGACTCAAATTTGTTATTAAATGAATTGGCATAAGCCGGTGCCATGTTGGCCCCCATTAAGGTGCCCGCCACTTGTAGGTAAAACTGTTCCTTATAGCGAAAATAGGAGTTCTCTCCTATGAATTCTAGTAGTGCCAAGATACATTCTTTTTGTGCTGGGATGTCTCCTTCCCTTAACAGCAACCATTCTACAGCTTCTCTTCCTAAGTCATGCGATATTGAAGTGTAGAGGCTTCTCACGTCGATCGTGAACAGGTTATGGCTGTCATTGTATTGGACTCCATTCAAATGTTGTAAAAAGTGTGTCATATCCTTAATATATGTACATGTTTTTTGTACCAGTGGTTGCAGGAAATGGTCGATGTATTTGCCCAATGGTTCAAGCATACTGTTAATCCTAGTGACAATAGGTCTCCCTGGTGGTTGGGGTTCTTGTGTACTTTGGGTAAAGTATAAAAGTGCGGTATACGTGGATGGTTATTTGTTAAGAGTTTTCGAGCATGGTGATTGTTCCAACTCAGTTCTTCAGCTTTGGCTAGTAAGTCCTCCAGATTCTTTTTAATGGATGCAGTTGGGTCCAAGTCCAGTTTTGCATATGTGTTTTCATCACTTAATTGTCTTCTACATTCACCATCACAATCCGTTGTATCCAATATCACAAAGGCTCCCCCTTTGTCTGCTGACCTGATGGTCACGCTTTCATCGCTATACAAATCCTTGATCAATTTCAGTTCATGAGGTTTCATGTTCTTGTGCCCTTAATGTCTAAAGCACACTTTTTCTAGATCTTTGATGGTTTGTGAAAGATTTCAACTGAAGGGACACTGATAGGTAGAATGAAGTTGCTCTTATCCCTTAACTCTTTCATACCCAGCGCATCCAGTTGTGTAGCTAGAAACAAACAAATTCAACACCCCTTGCAGGTTAGGCGCGTACCAGTCCTCCTGTATGTCTGCAGCGATATGCTGCTTGGATACATGTGAGGGGTAGTGCAACTGTTCAAAAGTAACCATTACCAACTCCTGAGGCATGACCGCCTTACCTGTGATGACCTGCCTCCATATGAGGTCAGTGGCCCATTGCTCACACCCCCTTCTTTGTCATAGCAATGATTGCTCATCCCCCTTTTTTTTACCATAGAACATTGAGAGTACCCAATGTACTAACCACCCCATTCCCCTCCTTCACACATCCCTTGTACTATACATGCCCATAAACTAGCCAAACTACACACACACACAAACCCAACATAACTACCACTCGCATACAACAACAATCGCAGGCACTGGACCTTACCCCTACGGACACAACAAGACAGTACGCCCAACCATAACCTTAAACACCAGCCGATTTACACATTAAACACACAAATACACACAACATAACATAACAGACATTCACATACAACTGACAACCCAGGCACGGGGCATAGACCTTATGGGTACACAAGCCAGTATGCTCAACCACAACCTTAAATATCAGCCAATTTACTTATAAAACACACAAACATATACCCAACATAACAGACATTCACATACAACAAACAATCCAGGCATTGAGCCCCACCCTTATGGATAGAACAAGCCTGTGCATACAATCAACCCATCTGCAATCCAGCACAGACACCAGTTTCTCCTGGTTCTGGACCTATCATATCCCTCTCCCCTCACTAACCAACCCTGTCCTATTTCTTACAGAGCCACATGAGCGCCTGGAGACTGCCCCTGGGGGGTAGCGGTGCACACTATAACTCAGCATAACATAACATAGCAATTTTTCATCTTGTGGGGCCTGCCCCTGCAGCTGTATTATTTGGGTGACTGGTACCATAGAGTATAGAAGTTCTAATTGTAGTTGCAGGTTAGCTGTGATATCCTCTAATGGGAGATAGGCAGCTATTTTAGCTGCTTGGTCTGCCACCTCGTTGCCGAGAGAATTTGAGTCTGTGTAAGGGCAATGAACTTTGCAGCTTGAGCAGTCTAATGGGTTCCATGTGTTAATATCCCCGCAAAAATATTGCTAAACAAAAATATTGCCCTATTTTTGCGGTGATATTAAGCCATGGAACCTGTGGGGGACACCCCCGCAACCCCTCGTCCCATTTACCCCATAAATTATCCCCACCAATAATATCGCCTATGGCCTTACCCCATAACCATATATATGGCGATATTATTGGTGGGGATAATATGACCTGATACAGTCTAATGCATGGGTAATCTCTTTTGTACTAGCACTTCATACTCCTCGTCTACCAACCTGACCACTGCCACACCTTTGTGTCTTTTACCCAATAGCAATACTTCTCCATCCTCAAGAGCACAGTCCTTTGCTTTTGGTATGTCTTCGTTAGGGCCTTCATATGTGGCACAGTCATGCACGTCATCAGCGTCAGTGATTGGTTCAGTTATGACTGTAACTGGGTTTAGTGAATTACAGCGGACAATATGAATGGATGGGCTGGAGAGTATTACTTTGTATGCTGAAGCTGTCTGTGTTATCAATCTGGATTTGGACCGCTCTAGGATCGCAAATACTGCGTGTTCTACATATAACGTCACTGAACATCTCATTGTGATAGTAGCAGACTTCTCAATGGCATAGGCCGCCGCAGCTAGAGCCTGTTCACAAGGGAATTGTCCCTGCATTACTGGGTCCAGCATGCCGCTGTAGTATGCTAAGGGTTTGTGGCCCAACATGCTTTTTTGTGTTAAGACAGCTGTCATCATTTGTCCGCTTGAGTGTGAAAATAAATAGAACTCCTGCATGTAGTCAGGTGTCGCTATGACTGGGGCAGTGGCAATAACGTCCTTGAGTTCTTGAAAGCTAGGGAGCATGTCTTCAGTCCATGTGATATTGCTCTTTGTCTTTTGGGCCTCTTTAAGTACCTTCAGTAATGGTTGTGTGTATGTCGTGTAGTCGAAAATCCAGGCCCTGCAGTAATTACATAATACTAGAAATGTCTGCTTATTCTTAACTGGTACTCGTTAGGTGTGCACTGCTTCTATATGCTCTGGAGTTACTTTTTTGCCATAAATGGAAATCATTTGACCCAGATGACAACACTGTAACTTGGTCTATCTACTTTGTATGCATCCTTTGTCAGCCAGTCCTTTCAACAGTGTGATGGAGTCTCCCCTGCGCTGCTGTTGATTAGCGCTATATAGCAGCAAATCATCTACATACTGGTTGATGGTTCTTGGCACAGGTATGTCGCCTAAATCTGCATGCAGTATCCTGTTAAAAATACTGGGGGACTCACAGTACCCTTGTGGGAGTCTTGTGTGCTGGAATTGCCTCCCACCATACATAAACTCAGTGAGTTGTTGAGAATCGGGATGCAGTGGAATGGATAAGAAAGTGTTCTTCAAAGCAATGACTGTGAAATGTGAAATGGGTCGCAGTGGTGGGTATGTTACATAATATTGTCGCATGGTTGGGTACAACAGGAAACCTGGGCTGCACTATGTTGTTTAGAGAGCCTAAGTCCTGAATCATCCTCCAACTTCATCCCTATGATTTTATTGACAGGATAGATAGCTGTGTTGCTGGGAGAATGTAATGGCTCGATAATGCCTTAGTGTAAGAGAGCCGTGATGGTGTAATGTATTCCCTCCTCAGCCTCGTTGGACAATGGGTACTGTTTAACTCTCGGCAACACTGTGCATGGTTTAAGTGTGATGCGTATCGGGGCAACAGTTTGTAAGAGCCCCACATCGTGGGCGTTACCCATTCCCAAAATATCAGACACTTGTGCTAGATCGCTGTGAGCAAAGGGTATACACGCATTTCGCTGACCTATTTTTGGTCGTGGTACTTTTCATTGCCAGATTTTACAACGCCAGAAACCCCGTTTTTTTATTTTTAATTTTGGGGGGTGTTTTGTTGGGGTTGGGGTATTATTATAATAGTAAGGGTGGGGTCTGGGCGGGGGAACCCCCCCAGAATAAAAAAAAAACCCAAAACAGGGTTTCTGGCGATGAAATCACGAAGAACCGGGCAAAGTGTGGGACACTTCCTTCTAATAGCATGGGACATGGAACGTGTCGGTGTTGCACCATTACTTCACATGGGACACAGACTGATAGTATTATTTCTCCCTCGTCGTCCCTGTCTTCGAACAGGTTGCTGTCTGTTACTTCTCTTATGGGCTGGGCTGGGTCAGTGCACAGAACTGTGCGCCATTCACCTCCCTCTACATCTGTCCCTTCAAGAAAACTATTTCTTTCGACACCCCCACCCCTTCTAAATTGAGCATATTGATGGTCCCTGCAACATTTTCCTGGGGCACTACTGGTCTAAAAAGAAACTCTGATGGCACTCTCCAAGACTGGCTGCCGTCCCATTACCCCTCCTCTTTCCTGTTTCCAACACCCCACACACCCCCTTTGCCAACTTCCACACCTGCACACCTCACTTATATCTTATACCACTATATCCCACGCTCCCTCTTCGGTCCCCACCATCACAAAAAACACCAATAAAAACACCAATACTACTTTTCGTTCTCACGCCCCCTTTATATCAGATGGAGAGATCCCAGACCCACTCAATTCACAAGCTTCTACCCTAATTTCTCTTTTCCTATTAGTTGTACAGCTCTGTCTTCTTCCCCCAATCAGGAAGGATCCTGTTACTCCTTTATCCTCTTTACTCCATATAATAATAAAAAGTAAAAAAAAAACAATGCCACGTGGTCTTTCCGCTCCACAAGCACACCACTGTCACACCCACTCCACTATTCTCCACACTTTCTAACCCTCACACTGTCCTCACCGTGTTCTTTTCTCTTGCAAAAGGTGCACTTAGATCTATGTGCTCTACTTAGTTCCTCCGTCACAGGGTCCCATCAACAGCCTGCACAATCCGAGAGTGGCGCCCCGCTCCAAAGAACAGACAGAAATTCAGGCAACACGGCTCCTGTAAACCTCTCTAATTTGTGCACAGGGGAGCCCCGCCGGATGGGCGGCCAGTAATTCTCCATCCCCGCGGAGGGTCTGGGATCACTTTGGCGTCACCAATTTGTAAGGCAAACCTCCAGACAACCAGGCACAGAAAAAACAATCCTCTAAGGAAAAAGGCTTGGTGCACCTTGTTGCAAGCAAACACATTTATTTTGTATACAAAAAAGAAAAATCTGACAGAGGGTGCCGTAGAACCCAACTGTCACACAGCTCTCTGGATTAGTTCAAAGGCTGCAAGTCATTATAAAGCAAATCGACGCCATTCGTGACAAACATAGAATACAATGTTTATCCCCTACTCATTGGCTACCATCTACATACATACTACTAGTCCCCTATAGTCCCGTGAGTGATTAGCCTCATCTAATCTACTCGTTGCCCTCGAACACGTGGCCCTCTACTCTTTCACCTTGGATTCCTGCTATATGATTGGCGGGCCTCTGAGAATGTTCCCCTCTCCATGGGCCTAGTCGCATGGTGTGCACCTGGTTGTTAACATCAGCTCAGTGGATACCTTCGAGGTCAAATTGGCCCTCTAGCATAAAGGAGTGCTTCTCTTGATCCCAGACATGCGGGTACCTCCCTGTCGTAGAACTCCATTTGTTGGTATCACCTCTTGCTTCACTACTTTCGCCCCCAATATCAGCGCCCCCTCTCCCCCTCAGAGATTCCCCTAGGCCTCTCGTTGATCACATAAATCAGCCAAATTCTGATGGATTTAGATGTTCTGCTTGCAACATCTGGCAGTTCAAATGGGATGGCCATTATTCTGGTGAGTGCTAGTGCCCTAAATCTAGACCAGGCCTTTGGCAGTTCAAGACCTCTGCCCTGTCTCCCATAGATTTGTCCTTCGGGACGGGCACAGCTTGGCCATCCGCATTCCTTTCTGGGTTTGCAGGCCTGCAACACGATACAACTGTATTTATCCATCAGGCCTCTACGTTTGATTTCCCTACTGGGGCGTGGGGTGGGAATGCGATTAGAACTCAGTGACTTGGCCTGCTGCTGCTTTCAACATGTTCTGCGGCAGACTAGGCTTCACTCTCAATATGGCGGTACTTAAGTATTTCTCACTACGGGGACCAGGAATGACGTTTACATTATTGTTTGTTGCATTTCAACTATTATGCTCTAATATCACCCATACCCTATCCCGTCCCAAGGCCTATCTACCTTCCCACAATTGCTACAACCCGCTACACGTATTACACCTCTTTTGCATGTTTCACCTCCCACTGATCACCCACGTTCATTTTCTTGTGCACTAATATATTTTCCTCAACCTAAATCGTTTGGGTGGGCATGGGAGCTGGACCTGCATCCCAACAGTACTTTAGCGATAGAAGCCATAAGGTATCTTAAAGCAGAGAACAAAAGACAGAGCTGCGCTCTTACCTCCATTGTGACATGTCGTTTTGCCCGTTATTCAGTACTGGGTCTTCTATTGCCACTGAGCCCTGATTTATGAACTCACTGCTCTTCCAGTAATGAGAGTGACGTGATCAGGGCAGAAATAAAGGCAAATTCGCCCAGAAGGATTTATTCCGGTGCGACACAACTCTGCAGTGAGACGTGTTTCCTTTGAACTCCTGATTGAGTTTGCGCGAGTTTATGAGTGCAATCTGACTCCCAGAACACACCGGAGGTCGGATTTGAAGATATATCACTGGCGACGAGCCTGTAGACACAAAACCCCCCTCCCCAAATTTTTTTTTTCTCTTTTCTTATCAAACAATCTTTTACGAAAGCCTGGAAGGCCCTGGAAAGGCCCAGAAATCACCACGGCCAGACAGAAAATTATAAGAAGACACAGAGGTATAGCGATCAATCATCAATGAAACTGAGCACCAGCCACAGCGATCACGTGGAAACACTAGCTGACCCACAGACACAGTAAGGAAAGGGGGGGGAGGGCACGCATAGGAGAACGACAAGCCCACGCCAGCATGGCCAGCCCCCAAACTAGTCCGTCTAGAACAAGCAGCAGCAGCGCAATGCAAAGGGACAACGCATTCAGACTGGATAGCCACGAAACCACGCAAACTACCTTCATTAAACCATTCGAAGGGAGAAGGACACCACACTGCTATTGCTAAACATTGGCGCAGCTGCACTTTGTCTGTTCAACACACTTCCAAACAGAAAGGAAGCAGATGAGTACAACACAGCAAAAGTGCAGCTAAACAACAAGTTCAAGCCCAAATTGAACCCAGACTACGAAAGGTTCTACTTTTGCATGAGCCGTCAGAGAGAAATGGAGACCATCGACGACTTCCATGCACGGCTCAGAGAATTAGCGATTGGATGCAAATTCCCAGACGAAGACTTTGCAGTCCGTCTACAGATCATCAATGGACTGTTATCAGAAAAACTACAAAGGGCAGAGCTGTCAGAGAAAAACATCCATTTGGACCACATCCTAGCCATTGGGAGACTCTGGGAGCGCACAGATGACAGGTGGTAGTCATGGGAGAAGCAATGCAGCATCTACCCTTCAACAATACGAAAAAGGAAGAAGAAGTAGCAGCAGTCCAAGGTCGACAAGAAGAGAGACGTCCCAACAGAACGAGAGCAGTACGCCCATCAGGACGAGGTGAAACATGCAAGTGGTGTGGAAGACCCTGGCACAGAGGAGAACCGTTTCCGGCTTTAGGAGTGACCTGTCAGAAGTGTAAAAAGCTGGACCACTTTGCAGCCGTATGCCTTAACCCCACACCCATGAGGGATCCAGGTCGGCAATACACCTCGAGCCGGCAAGAAAGGGGAAGAGGAAAAGCGAGAGCAGTCACCACCGTGCAGAGACCGCCCAGCAACAGCAACACAGTTGAATCCTTAGACAAAGGAACGTCCCCAGATGGATGTGAAAAGGAAAGAAAGAAAAAGAACAAAAGAAGAGAACATTGAGTCCATATGATTTCTGCCATAAAACCAAACATAACAAAACACAATTGGAAAAGAGCAACATAAGTGACCATCATGCACCATCCTGTCAGATGGAAACCCCACCAAAGTAGTTATAGACACAGGAGCGACAGTGAATGTCATGCCCGTCCAAACTTTCAACACACTAGACCCGAAGCTCAAGAACAAATGAGTACGTCTTTTTGCATATGGGTGCAAGAAGCCTCTACCACAGGCTTGTTCCAATCTGACTTAGCGTATAACAGAACCACATGCCGGGCCAGGATATACTTAGTGAACGCAAGACTGGAAACACTGCGAAGCTGTCGCACCGCTGAGAAAACGACATCTTGTGCATTTTGCATTTAGCGTCAATCCACCAGAGATAGACAGCCTCATAGCAAAACACCAAGAAGTATTTCAAGGAATAGGATGTCTCCGCGGAAGAAGGATGAAACTACACATCGACCCAATGATCAAGCCCAAGGCAGTGCAGCACTGCAGAGTCCCTTTCCATATGAGGGAGGCTGTCGAGTGTTACACTTCAGACTTCCCCGCTGGCATCCTTGCAGAATACAACTTCTTTACAGGCTCCTCTATGGTCCAGGTACAAGCTACCATGGCGTCTGTACAAACGTCGACGCACTCCAGGTCACCTGACACGCCTTGTACGTGGAAGACGTACAGCAAGCCACGCCCCTCTTACGACTATAAAACCACCGTCTTCCAAGGGGCTCGTTGCTGCTAATTAGCGTTACCAGCTACACGCGGTTTCATCCGTTTCCTCTTCGTGTCTACCTACACGAATCCTTATCCGAACTCCTGGTTTTGACCTTTTGCCTGAAATTTGGATTGCTTCGTCTCCTCGCTTATTCTTGTTGTGATCGTCTGGTTGTAGGACTCGGAACGCTACTGGATACGGCTCTCTTCTGTGTCTTGCGGTTCTTCCCTGGTTGCCGCTCTGCACATCAATTTGCTGTCTACATGCGGATCATCTCCACAACTACTCAACTATATTCGTGTACTCAGGTACATATGTATTGTCTTTCATGGACATTGTCTTCTGTTGGATTCTGGGACATTGAGTGACTTTTCTGTGAGATTGCTCTTCAGTGCATATGTGAACGCTTTCCTGAACTGCACCAACCCGGCCCTAGTGCGTCCCTCATGCCGTTCGGGGTTACTTACCTATACTAACTTCCCTGTTTGTTATTTTCTCCTGTTGTTGTCTTCAGAATCCTGGACTCCTCTTACAATCCTGGACTCCTCTTACTCCATTTATCTTTACTCAGGTCAGTTGTTATCAATTCTATAGCTAAAGTGGGAACCTATACTGATTTAGATCAATTCCACTCATTCGTGTTATTCTTTGTAGATTATCCCGGGGAAACGCAACTCCACTCCAATATCTATATAGGTAGTTGTCCAATAATTTTAACTGTTCTAATCACTTGTTTCACATCAACACTGTCTAATATCTTGGTATTCTTTTGCAGCATTGGTATTGGTGGTGTGTGTTCTCCCCGCTCTTTTACTCAATTGACACCTCTGTCTGTTCTAACTGAAACAGCAGAGAGGTACATTGTGGAAAAGAGCCCCTCTTTGAGGAAGCCTGAGTCTTGTACTCAGGGGAGCTGGGATGGAAGGCTGAATTCGGAATTCTATACTACCAACACCTCCAAGGTCGTGTTCTCCACATCTTCGGCCTATTCGGAGTGGTGAGTAACATCGAGAAAGAGTTGGAGAAACAGGAAAAGCAGGGGATAATTGAGCAGACATCTGGCCCCACTCCATGGGTATCCCCTATGATTGTCGCTCAGAAACCACGGCAACCTAACATGGTAAGAATATGCATTGACATGAGGCTACATAACATACCCATCGGTCGAGAGCACCATGTCACCCCCACAATCGATGAGCTGATCGTGGGCCTAACAGGAGACAAAGTCTTCAGCAAACTTGACCTAAGGTTAGGCTATCATCAACGATGCCTCGTCCGAGAGTCCAGGTGTATAACAACATTTTCATCACACCTGGGACTTCAGAGATACAAAAGGCTAAAATTTGGCATGCCCTCTGCGGCAGAGGTCTTTCAGAACGAAATCAGGAGAGTAGTCAATGGCCTCGCTGGAACTGCCAACAGCAGTGATGACATTTTAGTGTATGGCACCACGTCAAGTGAACATCATGAGCGACTATCCGCAGTCCTCCAATGCCTGGAAGAGTCAGGCCTCATGCTGCACGCACAGAAATGCAAATTTAATAAAATTGAACCGAACTATTTTGGCTACGTGTTCAATTCAGACGGTGTGTCGTACGACCCGGCCAAGGTCTCCGACATCAAAGGAACGAAGGCCCCCACATCAGCATTGGAAGTGAGAAGCTTCATGGGCATGGCCACCTATTGCACCAGATTCATCCCCGACCTAGCCCCATGGCAGCACCACTGAGGGAACTCACTAGGAAAGAGAAACAATGGGAATGGACGGAACAGCATCAACACACGTTCCAACACATCAAGGACTCGCTCTCCAGAACCACCAAGATGGCATTCTTCGACACGGACCGAGCCACAGAACTACTGATGTATGCCAGCCCGTGTGGTTAGGAGCTGTGCTCACCCAAGTGGACAGAGAAGGCACTGTGTACCCAGTTGCTTTCACCAGTTGAGCACTAACAAAAACCGAACAGAACTATGCCCACATAGAAAAGGATGCACTGGCGATTTTGTGGGGCTGCCATCACTTCAGGGTGTATCTCGTAGGACAACCAGCAAAAGTATTCACGGACCATAAACCACTGATACCGATCTTCAGAGGATCTGCACCACACCCCCCAGTGTGGCTAGAAGAGTGGATGCTCCAACTGCAGCCGCTCAACATTTACGTTTCCTATAGAGCCGGGGTGGACAACCCGGCCGATTACCTGTCTCGCCACCCACGACCCGCCACCAGACAAGAAGAGGAACACAGGGTCGAGACAGAGGAATATGTTTGTTTATTTATTTATATAGCACACCGAGCCCTGGGGCATCTGGGCGCATTTCTTGCAAATACATAAGATACATTGTTACAGACAGATTGTAGAAGATACAAGAATCAAGTGCAGTAGAACTACAGGAAGGTAAAGGCTAGCGTTCAGAAATCTTACGGGTACATTCTTACGTATGGAGGAATGAGCAGAGTGGGGACATTCTTAGGCCTCTTGTGAGAGAAGCCAGGTTTTGGAATTTTTCCTGAGTAAATGGAAGGAGGGTTCTGTTCTGATGGAGAGTGAGAGGGAGTTCCACAATTTGGCGGCTAGCACGCGAAAGCAGCTGCCACCGGCTTTCTGGAGCTTAAAGCTGGGGATCTTTAAGCAGTGTGCTTGAGCGGATCTAGAAGGGCAGACTGTAGGTAGCTAGGCGCCTGGTTAGCAAGGCACTTGTGTGTAAGTGATAGGGTTTTATACTCAATCGTCTGGTTCATAGAGAGCCAGTGAGTTTTGCGTCTTATATCCGAGTAATGTTGAGTCCTTGAAATGTTCAATGCAGATCTAAGAGCATTATCTTGGATTACTTGGTACTTGTTTAGGTTACGTTGAATCGTGCCTAGGTAAAGTGTGTTACAATAGTCCAATTTGGAGAGAACTAGAGCTCTGGCTATGGACGTGCAGTTGGTTGTCGGTAAATGGTCTACACATTAATTAACTTGCAGGTGTCAGCTGAAGATGAAGCTATTGCATTGATTTGTTTGGTCAAGGTGATGAGGAGTCTAGGTAAATACCTAGAGTTTTGACGTCCTTAGATACCTTTATGTTGTTGATATGATATGATATGGCATTTATAACGCGCCTATACATAAGTGTTTCAATGCGCGACAAGGCAAAGGAGGGGGAACAGGGGAAGACAGACAACGATCTTACTAGGCCCAGTGTCATTCATTACCGTCAATGTTAAAGGAAGTGAATTGTCTGTCTACTTTGTTAAGTCTAGATTGAGATCCTAAGAGGAGTAACTCTGTCTTTTCATCGTTAAGACACAGTCCATGCTCAGCCATCTAGGCTTGTATGATAAGCTAAATGTCATTAAGGACTTTAGAATCTTTGATGTGATCTCCGGCGATAGGGATGAGTATTTGGGTGTCATCCGCATAGTTAATATAGGTGACACCCAAATAGTCAAGGTTGTCGAATAGAGGTTTAGTAAACACATTATAAAGTGTTGGGGACACGCAACAGCCTTGAGGGACTGCACATGTGACTGGTGATGGCCATGTAATAGCCTGCGCATGCCCACAAGCGCTAACACTGCAGGAAATAGCAGAGGAAACAAAGACAGGCGCCTGCCTACAACTCACAATTCAGACCATCCAGTCAGGTGATTGGAAAAATTATGTATCCGCAGTAGCACACCGCACTGCTGCAGCCCAAGAGAAGCTACAGGCGCTGTTTGGCATCCGACACGTGCTAACAGTATCGGAAGAAGGCATCGTACTGAAAGGACACCGAATCGTTCTACCCACGACTTTGGAAGAAAGAAAGAAAGAGCCCTAAAGTAGGCGCATGGGGGCCATCAAGGCATTTTGAAGACCCAGGCCTATCTAAAATCAAGAATGTGGATGCCAAGGATATAGAACCGCGTGACTGAACTGGCAGAGACCTGTGCGGTATGCCAATCCTCGAGGAGACTAGCAACGCCCGAACCCATAACAAGCGCACCCAGGAGCCAAACAAGGTGGGAGTCGGTGAGCGTGGATTTTTGCACCATCGCAGGGGAAGGATACCTATTTGTTCTAATTGACGAATTCAGCAGCTACCCAGAGGTGGAGCATGTCAAGTCCACAGATGCCGTGTCAGTCATTACCGCCCTCGAGAAAGTATTCACCATACATAGAATACCTAGGAAAATGAAAAGAGACAATGGGTCACTGTTCACTAGCCATTAGCTCAAGCAGTTTCTCACCAACCTAAATGTAAAACACTGGAAGATCACCCCTTGCTGGCTGCAAGCAAACAGGAATGCCAAACGTTTCATGGGATCCCTAAACAAAATCATGGGAATCGCGAAGGACCACAATCAACCCTGGCTGCCGGCAGTATATGGATTCCTACGAACAAACAGGCAAACCCTGCACACATCGACAGGAATAAGACCAGCAGCACTGATGATCGGAATGCCGATACAAGCCGAACTACCACTACACCCAAGCTGGGTAAACCCAGAAACTGACATATTTCTCATGGAAGAGAGACGGGTGAGGCGAAATGAGAAGGAGAGTCAAGCCCGCCTCGCACAACACAGAGAGCTGCAGCCAGGTGACACGGTGTAAGTGAAAACCAGAACACCTCCGAAAAAGATGACACTGACTTGCGAGTCACGCACATGGACAGTACAGCACTCCAGTCACAGTATGATAACAGCCACCCGAGGACAAGAAGTGGTTACGCAAAACATATCCCATTTCCGCAAAGTACCAACGACACTGTGGAGGCAACAACCAAATTCCGAAACGCCAAGCGAAGATTTCCCAGCAGATCCTGACACGCAAACGAGGACGAACAACAACTCATCTCAGTAAGCAGCACTGGCCCACAACTTGACCGAGCAAATTACCCTGCCGAAAGCCTCAACGTGACGAGGCTACTGAAGAGAGCACACACAAGATATCAACTTCGAGAGAAGGCACAACCCTCAACCTGGCTAGAAGGACATGTACTGCAAGGAATCTACCACCAAGGCTCTGAGGTAGAAGAAGCCAGGGAGGCGAAGGAGAAGCAGAAGAGAACCAGTAAGAGAGATTAAGAATGTAGTGTTTCAAGTATTCTAAGTTTGGGAGGAATGTGGTGTAGTTCAACCACACCGATCACGTGAGGGAGGGGAAACCTGCGCCACGTGATCAGGGCAGAAATAAAGGCAGATTCACCCAGAAGGATTTATTCCGGTGCAACACAACACTGGTGAGACGTGTTTTCCTTTGAACGCCTGATTGAATGGGAGCAAGTTTATGAGTGCAATACGACCTCCCAGAACACACTGGAGGCCTGATTCGACGATATCACACAATGCACGTCAATCCTAACCTGTAGCATCCCATAAGATTGCAATGCTGAAACCGCCCCCTCCAATCCCCGCCCAAAGGGTTCTACTGATATATATCATAATCCCGATTATCAGTACCCCTGTAATTGTAGAACTTGGACTAGCACACATCTCCAATAATGCGCCACAACTCTTGAAGTTACAAAGTGGCGCTAATATTGAACATGTCCTTTAGTTGGTGAACCACTGGGCCAGACTCCACTGCATTGTGTAGCCCAGCTTCCACCTTTCACACATACGTGTGAAAGGCTCTTTAATTTCCCAGCCGGGAATGTCAACAAATTGCTAACTTTACGTCACAAAGGTATGTTATTTTGCGACTTTCATCAACAAATTATTTAACAGTGTTCTAAATATATCAAACAAAATGTTTCCAGTTGATATATGGACCAGTTATCATTAATTAATTCCACCTGCCTTCAGTGCACAACTGCAGGTCGAAGAGCATTTTGGGTCACCCTAATGACTTCACAGGAAAGAGAGTTTAGCTGTTGGAAATGCTAGCATTGTACCTCCCAATGCAAATGGAATGGGTTTCCTTGCAGGTGCTACTTTCTTCGAGGACATAGATTTCAACTGATGCACCTGCATTCCGACCTGCAGCACCCCCTGCTACTGCCACACATTTCTGCTTATGCACCTCCGTCCTATGCGCCAGCACGCTCTGTTATTGTAGTACCGAGACCCATTCAAAGCACTGCCTATGCACCTTGATCTAAACGTGGCAATACCGCAGCTATTCCTCACTGTGACCCGCACACAGCTGTGCCTATGCACCTCGATATAAATGTGGCACTACCGCAGCTATTCCACACTGTGACCCGCACACAGCTCTGCCTATGCACCTCGCTCTGAATGTAGCCCTACCGCAGCTATTCCGCACTGTGACCCGCACACAGCTTGCCTATGCACCTCGAACTAAATGTAGCCCAACCCCAGCTATTCTGCACTGTGACCAGCACACAGCTCTGCTCTGCCTATGCACCTCAATCTAAATGTAGCCCTAACCCAGCTATTCGGCACTGTGACCGGCACACAGCTCTGCCTATGCACCTCGATCTAAACTTGGCGCTACCGCAGCAATTCCGAACTGTGACCCGCACACAGCTCTGAATAGGCACCTCGATCGCTCAAACGCTCTACTGCTGCAGAATTGGGACCAATGTGGAGTTGAATGTACTCCCTCTTGCCCACCGGTGCCCTCTTGCCCAGCAACTGCCTGTATTTGTATTTATTTATATTGCACACCTAACTCAGAGGTAGCAAGGCGCAGAGGCATCAAGAGGATTGCAAAGCTTGGTTACATACAGAGGAATGAGGTCCAGCTGTGGTTACAGTGCTGGACGCATCAAAAATAAACAATGCAGGCCGAAGAGGCATAAGTTACAGCGATATACAATATAAGCAACACTATAAACAAGATGCCGGTTGTTTCATGAAAGGTATCTACGCCGAGCAGCTGACAACCTAAATGTACATATTTACAATCGTAGTGGTGTGGAGCATCAGGGCAGCGAGAGAGCAAGCGGTCATTATGTGTCGTGAGCCTTGAGCCAATGGATGATCTTAGATCTGAATTGGCGGTAGGGAAGGTCCTCCCTGCAAGGAGGTGGAAGGGAGTTTCAGAATTGTGCTGCTTTTACAGGAAAGCTGTTCCCTCCAGACATTGTACGTTTAAACCTAGGCACCAGGAGGAGATTGGAGTTGGCCATTCTAGAGGGGCAAGAGGAAGTTGTTCTGGTGAATCTAGTGATAAGGTATTCAGGGGCTGATTGGTGAAGGCATTTGTGAGTCAGGGAAACCGATTTGAGGAATATTTTGTCTTTAGTGGATAGCCAGTTGACGGATCTTCTGGAATCAGAAATGTGGGCTTTCTTCGGGATACTGAGGGCCGCTCTTAGGGCGTTATTTTGAAGGATCTGTATTTTGTTAGTAATATATTTGTTGCAGCCTACATATGCACCTGTATGGACACTTGGTGTTGGAATCTGAGCAGCCCCAGCAGTCTGGAGAGGAGCATGCATTATAACAATGACAATAGCAATACGATGCTTTGCTATAGTGCTTAAGCCCTGAGCTATGCAAGCTGCTCGAGGGAGCTCATTTGCTTGATTTGAGAAGGATTAAAGTGGGTGTCGACCCCATCAATATTAAAAGCTATAACACGCAGTAGGCAAAGAAACTCGCTGAGCTATCTTGCCCTGGTTGGAGCCAGTGACCTGCAGGTTGCACAGCCACAACGGCCATGGGTCCAGTAATAGAACAAGCTTTATGACACGATTCAAAACTGCGACCAGAAGTTATCCCTCTGAGCTATGTCACCGAATAACAACATTCCCAATGCATTGATATTGGCACAGCCAGGGCAAACTTCCCTGTAGACTTAGCCCAGGGGTAGCTGGGTCTGAGCCTCCATTACAGCTGGTGGCAACAGACGCTCTTTAGCCGAGGTCACGGTTTGAATTGATGCTCTGCCCTACCTCACCTCGACCCTATTCAGTCAGACCCCTACCACGAAGCTGAATATTTGCATGGTCTTCAGCGAGGTACAGAAACAAAACCTGGAAGGCTAGAACCCAGATCCCCCTGACTAGGGAAATACATCTTTGGGTGCAGAGATATATACTTCCAGTACATAGATATATCTTACAGGCTCTCAGATATTTAGCGCCAGTACATAGATATAACTTACAGGCTCAGAGATATTTAGTGCCAGTACATAGCTATAACTTGCAATCTGTGAAATATTTATTGCCACTACATAGATATAGCTTACAAGCTCTGAGATATGTATTGCCACTACATAGATATAGCTTACACGTTCGGAGATATTTAGTGCCAATACATGGATATAACTTGCAAGCTGTGAGATATTTATTGCCACTACATAGATGTAGCTTACAGGCTCAGAGATGCTTATTGCCACTACATAGATATAGGTTACAAGCTTTGGGATATTTGCTGTCGGTGCATAGATTTCCCTTAAATCATTATTACTATTATTTAATGTGTCTTAGTTAAAACACTTTACACATACACATTAACAATTAAAACATACATCATATAAAAAACCTAAAATTGGCAAATAATTCATCTTAGATTCGTCATGTAAAAATAATAATTTCATCCAACATACATAATGAAACATTTGATCACAACACATACATATCATAAAGTAATTTCAAATATGTTTATCTTTAGACATTATTAGATAAGTATACAAACAAATAGTACAAGAACAGGTAAATCTTTTGAGCACAATTATATACTCTCAAATATCAAAACTATTACAATTGATCAGAAACAAGTAGAGCAAGATAGGTTAAATGAGCTTTTTATGTTGTTTAGCCATTAGGACAAACAAAGGGGGGAGACATGAACAAGGAAACAAGACAGAAGACAGTAGGAAAGGATAGGGCAGGGGTAACAGTGATTGCAAGATGATAAAATTTTTAGTGACGAGTGTTGAGGAATTGTATAAATACATTCCATTTGTTGTTAAATTTGTGCAAACACATACACATGTATGTGTACTTAAACACGCCGCCAACAACACATGGCCTACCGTCCCGCGTTCCCACAGGTGTCCCGATGAAAACGGTACCTCACATGTGTGGTTGCACCTATCTGGGGGCCAAAGGGAAAGCCTAAAACATAGGTAACCCCAAGGCTTTTGGTACAGCATCATTTCAGGGATTCTGCTCATGTGCTCACCCTATAGATTTGGGCCTAAGGTGTCCAAGCTACCAAGGAAAACAGGGAATCCCATGCATTTCCGAAAAGAGGACACCCGTGGGAATCCGCAGAGGTCTGACTTGCGCAAATCGGCCCAGAATGACCCAGAAACCCTGGTAAAGTCTGAAATGTGGCGAATTTTTTTTATTTTCCGCACATTTCACCCGGCTCACCCACCGAACCACGCCGCCAACAACAAAGGCCTACCGTTCCGTGTTCCCACAGGTGTCTTGATGAAAATGGTACCTCACATGTGTGGTTGCACCTACCTGGGCGCCAAGGGGAAATCCTAAAACACAGGTAACCCCATGTCTTTTGGCACAGCACCATTTCAGGAATTTTCCTCATGCGCACACCCTACAGATTTGGGCCTACGATGTCCAAGCCACCAAGGAAAACAGGGAACCCCATGCATTTCCGAAAAGAGGACACCCGTGGGAATGCGCAGAGGTTTGACTTGCGCAAAGCGGCCCAGAATGTATTTCCCAGAAACCCTAGCAAAGTCCGAAATGTGTCGAAAAAAACCCCATTTTCCGCACATTTCACCCGGCTCACCCACCGAACCACGCCGCCAACACCAAAGGCCTACCGTTCCGCGTTCCCACAGGTGTCTTGATGAAAATGGTACCTCACATGTGCGGGTGCACCTACCTGGGCGCCAAGGGGAAATCCTAAAACACAGGTAACCCCAAGTCTTTTGGCACAGCACCATTTCAGGAATTCTCCTCATGCGCACACCCTACAGATTTGGGCCTACGGTGTCCAAGCCACCAAGGAAAACAGGGAACCCAATGCATTTCCGAAAAAAGAGGACACCCGTGGGAATCCGCAGAGGTTTGACTTGCGCAAAGCAGCCCAGAATTTATTTCCCAGAAACACTAGCAAAGTCCGAAATGTGGCAAAAAAACACCCATTTTCCGCTCATTTCACTCGACTCACCCACCGAAAAACATGCCGCTAACAACACATGGCCTACCGTCCCGCATTCCCACAGGTGTCCCCATGAAAACGGTACCTTACATGTGTGGGTGCACCTACCTGGGCGCCAAGGGGAAAGCCTAAAACACAGGTAACCCCCAAGTCTTTCAGCACAGCATCATTTCAGGAATTCTGCTCATGCGCTCACCCTACAGATTTGGGCCTAGGGTGTCCAAGCCACCAAGGAAAACATGGAACCCCATGCATTTCCGAAAAAGAGGACACCCGTGGGAATCCACAAAGGTCTGACTTGCGCAAATCGGCCCAGAATATATTACCCAGAAACCCTGGCAAAGTCCGAAATGTGGCGAAAAAAATGTATTTTCCGCACATTTCACTCGGCTCACCCACCGAAACACGCCGCCAACAACACATGGCCTACCGTCCCGCATTCCCACAGGTGTCCCGATGAAAACAGTACCTCACATGTGTGGGGTTCTGGGTAATAAATTCTGGACCGTTTCGCGCAAGTCAGACCTCTGTGCATTCCCATGGGTGTCCTCTTTTGGGAAATGCATGGGGTTTCCTATTTTCCTTGCTGGCTTCGACACCCTTGGCCCAAATCTGTAGGTTGCCCACATGAACAAAATGTGCTGTGCCGAAAGGCTTGGGGGGCTGAGGGGCACCCTACTCCGCCAGGGAATTTTCTAATGTGAAGGAGGGTGCACCTCTCCACCCCACCCCAATTGGAGGGACGGCACATCTCATGTAGCCTTCCCTGGGGGCAGATAAAGGGGGCTGTCCTGCACTCCTCCCTAGGCTCAGGCGTCCCTTCCTAGGAGCAGATATCTGGTCCCAGGGAGGGCTGCATGACATGGCACCCACTCCATTGCTGGTGGGGGGGTCAACGCCCTATCCCATTAGAAAATTCGCTGTCCCTTTGGGGTGCCCCACAGCCCCCTCTAAAATGCGTTCCACCATTTTCACTTTTTTCCTTTGGTAACCCAACTCCCCATGGCGCTGAGGGGCACATTGGTGTGCCAATCTGGCCCCGGGGTGCCCAAACTTTACTGCCCCACCCACTGGGGGGCCTGTCCCACAATTTCTGGGGGCCCTCTCCATCCTCACCCTAATGGGTGGCGGGTGAACCTCATGAAGGCCTCCCTGGGCGTCCTACAAACAGCTGTGTGAGGTTCACCCCCCACCATTTGGGGTAGGGGCAGAGGGCCCCCAAAAATTGTGGGACAGGCCCCCAGTGGGTGGGGCAGTAATGTTTGGGCACCCTGGGGCCAGATTGGCACACCAATGTCCTGAGACTTAGGGAGGTGTTGGATAGCGGCATATTCAAAAGAGGAATAGGTGATTTCAGACAGGGACAAGGGGGAGTGTTGAGGGCTTTTTTGAGAAGATGCCCCACACCACCACCTTACCCAAAAGGTCAAGGGGGTGAGAAAAGGTAGCAGATTCAGTGTGGAGTGCTGCTAGTGTAATAGAGTCATGAGGGGTGATCCAGGTTTCTGTGATTGTAATAAGTGAACATTGAGGGTGATACAAGTTTTTGTCAGTGATGTAGGAAGATTTGTTGCTGAGGAATTGTGCATTCCAGAGGCCAAATGAAAGAGTGATAGGAGGTGAGGGAGAGGGTCAGATGATCTGCAGTAGGCGAGAAGGATAGATGAGGTTGAAGAACCTGGGAGAACGGGAGCAACATTTTTGAGGGGTACGGTTGCAGGGCGGAGGAGGGAGATGGGGAGGTGTAGAGTGGGGCAGAAGTTAGACTGAGTTGAGGCTATGGAAGAAGGGAAGGAGAATAATGATTACAAGAAGGAATGGAGCAAAGCCAATGTGCATGATGGAGGGTAGGAGAAGTAGACAAGTGAAGACAGTGATGAAAGGGTACATCCTTCTTGGGCTGGTGTGAGGGTAGGTGGATGATCAGACAGTAAGGGGGATGGTTGGATGAGAAGAAGCAAGTATAAGTTCCGAGTTGGACTAGAATGGGTCTATAGTTAACAAAAGACAGTTATCAGGCCCAAACAGTAATGTTCATTCTCCAGCATGGGGTCTGGCATGGATTCACATGATATGATATGATAGGTTATTTATAACGCGCTTAATACCCAGATGTTTCTAAGTGCGGACCCGGGGTTCGAACCTGTGTTGCTCTGTGTCGTCTTGCTTCCAAGGCAAGCAAGTTGCCCCTGAGCTATCCTCCTGAGATGCTCATGAATATTCCCTGTCGTCAGGCTGGGAATCCTTGGTAAAAGAAAAAACAGTATCACTTTCACTTTAAGACTGTATTTCTCCTCTAAACCAATCACTGTCCTCTGCGTCATACATGCTCCATCCAATGACAGTCCTCTCCCTAAGCCCCTCCCCTGGCAACCATCTTCAGATTTGTACCGCATGCTTCAGTGTTGGGAGTCTTCGAGTTGCTGTCTGAGCTATTTGTATGTTTTTTCGTGTTTTCGACAAGATAAGTTACATTTTTGTTTCAAAGAGCCAGTGCGCTCTTTCCTTCATCTGTTGACAGCGGGGACCCGTTGTCGGTGAAGTTTCGCGCCCCTCAAGGACTAGGATTCATTGAAGATTTTCGAAGGCAATCTGACCATGATGTAGGAGAAATAGGAGGGAAGGTCCCTCTTCAGGCCCTTCACCAAATGCAGGCTACGGAATGTGTTCGTAGAGGACAAGCACCTCCAATTCCTCTACTGCCTACACCCGGACCATAAGGAGGTAGAGTGCGAGATATGCCTAGGGTTCGCTAAGAAAACAATGAAGGACAGGCATAGTAGGCTGGCGGCATGGCTTAACACCAAGGCCTCTGACCGTGCTCTGAGCAGGGTCATGCCTCGACAAGGACCGGCCGGTCCGAGGAGTGGTCTTCTAAGTCCTTTGAGGGCGCCTCATCCGTAGGGCCCAAGATAAGGCCAAGATCTGCAAGTCCTAGTCCACGGGGTTAGCTGTGGAAGCGGGTCACAAAGTGGATAGGGCACTATCAGCATTACCTTCCGCCTCCATTGCCAGCCTACCATCAAGCTCCTCTTCAAAGAGGAAGTCATCTACTACCCCGGCTAAACTACGGGAGAAATCTGCGAAGCCGTGGACAGAGGAGAAGAAGGCTGCGCAGCCCAAGCAGGCTCTTCTGGCACAGGCAAAGACCTCATTGGCGACTCTGTCAGCGGCTACTACTACCACAGCAGCTAAGGGCGCTGATCCTACGAGGGTGACTCACATGGCGCAGAAAGTGGCCCCGCCCCCACGGTGCGACTCCATCGCATAGACTTTGGCAAATTATGCAAGTAGAGAAGGGGAGAAGATACTGGCACAGGTCCTGGTTCACCTCCTCCACTGTGACGGGACCCAACTCCCCCAGCAGACTAAGGCATGGGTACGGGAACGGATACGGCCACGACGACAGGTGACAGCAAAGAAATCGTCGCAACGGACAGTGAGTCGTCACATTTCGATGCCCCGCATAGGGTTTCTCCACCGGATGAGGTGGGTTTGTTCCACTCCATGGTCGCCAGGGCTTCCAAGCTATTCCAGCTGGTGCCCGTGGAAACCAAGAAGGAGGGCTTCTTGTATCAAAGGTGAGAGGCCAAGAGGAAGACTATCATGGCAGTGCCTTTTCAGGATGATATTTGGGAAGCGGACGTAGCCCTCATGAAGAACGCTTGCACAGCTCCAGCCAAGCTAGATAGGCTGAAAAAGAAGTATAGGGTGCCGGACTCGGCACCCAAATGCCTGAGGTTGCAACCATTGCCAGACTCGGTTGTGTCGGCAGCCGTGACGTCTTCTGTCCCTCTGGACAGTGAAGGGAAAAGGATGGACGTCATGGGGAAGAAGGTGATTTACACTGCAGCGTCCACAATCAAGGTGGCCAATGCACTGGCGATTCCGGCCAGGTATGACAGGGAGTTGGGGTATAAACTAGGACTGATCCTGGAGTTCCTCCCTGACGATAAGAAGATGGAGGCCCTCGCCCTCTTCCAGGAAGGCGAAGTGACATCGGACCATGCCATCGCTGTGGCCGTGGACGTCGCCGACACAGGATTCCGGCAAATGGAGAACGGTGTCTGCCTTCTTCGACAGGGATGGATGAAGGCCACTAACTTGCACCAGGATGTCCAAGCGAAGGTGCTGGACGTGCCCTTTGATGGGGAAAGTCTGTTCGGGAAGGGCGTTGACGAGTCCCTCCAGGCCATCAAAGCGTATAAGGATATGGCCCGCCCCCTCTGCACCTTCCAACAGCACTGCTCGTCTTCTTTTCGCTCCTCCGGGGGAAAATCGAGCAGGTCATCAAAGGGCTCTCCACGTCGTGCAGACAGCCTTCCCAATCCTCAACGTAAGAAGCCTACCGAGGCCTCTCCCAGGCCTATGGTAGCCGAGGACAGAGTCACTGTCGCCCGCAGGACAGGGCGCCGACGCCCAAGCAAGCCTGAACCGGCCAAGACGTTGGGCCCCCACTCATGCACCCCGGTGGGAATCCAGCTGACGAGGTTCATCAGCGAGTGGAGAAAAATCACCACCGACATATGGGTGCTGGATGTTCTCGCCCAGGGGCACACCTTGGAGTTCCAACGCGGATGTCATCGTATTCCGCTGTTTCCCCGGCAGCATCAGCACATTCCTGAGCTTCTGGAAGAGGTACGAGCCATGCTACAAAAAGGGGCGATAGAGCTAGTTACCCAACGGCTCCGGGGCTCCAGAGTTTATTCCAGATACTTTCTAGTCAGAAAGAAGACAGGGGCTGCAGCCCCATCCTGGACCTGCAACGTCTGAACAAATACTTAGGGCCTCATCACGAATTGGGCTGTAGCCCTTAAATGCGGTGGTAACTGTATTACCGCCGCTTTTAAGGGCTGGCCCTATCACGAGTTGGGCGCTAAACTGGTGGTTTTACCTCCAGCCTTTCCTTGGAGGTGAAAATCCCCTGTTTTCGGCTGCATTACCGCCAGCTGTATTAGCCTGCATAATTAGCGCTGAAAATGCAATGAATCCAATGGACCCAATGGGGAATGGGGATTTACCGTTAACACCCAACCCGTGATCCGGCGGTAATACCACCGGACCGATCGGTGCTAGGGCTATTACATTCAGGCTGTATAACAGCCTGGATACAGCCCAACTCGTGATGAGGCCCCAAAAGTCCCAGAAATTCAGGATGGCCACGTTGCAGCATGTGCTCGGCCAACTAGAAAAAGGACACTTCTTGACGTCGTTGGACCTGGAGGATGCATATTTCCACATCCCCATTCACAAGAACCATCAGAAATGTCTACTTTTCATGGTGCAGGGCGAGCCCTACCATTCGGCTTGAAGTTGGCCCCAAAAGTATTCACAAAGTGCCTGGCACCATTGGCGGCCCATCTACGTCTACAGGGCATACATGTATACCTGTACCTGGATGACTGGCTGATTCGCACCCGCTCGCGGGAGCTGGCAGATGAGCACACGGAGGCCACCGTCAGACTATTGACGGATCTGGGATTCTCCGTCAATTATATGAAATCCTGCTTAACGCTATCGCAGAACGCGCAGTTCCTAGGTGCCAAACTCAACACAGTGTCTTGCCTGGCATCCCCCTCCGAAGAGAGACTAGCAGCTATTCAAGGAAAGGTGCAAAGGCTATCGTTGGCAAAGACGACCACAATGCGGGCCATCAAGTCGTTACTGGGCATGATGTCGTCCTGCATCTACCTCGTCCACCTCTGCAGATTGCAGATGTTAATGTTAATGTTAAAGGATATTTATATCGCACACTATCACCACCGGAGTGGTCCCCTGGCGCTCTGACGGATCTGAAAAAAAGGGGGGTTGGGGTACGTTAGTAGAATAAAGTTTGGTGAAAGAGCAAGGAAGCTGTGATGTGCTGTTGGCAGCTTCAGTTCGGTTAACACCGTTCGCTGAGCTTTTTGGTTTGGTATCCGGTTGGTATCCGTCGTGTGCTGTTGTGTAGGGCCATGTGTGGTTTGTTTGTTGTTGCAGTGTAGTGAAGTGCGTGTGGTTTGTTATGGTTTTAGAGGTATGATTATGTTTAGTTAGAGTTTAAAAGGTGTATGCAGAGAGGTGAGGTTTTAGTAGGGTTGGTTATTAGCATTGTTGTCTAAAGAGACGCACACTCATTCTGTCGGTCCTCTTTCGGTGTGACTCAAGGTAATATTCACAATCCTCTCTGGATGCAACGCAGGCTAATATTCACAGTTCTATCTTAGGCTAATATTCACAGTTCTATCTTAGTGTTGCATAGGCTAATGTTCATAGTCTATCTTAGTGTGGCTCAGGTTAATATTCACAGTTCTGTCTTAGTGTGGCACAGGCTAATAATCACAGTTCTCTCTAGATGCGACTCAAGGCGACATTCATAATCCTCTCTGGATGCGACGCAGGCCATTATTCAGAGTTCGGTCTTAATGTGGCACAGGCTAATATTCACAGTTCTGTCTTAGCGTGGCACAGGCTAATATTCACAGTTCTGTCTTAGTGTGGCATAGGCTAATAATCGCAGTCCTCTCTAGATGTGACTCAAGATAATAATCACTATCCTCTCTGGATGCAACGCAGGCTAATATTCACAGTTCTGTCTTAGTGTGGCACAGGCTAATATTCACAGTTCTATCTTAGTGTGGCACAGGCTAATATTCACAGTAATATCTTAGTGTGGCACAGGCTAATATTCACAGTTCTGTCTTAGTGTGGCATATGCTAATAATCGCAGTCCTTTCTAGATGCGACTCAAGACAACATTCACAATCCTCTCGGGATATGACGGAGGCCAATATTCACAGTTGTACCTTAGCGCGGCACAAGCTAATAATCGCAGTCCTCTCTAGATGTGACTCAAGGCAATATTCACAATCCTCTCTGGATGCGACGCAGGCCAATATTAAAAGTTGTACCTTAGCGCGGCACAGGCTAATATTCACAGTAATATTTTAGTGTGGCACAGGTTAATAATCACAGTTCTATCCTGATGTGACACCAGCCAGTATTCACAATCCTCAATAGTTGCGAAGCTGATTAGTACTAACAGTCTGGTGTGCTATGTTCTGAAGGTACATATTGTGGCAGGGATTCTGGAGTATAGTGATTGCTCTACTCCCCACCCAGGCAACACCTACCTTGACGGTTGCTGCTGGTTGACGGCTGGCCACTGGCCTCCCCTGCTGACACCCGCAGACATAGTTTGGTGCTGCCACTGCCTGAGTGTGTTGATGACTCGTAGCAGGAGGGAACGGGAGGACACGTACAGAAACAGTCCTTCCCACAGGAAGGAAAATGCTTCCCCCAAGCTCCTCAGCTGGTGGAACCTGCTGCTGAACTTCTGCCATTTGGAGTTTGTCGCTGTCGCAAACAGATCAATCTGGGGTCTGCCCCATTCGGCGAACTGGCGGTCCACCTGCCACTGTAGGACTGCCCTAGCAGTATGGTCATTTATGGGACCCATGGCCAGTAGGGTACGGGGAAGGGGGCGAGAGGCGGGATAGCGGAGTGCGAGTAGCTAATCAGGGCCTTGGGGCCAGCTATGGAGGAGGGATAGGCCAGGAAGCAGGAGGGGAGTCAGGGTAGGCTTGTGGCTTGCGCTATGCGCAGTATTGGAGTATGTTGCTATGGGGGCTCAAGGGGGCAACACAGGGGCAACCACACTTACCTGCTGCCTGGGATGGTGTAAAGGTGCAGCAGAGGTTTAGGCAGAGGTTTAGGCCCTCGTTCTTCCGCACTTCGGTTATTGGCCAATCAGGGCCTGGGGGGATGGCTATGGAGGCAGGAGGGGAGTCGGGCAGGCTTGTGGCTCTCGCTATGCGCAGGATTGGGGTATGCTGCTATGGGGTGCTCGAGGGGGCAACACGGGGGAAATCACGCGTACCTGCTGCCCGGGATGGCATCTGCCGCATCCTGCATCTACCTCATCCGCCTCTGCAGATTGCATATACAACCCCTAAAAGAATTCCTGGATGCCCATTGGATACAGTTGTCCGGAAGTTTCATGGACAAGATCCCTCTCAATGAGGAGTTCTAACTAGTGATAGAGTAGTGGGGGGTCCGCTCTCACATCGCCCAAGGCACGGGATTTCAAATCCAACCCCCATACCAGGAGATGGTCACTACAGATGCCTCCTGGAAGGTTGGGGAGCACACACCGGACATCTGCACACCAGAGTCCTGTGGATGCCGGAGGAGAAGGATCTCCATATCAACATCAGGGAGCTACAGGCGGTGTTCTGCGCCCTCAAATCATTCTTACAGTCTCTGAAAGGCAAGGTGGTGAGGATCCTCACAGACAACACCACCATGTTCTACATCAGGAAGCAGGGGGGCACTCGATCCCTGGCGCTCTCCAAGGAGGCCCAGGACTTGTGGCATTGGGCCGTCCTCGTCCCTCTTCACCTGACGAGGGTCAAGAACACCATTGCAGACTCCCTCAGGAGGGAACTCCGCTCCTGCTATGAGTGGGAGCTTTGTCAGGATCAGGTGGACCGCCAGTTCGCCGAATGGGGCAGACCCCAGATTGATCTGTTTGCGACAGCGACAAACTCCAAATGGCAAAAGTTCAGCAGCGGGTTCCACCAGCTGAGGAGCTTGGGGGAAGCATTTTCCTTCCTGTGGGAAGGACTGTTTCTGTACGTGTCCTCCCGTTCCCTCCTGCTACGAGTCATCAACACACTCAGACAGTGCCAATGCAAGATGATACTCATCGCCCCGCGTGGCCGAAGCAGATTTGGTACCCAGACCTTCTCAGCCTGTCAGCAGCACCTCCAGTGAAGTTGCCAGGGGTTTTGGATCTTCTCACCAGAGAGAGAGGCGCAATCCTTCATCACAATCCAGGATCGCTGATCCTGAAAGCTTGGCTCCTGCAACCTTAGAGTTTGGAGGTTATGAGTTACCAGCGGACTGCAGAGAGGTCCTCACCAAGGCCAGGACGTCGTCAACCTTAAAGTGCTATGGCCATAATTGCAAGCGTTTTGCTACATGGTGCCGGTCGCAGATGATTACCCCTCTGAGGGTCACAGTCCCACAGATCATTCCATACTTGCTATCCTTGGCAAAGGCTGGTCTGGCGCACGCCTTAATCAAGGTGCATCTGGCAGCTATCTCCCGCTACACCAGATTCCCAGGAAGATCCTTGCTCTGGTCCCACAGGCTCGTCAAGGAGTTTCTCAAAGGACTTTTCCAATCTTTCTAGCCGGTGAAAGCTCCCGTTCTGGCGTGGGAACTCAGCGTACCTCTGACGAGGCTCCCAGGAAGATCCTCGCTCTGGTCGCACAGACTCGTCAAGGAGTTTCTCAAAGGACTTTTCCAATCTTTCCAGCCGATGAAGTCTCCTGCTCCGGCGTGGGAACTCAGCGTACTTCTGACGAGGCTCATTGGGCACCCCTTGAGCCTATGCATTAGGCCCCGCTCAAGTTTCTTTTCGTGGAAGACGGCTTTCCTTGTTGCCATCACCTTCACCAGACGTGGAGGTAGGATCCAGGCCCTGTCCTGCAAGCAACCGTACCTGACTTTCCATGGATCGAGGGTGCTGCTGCATACGCACCCCTCTTTCATGCCAATGGTTCAGTCGGAATTCCACCTCAACGAGCCTTTGGTGTTACCTGTTTTCTTCCTGAAACCTTTGTCGCCGGTGGAAAGGGCCTTGCACTCGCGGGACGTTACTCGTGCCCTGAAGTTCTGTGTGACACGCACAAAGAGTTTTCGGAAGACTTCACAACTGTTTGTGAACTTTGGTCCTGTGAACCATGGGATGTGAATCCATGCCAGACCCCATGGTGGAGAAGGTAAGTTACTTACCTGTAACTATTGTTCACCAGCATGGGTCTGTAAGATAACAAACTCAGCACTGAACAGTTAGGTTATGCAGGTGTCAAGCTATTTGCTCCATGGTGCAAATACATGTATTTCCCAGGTGCAGTCTTATTTCCTGGAATCCCCCAGGATGGACAGGGAAGACGGTGCAGGGATATGACGGTGATGTGACAGTGCACCCAGGATGCACAGGAAGGTTGGTGCAGGAAAGAGCAAATGACTTGGCACTGCTCCTAAGATTCACAAATATAGATGTCTCAGTGATGCAGTCTTGTTTCATGGTAGCCCCCAGGAAGAACAGGGATGTGGGTACACAAATGTGCAGGTGATGTGCCGTTATCCTAGGATACACAGGGAGGTGGGTGCAGGTGATATATGATTGCCACCACATTGCACAGGGGGATGGTTTCAAGGATGTACAGGTGTTGTGAAATAATTTCCTCAAGATTACACAGAAATAGATGTATCTTAGTGATGCACTGGGAAGTGGGTGCAGGGATGTGAAGGTAAGGTGAATAGCCTCCAGGATGCACAGACATGTGGGTGCAGGTATTTGCAGGTGAAAGATAGTTGCCTCCAGGGTGAATCTCCCTTGTGCAGTCTGGTTTCATGGAAACCATCCCCTCTAAGATGCACAGGGAATTGGGTGCAGGTGATGCACCATTGCCCCTAGGATGCATATAAATTGATGTATCTCTGGGTTACAGGCTTGTTTCTTGGAAGCTAGAGTTCTCTGTGGTGGATGCTTGTTTCCTAGAAGCCCCCATGATTCACAGGGAGGTAGGTGGTGTGGCGGGTCAGAAGAAGACGCGGTCACTCCGAGGACATTTTCTAAGAGGTGTTTATTAAAGAAATAAGGCCTAACTTTCCCTATCACTATGGTGTATTCCCTGCCTATTTTACTAAGGTGCTTGTCATTGATCAGTGAATGTCCAAAGGAATAGGTCCGCTGTCCAAAATTAATCCTAACTGACCCTACCATTATTTTGAACAACTAAGGCCAGAAGAATGACTCCCTTCTCCAAATGATTGTGTTTTGCACTTGTCTTCTTTAGAGTTAAAGCTAATGTGCAATTCTTGGATAGTCTCTCCTTATTCTCTGTATCAGTTAATGCAGTTCTCTCACGGGACTGTTAGCTTTTCTTTCCCCTTTAGTGTGGATTTTCCTTGACCTTTGTTGAATCCTTTCCCACCCTTTGCTTCCTGGATAACGGGTTACTTTCCCTCTTCCCAGAGTAGTGATACACAAATTTGATTGCTCTCCCTCTTCAGGGTTTCGTTGATTCTCTTTCTCACATTAATACAGTTCAAGTTCATAAAGTTTGCTATTAAGTTTTTGTCTCTTTCATGATTGTTTCGTTGGTCACACCACCACCAGGTTTTGCACTCCAGCCGTCTTGGTTTCTAGCTTCTAGAATATGCCGGGTTTACACCGTTTCCTTCTCCTGTTCAGAGCAGTTCTGAACCTCGCAGGCTTTGCGGCTCAGTTTAGCCTCACCTCCTTCAGGTGTTCTGTTGGTATTACCCAAATTGTTCGAACACAATTGTTCACAATTGACCTAATTTCAAGGGTCTGAATTGACCTTTTCACAATTGACTATATATATATAGTGATCAAGCGCTCAGTTGAGCGCGAAACGCGTTGTGGTTGGGCCGTTTACCAGGCGTCCTGCTTTTGTCTGTCCTGCTGTTTCCCCCCCCCCCCTATTTTGTCCTGTACACCCCGTGCAGGGTTTGTCCACAATTTTAATCATTAAAATTACTATTTAATCCTTCACGTGTGAGCTATGCATTCTTTACTTGGGTCCTCTCCTGCCACGGGATTGTAGGACTTTTCCTAGATTCACGGCGAGTGCGGTCCGCCCTGTTTCCTCTAGTTTTCCTGATATATATATATATATACATATATATATATATATATGTATATATATATATATGGTTTTGGTGGGGGGTTTTGCGTTGGGTGGGGGTTGCAGGGGGTTTCCCTCCGCAAATATGTCACAATTGACCTTCAAAATTCGGTCAATTGTGAAAAGGTCAATTGTCATTCAAGCAATTGTGACTCGAACAATTCGTATACAACAGTGGTCGAAGTGAGCGGGAGCGGTCGGGAGCGGTGCTCCTCTACTTTTTAAAATTACCTTTTACAGCTCTCATACTTTTATTTGAAAAAGAAACCGTTCCGGAACGGGTTTCGTTTTCAAATAAAAGTGTAGGAAGAAGTTGAAACTTGCACTTTCAGTGCACTGCACTGAACGTTCCCTTAAACAGCAGGTGCAAGTGTTTGGGGGGCGGGAGGGCGGGGGTATTGTGTGTGGGAGGGGATGTGGTGGTGGGGTTTGTGGGTAGTGGGTGCAGCCAGCAGGGAACATAGTTCCACTACTACTTTTCGTACACTTTGACCACTGGTATACAACCGTTCTGTTTCCAGGGGGCCTCCCCTGCCGGTGTAAGCATTCCCCTCTCTCTCTCTCTCTCTCTCTCTCTCTCTCTCTCTCTCTCTCTCTTTCTCTCTCGCTCTCTCTCTCTCTTTCTCTCTCTCATTCGACGTGTCCTCCTCTTCAAGTTACTTGTTGCAGTTAATTGAAGATTTTTATTTTTATTTAGAGGCAACTTCTCTTTCTTCCTGGCAGTGGCATAAGTTAACTTTCTCTTCAGCCAAGTCTTGGACCGTACAATTATTTTGTGTATTAGATAGTCCCATTTATGCAATCTCGTGGAGTGGGTTCGGGATTTCCTCACAGGAACGGTCGGGATTTCCTCACAGGAACGGGAATCCTTGTCACCGGGGGAGTCTCTCCCGGTGAGGTCCCACTTGCTTCGACCCCTAGGGAGGTTCTTGCGGACTGGACTCACCTCTCTAGCCTTACAGGGGAGAGGGGCTTCCTGTTGAGGAGAAGGGACAAATTCGTCATAGCGGTGCAAGGAAGTGCAAGTGTGCGTCATTGCTTGAGGATGCACATGCGAAAGATGTTTGTTTCCCGGAAGCTCCCAGAATACACAGGGAGGGGAGTGCACGAATGTGCAGCTGAAATGGCATTGTACCAGGATGCACAGAGAGGTGGGTGTAGGTGATGTACGATTGCCTCCAGGATGCACATGGGGGTAGATTTAAGGATGTACAGGTGTTTTGAAATTGCCTCCTGTTTACACTTGTATAGACTTATCTTAGTGGTTCAGGCTTGTTTCCTGGGTTACCACAGGATGCACTGGGAAGTGGTTTCAGGGATGTGAAAGTGAGGTGAATAGTCTCTGGGATTCACAGGCATGTGGATCTGGATGCAGGTATATACGGGTGACATGGAATTGCCTTCAGGGTGCACACAGATAGCGGTAGCTCCCTGGTTCAGTTTTGTTTCGTGGAGGCCCCCAGGACGAACATGGAGGGGGTGCACGAATGTGCAGGTGACATGGCATTGTCCTGGAATGCACAGTGAGGTGGATGCAGGTGATGTACGATTGCCTCCAAGATACACAGGGGGGTGGGTTCAAGGATGTATTGGGGTTGTGAAATTTCCTTTAGATTACACATACATTGACGTATCTTAATGGTGCGAGCTTTATTCCTGGATTACCCCAGGATGCACTGGGAAGTGGGTGCAGGAATGTGAAGGTTGGGTGAATGATCTCAAGGATGCCCAGACACGTGGATGCAGGTATTTTCAGGTGACATGAAATTGCCTCCAGGGTGCACACAGATAGTTGTATCTCCCTGGTGCAGTTTGGTTTCATGGAAACCCTCCCCTCTACGATTCACAGGAAATTGGGTGCAGGGATGTGCAGGTGATGCACCATTGCCCCTAGGGTGCATATACATGGATGTATCTCGGAGTTACAGGTTTGTTTCTTGGAATCCCCCAAGGCGACATACCTAGCGTTGTGTCAGTGGTGCCTAGAGGTGTCTCAGTGGTGCAGTTATTTCCTGGAAGCCCATGGACGTAGGTGGGTCCAGGAATGTGCGGGTGACGTGGGATTGCTCCAAGGTGCACATCCACATGCAGTCTTGTTTAGCTGAAGCTCCCAGGGTGCACAATGAGGTGGGTGCAGGGATGTGCAAGTGATGCAGCCTTGTTCCCAGGATGCACATGCATGCGCATACAGGGATGTGCAGGTGAAGTGACAGTTCCCCCAGGAGGCACATGGATGAATGCATCTCAGAGGTGCACGCTTCTTTCCTGGAAGCCCACAGGATGCACATGGAGGTATGTGGGTGATAGGATATGCATGTGACGTGGAATTGCCCCCAGCGTGCACACAGATCGTGAAGGTTTGTTTCCTGGAAGCTCCTAGAATGCACAGGGGGTAGGTGGGTACATGAATGTGCCTGTGATGTGACATTGCCTTCAAGATGCACATAAATGAATGTAACTCAGAATGATAGGTTTGTTTCCTGAAGCCCCCAGGATGCACATCAATAGAGTTATCTCAGAGTTGAACGCTTATTTCCTGGAAGCACCCAGGATGCACACGGAGGTAGGTGGGGGCAGGGAAGTGTAGGTGACGTGGCATTGCCTGGAAACGGAGGAATCCCTCATTGTGACTGCGTCATCACAGAGCCTGGGGCGGGGGGGAGGGGCAAGGCCACCCGCCGCCTCCAGGAATCCTCCAGCCCCCTCCCAGGTTTAATTAGATGCTGCAGGCTCTTAGGGGGGAGCACGCGTGTTGGCTCCGACTAAAACAGGCCGCGTTCTGTACGTCAGGAGAAGCAGCTCAGCGCTCACTTAGCCTTGAACAGGGGGCGCCTTCAGTACTGTATTGACAGGTGGGGATGTCCTCCCATCGTAGCCTGCACCCCCACCCCTCCTTTCGGAAAGGATAGTGGGTAGGGGGAAATGTTATACGGCGGCACCTGGTGCATAATATACGCAGGGCATGGCGCTAGAGTTTCTGTTGAGTCGCCTGAGTGCCAACCAATAATAGAACACCCACACAATGAACAATCAGCAGGCGCCCGTGACCATTCACCCATCGTATTTATACATGAATATTTAACCCTCAATATTGCCCATGAGTATTTACTTCTCAGTGTCATTCCATAGTATTTATTACGGGGTCTCTTCCCTCATATCTTACCATGAGTTCGCAGCAGTCAGTGTTTACTTCTCAGTATCATTCCATAGTATTAACGGTCAGTATTTACTTCTCAGTATCATTCCATAATATTTACCGTTGGTTCTCTTCCCTGATATCTTGTCATGTGTTTTCAGCAGTCAGTATTTAGTTCTCAGTTTCATTCCATAGTATTTACCATGGGGTTTCCTCCCTCATGTCTTACCATGGGTTTGCAGCAGTCAGTATTTACTTCTCAGTATCATTCCATAGTATTTACGGCCAGTATTTACTTCTCAGTATAATTCCATAGTCTTTACCTTCTCTTCTTCTCCCTCATGTCTTACCATGGAATTTCAGCTTTGACTATTTTACTTCTCAGTATCATTCCACAGTATTTACGGTCAGTATTTACTTCTCGGTATCAGTCCATATACTCTTACGTCCCGTCACCTTTCGTCCATACTTGTGTGACATTCCGTCCTTCGGGACAGGACCGGAGCTCTTTTGTAAAAAGCATAACTTTTTTTGTTTTTGACCTTTTATTTTTATGTGGGGTACCGCACGTGGCTGTAACCCCACCCTCCTGAGCTCCATCCCGCGCATCGCCCTTCAGTCCTTTTCTCCGCGCGGTTGGGGATGGACGCACTAGCCACACTGGGAATTTTTTCTTTTTATTCTCTTTGTCCTCCCTTCCTGCTCTGGTTCCACGGTCATCTAGTCCTCCGTCTATGCAGGTGTTAGGGAGAATTCTCATTTATGGCTGATTTCCCTCACCTAGTGAGTCCCTCAGCAGCTTTTGCTGGATTTCTGGGGTTTATTTTTTTCCACCTGGTAAGCCACCTGGTAAGAGTGTGAGCCTTTTTCCCCCTCTTATATGTGTTTTGCCATGTGTATTTCTACTTTTTGTGTGATCTTGGGCTCTGGAGCCACACCACTCCATGAGGCCCACTTTTTGTGTGTGTTACACAGCACCTAAAGTGCAGTGACACCGGGTTGTCCCCCCTGACTCAATTTTTCTGGGGCTGACTACTGTCCCCCAGAAACATGTAAAGTTGCCATTAACTTTATGTAGTCTCTTTAAACTACAGACCCAGTACACCCCATCTTACATGGAGTATTGGAAAGGGTTAGTTCCTACCCCTTTTTGTCTGTGCCTCTTGGAGCCTTGTTTCGCTCCCTTAACATTAAGACTTGGCTGGTGGCAGTGGTCTCTACCCTAACCTTTCTACCGCGATAATAGTATATAAACGTGGTACTGTTTTAGGCTATTGTATTAGCCTCGAACATAAAACCGCTTGACCAAATGCATTTTATTTTGGCTCTGGTCGGGTTTAGTCGCCATTTCTTTTTGTTAAAGTCGTTCTTGTGTTTTACTTTAAGCGCCAAACCAGGTTTGCCTTCTTTGTTCACCGTCCTTTGGTGGGCTTCTGCCCAGAAGCCCTCCTTTGGCATCTGGGTGTCTAAGTGGGCTGAATGTGAGGGAAGGGTTTAATAACCTCCTGCACACGGTCTCCTTGGAGACCCAGGTCGCACTTTGTGTCCATTGGCTGAGGTGGTTGTCCGGGTCGGATAACCCCCCTGCTGGGTGATTGACAGCCAGGCTGTGTGAATGGGGGATTTTGGCATAAAAGGCAGGACTCTTGGGCTGGAAGTGAGAGTTGCCACTGGAACTGCAAGAACCGAAGAGAAGCAGAGAAGAAGACGGCTGCTGCAAGTCCCGAATCCCGGTGAAGCCCTGCTGCTGTCCTGAGCTATCTACCCTTCAACGACAGAGAAGATCCAGTCCGGAGTCTTCATCCCTTGAGCCTGGTGGGATCAACCAGCTCACCTTCAACAGCCGTCGAAATCGCTGCACACAGCTTTAGTGGTCCGGATAGCCAACAGAAGAGTCCTTTCCTGTTTTAAAGGAGCACACCTTTTATTCACCGTTTCTTCGCTGCTGCTGGCTTCATCCCTGGGTAGTGCAGGTCGCTCCAGACGTCCTCCTTCTTGTCCCCACGACTGAAGCTTCAGGAACCGTGAGTCTGCAGGAACTACCAGGAACGACTACCGTAGCACCAGCTTTCTTCATACAAATAAGGTACTGTGTCCATTTGGTCGTTCTCTCCGTCCGATCTTGAGGAATCAGGGTGAACCCTTTTCCTTTCCGAAGGCTTGTCCTTTTTTCCTTCCCTCTTATAACTTTTGCTTCCCTTTGACAATATCTAAGTACTCCTGGCAATCGTTAACCGTGAACTGTTCTAACCGCGGGATCCTCGACAACAGGATTTCTGTGCCATTTGACACTGGTGCAGGCCTATTGACTTTTATCTACCTTTTAGAAAGTGTCCTCTGTTTCTCTTTGCCTTGACAAAAGTATTGCCTATGATTTTTATTCCCTATTCCCTTGTTTTAATTCTTTGTGCTAAGTGTGTTGGACTTTGGGTGCATTTCTTCCCACAGGTACACTTTAATTTCGTAAGACCGAACTGTCATTACTGTCAAAAAGTGATCGCGTATTAACCCCCGGTAACATCTTTCTTTCGAAACACCGGTCTGTCAAAGTCTAATGTACTTACCTTGAATTGATCTAACCAAGATGAATTGGTTGTGTGTAGTATATTTTAAGTGTGGTTTTATTTAATAGAAGTGAAGTATTTTGTGAACAGATGGTTTTAAAATAAATGTCCTTATATTTTCTAACCAGGTACCTTGAGTCAGTGTTTGTTTGAGTTACAGTAATTGTAGTCCTTTGTGCAATCTCTACTACTGCTCATTTGCTCTTGAGATAAGTCTGGCTGCTCAGCCATTGCTATCACTTTACTGTGTAGTCCAGGCTTGTACCAAAGGTGAAATTGTACTACCACCTGTAGTCTTAATTGTGTGCAGTGGTCCCTAAGGGCACTGCATATGATTCTGCCTAACACTGGTGTACAGGGTGGGGTTTTTAAGTATAGTGATTACACTTAGTGTGCTGCTGTTACCTTGGGTCAATTAACCACAAGGCTAAACACCACTAAAGTATATTAACTGAAAAATCATGTCAAATATGGAAAGCTGCAGTGAAGAAAACCTCTTAAACTACACTGCTGAGGTTTTAAGAAGCATGTGTAGGGAACAGAGCTTCTCTGGTAAAGGAAAGAAATCTGAACTGGTTGCTAAGTTATTGGGAAAACGAAGTCTGGGGAGTGGGTCAGAATGTGGATATGATGTTTCTTATTTTTTTTAAACTTTCTTTATTGACATTTTGGTTAATATAACAACACAAGTACTCGGACAAACCGTTCGAGTAAAAATTAAAAGAACAATAAAAACGATGCAAGCCAGTCACATGTGCCATCCGGCATTTTCCCCTCCTGATCCCCTCTCCCTCCCTCCCCGCGTCGTCCCCTCATCTGGCTGGTAGTTAGCGCCCGGTCAGATGGTCCAATGCTTGTAATCACAGTTTTTGTAGGTCTTTAATCTGATATGGGATCTTGACTATTTGTCTGGGATAATGCTTGTGGGTCTGCCTCATCCACGGATGATATTAGGTAAGCGACATATGGTCCCCAGATGTCCGGAGGTCGCGCATGAAGAGGTAGTGTTTTTATGTAGCTGGTTTCCGTGTCTTGGCAGTATGTTGTCTTTTAACCAGCGTTGTAAGCTTGGTGGTGGGCTGCTCCCCCAGCTGCATGCAATCCTTCGTCTGGCAAGGATCAGCAAAAGGTCCGTTAGTTTCCGGGTAGTGGCTGGGAGGTTTCTGGTCACCACGTCGATTATTGTGGATGTTTTTATGTAGCTGGTTTCCGTGTCTTGGCAGTATGTTGTCTTTTAACCAGCGTTGTAAGCTTGGTGGTGGGCTGCTCCCCCAGCTGCATGCAATCCTTCGTCTGGCAAGGATCAGCAAAAGGTCCGTTAGTTTCCGGGTAGTGGCTGGGAGGTTTCTGGTCACCACGTCGATTATTGTGGATGTTTTTTCCAAGACTGCGTTCCAGAATGTAGTGAGTGCGGGGCAGCTCCATGCCAGATGTAAAAAGTCAGCTTCCGGGTATTTGCATCGGCTGCATTCAGCTGAGACCGATTTGTGCATGGAATGGAGTTTCACTGGTGTGTGGTATAGTTGATGTAGGTAGTTAAAGTGAGTTTGCTTAAATTTGGTATTTATCGCCACTTTTTGGGTAAGATTCAGTATATAGTTCCATTCATCTTCAGTAAGCTCGGTATTTAGCGTTTTTTCCCATCTTATTTTGGCTTTCATGTTATGTGAATCTGAGGTTGATTGTAGCGATTTGTAGATATTGGCTGTTAGGCGTCCTTCGCCCTGGGCTTGAATCGTGTTGTCTAAGAGTGGCCATACTGGGGGATGCTGCGGGAACGTAGGAAATAAGGCTTGTAGTGCGTGCCTTGTCCTGAAGTAGATGAATGTATCTAGTGCATTGTTGCCGCTCATGTCCTTTGCCTGTTGTAATGAGAGAAACTCTCCCTCTGGGAATAGATCATGCATCGATTGAATGCATAGTTTTTCTGTCCATTGTTGGTAGACTTTTTCCCCTGTGATGGGGATTCCAGGGATGAACCTCGCAGGTAAACGTGGGGAGTATCTGGTCTGTATTTCTTCTGCTTTCGCCATTTTCTTCCAGATGGAGAGTGTCGCATACACCACATTCAGCGGTGTTCGGGGCATTGGGAACGTGCCCAGGATGACAGCTCGCAGTAAGTGTGGGGTTGCTAAAGCCCTTTCAATTTGGACATGAGGCCTGACAAAGTCCTTGGTATACCAGTGGCTAAGAAATTTGAGCCTGGGCGGCCCATTTGTAGTGTTCCATGTCTGGTAGTGCCAGGCCTCCCCGTCTCACCGGATTGGGTCCAGGATCATGCTCTTAATGCGTCTCAGGAATCTCTGCGTCAGAATCAGCGGGATATTTGTGAAGAGATACAGTAGTTTGGGCAAGATGACCATCTTCACAAGTGACACTCTTCCCCAAAGTGTGAGCGGGAGTGATTTCCATCTGTTTATTTTGTGTTGTAGAGTGTCGATGACTGTTTCATAGTTGTCGCATAAGATGTCTCCGCTAGATCTTGAGATGAAGATACCCAGGTACCTGACTTTTGTGTGCTGCCATCGGAAGCCAAAATCGTCCTCAAGCTCTTTGGTTGCGGCGGTTAGGGGGAATATTATTGATTTTGAGTTATTAATTTTCAGTCCTGAGTAGTGACCAAATTTTAGTACTGTGCGCATCACTGGGTTTAGGTTTTCACTGGGATCTCGGAGGAAGAGTGCGACATCATCAGCATGGAGCGGTATGATCAGTTTGTGGGGGCCAAAGGTCAGGCCTCGGTGGATGGGTTGCAGTCTGAGGTCTGACGCCAGGGGTTCCATCACCAGGGCAGGGCAAACAACAGGGCAGATAGTGGGCACCCCTGCCGCGTTCCTCTACGCAAGTGTATGCTCGCCGAGTGATTTGTTCCCAGGAGAATATTAGATGTGGGGGCTTTGTATAGAATGGTGACTAGTTTTATAAATCTTTTGCCTAGGCCCATTCGTTCAAGGATTCCATAGAGGAAGGGCCATTCGACAGTCGAATGCCTTTTCTACATCCACGACAATCCCGTTCAGATAATCCTTCCTGGGGCAGTTCCCTTGGCCCCGCCTGAACGATTTACGGGGGATCCCAAGAGGTTTGCAACGTTCATGAACCAGTGCCGCCTGCACTTCCTTTGTAGACCAAGGGCCTTTCCGAATGACCAATCACGGGTCGCTTTTGTGCTATCCTACCTGAGTGGTAGCGCCGCGGACTGGTCTGTACCCTTTGTGGCCCAAGACGATCCTTTGCTGCATGACTTCAGGGGCTTTCAACAGGAGATGGAAAAGCTGTTCGCCTGTCATACTCATGGGCAGGCATTAGACAACGAACTTCTGTCCCTACGCCAAGGGAATCAAGACCTATCAACATACATAGCCACGTTTAATAGATTCGTAGTTGAAGCAGAATGGCCAGTGGAGAAGAGAACCATGTTATTTCATCGCAGGTTGCGGGGGGAGCTCCAGAATGTTCTCGCACAAGTAGTGAACCCCCCGAAAGACTGCTCAGAATTCATTGACCTTGTTGTTCAACTGGATCATAGGTTGCAGGACCGAAGAGCAGATCGAACCAGACCGGACCCTCGCCCTATGTATGTGCGTTGAAAGGACAATATTGCCCGCACAACGGAAGGTTCTGGAGAACCAATGCAAATCGGGGGGGGGGGGTCAGATCCCCCTTGACAAAAGCGGAAAGGGATAAAAGGAGACAGCAGCAGTTATGTCTGTACTGTGGAAGGTCAGGTGATTTCCTTAAAGAGTGCCCTGTGATGCCACCAAGGAGGACGGTAGGGGCCAGGGACAAGGAAGATACCATCAAGGAATCGGAAAACTCCCCAGCCCGGCA
The DNA here is from genome assembly GCF_040938575.1 of Ambystoma mexicanum. Classification (NCBI taxonomy): domain Eukaryota; kingdom Metazoa; phylum Chordata; class Amphibia; order Caudata; family Ambystomatidae; genus Ambystoma; species Ambystoma mexicanum. The sequence goes on along the minus strand of NC_090938.1, from coordinate 798,956,704 downwards.
AGTGTAGGGGTCCACTTGTCGACCGAAGAAAGTGAACTACAGACCTCCCATTTTGCACTATCTATGGTCTTGATCAATCACCAACAACCATCTCGGATGCACGCAGTAAGAGCGCACATTGACAGTGGAGCCGTTGGGAATTACATCGACCAGGATCTTGCGGTAAAGATGGGGCTTCTGTTACGCCCTAAATCAACCACATACACTGTTACCACTGTCGACGGCACGGAAATAGCTTCTGGTCCAGTATCCCAATACACTGCAGCTTCTACCGTTTTCGACCTCATTAAGGCACCACAGTTCCGGTTGATTTTGGGAATGCCATCGTTGGTAGCTCACAATCGTCGAATCGATTGGCGAGCAAAAGAATTGGCCTTTCCCGAGACTTGCGCCCACACATGTTATCGCCAAGAGAAACAACCAATAGACACCAGAACCTCTATGCTTGCGACTGTGGCAATCGGCACCCTACCAAGTGAATACCAGGACTTTCAAGATGTCTTTCAGAAAGAACAGGCTAATACCCTGCCACCGCATAGACCATACGATTGCCAAATCAACCTGATACCCGGCGCACAAATCCCTTGTGGGCGAATTTACGGACTCACGGAACCAGAAAACCAGCACCTGAAGGCCTAGCTTGACCAATACCTGGCCAACAGGTTCATCCTTCCCTCGAAGTCTCCAGCAGCCAGTCCTCTATTCTTCGTACCGAAAAAGGAGGGGGACTTGAGAACATGCATCGACTATCGCGCACTGAACCAGATTACCGTAAAAAAACGCTATCCCCTGCCACTGATCCTTGAATTGCTTGATCAAGTCAAAGATGCCCAAATCTACACAAAACTAGACCTGAGGGGGGCATATCACCTTGTTCGTGTAAAACAGGGGGAGGAATGGAAAACTGCTTTTCGCACCAAATACGGCTTGTACGAATATGAAGTAATGCCCTTTGTCCTTTGCAACGCGCCTGCAGCATTTCAATACTTCATGAACGATGTCCTAAAGGAATTGATTGATGTCTGTGCTCTAGTGTACATCGACGATATTCTAGTATATTCTGCATCAAAGCAGGACCACGTTAAACACGTCCGATCCGTATTGGAGAAACTCTGTCAACACCAGCTCTACACCAAGCTCGAAAAGTGCTCATTCCACGTCTCCGAGGTGTAATTCCTGGGCTTTATTCTCAGCCCGAATGGAATCCGAATGGATGCACACAAGGTAGATGCTATCCTGAACTGGCCATCCCCAAATTCATTCAAGGGGGATCAAAGTATGCTGGGTTTTGCAAACTTCTACCGCCGGTTCATCCAAGGATTTTCGCAAATCGTGCATCCCATCACGTCATTGCTAAGGAAAAGCAACAAAAAGTTCCAGTGGACAACAGAAGCCGAGGAAGCTTTCCAGGAACTCAAAGCAAGATTCACATCTGTCCAATCTTACGCCACCCTCGCCCTGATCTCCCATACCTGGTGGAAACTGACGCCTCAAGCATGGCTATGGGAGCCGTCCTCTCACAAAAGGACCCCGAAACGGGCCAGTTACACCCTGTTGCCTTCTGGTCGCGTAAATTCACACCCCCTGAACTCAATTACTCTATCACAGACAAAGAACTCCTGGCCATTAAGTCAGCCTTTAAGGCATGGCGGCACTACTACTTGGGTGCCAGACACACAATCACCGTAATAACTGACCACCGGAACCTCAAGTACCTAAAAACGACAAAGGCCCAATCCTCACGACAACTACGTTGGGCTCTTTTATTTTGCTGAATATGACTACGTGATTACATTTCAACCAGGGGTGAAAAACGGGAAGGCCGATGCCCTTTCCTGTATGGGGGTGGAAGAGCAAGGGTATCAGACCCCTGACCCAATAGCAATCATCCCGAGTGACAAGCTCCTAGGAATCACAGCAACCATAACTCAGAAAGAATTACATGAAGAAATCCAAAACCTGATGAGTCTGGAGCAATTACAAGCGTGGAGTGCACAAGGAGAACATTACATGATAAAAGATCAGTTGCCCCTCTTCAGGAATCGTTTATTCTTACAAACCAAGAACTACAAGAACAAGTCATGTCCGGTTATCATGATTCCTTGATCGAGGGCCACCCCGGAATCGCTAAAACCCTAGCCAAGGTAAAACGAAATTATTGATGGCCCACGTGGCGTAAAGACATTATCCAATTCATCCTATCTTGTGGAGTGTGTGCTCAAAACAAAGTCATCCAAGCAGAAACCGGCTGGGCTATTACAACCATTGGAAATCCCACCAGCACCCTGGCACACGTTGTCCCTCGATTTTATTACTGATTTACCACCCAGTCAAGGGTTTAACACTATTCTTGTGGTTGTGGATCTATTTTCAAAAATGGCACATTTCATTCCTCTTAAGGGGCTCCCAAATGCTTCCGCTCTGGCAAAGGTATTTCTTGAAGGCATCGTACGGCTCCATGGGTTTCCTTGAGTTTTGGTCTCAGACCGAGATACTCTGTTTGTATCTAACTTCTGGAGAAAATGCTGCTCTATGGCCCAGATCGACATCCGGCTATCCACCAGTCACCATCCGCAAACGGATGATCAAACTGAGAGGACAAATCAGATGCTCGAGCAGTACCTGCGTTGCAAGTTACACCAAGCTGAAGGAAGCTGGTTCGACCTATTATGGATAGCTGAATATGTTTATAATAATTCCCTACACACCAGCACTGGGCAGACACCCTTTTATACCATGTATGGCAGGCACCCACATACTTCTGAGTTGGACGTTCCTACAACCCTGGAAATGCCAGCATTCAAAACCTTGCACACAACCATTTCTCAAACTTTTAAAAGGGCAGCTGAACACCTACTTCAAGCTAAGAATCGCTAAAAGAAGTTTGCTGATCAACACCGAGCAAAGGCCCCCAACTACCAAGTGGGAGACAAAGTCTGGCTGGCGTCTAAACACGTGTCCATTAAAGGAACCCGAACTTTCCGTCCAAGATACCTGGGTCCATTCACTGTCACCTCTGTGATAAATCCTGTGGCGGTCAGACTAGCTCTGCCGTCAAACATGCAGATTCATCCTGTGTTCCACGTGTCTCCCCTTAAACCTGTTCAACCTGGGACCCAGGTAGCAACGCCACCGCAGCCAGTAGTAGTCGCCGGGGAGCCAAAATTCGAAGTCAAGGACATCCTGGATTCAAAGTACTTCAGATTCAAATTATACTACTTAGTAGACTGGAAGGGGTATGGGCCACAAGACAGGACATGGGAGCTTTGTGAGTACATCCATGCACCTCGCTTGCTTTGACAATTTCATCAAAACTATCCAAACAAACCAGGACCAGACAGAAGAGCCACCTTGAGAGGGGCCTTGGGGGGGGAGTGCTGTCATGATTCATGCCCCTCATGTCCCCAGCCCTCCAAGATGTCAGACTGGAGCCAGGCCACGATCACCTACATGGCCCTCAAAGGCCTCTCCATCCCTCCAAAGACCCACTTGGAGTCAGACTTGGCGCTTGTGGCACCAGACTCACTCACTCCCATAGGATAACATTGGGGATTGGACTTGTAGTGCATTGATCGGGACAAGATGGATGCCCCCACATATTTCGGTTCCCAGAACTGCATGTGCAGTCTAGTTTTTTGGGTGTGGTTCAGCCCAGAGACACCTGGGATACCCAGAGACTATTTAAGCCACACCCAGGCTGAGAAATATGCTTTGTGTTTTCTGCACCTGCAGCGTGACACTCACCGTTTTCGGATCGGTCTCCAGTAGGCCTGCATCTTTCTTCTGTGCTCAGCTCCTGCAAGAACACCGTTAGGAACAGCCTTACCTTGCGGCGCTTCTGCCCATCATTCATCGCTCTTTCTGTTCTGCGGGCATCTTCGGCGGTGTCATTCCCATCCCTGCATGCTGCTTCCTAGGGAAAAGGGAAAAGAACAGAAAAAAGGCATTAGTAAGCATTCAGCAAAGCTTCGCTTATTTTTAAAGACTGTACGAGCTTCAAACGCTTACCTGAATCCCAGCCGCTCTGGGGGAACTCTGTCTCCGGAACTTCTCAGCCGTCTGCAAGAGGGAAAAGACACTTCAGGTTAGCGTGGAAACATCTAGAGGCGCCGCATACCGCGCTTACTCACCACATTTCTTCTTCATAACCGGCATCCACGCTGAAAACGTCGCGGCACCTAAAAGACACAGAAAAAGAACTCCGTTCAATACAAATACGAAAGGGTCGCATTGCGGATCGCGTGCTCACTCACCTTCAGCGCTACTCATCTCAGCAGCACGTCGCCATCCCCAGACGCCGGCCATCATCTAAGGAAGGAATGGAACGAAGTTAGAGAACAGTTCAAAAGACTCATTATACTTACCTTTCGGACTCTTGCCAGTGAAGTAACTAGGGAGCAACGAGCCCGCATCAATCAACGCGCCCCTGCGCTGAAAGCAGGATAGAGAGCACACTTTCCAAGAAAACAAGGTGAGCTGTGGATCAAAGGGAAGGGTTGGACCCCGGGGAAGAAGGGGTTCAAGCACACAGAGACAATAGGGAGTTAAACTCTACCAATCCTGTGTTTCAGGCCCAGTCTCCAGTCGAGTAGACTCCAGGGAAGGGAAGGGTTCGAGGTCGTAAGAGGTCAGAACAGGCTGAGTGACGTCCACGTGGATACCAGGTGAGCGTTACAGCAGACCCCTCTTGTGAAGCACTTTAGGGTCTCCCAAAGCGTCCCTGCCGAGGCTACCGAACCCTGATTGGTCTCCATGAAGGATGTTAGTTCTTCCCATAGTTCATCTGCAAAAACTTGATCTTGTAACGCTCTAGGCTTGAATCTCCATTGTGGTCTGTCATTAGTTATTCGAGTCCGGATGTATTCCAGGGTGTACGGCCGAGTGATCAGAGAGGGATCTGGGAAGAATTTGGCAGTCACCCCATTGTGAGTGAGCTTTTTTTTGACACCAGGAGATAGTCCAATCATGAGCATGATTTGTGGACCCAGGTGTAGAAAGTATAATCACGGGTGTCCTGATGTTTTTCTCTCCGTAAATCCGTGAGATGATATGCTCTACATATTTCTTTTACTTTTTGGCTCGCTTTGGAGCATGGGAGTCCATTGCTGTGTGATTTGTCTTTGTTGGGGTCAAGAGGTGTATTAAGATCTCCTCCCCATATGATTGTGGGCCGTCGTCCTGTTTCTAGATGCGTTGTTATCCAGTCAAAATTGTTGGTGCCATCTACATTGGGTCCATATGAGTTTACAAGGAGTATTTCTGCTCCGTTGACCATTGCCTGCACTAGTATAGATCTTCCTTCTAAGTCTTTCTGCGTTGAGATAAGTTTGAAATGTATCGTTTTACTAATTAGGATCACTACCCCTCTAGCGTAGGACGAGAAGGATCCAGCGATTCTCAGAGTATGGTTGCAAATGTGTCTCTTGAATAAGGGTTATGTCGACTTTGTGGCGGCGCAGGTATTGCGTCATCTGCCGTACTTTGGCTGGTTGATTGCCGCCTTTGATATTCCACGTGGCTACTTTGAACATACAATCATTATGATTCTGTGTTTACTGGATTTAAGGTGGGCCTTCCAGCTCCTAGTCCCGTGTAGTCGGCCAGGTATCCGACTTGAGCGTTTCGGTGAGGAGGCGTGGGGTGGGGTCCTGTGCGGGCCGGTGGGGCCACAGCCGGGACATGTAGAAGGTGGTGGGCTTCTCTTGGCTTGACATCGAACAACATATACAACTGGATCCCTCCCATCACACGAGCAACCCCCAACTTGCTAATTTCTCTTTTTCCCTACCATTACCCTTAACTGGTGACTGTTAACTTTGCTGTGCAAGGGGCCCTTGCAACCTCCCAAGGTGCGCGGCCCCGCGGTCTTGATTTCAGTTCGTGTTTTCCGCTGGGACTGTCAGCGGGTGTTTGAGATTTTGCATTATCCGTTGGTTATATATGGTGGATTTCTTTGGGATCTGTCTCTCTGGGGGCGTGGTTGGTTAGCCGGTACGCTGCATCCAGCTTGGTCGAAATATGAATTGGCTTCTTCGGCTGTTTGAAATGGAGTCTTCCATTATGCTGTATCCTTAGTCGTGCCGGGAAGTGCATTGAGTACGTTATCTCGTTGTCTCTGAGCCTTTGCTTAATATTCGTAAAGGATCTTCTTTGGGCTTGTACTGCGGGCGAAAAGTCTGGGTAGAAGTGAATTTGATCTCATCGAGCTGCAGGTTCCCCTTTTCTCTAGCGAGGCGAAGTATTGTGTCGCGATCCAGGTAATTGAGCAACTTTGCAATAATTGGGCGAGCCGGGGCTCCGGGAATGGGTTTTGTCGTTGGAATCCTGTGAGCTCTTTCTATTACAAACATGCGTGAGAAGGCTTCGGACCCGAAGAGTTTGATACAGATTTCTTCTATGTACTCTTCCATTTTTGCCTGCGGTTGGTGTTCTCTCACTCCAACGATCCTAATGTTGTTTTACCTTGATCGGCCCTCCAAATCTTCGTTCCGCGCATTAGCCGATTTCATGTGTGCCTCCAGCGATGTCACTCTGGCTATCATGCTTGCTGCGCCATCATCTAAGCCAGATACGCGTTTTCTACCTCTCAGTGTGGTTATCCAGCCTGTGTTGGAGCTGGTCGACTTTGGAGGAGACGCCGTCCATTTTGTTGTTGAGGTTCCCTATTCTGTTTTTTAGGTCGAGAAGGAGCTCTCTAATGTCTGTGGCGTGGGAGCTGTCTTCTTCTTGGTTAATATCACTTGACGAGAGGTGTTGTTCGTTGATCACCCTGGGTGTTTTAGGAGCTGAGCCCATCTCGAAATTCAGTTTCCTTTGCGATTTTTCTGTTTTCCCCATTTTCCTTTTACGGAGGTGGCTGGCCTCGTGAGTTAGCTAGTATTTCAGGCGAGGGTTAATGTTTATTCTCGAAGTAGTGTTTAACCTTGCGCCTGTCGCCAGGCTTTTAAGTATGTGTAGCTGTCCTGGTTACTTCAGTTGGACTCGTCGATCGCTAATCTTCTTTTAATTTGTGTAGTTTATTCCAGCGTGATGACTGTAAGTGTCGGCAGCCTTGCAGTGTGTTTTGTGCCAGTGATTTTGAGATTTTTCTGCGCTTGTTTCCTGTATCGCCCTCAGGGAAACACTTTTACAGTCAGAGGCTCTTGCTGGATGCGGTGTTGAGGGTTGAAAAAGGGGGACTAATCAGAGTTCCGGAGGTCGGTGCTGTGGATTATAACGACCAGGGAGGTGATGTTTGAAGGTTCGCTGGGTGGGCACGTGTAAGGGAGAGACTCTACGAAGGTAGGATGTTGTGCGCTTGTCTAGTTTATTGTCTTGCCGGTTTGCATGCGATGTACCTGGGCTCCGGGGATTCCTTCGCGGTGAAAGGAGCTGCTGCGTTATTCCCCCCACCGGGCTTCCCTCGCCGACACCTGAAGAGCACTCTTAGTATGTCGAGGCTCCGACTGCAGCTCCATGGACCGGAGGGGGGTGGTGGCCCAGCCGCATCTCTGCTGTGTGCAGGGGCCACGAGTTCCGGAAGCGCCAGTCCAGAGCCGACCCGGCCGCGGGATCTACAAACTCCGCCCGGTGTAGAGTGCCCTCGTTCGATCGCGACGACTCTCCCCTCGGCACAGGCGTGTTCAGTCTCGTGTATGCTCCGCTATTTTGTGTAATGTGGGGCTGGCGGGTTGGTGGTTTGGTGGTGCCGGGAGTCTCGTCGGGTGACTTGGCCTCGTTCACCGAGGAGGTCGTTTTCGGTGCCTGGATTGTCTTGTTCCGTTTTTTCTTCGCGCTTGCCAGTCTGTCACCTTTAGTGTGTGAAATACCATCGGATGAGTGCAGCAGTCCTGGGAAATCAGCAGGATTTCACAGGATTCATTCGGGGCCGCGCGGGAGCTCACAGAGTTTCAGCCATCTGGTCGGCTCTCTAGTGCCCTCTATTTCTGTTTCTGATTCTGAGAGTGTTGGATTAGAAGAAGTAGATGAGTCTATATCAGCAGGCCCTAAAACTCCTCTCCCTGCCCAGAAACCACAACCTCTGTCCACAGTGACCCCATCAGATCCTACACTCACTCCTGTAGTTATTGCAATTGAGAAAATGAGACTTGAGTTGGAAGTGAAACGTACTGAGGCACAAACTGCCATGAAACTTCAAGGGTTAAGGCTCAGGGAAATGGAGGTGGCCCATGCTTTAGAGATAAAAGAAGTTGTCTTTGGAAAATGCTTCTCTCCCAGAATCATCTAGGTCTTCCAGCCCTAAGAGACCCTGTATGCCAAAGGAAATGATTGGTATGTATGAGACTAAACTTGATGTTTTGGATTGGTTAGCAATGTTTGAATATAATCATGGGATTCAGGGTATCTCAGGGAATCAGTTGATTCCTTGGCTTCTCTCTAGGCTCCCCCCTGTTGCAAGTGATGCTGTAATGGAGTTGGGGGAGGAGGATAAACAGGATTATGAGTGTGTGAAGTTAGCTTTGATAGCTAGATTTCGGAAGACCCCTTCCCGGTACCTTAAGAGGTTTAGGACCCTCAAAAAGCATGATGGTACCCCTTGGGCTTCCTGGGTGTGTGAATGTTTGAAAAACCTAGATGGCTGGGTTAAGGGTTACAAACTGAACACTTATGAAGGTTTGAGGAATCTTGTTATGATGGAGTCAATTCATGATGCCTGCTCTCCTGAACTTAGATGGCACTTGGCTGATTCCAAGGAGATAGATCCTAAGAAGTTAGCTAAGGCTGCTGACTTGTCGGTTGCCAACAGGGCTACTCACAAGGAGTCTGGGGCAACTGAGAAGAAGGATGAGGGAAAGCAGCCAAAGAAAGATAACAAGGAGAATTCCAATACCTCCCCATCCAAAAGAGGGCCACAAACATAACCAGGGTAAGCCACAAGGGAAGCCGAATCAGGCTAGTGTACCATCTGGTGCTAAACCAGGTGGAGGTCAGAGTAAGCTTCCATTCAATAGAGCATTTGGAAAATGTTTTGTTTGTGAATCTACTGACCATGTGAAATGGGATCCCAGATGTAAGGGTAAACCTTCAGGGGCCCACACTGTCTCCTTAGCCTTCTCCCAGGTGGAAGAAGTACCTATAGCCAGTGGAAACTCTTTCAGTTACTTTCTGCTGAACCCATGAGAGTCTCAGCTAGTGTTTCTTTAGTGTCATTGGGTCTTTGGGAACAACAGAACTTAGATGTTTATAACTCAATCCCAGATAATACTAAAGAGTATTACAAAAATAGTGTTCTTGTGAATGATCAGGAGACACCTGCCATCAGAGACACTGGCGCCAGCATAACTGTGGTTGATGAATGTTTTTTCAAGGTAGAGGATGTTGCTATGGCACCCAAACAACCAACCAAGTTAGCTGGAGGCCCTGTGCAAATGGTTCCCCAGTTACCAGCTCTCATCCAGTGCAATGACATGACTGTCAGAATACCTGTTAGTGTGCAGACTGAAGTACCTGGGAGAGTTCGGTTGGGTAATGACCTGAAAACTCTTGGAGTTGTGTCTAGTACCCCCAGACCTCCCAGTAAAAGGAAGCGGGAGCTCACAAGGCTTGCAAGGGAGAGGACCTTGAGAGGCTCTCCTCGGGACTTGATAGAGGAAGCTATCACCCCAAGTCCACAGGACTTACTTACTGTTATTGCAAGAAAGAAAGAGACCAAGGGGAAACCCAAGTATACCAGCAAGAAAACAGCAAGCACCCCTGTGCCTACAAGGACATCACCGAGACTGTTCAAAATCACCCCTGTGACTCCTCCACCAGCTGAGGCTGAGTGTGAGGTTCAACCCTGTGTGGTTCCACCAGATACTGAGGACCCACATCTGGAAGAAGATCTTACTCTAGTTGTAGATCTAGACCCTGTTGAACATCCTGAGCTGCAGTCATTACTGGCAGAAGGTGGACCCAACAGGGCAGACTTCAGCAGAGGACAAAGAGAGTGTCCTACTCTTGAAGGTCTTCGCCTACAGGCAGCTTCTCAGCTCGATGGGAAAGAGCCTGAGAAGTATAGGTTGCACTGGGAAGATGGCCTCTTCTACAGTGAACCGACAGAGTCAACCCCTGGAGACTGCAAAAGACTTGTAGTACCTCTGGTGAACTGACTCCAGTTCCTACAGTTAGCCCACAAGATACCTTTGGCTGGTCACTTAAGTTTTAAGAAGACCAAGGAAAGGCTCTCACTCTACTTCTACTGGCCTAAGATGGGTTCAGAAGTAGACAAATTCTGTAGGAGCTGTCACACTTGCCAAACCTCTGGCAAGAGTGGAGCCAATAATGTGGCACCCTTGGTGCCTCTCCCAGTTGTGGGAGTTCCTTTTGAGAGGGTAGGGATTGACATTGTTAGTCCTCTTGATCCTCCCACATCTTCAAATAACAGGTTTATTCTGGTGGTAGTAGACCATGCTACTAGTTATCCTGAAGCAATACCTATGAGAACTGTTACGGCTCAGGCCGTGGCTAAGGCCCTACTTGGTATTTTTACCAGAGTAGGTTTTCCTAAAGAGGTGATATCAGGGGATCCAATTTGATGTCCCACTACATGCAAGCCATGTGGAAAACCTGTGGAGTCACTTACAAGTTCTCTAATGCCTACCATCCACAAACAAATGGATTGGTGGAGAGGTTTAATAGAACTATGAAGAGCATGATAGATGCTTTAGGAGAACCCCTTAAGAGGAAGTGGGACCTTCTACTGCCATGCCTTCTCTTTGCATATAGAGATGTCCTTCAGGAGGGAGTAGGTTACAGCCCCTTTGAACTTCTCTATGACCATCCAGTTAGAGGTCCGTTGTGTCACAGCTCGCCTGCCGTGGAGACTATACCTAAGATGGAGACTGAAAAGGAGGTAGAAGAAGGACTCCTTCCCCGGACTCGCTGTGCGCATACTAGTCTTTTGACCTTATATTCCCGGAAGTTGCTAACGCACTCGCGTTGCAACTTCCAGTACTTTGGAAAGTGTTTCCCAGCGCTCGCGTGTGTTTTTCTTTTTTTTCCTCTTTGCCGCTTTCGAACGGCTTCCCCTCTCCGTTTCTGCCGTTCTCGGACGGCTGTTCCTCTTTTTGCTCTCTACTGGCTTACCTTCTTGGATACTCCCTCTTTCCTTGCTCGCAGTACTTGCGAGGTACCTGCTACTCTTCTGCAACCAAGCCCCTCCGGTTTCCCTGCATCCAGCTGCTGCCTTCTGGGGTATTCATTTGGAGCTATTGTGAACATTGCCTACTCCTTCAGTTTCTCAGTGCATTCTGGGATCAGTAGTTCCATCAAGAAATCACAACCTGCCAGGGTTTTTTCGGCAAGGCTTTTTCCCTGGTCTGGGGTGGGCTCCCTGGGGTCCCCACTGCCAGGCAAATTGCATCTCAGGCAAAGTGGCCTCTAGTGGAGCCCATACCCATCGTACCAAACCAGGGGTAAGGACGCACAAGAAGCCCAGTGACTTTTGGAGACAGAGAAGAAAGGAGATACCAACGGATGAATCCTGGGACTCGGATTCAGACGATACCTCAGCCTTAAATACTTCAGGTGAGGAGGGGGTTGGCGGAGATAACAAAGATCAGACTGAATCTGAGAGATTGCAACGCCCAGAGATAATGGCCTCCCTAGAACAATACCAAGAAATGGTAAGCGCCATCCAGGCCCTGACAGCTGAAGTACAGTCCCTAAGAGCTGACAATACGGCATTACGGCAACAGGTTCAACAGGTGGGACAGCAGGTACCTCAACGGGATGATAACAGAGGGGAACTACCTCCTCTTCCCTTGTCGTGTGGGAAATATGATGGGGACCCAAAGAAATTAAAAGAATTTTTGGATGCCTGCACAATCCAATTCACCTTTCGTCCCAGAACCTACGAGTTAGACAGAACCAAGGTTGGGTACTTAATATCCAATCTGACAGGCAACGCTCTGGCATGGGCTACGCCTTTTGTTACTGCTTCAGATCCGGTTCTCATCGATTACGGCCTATTTATACAACGACTAAAAGAATGGTTCGAGAGACCGGAGGTCTTGTATTCCGCCTTTGAAAATCTACTCGACATACGACAAGGGTCATCTGATGTCCAAACGTACCTTGTGAGATTTCAAAAGATAGCTGCAGAAGCAGGATGGCCCGAAACTGCCCAACAGACTATATTCCGAAGAGGACTCCACGAAGACATTAAAGACGAACTGGCGAGAGTTGCCAGACCTAATTCTTTCCAAGACCTGGTCTCCCTAGTCTTACAAGTAGAGTTCTGTATGGCAGAAAGGAAGGCAGAAAGAAGAAGACTACGCACTTTTGTATCAGGACCAAACCCCTCTTTGATACCTGAAAAGGGACCCACGGAAGAACCCATGCAAATTGGAACCACACGAGGACCTCTATCTACCGGCGAACACAAGAGACGAAAGGACCTCGGCTTGTGTATGTATTGTGGGTCAAACAGCCATCTATTAAGAGATTGCCCTGAAGTACCCCCCAGAAGACAGGGAAACGAAGGACCCCAACCTTAAACAGGGAAAGGGAAGGGGTGAACACCATAAATCCCTGTCACTTAGCACAGCCTGCGGCTTTGGACTGTTGCAGTCTTATGGTGATCAAGGTAATAATAGAATGGGAACCGACAGGTTCTGTGGAGTGCATAGCCATGTTAGACTGCGGAGCGGCTGGCAACTTTGTGGACGACAAGTGGGCCAAGGAACATCTCTTACCCAGACGCCCGAAGATCAGATCTATACCGGTGGAAGGAGTCGATGGTACCCCACTAACATCAGGCCCCATTAGCCACGAAACACAGGAGTTGAAGATAAAGATGGCTAATCATCAGGAATACCTCTCATTCGATCTGATCAGGGCAGCACAATTTCTGGTAATACTGGGAATTCCCTGGTTGAGAAAGCACAATCCCCACATTGATTGGAGCTTGAACACAGTAGACTTCAAATCACAGTACTGCGATCAACATTGCTTAACAACAGAAATCTCCCCGGTCATTCAAGCAACACTGCATCCTTCCTTCAGTGTCAACATGATACCAGCCCCATATCAGGAATTCATAGATGTATTCACAGAAACACAGCCCCGTCTTCTGCCACCACATCGCAGAGAAGATTGCAAGATTGATCTGACACCAGAAGCAGTTGTGCCTTTCGGGAGAATGTTTCCGTTGTCACTACCTGAAAAGGAAGCTCTGAAAGAGTACCTTGCCACCAACCTAGAGAACGGTCTCATTAGAGAGTCATCTTCCTCAGCAGGAGCTTCTCTCTTTTTTATTCCCAAAAAAGGAACAGAACTACGTCCCTGTATAGATTACAGAGGTCTGAATAGTCTTAGGGTGCGAGATAGTTATCCTATGCCATTGATGAAGGACATAGTCAGGCTTCATGGGATTCCCACCAATATAGTCTCAGATAGAGGCGCTCAATTCACGTCCAAATTCTGGACCGTTCTGTACAGAACATTAGGAATCAGGAGATCTCTTTCCTCAGGGTTCCATCCGGAAAGCAATGGGCAAACTGAACGTTTGAACGCCACACTCGAACAGTACATACGGTGTTTTTGTAACCAAGAACAAGACGACTGGTTCCATCTTCTGCCCATGGCCGAGTTCTCTTATAACAACACAAAACATACCTCCCTAGGTATGAGTCCTTTCAAGTGCACCTATGGTTATGACCCAAAGCATATACCTCTCTCTGGTATCCCTCCTACTAATACACCTTCAGTGGATCATCTACTGGATACCATACAGAGGATGCACCGAGTATCAGAATCCAATCTCGCAAAAGCTCGACAAGACTGTAAAAGATGGGCAGATCAAAAGAGAAGCCCAAACCCTCATTGGGAAGTAGGAAGGCAGGTGTGGTTATCCACCAAGTATTTACCCAGATGGGTTCATCCAGGAAAGTTTGCACCCAGGTATCTTGGGCCCTTTCGTATCTCAGCCAAGATCAATCCTGTAGCTTATAGACTGGACCTTCCCCCGATTCTCAAAAGAATTCATCCTGTCTTTCATACCTCACTCCTTAAACCATATATTGAGGACCCTCATTCCCGAAAGACGAAAAGACCTCCTCAAAAGACCGCAAAGACTACTGAGGAATATGAAGTTTCCGACATTATGGATTCCAGATACAAAAGAGGTGTACTGCAATACCTGGTTTATTGGAAAGGATACCCAAGGTCAGAATGCACATGGGAACCTGTTAAGAACATTTCTGCTCCTCGTCTACTACGGAGATTCCATCGCCTTCATCCCGGAAAACCGGGGGGTGGAGGCCTGAGAAGGGGTCATACTGTCACAGCTCGCCTGCCGTGGAGACTATACCTAAGATGGAGACTGAAAAGGAGGTAGAAGAAGGACTCCTTCCCCGGACTCGCTGTGCACATACTAGTCTTTTGACCTTATATTCCCGGAAGTTGCTAACGCACTCGCGTTGCAACTTCCAGTACTTTGGAAAGTGTTTCCCAGCGCTCGCGTGTGTTTTTCTTTTTTTTCCTCTTTGCCGCTTTCGAACGGCTTCCCCTCTCCGTTTCTGCCGTTCTCGGACGGCTGTTCCTCTTTTTGCTCTCTACTGGCTTACCTTCTCGGATACTCCCTCTTTCCTTGCTCGCAGTACTTGCGAGGTACCTGCTACTCTTCTGCAACCAAGCCCCTCCGGTTTCCCTGCATCCAGCTGCTGCCTTCTGGGGTATTCATTTGGAGCTATTGTGAACATTGCCTACTCCTTCAGTTTCTCAGTGCATTCTGGGATCAGTAGTTCCATCAAGAAATCACAACCTGCCAGGGTTTTTTCGGCAAGGCTTTTTCCCTGGTCTGGGGTGGGCTCCCTGGGGTCCCCACTGCCAGGCAAATTGCATCTCAGGCAAAGTGGCCTCTAGTGGAGCCCATACCCATCGTACCAAACCAGGGGTAAGGACGCACAAGAAGCCCAGTGACTTTTGGAGACAGAGAAGCAAGGAGATACCAACGGATGAATCCTGGGACTCGGATTCAGACGGTACCTCAGCCTTAAATACTTCAGGTGAGGAGGGGGTTGGCGGAGATAACAAAGATCAGACTGAATCTGAGACGTTGGCCCTGATTAAGGAGGGTTTGGAGAGTGCTCCTTCTCCCAAGCCAGTCAGAGTGACTGACTATGTGATAATGTCCTGTGGAGAATGTCACACATGATGGCAGAGGCAAGTGATAACTTGACGGCGGGTCAAACTCTGGTCAAGCATTAGCATGACCAGAAGGCTAACATGGTTGAGTTCGCTCAAGACCAGCTTGTTCTTGTTATGGTGCCCACAAGGCAGAGGGCCTTGCAGGACTAATGGATAGGGCCCTTCAAAGTTGTGGGTAAACTTGGAGAGTTGAACTATCTGGTGGATTAGGCAATCCTAAGAAGGCTCCCAGAGTCTTTCACACCAACCGTTTGAATGCTTATGTCTCTACACCTGAAATAGGAGCTTTGCTTCTAGCTCCAGCTCAGGAGGAGTAGGAGAGCGAACCTCTGCCTGATCTCCTCAGAGGCTTACCTTTAGATGAGAACGTTGAAGGAGTTAATCGCTCTTCCAGTCTAACACCTGACCAGCAGGATGAGTGCATATTACTGTTAAATCAGTTTGCCTCCCTGTTCTCACTTTCACCAGGCTTGACCCCTTGGGGCCAGCATGATATCCTCAATGGTGACTGTTTGCCTGTGAAAAGCAGGGGGTACAGAATGTCAGACAATGTCAGGACCCATATAAGGAATGAGGTCAACAAGATGCTTGATCTCGGGGTTATAGAGCCCTCTACTAGCCCATGGTCTAGCCCAGTTGTGCTTGTACCAAAGGCAGGATCCAAAGACATGAGATTCTGTGTGGACTATAGAGCTCTAAATGCAGTCATAAAGACTGATGCCCATCCTTTACCTAGGACAGATGAGCTGGTGGATAAACTTGGTGCAGCCAAGTATCTCAGCACATTTGACCTAACCTCAGGCTATTGGCAAATAGCTCTAACAGACCATGCCAAGGAGAAAACTGCATTCTCCACCCCAGCGGTCCTCTACCAGTTTAAGGTAATGCCTTTTAGACTAAAGAATGCACCTGCTACATTTCAGAGGATGGCCAATCAAGTTCTGAATGGGATGGAGGACTTTCGGCATGGCATACTTGGATGACATTGCAGTGTTCAGCCCCACATGAAAAGAACATATTGATCACCTAGGATATGTTTTGCAGGCTCTTGAACAGGCCCATCTGACCATAAAGGCAAGTAAATGTCAAATTGGTCAGAGCAAAGTGGTCTACCTTGATCATGAGATAGGAGGAGGTGTAATAAGGCCATTGCCTAGCAAAGTACAGGCTGTACAAAACGGGGCCACCCTAATACTCATACCCAAGTGAGAGCCTTCCTAGGTCTCACTGGGTACTACAGGAACTTCATAGAGCACTATGGGACCATAGCTTCTCCCCTGAATGTCGTCATCTCTCCCAAATTTCAAAAAAAGGTCAGATGGAATGAGGAGTGCACTCAAGCCTTTGAAGGCCTGAAGAAAGCCCTTTGTCAAGCTCCAGTCTTAGAGCTCCTGACTACCACCAACCCTTCATTGTACAAAATGAAGCTTCAAATGCAGGTATAGGTGCAGTCCTTAGTCAACTGGATGAGAAAGGTAGGGAAAATCCCATTTGTTTCATCAGCAGGAAGTTAAAGGATCCTGATTCAAGGTGTGCAACACTAGAACCTGAATGAATTTGCTATTGTGTAGGCACTGAAGAAGTTTAGACCATACTTGTATGGATCTACTTTTGTTATTCAGATTGACCACCAACCCTTGAGATGGCTGATGCAAATGAAAGGGGAAACCCTAAACTACTAAGATTGTCAATCTGCCTGCAAGGGTTTGATTTTACCATTGAGCACAGAGCAGGAAGTCACCACTAAAATGCTGATGGTCTCTCTAGGATGTTTATAACCGACTAGAGGTATGAGATCCATCCAGGAGTGGATTAGATCCTCCTGTCCCTTAGTCTGGGGGAGGAGGGGCGAGTGATAGGGAGAATTCTCATTTATGGCTAATTTCCCTCACCTAGTGAGTCCCTCAGCAGCTTTGCTGGATTTCTGGGGTTTATTTCTTTCCACCTGGTAATAGTGTGAGCCTTTTTCCCCACTCTTACATGTGTTTTGCCATGTTTTTTTCTACTTTCTGTGTGATCTTGGGCTCTGGAGCCACACCACTCCATGAGCCCCACTTTTTGTGTGTGTTACACAGCACCTTCAGTGCAGTGACACCGGGTTGTCTTCGAGACTTCCCCCAGACTCCATTTTTCTGGGGCTGACTACTGTCCACCAGAAACATGTAAAGTTGCCATTAACTTTATGTAGTCTGTTTAAACTACAGACCCAGTACACCCCATCTTACATGAAGTATTGGAAAGGGTTAGTTCCTACCCCTTTTTGTCTGTGCCTCTTGGAGCCTTGTTTCGCTCCCTTAACATTAAGACTTGGCTGGTGGCAGTGGTCTCTACCCTAACTTTTGTACCGCGATCATAGTATATAAATGTGGTACTGTTTTAGGCTATTGTATTAGCCTCAATTTAAACCCGCTCGACCAAATACATTTTATTTTGGCTCCGGTCGGGCGTAGTCACCATTTCTTTTTGTTAAAGTCCTTCTTGTGTTTTACTTTTCGCGCCAAACCAGGTTTGCCTTTGTTAGGCAGAATCCTGTGCAGTGTCCTTAGGGACCACTACACACAATTAAGACTACAAGTGGTAATACAAGTTCACCTTTGGTACAAGCCTGTACTACTATGTTAAAAGTGGTAGCAGTAGCGGAGCAGCCAGACGTATCTCAAGAATATATGAGCAGTAGCAGAGATTACACAAAGGGACCACAATTACTGTGCTGTGACTCAAGCAAACACTGACTCAAGGTTTCAGGTAAAAAAATATAAGTACATTTATTTTTTAAACCATCTGTAAAACACAACACTTCTATATTTTCAAAATCACATGTAAAATACACTACAAACAACCAATTCTCTTGGCACCGAATAACTCAATGTAAGTACCTTCTGTTTTGGTGGACCGGTGTTGTGAAACAAAAGACGTTACCGGGGATATACATGGGATGACTTTTTGACAGCTCGGTCGTATTAAAGAAACGCATATCTGCGGCAGGAAATGTTACCGGGGCAAAAACACACTTAGCACCTGGGCTAACCAGAGAGAGTTGGGGGGCAAAAATCATATGCAATACTTTTGTCAAGACAGAATCAGAGAAAACTTGCTGACAGAAATACAAAAGTCAATAGGCCGGAGCCAGTGTCAAGTGGAACCGGGTTCCTGTTGTCGAGGATCACACAGTCAGACAGTTCAAGATTGAACGTTGCCAGGAGTACTTAGATATTGTCTTTCGAGGAAGCATAAGTTATAAGAAGGAGAAAAGACAAGGGCAAGCCTTGGAGGAGGAGAAAAGGGATTCACCCTAGTTCCTCAAGCAGAACACAGTACCTTATTCAATGAAGAAGCTGGTGCCACGGCGGTTGTTCATGTTGGTTTCCTGCAGACCCACGGTTCCTGGAGCTTCGGCAAGAAGGAGGATGTCTGGAGGGGTCTGCACCACACAGGGAAGAAGCCAGCAGCAGCGACAGTGAATAAAAGGTGCGCTCCTTTAAACCAGGAGAGGCTCATCAAATGGCTATCCGGACCACTACAGCAGTGTGCAGCGATTTCGACCACGAAGGGGATCCTCTGGCTGTGGAAGATGAGCTGGTTGACCCCACCAAGCTCAAGGGAAGAAGACTCCGGACTGGATCTTCTCTGGTCGTCGAAGGGTAGATAGCTCAGGACTGCAGCAGGGCTTCACCGGGACAGGGTAGTTGCAGCAGCCGTCTTCTCCGCTTCTCTTCGGTTCCTTGTAGTTCCAGTGGCGGCTCTGATTTCCACCCCCAGAGTCCTGCTGTGTGAATGGGGGATTTTTGCATAAAAGGCAGGACTCTTGTGTTGGAAGTGAGAGTCGCCACTGGAACTGCAAGAACCGAAGAAAAGCGGAGAAGAAGACGGCTGCTGCAATGCCCGAATCCCGGTGAAGCCCTGCTACAGTCCTGAGCTATCTACCCTTCAACGACAGAGAAGATCCAGTCCGGAGTCTTCTTCCCTTGAGCCTGGTGGGATCAACCAGCTCACCTTCAACAGCCAGAGAATCCTCTTCTGGGTCGAAATCACTGCACACAGCTGAAGTGGTCCGGATAGCCATCAGGAGAGCCCTCTCCTGTTTTAAAGGAGTGCACCTTTTATTCACTGTTGCTTCGCTGCTGCTGGCTTCATCCCTGGGTAGTGCAGATCGCTCCAGATGTCCTCCTTCTTGTCCCCACGACTGAAGCTTCAGGAACCGTGAGTCTGCAGGAACTACCATGAACAACTTTTGTAGCACAAGCTTTCTTCATACGAATAAGGTACTGTGTCCATTTGGTCGTTCTCTGTCCCACCTTGAGGAATCGGGGTGAACCCTTTTCCTTTCCGAAGGCTTGTCCTTTCTACCTTCCCTCTTATAACTTTTGCTTCCCTTTGACAATATCGAAGTACTCCTGGCAATCGTTAACCGCGAACTGTTCTAACCGTGTGATCCTCGACAACAGGATTTCTGTGCCATTTGCCACTGGTGCAGGCCTATTGACTTTTATCTACCTTTTAGAAAGTGTCCTCTGTTTCTCTTTGCCTTGACAAAAGTATTGCCTATGATTTTTATTCCCTATTCCCTTGTTTTAATTCTTTGTGCTAAGTGTGTTGGACTTTGGGTCCATTTCTTCCCATGGGTACACTTTAATTTCGTAAGACCGAACTGTCATTACTGTCAAAAAGTGATTGCGTATTAACTTACGGTAATGTCTTTCTTTCGAAACACCGGTCTGTCAAAGTCTGATGTACTTACCTTGAATTGATCTAACCAAGAGGAATTGGTTGTGTGTAGTATATTTTAAGTGTGGTTTTATTTAATAGAAGTGAAGTGTTTTGTGAACAGATGGTTTAAAAATAAATGTACTTATATTTTTTCAACCAGAAACCTTGAGTCAGTGTTTGTTTGAGTCACAGTAATTGTAGTCCTTTGTGCAATCTCTACTACTGCTCATTTGCTCTTGAGATAAGTCTGGCTGCTCAGCCATTGCTACCACTTTACTGTGTAGTACAGGCTTGTACCAAAGGTGAAATTGTACTACCACCTGTAGTCTTAATTGTGTGCAGTGGTCCCTAAGGGCACTGCATATGATTCTACCTAACAGCCGGAGCGTCTGGGATTCGTGTCATGTTCTTCATGCGAACGTCATTTCATGAGGGCAGATCCCCACTCTCTTTGCTTAGAGTGTCTAGGCCTGGAACATCGCTGTGACTCGTGTTTTTATTGCGATTTCCTCTCTGTCCGGGCACTCCAGCGTCGTCTTCTTCGGTGGGAGGAGGTGTTTCAATGTGTTCCTCCGCCGCATTTTCAGCTCTTCGATGAAAAGAAGAAACGTCTGGAAAGTTTTTTACTTTTTAGGACGCCCTGGCCAGGGGACTCCTTCCTGGGGTCTTCCAGGACCGGGAGGGGCTCAAGTAGCTCTGTTACCAGGGGCATCCCTGAGATACCCCACAAGGGGCCTAATAGGCACACCAGGGGTTCCTCAGAGGGTTCCTGCAGTGGGCCTTCCAAAACCGGATACTGTTCCGAGGTTCACCGTTTGGGCGCTAAAGTTCAGCCCAGTTCTTCTGTGGCTCTGGATATCGTGGTTCGCCCTGAGGTCCCCATTTCTGGAGCTTTCCACACCAATACCGGGGTACACTCTGAGGGCTCCGTTTCTGGAGCTTTCCGCACTAAGTTACGGCTCAAGGCCCCTCTTGAGGGAGCTATAAGTCCCGGGTTAGATCCTGAGGTTCCTCTTCTTGGGGATAAATCCAGTACCAACAGAGTTGAGGGATCTTCTTTGAGGGTCCTGTCAGTGACGTACATTCCTCAACCGCCCCACGCTCAGAGTTGTGGTGGTACCGGTTCTGGCGAGGGGACGAAGAAGTCGGTCACGCACCGCAGGCCTTCAAGTACCGGCTCTGCTGAGGTTCCTCCACTGGAGACTAATTCTGGGACAGTACCTAAGATGTCCAGTAAACAGCCTCGATCGGCCAGCACCGGCTCGGCCGAGGATCCTTGTTTCAAGGCTAAAGTGTGACTTAAGTCCCCTAACTCCCCTGAGGAGACAGTTGTCTCACTTTCTCCTGTGATGCAGTTCGCCTCAGATGTCGACCAAAGGGTTGCTCAACCTCCATAGTCCACAGTGGCCATTTTGGATCCCTCTCTTTCACCAACATTCACGACGGCTGGTGCTGGGAGCATTCCTTTTGGGGCTGAGCAGTCTTTTCACACCATATGCACAACAAGAACCGGTTCTGACCTTCAATCGGTTGCCGTGCTCAGGCACCGCTGCTTCATACAGTCTCGCATCCTCCGGTTTCCGCACCACTGATCTATGTGGATCCAGCTGGTCGAGGGCCTTCCTGGCAACCATCCTCATTGCGTTCATGGGGGTATGCCCCTCACAAGCGGCCTCTGCCTACTGCAGCGCCTAGACCTTCGTCTGAAGATGCGTTTTTTGGGAAGTTTCAGATGCTCATGCACTCTGATCCCATGAGGGTGTACTTTAAGGGTCTTTTCAGGGAAATGTACCCTGAACCTCCTGTACCGCCTCCTGTCCAAGCTGTGCCTACGCAGGTCCCAGCGGTGCCACCTCCTCTTCCTGCCGGACCTCCTTCACCACTTCCTCCTCTGCCCCCGCTTTCTCCGATAGAAAAGATATCAGCGTCACCGGATAACACTTTAAAACCTGAGGCGCTACGTGCAGTGGAACAGTGTTCTAGTCCCGCTTCACTGGATGAGCCCCATGCGCGCCAGTACTGCGATGAACATCCCTGCTCTGTTTCTTTCATTCCATAGCCTTGTCCTGCTTATGATGGCTCTGCTTGATATTCCAGTACCCGAGTGTTAGGAAAGATTTCCATTTATGTGAAATATTCCCTCCAGTTGTGTATCCCCCACATTTTTGCTGCTCTTTAACACCATAGTCTGACTTTGCCAGGGGAGCCCAGCCTTCTGTTGCCCTCGCCTGGGCTTTCGCTCACTTTTTATGGGGACACTGACATGCCTTTAAGACAGTCAGTACTGGGAGACTTTGTTTCCCTTAGTCCTTTCCAATTTTGCATCTTTTCCGCAACATGTAACAAGTGTACAATGTACCTTACAGTACAGTACACTTGGGTCTCATAGTCATGTCCAAAGGCCCTAGATACTCTTGAAGGATTTTTTAGGAGATGTGCAGATGTGTCACGGACAGGGCTGGTGGCAGCTTATTTTTTCATGTATTTTTAACCCTTTCCTGCCAGGTAAACCACGATTACCGAGTTTGGCACAAATAGGTGGCCTGGCTCCAAAACGGCCCTGCCACGTGGTTCTTTGTCCTGTCCTTTGGCCATCTTGTCCCTTTGCCTTCCCCAGGTCGAGCCGACCTGGGTTAGTCCTTATTTGGACATGGATTTATTTGCGAAACGCCAAGCTTTTGCGGGCGTCTGCATGCCCTGTGTGTGTGCCTCCGGGATGTGGGCTGAGGTGTCTGTCCCCAATACACATCCTAGGTGCCAGAGAGTCTGGAGTTCTGTGAATGCCTGGGACCACCGTGGTCTGTGATTGGTCCACGTATGGTATGCCTGTATGTGAGCAGATCTCACATTGGGTCCTCTCTGTTTTGGCGTGAAGGAGATTCTGGATAAGAGAAGCCCCTAAACACTCATAGCATGTCGATCTCTGGAGTTCTCACTGAACGAAGGATAGGATCCAAGTATCCTGAAGCTAAGAAGCCGAGTTGCGGAACCGCTGGTAGGCTTGGCACCCTGTGCCCGCTGTCGTCCCGTGGGACCCCTCTGCATCTGGTCGTCCTAGAAGGTCTGCGAAGACACTTCGACCCATTAGAATAGTGGGACCAACTATTCTCGGCACCTTCATCAAACCCTGCAAGTAAGCCTTCTCGGAAGTGACCCTGGGCCAACCAGTGGGCTGACCAGCTTACGGAGGACCTTTGCTCTGTCTCTGCTGCCGTTTCGAGGAGGCCCTCAAAACTTGGTATATCGCTAGCTCTGTTTTCACAGCACCCTCAAACTGAAATTTCGTACACTTGGCCTTCCCAGGTCTGAAGTGAGACGAGTGCGCCCGAACCGGAGCATACGCAGTTACCGTGTTGCCCAGCCTTGGTGCTGACCTTTGCAGGTGCGCTGCATTCATGCCCCTCTTGCCTCTGAAGCCTGCTGCAGTGAAACTGGCCTGATCCATCCACCAGGAGCAGAGAAATCGCCACTGTCCCGCTTGGGAATCATTGCTGTATCTTCATCCCTGAAAGCCGCAGAGCCCCCAAATTGCTGCACTTGAACCTGCAACCGAAGTGGACTCGACTGCCATAGTTTGGTCCGGAGCATGCTGGGGGTTGGTGAGTGATAGCAACCCTAGCCGGTGGCCCCTTGCGCCTCCATCCATTTTTACGCACGAGTGGCCCCTGAGGGCCCCTCTCCTTTCCACTGTTAGTGCGAGCAAGCAAACTATTCCCAACTCTTGGAATCGACTCTGCCCTCAAGTGGAGACCCTCCTCGAAGAGTGGGAACCTATTCTTCATCGCCTCACCCACCTTCCTGAGTTGCTACAGACGCTTGAAGAGACCCCATTTTGCCCATTTGAACCACCGCGTGCGTTTGCATTGCATATACATTTGAACACTAGGCTCCACTCTTCTTATGGATTGGACTGCCTCTTAGTTAGGAGTGTGTTGGATGCAGAAGGGACTAAAGACTATTTGCACTGCCTGTTTCCTTCCCGTTTTAGGTTGTGGACCCATTTCGTGCATTAACCCTTTAGACCCAATTCGTCTTGTATATATGTATTTAGCTAGGATTGTGTTGGCTTAATACGTATTTGATTTGTGTGTTGAAACTCAAATGCCTTGAAATAAATGTATATGTATTTTTAATATATCTACACCTGACTGGGAGTGATTTGTAAGTGTCCTTTACTCTGTGTGCTCATTGAGGTCTTTCAGTCACCCTCACCCCTCCTGAGACCTAGTCTTGACCGCCGCCAAGCTACCTTGATGGCTTGTCCAAAAGGGTACCCTGTTCCAAGAAACTAGGCTGGCCTTCTGAACCTCTGCCCACCAGGTCAGAGTCCAGAAATCCATCTTAACACTGAGGCACCCACAGGAAGGGGTGCTTTCTGGAGCCTTTACTCTATCACCTCAGGAGCACACCGCCTGTTGCTCCAGAAGGACGTCTTGGCCGAGGCCCGTAAAGTCTGGGACAAACCCCATACCGGACTGCATCTCAACAAAAGGATTGATGCTCCATACAAGCTTCACGCCTTGGAAGATATAGCCTTGTCGCTTGTCCGCTCCCATCATCAATGATAGTGGTAGCATCCACCCTCCAGTGCAACCCGGCCTCGGCATCCTCCACGGCTGCAGCCCACTTCGTCAAGCTAACACCTGGCAGCAGCCAGTCTTAGGCTGTGGACCAGCTAGCAGATTTTCAGTAATGTATTCCTACATATAGGTAATACAACTTCAAAGGCGGCTTGTCGGATGCCAAAGTGTTGGCACAGGATTTACTGGAAGCTGCGGCACACCACGTAGGTACCTCCGCTAGAGGCCTGTTGGTCGGGGTTGACATCTCCCGGCAAGCATGGCTCCATGCGACAAAGTTCTCAAAGGAAATGCAGGACAAAGTGCTAGACCTTCCTTTTGATGGCAATGAATTGTTCCATTCCTCCACAGATGAGGAACTCACAAAGACTAAGGCAAGTACTCAAACTGCCAAATCTTTATCGATCCTGGCGAAAGCTCCAGCTAAGGCCACTTATACACAGATATCAGGGTCCCAAACTCGGTCCATCTCTGGGTTCAGGGGGTTTCAGGATCACTGTGTATGCCGATCTGACGCTCTGTTGGCAGTCCCCGCGGAAAACAACAATGGCAAGGAGTTGGTTTTTCTCTTGCCCATCAGCCTCCTCTCCAGGGACAGGTAGTCTCTCTGCTGACAAATCATCCAAATGATATTTTTTGGCGGTCGCACGATACTCCAGTGGGAGGACGAATCACGTCTCATCTGGAGGCATGGCAGACCATCACTGAAGACCGTTGGGTTTTGGCCATCACTCGGGCGGGCTTCCTCTTGACCCTATCCCCCTACCCCACCTTTCAATCCTCCCTTCCAGCAGACTGGGTTGCCCTCCCTCAGAGATGAGGGACAGAAACTTCAGGTGGAACTACGCCCGGTCTGTTCACAGTGCCCAAACCCAACCAGGCTGGCCTGCGCACTATCCTAGATCTTTCCCAGCTCAATATTTCTCTTCCCCAAGAGAAATTCAAGATGATCACATCTTGCCAAATAAAGTTCTCTCTTCGGAAGGGCGACTGGCTCAGCGTAGTGGACCTTCAGGACACATACATGCACATCCTGATATGGAGCACGCATTGGAAATATCTGCGGTTCTCCCTGGGAGAGGAACACTTCCAGTTCTGTGTGCTCCCTTTTGGTCTCAGCTCGGCGCTGCGTGTCTTTATGAAGATGATGTTGGCCATTGCAGCTTTCCTCAGACTGCAGGGGGTTCATGTATATCCATATTTGGACGATTGGCTCCTGCAGAGTCCTTGTCCATAGACGGCATTGATCAATATACAGTCCCTCCTCCAGCTCGTATTCCGCCTTGGGCTGTCAGTGAACTGACGGAGATCGTCCATGACAGTCTCTCAAGACCTGATTTTCCAGGGTTTCCGTTGGAATACAATCAGTACCAAGGTGTTCCGAACGGCAGACAGGATTGCAGACCTATCAACCACGTGTCAGCTCTTCCTCCAGTATTCACACATGACGACCTGGTGGTTCCAAAGACTTCTGGGCCTCATGGCTTCTTGCATGCTAGCCCTTCCTGTTGCACGTCTGAAGATGAGGCGTACTCCGCTGGCTCTTCGGAGCTGTTGGTCTCAGGCTTCGGACCTAGATTCCAAGATAATCCCAGTTCCATCCTGTATGACGGCAGATCTACAATGGTGGTCCTCGATCAACAACCTTTCAGTGGGGGCCTCCTTCCCGGAGCCCTGCCCACAAGTGATGGTAACCACAGACTCCTCCCTTCTGGGGTGGGGTGCGACCTCAGAGTATTTGACCTTTGGACATTTCAGGACAGACAGTTTCATATCAATTATCTGGAACTCCTGGCTGTTTTCCTGGCTCGCAAAGCTTTTCAACCGTCTATCAATGACAAGGTAGTCCGTATTCGCACAGGCAATTCTGTGGCAATGTTTTACATCAACAAGCAGGGTGGCACCAAGTCACCTCTCCTTGTGGGCCTAGCCATACAAATTTGGGACTGGGCCATCCAGCACAAGGTTTGGCTCCTGGCTGTACACATCCCGGGTCACATCAATGTAACTGCAGACTCACTCAGCTGACAGTCGGCAGCCAGTTACGATTGGGAATTAAACAGCGATGTTCTCTCCAACATTTTTCGCCAGTGGGGTATTCCAGAAGTGGACTTTTTACAAACAGGAAACCTCCTCTGTATGCATCCAGAGACGGCCTCGGGGCGTACTCCCTGGGAGACGCTCTCGAGATACCGTGGCACAGCATGAAGGCTTATGCCTTTCCTCCACTGCCTCTGATTCATCTGTCACTCTGCAAGCTTAGGAGTGCATCAAATTGCACTCTCCTCTTCATAGCTTCTTGGTGGCCCGCCAGATTCTGGTTTTTGGAACTTCAGCATCTGTCAATTCTTCCTCTGATCAGATTACCGCTGATTCCCGACCCTCTTCATCAGAGCGATCACCAGCTGGGGCACCCCTCCCCACAGTCGTTCAGCTTGGCTCCCTGGTGCCTGAATTCAGATCTTTAGCGCAGTTTAATTTTGTCCGAGGACAATATGCACATTATCCAAGTGGCCAGAAATCCTTCTATGAGTGCTCAGTATAGGAGCAAATGGCTCCTTTTTTGCCGCTGGTGCTTAGCTACTGTGTACAAGGGGGTAGTCCTGTCCTCAAATGTTTTAAAGCTGCACTAATTTCTTGCAGTAATTATTCAAACCTCCAGAAATCACCAGTAAGACTTTGAACCAATATGTATTACTGGAAAAGGAATGATCCAACCACTGGAATGTAACTACTGTTGCCTTTTTTAATTTGGCTACACATGTAGATTTTCAAAAGGAAAATTAACAAAACACTAAAGTAAGAAACAGGGTTCTCAAGCGTTCTGTGAAGACACATTCAAAAAGTACATAAACAATTGCATCAAAAGTACAATGAACAAAACACTTTAAATCAAGTAAGCAGCAGAGTTCTAGAGTGTTCTGTGGAAAAAAATCCGAAAGACACATAAACAGTTGTACAGTGTGTACTCACATATGCATAGTTTGGCTAAATATCACTAATAAGCTGAAGTCACAACCATACAGAGCTTTTACCTCTAACTAGCTCTACCCAAGGTTAGTCTATGGGGCCTGAGGACCTTCCCCCAAAAATATTCTTTCACGCATTTTGCTCCCACCTCAAAATGGGTGCCCCATTTTTAACCTTCTTTCAATACCGTTCTAGGTATGATCTACTCTTTGGTCTGACACTCAATATATCTATATATTGTTTTTATCTATAGGAAGACCTGCTTACACTTGGCCCCAGAAGAAGGCTTTAACACTACTTAGCCGAAACGTCTATGGTCACCATGTTCCCGTTGGAACGAATATGAACTATGACCTCTAGAATCACTACTACTTTCATATTGACGTCGACCAGTTTTTGGTCATCCCTCCTAATCCAGGCTACAGCAGACCCTATTTTTAAGGTCTACATTCCACCCACAAGTGGACCAACCCACCAGTTCTCCGGACAGAACTCTGCCATCAGATTAACAAACCTTTCTGTCTCAAAAACACTTGTGGCTTTCTTGGTGACACTTGTACACCTGAAACACCAGAGATCTGTTGTGGACTGTTTGGTTTAAAGCAGTTGCATTTGAAACACTCACTGCATTTAATGTATTTTCTGTACATCCTTTTGGATTAATATGAAGTAATATTTAGCCAAACTATGCATATGTGAGTACACACTGTACAACTGTTTGTGTCTTTCGGAATTGTTTTCACAGAACACTCTAGAACTCTGCTACTTACTTTATTTAAAGTGTTTTGTTCATTGTCCTTTTGATACAATTGTTTATGTACTTATTGAATTTGTCTTCCCAAAACACTTGAGAACCCTGTTTCTTACTTTATTTAAAGTGTTTTGTTCAGTCTCCTTTTGAAAATCTACATGTGTAGCCAGATTAAAAAAGGCAACAGTAGTTACATTCCAGTGGTTGGATCATTCCTTTTCCAGTAATACATATTTGTTCAAGGTCTTACTGGTGATTTCTGGAGGTTTGAATAATTACTGCAAGAAATGAGTGCAGCTTTAAAACATTTGAGGACAGGACTACCCCCTCGTACACAGTATTATTTCAGCCTTTTTTGTCCTGCCCGACTTTAGGCTGTCCCTTACGTTACAAGTACTGGTGCTTAGCTAAACAGCTTGACCCCAGGCACGCTACGGTTGACACTGTTCTATCATTTGTGTCTCACCTCGCAGCTTCGTGTATTCATGCCTTGTCTTGCAGAACTTACTTATCTGCCATTGCGGCCTACCTGTCCACGGACAGCTGTTCCTTTTCATTGACTAATCCGGTCATTAAAAGGCATCTTGCAGGTTTTCTTCATCTCTTGCCACCGGTGTGCACCCCTCATCCCAAATGGGATTTGACTGTGGTCCTCACTGCGTTAAGCGATAAACCATTTGAACCCATGGCCACTACCGATCTTAAATAACTTTCCTGGAAGGTCGCTTTTCTGATTGCAGTGACATCGGCAAGGCAAGTAAGTGAGCTCCAAGCTCTTTCTGTGGAACATCCGTTCCTCACTTTCTATAAGGATAAGGTTGTGCTTCCCACTCATCATTCCTTCCTGCCTAAGGTGGTTACCGATTTTCATTTGAACCGATCAATCTCCTTACCTGTCTTTTTTCCTAATCCGGCATCGGATGCCGAGAGAGTCTAACACAACCTGGACGTCAGGTGAGCCCTGAAATATTACCTCGATAGAACGAGTGAACTCAGGCGCTCCTCACCACTCTTTGTCACATTCAGAGACCCGAAAGGGAAACCGGCTTCCAGTGCAACTATCTCCCGATGGATTGCCTCATGTATTTCAGAAGCCTATAGCATTCAAGGCCTTCAACCTCCTAAAGGCATCCATGCTCATCTTGTATATGGCAAAGCGGCTGCTGTTGCCTTCCAAAAGTATGTCTCTTGGGAAACCATTGCCAAGGCGGCTACGTGGGCTTCCCCATCAGCTTTTTGTAAGCATTACTGCTTGGACCTGAGCTCCAGGGCTCATGCCCAATTTGGCCAGGCTGTTCTTAAGAACTTATTCCAGTAAAGTTTTTTTTCCATCCACCCGAACTAAATGTGGTGCATGCTTGGGAATCTCCCCCAAGTATGGACAAAAGGCGACGGGACGTAGGAGTATAACAAAGTTACTCACCGTAGTGACTTCCTCACTCGTAGTCCATAGTCCCCGTTCCGCCATACGCCCGCCCCCCATCCCCTCTAAAAAGTATCCTCTATTATTGCTTAAATGGTCTCAGGTCTGGCGATAGAAAAGGACGGAACGGCGGTACCTAAGCATACAAATAAAAGAAGGACAAAAACAAACATTTTTGATGCTTTTTCCGAAGGACGGAATGTCCCACAAGTATGGAGGAAAGGTGACTATGGACTAGGAGTAAGGTAGTCACTACGGTGAGTAACTTTGTTAGTATTTACCATCGCTTCTCCTCCCTCATATCGTACTATGAGTTTTAAGCGAGCAGTATTTACATCTCAGTATCATTTCATAGCATTTACCATGTGTTCTCCTCCACCATATCTTACCATGAGTTTTCAGTGATCATTATTTACTACTCAGTATCATTCCATAGTACATACCATTTGTGTTCCCGGTATCTTACAATGAGTTTTTAGCGATCATGATTTAGTTCTCGGTATCATTACATAGTATTGTGATGAATCCAGTGGAGTCATCACTGATCACATGGGAGCAGTGGTAACCTGCTCCCATGTGGCCAGGAGATGGCATTCGCTACCTGATCCTGACCCTGGGGGCGGCTATATGAGGGAGGATCTAATGGGGGAAACAGCCTCTGGGGAGATGTCATGACTTTAGGTATCCAGTCTTTCCATCAAATTAATTTCTTTCGAATTATTATCCATAAAAATTCATTCATTGAAATGCTTTTCCATCGAAAAGCATATTAATTGAATGAATTTCGATGGATTGAAGAAAGGGTTAATTTTTCAAAATGGGGGTTGGGGTGGGAGGTTAGGGACAGCTCCCTCTGACAGGTGTAGTGTGTAGTCATATAACGTTATATGGAGCTGTCCAGTGCTTAAATCTGAACAGCTCTGTATAAGACGTGTAGTGTGCATTTTCATTTTATTTTCTTGGACTGGGGACTGTTATTTTATTTTATTGCCCCCCCGCCCCCAATAAAATAAAAGTGCACACTACACATCTTATAAGGAGCTGTTCAGATTTAAGCACTGGTCAGTTCCATATAACGTTAAAGCATTTTACATGTTCCATCGACTTTCCATGCAAGAAATGCAAAGTGTTTATATAACGAAACCCTTTTCAATGAAAGGGTTTCGATGCATAAACACTTTACATTTTATGTATGGTAATTCGATGGAACATTTTTCATTGCATACGTTTCGATGCATTCCATTTTTGATGGAATGCATTAGATGTAAAGTGTCGTAGATCTCCCCCCGTCTCACCTGAGATCGCTTCTTGCTCTGTTCCGCGGGAGGATTCCTCTTGTGGAGGGATCGGGTCTTGTATAGGCTCGCTCGAGTCTCATCCGGCTGCAGAGCGCGTTCAGAGTTCTGTGAAGGCCGCTGTTCCAGGATGTCCAGGAAAATAGGTAGCGGTCGCTAAGAATGGGGATTCCAGGAGCATATTAGAGGAAAGGGGTGAAGGAAGGAAGAAGGAACCAGGATCTAGGAATACTAGATTCGCCGAACAGCACACACACGTCAAGTCACTACCTAATGATAGCGTTGAGTTGGCGGAGCCGCGGGGGCGTGGCCAATTTATAGAACGTGCCGTGTGCGACGTGGAAGCTGGTGCGAGGCAAGTCGCTTGTTGCGGCCATGTTGGGAGTAACAAAGAATACATGCCCCGGCGCGATAAGGACCAGGAAGTCCAAAAGGGGCAAGTTCTACGGGTCATGACAGCATGCCTCCTCCGAAGACCTGTTCCACCAGGTTTGCCCGGGTGTATGAGATGGAGTCTTCTAAGCAGTCGAGGGGTATTTAAGTTAGAAACTGGTACCCAGGTTCTTTCGCTAGGAGGGTAGCCTTTCCATTCAACCAGGTATTCAAGTCGACCCCGTTTATACCTGGAATCGCATATTCTGGACACTTCATATTCTAGCTGATCGTCCACAACAACAGGACTGGGTCTGCAGGATTTTCCGGAGGATTGGATCTAAGGTTTCAATAGGGAAGTGTGAAAGACTGGGTGTATTTTCTTCCAGGAATCGGGTAGCTTGAGTCGGAATGAGACAGGATTGATGACTTCCTTTATGGAAAATGGTCCATAGTACCGAGGGGCCAATTTGTTTGGCCGTAGATGTCGCGGTAATAGTTTCGAGGACAACCAGACTTAAAGGCTGTTTTCCATTCGTCCCCTTCCCGGACACAGATTAAATGGTAGGCGCCCCGGAGATCCAACTTCGTGAATATTACAGCTCCTCTCACAGCTTCCAGGATATCCGAAATTAGGGGCAGTGGGTACCGATCTTTGAGGGTGCATTGGTTTAAACCTAGATAGTCGAGGCAAGGTCTGAGTTCCTTGGTATCCTTCTTGGGAACGAAGAACAAAGAAGCACCCGCTGGGGACTTCGAGGGTCTTATGGTTCCGTTTTCAAGATTGGTGTCTAGGTATTCCCGAAGGGCCTTTTTCTCAGGTTCGGAAAGAATGAACATTCGGCCGAAGGGAATTACCGCTGAGGGATCTGTATCTATGGCACAGTCTTCGGGCCTGTGAGGGGGTAAGGCTTGGACTATGGCAGTAGAAAATACATCAGCATATTCCTTATAGGCCTCTGGAACTTGTATGATATTGGAAACCATGAGTGGTGTTTCTTGATCTCTTGGAGGTTTTTCAGGAGTTTTCGAGGAGGGGTCCAGGGATAGACAGTGGGACATACAGAACTCTGGGCCCAGGAATAATGATCATGCTGTCCAATTGATATACGGATTGTGCTTTTGTAACCAGGGCATACCCAAAACCATGGGGTAATGGGCTGACTTAATGATGTCGAATGTAATCCGCTCTTGATGATGGTTTATGGAAAGTTGGATCTCTTTAGTCTGCAGGCTTATGGGTCCTGAAGAGAGGGGTCTTCGTCAATTGCTTCCACCGGCTGCATGGTGTTTCGTGTCTCGTACGGAATATGATGACTAACAACCCAGTCTTGGTCAATGAAAATTCCCATAGCACCGCAGTCCACCAAGGCCAGAATGGGATAGGTCTTGTCTTTGGAGGGCGAGAGGAAGGCCTGTAGTATCACCAAACTGTTTTGTCCAGGAGAGTTCAAGGATGGAATAGATGTGGAGCAAACATCTCTCTCCCGACACCTCGCTCCATCTAGGATCGGGAGCTGGCGTTTCTCGAATGCCGTGGAGGGGCTAGAGGGCATTCTCTAACAAGGTTTTTATCTGAGGCACAATACATGCACAGGCCTGTGTGGATCCTTCTCATCCTTTCTTGAGGGGAAATAGGCCCACGGATCTGTGTCAGGGGTTGGGGCAGAATCGGTTTTAACAGAGGTCTCAAGGGAACTCTCTTGAAAGGGTGTCTTGGTCTTTCTTCTTTCAGCCTTTCTTTCCTGGATTCGGATGTCTATCTGCATAGCTAGATCCTGGAATGAAATGGGACGAGCCACCCGGGCTAATTCATCCTTAATGTCCTCGTTTGGACCCCTGCGAAATAGAGTGAAACTTGCTTCTGAGGACCAATCTGCTTCCTTGGCCAGTTGTTTGAATCTAGTAACGTACGTTAGCATATCCTGAGTACCCTGTTGGAAATCAAGTAAGCGTTCCTGAACACTAAAAACCTGTTCTGGGCAGTCGAACATAGTCTTGAGTGCCTGAATGAATCCATCATAATCATCCAGGAGGGCATCTCCTGAGTTGACTAAGGGAGTGGCCCAGGTCAACGCGTTCCCTGTGAGGTGCGAGATTATGAAGCCCACCTTCGCCCTAGAAGTTGAAAAATAATAGGGCTTAAAAGTAAAATGCACCAAGCAGGAATCCAGGAATCCACATAAGGATTTTGCCGATCCATCGTATTTGTCTACCACTCCACCCAATAACACACTGTCCTTATTAGCGGGTTCGTGAGACAAAACAAGCTGCTTTAACGCAGCATTCTCAGCCTTTAAGTTCTGTACTTCAGTTGTGTGCTCTTGCATGCCACGCATAAGGTCCTGGACTGCTTTCTCCATAGCAGTATCAGTGTCGGTCGTTAGGCGTCTCAAACTGTCGTAAATCTCCCCCCATCTCACCTGAGATCGCTTCTTGCTCTGTTCCGCGGGAGGATTCCTCTTGTGGACGGATCGGGTCTTGTATAGGCTTGCTCGAGTCTCGTCCGGCTACAGAGCGCGTTCAGAGCTCTGGGAAGGCCGCTGTTCCAGGATGTCCAGGAAAATAGGTAGCGGTCGCTAAGAATGGGGATTCCAGGAGCAGATTAGAGGAAAGGGGTGAAGGAAGGAGGAAGGAACCAGGATCTAGGAATAGTGGATTCGCCGAACAGCACACACACGTCAAATCACTACCTAATGATAGCCTTGAGACGCGCGGGGGCGTGGCCAATTTATAGAACGTGCCGTGTGCGATGTGGAAGCTGGTGCGAGGCAAGTCGCTTGTTGCGGCCATGTTGGGAGTAACAAAGAATACAAGCCCCAGCGCGATAAGGACCAGGAAGTCCAAAAGGGGCAAGTTCTACGGGTCACAACAGAAAGACTATAAACCCTGACTTTATTGGATGAGACATGGTATCCCCACTTTCCTGATGAAAATGACCCCTTCATACCCAATACCCTCATGGCCTATTGCCATACATCTACACCCCCTTCTAGGGAAAATAGAGACAACCTTTCCCAAAAACTTATAGACCAAACTTCCATCCCCGGTCTAAAATGTGGATGCTCCAAAACCACCTTTTCCAGTTCTAATTATTAACCATATAGAACTGACTTATCATCCAGAGGCTTTATACTGGCAGGCCAATATACCAGGCAATCACAAGTGCACAAGAAAAACCAGCCAATAAGGTCGGGTCCCGCAAAGGGAACTCGTAGTAAGGCGGTAAGGGTTTTCCGGTACTGGTGCCCTTAGCGGCACCGGTAAACCCTTACCGCCTAATGTGTAATGAGGCCCTAATACCGCGAACAATAGCACAAGTGTCCTGCAACAGATGTCAACGGTACACGCTGCAAGCTTATGCCGATAAGCAGGAGCGAGGGAAGCTCCCGCGCCCATAGTACCAGCCTTGACTCCTGAAAGGTAATAGCCAAGCGGTTCGACACAGTCGGTGAGTCGAGGGGAAAACCGATAAGAACCTGGCTGTGTTGAGTAGGAATCCCAAAGTGGCAACTTTTGAACCCAAGCGGATGAACTTTGAATGAACTGTTAAAAGTGTGACGGGGTACCAGCGGTAGAGGGAAACCAGCACCATGTGAGTGCTAACTCAAGTGACTCTGGTCGAGCCCCATATGAGAGAAAACGTACAGATAACAGAAGGCCATAGGAGGGCCAGCAGAGTAGGTCAAAGTGGTCAAACAGAGGGTCAAGCAAAATCCCTGTACAATCAAAAGACTTTGATCTACAAGCACTTTGAAACCAAGGGAAGTGAATCCCGCATTGAGAGAAAGCAAGTGAAGTGAATGCTATAACACTTGAGAATAAAGTGAAAAGGATTCAAGAGGGGTCCGAGCCCTGACCGAGGGAGATCCAGGGGTGAAGCCATCGCCCAAGAGAAAGACATTGAGAAATTGAGGGAGGAGAAATCCCGCAAGAAACAAGAGGGGTCTGAGCTCGACCGAGGGCGATCCAGGGTTGAAGCCATCACCCGAGAAGATAAAGAGGCAAGAGGGGTCAGAGCCCGACCGAGGGAGATCCACGGGTGAAGCTATCACCCAAAGTTGATTGATAAAGGATTATTTATATATTTGTGGAATCTAATTCAAGAAGGGTCATCACCCAGAAGAGGGGGATTGGGGGTGACCCCACCACCCAGCAAACATTGGAACAAACTTTTCATTTGTTAAAGGAACTTTTGTTTTGTTGTTTGAACACGTCAGGTCCTCTAAGGCAAGAGACTCTCAGGTGAAATGAGACTTGGCCATCGAAGGCCCTGATAACTGAAAGCTCGAGGGTTGAAAGCTGAACTGACATCTTGTGCTAGAAAAGCCAGAGAGTGTGCCCTTAGAGCTGCGATTGGAAATGTTGTCTCCTGCTGGAGAAGCCAGAGGCTGGACTGTGCTTCAAGCTCTCATCTTACCCCGTGTCCAAAACGTGGGGAAGGGAGACCCAGGCTAACGCCTCCTGACATATTATTTGAGAACACTTCTTTCTTTTCTTGAGAATCACCCCATACCCTTTTTTGTATTAGTGGTAAGGTTGGCAATAGGTTTCTTGGTATAAGCCTTTTTATTTGCCCCAACACCACTAGGACTGCCTTATATTCATTTGAATGTTGTCGCATGCTCCCATCTTAGATTTAGGTTTAGATTAGGCATTTTTCCAACCTGCATACAGAATTCACCCTTGAACTGTGATCACTTGTGTCTGTCTTACCTTTTGCCAACATGAGTTTCTCACACTTCTCAGCAGAGGGATATTCTGTCAACTCTTCACACCTTGGTGTCAAAGATCCAGATGAGAATGCCTCTACCTGTGGTCCCCCAGGTCCCTGATTAGCCTCCAGCGAAGAAGAGGAAGCGTCATCCGACACCCCCATATCAACCGCCTCCACCACATCAGGCCACTTCTCCCCGAGCAAACCCAGACTCAGGTAAGGGAACGGATACGGCCGCGACTCTGGATGATGACGAAGATATCGTTGGAGCGGACAGTGAATCACCACATTTGGATGCTCCACATAGTGTGTCCCCACCGGGTGAGTTGGGAATGTTCCACTCCATGATCACCACGGCCTCAGAGCTCTTCCAGCTGGTGCCCGAGGAAACCAAGAAGGAGGGCTTCTTGTATCAAAGGCGCAAAGCCAAGAGGAAGATGATCATGGTGGTGCCTTTTCGGGAAGATGTTTGGGAGGAGGGCCTGGCTCTCATGAAGAAAGTTTGCACAGCTCCAGCCAAGCAGGATAAGCTGGAGAAGAAATATAGGATGCCTGACTCCACACCCAAGTTCCTGAGGTCGCAGCCAACGCCAGATTCGGTGGTGTCGGACACCATGGGAAAGAAGGTGATTTACACCACAGCATCCACTATAAAGGCAGCCAACGCACTGGCGACAATGGCCAGGTACAACAGGGAATTGTGGAACAAGCTGGGACCGATCCTGGAGTCCCACCCTGATGATAAGAAGATGGAGTCCTTCGCTCTCTTACTGGAAGGGGAAGTGGCGTTGGGTCACGCCATCACAGTGGCATTGGACGTTGATGACACTGGGTTCCGGCAAATGGGGAACGGTGGGCCTCATTACAACTCCAGCGGTAGCTGTGCCGGTAAAACCGGCAGGCTCCCGCCGGAGTTGTGATTTCTTTTCCGGCATCTGGCTCCACGGAAACACCGGGGGATTATGACCCCAGTGTTCCTGGAAGTTAGGCACTGGAAAAATGTAAATCCCCATTCCCATTGAGTCCGATAGGATTCAGTAGGGATGAGGGAAGCACTGGCACTGTTAATAACTGCGCTGGTGCTTCCTGGAAAGTCTGTGTGCGGCTACCGTCCCTCCCGCCAGGTCAGACCAGGCTGGAGGGACGGCAGCCGCACACAGACTCGGAGTGTGCTTGTCCGGTAACAACTGTGCTGGTAAACTTACCGGCACTGTTGTTACCGGACAAGTACACTCACAATGAGGCCCAGTGTCTGCCTTCATCGACAAGGTTGGATGAAAGCCACTAATTTCCGTCAGGAGGTCCAAGCGAAGGTGCTGGACATTCCCATTGACGGGGAAAATATGTTTGGAAAGGCTGTCGACGAGTCCCTCCAGGCCATAAAGATGGATACAGAGATGGCCTGTTCCCTGGGCACTCTCCAGCAGCACCGCACGTCTTCTTTTTGCTCCTCCAGGGGAAAGTCGAGCAGGTCTTCAAAAGGGTTCTCCATGTCGTACAGACAGCCATCCAGATCCTCAATGCAAGAAGCCTACAGAGGCCGTTCCCAGGCCTACGGTCGTGGAGGACAGAGTTGCCATCCCCCGCAGGGCAGGACGCCAGTGACGAAGCAAGCCTGAACCTGCTGGACATCTGGCCCCCACTCATGCACCCCGATAGAAGGCCGGCTGTTAGGAAAGATTTCATAATTGTATGTAATTTTCCCTCCATGTGTACACCCCCAAACATTTTGCTGCTGTTTAGACACCATTGACTGACTTTGCCAGAGAAGCACAGCCTTCAGCTGCACTCCTCTGGGCTTTCGCTCACTTTTTATGGGGAAACTGGCATGCCCCTAAGACAGTCCGTACTGGGAGACCTTGTTTCCCTTAGTCCTTTTCCCGTGTTGGAACTTTTGTGCAACAAGTAACAAGTGTGCAATGTATTTTACCATAAAGCACACTTGGGTCTATAGTCATTTCCCAAAGCCCTAGATGCTCTTGCTGGACTTTTTATGAACTGTGCAGATGTGTCATGGACATGACTGGTAGCAGCTATCTTTTCTCATTATTTTTAACCCTTTCCTGCCATGTTAACCGCGTTAACGGCGTTTGCCATGAATAGGTGGCCTGGCTCCAAAATGGCCATGCCACGAGGTTCTTTGTCCTGTCCTTTGGCTATCTTGCCCCTTCACCTTCCCCAGGTCGAGTCGACCCGGGTCAGTCCTTATTTGGTCATGCACTTTCCAGCGAAACCCAATGCTTTTGCGGGCTTCTGCATGCCTTTTGTGTGTGCCTCAAGGATGTGGGCTGGAACATCTGGTTCCAATACACATCCTGGGTGCCAGAGAGTCTGGAGTGCCCTGAATGACTGGGACCACCGTGGTCCGTGATTGGTCCACGTATGGAGTGTGTGTTTGTGAGCATATCTCCCATTGCGACTTCTTCGTTTTGGCGCAAAGGGAACAATAAGAGGAGGCCAAAAACACTCATACCATGTCGATCTCCTGAGTTCTCACTGAACAAAGGATAGGATCCAAGTATCCTGCAACTACGAAGCCGAGTCGAGGAACCGCTGATGACCCGCTGGAAGGTTTGACGCCGTGAGCCTGCTGTCGTTCTGTGGGACCCCTCTGCATCTGGTCGTCCTAGAGGTATGCGAAGAAGCTTCGACCCATTGGAATAGTGGGACCAACTTTTCTCGGCACCTTCATCAAACCCTGCAAGTAAGCTTTCTCGGAAGTGTCCCTGGACCAACCAGTGGGCTGACCAGCATACCCAGATGCTTTGCTCTGTCACCGCCGCTGTTTCGAGGAGGCCCTCGAAACTTGGTAGACTGCTAGCTCTGTGTCCCTGACACCCTCACACCGAATTTCGTACACTTGTCATTCCCAGGTCTGAAGTGAGACGAGTGCGCCAGGACTGTAGTGAATGCAGTTACTGTGTTGCCCTGCCTCGGCAACGTCTTTTGCAAGTACGCTGCATTTGTGACCCTCTTGCCCCTGAAGCCTGCTGCAGTGAAACTGGGTCGATTCATCCACCCGGAGCAGAGAAATCGCCACTGTCCCATTTGGGAATCATCGCTTTATCTCAGGAACTGAAAGCCGCAGAGACGTCCTTTTTGTTGTGTTCGAACCTGCAACCCGAGTGGACTGAACGGGCAAAGTTTGGGTCTGAGTGCGCCTGGGACCGGTGAGTACTTCCAACACTAACCAGTGGCCCATGGCACCAAGGGCCCCTTTTACACACAAGTGGCCCCTGGGGGCCCCTCTCCTTTCCACTGCTAGTGCAAACTAGTGACTCCATCCCGCTCTCTGGAACTGCCTCTGCCTTCAAGTGGAGGTCCTCCCTGAATAGTGGGAACTTTCTGTTCTGAATCGCCTCATCCACCTTCCTAAGCTGCCAGAGACCCCTGAAGAGACCCTATTTTGCCCATTGGAATAACCATGTCCGCTTGCATTGCATGTACTATTGAGCACAAGGCTCCTCTATCCTTAGGGCTTGGACTGCCTCTTAGTTAGATGTATTGTCGACGTCGAAAAGGGCCTAAAGACTATCTGCACTGCTTGTTTCCTTCCCCTCTATATTGTCGACATATTTCGTGCATTTAACCCTTTTGACCCCAATGGTCTTGTATATACATTGTATTGATAGTGTTTTGTTGGTTTACTTAGTGTTACTGTGATTCTATTGCTATGGCCTATGTTACAAAGGCCTTGTAATAAATGTGTCTATATTTTTGATATAACACCTGTCGGGAGTAATTGGTAAGTGTCTTTGCTTTGTGTGCTCATTGAGGTCCTTCAGTCACCCTCACCCCTCCTGAGACTTAGGGCCTCATCACGAGTTTGGCAGTAACCCTTAAATGCGGCGGCAACGCTATTACTGACGCATTTAAGGGTCCGCCAAATAACAGCCTTGGCGGATTTCCCCCCAGCTCTGAGCTGGGGGCAAATCTGCTGCAATTTTGCCATTTTCTGGCGCTAATACCGCTGGCAGGAAATCCGCCGGCGGTAATAGCGCGAAAATTCCCCATTGGCCCAAATGGGGAATGGGAAATTCCTGAATGGACCCAATGGGGACTGGGCACTAACCGTTCCGCCAAACCCGTGATCCGGGGCTAATAGCGCCGCAAGGTTTGGAGGTAGGGCTGGTTACTGCCCAACTCGTGATGAGATGAGGCCCCCCGTCTTGACTGCCTGCCATAGCTACCCTGATTGGTCTGGCTTGTCCAGAGATTACCCTGTTCCAAGAAACTAGGCTGGCCTCCTGAACCTCTGCCCCTCCATGTCAGAGTTCAGAAATCCACCCTAACACCGGCTGACAAGGTTCGTCATCTAGTAGAGAAAGATCACCACAGACAGATGGGTGTTGGATGCTCTTGCCCAAGGAGACACCCTGGAGTTCCAACACAGGTTTCCCCGGATCCCTCTAGTTCCCTACCGGGAGCAGCATATTCCTCAGCTTACGGAAGAGGTACTAGCCATGATGCAAAAAGGGCAATAGAGCTAGTTCCCCAATGGCTCCAGAGTCTTTTCCGGATACTTTCTAGTCAGAAAGACAGGGGCTGGAGGCCCATCCTAGACCTACGACATCTGAACAAATACCTAAAGTCTCAAAAGTCCAGGAAGGCCACACTTCAACACATGCTTGGCCAACTGGAAAAAGAGGACTTTTTGACATCGTTGGACCTGGAGGATGCCTATTTCCACCTCCCCATTCACAAGAAACATCGGAAGTTTCTACGTTTTGTGGTGCAGGGACAGCACTACCAGTTCAAGGCCCTACCTTTCGGCTTAAAGTCAGCCCCCAGAGTGTTCACGAAATGCTTGGCACCAGTGGCGACCTATCTGCGTCTACAGGGCATACACGTATACCCGTACCTGGCCGACCGGCTGATACACACAGAGACGACTTTCCGGCTGTTGACGGATCTGGGTTTCTCTGCCAATTATCTGTAGTCCTACTTAACTCCATCGCAGAACGAGCTGTTCCTAGGTGCCAGACTCAATACAGTGTCTTGCCAAGCGTCGCCCTCGGAGGAGAGGCTAGCAGCCATTCAAGGAAAGGTGCATCGGCTGTCTTCGACGAAGACTGCCACGGTGGGGGCCATCAAGTCATTACTGGGCATGATGTTGTCCTGCATCTACCTCGTTCATCTCTGCAGGTTGCAGATGCATCCCCTGCAGGAATTCCTGGATGCCCGCTGGGTACAGGTGTCCGGAAGCTTCACGGACAAGATCCCTCTCAAGGAAGAGTTCTGATGGGCGATAGAGTGGTGAGGCGCCCGCTCCGACATCGACAAAGGCACAGGATTTCAAACCCCCCCATACCAGGAGACGGTCACCATGGACACCTCCCTAGAAGGTTGGGGAGTGCACAATGGAAGTCTGCACGCCAGAGGCCTGCGGCTGCCGGAGGAGAAGGATCTGCATATCAATATCCTGGAGCTACGGGCAGTGTTCTGGGCCCTCAAGTCGTTCCTACGATCTCTAAAGGGCAAGGTGGTGAGGATCTTCAAGGACAACACCAACATGTTCTACATCAGGAAGCAGGTGAGCACTCGAACCCTGGCGCTCTCCAAGGAAGCACAGGACTTGTGGCACTGGGCCGTCGGACAGGGGATGTTCCTCATCCCTCTACACCTGGCGGGAGTCGAGAACTATTCATCAGGAATAGGTGGACTGCCTGTTCATCAAATGGGGCTGACCCCAGATCTATCTGTTTACGACGCCAGCCAACTCCAAATGCCAGACGTTTGCCAGCAGATTCCAACAGCTGAGGAGACTGGAGGACGCGTTCTCCTTCCCATAGGAAGGGCTGTTTCTGTACGCGTGTCCTCCATTTCCTCTCCTGCTACGAGTCATCAACACACTCAGACAGCCAAGGCAGATTTGTTATCCGGACCTTGTCAGCTTGTCGGCGTCTCCTCCAGTCAAGTTGCTGGTGGTTCCGGATCTTCTCACCAGAAAGGGAGGCGCAACCCTTCATCATGACCCGGATCTGAGGGCTTGGTTCCTGCAGCCTTAGAATTTGGACGTTATGAGTTGCCAGCGGACTGCAGGTAGGTCCTCTAAAAGCCCAGGGCGTTGTCGACCTTGAAGTACTACGGCCATAAGTGGTTAAGTGGAAGCATTTTGTTACATGGTGCTGGTCACAGAGGATTACCCCTTTGAGAGTCACAGCCCCACAGATTCGCCCATACTTGCTATCCTTGGCAAAGGCTGGGCTGTCGCACACCTCCATCAAAGTGCACCTGGCGGCTATCTTCCGCTACACCAGGTCCCTAGGAGGATCTTCGCTTTGGCCCACTGACTCGTCAAGGAGTTTCTCAAAGGACTTTTCTGATCTTTCCCACTGGTGAAGGCTTCTGCCCTGGCATGGGAACTCAACATGGTTCTGACTAGGCTAATGGGGGCCCCCTTTGAGCCTATGCATCAGGCCCCACTCAAGTATCATTCGTGGAAGACGGCTTTCCTTGTGGCCATCACCTCTGACAGACGTGTAGGTGAGATCCAGGTCCTATCCTGCAAGCAACCACACCTGACTTTCCATGAATCGAGGATGGTGCTGCGTACACACCCCTCTTTCATGCCGAAGGTTCAGTCGGAATTCCACTTCAACAAGCCTTTGGTGTTACCTGTTTTCTTCCCAAAACCTTTGTCACCGGCAGAAAGGGCCATGCACTCGCTGGACGTTGCCCGTGCCCTCAAGTTCTACATGACACGCACAAAGTTCTTTCCGAAGACTTCACAACTGCTTGTGAACTTTGGTCCTGTGAACCATGGGATGGAAGACCTTGTCCAAGGCTTCCATTTCAAGGTGGCTCTCCGGCTGCATCACGCACTGTCATCGGTTGGCGAACCGACCACTGCCCGGCCGTCCGAGAGCCCACTCCACCAGAGCGATCTTGTCTCGGCAGGATAGCTCAGCAGCAATGTGCTCACCTTGGAAACAAGAAGACGCAGCGCAACACAGGTTCGATCCCCGGGTCCGCGCTTAGAAACCTCTGGGTATTAAGCGCGTTATAAATAACCTATAATATCACATCATATCAGACAACTGCGTTCCTGTCTGGTGTGCCCCTGCTGGACATCTGCACGGCTGCTACATGATTGCTGAGGAAAATATGCCAAAACACTGAAGTGCAGCTGAAACAAAGGAAATCTATTGCTGGGGAATCCCTCTTCCGAGTACTGCTGCCGGAGCCCGCCAGACGTCCCCCCTTTCGTCACCACGACCAAGGTCCAGGGACAAGGATCGTCCAAGCTGTAGCAAGGAGGAATCCAGCTGGAACATTTTTCTTTGAATCACAGATACTGTGGGGCTTGGGGTTTTCACCATTTAGCCATGAGTTGTGCTTCCTGTCTAGCGAAGTACTTTTTGGAGTTGATCTCAGCTCACCTGCACTGGCCTAACAGCTTGTGCTCTCTGCAAAGTAGCTCACTTGTGTTACTGTGTTTTCTTCTGAACTTACTAACTTTGT
This sequence comes from Ambystoma mexicanum, assembly GCF_040938575.1. Lineage (NCBI taxonomy): Eukaryota > Metazoa > Chordata > Amphibia > Caudata > Ambystomatidae > Ambystoma > Ambystoma mexicanum. The sequence goes on along the minus strand of NC_090938.1, from coordinate 798,913,293 downwards.
CAATACTTTATCTAAGAAGCACATCAGAACTATTGACTTTGTCCATTGACTTTGGCTGCCTGGCTCCCTAAAGGCACTCCTCTGAACCTACTGGCTTAGGAAGTACTTGTTCCCTCGTAGGTTATAATTGTTGACACTATTATTGCTGGGATAAAAGTTTACCTGCCTCCCTTTAGGAGATGGTAATTGTTTTACAAACTACTGAACGTATGTTCTAAATCTTATTCTAACCTTTGCTTCCTTAAACATCTCAATAACTGAATTGGTAATTGAAATAAGTGCAATTCTGACCTTTACTGAAGTCACTCTGTGTACTGGAACATGTGTTAGCATAAGAACAGACTTTACCAACTTTATTGTCTTTTAAAAACTGCATCCTAACTTTGATCGAATGTTACTAGTAGATAAAGCTTTTAAAGAATGCATATTTAAACCTTGTGTCTATATATTTTAAATACATATTTATATATAGCTTTAAGTGTGTAAGTGTTACTTGGCTACATGTACATACTGATTTCAATTGTATAGCTCTAGAGTTTACATTACCCTTTCTCAAGAGAAGCCTGGCTGCTCAGTCACACTACCAACTTGTGTAGAACAGGCCTTTATTAAAAGGTGGGTAACCTAATACCAAGAAGATAAGTCTTGTGTAGTCCTCACCAGTCAGACTTCACTAATTCTTACCTAACACATAATACCACTGAAGAAAGCAATGATGGAGCAGTAACGGTTGGAGATACCAAAGACTGCAAGCAGACAATAATGTCAGAATCCAGTTGCCCACGTCGTGTAGCCGAAGAATTCTTCCACCTGATGGAACCCTCTAGCTCCAGAAATGGACAGCCAGAGCGATCAATCAGAGGAAAGAAAGGATACCTGATGAGATCCAGATGACCCAGAAGTAGACACGTGCCGCAGGAGTTGATAGTGCAGAATATGGGTGGTACGGGTAGTCGAGGACAGGCGTTGGATCTGCAAGTGAGGAGTTAACACAATACAGAAAGTATAACCAACCGCCCTTCTGAACAAGACCCGAAAATAGTGACAACTTGCAATATGTTCCACAATTTCTAATAACCACCCCTTTCCCCTATGAGACTATGGCTTACCGTGTTTTATGCAGATCAACACCTGGGAGAACCAAATGGACAGGGAAGGGAAGGAACTCCGATGCCAAGTCCAAGAAGAACCCAACCACCTATCCCGCCGGCACGAGGACGCCTAGGGCACACTTGTTAGAGTGCGTCGCAAGTTCGAAAAGTTCCAAAGTTCAACAATCCAAAACTCCAAGTGTTCCAAGGTCAAGAATCCAAATTTCGAAAGTTTCCAAAAAGTTCCACAATATTGACCACACGCAGTCCAGGTGAGTGATGATCCAGAAGACGAAAACGAAGAGCAACCACAACAGAAGGGCGAAGGCAAGAAGTCCGTATGCAGTCCGAGGTCGAAGAACGATGCAGGCAGTAGACGAGAACCAAGCAGTCCAAAATCAAGGCCAGGTAACGGTCCGGGTCGAGGAAACGAGGCAATCAGGTATACAGGAGGAAACGGGGGGGGGGAAAGGGTTACAGAGACCGGATATCAAGGGAGCAGGATACAAAGAGCTAGGTACGAGGGGCCGCCACTCGCAATCAGAAGCACCGATACGAAGTGAAGGCGGGGACTAAGAAGGAGAGGTCACATGACAGCGTTCCGCGGCTTCCAGCGTCGACCGTGGGAAACGCCAAGAGGACACCAGCGTTGCCATGCCAACTTCCAAGCACCTGGTTGTAGTGTTCTTAAAGGGCCATGCATCCGTTGCTTAGCCCTGCTTGCCCGCCTGTACATGACAAATAAAGCGTCCAGGCATGAAAGTTGGGACAGCAGTTTTAATGGATCATTATTGGGCGCGCAGATCTAAGGCATAAGAAAAACTGCCACCCAACTGGGGAGGAGTATGCTCACTAGTGTACATCACTAAGACAGCACTAGTGGTTCCGCAAAAAGACATCAAAACAGAAGACTTCCCTAAAATGGACGATACCAGAAGAAAGAAGAGGTCAGTAGAATTGACTAGGGTGAAAAGGCAGAACTACATATCGTCGGAATCAGAAGCTTCTCTGGACGACATACCACCGGAACGCAGATTGTTCAGTAGGACAGAAATATTCTTCGTGTCAGTTGTTTCAGCTGTACAGACATAAGCAAAGGCAAAATGGCTCCAGATAACGAGGTGGGAGCATATGCAGACAATAAACTCAACTGTCAACAGATTCAATATCATAAAAGAAGAGCTCAAAGCATTAAGGTTGATGGCCCTCCAGAACAGATATGTTCTAGATCTTCTCACAGTGATGGAAGGAGGAGTTTGCGCCAAGATCGGGTCTTCTTGCTGCACGTTCGGGCCAGCAAATGATGAAGAAAAACGGAACACTAACTGAAGCAGTTACCAAATTGTCGAAAAGGCATGCCAAAATGGAAGAAGAAGCGAAAGGTGCAGGAAAAGATGAAGGATGGCTATCATATATATTCTCATGGATACACGCATGTATGGAGAATGGACTAAAAGTATTATTAGCAGCACTGATACTAGTATTATTGACACATTGTGTGAGAAGGATATGCCTAACCCAATGCAGGAAGACTACAGAGAAAGCAGTAGGGATGACAATATTTTAGACAATAATGGTGAGGAGTTCAAGAAATTAGAAGCTCAAAATACAATAAGGGCACAGCTAAAGGAGTGTCCACTGTTACCGAATGAAATGGTAGTATTTAATGATCCCAACGACTAAAACAAATATTGTGCTAAATGGGTATGGTTCAACCCGGAAGGAGAGTGCTGTTACATGACATGGAGTTTAGATGACCACGCAAACTACTATGGACACATTGGAGGAGTAACACAAATTCGGCTCCTAAGGCCTACAATAAATAGGTTTGAAGATGTGGTCGACAGGTTGATCAGAGGGGTGACTGAAGAGAAAGTCCCTGGAATGGCCCTCCTTTCCCCATTCACATGACAGCCTGAAGAATGAGAAATGACAGATGCCAGTCACTGTTTGGCCAGCCCCTAGGAGGGCCAGTAATTCTACATATGTGATTAGATATTCTCTTAGACAACCGTTTAAACCCTATCCTGCTGATGTTTTCACAGACACAGGTGCCACATCACTGGAACAGGGTGACTAATGATAAACATCCAGCCTTAATGACATCATTAGCGACACCACATTGTACTAACGTTAGTCACGAAGCAAACTTGCGTCCCTACATGAAGTTACACAGACATGCATGTGTACACACAAATAACTTGCATACACAGCTCTGTAGATAGAGGACCGATACATGTACATACTATCAGAAACTTTTTTCTTTCATTAGCCAAACGCAGAAATGCAAGAAAGCAAGAGTCACACAAAACAAGCTTGCAGCCGCTTATTGAAGCTAACTAAATTGGACTTCAGAGACGTATAAGGAACCTGGAAGAGCCAAATACTACTAACCCTGAGAGAAAAGAGAAAGCAGTACTATATATATATATATATATATATATATATATATATATATATATATATATATATATATATATATATATGAACCATAGAATGACTGTAGTGAAATTGCACATAGCCACAGGCTTCAGAATAAGGAAGGAAGAGATGCAGATTCTGCAGCACGAAGGGAAGGGCCAGTACTCGCAGCCAAGAACAAGGGCTGGTGGAACATTCCAGACTCCAGGGGCAAGGAGCCACCTGCAAAACAACAGAATAAATCCTCACTAAATGCAGACCGAAGAGCTCAGTTTTGCAATCTCACTGTAAGGAACTCATGGTGGCAACAGTAAAGACAGACACAAGTGATTACAGTTCAAGGGTGTTTATTAAACTGTATGTGCAGGTTGGAAAAATGCCTAATCTAAACCCAAATCTAAGATGGGAGCAAGCTATGACAATCAAATAATTATAAGGTAGTCATAGTGGTCTCTTGTCAAATAAAAGGGGCCTATACTAAAAAGAAAAATTGCCAATCCTAACAACTAAAAACAAATAGAGTGTGGGAGAGTGTTCACAAGAAAGAAAGAAGTGTTCACAAATGATACGTCAAAATGTGGTAGCCGGGGTCTCCCTTCCCCATGTTTTAAGCTTGGGACAAAGCGGGACTCCTGAGCACAGCACACTCTCGAGCTTTCCGAACACGAGACAACTGTTCCGTTTCAGGTTCAGGATCTTGGATGGTTAAGTCTCTTTTCTACAAAAAGTCTCTTGCCTCTGAGGACCTGATGTGTTCAAAACAAAAGGTTACTTTCCGTATGTACGCTGGGTGATGACCTTTCACTCCTGGATTGCCCTCTTCCAGGCTCAGTTCCACAAAAAGGTCCTAGCGATATCAGGACCTTCGGTGGTTAGCTCTAGCTTCCAAGGGCCTGGTATGTTCAAAATGTTAAACAAAAGTTCCTTTTTGATTGTACTTGGGTGATGATTCTTAACCCCTGGGTGCCCCTCTTACGGGCTCAGACCCCTCTCGAATATCAGCCTCCCTCCATTGGGTTCACTCCGGCTTGTATTCAAAAGATTTCTCTGTTGCATTCACTTGTCGAAGGGGTGCTGGCTTTTCACCCCTTGATCCCCCTCTTCCGGGCTCAGACCCTTCTCGAATGTTTGACTCCCTCTGTCAGGTTCACTGTGGCGTCTTGTAAAAATTCGTACCCCTGGATCCCCCTCTTCTGGGCTCAGATCCCTTTCGAATAGCAACCTCCTTCTGTCGGGTTCACTACGACTTTTTCTCAAAACAATTTCACTTGTGGCATTCTCAAGCCTTAATGTCCTTTTAAACAGTTCACTATGGACATACCCCTGTCGGGTTCACTCCTGTCAACACACTGTTCATCGGGACTTCAGACTTTGCCCCTTTCCATCGGCATCCCTCCATCGGGTTCACTCTTGCCAACTCTTGCCAATCACACAGTTCTTTCTCTTTTCTCACTATGCGGGATTCATCTCCCTTAGCTTTTCAATTACATGTAGGTCAAATACTTTCGACTGTACAGGGGGTTTTGCTAGACTCCTGTATGACCACTTTGACCTTCTCCTTCCAGCTCTCCTAAGGCCTTCTGGTATCGGTAGTTTCAACAAACGTGGGATCAACCAGAGCCTCTCGAATGAGCACCCACACGGTTCCGGACCTCTCTGCAGCTAGTATTCCCTTAATGTTAACAGTTCTTGAACTTTCCTTAATTTGCCAAGTGTGACTTTCTTTCAACACAGTTCAGTTTCTAATCGGCTCTCCCCTCGATTCACCAACTGTGAGGATTCTCGCTTGGCTTTTCTTGTCTCTGGAGTTAAGGCCGGTACCAAAGTAGCAAGCGTCTATCCCTGTTCTGATTATCAGTGTAGGTGTGCTTTGTGTACTGTTGACATCTGCTGCAACACACTCTGGCTATTGTTCGTGGTCTTACGATTCCTTCCACGGAGGCTTTGTGGGTCTGGGTCAGAAGAAAAAGGTTGCTTCTCTCCTTGCCGCCCCTTTCGGTTCTCGCCGCCCTTCTCCCCCTCTTGAACTGCCGTGCTTGGATTGCTGACTTCGTCGTACGGTCTGCCTTGCTTGTAATGCGCTCTTGTGCTCCGCCTCTTATCCCTGTGGGGAAGGGAAAGGGTTGTCAGTTGTGTGTGTTTCTGGTCAATTGCCTGACTTTGCCTGACCCTTGTGTCGTGACATGTAATGTAAACGGCTCTGGTGTTAGTCCGTTGTTTTTTGTGGTGTGCGAAAGTGTTTGTGTTGGAAAGGGTAGGGGGTTTAGAGGTGAGTATCCTACGTGGCAGGATGGGGAAAAGGTGTTCTAAGAAGGGGATACTGCATCTCACGCATCGGCGTCCCTCTTCCACTCCCCAAGGACCCCTCATGCAGGTGATCCTCCCTCACTGGTCCACCCCCAGGAATTGGATCCAATAGCGATGGCCGTGTCCTGGCCATCTGCATGACAGATCCCTGTGGACTAGTAAGTGAGAAACCTTCAGGTTTCTCACATCACGCATGTGACTAAGGCAAGCAGAACAATAGCCCTTTACCGATGGTGGGAAGAGAAGCTGTTCCCAGCGAAGCAGACAAGAACTGACACATGTGTTGCCCAACAAACATTGCAGTCCGCAGGCACTCTCTCAGGCTAGGTGGATATACCAGTGTCAACATTTGGGACACACAGTCTTTCTCATTACCTTGAGAAGGTACACTGAGTGCTGGGAACAGAGCAGGGTCTCAGGTGTGGGGTGACCCGCTCCAGCCCATCATGGAGGCCAAATCCTGGGGTGGTGTGTAAATGGACAAGGGCCAATGGTAGTCATGCGACCCTGCAACAATGTAATAGGTAGTTTTTAGGGAAGTCTCAGGCGAGACCACCTGACATGGAAGGACCCGTTAACTAAATGACATAGGTGCCTTCTATAGGTACTACCTGCCCAGCCACCCAATGGGATGGGCTCTTAGGTTTTTGGGGAAAGGTCACGGGTTTTGACAAAATTTGGTAACAAAAGCCCATGACATGGGCCCATGAGCTGTGACTGCTCGAGATTTTGGTTTCCTGCATGATCCCTGTCTGTTATGGAAAATAAAGGACAGTTCTAACTTTCCCCTTCCTGAGTCCTCCGTCATTGCCGGGGGAGGGTCTGCTGGGCTTGGTCCACCTTGCTGAACGGTGACTGTGTAGCACGAACCTCGGTCCTTTGGCATACCTTTACATAAGTACTGGAAATCGCTCATTCCCATTTTTTAGGCCGTCATTTAGGAACAGATAAAACTCAACCACAGAGCCTAAACCGATTCTATTGTCCAGGGATCTATGCTGATGTGAAAAATGTTGTACTGACCTGCTCCTTATGCCAGAAGACTAGTTCCCAAACACCCTCTCCAGCTCCATTACAACCTTAACCAATCATTGATATACACTTTTCACTTATAGGGCCTCATTACACGGAAGGCGGTGATCCAGGGTGCTATTAGCACCCTGGACCATGCCGGTAAATTACCGGCACCGCCTTGGCGGTAAGGGGATTTACCGCCCCATTCCAAGGTCGGTGGGGCGGTAAATCCCCCTTCCGCCATTGCCCTTCCCCATTCCCATTTCTGCCCCATAGGGCTCTATGGGAATGGGGAAGGCGCTAATTACGGCACCGCAATTTTGCGGTGCCGTAATTAGCTCCGAGGTCCCTTAGCGGGTTGGTTTTTAACGCCTGCAAAAAGCAGGCGTTAAAGCACCAACCCGCTAAGGGACCTCGTAGTACGGCGGTAAGGGTTAACAGTCACCGTTGCCATTAACAGTGACCGTTAACCCTTACCGCCGTCCGTGTAATGAGGCCCATAGTCATGGACATAGTTGGACCCCTTAACCCATAAAAACTGGAAAACCGATACATACTGGTGACACTGGATTATGCAACCCATTATCCCAAAGCATTTCCTTTATGCAACAATACGACACAACAAATTCTCAAACATTTAATTACATACTTCTCACGAGTTGAGTTTCCAAAGGAGATCTTAACAGACCAGGGATACACTTTATGAGTAAAATAATGTCATAAGTAAAGGACATTATTCAGATAAAAACATTTAGAACTTCCATTTGTCACCCTCGGACTGATGGATTGGTGGAACTGTCCAACAAGACTGAAACATATCTTAAAGAAGTGTGCCCTAGGTGTAGGGCCGTTTGGCTAGAATCCCTGCTCCATGCGTGTGAGGAAGCCCCCTTGACTCGCCTCACGGCAAATCTCTTCAACTAAGTGCTCGGATCTCCTGTTCTCCATTGCTGCCTGGCCCTGCCCACCTCTACCCAGCAACCCTACTTCAACAGCGTGCACACGCACCAGAAGTGTGTCCTAAGTTTAGGGCTGTTTGGCTGTTCGGGTGGACGGTGGGTGCTGGCTGCATTGCTCCTTTTAATACATAGAGTCTTGTTTCATGCCCAGTAATGTGTTATTCATTCCTTCCACTTACGTGAATGGGTACTCCAATTGTGGCCACGGAAGCAATTTAACTTGTCTTCATTCTGTCTGTGAAAAATGTGCACGCCAGATACAGTTGAGCAAGCTGGTGTCTGATCTATAATTAGTTGAACCATTTATTATTTCGTAATATTTTGCTTCTTTGCAGCGACACTATTGTACCATACAGTGGCTTAATTGTTCTCTGTTCTTCGTCAATTTCATTTCCGGGGAAACACTGCTTTCCCTTATGTTGGTTGGCTGTAAACCCTACTGTGATACTCACATTTGTGCGAAGGTATACTTATAAAGCCGGATCCAAATATGGCTGTAAGATCTTACGCGCAGCAATTGTTTCACTTGGCACAATCATTGTAATTTAGATTGTGAGTCCAAATTCTGATAAGTGAATCTTGGCTGAATTGAACCTGGTAACAGTCACTTTGTCTTGCACACTGAACTGCGAGAAGTTAAAGAGTTTCCTTCTATATGCATATCCAGAGTTGAGTGAGGCTGTTAGAAGTACCTTTCCATTTCCTTATATTTGGACTTGGCTATATATTGAGTGAGTGTCACTAAGGGAATTTTGATTTGATATAACCATTCCCTCCAGCCCGTCTCAGGGAAGGAAACAAACTGTTTAGGGGTTGTTATTAACAACTATTGTCAACCGAAGTCCGAACTGTAAAACAGCATCGGCTATTGGTTATTTGAGCGGCTCAAAACTGATGGGGCCATTTGCAGTTCTGAATAACCGTGTATTGACTAAGTGTTTGATTTGCGACCCACAATCTGTTCTTCCTTTATTATGGATGGTACCCTAAGGATTGGCAAGATGAGAAAGGTGGTAACAACTAAAAGCGATATGCCATCCAATAATACCACAGACTCTGTGCCCACATGCGTCACCGACAATACATCCTCTAACTCCTCCCCAGTTCATTCGGTGCCAATAGGCTCAAGTATGGCCAAGGGTGCTTTGCCTATGAGACCCGCTATAGAAAAATATCTTGAAAATGACAGACAAGATGCTGCATTTGCCCTCATTATGCGCAGGTGCATACTTCGCAAGAAGCTCTGAGAGATGTGTATACTTTTCCTCTTAAAGTGGCCCACGATCCTGATCTGTCGATACAGCAGAGTTTTTTGAGCGTTCAACAAAGACTGCCCCCTCCAGCCCAATGGTTTCTAATCCAGAGATGATATTTAAACCACTATCTGATGGCCACGGCAGTTATGGCCGAATTGGACAAAAGGGTCCGTCTTTCACTAGGGCCCTCGACTCCAATTTGTACTAGAGAGGGTGGTATTGAAAACGGTACAACGTCCTTTCATCGCGGGATGTTTACCGCAAACTTTTTAACTAAAAAACCCATTGAATTTTCTAGGGGGTTTAGACAAATATATATATGTGGTGTGGGTGTTTGTGAACAAATAAACAATCAAATATACTGGGGATTTTGGGGGGAACCCCCCAAAAACTTTGTTTAAAATTTCGATGGTTTTTTGGTTAAAAAAATTGCAGTAAAAACCCTGTGAAAAAACATCTTGCGATGAAATGACATGGAACCATTGAAAACGTTCATTTTCATACGTTCAAATACGATGACATTGTGATGACTTCCATGATGGATCTCCCTCCTCCTCAACAAATAGATGACACACAGGGGAAGCTCGACATTATCCCTACAGGCACTGACCCTTCTACCTGTCCCGTACTTTCAAATGCACCTCACCTATGCTAACTATAGTTTCCCCCTTAGTCACAGGAAGACAGCGCAGTTGGTTACTTCGCCCGACATACCATCTCTACAGGACTTGCAAACTGTAGAAGAGACTTTCCCAGTGCTGTCTCGCATTTTGAACCTTCTAGATAAGGGCCATGAGCGAACCCACTACGAAATGAAATAATTAAATAATCGATTAGTGGACATATTAGTAAAAGTAAATAAACTGGAAGGGTTTGTGTGCACGCAGGAAACGCTAAGAAACTTAAAGGTTGTCTCCTCCCCTAATGTTGGTAAAGCTGCCTTGAAAACTCTAAGTACTCAAACCCCTAATATAAAAACTAGGGAGAGTTATTCACAAATGTTATTATCCAGTAACTCCCCAAAATCTTTGGTAAGAACCTATGCACAGGTAGCATCAAATTCTCCCTCTTAGTGGGTGGATGAAGATGATAACGAAATAGTACAGCTGAGGAAGTCTGTTACCCAAAACTCTGTCCAAATTAATCAACTAGAATTCTTATTTAACTCTATTCAAATTACTTCGAACTCAGATCTATCAAAACAAACATCTTTGATGGGTGCAATGGCATTGCAATCTGGAGAAAATCCGGATAGTCCCTCAGTTCTTACAGACATTATAGAGCAAGAAGCTAAAGCTATAGACGGAGGCACTGAAGATCAAGATGATAATTTAAAATCTGTAGAAGACGCATCACCTAGACACTTTTTATTCCGTCGCGAAGAAAGGATATATATTAGAATTCTGAAGAGAAGAAATTTAAGACCGTCTCTGATCCAGCAGAGGGGAAAAAAATTAAAAATCCTATAACGGTAAAAATAAAAAATCATAATTCCCATACAAAGGACAACTGTATTCTGCTGCAGGAAGAGGGGGTTCTTGGTTTGAATCAATTGGATGAGAACAGTAAAATGGCTCATGAACTAAAAGAAAATCCACTCTATACAGAAATTATTTCCGATTCGGGTACGATTGTTGCTATGCATAATCAGGACACTATAGGAGAGGAGGAGGCTATATGTAAACTGGATGGCGGTGTTCTTGCTACTGATACTATTACCTCAACGATGAAGACAAAGGGCCATTCCAAAAATCAAAAGGGGAAACTAAAGGTAACACCATCGGATCAGACTCCTAATCGTACAAAAAGTAGCCTCCTTAATTCTTTTTTATTTTAAATCGACAACTGACTCAACAGTGAACCCTATGGGCCCTATTGCGCTGTTGTCAGAGGCAAATACAAAAGACAGCATTGAGAGACATTACAAAGACTCTGGAAATGTCATACTAACCAATGTACTAGGGCATTCATTGGATAATGAAATAGAAGGGATTAAGATCATCCCTCCCCCTAAACATGTAAGCTATAGTGGCCTTTCGCCAGAGTTGCATCCTTGGATCTGTGGAGACAGAAACTACCTGCAACTTAATGGACCAAGGGGTGGAAAAACATCTGAAAGTTCACTCTTCTATCTCAATTGTGAATAACACTGGGATGAGCGGAACTGGAGTCTCTGTAGAGAAACAAAGTGGTGATCGTCCTATTAGTGAACCCTTCTGGCTCCATACCGCCATTGTCAGGAGTGGATATAAAAGACGGTATTGAGACACACTGTAAAGATGTCGAAAAAATCAGACTAGTCAATTCACCAGGGCACACTTTGGGGAACAAAATGGGAGGGATTAAGATCACCCCTCCAACGAAATACTTAGATTTTAGAGGTTTTCCCCTGGTGTTGCATCTCTGGTTTCCTGGGGACCTAACTACCATGTAATCTAATGGATTAGGGACTGAAAAACATCTGAAGATTCCCTCCTCCACTACTATTGTTAATGATTCTCTGATGAATGGAACTGGGGTTCTGAACTGTGGACTGTGAGACTGAATGTATTGTCAGGAGGGTAATGAAATTAATGTTGGACAAACAATTTACCTCATATATTGCTCCTGAATTTGAAGAAAACGCTCAAACTCAGACCCCCTTGGGGCCACCTATACAACACGTGGTGGGCCCTGTTTTGGAATCTGAGACTACAAACATAAAACCACCTATAGTAGAAACCATTGGATGTGCTACTCATTACAACTTGTAACAGGCAGATAAAAACATTGCCCTCCAGAATACCCTGAAACATGAAGTGGCTTCTAGGTCCGATTCCCCAAAAACGGTCCAACAAAGCTACCTAAATCAGGTGCAATGGAGGAAACCCTGTTACCCAGATAATCCAAGCATACTGCTGTACTACTTATTTGATGATGGGGGTCCGTAGTCACTCACAAGAGGGTGTATCTTGGCCCTCCTGAATGTGCTGTCACCCGAAGATATCAAATGGGTTGATTTTATCCACCCGGAATGTCTAGATCATGTCTGCTTGGTACTGAATTATAATAATAATAATAACAATAATAATAATAATTTGGCATTTATATAGCGCTACGAACTCTCAGGTATCTGAGCGCTGCTTATTATTACCCTCGGAAGGATGAAAGGCTGAGTTTGGCCCTGCCGGGATTCAAACCTGCGTTAGCAAGCTCTGCACGGATGTCAAAGCGAGCGCTGTACACGCTGTGCCACTTGACCGGCTATTTCAAGATCAATATATGAAGCTATTCTACAGCAAGCAGAATTGTTTAACAAAATGGGGTATGATGTCCTGTCTTGTTCCCCTGGTCTCATGGCCTCAAACATAAACAGCCAGGATAGAATTCATAGCAGAACAATTGGTGATGAACATCAGGCACCCACTCAGAGCACAGATGCCGTTGAAGATGAAACAAGTTGGAGGTGGTTAGCAATGACCCTTAACTACTTAATATCTCAGCTCAAAGATATGAAGGCTAATCTTTAATAGTGGGTGCCTCTCAATACTTACTTGGAACTCTAGGGGTCACTCTCATCTCTTAAATTCATCAAATGTATGTGCTTCGTTAATACAATACTCCCTTATTTGCTTGCAAGAAACTTGGATGACTGGTTTATGTGTACTGGATGGATGGTTACAAATGTTTCCAGGAACTTGCAACCCAGGGTGCCTTAGGTCGCCCATCAGGGGGTCTTCTCACATCGGTACAGACGAACGGGCCTTTAATGTTATGAATTCTATAGTGGTAACTCAAGGTATATTATCACTATTGTTAGAATTCTCTCACGCAATAGGAAAGATCACTCTGCTACTGATTAATGTCTACTGGTCACCTAAAAATAATCTGGATGAGGCTCTAGAGAAAATGAATGATCTTATTTCTAACAAAATGATCAAGTATTCTGGACTACAAGTTTTTGTTGTGGGAGATCTAAATGTTGAGATCTCACAGGGCTCGGAAGTATCTTACCCCTTCTTTAAAGCAAAGGGTGCCACTGCAGAAACATCCTATAGAAGGAATGATACACCACTGGCAAATGCCCATAAGGGATGTAGAAAAAGGGTGCAAGGAAACCAGTGGTTTACCTTTTTCCAGAATTGGGGCCTGATGTCAGCAAGGATCCTTGATGAGTGGCAAGGATCTGCACCAACATGGATGGATGGTATGAATACGTCTATAATTGACTACATATTTATGTCCCAGTATTTGCTTCTGGCCGTGTTAACATTAAAAATTCTCAAAACAAATTACAGTGATCACTGTATGTTGAAAGCAATTTGGGAACCAAAAACAAACACAATCCAGGTTGATAGGAAATCTTGATGTAAATTCTTCCAAAACTAGTCTTAAATGGCATGTAGGAAATAAACGTAAAGTAAATAATCTATTTCTAAAAGAAATTTCAAAAACAACTGTGTATGAAAAACACATCTTATATAGCCATGATGTTTTTGTACAACATACAGGGGAAATGTTAAACTTAATAAAACTTCTATAAATGGAGTCCATAATGGAGCAAGACATAAACATGTGTACAATGAATTGATGAGACAAAAGAAAAACGCTTATCACTGATAGATACAGCGTCGGAAGAACTCTGACTTAAGTCCCAAAATACTCAAGATTGCCATAAAGAAAGTGTACAGAAACAGAAAAATTGGTTAAATAACCATAGAATTCTAATTCACCAAGCAGGCAATGAAGCTATGCTCCTCACACTCAAAGATGGTTCTATTAGAAATGTTTGGCTACTACTAAATAGACTAGAATCTGGGCAAAATATTGCCCAGACAAATCCTTTTAGTGAGCACGTTTGGGGTGGCCACTTTTGCCTGATCTGTAAGACTAAAATTGGTGGCAAAGGTTGGAAGGATATTCCGTCAGTAGCATGGGCTATGACTTTTCCGATAGAAGATATTGAAAATAAAATAAAACATGCTAGCTTTTCCCGAGCCGCGGGTCCAAATTCTTTATCTAATGCTCTCTTTAAAGGGGACCCTGGGCTTTGAGCGAAGATTCTATTCTTCCTATTCGAGGATATTATCAGAACAAAAATCATTCCAACCTCGTGGCACTTTTCGTATATTATACCAATTCATAAAAAAGGCAACAGAAAATTAGCTAAAAACCATCTACCCATAGCCATTTTAGATGCAGACTCCACATTTTTGCTGGCCTAATACTAACAAAAATAAATGAGGAGATAGATCTGAAGTCAATCTTGTCAACAAAGCAATTTGGCTTCAGGAAATCCTCTGGCACCAAAGTGGGTGGCCTATTATTAACAATACATCAACAAAGGGCCTGGAAGGCTGGTGCGAGCCCTATCTATTTTATCATTGACCTAACTATGCCCTTTGATTTAGTGGATAGGCACAAACTTTGGGACAAATTGAAAACACTTGGAATGCCGGGGAACATCCTTTCGATCAGATTTCACAGGTACAGATTAGGCTAAACATGGATGGTTTATTGTTTTCGCCGATGAAGGCAGGGGTGCCTATTTGCACCCAGTATTTTCAACCTGTATGTTTCTGATGCAGGGCAATGCCTGGATGAGAGTGCATTCATACCTCCCAAAGTAGAAAGCTATACGTTAGCCTGGTGTGCACACGCTGATGATTTCCAATTAATTGATCACTGACCGAAGGGACTTCAGCGTATGATAACAGCCTTTAACTCCTACACTGATGTTAATCACTTGTGCATTAATGCTTATAAAACTGTTATCATGAAGCTGTCCCATACAAAAATCAGAAAGGGAAATGCGTGGTTTATCAATTGGGGAAAACTTGAAGTGAAAACTACGATGAAATACTTTTGCTTCCCAATTTTTGATCAACCTAAGAAATGTCAATATCGGGAGTATTTACAATGAAAGATTACCCTTCAAACTGCTCAAATAAGAAAGGTTGACAATAAATCCGGTAAGATTTCGGTTCAGCCGTTACTGCGCTATTATGCTGGTTAATTTTGTTTATATTTCAAATGTTCTTATCCTTATGGCATGATTATATAATATTTTGCTGTATTGGAATGTATATGAATCATACCAACACCACAGTCTTGCCTTGAAAAGGACCCTTTGTTTTGGGTCGAAACACGTGTAGACAGTCTTGTTTTTGCATCAACTCATAAAATCTGTTTCAACAGCATTTTTTTGACTGAAGAATCTATTCCTTTGGACTCCTTGTTTCACTGTATTTGTTGTCCAGTTACACATTCAATGTGATAGGATATTTACCATTCGCTTAGGGCTGCGCAATCATTTAGAGGTGACATTTTTCAAGTGTTTGTATCTATTAGCAGTTTTTGAGGTGACTGCTGGTCTCTCTTACGTGCAGCAACCCAATCTTATTTGCTTTGTAAGGGTCGCATTGACTTTAGTTTGTCTTTTCAAATTTAGTTCTAACCCAGCGCCTCACCATACCGGCACACCTCAATTTTGTAATTCCTAAAATAGTTTATGGTCTGGAAATCTTTCCAGAAGCCATAATATCAGAACTTCCAGAGTTGGAAGCTAAACTGTGGAAATCCATAATGTATTTGCTCCCTAAATCAGTTCCTATTGAAGCCATTCGCTATGAGTTGGGTCTATTATCTTGGGATTATTGGGTTATGTGGCGTAAGTTATCACTATATCGAAGACTGATTAATGATTCTGGAGACAATCTGTACAGAATTCTGGGGCGTGGTATAAAAGAGAATTCTGAAATGGAACCATTAGTGAAGTTGCAGAGGTTATGTTTGGAGACCCTAGAAAATCTAGGACTGGCTGCTACTGATCTGGTAAGCAATCCGCTTTGTGTTAAGAAATTGCTACAATACGCGGATTGGACGGCTACTAGTATCTATCCAGTCGGGAAGGGACGGTACGCAAAGCCATGCAACTGTTAGGAATGATGGCGTCCTGCATTTACTTAGTTCCTCACGCATGTCTGCGCATGCGTCCCAGGCAAGAGTGACTAAATAGCCAGTGGTGTCAGGCCAGCGGACAATGAGAAGATCTGGTAGTTGTCTCGCCAGCCCTCGTTCTCTCTCTGCAGTGGTGGCCGAGGAAAAACTTCTTGAAGGGGAAGACCTTTACCACCCCCGCAGTAGAAGCCACTCTCACAGCTGACGCATCTCTCACGGGGTGGCAGGCTCATCTACTTCAGCAGACGGCACAGGTGTGGTCCCAGCAAGTAGCATCCAACCACCTAAATCTGTTGGAGCTATTTGTGGTATTCAAAGCACTAAAAGCCTTTCAAACACAGTTACAGGGGAAGACAGTCCTAATCTTGACAGACAGCACCACAGCCATGTACTACCTGAACCAACAAAGAGGCACACACTCTCCAGGGCTATCCAAGCTGTGCCAAAACATTTGGATATGGGCTCTCAAACACTGGATGTTCCTGTTGTCCCAACACGTTCCAGGGGAACTCAATCTTCAGGCAGACGTGCTCATCAGAGATTTCCCACTGCCCGTAGAGTACGAATGGCGACTACACGAAGAAATCGTCTCCAATGTTTTCGCAGAATGGAGCTTCCCAGAGATCGACTTGTTCGCAACTCTGGAGAACGCTCAATGCCAAGATTACGCCTCCAGGTACCCACAGAACTGCTCCAAGGGGAACGGGCTTTGGATAGCATGGTCAGGGAAATTTATTTACGCTTTTCCTCCGACTCCCTTACTCAACAAGATTGTGCACAAGATGCACCAGGAACCAGTCACCATGATATTGGTGGCCCCCATGTGGGCCCGCCAACCCTGGTCCTCTTATCTGATGGAAATGTTCCTCTCCCCTCCTATGAAACTGCCCTGCCCGTACAACATGTTATCACAGGACAGGGGAGAAACACTGCACCCATGCCCGCAAACTCTGAACTTAGCGGCCTGGCTCCTGAGGTCCTAGAGTTCAGACACCTCCAACTCTCTCAGAGATGTATGGACATACTCAGGGAAGCGAGGAAACCCAACACCCGATATTGCTATTCCAATAAATTGAAACGCTTCATTATCTGGTGTAATGCCAAGGGCGTCAATCCCATTGACTGCTCTCCTACTCACATTGTATTGTACCTGACTCACTTACTAGATTCAGGCCTGTTTTTTAATTCCATGATGGTTCACTTAGCTGCTCTCTCAGCCTACACTACGTCACAACAAAAGGTGTTGTGGTGGAAAATACCAGTTATCAAGACTTTCATGGAAGGGGATAAGAGGATTCATCCCCCCATTTCAAACCCAGCTCCCGGATGGGACTTAAATGTGGTTTTGACTAGACTCATGGGGTCTCCCTTTGAGCCTATGCACAAGGCAAGTCTTAAAGACCTTACCTATAAGACAGCCTTCCTAGTGGCTATCACTTCTATAAGAAGGGTTAGTGAACTACAGGCCCTTTCAGTACTAGACCCCTTTGTTACTGTGCACAGAGATGAGGTGGTTCTGCGCACTTACCCTCAATTTGCGCCTAAATTTATTTCCAACTTCCACGTGAACCAGTTAATCGAACTGCCTACTTTCTGCCAGAACCCCACTAACATGGCCGCAAGAAGCCTACACATGTTAGATGTGCGCAGGGCTGTCATGTTTTACCTGGAAAGAACTAAACCACTGAGAAAAACAAACCAATTTTTCATTTCAGTGGCGGCTGGCAGAGAAGGGGATCCTGTCTCTAGGTTAGCAATCTCAAGGTGCATAGTCAAATGCATCACACTTTGTTACACTCTTGCTAAGAGAGAACTGCCCTTCAAGCCTAGCGCACATTCTACTCGAGGCACTGGGGCTTCCATAGCATTCATTGCAAATGTTCCCTTAGATTCCATTTGCAAAGCGGCAACCTGGAGTTCTGTACACACCTTTACAAAACACTATTGCCTAGACACTCATTCTAGGTCTGATTCTCAGGTGGTACAAGCAGTACTAAGACATCTTTTCACTACTGTTCCTTCTCACAACCCTCCTCCAATTCAGGGTACTGCTCGTTAGTCTAGGCACAGCATATGATTCTAAGCAGATTAACAAGCATCAGAAGACATGCATTACTCACCGTAATAGCATTTCTGAGGATTGTATCTGCTTAGATTCACATGCGCCCACCCTTTCTCCCCGCTCGGGTGGAAGGAACTTAGACGTCTTACTACTTTCTCTCTTTTATGTACTCACTCAAGATAGGCCTTGGGCTCCCTCATGGCAGAAAAATACAATCGGAAGAACCTCGGCGCGTGAGGGATTTTGGGTACACTACACGTCACGTTAGGGATAGTGTTACAGACATGCCTATGCCGACGTCCCCTTTCGATCCTCGAAAGACAAGATGCAATACCCCACGGTTACCACTGGATGTCAGACCATATGCACAGCATGTGAATCTAAGCAGATACAATCATCAGAAATGTTATTACGTTGAAAAAAATATATATATATATATCTTAAAGAAACTAGTTGAAGCCGATGGCATTAACTGGGATGTTATGACAACTTGGGCCCTTTTTGCCTTCAGAAAGACCCCCCAAACTGCAACAGGATTTTCCTCATTTGCGCTCCTATATGATAGAGAACCACGAGATGTCCTTGACATGTTGCGCGAGACCAGGGAAGAATGGGCAAAAGCATGTTACTGAAAGAAGGAACTTGGCAATGAAGCCAGCTGTGTGGGCTGCACTCCCAGTATCCACTGATGTGGCTTTAAGGTTGTTGAAAAATTAGATGATTCTGCAGTTCTTCAAACATTATACTAGTTTATTCACCAATTAAATTCATAAGTAAATAATCTTTTTCATGACCTGCGCAGATGCATAACAGGGCCAATCCATTTCAGAAATGAATGTCCTTCATCAGGGCCTGTTAAATCCATTACTTGGTCAGACAATTGTAATTCATTGTCTGAATATGCACAAAGCAAAATGTCAGAAATCAGTGGTTCACAATTAGAAATTAAGTTCAAATTCCACATCACCATGTTTTTACAAGGATTATAGCAATCCATGTTGCGCCAAATTCAGCCAGGTGTACAGAAATTCAAAATTCGAATTTACATTCAAATTCCACATAATCATGTCATACAGCAATTGCGGCACTCCATAGTGATCAACACAATATAATGTCAGCATTCAATGTACATATACCCCATATGCACATAATTGAAAGATTCAGATTGGCAAGGGTTGAACATCATGAATTAATACGTATGTATTGCAGAATTAACATACAAGGGAGTTGCACCAGAGACCCAAAGGTAGAAAGAAATCACTATTAGATCATGAAAAATGTTTGGTAGGTCGCATACACAGAGTAAATTAAAAGTCAATTAGAATGCTGAACAGTGAAAAATTATGTAAAAACTGACTGGCACTCGCTACGTAGATGCTAATTGGATTCTGCAAATAAGTGAAAACAACATGTAATGGGTGAGTTTTAGGAAGTTATTGCGCTGAATGCTATCGGCATCATATCTCTCTTCTTACCAGTATGAAACGCTCCGTCCTCCGTGCAGGTTAAGTGTGCAGCTGCGATATAAATGGTACCACTCTTCTGCAGCTGTGTAATAAAAATATAAATATATCTGGTTTGTATGTGTGCTCCTCTCGCCTGTGTTCATCACGCGTAATATAACGAGAAGTGAGTCTTACCAGAATGCTACGACGTACTGACAAAACAAGAGTTGTCAGCTGAAGGGTTCCAGCTTCTGACTGTGCTGCGTGTAATGGTTGTCGCATACAGCCACTACATGAAGAAATGCTGATTTTAGTTTGATCGATATTCACCTATATAAGTCGTGAATCAGTGTCTTCATGAGTGTATTATCAAAACTGGATGAAGTCTTACCTCAGTTTCAACGAAGGCGGTGCAGAGAGAAACCCGCTGGTACTCGCTGCGCCCACACTGTAGAAGTAAACTACCGGTTGTCAAGGGAACAAGGAGCCAGCAACCGCTCGGGTTGCTGGCGGACATATTGGAATGGGACGGTGTATACAACAGATGCAGTGTATGTATATACTTGAATAAAGAATGTGCAGTTCGCATAAATTCTTCAAAATCCCAGATGGTCATCACTCTTCTAAATTGTATCCACTTATCATTTCGCTCACAAAAGCGCGGATAGAAAGTGAAAGTAACTGATAAAGAATGCATGAGTCAATTGCACAGAGCGTAAACATGTTAGTTTGAATCCTGGTGAAAAATAATATTCCAATTAAGTCAATTGCCTTATGCAATGCGTCCGCAAACATTGCATTATATAAAAAGGAAAAACAATGTAAAGAAAGAATAAGGAAAACCATATCTACAATGCCAAGATGGCATTGGTTCTAGCAGTTAAGAACCGGAGCCAAAAAGTGAGCGTGGTGTGTAGAATTAGCATAAAGAATAGAATAAAGTAAATAAAAGTGCTGAATAAATGGTTCTAAGGCCGAAAATGTAAAATTATATTACACGTGTTAATAACTGTACATGTGAGTAATGGTTATACTTTCCAATACTGTGGGGTTTCCTAACATCAGTTCAAATGTTCATTCGCAGTTCAACCTGTTCGCACAATGATGCTCGTATTTAATACTAAAATTGCTGCCAATGTAGCCATTAGAGTGTGATCTGTTATAAATGGACTGTGCTGGTGCCTCATAAATGTGTTGCTAGAAGATACACATTTTTGCAGGAAACAATTCAGGTCCCATTCCTCGTTGATGCCTCCTGGGGAGAGGGCATCTAGTCTCTCTATCCAGTAAGCCTCCCGTTGGGCTCTTTGTCTCTTAGCATTGATTTGTTATGTTATGTTATGTTACTTTGCATTTATATAGCGTCTTATGTATCGTTAGTATGATCTCAAAGCGCTGGTAGGTTGAACACCTTCGGGAACCGTAGTTCAAGTCAGTGTAGCGAGAGAGAGAGTCATAAGGTGCGTGGGTGCACCGGATATTTGTGCAGCTGGTGTGGCACTTGCATGATAGCTGCTTCTTAGCAGTAAGTGTGGTGGTTGGGAGGTCAGGAATATGTGTTCATTCTGGTGGGTTGATACCCAGACTGATTTTTGGCTGCGTTAGGCCTGAGGAGATGCTTAGGCTAGCGGTGTGTGCTCAGCTAGCTGTGTTTAATTAGGATGATGAGGAGTATGTGGCGGGTGTTAGTATGAGAAAAGCTATACCGAATGTGTCATAGTATCGCTGTGTTCTAGTTGAGTGGTGGTGTATAGGAGAGAGTAAGAGTGGTGGTGTGATATGGTGGTTTTCAGTAAGGCGCTTGAGATCGAGTGCTTATCTGTACCATCTATTCTATCTGTTTTATTCATTCTGTCTGTTCATTCAGCTTCGTCTGTTCTTACATTTCGTCTGGTTCATCATTTAGTTTACTAGTCTTTCCATTCATTGCCTCATTCGATCCTTCATCTACATAAACTACTCCATCCGATCTGTTGATCCATTTCATCCTTCCCATCTGTTTAGTGTGTTCCATCTGATCCATCTTTTTTATTCATTCGATCTGTTCCATGTGTTTTACTCACTTCATCGGTTCCATCTGCTGCATCTGTTCTATCCACTCCAAACATGAATAATATAACCCAACAGCACAATCGAGGAAACAAGGACGGAATTGTGATTTGAAAGGGAAAGCGCAAATCTCCTCCCATGGTGAGAATGGCACAGGCCATGCTGCCACTACATTGAAAACATTGACTTTAAACCTAGATTAGCTTATTTTTTCTGTCAATCCTGGAGATGAGGGATGGATTTGGAGTTTGTGTCAGAGACCAAAAGAATAAAGTGTATGAAAGACTCCACAATATTATCCCATTTGCTTTCCTAATATTTTATATAAATGCCCCCTTGCCAAGTACTCAATTTAATTGGCCAGAGGGATCCCACTTCCACTCACTTACTGAAAACTAGTTAAAAACTTCATCATTCAGGTTATTTACTGAGAAGCAGAACGAGACAGATTCCTGTCCTTGACCCAGTACCCCTCTCAACATAGCAAGGACCATTGATTCATTCATGAGACATATCTTTATCATCTTCCTCTACCGCAAATGTAATGCACAGGTTTTCCCAGATCCTTGCATTGTTTCACAAGTTGGTGAACTGCTCTCAGCTGGGCTTTCAGGAATCTACAGCTGAACACTACCACAAGTTGGCAATGTAATTCTAGCAGCAGTAAAAGCTGTGCATGGCCCATGCCATTTGCCTCCCTGCATCATTAATATCGTAACAGCCCGCCGTGATACTGTGAATAACTTTGCCTGCCAGTGCCTGGTCTATTAAACCACACCTTCCTGCTGCCTTCAGCCATGCCCATCTCTCTGTACTCTTGTGCCTGGCTATTATTGTCAATGCTTCCTTCCTTTTCCCAGGACGTCTGCCCAATGGACCATCCCACCATGGTAGGGGCAAACCTGCAGGAAGCCTGAGCAATGGGTTGGTGGGAGATCTCTGGAAAGCCTAGATATGGATTTCTCATTCGTTCTCTCCCCGGCCTCACAGGTGTTGTATTGTGCTGTTGCCTTGCACAGCCCTTCTACTCAGCTTCGGGTATGCATGAGGAACAAGGCATACTCCTCTCCAGACCAGATGATCCATGTCCACTGGCCTTCCTGACATTCCCCTGCTGGGTAGTGTTGGAAGGTTTGGGAGTTTGTGCAGGCTCACATGAGATGCCATTTTGGCAAGCATATAGTCTAAAACGGTGTATATGCAAAGCTATCATACTATGCAATAAGTGGCGAGCACTAACGTTACTTGAGAAACTAAAAAACAAACTGGGGTGACATCTGTGAATCAAATCACAATAATTTTGGTCTCAAATTAATGTATTCTATGCAAATGGACTCCATAAATTTGTTATAAGCAAATATTTCTCCGTTGGCTAATTGTTTGCTAAGCCCAAATTGTCTGGTTATTACTTACAATCAATTACTGTTGTGTGTTTACGTTAGAAGTACGCAAGATAATTAATACACATATTTTAATTGATACACACTAGAAAAGGTAAACTCAGAACAAAGATCGAAGTACCTCGACGCCACAGGTCCGCCAACCACTTGTAAAACACAAAGTCAAGACACCTACATTTTTACTGAATGATTCAATGATCTTTCTTTAATAGAGCAGGCCCGAAACCGTCCATAAATCCATCATTCTGGGATGAGCAAGATCAACCCTAACTTTCTCAAAAACACACAAACTTAAGGCCAATAAAATAATGCCTAATATGTCAGCAAACCTCTATTACAAAATTACATATTTTATTTTACAACAAAACAATGTAAACAAACAAAATCTCAACAGTTCATAGCATTCAAACACCACGGGAACCTATGTGTGCATCATCGTGCCAACTGTTTAGCATAAACAGTTGGCACAATGAAATCTCTTGGCACGCTGAAATCCACGCCTCCCTGAAATCTCTTCTTCCCCATCCCCCGCCCTGACCTCCTTCACTTCTCTCTTACGTCCCTATTCTCCGTCCTACCCACCTTTCCTACCCTCTCCTTTCCCTCTTATGCCTCCTCCTAACCCCTTGAAACTTCATCTGTATTCCCCATATTGACTCCCTCTTCTCTTCCCTTACTCCTCACTCTCCCTTCACCTTTCTACTACCTAGATAAATTGTTCTACATATTGTTTCATTGGTTTGTTTCATGTTTGTAAATATGCTTCTATTTCATTATTCTTTGTAATCCTGTTGTTATAATGTAAAGCGCTTTGGATTAAAGCGATATATAAAACTAATAAATACAAATAATAGACTTTGCTGCACATCAATGCACACATATGAGGACACTAATGAGATTGTTATATTTAATGTGACATTTATATCTAATCGGTTGTCTGTCGACACGCTGTGTTTCTGTCTACTTCGAGCTTAGTGTCTTATGACTATGGCTAGTTGGGGACCTTCAGCAGGACAAATACAAGCATTGGCAAAACCATTTGTTTTGGCTTTTATATGGACAAGGGCTCAGCATTTACCAGGCCCTTCCATAAGACTAGTACCTGGCAATAAGATGATAACAGCTGGAAAATTATGTGAGTACCTGGCCATATGATGTCAGTGTGTGCCAAATGTCTATCCTATACACAAGCTAAATGTGTTGGCTTTTCCAGTGCTTTTTTTAAACAAACTTCATGCAAGGAACAGATGTGAGGAGACGTATTGCTTATAAATCGAGCAGCTGAAGGCACACTTAGTGATGGTATCTTTATTACACCATAGGTTCCTTTACAGCTGCAATTGAGCCATTCTCAGACAAAAATAACACTGGCAGGCCCTATATACACAGCATAACGTTTGATGTTGCTGCAAGACAGAGCTATCTCAAATAGGTTTCAGAAGGGTGTGTTTTGGGTGTGGAAGGGTAAGTAGTGAGTTGGAATGGCCATAGAGATTGCCCTGGCAATAGGCAGTCAATTGAGTCAGTAAAATGCCAAACACAGACAAGCTGTGTGTCCCTCACTCTTATCTGATCTTCCTCTTATCGATATTCTAAGGCAAAACATTTGGCTTCTAGCACCAGCTAATACCCAAAACTAAGAAGGGGTGTACAGATAACATGCAATCATCTGATCACCCTCCTTTAGTAATGAGAGGGAAATAAGATGGTCGGTTTTCACAAAATGATTGTTCAATATAGGTAGAGAGAAATTATTTTTCTTAGAGGAGAGAGCTAGTCAATAATTAAAGTGGTATCCATAGTTTGCTAATGTGGTGCTAAACCTTTAAGGTTTTGTTCATTTGTACAACTATTGAATATTCATAGATGACGTGACGGAGGGCGTGCTATAAAAGGGCAGGGTGACATTCTTGGCGTTCCAACTGCATAGGGAGAAGTACAGAAAAGCCAACAGCTTTTGGGTAGTACAATTCTTTTTACAGGTATTGGTATCACATGGAAAGTGAAAGACAACACGCGGTCAATTCAAATGTAAAGCACTCAAATCATTATCAGGTATTGCTATTATGTGCAAGGTACTTGCACAATTTGGCACAAGTTTGCCTCACTGGTGCCTTGACACTCCTTCCCACGTTTGGACGCCTCTCACCCTTAACTATTCATGGTTGCCAGTTGCTGCAAGGATCAAATTCAAGGCCCTCTGCATGTTCCACAAGGCGCTCTGGGGCCTGTGACCCCACCACATCCAACTCTATGTCCCGAAATACCCACCTGCTAGAGCCCTTCGGTCACTGAGCTCCAACTCTCCGCAGATCAGACATCTCTCCAAGCAGAGAGCAAGGGGATAGAGACCTCCCCCACAGGTGGCTTACCCTGGAATGGCCTCAAGAGCCGGATCTCCTTAAGCTCCCGAAGCTTCTCAAGATCCTCCTTTTCTTCTTCCCTCCCTCTCCAACTCCCCTGCCATAGTGACTCAAGACCTTCCCTTTTCTTCCCGTCCTTCTCCAGCATTGGATCTTTGATGGATTCACATGCTTTGAATATTCCCCGTCGTCAGGCTGGGAACGTCTGTCCTTTTTAAAATAGCGTTTTCACTTGGAAAACTTCGACACTTTAGTGTCCTATCAATGTCCTTTTGGGTGCTTAGCTACCACCCAATAGGACGTAGGGTATAAATAGACCCGCCCCCGCGGCTTCCCTTCAGATTTCAACCGTCTCCAAAGTGTCGGGATCACCTTGTGCTCGTTTTGATTCTACACATTTGGTGTGTTGTGGTCATTTTTTCCCAATGTCTTCGGGAAAAGCTTTGTCTTGGCCCTGTGCCACCTGCGGGATGAAAAAGGTATATGAAGGGGACGGGCACATGGACTGCCTCTATTGCCTATACCCTCATCACTCCGCCGATTCCTGCGACATCTGCAAGGGTTTCTCTTAAAAAACACTGAAGGACCGCAATCGGCGGTTGATATCATGGCTAAACGATGGGGACTACCCTCCATCGGAGGTGGGGTCAGTGCGCAGCCTACCATATAAGAGACCTGTTCCTACAGTTGCTCGCCGGTCGGTGTCGGCTGAGCCGCCAGCTAAGAAATCTCGGCCTCTAGACAAGAGTGGCCGCCTCTCTACTGGCAAACACCTGAAGAAAGGGACTCCTTCATCGTCCAAGCATGGTCAGTCTGACCAGTCCCAAAGGCCTGAGAAAACTCCTTCGTCGTCTTCTTCACAAAAGGGCTCTTCGAAATGCTCCTCTTCAGGAGACCATCGTAGATCAGCCTCGAGTAGAGAGTCTTTAAAGTATCTATCCAGGGAGTCAAAAAGGGCGGGATCGCCTGAAAAATCTGCCCCGCAGCTGTCGGCGCTGTCGACGGGAGTCCCGTCGTCGACGGTTTCACTGCCGCCTACGGTGTCTGCCTCCACGATGGTGTTGTCAACTCCAGTGACTGCGGTCGACGAGGACCCGAGGTTTTCGTCGCCGACTGACAACGTGCTACCAGAGAGTGGAGCGTGGCAGCCTTCGGCATATGACGCCCTTCTACCAGACAACTTGCTACAGCAGGAGTCGGCTCTTTCGGTGTCGTTGATGGAGGAGGAACGAGAGCCTGTGGTGAACCCAACAAGCCTCGGCTTACAGTGTGTTGGCCCTTCGGCGACAGCAGGAGTACAGAATGTTCCATCTGCGTCTCCTCTGCTGAACCCGCAGTCGGTGCTGTCCCTACAGGTCTTATCTACACTGCAGTCTCTGTTGAGTCAACTGGATTCAAGATTGCCTCCCGTGGGTACGCCCCCGGTAACACCTATCGTCGACGCGGCAGGTGTCCCTCTGCGTTCAGCGTCTACGGCTGAGTTGCCGGCTTCCCGGACGATGAGCAGAGAGCCTCCTCGTTCTCATCCGGAGGAGGGTGAGTTACCGGACTCTGATTCCGACCAGGGGTCCAGGGACTCTATCTCTGATATCTCCTCGTCGCCATCGAGAGACCCGACATGGGAGTCTGATGTGGAAATAGAAGCTCCTAGGAGTCCAGCGCAACCGTTGCCCCCGGATGACATTGGGGCATTTGATGCCATGATGGCAAAAGCCTGTGTTGAGATTGGTCTGACCCCAGAGGAAGAACAAAAAGAATGTTTCCTATTTGACCACATGGGAAAGAGAAGGAAGGCAGTTTTCTCCGTTCCAGTCCTGGACCATGTCTGGCAAGAAGGCCTACGCACCATGCACCTCCCATTTTCAGAGTCTGCAGTCAAAGGAAGATTAGAGAAACAATGTAAAGCTCCGGACTCTACGCCAAGGTCTTTGATTTCACAACCCACCCCTGAATCAGTGGTGTCAGCGACGGCTAGCCGGAAAGCCAGAACACAGCACAAATGCGCTACACCTCCTGATAGCGACGCTAGAAGACAAGATGCCTTCTGAAAAAAGGTTTTAACAGTGGGGGCGACGACAGTTAAAGCTGCCAACTCGTTGGTGATTATGGCACGCTACGACCGCGATATGTGGCATCGGCTGTTCCCTCTGTTAGAACATCTACCCGAGGAACACCAAAAGGCTGCCCTGTTGCTGGTGTGTTAAGGAGAGGAAGTGTCAAATCACAGCATTAACATCGCTGTAGATTTAGTGGAATCTGGTTTCAAACAGATTAATAATGGTGTGGTACTACGTCGGCAGGCCTAGCTGAAGTGCACGGACTTTAGACCGGAGGTTCATTACAAGGTACTGGACATGCCCTGTGAGGGGGAACAATTGTTTGGAGAATAAATAGACGAAGCCCTCAAGGGCATGACAGAGGACTTCGATACGGCGAGATTATTGGGAGCTTTGCAAAGCGGGTGGTCGTTTATCCCCTTTCGCCCCTTCCGTGGAGCCTCAGAAAACACCCGGTTTGCTGTCTCCAGAGACCGGAGTTACGGTCGGTCTGGATACTCCTCACAAGGATATAGACGGGAAGTACAGTCTACGCGAAGAAGCCGAGATTTTCAGGCATCCAAAAGGAGAGGAGGACAGCCCTCTTCCGCCAAAAATAAACCAACAAAATCACAACAATGACGCTCTTCGAGGAAATGTGTTGGGGGGCAGAGTAGCTCTACACGTCGACAAATGGGACAAAATTACATCAGACCGTTGGGTATTGGACACGGTACGGTTGGGCCACTCTCTGGAATTCAAGGGCTCACCGGTTCCCATTCCTCCCGTGTATTCTGTGCAACCTCATCTTCGCATCATACAGCAGGAGGTTGTACTTATGCTACAGAAAGGTGCAATAGAATTGGTTCTAGTGGCCGAAAGAGGTCAGGGGGTTTACTCCCGTTACTTCGAGGTGAAGAAACACAACGGCAAGTGGCAACCCATTCTGAACGCCTTAAGTTCAAGATGCTCACACTTCAAGAAGTCATTCGGTCGGTACAGCCAGGGGAATTTCTGGCGTTGTTGGATTTGCAAGACGCATATTTCCACATACCCATGCGTCGACGACACCAGAAATTCCTGCGATTTGTAGTGGGTCAAGTTCATTACCAGTTCTGAGTGCTCCCTTTCGGTCTGAAATCGCCACCAGGACATTTACGAAATGTTTAACGTCGGTGGGTTGTGAAATCAAAGACCTTGGCATAGAGTCCAGAGCTTTACATTGTTTCTCTAATCTTCCTTTGACTGCAGACTCTGAAAATGGGTGAGAAGGTCATCACGTCTACCCTTACCTGGACGACTGGCTGATACGTGGCTCGTCGCTGGCGGAGACGCAGGCAAGTCTCAACGTTACCATGCGGCAATTGCAACAACTAGGCTTCGACGTAAACTTCGAAAAGTCATGTCTATCTCCCTCCAGGAGCTTGGTATTTCTGGGCGCTGAATTTCAAACTCAGCTAGGCCTGGTGAAGCCCTCCGTCGAGAGAATTCAAAAACTCCAGCAGAAAGCGGCAGAGTGGAAAGTCGGAACGAAGAGTGTCGGTCAGAAAGTACATGTCGCTGTTGGGAGCCATGGCATCATGCATTCCGTTGGTGAAGAACTGTTGTCTCTTCATGAGGCCGGCGCACGAGTTTCTTGCGGACCGGTGGGCTCAGAGTCGCGGATCATGGTCCGACAAAGTGGTGGTCAACAGCAACTTACAGGAAGCTCTTCGATGGTGGTAGCTTTCGGACAATCTGGATCGAGGAGTGCCGTTGCTGGAGCCGGAGTTTCAAGCTACAATTGTGACGGATGCCTCTCAGACAGGGTGAAGAGCGCATCTGGGGTGTTTCCAGGTTCAAGGTCTGTGGTCCCTGGTCATATCGAGTCTTCACATCAATGTGCTGGAACTGAGAGCGTTTCTGTTGCACATACGCGGCTCTGCGGTGAGGGTGTTGACAGACAATACCGCCACAATGTTTTACCTCAGGAAGCAGAGGGGCACTCATTCCAGGGTGCACTCGAAAGAGAGGCTCAGGAACTTTGGCATTGGGCACTGGTACAAAACATCAATACTGTAGCGTTTCATCTGCCACGGGTGATGAATGTGCAGGCGGCCTCGCTCAGCAGAGAAATAAACCAACTCCACGAATGGCAGCTGAAGAAACAGCAGGTGTCGAGCATTTTCCGAAAATGGGGTCGTCCTTCATTGGATCTTTTCGCCACTCGAGAGAACAGAAAGTGCAAGGAGTTTGCCAGCAGGTGGCCTCAGCACGGGCCTTTGGGGGGTGCGTTCTCGTTCCCGTGGACAGCCAGGTTCGCGTACGCATTCCCTCCATTTCCACTCTTTCGGCGGACCCTGCAGTGGATTCAGAAATACCCATGCCGTGTGATTCTGGTGGCCCCGTACTGGGCCAGGCAGCCGTGGTTCTCAGACCTACTCCATCTATCCGTGGCGGAACCGGTTCGGTTACAAGTGACGCTGGACCTTTTGTTTCAGGACAAGGGCGCAGTCTGGCACCACGATCCAGGCTCTCTCAGCCTGACGGCTTGGCTCCTGATTTCTCCGAGTTTGGCCTACTGAACATTTCTAGTGACTGTCGCCGCATTTTGGAGGCGGCTAGAGCTCCGTCCACAAATGTCTCCTATGAATTGCAAATGGAAAAGGTTTTGTGTGTGGTGTAAGGGCCAGCCTGGGATGGACTCTTTAAACATTTCACCGGAGCAAATTCTACCCTGCTGTCATGACCCTTGCCCCTGGTCCTCACTGGCAAGTCAGCTTTCCAGTTAGGGCCAGGTCAAAGGCCTTAAAACCGCACCCAAGACTCTCTGGAGTCAGTCCTGGTGCCTTTGGCGCAAGGCTCATAACCATCATGAAGACCAACATTAGAATGGAACTATTTACTTGGGACTATTTAACTGGGGGGGGGTTCAGCCAACATGGAGGCACACACATAGCTCAGTTACAAGGAACGGAGCTATGCGGTCTAGACTTTTGGGTGTGGCAGGCCTGGGACTACTTTACCTGGACTACTTTTGGTGTGGCAGGCCTGGGACTGTTTTACCTGGACTACTTTACCTGAGACTATTTAAACCGCACCCAAAAAGCAGAACATGCTTTGCGTTAGTCTGCTGTGGGCAGCTTAACGCTCACTGTGTCCAGTTCTTTGATGCCAGCTTACCTGAAACCAAGGACCTGCAGAGAGAGAAAGAACACTACGAAACTTACCTGGAACAGTATCCTGTCTTCAATTCATCGCTGACTTCAGTTCCACTCACCTGAAGGTACGAACTCCATCATCCGGCACCGCATGCCTCCTGGAATACCATAACCTGAAAAGAGGAGAAAGAAAGACAGCATTAGTAAGCGTTTACTCACGTTTCCTCCCGAATAAAGAAAGCCACACAATTCTTACCTGGGTAGTCATCTACTGGTCAATATCATTGCTGGAATATTACGGCGCTCGGCGAGGAACATTGCAACCTGTAAGGAGAGAAAGGACACAGGTTAGCAATATAAAAGGCGAAACAGCACTGCGCATCGATCACTACTCACCGGACAACATCGCGCACACCACGCTTTCGCTTACCGGCCCATGCTCATCTTCAAACTGCATGACAACACCAAAATACTTTTCCATACCTAAAAGGAAAGAAGCAAGACATTATTATTCGAACTAAGAGGAACATAAGAACTGCTCGTCCCCCACATCTACGCACCCCTGCCATGAGGAGCAGGACGGAGAATCGACCTTTTACAATATTAAGGTAAGGAGAAGGCCCAAGGGGGAGGAAGGAGTTGAGGCCAAGGGAGGTGGGAAAACATAAAGACAATCTGGTATTGAATCCAGCTCTCCTTTATTGCAGACCCATCTTTAACCAGAGGCCTTACCAAGAGACCGGGAGAGGG
Source organism: Ambystoma mexicanum (assembly GCF_040938575.1). Lineage (NCBI taxonomy): Eukaryota > Metazoa > Chordata > Amphibia > Caudata > Ambystomatidae > Ambystoma > Ambystoma mexicanum. The sequence goes on along the minus strand of NC_090938.1, from coordinate 798,882,061 downwards.
TTCGAGAGTGCAAATCATCCAACCAGGGCTGGGTGGCGTCACCGTGGATACCAGGTGAGCGTAATACCTACTTGTTGCACTTGGCAAAGAAAGGTTTGGCGTTCTCCTCCATAAAAGTACACCGAGCGGCCATTTCTAGATTCACTCGGAAGAGGCATGCTACCGCTCTGTTTAGTGATTGTCTGGTCAAACATTTTCTAAAAGGATTGTTTCGGACTTTTCCTCCAGCCAAGAAATTCCCTCCGGGTTGGAGCCTCAATCTGGTGCTGTCCGGTCTGATGAAAGCCCCGTTTGAACCTACGCCGTCGACGCCCCTGCAGTTCTTGTCGTGGAAAGTGGTGTTTTAGTGGCCATTACTTCGGCAAGAAGAATATCTGAGTTGCAAGCCCTAGTGATTGATCCTCCGTACTTAACGTTTCTTCAAGGACAAGGGGGTGGTGGCCACTAACCCACACTTTATTCCAAAAGTGCCAACCACTTATCATAAACATTCTTCCATCGTGCTACCATCATTCTTCGCTTCTGCTTCCTCATCGGCAGAAAAGGCGCTGCACACGCTGGATGTGAAAAGAGCATTAAAATTTTATCTGAGTCGTACTCAGGAGTTCAGAATTTTAAAACAACTGTTTGTGGCTTATGAACCCTCCGTCAAGGGAAAGTCAATCTCCAAACAAGGACCATCTCGTTGGGTCTCATCGGCTATTTCCTTCTGTCACTCTAAGGCGGGAAAGCCTTTGGAGAGACGCCCGAAGGTGCACTCGACGAGATCCACTGCTTCGTCGGCGGCATTATTGTCGGGGATTCTGCTGGTGAATATTTGCCAGGCGGCCTCCTGGTAAGTGCTGCATACCTTTACACGGCACTATTGCCTGGAACAGCAGCATGGTGCAGATGTGCAGATCGGACGTGCAGTCCTGCAATGCCTGTTTCAATAATGTAACCCCCACAGCCTTGGGGTATATATTTCAATGTTACCACTGCTAATGTCTTCTTTGCTGGTCTTATGTGTTTGCTTTCCTGATGTATTGGTTTGCATTACACGCCTCCATGCATGATGGCTACTGCTTTGTAATCTATTCAAAGCATGTGAATCCATGAAAGATCCATTGCTGGAGAAGGGAGTAGTTTTTACCTGTAACTCCATTTCTCCAGCGTTGGTATCTTTCATGGATTCACATGCGCCCGCCGGCCTCCCCTGCATGCAAACCTAGTTGGTTCCTCTACTTTGGAGGTTAAAATCTAAAGGGAAGCCGCGGGGGCGGGTCTATTTATACCCTAAGTCCTATTGGGTGGGAGCTAAGCACACAAAAGGACGTCGATAGCACACTAAAGTGTTGAAGTTTTCTAAGTGAAAACGCTATTTTAAAAAGAACAGAGGTTCCCAGCCTGATGACGGGGAATATTCAAAACATGTGAATGCATGAAAGATCCAATGCTGGAGAAGGACGAGAAGAAAAGGGAAGGTCTTGAGTCAATGTGGCAGGGGAGTCGGAGAGGGAGGGAAGAAGAAAAGGAGGATCTTGAGAAGCTTCCGGAGCTTAAGGAGATCCGGCTCACGAGGCCATTCCAGCGGAAGCCACCTGTGGCGGAGGGTTCTATCCCCTTGCTCTCTGCTTGGAGAGACGTCTGATCTGCGGAGAGTTGGAGCTCAGTTACCGAAGGGCTCTAGCAGGTGGGTATTTCTGGACATAGAGTTGGATGTGGTGGGATCACAGGCCCCAGAGGGCCTTGTGGAACATGCAGCGGGTCTTGAATTTGATCCTTGCAGCAACCGGGAGCCAGTGGAAGTGCTTGGTTTGGTGCGAGAAAAAATTGCTTATTCCTGACCCCTCAGGGCCATCCCTTTCTCGCATCGTGCCCCACCTCTCAGCACTGGCGACCATGACTAGTTAAGGGTGAGAGGCGTCAAACGTGGGAAGGAGTGTCAAGGCACCATCAAGGAAAACTTGTGCCAAATTGGGCAAGTACCTTGCACATAATAGCAATACCTGAGAATGATTTGAGTGCCTTCCATTTGAATTCACCGCCTGTTGTCTTTAACTTTCCATTTGATACCAATACCTGTAAAAAGAATTGTACTACCCAAAGGCAAAAGCTGTTGACTTTTCTGTACTTCTCCCTATGCAGTTGCAATGCCAAGAATGTGCCCTGCTCTTTTATAGCACGCCCTCCGTCACGTCTCATGCAACGATCATCTATGAATATTCAATAGTTGTACAACTGAACAAAACCTTAAAGGTTTAGCACCACATTAGCAAACTATAAGCACCCAAAAGGACGTTGATAGGACACTAAAGTGTCAAAGTTTTCCAAGTGAAAATGCTATTTTAAAAAGGAGCGAGGTTCCCAGCCTGACGACAGGGAATATTCAAAGCATGTGAATCCATGGAAGATACCAACGCTGGAGAAAAGGAGTTACATGTAAGAAACTATTCCCTTCCCTCTCCTGCCAATTTTACCCCTCTGTCCTGGTTCCTTCAGAGTCTTACAGGGCACCAGCCCCCCTCCCCCTTGTCCAGTCCACCCATGCACTTGTTCTCCCCTGACCCACCACGCCCTCCCTCCCAGTGCCGCCCCCCCGCCTGCACATGACTGGGTGGCCAATCCTTCCCTCTCCATTGCACTTAGCTTTGTTCCCCTTTTCTTCCCCGGCTCTGTCCTCGTCACAGGCCCAACTGCCCTGTTCCAGCACTTCGCCCCTCCTCCTGCACTTCTGGTTACTGTACTTGCATGATCCCAATGTCACATAGCCTAGCAAGATCACTTTTCGTCTCCCCTGTTTCCACCCCACCCCCCAGCCTTGTTGCACCTCGAAACACCCGTGTACAGGCGGATTACAAATAAACAATATCGAGAACTACCGATTTGCTACTGCTATACTTACAGTTACATGAAACTACATAGGGAACTATGGTACCCCGACGTAACCAGAACAGCCAGGTCTGTGGCTCAGTGGACTAATGCATCCACTACAGGGGCCTTTGTTTGACCTCATGGTCACAGGTTTGAATCCCGACAGGTTCACTCAGCCCTTCTTCCTGCCGAGGTCGATAGGAGTACCATTAAGTTGGGTAACAATAAACAACTGCTATTAGCGCCAAGATAGCCCTTTGGGGGTGAACGTGTGCTTTATAAAAACACCAGTTATGTTACAGAGTTGCTAGCGCTATACTTAAGGTTACTTGGCACTACATAGTGAAATATGGTACCCAGCATAACCATAACTACCGATTTGTGTGGTGTGTCAGAAGGAGCCGGACACACTGAGGACATTATTCAATATCTTTAATGAAATTATAAATAAAAGGCCTATCTTTCCCTATTGCTAGAGGGAATACTCTACCCATCTAAAGGAACGTGCTGGTCAGTTGTCAGGAAGTCCAAAGTAAACCTGTCCTTCTTCCTAACTAACTATCTGACCCTACCACTATATCCAAGTAAATTAAATAGTTTCTTATATTTTCCTGGACTTCTCTTCAGATAGTTTCTTTATTTATAACTTTTCTCTGTGGTACAGATATTTCTTGACATAGTCTCCTTGAATCGTCTCCGAGACCAGTTCTTCGTGCTTTCTGTGGTCCTATATTTAGAATGTTTTCGCTGGCAGTGGTTCCTCACATTCTTGCTGTCCCTTGTAGACACTTCCCAGTCTCTAATTTCAGGCTTTCGCAAGTTGGGGTATCTTGACCCCTTATCAGGCTTTCCTAGTTATGAATTGACGGTCTAAAACTCCCTCCTCTTTTATCCTGGTCATACGGTGTCTTCCCTACCTCCTAGGGGACTTGTTTCCACTGTATTCCCCCAACTGTTTTGGGTAATGCCCTTTTATATATTCTTTTAACTTCTCTTGTTAACTGGCTTCTTTTTACTATTTTGTCCTCAGGACTGGGACAAGATTCTCTCATCTGATAATCCTCTTTCCTAACTGCAAAGTATACATTAGTTTTAAATAATTGATTAGCAGAGCAGGCATTTCTAATATGATAGGTCATTTATAACGCACCTGTACACAAGTGTTTCTAGGCGTGAAAAGCCTAGGAAGAGAGGACAAAACAACAATCCCACCAGGCCTAGTGTCATTCGGAACGTGCAAGTGCAGGGGGAAGGGAGCGGGAGAAGTGCAAAAGGGGGGGGAGAGTGCAAGTAACTAGTAAGTGCTGCCAGAAAGTGGCTCATATGTGCAGGTGGTTAAGAGACTGTAGGGTTGCAGATACAGTCCCTTAAGTGGCTGTGTAGCCCGGAGGCAGTGCAGGGGCAACTGATCATGCAGGAGCCTGGACCCATAATATCGGTGGGTGGCCAGATAGCCAGTATGCGCAGCAGTCGGGGACATCAGCAAGGGAGAGGTAGAGAGAAAGTGAAAAGAAAGATCTGGAGATGCCTACAGTACCTTAGGTAGTCCTGCTCAAGTTTGAGAGAGGCAGGGAGTCTGTTCCAGAGGGAGGCCCCAGCTGAGGACAAAGATCTACCCCCAACTCTCTGCCTGGAGAAGCGTCTGACCCTCAGAGAGCTGGAGGTGGATGAGCGGAGGACTCAAGAGGGAAGATGTTTAGGAAGATAACGTTGGATGCAGTGTGGTTCCCGGCCACAGAAAGCCCAGCGGACAATGCAGAGGGTCCTGAACTCGACCCTCGCAGCTACAGAGAGCCAGTAGAGAGATTTCACATATAATGTATGGTATATATTTTCCTGTGCTAAACTTTGGTTGTATCGTACCAAATGTGTTTGTTGAAACTTCACGTTTACGGTTTCCAATATGGTAAATGAACATTTAAAAAAATTGATTCTTCGGGTTCACCCTGATCCCTTCTCTGTTAAATATAGACTGGTCTACCTGGACAAGTCAGTGAAGTGCCAGGTGTCCTTTAACATATCCCAGGAGGAAGCACATTGAATTGAAAATGATGGTTTGATACATTGAGCTGCAGATGTTGGCAGTAGCCTGGAAAAGTCTGCATCATGTTGCCATGACATCGCCCTTCTTTTGCAGAGGGATATCTTGGAGGGTAACCATCCTGAATTTCTGGGATTTTACACATTTTCTTACTGGCTGTTAGGTCCAATTCTGGCCTTTTGTTTTGTCTTTACTGGGTACACGGAAATAGTGAGAAAATACCCCCTACTTACTAAATGACTGGTACTGGTTCTATTGCTCCTTTTTGTAGCAGTACCTTGACTTCTTTACAGAGATGTGAGAAATGATTGTGTGGAGGCAGGTCAAGTAAATCTCTGACTGCGCTTAACATCCACTTGTCTGACAATCCCCTCCCATTCGTGGGTGAATGTTGTTAATCAGTCCTATGAACCGCTACTTAGCGGGGCTCAATCCAGGGCCTGAAAGTGACCACTGCATCCACGACACCTGGACCCTCTGCAACCGATGGCCATAAGTGTCGACAATCTCCAATACTTGAAATCGTAGTTGAGAAACTGTATGTCCTTTTTCTACAAAGTGTCTTGCTACGGCTGAGGCATGATAGTTGCTCCTGATACAGAATTTGTGTTTGTTCATTCAGAGTCTTGACTTTCTTGCAGTTTCTCCAATGTAATATATCCCAAAGGGACACTTGATGCTGTATATAACATTCTCTGTGGAACATGTCGCGTGATACTTGAGCCCTTTTACCCCTTTCCCAAACAGTCCAAAGGAGCACATGGCCGCAGGGCTCTGTTGATCGGTGAATGGATGAGGATGTGAGCCTCCATCGCTCCGCTGTGGCTGCCGGAATCCTGCAGTTTGAATCATGTTCTCGGCTGAAGCAGGCTGAGTTGTTTGCATCTACTGAGAGCGGAACGTCGCTGCTACAAGATGCCCTATCCCTGAGCGAAATCAGTGCAGGGATTCTCCCGACCGGCCATTTGATCGCAGCGGGTTGGGGGCCGGCGCCATTTTGTGTGGTGTCTGTGTGGTGGGCTGACAAGTTACGGGAGTGATGAGTGGTGACGTAGGCCAGTGGGGCAAGCTTAACCCTGCCGGTAGGCACAGAGAGAGACCGCCGCCGGTGAGTACCACAGTGCGGCAAGGGATCGGCCAGCGTTGCGGGGCCCCTCTACCACGGTACAAGACCAGATGCTCGAAGACCGGGTCTGCGACAGTGTCTGTTGCATCAGGGCAGCGGCGTTGCTAGGGGGGGGTTGAGGGGGCTATAGCCCCGTTTTTTTGGTTGTAGCTCCGGATAGCTACCCTTGAATCTAGCCAGTCCTGACATTAACTGATTTTTTCCAGACCTAGCAACACCCTTGCATCAGGGAAAGAGGTAGGGGCTTGGCAGCGGCATACGTACGGAGGAGGAAAGCTACAGGCGAGTGCCAGAGTCAGCAGGGGACTGGGGGCTGCAGCAGGGCTGGCTTGCCCTGCTGGATAAAGCTGAGTGCAGGGACCAGCCACACGGCAGTGATTGTCATCCCACCAAACGGGGCAGGAGCCCCAACAAGGAGCCAGTAACAGTAAAGCACGGTAGGGACCAGTGTGAGTGAGCACTGTGGTGCATTGAAACCTTGCCTGGCCCATGCGTGGAGAATCTGTGTAGGGGAGTGACATACTGACTCTCCCTGTACTGCCAGACTCTGCTGGCATCTGCACCTTTGCAGCAGCTCTAAGGTCTCATAGGGCTGGTGAACCCTGTCCCTGGGGAAAGGACTGGATGAGAACGGTGCATGTGCCACATTGAGAGGTCACTGCCCCAACCTGCAAGGCTAAAGACAACACACAGATAGGGCAAACTGTCCAGTCGGAGGACACAGAGGGTAGTGGGGTGACAGCCACCCTCTGGCAAAACGGTGAAAGTGAAGGGCATGGACCGTTACCTCACCCCTGGCCACTGAAATCAGGCTCCTCTCTGTACACCTCTGTCAGCAGGCGATGAGTGTGGAGTACATGGACCCCTGCAGTGGACTTACATGGCCGAATGGTGGAGGCAAGCAGCTGGCAGGATTGTGACTGAACTGATGTTGAGCAGCGAAATTCAGGCACTCTCCTAGTAAGTCCAAGGTGGGTGAGCCACTACCAGCATCTTATTGTAACTGGGTGCAGCCTCCATCAATCTCTCCGCTGAGGGGCTCCAGGGCACACACACATCTGAAGCAGCTGCCCCAAGTTGTTGGTCACATACAGGTGGCATCATGGTCAAAGACAAAGCTAGAAAAATAGGGCTACAAAGTAAGATGTACCAGTACACAGTAAACGGCCCCCAGCCCCCCACAGCACACCCTGGGGACTGGGGTGGAGAAACAGGACTCGCAAATCTACCTCTGTGATGTCATGGGTGCCATAGGAGAAAATAGATGGCCTTTCAGCAGCGGTGTCCTTTCTGCGGCAAGACTTGCAACAACTTGCTTCAAGGGTGGGAGAGGCAGAGCAGTGCATCTCGGACTCTGAGCATGCGCTTAAGCACCTGGAAAAATGACTAGCAGCAGTCACCCAGAAACGTACACACCTGTAAAACAGAGCAGAGGGTAGCAAGTGCACCGTAACAATCTTTGCATCCTTGGGGTGCCGGAGAAAGAGAAGAGGCCCAGTATGGAGCTTTTCCTGGAACAATGGCTGGCAGAATTGTTTGCTCCGCAGAATCTCTCTAAGTTCTTTTCCATAAAAAAGGCCCACAGGATCCCAACAGGTCACCCCACTCTAGATGCAAGTCCTCACAAGTTAATCGCACAGCTCTTGAATTTCCGAGACCGGGACGCCTTGTTGCAAATGGCGTGGGCCGCCAGCCCCATCACGTACAATGGCTACCGAATCAGATTCTTTCTGGACTACACGAGGGAGGTCCAGACGGCATGTCAAGCATTTGACTCGGTCAAGAAGAAGCTGAACTCGCTGGGCATTAGGTACACCCTTTTCTTCCTTGTACAACTTAAGGTATACCATGAAGGGACAGTGCACATCTTTAACAATCCAAGGGAAGCTTGGTCCTGGCTGGAGACTCAAATCTTGTCTGAACCCAGATGTCAGCTGCCAGGCAGGCAACCATGACAGGAGCCAGACCAGGGCTTGTCCACGGTTCTGTTTGAATTGCAGACAATGGAATTGCCTATGGACACAGAGGCTGCTTGTTTGAACATCGGCAATGGTTGATGGTGCAGCCAGGCATGCACTGGCCCACATTTTGGTGACTTTAATAAGGGGTTATTGGTCATAGGTGGCCACAGGATGGAGATGGATGCCTACAAACACTGCCTCAGTGGCATCCCACAAATGGCGGACTTTGGATCTCTGCACCCATTCACTGCGGCATTAGGGGGACAAGTGCTTCATGTTGGGGGAAGTACGGGCAGGGTTAGGGAGAGTGTAGAGAAGGGGCTAAGTACCCCCACCTCAACCACTTCGCCCATATTGTCTGTATGTTGGGAACCAGAGTGTGAGACATGTGCGGTACAGTGAAAATACCAATACCGAGGAGAATCCTGGAGGCAAGGTTCCCATTGAGGAAACCATACTTGCATACGAGACAGTATGATGGCCATTTGAATGAACTATTTCAGCCCGTGCTGCGCATAGGCACCTTGAAACTGTTCTAAGGACACGCGTGGAGTTAGCGAATATTGAATTTGAGTACATGTGGTTATTACATTATTTTTTCATATGGGTGTGCTATTGATTAGTACGCCGCCATGGGTGTGACATGCTGCGGTGGTTTTGGCCAGGGCCTAAAGTCTTGGATGCATGGCCGTAGGCGTAGGCCGAAGGCCATACTTCCAAGACTGTAGGCCCTGGCCACAACCACCGCAGCATGTCACATTCATGGATACACCTGTAGTATTGAATATCGATTAGATGGTTCTGGGGAGTGTGTACAGTGTTGGGTGCATGGCCAAAGGCCATGCACCCAAAAACAAAGTTATAAACACTGGAGGTATAAGCCACTGCACACCCATACATTATAATATCTATGGACATACAGGTAGGAGTCTACCCTGTGGCCAGACCCACTGAAGCATACCACAACTATCGATACACCCGTACTACCACACATCACTCAGGTGGTTGTGGGGAGGATCTGCAGTCTTTGGTGCATGGCTGCAGGCTGTAGGCCATACACCGAAGAGTGTAGACCCTGCCCACAAGCAGTGCAGGATATCTCATTCATACATCACACCCACACATTTGATTATGTATCTGGTAGGTGTGGGCAGGGCCTAGAGTCCTGGGTACAAATTGAGTACATGCTACAGTTATAATGTTTCATTGTATGGGTGTATCACTCATGTATAAGCGCCCATGGGTGTAATATGCTGCGGTGGTTGTGGCCAGGGCCTAGAGTCTCGGGTGCATGGCCGTAGGCTGTAGGCCGTATTCCATACTTCCAAGATTCTAGGCCCTGGCCACAACCACTGCAGCATATTACAGAAATTGATACAATTGTAGTATTGCTTATGGGTCAAATGGTTGTGGAGAGTGTGTAGAGACTTGGCTGCATGGCCGAAGTGTTGTTACAAGCCACAATGGGTGTGATATGGTGTGGTAGTTGAGGCCAGGCACCCAAGAACAAAATTATAAGCACTGCAGTTGTAAGCCACTATGAATTTTATACACTGCATACCCATACATTCAAAAATCTATGGTCTTACACCCAACTCTGTAGCCTGTGGCCACAACTGCTGCAGCATATAACAGGCATAGGTACACTCGTACTATGAAACATCATTCAGGTGGTTGTGGAGAGGGCGTAGCGTTTTGGGAGCATGGCCAAAGGCCATGCTTCCAAAACCAACTTTGTAAGTAGTGAAATTAGAAGCCACAATGGTTGCGATATGCTTTGCTGTTTCTGGCCAGGATCCAGAGTCCTGGGTGCATGGCCAAAGGCCATGCAGCCAAGAATGAAGGGATAAGCAGTGAGGTTATAAGTGAACATGGGCGTGGTGTGGTGCTGTGGTTGTGTGCATGTTCTAGTGTCTTGGTTGCATGGCTGCAGAGCATGCACCCAAAACTAAACTTAGAAGTAGTGAAATTAGAAGCACCATGGTTTTGAAATGTAGCGATGGTTGTGGGTAGGACCTATAGTGTGGGTTGCTTGGCCGAAGGGCGTAGGTGGTAGGTTATACATTAAAGATGGTAGGCACAGCCTACAGCCACTGCACCATATTGCTGTTATAGATTAGCCATGTTGATTCGCATATGTATGAAATGACTGTAATTATACGTACTGTTTAATTTGTGCAGAATCCATATATGTGTTACGTGACTGCATTACTTGGCGGACCTAGCCTTTTTTAATTTCTGTGATAAAAGAAAAAAGCATGTTAGTGTTTGCATTTTATGAAGACTTATTACATTGCATAATAGACAGTTTATCTTTTTCCCCCTCATATTTAGTTTACAAACCAGTGTATTGTGCATTTTGCTCAGTTTCTGTGTTTGTTTTTGAAATCCTTGGGTCTGGAGGAAAAAAATCCTTGTCGGATTAAAAAAACCCTTTAATTGATATGCTACAAACTATTTCTTTGCTTTCTTTGAGTGTTTCCTTGTTCTTTGTGATTAATGTTATGTTTGTTGCCTTGTTGCTATTTTTAACAGCAGTTAGATACCAGTTGGCTTTTTTGTAACCGTGCATTTGTTGTTATGCTTCTGTGGTATTCATTTATCTGTGTTGTTGTTATACACTCTTGGGCAGTTAGATACCTGTTGGTGTATTCTAACTGCATGTAGGCTTTCACTTCATTTTTTGGTAATGTTGAAGTACACATTAGTCACTAAACTTTGGCTTTAAAAAGATTAAATACGCATTTGTAAGATTAGCAGGCATTCTCTGCTTTTGAGTAATGTGATATCATTACATTCCACCCATCCACATTTCTTTTTAATGTATGCAGTGTAGTGACCTGCATTGGTTGTAGCTCCTGCATGGTAGATTATACCTACTGTTGTAAAGGTTTTCTTTCCAAGTGACACTTGGCCGTGTGTGAATCCAGTCAGCTTGCAGTTGTTTTTCGTACCATCTGCATTATAACGTAGCAGCATAAGTATTATGTACTTACTATGCGTTTGTATCAGTAAGGTGGAGCGATTGTCTGAATTGCACATAGTACATAATCTGGCATGGTTTGCATTCTGTACCAGTTGCTGAAATGGAATGGATTCACAATTAGGTATGGATACATGCACAAATTGCTCATTTGGGATTTGTTCCTGTATGACATTGCTACAGAGAGTGCATGTATGTTTCCACATGTATGAAATCTGGAAGATTTCATTTATAGGTATGCTTTTGCTTTCCAGTACTTGTAGTAAGTGCATTAGAAATTCTTGTGGATCTTCTTGTGTGTTTATAGTGAATATGACCATTCCAGCACAGTAGTCCAATTCTTGTCTTATTCCGTAAACACTGTATGTGTTGTCAGGATTGATTGTTGCGTTTCTATGAAGGACTACCATTTGCAAACACAATTGGTCCGTACTGTGTAAGTAAATATTGTTAACAATTTGTGGCAATTGAAATAGAATATTAATTTCTACATTTGCATAGCAACTTACACCAGTTTCATTTGAAAATTTGAATGGACCAGCTAGTTCCATATCAGAGTTGTTTTTTTCGAAGTTTCTCTTCCTTCTTTGAAGAAGTACCTGGTTTACTTTCCCTAATAGGTTCTTCTTTGCTTGTGGTAATTGATTAACCTTTTCCTTCTTTTGTTTTCTTTGAAGGATTTTCCATCAGATTCTGTTGCTTTTCTGATTGAATTAGTTTTCTTTTATCACGTTTTAATTTTTCTGGAACAGGATATTGTTTCAGATAGCGGGTGTACAGTGAACGCAGTCTATTGTATTCTAAAATGCAAGGAATATCAGCGGTCACTTTACTTGCATCAAAGTTGATTAGAAATAGACCGTCAAGTGTACGTAAGTGTGATAGTGCTACGTAGCTCATGCCTTCTTTAAAGACTGTGTTTCCTATATCTATCAATGCTTTGTCTAGGGTAAGACCGTGTGATTTATGAATGGTGGCTGCATATGCAAGAGTTAGAGAAAATTGTTCTCTACGTACATACATGTCTTTGAAGAGAAGGAATCGAGCAGTTGAGCTTCTGAAAGTTTGTCAAAGCGAATATTGACAAACTGAATGTTGTTGTCACGTGGATATGATTGAAAGCCAACAACTGTACCCAGTGCCCCATTGACTAGCCCTTGCTCCACGTCAAGGTAACGTTTAAGCATTACTCTACAATTTAAGGATAATTTTAATACTTTTTCCAACCCAGCTGTGTTGGATATTGAATTTTCTAAAGTACCTAGTCTTGTTGTGGCTTGCTCACACATGGGTAGTGTCATGCCATGTACGTCTAGTTTGTCTGTGGTGCAAATTTCAATTATTGGTTGCATTTCCTTATTTAACATTGTTTCATTCTATTTGACACAGCTTGCAAGAGTTGGCATTAAGGCCATACAATTGACATTTTTGTGCGCTAATTGTTCCATAACATCAGTAGCACATGCATTATCGCCATAAAGTACATGAATGTGCCGGTTTTTCAATATTGCTTGTGCTTCCTGAGATAGTACACCAACGCTAATACTTTTTAGGATGTTGGCATAAGTGAGATCTGCAGATTGCCGCATGTTTTCTGTTAATTCTCTGTATTGGAAATGTTGCCAAAGGTTAACATTTCCTATGCTGCCAACAGTTTTACGGCAGAGTTTGTGTCCTACGGTTTTAAAAATAGGTTCACCTTTCGCTGGTGTCAATTGTAGAAGATCTCCGAAAAACGATAATGTTTTTCCCTGCAAAGAGTTCTTCGTAGTTTGTTTTAAGTACTTCTTACAATCTGAGGTGAATCAAAGCCAACATTAGGTTGGAGACCATGCTCACTTCATCTGTTAGTAGCATTTTCATTTGCTTTAATACTCTGCATAGTTCCATTGCAGCTTCTGCTGAAAGTTTGTAGTAGTCTAATTTGTTTTGGTGTTCTACTGGAAGAAGTAGTAATCGGTGTAAAGTGACACCGCCTATGTTGTAGGCAGCTAAACCTGTGGGGGCAGTGACAACAGCTGACTGTTTGTTGTTTGTCAATTGCTGAAGGAACCTGCTGATGATTTTGATTAAGAATGTTTTTCGTGACCCATCTTCACCACTGACGTACAGCAGTATTGGTTTGTAATTTTGGCAGGTACATTCTTTATTTTCGTGTTTAACACCACGTGCAATTTGTTTTGTTACGTCTTCAAAAATGGTGCGCTGATCTTTGTTAAGTTTTGCTTGTTGTACAGTTAAGTCTTCTATATTTGCTTGATAGTGACCCACGGTGTTTTCCACTTCTGTCATAGCTAATTCTGCCTCATTTACTAGTACTGGCTGTCGTAGTGGTTCTTGACTTCCTGTTATAGAAGGTTGACTACTGTAGGAAGAGTCTTTATCTAGTTGGGCTTGAAGTTCTTCTTCGTGTTGCTGTTCATTGTGCAACATTGATTTGTACTGCGTGAAGTTCACATCGGTGATAGTGCTTTCATTTGCTTTGAAAGCATCTTCATAGCAGTCATAGTTATCTAGTATCTCTTCCTCTTTTCCCCATGGTTTAAAAAGTTGTAGCAGAGACATGTAATATAGTTCTTTCTGCTGAGGAGTTTTTAATGACAATTTAACATGATTAATTAAGCTTTGTTTTGTAAGTTTCACTAAGCTGCCTTCACAATCTGTGACTCTATATCTGCCTTTGCTTTCATCGGGTTTTATATTGTTTTTGTATGCAAAGTTTTGAGCTATGTGGTATAGAAACATGCTTTCCAAAGTGCTACTCCTGTTCGGATAGTATGTGTCCAGTAAATTGTTTTTTAAAATGTCTTGGCTGTTGGGATCATTTCTGGCAATTGTTTGTATGTCCTCATATGATTTCAGAACTTGTTTTCTAGATTTAGCAGGACCAAGACTTAGCCATACTATGTTGTCTGATTTTCCGTACAAAGCAGTACCAGTTAAACGATCTGTCGCTTCATAGATGCCACATTCTCTATGAGAGAGCATGTTTATGCCTATGCTGTACAATTTCTGAGATAGTGTTTTGTCTGATGATAAGTCATCCCAGAGGTCTTCAAGCTTTGTTTTTTCTGCTTTTGTTAAGTAGGCTGTATCATATCGTGCAACAGCAGTGGATTTGTCTGCATTGTACTGCACATCTATGTTTGCATTCCATAAGAGGGCAATGATTGCATTGTAATCATTGATACATTTACATTCTTCGGTTCTTTTTATGTAGTACGTGTTCTTAGGTGATTTACCTTTAACACTATGTCGAACTCAAGACATGAAGTTGTTCACTTCACCTGTTTCTGTAACTGGTCTAGGGAAACCAAATCAGCATTTGGTGTAGTATTTCCCTTTGTTTTTGTATTTGTGCCGACAATATTTGCCACATTTGTGTCTTTGAAATTGTAAAATCTGCCCGTAGCGGTCACTATGTGTCCGTTGTGAAGGGATTTGACAAGTGAGATATTTTTGGATGAACTGCAAAACAGTGGCATTAGTGTCGTGACCAAATTTAGGTGCACCTTTGATCCATAAAAGCATGTGAATATGTGGTGCTCCTCTTGCTTGGTATTCTTTTCTCCAAAAGAAGTGCTGCACTTCTCCGAGTGGAGGAACAGTTTTATTTCAAATAAAGTGTAGCATAGCAATGAAACCATGATGGAAATATCTTGACAAATTAACTGGATCTAGAGAGCAAAGTTCTCCAGGTGTTAATAAATGTATGTTGGTTTTGTTGTTGTTTGATATGCGTAGGAACTCATGTAAATCTTCCCATGCATATTCTGCACAACTTAGTGTAACAAACCAAGTCGGTGGTCCAAGGTTTCTGATCATACACCATACGTCTCTGTGCCGTCGGAACCAGTATTCCTTTGTACCACGCATGTTTGCAAACAAATTTGTTATACTTGACTGTAAACCCTCATCTTTTTCTTGTACTCTTTGTAATAATTGCATAGCTGACATATTTTGAAAGTGGGTTCCAGATTTCAAAATGTGTGCAACTCCGTAACATAGGGTTGCTAGTTCACTTTCAAAGAGTAGGTGGAATATGTATTCCACATTTTGTCTAAACCTGGGATCTTGCGAATACATTCGTAATAAGTGGTATTCTGATGCCGTAATCTCGGTGGGTCTATCATCGTACCTTCCACCTTTGCCAGTAGAAAATAGCAGTGGAAAAGCACGTGCTTCTATACTTTTTTCCCATATGCTCATTGGTGAACCTTTGGTTTGTCACATTTGGTAAGTTTCTAGTGCATCATCTATGCTTTCATTGGAATGCAATGGATGAATTGTGTACTGGTCCAAAAGAGTGGATACTGCAGCAGGTTCCAGAAGTTCTAATTGTCCAGTTTCTGATGACTCTTCAATTATTTCAGTTGTTTCCCTTAAGCTTTCTTCAGTATTTATTTCCTTGTACTATTCGTCATTGTCTTTTAGATATTGCAAGGCTTGTCTAAGTTTATGTAAGTCCACCAGTTGTTGCCAATTTATTTTTCTTTTATTGGTACACCATTTACCAAGACAATTAAAGAATGCTCTATTGAACATTGCACTCCTAGAGTGTGTACATTTTCTGTAAGATCTAATGGCAAATAAACTACCTTGCCACAAATGCCTTTCACCAATTCAGAGGGAGGTAATTTTGCTGTTTTTGGGTGAAGGCGTATAATTGCTTGAAATGGGTGAACTGTTTGAATTATGATGCTCTCGTACAAATTGAGTTGTTGCAGGGTTTTTGGTAGTGGGAATAAGTCCAGATTATTTGTGATAGCACGTGAAGAACTTTGGTTGCTGTCTAGTTTTGTAGTGCAGTAACTACAACATATTAGGGGTTCACTTATTTGATATTTGTATTCGGCTAAAAGGTAGAGAGCTAATTCAAACCATTTGGAATCTTCATTGTCTTCTATTTTGTATGCTATGTCTGTATTTTTTGTGTTCCTTTTGTAAAACGTTCTGCGGCAACACACACACACATGGTTTGGTATTTCAGCCGATACACTTTTAAATTTTAGTATTTCTTTTTTGTATGTGTGTAATAGAAGGTTGCTATGTGCAGAAATGTTGGTAGTCTGTTCTAAAACTATTGCATTTTGTAAATGACTTTCACTTCCAAAATATTTTCTCTGGATACGGTCAATTTCTTCTTGTAGATATTTGGGTGTACCATTCAGAAGAGTGTTATTTAAATTGGCTAATTCTGAAGCTGGAGTTTTAGCATAGTATATTTTATACACTAGATTTCTTACATTTGAATGATGTATTTTATATCCTTTTGATATCGTGGAAGGTGCTTTTGCAAATAGGTCCAGAAATGCAGGCTAATGAATGTCCTTGTAGTCCTGTGTATTTGCGCACTGGACAGATATCCATATTTTGCAGCACTTTCATTTTAATTTTGTCTTTACCTTTCACATACTGATTGAGGAACTTACGTAGAGATTTGAAAGATTTGTTAGGAATGGCACACATTGACGTGCACGGCCATTTGTATACTGGACGGTCTGGTTCAGTCGAATCGAGAGGTAATTCTGAGTTTTCAGGGGATACTTTTGTAAGTAGTGTTTCTTGTTCCATGATGCTATTATTGATTTTTTCATACCCTCGTCCACTGCTATGGATGGCAATTGTGTTTGTTTGATTTTGTTTGTATGCTTCTTCATTAAAATATGGTTCTGTGGTTGTTGTGTGACTCCATTCACCTCCACAAATATGTAAGAAGTTATTTTTGTTCACATTTCGTTTATTGATAAGTTTCTTTTGCAGTTTGGTACTCAGTTTTGTTACTGGTTTCATTCTATTTAACATTAATATAAACAACTTCCTTTTGAGAATGATTGCACTGTCCACGAGAGTTTGTAGGATTATTTCTCTACATTAGGTTTTAAGGGGTGAGGATGATTTCGGTCCTCTTCTTATTAGATTCTGAAGGACTCTGTGGCGAAACATTTTTGCTAAAATATTTTTTTTTCTATAGGTTCTTGTTACTATATCAGGATTAATAGGAGCATTGTTAGCAGTACTGGTAGCCGATTTTTTGTGAAGAGTTTTGTGCTTGGTGGCACATTTTGTTGGAGGAGGTAAAGTTTCGGTAGTTGAAGCTTCCTTTGTTTTGCTAAACGACTGTATTAGCTGTTTTGTTCCAATGTTCTCTACAAACTCTGCTACAGATGGATGCTTAGGTTGGAAACTTTTATTTTTATTTGCTCTACTTCTGCGTTCCTTTCTACGCACTTGCCTTTTGGTAGGCATTCTTTGGGGTCTGTTGAAACAAAGAATGCATGGTTTGGTCTGTTGTACAATGTATGTGTGCTGTGTGCATGCGTGCATGAATTTGATGGACAAGCTCTTTGTGGAGGTGTGTGAATGTGCATTGGCCTCTTACAATGATTTGGGAAGGCTATTTTTTTCTGTTTGCATACTACTACAATGTGCTTCAGATGAGAGTAGAAAGTGGGCTAGTGGTGAGGAGAAGCATTAATAGTGAACGTAATGGCTTAAAATTGAAACAGCTATTTGTTTTCTGGTACTAACAGTCTAAGGGATCTGTATGTTATTTGAGTTCCAAACATGCGAGGATATGTGAGTCATTCTGCCTGTTCTTCTTTGTTTAATAAATGGTGATTTGTGGGTAGAATGGTTCAGAAATCACTGTTTGCTTTGGTGCGCAAATTAAATACATAACCCACACAGTCTGTTTGAGGAGTAGTTACAATATGAAGGTCGTATTGTACTTACTTTTTTTTGCAGAGTGGCCAGGTTTCTTCGGATATGTCGTTTGCAGTGTAGATGCTTTTGATTTTCAGGAGAGTAGTCTTCACTGCGATTGTAAAAAGAAGAAGTTAGTAACTTTGTGTGTTTAAATCTGTGATGTTACTGTACATGTTAATTTTGTATTTTTCATCGGAGTATTCTCCTTTGATACTTGAACACAGTGCATGTGTGCATTTCACTTCACTATGTGCTGCCTTTCTATGTTACTTGCAGTATGTCAGTTGCACGTGCTTCAGAAATGCGTACAATTTTTAGGTTACAAAAATGTCTTGTTTCTTTTAAGCTGTGTTACCTATAACAGAGAGGTTTGTAAGCGATAGGTCATTACAGTAATTGGGGAAAAAATCTGTACTTTCATATCATAAGTACGATTTTGAAAAATCGGGAGACCCTCCAAGGGAGATGACACAACAGCAATCGGGAGTGTTTACTTTTTCTGATACGATCGCATTGGAAGTAGCATTTATGTAGGCGGTACACAGTAAAAAATGGTGCCATATTCTAATCGGAAATTGAGTTTCCCACTAAATAGGGAAGGTTCTAACGTATGTATAGGTTATGCGGGAGACAGTAAGAAGTAGTGCGGTTTGTCAATGAAAAATCGGACATCTTGTACTTAAAGGGCGACTGTTGGTATGTATTGGCTATGCAGATTTAGTGGCATTCATTTGTTTAAATGAAATCATAAGGGTTGCACATGTTCTCTGAGTAAAATATCCATACCTGTAGTTTATGCGCATGGATGGAGCTGTACGTAGAAATCTGCGACCCTTGCACAGTAGTTTTTGAAGTAGGTACTTTGCAATGATATGCGACTTGCATTCAGAGTGATCAATAGTACATTTGAAGTGTGAAATTGTGATGACGGAGTTCGATGTAGAGATGGTTAATGTGATTGGTGGATGGTTGGGTGACTGCTTAGCTGTGTCCAATGAGGAAATGTAATCGCAAGTGATGTGGGAAGGGTAGAAGGATTGGCTAAGAGTTACGTGCCGCACGTAGACAACGCTTTTCCGTGGCTAGGGCGTGTCACATACGGGTTTCTACAGCAAATCCAGCATGGAAAGGGGACTGTGGGCATCAGCCAATCAGATGTTCACATTGTTCCTTTGTGTCGAAAGAAGGTGCGTATACTGAAGATGGCAGAGGCGCAGAGGGTCAGGGTTTTGGTCCTTGGAGATATTTTTGTCCAAGGTTTACAGCTCTATGCCGAAAGTAGGCATGTGGCACATCATTTTGATGTGAGAGGAGTGGAGGTGGTGTGGAGCGCTGAGACGGATCGCAATGTTGCAGCACTTCTCCAAATTTGCACCGAGATGCGTACGATGACCACTCCTCATGTGGTACTTTTGCACTACGGTGCTTGCCATTTGGGCTACGTGAGTTCACGTACTTAGTTGAAAGATTTGGAACAGTTGGTTGAAGCAGTCATGAACATCTTTCCAACTGCAAATTTAATTTTTTCTGGGTTACTGCCCAGAGGAAAATGGAAAAATAGTTCTGTTTTCTGTCCTTATCAAATGTCAGCCCTCTGAGAAAGTTCAATCTCCACCCTTAACCTTTCTCCCCTTTCCTCCTCCTCACCTGAAGATTGGTCTTGAATGGATGATATTTGTGGTCTTCTAGCACAGTAATCCTTCTCCTTCTTTCTTCTTTCTTTTTTTTCTGAGAAAGTGTCTTTCTCACGAAAGGAAGCCACAGTGTACTGCTGTGAATAGCACTACCTGCGGCCCCTCTTTCGGGAGGGACAAACTGGGGAAAAAGCCGTCTGGCACAAAAAACCCCAGAGGTGGAACAGCAACAGCGGAGGTCCGTCGTAAGGATTCCGGGTGGAAGGCAGGCTCCGAAGGAACCGTGAGGCAGCCAATAATGACGGTCAGCGAGAGACAACAGAGCGGAGAAAGAACCGGAAAGGAGTCAGAGCAAAGAAGAAAGAAAAAACAAGAGGACCCGAAAAACGGGAAGGTAAGAAGCAGCCTGAAGGGCGGCAGAGGAGAAAAAGGACAAAGGGAGAAACCTAGCATCAGGTGGGTGTGGCTGATAAGCGTTCCGGCTCGCAGAGAAAGAAACACTAGACTGTTACAGCGACGTTCGGAAACGTGGCGGAACTCTGCAATGGCGGCCCCCAAGCCGCACCCTGGACCATAATGTCCATGGGAGGCAGCGCATGACATCAAAGTATTGGGAGGTGTAACGTCAATCGCGGCATGCATGCTTTTATGTTACGTGCTGGTATGTTTTTCTGCAGCCACAAGAACATTGTTCCCAGTAATGCGGCTTATTTTGAAGCAGATGGTGTTGTGTTATCTTCTTTGGGAAATGCCATGTTCTTTTGGAATGTGAGACTTGCTTTGGAGAAGGTTCTGTAACGGTTGTAGGAGTAAAGTAAGAACAAAACATATAAAAAAAGAAACAAAATAACAGGTGTCTGTAAGGCATCTGCCCAAAAAAAAAAGGGTTCTTTTCAGAGCCCACCTTCAAGGGGGAAAAGGTGAATAATATTCAAATGTACAGTCGTCACGCTCGGATCTTGTACGTGTCCGCGAACATGGCGGTAGTTTGGAGGCGGTGCTCGTTACCAACGGGGATTTTGGGGTGGACACGCATGCAAATGAGAATGTGCGAAGGTAGGGATTGGTCAGTAAAGGTCAGTGGGTGTGTTCTGTACGGAGAAATTTAGCCAGAACGTCTTTTCCCTGACAGGAAACCAGACAGCCATGGCTCTGTGTGCTCGAAAACAGATTATCTGGTTCATGCGAGACTCCTGGATACATTGATTGAAGGTGTATGCAGAAATGCTATGTGGAAGTGCACTGGCATGGCGTGTGTGGAATGAGGTGACTGGACTTGGTACCTCTCTGCGCTACTTTACAGACAGAGGGTCATCCTGATATACTTATCATTCATTGCGGAGGAAACAGTTTAGGCCATGTTTCAGAAATTTCTTTACAATTTGCGATTTGCAATGAAGGAAGGAAGGACTTGCGAAAGTCATGGACATGTTTCCAAATTGCAAAATAGTTTTTTCCCGTATTGCACAAAGGCAAAAGTGGATGCGTTCTTCTGCATTTGGCCCACAAATGGAGAAAGCGAGGCGCAATGTGAATAAGGCTGTTTGTGCCTTTCTGAGAGATGTTGGCATGTCCTCATTCCACAATGAAAACATTTTGTTTCGCAGCTCTTTCATATTTCGCAGAGATGGAGTCCATCTCACATATGCTGGCAATCAGATTTTTCTTCGCAATGTACAACATGCATTGCAACTTTTTTTGGAATCATAGTCACCTATTTGGCAATCCGTTTTTTCCAACCTACAGTTTTTGAAGCGCACACAACCCCACCGAAAGGCTCTTTTCAGAGCCACCACTTACTCCCAGTGAACAGTACATTGGTTTTGCTTTGCTTACCCCCTCGATTTTTCAGTGTCCTACGACTGTCCGCAGACTTTAAAAAAAAAATGCGAGGGGGCCTACGACGGACACTTGATGGTTCTATTGTTAAACTGAGAAAGGCGGCTCTGAAAAGAGCCTTTTTTGTAATTTTTGTAATTTTCCAGTTTACTGCTTTTATGGACACGACACACTGGACTGGAGGGCAAAGGAGGGTAAGGAAGGGACACCAACCACGGGGATAAGAAGGGCCAGGTGGAGAGAGAAAGATATACAGTGGGCTTTACTTGGGTAAGGAGCAGTTCTTCTGGTGCTCAGTGACTGTAGCCTCAAAAGCACTTCGAAGACTCTCCCCCTGCAGAGTACTGCGTCACAGTACACACACAATATTGTGACCCTCGAAAGGTAAGGGTCAACAGCATCGCGAATGGCTTGTGAAGCAGCTGGAGGGATGCGCTCCCCCACAGGAGTGTCTCTTGTGGTGAGAGGATCGACACAGAGGATTCTGTGGAGGAACTCAATCTACTACGTTCTTCACATGGCACCACCTTGCGAATGTCCGCATTGTGGAACGACGTTAGGTGTCGCTTCATGGTTGTCGTACCAAAGCTGTACGCACCAGGACTCCCGCGACTCAGCACCAACTGGCACTGGTTGCACCTGACCAGGTTCGCACATGCTTTCGGTACGTTCCCAAAAGCGGAAAAAAACCGCCACACCCACGACTCCCGGCAACTGTTTGTAGTGCGGAGTTCCTCCATCTCATTCTCTTCTTCCTCTTCTTCCTCGATCTCTACATCCTCACCCATATATCCCTCTGCAGGCCCTTGAGGAGGTGGTGGCGGTGGAGGGTTTGCAGGTGGTGCTGAGGCTAATGCAGCAACAGTAGCCATGGATGCCATAAGGATTATGTGTCTAATGCTCGCTACAGTAGTAAAGGCAGCACAACTCTAACTGCTATAGCCAGAAGCACAATGAAGATGAGCTCGGGGGTGTGGCCATTTATAGTGTTGGAGGGGTGCGGCTCGTGACCATATTGATCACTCAAAAGCGCTGCAAAAATTGTAAACGACACGTTCACAGGTAGAGCTATTGTAGTGGTCAAATGGTGATTTTATACTGAAAAATAATTTCCCATGCATGTCTAAGTTATTTTGCAATGTTGCGGAAGCAGACAAAGTGCGCAAATTAGTTCACACGCTCAACGTGGGTGCGGTCACATGATGACGTCCTGAACACATCCACGAGGGAAAAGCATGCCCGCTGGACAGCAAATGCAGACTAACAAACGTGCGCATGCGCACCAGTGTTCTATGGACAGTGTTCGGGTCCTGTAACTAATTAAAAGTGCGACACAAGTGAGACAGACAGTTAGGGACAGGCGGGATGTTGGCAGTACTTATGGGTGTACTGTGCATGGGCGTACCTGATCTGATGACTGTACGAACAACAGGTCCAGTGTCCTTAGGACACCTCCATTTTGTTTGACAACGAACATGCCGGCCACCGCACCTGTTCTACGGACGGCTCCATCTTGCTGCGGACGATACGGACAGGTATAGTGTCCTTAGGACACTTCCAATTTGGCTCATTTACATACATCACGCCCAACTGCTATGTTCTAGGAACATGTTTTATCTCGTTTGTGAGCGGTACGGAGAGGTATAATGTCCTTAGCACGCCCCATTCTGTTCATTTACGCACAACTTGCACAGATGGTGCATTCTAAGATCAGTTCCATCTTGGTCGGCATTGGTACGGGTAGGTGTATTGCTGTTAGAACATCCATATTGTATTGCTTACGGCTAGCTTGAATATGCGCACTGTTCGTGAACATTTTAAGTCTTTTTAAAAAAACTTTCTTTACTCAAACCCTTACTCTACAACAAATATATAAAAATGTTCTAAAAACACACACACACTTCAATCAAGAGAAATACAGGGAGATGCAGACACTGACACGAATATAGGGGAATTAGGGTTCAACACGGGCTGATTGTGAGGAGATGATTTGTGTGGGGAAGAAGGGATGGATGTTTCATCAAAACGTCTATTTTCTTCTTGAAGGTTTGGGGACGGTTCACTAGGGAATGGAGAAGGGGGGGCAGGTACAGGTGGGACAGTGATAACGTATTTTTCCTCTAACAAATTCCTCCACAAATTGTCTTAAACTGTTAAAATTGTCATTTAGTGTGTCCATTTTAAGTTCTGTCCTTTTCAGCCTGTCTTCCTCTGTGTCGTTTGTTGGCAATTCTTCTTTTTTTTCCTGGTCTGCTACAAATAAATATATTTCAAGTGGATTGTGTCCTCCAACGTATTCCTCATCTTTGATGTATTCCATCCAGCTTCAGCTGCTTCAGCACTTTTTTTTGGCAGAGGGCGCCGTGCGTCGATGTCGTCGATTCGATGGTCCCTCGAAGGCCTCCGTCGATGGTGACGCCATCGGGTGTATAAGTAGCACGCGCAGCGCCCGTTGGCCTCAGTTCCGTTTTTTCGCAGTGTACGTTGCTTTGGCAATTCGGCGCGCCTCGAGTTCTGTGAAGAAAGAATAAATACGAAATATGTCTTCGTCATCGACGCCAACCACAACCCCGAAATCGGGTTTCAAAAAGTGCAAGTCGTGCGGCTCAAAAATGTTGATCACCGATCCGCACCGAGAGTGTTTATGGTGCCTTGGAGAAGGTCTCGACATGAAGGCCTGTATGAAGTGTCAGGGGATGATGGGGAAAGCCTTGCGAGAGAGGAGGGGAAAACTGCAGGTAGGTCGTAAGTCCGACCGAAAAGCTTCTAGTGTCGATCGAAGTCCCGTGAGGAGAAATCTCCTCGACGCGAGAGGCATCGGTCCAGATCCTGAAGCGATTCCCATCGCTCGTCGTCTTCGATGAAAAAATCGAAGAAAGGACGCCACAGGTCCCCCTCCACTTCATCTTCGGACAAATCCCCCAAAAGGATGAAATGTCCCCCAAAACATTCATCATCCGAAGAGTGGGAAGGTGTTCGAGAAAGTGAAGCCTTGGTCCGTGCCTTCCTCGGAAGCCGGCCGGGAGCGTTATCGCTCCGATACTCGCACTCCCTCGAGCCCGGGTGATCGAAGGACGAAGGATAGAGAACCTTCTAGGATGCCGAGTGAAAAAGATCGCTCAAGTCGAGTCGACCGCTCGAGGTCACCGACGCCGTCCGAGACCGAACATACCTCGAAGGGCAAGTCTTCGAAGAGTGCCTCGACGCCCTCGAAGCTGATGCCGTCGAAGTCGGGTACTACGTCAACGTTATCGACGTCTTTGTTGACGTCGACGCCGAAGCCCTCGACGCCGAAACTTCCAGCTCGACAAGATCAGCTAGGAAGAGAGAAAGAAAAGGCTAAAACACCTATGTTACATTCAGGACCCATTAGCACTCCTCCTCTACCTCCTCCAGAGAAGGTTTTCAAACCTCTACCTAAGAAGGAGTTTTTCAAATCCTTGACCTCAATTCTTGAGCAACAAGAAAAATCTGATGAGGAGAATGCACCTTTTGGGCTTGAATTTGGTACTCCAATTGTTCCTGAATGCCTGATTTCAGAGGAAAGCAGGATGAAGGATTTGGTTGAAGCATTGCACAATGCAAGTGGTATTGATACGTCCCCAGAAAATGAATTTGGTAGATCAGAGCCAGGTGAACATGCCAATCCATCATACCGTCAGTTAATGACTAAAGTAGTAGATTTTTTGGGTTGGGCCAGACCTACAGCCCAATTTGTCCAAGATGATTTTACAGACATACTGGACCATGGTCCTACTGAAGACCCAATTCTACCTTTCCATGTGTCCTTACAAATAGGGTGTCCAAAAATTGGGAGACTCTGGATTCTATTCCTCCAGTGAATAAATCCCTTGCTTCAAAATGCCGCCCTGCCAGTAGCGCCCCTGGCTATCTGTCTAAACATCCCACTCCTGAAAGTTTGGTCATACAGGCAGCCACAGCTTCTAACAAACTTGCATACCCGTCTATCCCTCCAGACAGGGACGATAAGCGTGTGGATGGCTGGGCACGGAAGGTATTTTCAGCTGGGAGCATGGCATTAAAATCAGCCAACCCCACATGTGCCTTGGCAAAGTTTTCGTACACTCTGTGGGAGTGCATTACAATGGCGGCGGAGCACATGTCAGAAGGGGAAGAACGGGAAGGATTCCTAGCCATTGTTAGAGATGGAACGGAAGCTATGCAGGAATCCCTTGAATCTGGTTTGGACACTGTTGATAGTGTGAGCAGGTCCATGGGCACTAGCACGGTAATGCGTAGATTTGCATGGTTACGGAAGTCGGGTTTTGCACCAGACGTACAGAACCGTCTTCTGAACATGTCCTTTGACGGGTCTCACCTTTTTGTCAGCAAGACTGACGAGAGCCTTGAGACGTTGCAGACCTCAAAGGCAGCTGCCAAGTCGTTGGGAGCTGCTATCGGGCAACCTCAGCCTTTTCGTGCGACAAGTCAATCTTGGAGGGGACGATCCTATCGTTACTACTCCTCATGGAAGAACAAGAGGAATGGCCAGTCAAAGGGGCCAAAGAAAGGCCACTCGCGGTGGACGAGCAAAACGTGCAAAGCCAGCTACAGCCTCCCTGCCATCAGCGGCTGCAGCAACCGCCACAAAACCACTTTGAGGACTTGCATCACAAAACACCTGTAGGAGGCAGGCTGTCACAGCATCTGCAAGAATGGCAAGCCATTACTTCAGATGTTTGGGCTCTAGAAATAATAGCCCAAGGTTACTGCCTTCCTTTTGTAATGCAACCTCAAAGCAATCCACCAGGGAGACACCCTTTGAAGTTTTCGGA
Source organism: Ambystoma mexicanum (assembly GCF_040938575.1). Taxonomy (NCBI): domain Eukaryota; kingdom Metazoa; phylum Chordata; class Amphibia; order Caudata; family Ambystomatidae; genus Ambystoma; species Ambystoma mexicanum. The sequence continues at coordinate 798,856,120 of NC_090938.1, read as the reverse complement.
CCCGCTCCTACAGCAGGAAGTTCTAAACGTGCTGGGGAAAGGTGCTCTAGAACCGGTACCTGCAGCAGAGAGGAACATGGGATGGTACTCCCTGTATTTTTTGATCCCCAAAAAGGACGGAGGACTGAGACCCATCCTGGACTTAAGAAACTTGAACAAGTTCCTCAGGAAGGGCAAGTTCAAGATGGTTACCCTCTCTCAGATCCTTCAGGCCCTTCAACTTCAGGACTGGTTGGTGTCATTGGACCTCCAGGATGCTTATTTTCATGTGCCGATTCATCTCAAGCACAGAAAATACCTGAGGTTCGTGGTTGGCGACTCACATTATCAGTTTCGAGTCCTACCATTCGGATTGACCTCCGCCCGAGTGTCTTCACCAAATTGATGGTAGTAGTGGCAGCGCACCTCAGGAGAGGGGGGATTCATGTCTACCCCTATCTGGATGATTGGTTGATCAGAGCACTGGATCACCTGAAAGTCACCTGCCATTTCCTCCACAGTCTGGACTTCTCCCTCAATTTCAAGAAGTCACAAATGACACCTTCTCAACGGCCCCAATATATAGGAGCTGTGTTAGACACATCCCTGGGAAAGAGCTCGCCTCCCAGGTCGAGGGCTCAAGACATTCTTCAGATGGTTTCCAAATTCCAAAACGCCCAAAATCTCCAGGCCTACGACTTCTTAAGGTTGCTCGGCCTCATGGCATCCTGCATCTTTCTGGTGCCAGAGGCACGTCTGAGAATGAGATCCCTTTAATGGGCCCTAAAGACTCAACGGTCCCAGTTCTCAGGTCGAATGACGGATCTTCTCCAGATTTCGAACAAGGTTCGTGAAGATCTTCTATGGTGGACTTGTTCAGAGAATATCCTGAAAGGAGAACCCTTTTGGCAACCATGGCCGGAGATCACAGTAGTGACGGACGCCTCACTCAAGGGGTGGGGAGCTCATGCCAACGATCTGACAATCAGCGGTCGTTGGTCTCCATCGGAGTCCAAACTACACATCAACCTTCTGGAGCTGAGAGCAATCAGACTAGCGCTGAAGGCTTTCCTGCCATCTGTCAGAGGGAAGAATGTCCTGATAATGATAGACAACATAGTGGCCATGCATTATCTAAACAAAAGAGGAGGTGTAGGGTCCCTACCTCTGTGCAGAGAGGCAATGCAACTCTGGTATTGGGCAATTCAAGAAGGAATCTCTTTAACCGCAGTTCACCTAGCTGGGGAAGAGAATATGACGGCAGATGCTCTGATCAGGCAGAGCACCGTGTCCCACGAATGGGAACTGGCTCAGGAAGTCATTCAAGAGATCTTCGCACTTTGGGGAAGTGGACCTCAAGTGGACCTTTTTGCGACCAGAATCAACCCGGAAGTGCGAAAGGTATTGCTCAAGGGAATTTCCCCCGAGAGGAGCCCTGGGGGACGCATTCGTAGTGGATTGGAATTTCCCACTATTGTATGCGTTCCCTCCGATTCCCGTAATTCCTCAGGTCATCAGGAGACTGAGACGCTTCGGGAGCCGCATGATCCTAATTGCCCCAGATTGGGCCAGGAGAACGTGGTACACGGACCTTCTAGACATGTCCATCTGTCACCCAGTACGTCTTCCTCAGAGAGAGAACCTTCTCTCTCAAATTGAGGGTCAGGTTCTCCATCCAGAGGTCAATACGCTCAACCTTCACGCTTGGTATCTGAAAGGCTGAGATACAAGGATTGGAACCTTCCAGATGACGTCATGGAGGTGTTGCTTTCGGCAAAAAGGCCAGCAACAAAGTCTCTATACCGTTGCCGTTGGAAAAAGTTTTGCAACTGGTGCAGAGAAAAGAATGTCGATCCTTTTCTATGTTCTATTCCGGAAGTACTGTCCTTCCTTCTGACCCTAGCACATAGAGGTCTGAATGTTGGAACCATTAAAGGTTATCTTGCAGCGCTTTCCATCTTCAAGCGCTCGTCGGAAGAATGCTCCTACTTCAAAATTCCTTTGATAGTACAATTCTTAAAAGGACTCACTAATGTATTCCCTCCTCACCCATTTCAAGTGCCAATTTGGGATCTCAATTTGGTCCTAAAATTCTTAATGTGTGCTCCTTTTGAGCCTTTGCACACTTGTCCATTAAGATTACTGACATGGAAAACTACTTTCCTAGTTGCTTTAACATCTGCAAGAAGAGTGAGCGAATTGCAGGCACTGTCGTCTGGGCCACCCTATACTGTGTTCCATATGGACAGAGTTGTGTTGAGGGTTAAACCCTCATTTTTACCAAAAGTGGTATGAGTTTCATTTAAATCAAAAAATTGTGTTACACGCATTCTATCCCCCACCTCATCCTAGTAAGGAGGAGGAAAGATTACACAGATTGGATCCAAAAAGAGCTTTAAGCTTTTACATCTCTAGGCTTTCTAGGCTTACAGTGGACAGCCAACTGTTTATTGGCTACACAGGAAAAAGATTGGGTCAGTCAGTAACAAAACAAACAATATCACGTTGGATTGTGCTTTGCATTTCGGAATGCTACAGACTGGCGGGAAAAGACCCACCAGAAGGTCTAAGGGCTCATTCCACCAGGGGCATTGTTTCGTCTACAGCCCTACCAAGAGGTGTTCCTAAAAGGTCCATTTATGAAGCAGCGACTTGGTCATCGCTGCATACTTTTTCAAAGTTCTACAGCCTAGATGCTTCCCAATCTAAGGAGCTGAATTTTGGTAGAGCAGTCCTACACTCAGCCATCTAAAGATATATATATATATATATATAAAAAAAATCTAATCCCTCCTCCATAAAAATTATCCTTACTGATTTGGGAGTCTATCAAAGATGTGGAATATGTTGGAGGACACAATCCACTCGAAGAACAAGTTACTTACCAACTGGTAACGTTCTTTCGATTTGGATGTTCCTCCAACGTATTCCTCATCGCCCTCCCAACCTACCCCTCTGTAGATTTTTCCGGGCTCTTGCCACTCCAACTCTCGCAAGGCAAATACCTGTCTACCGGCACAGTCTACACAGTGAAAAATCAATAATGAAGGGGGAAAAACATAACTGAGGCCAATGGGCGCCGCGCGTGCTACTTATACACCCGATGATGTCACCCTCGACGGAGGCCTTCGAGGGACCATCGACTCGACGACATTGACGCACGGCGCCCTCTGCTGAAATTTATTTCCGAAGCAGCGGAAGCCGGATGGAATACATCAAAGATGAGGAATACGTTGGAGGAACATCCAATCAAAAGAACGTTACCAGTTGGTAAGTAACTTGTTCACATGTTAAATTCCCATAAAATACTGAACATTATTTTGCTTATGCAGAATACTGTGTACGATTACTATCGCTATCTTCAGACATTTCCCCATGCAGAAAATTCTCCTCCAGCCGCTTCAAAGTACTGCACATTTCTGTATCAAAAGAACAGAAAAAAATGATTTTTTCTGACCCTCATACCAAAAAAAGTACACACACATATAAGAAAAATGAAGTTGACGTACTCTTTTGTTGTAAGTTGTCTTCGCTGTAGTGCGTGTGTCTACTGTCGGTCCTGCCTGCAGAGTTTCTGTGAAGTACTTACATTGGAGTCTTACTTTCTTTTTTTATGGTACAATCCATTTCATTCTACATGGTCATTAAATGCATGATTTTTATTTCAGACGTTTAGGTTTCCCTATTTATTTACTCGTAATTATAATGTCTTTATGTGTCCTTTTCAAAGTTGAGCATTTTTTGTGTAACACAATACTACAATTTCAGATGCCCCCTGACTGTTTGGGTAGTGATGACTTTGTCTGCGCCCGTCCGCAGACAGGCGCTCAGTCCGTGCCTTTCCAATATCGATAGTATTGGGGTTCTGTATGGTCTATGTTATATGTTTATAAAGTAATCAAATTATACTACATATCTCCCAAGATCACATGATGATAGTGTATATTCAGCAGAAAAACTTTATTAACGCAATGTTATGATTAGGTTCCCCTTATGGTAAAGTTGCCCTACTAAAAACCCGTACAATTCACTACAAAAGAACTTTGTTAAGGGGACATTATGGTTAAGTTGCGCTACTAAAAACCTGTGAAATTCACTAAAAAAATGTTTACAAAAAACGTTACAAATGTGACATGGTTCAAAGTAAAACCAAAAACCCCCTGAAATTCGCCAGTTATCATAGGCTAAGCAACCATACCTGCCCACACCACTGTGCACTGGTAACACTAACACCCAGGACATGACAGATGGCATCGCAAATGTCATTGATGACATCACTGATGATATCACATGTGTAGCCCCTTTGTTTTTGTTCACTGCCATATATATATATATATGTATATTCAGTAAAAAAATTGTGTTAAAGGGACGTTATGGTTCAAAATAAAACCGAAAAACCCTTGACATTTGCTAGTTATGGTAAACTAAGCAACCATAACTCGCGCCACCTACGTGCATTGCTAAGACTAACACATAGGACATCAAAGATGACATCACAAATGTCATTGATGACATCACCTGTCTAGCTCCCTCTTTTTTTTTCACTGACATATCTAAGCAGGTGCTTTTCTTCACTGTCACTCAGGAAGTAAAAAAGTAAAAAGTGCTATATTTGTAGTCCTAACCCTTCTCATATTTTATTACAATACTTTCCTTAGGGTACATTTACATTATATCATACATATACATAGGCGAGGAAGGAATCCTGAAACACAAGAATCTTTTCTGTGCATGAATTTATTTAGGTCGGTTATAAACACTTTCTGGTAATACTGCAGGTTTTTTTGCTTACTTTACGTTCCCTGTATATGCTTCTATTTGTATGCATTGTGGTCTCTTCATGTTTTGTGTGTAATAGTAGAATTATGCATTAAGGGAAGCATTCGTAGATGCTTATGTTTCACAGTATGCAAAAATCTATAATGGAGGCATATATCAATTTAGTAGCTAACATGGGAAGATTTCGAATATTGCACCTCTGTAGCGCATGCTGCAGACAATGACTACGTTTCTTCATGAGGTCATTCATGTACTGAAAGAACTCAGTATTTCAATGGAATTTTTTAGCAATGCATTGCCTAATGAACTATTTGGTATAAGATAGTTCTGCAATGATCTCTAATACTTTGCTGCCAATATTATAATGACAATCCCTTGTGGAGGCTCTGCATGAAAATTAAATGCACATGCGATGTCATCAGTGATGTCATCAATGACATTTGTGATGTCATCTTTGATGTCCTGGGTGTTAGTTTTAGCAATGCACGTAGGTGGCGCGAGTTATGGTTGCTTAGCTTACCATAATTAGGGAACGTCAAGTGTTTTTCGGTTTTACTGTGAAGTGTAACGTCCCTTTAACAAAGTTTTTTTTACTGAATATATATATATATATATATATATATATATATATATATATATATATATATATATATATATATATATATATATATATATAGCAGTGAAGAAAATCAAAGGGGTTAAACATGTGATGGCGTCAGTGATGTCATCAATGACATTTGGGATGGCATCTTTCATGTCCTGGGTGTTAGTGTTAGCAGTGCAGAGAGGTGATGGCAGGTATGGTTGCTTAGCCTACCATAACTGGCGAATTTCAGGGGTTTTTCGGTTTTACTTTGAACCATAATGGCGCGTTTGAAAAGTTTTTTTAGTTTTAGTGACGTGCACAGGCTTTTGGTAGGGCAACTTAACCATAACGTCCCCTTAACAAAGTTTTTTTTGTAGTGAATTTTACGTGTTTTTAGTAGGGCAACTTGACCATAACATCCCTTTGACAAAGTTTTTTTGTTACTGAATTTCACAGGTTTTTGGAAGGAGAACTTAATCATAACATTGCGTTAACAAAGTTTTTTGCTGAATATACACTATCATGTGATCTTGGGAGATTTGTAGTATAATGTACTGACTTTATATACATGTAACATAGAACATACAGAACCCCCTCGCTATTGATATTTGTAAAACACGGACTGAGCGCCTGTTTGCGGACAGGCGCGGACGAGGTCAACAGTAACCAAACAGTCAGGGGGTATCTGAAATTGTACTATTGTTTTACACAAAAAATGGTCAACTTTAAAAAAGGACACATAAAGACATGATACGTACTAATAAATTAATATGGACACCTAAACGTGTGAAATGAAAACCATGCATTTAATAATCATGTAGAATGAAATGCATTATACCATAACCAAAAAAAGGTATGCCTCCAATGTAAGTACGTCACAGAAACTCTGCAGCCAGGACCGATAGTGGAAGCACGCAGTACAAGGAAGGCAAATTACAAGGAAATAGTAAGTGGACTTCATTTTTCTTATATGTGTGTGTGCTTTCTTTGGAATGGAGGTTAGAAAAAATAATTTCTTTCTCTTTTTTTGACACAGAAATGTGCAGTACTTTGGAGTGGCTGGAGGAGAATTTTCTGCATGGTGAAATGTCAGAAGATAGCGATAATAATGGTATACACTGCTCTGCATAAGCAAAGTAATGGTCAGTATTTTATGGGCATTTAACATATATATATTTATTTTTAACAGACCAGGAAAAAAGAAGAAAGGCCAACAAACGACACAGAGGAAGACAGGATGAAAATAATAGAACTGAAAATGGACGTACTAAATGAAAATTTTAACAATTTAGGACAGTTTGTGGAGGAGTTTGTGAGAGGAAAAATACGTTATCACTGTCCCACCTGTACCTGCCCCCCTTCTCCATTCCCTACTGAACCATCCCCAAACCTTCAAGGAGAAAATAGACGTTTTAATGAAACATCAATCCCTTCTTCCCCTCACAAATCATCCCCTCATAACCAGCCCGTGTTGAATCCTAATTCCCCTATATTCGTGTCAGTATCTGCTTCCCCCTGTATTTCTGTTGATTGAAGTGTGTGTATGTTTGGATAGTTTTTGTATATTAGTTGTAGTTGAAGAGTTTGAGGAAATCATTTTTTTTTAAAAAGTCTTAAAATGTTTGCGAACAGCGTGCCTGTTCGAGCTATCCGTAAGCAATAGAATATGGATGTTCTTATGGCAATATACCTACCCGTACCAATGCCAACCAAGATGGGTCTGATCTTAGAATGCACCATCTGTGGAAGTTGTGCGTAAGTAAACAGAATGGGGCATCCTAAGGACATTATACCTCTCCGCACCGCTCACAAACGAGATAAAACATGTTCTTAGAACACACCAAGTGTCCGGGATGTCTGTAAATAAGCAAAATAGGAGTGTCTTAAGGACACTATACCTCTCCGTATCGTCCGCAGCCAAGATGGAACCGTCCGTAGAACAGGCGTGGTGGCCGGTATGTTCGTAGTTAAACAAAATAGAGGTGTCCTAAGGACACTGGACTTGTCCGTACAGTCAGGAGATCATGTATGCACATGCGCAGTACACCCATAAGTACAGCAAACATCGCACCTGTCCCTAACTGTCAGTCTCACTTGTGTCGCACTTTTAATTAGTTTGAGGACCCGAAGACTGTCCGTAGGACGCTTGCGCGCATGTGCACGTTTATTAGTCTGCATTTGCTGTCCAGCGGGCACCCATTTCCCTTGCGGATGTGTTCAGGACGTCATCATGTAACCGCACCCACGCTGAGCGTGAGAACTAGTTTGCGCAGTTTGTGTGCTTCCGCAACATTACAAAAGAACTTATACACACAAGGGAAATTATTTCACAGTATAAAATCATCATTTCACATGTCCCATACAATAGCTGTACCTGTGGACGTATTGTTTTAAATTTTTGGAACGCTTTTCAGTGATCAAGATGGTCATGAGCCGCACCCCTCCACTCCTATAAATGGCCACACCCCGAGCGCATCTTCATTGTGCTTCTGGCTATAGCAGATTGAGGAGTGCTGCCTTTACTGCTGTAGTGACCAATAGGAAACTAATGGTTATGGCATCCATGGCTACTGTAGCTTCATTAGCCTCAGCACCACCCCCAAATCCTCCACCACCACCACCTCCCCAAGGTTCTGCAGAGGAATATACAGGTGAGGATGTAGAGATTGAGAAAGAAGAGGAAGAAGAGAATGAGTTGGAGGAATTCCGCACTACAAGCACTCGCCGGGAGTCATGGGTGTGGCGGTTGTTTTCCGTTTGTGGGAACGTACCAAAAGCACGTGTGAACCTGGTCAGGTTTAACCAGTGCCAGTTGGTACTGAGTCGCGGAAGACCTGGTGTGTACAGCTTTGGTTCGACAACCATGAAGCGTCACCTAACTTCGTTCCACAGTGCGGACATTCGCAAGGTGGTGCCATGTGAAGAACGTAGTAGATTGAGTTCCTCCACAGCATCCTCCGTGTCCGACCCTCTCGCCACAAGAGACACTCCTGTGGGGGGGTGCATCCCTCCGGCTGCCTCACAAGCCATTCGCACTGCTGTTGACCCTTACCTTTCAAAGGTGGCAATAGTCTGTATGTATTGAGACGCAGTACTCTGCAGGGGTGGAGAGTTTTCGAAGTGCTTTTGAGACTACGGTCACGGAGCGCCAGAAGAACTGCCTCCTACCTAAGTAAAGCTCATCCTATATCTTTCTGCCCCTTCTTATCCCCGTGGTTGGTATCCCTTCCTTACCCTCCTTTGCCCTCCTCTGCTACTGTATTGTGTGCCCAAAAGCAGTAAAGTGGAAAAGTACAAACATTTTTAAAAAATGGCTCTTTTCAGCACCGCCTTTCTCAGTTTAACAATAGAACTATCAAGTGAGCGTTGTAGGCCTCTGTGCATTTTTTAAGAAGTCCGCGGACAGTCGTAGGACACACAAAAATGGACGGTGCAAGCAGAGCAAAACCAATGGACTTTACACTCGGAGTAAATGGTGGCTCTGAAAAGACCCTTTGGGTGGTGTTTTATGTGCGTCAAAAACTGTAAATTTGAAAAAACGGATTGTCAAATAGGTTATAGTGAATCCAAAAAAGGGCGCAATGCGGTTTGTACATTGCGAAGAAAAATCTGATTTCCAGCATATGTGTTACACCTCGCCCTCGGCCGCGCCATGTTTCCAGGGTCCTGCCTCGTTGCTCTCGTACGAGCAAGAACAATCGGGGAATTTCGGGCAACACTAAAATAAGGGACAGGAAAGTGATCGCCCTTCATAAAGGGTTACGGCGCCGGCATGCGCCCTTCCTATCGCGCTGGCAGCTGCCATGGCAAATAACTGCACGAACTACAACATCCAGAAAACCTGCTACGTTGTAGTGCTCGGCGTTGAGAGGGGAGCCTCATTTTCATACGATACGCCTCTTGTTGTTATTTATTCCACCGCGGCATAGAGAACGCTGCTTCTGTTTAAAGTTACAACCGGCATACTTTCTGAAGTGCCCTCCCGGTATCTTGAATTGTGAAGTCCTTGTTTTCCCGTGTACCGACCCTGCCTGCACACGGACTCCTTATTCTGAATCCCCGATTGAACTGTTTTCTGACCACCCGTGTACCAGACCCCTTGCCTGCTTTCGGAACTCTTGAACACTGATTCTGCTGTTTCGTGACCGCTCGTGTACCAGACCCCTGCCTGCTTCCTGGACTCTGAGACAGTAACTACTCCGGTAAGAGAAACTCTAATTGGAACACCATTTTTCTGTGGAATTCGACTTCCTAAGTGCATCTTCTGAACGCTTTGCTGTGGTGCACCATCCCGAATCCAGTGCGACCCTCGTTCCGTTCGGGGATAGCTACCTTACTAACCTCCCTATTTTTTATTTTATACTTTCGTTGTTTTCCAGGACTCTTTTTTCAATCCTGTTTCCATCAGGGGTAAAGTATAGTTTTTCTTGGTTTTTCCATACTGCAGAATTATACGTTAGCCATATACTAAGACCTCTCTACTTTATAGGTTACTCCGGTTCCTTTGGCTTAAGGGGAGATTAAACCAGGTACTACTAAAGGGGAATAGTCTTGGGAATAAACCAGTTTCACTATTGGCAGATTATTTACTTGTTATCCTTTCCTTTACAGCCTGGGTTTGAGACGGTCGGTTCTCCCCGCTTTTTTGATCGATCGGTCCCCTTGTCTGTACAGTTCAGCAAGTGGTCATATCGGTTTAAAGAGCTCATTCCCTCACAGAGAGGAGGCTTGGGTAGGAGGCTCCAATCCTAGCTTCTTCAAGCAACTCCCCAGCAATAGAGGTCCGGCCTGTTTACGCACTCTCCATATCGGTGAGTAACAGAAACAGAAGCCATGGAAGAAGTTGATCCTTTAACCACCTTGGTCCTCCTGGTATCCGAACTTCGTTCTGATATGACAACCGCACATAGTGCTCTCCATCAAAGGATCGACAATTTGCAGAGTTTCCCAAGCCCCCACACCTTGGGGGTGGATACGTCTGCTGCTACGGCATCAGGTTCAACCGGTCCCATACCCTCTGCCTCTGGCTTTACGACTACCCCGGTGCTTATGGCTACTCAATTCCCACTGGCCCCCCCAGAACGATTCTCCGGGGATCCTAAACATTATCGCACGTTTATCAACCAGTGCAAATTACATTTTCTCTGTCGGCCCACTGCTTTCCCTAATTCTACAACGAAGGCAGCTTTTGTTCTCTCTCATCTTGGGGGTACCGCAGCCGCTTGGGCTAATCCGTTACTGGAATCTAATAGTTACGTCCTATATGACTGCGATGCTCTCATCACGGCCATGAACAGAGTATTTGACACCCGCTATTTGACACCCGCTATAAATCCCAGGCTACATACCTGGAGTTCCTCAATCTGCGTCAAGGCACATCCTCTTTGTTTGCATACCTTACTAAATTCAATCAGTTGGCAGCTGAAACTGATTGGCCGGAGGAGAAAAAATCAGCTGTGTTTTACAAAGGGTTGTCAGAGGAATTGAAGGACGTTTTGGCCACAGTACCAGTGGTTCCAACCACTTTTGGTGAACTATTAGACCTGGTGTTACAAATAGATGCTAGAAGAACCGAAGGAAGGGGTGAACGCAAGTCACCAGCCCCTGTTACTCTGCAGGTGGAACAGTCTTCTCCTTCTACTTCGCTTCCCGAACCTATGCAGATCGGGGCAGTAAGAGGTCCTTTGACTTCTGCACAACGGGATTATCGCAGAACGCATAAATTATGCATGTATTGCGGATCTGCTGAACACCTTCTGAAAGACTGCCCTAAGAGACCTGTCAAAAAGCCGGGAAACGCCAGAACCCGGCGATAGACAGGGTCCCTACGCCGGGGGTGCTTTCTTTGGACTCTCATGCTGCTGTTGCTATTCCTGTTAGCCTTCCTGTGGTATTTACCACTGATGATAGTACCTTTACTTCCTTGGCGATCATTGATTCCGGGGCCACCGGGAATTATATGGATTACGATTACGCCACAAGTAAGAACGTTTCGGTTGTCTCTAAAGCCCAACCCGAGGCTGTTCATGCTGTGGACGGTACATCCTTGGTCTCTGGCCTAGTTACACAAAATACCTCCTTAATTCATATGCAAACCAGGGAAGGACATGCTGAGTCGATCTCCTTCGATCTCATTAAAGCCCCTCAATTCCAGGTCATCTTGGGCATCCCTTGGCTGCAACATCATAATCCAGCCATTGACTGGACAAGAAAAACGGTGCAGTTTCCTTCCACTGAGTGTAACGAAAAGTGTTTCCTAGACACTAGTGTGTCCTCTGAGTCTTCTTGTCAAGCCTTGGTAGCATCTATGTCCATGATTGGAGCCATTACTAAATCTCCCGAAACCGAAATCCCTCCTGAATACAAGTCATTCTGTGATGTGTTTGACAAGGGAGGGGCAGACCACTTGCCACCTCATAGGCCTTACGACTGCCCAATCGATTTACTGCCAGGTGCTAAGGTCCCGGCGGGTAGGGTCTATTCCCTCACGGTTCCAGAAGATAAAATATTAAAGGAGTATATTGACAAGGCATTGGCCACTGGGTTCATTAGACCTTCCAGGTCCCCTGCGGCTTCTCCGCTCTTTTTCGTTCCAAAAAAGGAGGGCGACCTCCGCCCCTGTATTGATTATCGGGCATTAAACGCGGTGACGGTAAAAAATCAATATCCCCTCCCGCTCATTTCAGTACTCTTAGATCAGCTTGGTTCTTCTGTAGTCTTTACCAAGCTGGATCTTAGGGGTGCATATAATCTCGTTCGAATGCGAAAAGGGGACGAGTGGAAGACCGCATTCAAAACACGCTACGGACTGTATGAATATCTGGTGATGCCGTTTGGTCTCTGTAATGCCCCGGCTACCTTCCAGGCATTCATGAATGATATTTTCCATGACTGTTTGGATCAGTTTGTTGTAGTATATTTGGACGATATCCTCATATATTCACCCTCCAGTGAGGAGCACACGAGGCACGTGCAAATAGTCTTGCAACGGTTGAGGGAAAACCACCTGTTTGTCAAAGCTGAAAAATGTGTCTTCAACTCCACTTAAGTGGAGTTTCTTGGCTACGACCTGACTAGTAGGGGTATAAGGATGAGTCGCTCTAAAGTCAGGGCTGTATTGGATTGGCCTGTTCCTACGTCGATTAAAGCCTTGCAATCCTTTCTGGGGTTCTCGAACTTTTATAGGCGCTTCATCCGTTCTTTTTCTTCTATATCTGCGCCATTGACGGCTTTGACCAGCTCTAAGAAATCCTATCAATGGAACCAGGAGGCACAAAGAGCCTTTGACACCCTTAAGGCAGCTTTCACTTCCGCCCCAGTGTTACAGCACCCTAATCCGTTACTCCCATTTTTGGTGGAGACCGACGCCTCTGGCTCGGCTATTGGGGCGGTTCTATCTCAAAAGTGTCCGGATTCAGGGGAAGCCCATCCGATTGCATTCTTCTCAAGAAAATTGACGCCCTATGAGCGCAATTACCCAATCACAGAAAGGGAACTCCTAGCCATAAAAGACGCCTTTTCCGAATGGCGGCACCATCTTTTGGGGGCTCGACATCAGGTCACAGTTTTTTCGGATCATCGGAGCCTTTTGGCGTTTAAATCAATGAAATGTCTTACTGCACGACAGGCTCGCTGGCATCTTTTCTTTTCTCAGTTTTATTTTACCATCACATATCGCCCGGCACGACTGAATACTTGTGCAGATGCTTTGTCACGTATTGCCTCCCATTCTGACAACAAAACCTCTGACAAACCGCTCTTGTTACCACGTAACGTTGTTTGTGCCTGCACTCCTCAACCTAGCCTGCGGACTTTGGTTTCGGATTGGGTCTCCGAGCATAAAGAAGAATGTGAGAGACTCAATCTTGATGTGGTTCAAGGCCTACCCTACATCCAAGGACGCTTGTTTGTGCCTCCAGGACAGGCACGACTACGTGCTCTGGCCTGGTCTCATGATTCCCTATGTGCGGCTCATCCGGGTCAGCAAAAGACGCTGGAGGGATTACGCCGTTGGTCCTGGTGGCCTACCATGTCAAGAGATGTGATTGACTATCTGGCATCCTGTTCTATATGTTCCCAATGCAAGGTCTCCCGCTCCAAATCTGTGGGTTTGTTACGCCCTCTCCCTGTGCCTCACAAACCATGGTACATGGTTTCCATGGACTTTATTGTGGATTTACCTCCTGTGAAAGGTTTTGACACCATCTGGGTAGTAATTGATTACTTCACCAAGATGGCGTTGTTCATTCCATGTACAGGTCTTCCTTCTGCCCCTGTGTTGGCTTCCCTTTTTCTCCAGAATGTTTTTCGGTTCTTTGGATTGCCTGCCATCCTGGTTTCGGATCGTGGTTCTCAATTTACGTCACGTTTCTGGAGGGCTTTGACTGCTTCATTGGGTATTGACGATCGGTTCAGTTCTGCTTATCATCCTCAGACGGACGGGCAAACCGAAAGGGTAAATGCCACCCTTGAACAATTTCTCCGGTGTCTCTGCCTTCGTTTCCAAGCATCCTGGTTGACGATGCTTCCCTCTGCCGAATTCGCTTACAACAATTCCTTGCATACCGCCTCAGGGGTTTCCCCGTTTTTTGCCCTATACGGTTGCCATCCACGATCTTTACCGTTTGATCCTACGCTTCCCATTGATAACCCGGCGGCTCGGGACTGTGTAAGGGAATTGGTGACGACCCGTAGTACGGTTCGCTCTCATCTGCTTCTAGCTCAGGCCAGGGCAAAGAAAAATGCTGATCGTCACAGAAAACCGGCACCTACTTACAAGGTGGGCATGAAAGTTTGGTTGTCCACCCGTAATTTGCGGATTCCTGGCAAACGCTTGTTGTTACCTAAATTCGTGGGTCCTTTTCCCATTATTGAGATCATTAATCCAGTGGCTGTACGCCTTTCTTTACCTTCCTCGTGGAATCAACATCCGGTATTCCACGTATGTCTCCTGAAGCCTTGTCCACCCTCTGTTCGGCTATCCGATCGCCCTCCTCCGATTCAAGTGGATGGGGATGAGGAATACGAAGTGGCGGACATCCTGGATTTCCGTCTCCGTAGGGGGCGCCCCTTTTATTTGGTGGATTGGAAGGGTTACGGTCCCGAAGACAGGTCCTGGGAGCCCTTGTGCAATATACATACTCCGGCTCTCTTGCGCCGTTTCCATGCACGGAGGGGGTCTGCGCCGCCTTTGGGGGTGGATGCTGTTACACCTCGCCCTCGGCCGCGCCATGTTTCCAGGGTCCTGCCTCGTTGCTCTCGTACGAGCAAGAACAATCGGGGAATTTCGGGCAACACTAAAATAAGGGACAGGAAAGTGATCGCCCTTCATAAAGGGTTACGGCGCCGGCATGCGCCCTTCCTATCGCGCTGGCAGCTGCCATGGCAAATAACTGCACGAACTACAACATCCAGAAAACCTGCTACGTTGTAGTGCTCGGCGTTGAGAGGGGAGCCTCATTTTCATACGATACGCCTCTTGTTGTTATTTATTCCACCGCGGCATACAGAACGCTGCTTCTGTTTAAAGTTACAACCGGCATACTTTCTGAAGTGCCCTCCCGGTATCTTGAATTGTGAAGTCCTTGTTTTCCCGTGTACCGACTCTGCCTGCACACGGACTCCTTATTCTGAATCCCCGATTGAACTGTTTTCTGACCACCCGTGTACCAGACCCCTTGCCTGCTTTCGGAACTCTTGGACACTGATTCTGCTGTGTTTCGTGACCGCTCGTGTACCAGACCCCTTGCCTGCTTTCGGAACTCTTGAACACTGATTCTGCTGTTTCGTGACCGCTCGTGTACCAGACCCCTGCCTGCTTCCTGGACTTTGAGACAGTAACTACTCCGGTAAGAGAAACTCTAATTGGAACACCATTTTTCTGTGGAATTCGACTTCCTAAGTGCATCTTCTGAACGCTTTGCTGTGGTGCACCATCCCGAATCCAGTGCGACCCTCGTTCCGTTCGGGGATAGCTACCTTACTAACCTCCCTATTTTTTATTTTATACTTTCGTTGTTTTCCAGGACTCTTTCTTCAATCCTATTTCCATCAGGGGTAAAGTATAGTTTTTCTTGGTTTTTCCATACTGCAGAATTATACGTTAGCCATATACTAAGACCTCTCTACTTTATAGGTTACTCCGGTTCCTTTGGCTTAAGGGGAGATTAAACCAGGTACTACTAAAGGGGAATAGTCTTGGGAATAAACCAGTTTCACTATTGGCAGATTATTTACTTGTTATCCTTTCCTTTACAGCCTGGGTTTGAGACGGTCAGTTCTCCCCGCTTTTTTGATCGATCGGTCCCCTTGTCTGTACAGTTCAGCAAGTGGTCATATCGGTTTAAAGAGCTCATTCCCTCACAGAGAGGAGGCTTGGGTAGGAGGCTCCAACCCTAGCTCCTTCAAGCAACTCCCCAGCAATAGAGGTCCGGCCTGTTTACGCACTCTCCATATCGGTGAGTAACAATATGTGAGATTGACTCCATTTCTGCAAAATATGAAAGAGCTGCGAAACAAAATATTTTTATTGTGAAATGAGGACATGCCAACATCTCTTAGAAAGGCACAAACAGCTTTATTCACATTGCGCCTGGCTTTCTCCATTTGTGGGCCAAATACAGAAGAACGTAGCCATATTTGTCTTTGTGCAATACGGGAAAAAACTATTTGGCAATTTGTAAACATGTCCATGACCTTTGCAAGCCCTTCCTTCATTGCAAATTGCAAAGAAATTCCAGAGACATGCCCTTAACTGTTTACTCCACAATGAATGATAATTATATCAGGATGACGCTTTGTTTGTAAATGAGCACAGAGAGGTACCAAGTCCAGCCACCTCATTCCACGCACGCCATGCCAGTGCACTTCCACATGAGGAAATCCAAGATCTGCTGATAGACCGCAACTTTCTGCATGCACCTTCAACCAATGTATCCAGGAGTCTCCCAAAATAAAATCCAGATAATCTGTTTTCAAGCACACAGAGCCATGGCTGTCTGGTCTCCTATCAGGGAGAAGACGGTCTCACTAAATCTCTCCGTTCAGAACACACCCACTGAAATTTACTGACCAATCCCTAGCTCCGCTCATTCTCATTTGCATGTGTCTCCACCCCAGAATCCCCCTTGTTAACAAACGCTGCCTGCAAACCACCGCCATGTCCGGAGACACGTACAGGATCAGAGCGTGATGACTGTACATTTAAGTATTATTGCTCTTTTCCCCTTTAAGGTGGGCTCTGAAAAGAACATTTTTTTTGTTTTTGGGCAGATGCCTTACAGACACCTGTTATTTTGTGTTTTTTAAAATATTTTTTGTTCTTACTTTAGTCCTGCAACCATTACAGAATGTTCTCTAAAGCAAGCCTTACATTCCAAAAGAACATGGCATTTCCCAAAGAAGATAACGCAATACCATCTGCTTCAAAATAATCCGCATTACTGGGAACAATGTTATCGTGGCTGCAGAAAAACATACCTTCTCGTAACATGAAAGCACGCATGCCGCGATTGATGTTACACCCCCCAATACTTTGATCAGGACAGAAAACAGAACTGTTGCCCCATTTTCTTCTAGGGAGTAAACCAGAAAAAATTATTTTCGCAGTTGGAAAGATATTCATGACAGCTTGAACCAACTGTTCCAAATCTTCCAACAAAGTACATGAAGGCACGTAGCCCAAATGGCAAGCACCGTAGTGCAAAAGTACCACATGAGGAGTGGTCATCGTATGCATGTCTCTGCAAACTTGTAGAATTGCCTCAACATTGCGATCACTCTCAGCGCTCCACACCACCTCGACTCCTCTCACATAGAAATGGTGTGCCACATGCCTACTCTCGGCATATTGCTGTAAACCATGGACAAAAATATATCCAAGCACCAAAACCCTGACCCTCTCCACCTCTGCCATCTTCAGTATACGACCTGTCTTTTGAGACAAAAGAACAATGTGAACATCTGATTGGCTGATGCCTACAGTCCCCTTTCCTTGCTGGATTTGCTGTAGAAACCCGTATGTGACACGCCCTAGCCGCGGACAAGCGTTGTCTACGTGTGGGATGTAACTCTTAGGCAGTCCTTCTACCTTTTCTACATCAGTCGCGAATCCATTCCCTCATTGGACAGAACTAAGCAGTCACACAACCATCCACCAATCACAATCAACATCGCTAAATCTAACTCCGTCATAAAAATTTCGCACTTCAAATGTACTATCGATGACTCTGAAGGGAAGTCACATATCATTGCAAAGCACCTTCTTCAAAAACTAGTGTGCAAGTGTCGTGGATTTCTACGTACATCTCCATGCATGAGTATAAAGTACAGGTATGCATATTTTAGTCAGAGAACATGTGCAACAGTTATGATTTTATTTAAACAAATTAATGTCAATAAATATGCATAGGCAATACATACCAACGCTCCCCCTTTAAGTGCAAGATATCCGATTTTTCATTGGGAAACCGCACTACTTCTTACTGTCTCCCGCATAACCTATACATACGTCACAACCATCCCTATTGAGTGCGAAACTCTATTGTCCATTAGAAAATGTCTGAATTTTGTAACGTTTACTGCCTACATTAATGCTACTTGCAATGCGATCGTATGAGAAAAATAAACGCTCCCGATTGCTGTGGTGACATCTCCCTCTGAGGGTCTTCCGATTTTTCGGAAGCGTACTTATAATATAAAAGTAGAGGAATTTTTCCCATCTACTATAATGACCTTTCCCTTACAAACCTCTCTCCTATAGATAATACACCTTTAAAAAAACAAGGCATTTTCATAGCCTAAAAATTGTACTCATTTCTGAAGCACGTGCAACTAACATACTGCAAATAACATACAGAAGTAGCACATAGTGAGGTGAAATGCACACATGCACTGTGTTGAAATATGAAAGCAGAATACTCCGATGCAAAATACGAAAGTAACGTGTATACTAACATCACTGCTTTAAGCACACAAAGTTATACATTTTTTTTTTTTTTACAACCATAGTGAAAACTACTCTCCTGAAAATCAACAGCCTCTTCACTGCAAACAACATATCCGAAGAAACCTGGTCATTCTGCAAAAAAAAATAAGTACAGTACTACCTTTATATTCTAACTATTACGCAAATAGACTGTGTGGGTTGTTTATTTAATTTGCGCACCAAAGCAAACATTTATTTCTGAACCATTCTACCCACAAATCCCCATTTATTAAATAAAGAATAATAGGCAGAATGGCTCACAAATACTTGTGTGTTTGTAACGCAAATAACATACAAAATCCTCATTATGTTAGTAATAGAAAACAAATAGGTGTTTCAATTTTATGCCATTACGTTTACTGTTAATGCTTCTCCTCGCCACTAGTCCACTTTGTACTCTCATCCGAAGCACATTGTAGTAGTATACAAACAGAAAAATAGCCTTCCCAAATCATTTTAAGAGGCCAATGCACATTGACGCACCACCACAAAGAGTTTCCCCATCAAACGCATGCACACAGCACACATACATTGTACAACAGACCAAACCATACCTTCTTTTTTTCAACAGACCCCAAAGAATGCCTACCAAAAGGCAAGTCCGTAGAAAGGAACGCAGAAGTAGAGCAAATAAAAATAAACGTGTCCAACCTAAGCATCCATCTGTAGCAGAGTTTGTAGAGAACGTTGGAACAAAACAGCTAATACAGTCGTTTAGGAAAACAAAGGAAGCTTCAACGACCGAAACCTTACCTCCTCCATCAAAATGTAGCATGAAACACAAAACTCCTCACAAAAAATCGGCTACCAGTACTGCTAACAATGCTCCTATTAATCCTGATATAGTAACAAAAAACCATAGTAAAAAAAAGTATTTTAGCAAAAATGTTTCACCACAGAGTCCTTCAGAATCTAATAAGAAGAGGGCCGAAATCATCCTCAACCCTTAAAACCTACCGTAGAAAATTAATCCTACAAGCTCTCGTCGACACTGCAATCCTTCTCAAAAGGAAGTTGTTTATATTAGTGTTAAATAGGATGAAACCACTAACAAAATTAAGTACCAAACTACAAAAGAAACTTATCAATAAACGGAATGTGAACAAAAATAACTTCTTACATATTTATGGAGGTGAATGGAGTCACACGACAACCACAGAACCATATTTTAATGAAGAAGCATACAAACAAAATCAAACAAACACAATTGTCATCCATAGCAGTGGACGAGGGTATGAAAAAATCAATAATACTATCATGGAACAAGAAACACTGCTTAGAAAAGTATCCCCTGAAAACTCAGAATTACCTCTCGATTCGACTGAAGCAGACCGTCCAGTATACAAATGGCCGTGCACATCAATGTGTGTCATTCCTAACAAATCTTTCAAATCTTTAAGTCAGTTCCTCAATCAGTATGTAAAAGGTAAAGACAAAATTAAAATGAAAGTGCTGCAAAATATTGATATCTGTCCAGTGCGCAAATACACACGACTAAAAGGACATTCCTTAGCCTGCATTTCTGCACCTATTTGCAAAAGCACCTTCCATGATATCAAAAGGATATCAATACATCATGCAAATGTAAGAAATCTAGTGTATAAAATATATACTATGCTAAAAGTCCAGCTTCAGAATTAGCCAATTTCAATAACACTCTTCTGCATGGTACACCCAAATACCTACAAGAAGAAATTGACCGTATCCAGAGAAAATATTTTGGAAGTGAAAGCCACTTAGAAAATGCAATAGTTTTAGAACAGAGTAGCAACAATTCTGCACATAGCAACCTTCTATTACACACATACAAAAAAGAAATACTAAAATTTAAAAGTGCATCGGCTGAAGTACCAAACCATGTGTGTGTGTGTGTTGCCGCAGAACGTTTTACAAAAGGAACACAAAAAATGTAGACATAGCATACAAAATAGAAGACAATGAAGATTACAAATGGTTTGAATTAGCTCTCTACCTTTTAGCAGAAAAATATATGAAATAAGTGAACCCGTAATATGTTGCAGTTACTGCACTACAAAACTAGACAACAACCAAAGTCCTGCACGTGCTATCACAAATAATTTGGAATTGTTCCCACTACCAAAAATAATCCTGCAACAACTCAATTTGTATGAGAGCATCATAGTTCAAACAGTTCACCCATTTCAAGTAATTATACGCCTTCACCCAAAAACAGCTAAATTACCTCCCTCTGAATTGGTGAAAGGCATTCGTGGCAAAGTAGTTTATTTGCCATTAGATCTAACCGAAAATGTACACACTCTACGAGTGCAACGTTCAATAGAGCATTCTTTAATTTTCTTGGTAAATGGTGTACCAACAAAAGACAAATAAAATTGGCAACAACTGGTGGACTTACACAAGGTTAGACAAGCCTTCCAATATCTGAAAGACAATAATGAGTACTACAAGGAAATAAATAGTCAAGAAACCTTAAGGGAAACAACTGAAATAATTCAAGAGCCATCAGAAACTGGACAATTTGAACTTCTGGATCCTGCTGCAGTATGCACTCTTTTGGACCAGTACACAATTCATCCATTGTGTCCCAATGAAAAAATAGATGATGCACTTGAAACTTACCAAATGCGACAAACCAAAGGTTCACCAATGAGCATATTGGAAAAAAGTATAGAAGCACGTGCTTTTCCACTGCTATTTCCTCCTGGCAACGGTGGAAGATATGATGATAGACCCACTCAGATTACGGCATCAGAATACCGCTCTTTACAAATGTATTTGCAAGGTCCCAGATTTAGACAAAATGTGGAGTACATATTCCACCTTCTCTTTAAAAGTGAACTAGCAACGCTATGTTACGGAGTTGCACAAATTTTGAAATCTGGAACCCACTTTCAAAATATGTCAGCTACGCAATTAATACAAAAAGTACATGAAAAAGATGAGGTTTTACAATCAAGTATAACAAATTTGTTTGCAAACATGCGTGGTACAAAAGAATGCTGGTTCCGACGGCACGGACACGTACGTTGTATGATCAGAAACCTTGGACCACCGACTTGGTTTGTGACACTAAGTTGTGCAGAATGTGCATGGGAAGATTTACATGAGTTCCTACACATAGCAAACAACAACAAAACCAACATAGATATATTCACACCTGGAGAACTTTGCTCTCTAGATCCAGGTAATGTGGCAAGATATTTCCATCATTGTTTCATTGCTATGCTACACTTTATTTGCAATAAAACCATTCCTCCCCTCGGAGAAGTGCAACACTTCTTTTGGAAAAAAGACTATCAAGCGAGAGGAGCACCACATATTCACATGCTTTATGGATCAAAGGTGCACCTACATTTGCTCACAACAGTGATGCCACTGTTTTGCAGTTCATCCAAAAATATGTCACTTGTGAAATCCCATCACAACGGACACATGACCTGCATGGGCAGATTTTACAATTTCAAAGACACAAATGTATTGTCATCGCAAAGACAAAAACAAAGGTAAATACTACACCAAATGCCGCTTTGGTTTCCCTTGATCAGTTACAGAAACAGGTGAAGTGAACAACTTCATGTCTTCAGTTCGACATAGTGTTAAAGGTAAATCAACTACGAACACGTATTACATAAAAAGAACAGAAGAATCAAAATATATCAATGATTACAATGCAATCATTGCCCTCTTATGGAATGCAAACATAGGTGTGCAGTACATTGCAGACAATTCTACTGCTGTTGCACGATATGTTACAGCCTACTTAACAAAAGCAGAAAAACAGAGCTTGAAGACCCCTGGGATGACCTAGCATCAGACAAAACACTATCTCAGAAATTGTACAGCCTAGGCATAAAAATGCTCTCTCATAGAGAATCTGGTGGCTATGAAGCAGCAGATCGTTTCACCGGTACTGCTTTGTATGGAAAGTCAGACAACATAGTATTGCTAAGTCTTGGTCCTGCTAAATTTAGAAAAAGGGTTCTGAAATCATATGAGGACATAGAAACAATTGCCAGAAATGATCCCAACAGCCAAGACATTTTAAAAAACAATTTACTGGACACATACTATCCAAACAGGAGTAGCACTTTGGAAAGCATGTGTCTTTACCACATAGCTCAAAACTTTGCATAAAAAATAGTGTAAAACCTGATGAAAGCAAAGGTAGATATGGAGTGACCGATTGTGAAGACAGCTTAGTGAAACTTACCAAACAAAGCTTAATTAATCATTTTAAATTGTTATTAAAAACTCCTCAACAAAAAGAACTCTGCCACAACTTTTCAAACCGTGGAGAAAAGAGGAAGAGATACTAGATAACTATGACTGCTATGAAAATGCTTTCAAGAAAATGGAAGCGCTATCACCGATGTGAACTTTACACAGTACAAAACAATGTTACACAATGAGCAGCAACACGAAGAAGAACTTCAGGCCCATCTAGATAAGGACTCTTCCGACAGTAGTCAACCTTCTGTAACAGGAAGCCAAGAACAACTAGGACAGCCACTAATAGCAAATGAGGCAGAATTGGCATGACAGAAGTGGACAACACCATGTGCCACTATCAAGAAGATAGACTTAGCTGTACAACAAGCAAAACATAACAAAGATCAGCGCACCACTTTTGAAGACGTAACAAAACAAATTATACATGGTGTGCAACATGAAAATAAAGAATGTACCTGCCAAAATTACAAACCTATACTGCTGTATGTCAGTGGTGAAGCTTGGTCAGGAAAAACATTCTTAATCAAAATCATCAGCAAGTTACTTCAACAATTGACAAACAACAAACTGTCAGCTGTTGTCACTGCCCCTACAGGTTTAGCTGCCTACAACATAACAAACTTTCTGCAGAAGCTGCAATGGAACTACGCAGAGTATTAAAACAAATTAAATTGCTACTAATAGATGAAGTGAGCATGGTCTCCAACCTAAAGTTGGCCTTGATTCACCTCAGATTGCAAGAAGTACTTAAAACAAACTACGAAGAATTATTTGCAGGAAAACACATTATCGTTTTCGGAGATCTTCTACAATTGACACCAGTGAAAGGTGAACGTATTTTTAAAACCTTAGGACACAAACTCTGCCGTAAAACTGTTGGCAGCATAGGAAATTTCAACCTTTGGCAACATTTTCAATAAAGAGAATTAACAGAAAACATGCAGCAATCTGCAGATCTCACTTATGCCAACATCTTAAAAAGTATTAGAGTTGGTGTACTATCTATCGTAAGAAGCACAGGCAATATTGAAAAACCGGCACATTCATGCACTTTATGGCGATAATGCATGTGCTACCGATGTTATGGAACAATTAGTGCACAAAAATATCAATTGTATGGCCTTAATGCCAACTCTTGCAAGCTGTTTCAAATTCAATGAAACAATGTTAAATAAAGAAATGCAACCAATAATAGAAATTAGCGCCACAGACAAACTAGACGTACATGGTATGACACTACCCATGTGTGAGCAAGCCACAACAAGACTAAATAGCTTAGAAAATTCAATCTCCAAAACAGCTATTGCAGATATTGAAATTATCCTTAAATTGTAGAGTAATGCTTAAACGTAACCTTGACGTGGAGCAAGGGCTAGTTAATGGGGCACTGGGTACAGTTGTTGGCTTTCAATCATACCCACGTGACAACAACATTCAGTGTGTCAATATTTGCTTCGACAAACTTTCAGAAGTGAAAATGATAGGGCGCTCAACTGCTCGATTCCTTCTCTTCAAAGACATGTATGTACGTAGAGAACAATTTTCTCTAACTCTTGCATATGCAGTCACCATTCATAAATCCCAAGGTCTTTCCCTAGACAAAGCATTGATAGATATAGGAAACACAGTCTTTAAAGAAGGCATGAGCTCCGTAGCATTATCGCGCTTACGTACAGTTGACTGTCTATTTCTACTGAACATTGATGCAAGTAAAGTGAACGCTGATATTCTTTGCATTTTAGAATACAATAGACTGTGTTCAATGTACACCCCACATCTGAAACAATATCCTGTTCCAGAAAAAGTAAAACGTGGTAAAAGAAAACTAAATCAAACAGAAATGCAACAGAATCTGACAGCAAATCCGTCAAAGAAAACAAAAGAAGCTAAAGCTCCATCAATTACCACAAGCAAAGAATAACCTATTAGGGAAAGTAACCCAGGTACTTCTCCAAAGAAGGAACAGAAAGGCTGAAAAATGCACTCAGATACAGAACTAGCTGGTCCATTCAAATTTTCAAATGAAACTGGTTTAAGTTGCTATGCAAATGTAGCAATGAATATTCTATTTCAATTGCCACCAATTGTTAACAATATTTACTTAAACAGTACAGACCAATTGTGTTTGCAAATGTTATTCCTGCATAGAAACGCAACAAACAACCCTGACAACACATACAGTGTTCCCGGACTAAGACAAGAATTTGACTACTGTGCTGGAATGGTGAGATTCACTATAAACACACAAGAAGATGCACAAGAATGTCTAATGTACTTACTACAAGTACTGGAAAACAAAAGCATACCTATAAATGATATCTTCCAGATTTCATACATGTGGAAACATACATGCACTTTCTGTAGCAATGTGATAGGGGAACAAATCCCAAATGAGCGATTTGTGTACGTATCCATACCTAATTGTGAATCCATTCCATTTCAGCAACTTGTACAGAATGCAAACCATGGCAGATTATGTATTATGTGCAATTCAGACAATCGCTCCATGTTACCGATACAAACACATAGTAACTACATAATACTTATGCTTCTAGGTTATAATGCAGACGGTACCAAAAACAACTGCAAGCTGACTGGATTCACATACGGTCAAGTGTTACTTGGAAAGAAAACCTTTATAACAATAGGTATAATCTACCATGCAGGAGCTACACCCAATGCAGGACACTACACTGCATACATTAAAAAGAAATGTGGATGGTTGGAATGTAATGATAGCACCATTACTCTAAAGCGGAGATTGCCAGCTAATCTTACAAATGCGTATTTAATCTTCTTAAATCCAAAATTGTATAACTAATGTGTACTTCAACATTACCAAAAAAATTAAGAGAAAGACTATAAACAGTTAAAATACGCCAACAGGTATCTAACTGCCCAAGAGTGTATAACAACGACACAGATAAATGAATATCACAGATCCGTAACCACAAATGCACAGTTAGAATACGCCAACAGGTATCTAACTGTTGTTAAAAATCATCAGCAAGGGAACAAACATAACATTAATCAGAAAGAAGAAGGAGACACTCAAAGAAAACAAAGAAATAGTGTGTAGCATAGCAAATAAAGTTTTTTTTTAATTTGACAAGGATTTTTTTTCCCCCAGACCCAACGATTTCAAAAACAAACACTGAAACTGAGCAAAATGCACAGTACACTGGTTTGTAAACTAAATATGAAAATTTAAAATGGATAGTTCCATCAAGTACTAAAGTCATGTAAGACATATATGGATTCTGAACAAAGTAAACAGTAAGTATATTACAGTCATATCATACATATGCAAATCTACACATGTAATCTATGGTACTAATATGCTGCAGCAGCTGTAGCCTGGCCCTAGAATCTTCGTTGTATAACCTACCACCTACACCCTACGGCCAAGCAACCAAGACTATAGGTCCTACCCACAACCATTGCTGCGTATCAAAACCATGGTGCTTGTAATTTGACTACTTATAAGTTTACTCTTGGGTGCATGGTCTGCAGCCATGCACGCAAAACGCTAGGACGTGCACACAACTACCACACCACACCCATGTTCACTTATAACCTCACTGCTTATGACTTCAGTCTTGGGTGCAAGGGCTTTGGCGATGCACTCAAGACTCTGGCTCCTGGCCAGAACCACCACAGCATATCGCACCCATTGTGGCTTTTAATTTCACTACGTATAAAGTTGTTTCTGGGAGTTCGGCCATGCTCCCAAAACGCTACGCCCTCCCCACAACCACCTGAATGATGTTTCATAGTACAAGTGTACCTATACCTGTGATATGCTGCAGTAGTTGTGGCCACAGGCTACAGACTTGGGTGTGAGGCCATAGATTTTTCAATGTATGTATGCAGTATATAAAATCCATAGTGGCTTACAACTGCAGTGCTTATAACTTTGTTCTTTGGTGCATGGCCTTTGGCCATGCACCTAAAACTCTACGTCCTGGCCACAACTACCACACTATATGACACCCATTGGGGCGTGTAACTACACTACGTACAAATGTGCTGTTGGGTGCATGGCCTTCGGTCATGCACCCATGACTGCAGCCCCTCCCTACAGCCACCTGAGTAATGTACTACCACACCATATCACACCCATTGTGGCTTGTTACTACACTACGTATAAATGTGCTGTTGGGCCTTTGGCCATGCACCCATGACCCCATAACTTTAGGCCCTCCCCACAGCCACCTGAGTGATGGGCGATACTACAGGTATATGTTTAGTTGTGGTATGTTGCAGTGGATGAGGCCATAGTATAGACTCTTATTTGTTTGTCGTAGATATTGCAATGTGTGGGTGTCCAGTAGCTTATAGCTCTAGTGCTTACAAATTTGTTGTTGGGTGCAAGGCCTTCGGCCATGCACCCCAGTCTCTACACACTCTCCACAACCACCTGATCCATAAGCAATACTACAGGTGTATCCATTGCTGTGACATGCAGCGGTGGTTGTGGCCAGGGCCTAGAGTCTTGGAAGTATGGCCTACGGCCTACGACCATGCACCCAAGACTGTAGGCCCTGGCCAC
The DNA here is from genome assembly GCF_040938575.1 of Ambystoma mexicanum. Classification (NCBI taxonomy): domain Eukaryota; kingdom Metazoa; phylum Chordata; class Amphibia; order Caudata; family Ambystomatidae; genus Ambystoma; species Ambystoma mexicanum. The sequence goes on along the minus strand of NC_090938.1, from coordinate 798,829,027 downwards.
AACCAGCACAGCATATAACACCCATGGTTGCTTATACATCATTAACACACCCATACAATGAAACATTGTAACTGGACCATGTACTCAATTCATACTCAGTACTCCAGGGCCTGGCCACACCTACCAGATACATAATCGAATTGATGGCTGTGATGTATGAATGTGATGTCCTGCAGTGCTTGTAGGCAGGGTCTAGACTCTTCGGTGTGTGGCCTACAGCCTTTAGCCATGCACCCAAAAGGCTACGTCCTGCCCACAACCACTGCACCATGTAACCATGTAAAATCCATGTTGGCTTGTAAATTTAGAGCTTATAAATTTGTTAAAAATGCATCCAAGACTCAAGGGCCTGGCCACAACCACTGCAGCATGTCGCACACATGGCAGCGTAGGAATGAATGGCATACCCATAGGAAAAAGTAATGTAAATACGGCATGCACTCACTTTCAATGTTCGCTAACAGCACGCGTGTCCTTAGAACAGTTTCAAGTTCCCTGTGCACAGCACGGACTGAAATACTACCCTTATTAGAAACCTCATTTTCTGTATATACAAACATCCTGAACAAGGCGGCCATAGAAAATACATCATGAACACCTACTGCCACAACAAATGCAGTTTTTCATCCATGTCTTACTGTTTGAACCTCCCCAAGCACTTTGACACAGCAAACTAGTTTGCGAAATTGCTTGTTGCCGTTGATACCTGCTCCGCTGTCGGCGGATCCAAGATGTCGGGCGTATCCAAACAATCTGACGCGGAACACGTCTCGCTGCAGCCAATAGGCGGAGACATCGCGTGTCTGCGGTCATGACACCAGCCCCTTAGCCAATCGGTGTCTTGTCCGTGGAGCGAACAGGGAAGTGTGACCGCGAGCGGACATAGATATCACTAATTTTTTGAGACCTACTTTTTGGTCATTTTAAAGAAAAGTATTACACGGAAGGTCACCAAATTTACAAAAGCACGCTTTCGGGACCAAGCCCCTGCCCCTTCCGCAATTTCGTGAAAATCCGTCCAGCGGTTTGACCTCTAGCCGTGCGCAAACTTTTTCCCCCATTCAGTCTATGGGAAAAACAGAAGTTTTGGGACCCCCCTATAACTGTGCCCCCCCCGGCCCAAACCTCACCAAACTTTGCAAAGAAATTCAGAGTGCCCCATATACTTTCTTTTGCAAAGTTTGGTGAGGATTCGTCCAGGGGGAGCGAAGTTATAAGCCGCCCAAAAAGTGCTCTTCCTTTAGAAACAGCAACTTAACCATAACGAAACGGCCACTACCGTGGCCGTGTAATATATATATATATATATATATATATATATATATATATATATATATATATATATATATATATATATATATATATATATATATATATAGAATGGATGTTTCCACTACGTGTTATAGCAAAACTGGGCTAAAGAAGGGAGGCCTCTTTTCCAGTGTGTCGCAGTTAAAAAACAAGTGAATTACGAAGTGAATCTCAGAAAGGCGAGACTGGATGAGCCAAGAAGCCCAAGGTCTATCAGGCTGGGGTGAGCAGACATTGGATACAAATCGTGTGATAGACCGAAGCTCTTGTTCAGAAGGCATGGACAAAAACAACAAAGACATCAGAGGTCTGTTAGAAAATAGTATTTTAAATACACTAGGGCTCGATTTTGTGGTCTTCAGTCACATGGAAGGATGAAGTTGGACGAACATGATGGTCACACCTACGCATGAGGGCTGAGTGTGCCTTCACTCCCCTGAATTCTCCAGAATAAGGAACACTCCCAAGGACAAGTTCAAAGCCCGAATTGACAGCAGACTACTGAGGTGATGATAGATGAATATGCTAATTGGTGGGAAGCTATGGTTGAAGACTAGCTCACTAGCACCTGGAAGCCCAGTCTGTGTGCTGCTAATGTAGGTGGATAAGTACTGATGGAGGTTAGAGTGCCAACCAATGGTAGGAGGCCACGTGATTAAGGGTCCTATAGTTCATGTAGCCAATGGGACGTTGTGTATTTAGTGACGTTCAAAGTGACCTCTTTAAGGGGAGGGCTCAGTTGCCCCACCTGATGTAAAGAAGCCTATCACTTTTCTTCACTTCTTTAGACGAGTATGGATCATATACTTAGATATTCCCTTAGACCCAATCACTTTCTTCACTAGGTTTTTGTAGTTTGCCACGTAGGATGATGTTAGTAATACCTAGGTTGAGGTCACCTATGATGATTTTTTACTATAACAAAATGCTTTTTTTAAAGATGCATTGAGAGATTTTACGCTGAGATGTCCGTTGATGTCCGTTGTACTCCCTGTTTTATATAATTGATATTACAACAGTTATCCTTTTGCCAACTACCTAAGTCGTTTCGATTATTGATGTTTGAGTAACTTCTGCATCCCCATCCATCTCAAGGGTATTGCTACCTCATCTTAAAGGGCTGGAAGCCTCCAGTTCACGTGGTAGCGGAGAGGATGGTTAGATATCCATCGAGAGAGTAGGCTTTGGGGTCCCGGAAATATCGCACAACCTCTGCCATTCGGCTGAAAGGACGTGAAGCTCCCTGTAGATAGCGGTATCAGTTTTTAAACTTTAGACTTGCAAGCAAGGGTGAGACGGGTCCCCCGGTTTCCACGGAATCCCCTCCCGGCGTCTACATAAAGCTGAACGGATGGAAGGTTGAAGTGGCTACTGAAGAGGCGTACGATCCCGAGAATTGGAAGTTGAAAACACGAATTGTGAGTAAAACTGAGTGAGGTGGCAAAGGTGTGAATGGGCAGTGGGTGAAGAAAGTGATAAGGGGGAAAATGAGTAACGGAGGGAGTTTGGGATAAAGTAACTTGAGAAATGATGAGTATTCAATATTAAGTAATTGACTTGAGGAGAGGCAAAGCAATTAAGAGGTATCATGAGGAGAGGCCACGATAAAGAGTACGCCCAGGTTTCCTGCGTTTTAAAGAATGGAACAGAAGAAGCCGCACCTAGAGCCCTATTGGCGGGTGACATAGACTACGAACTCAGTTAAAGACGAGTTTAAAGAGGGCAACTTGCATCCCATATCGGGGTATTTTTAGGGGCAGGACAGGTCTTAAAGAGAAGACTGTGAGATATATGTGGCCGGTCGAGTATTTCCCTTTGTCTGTTCGTTTTATGTGCTGAATATGGTGAAAAAACAATAGAGGAATTGATAAATGTGAAAAGAAAACATGTAATTTAAGAATTCATTATTTATTTGTTGGAATTAAACTGATGGTGTTTAGTGAAAACATAGATTAAAGTAAAAAACGTGATATAGAGGGTTTGGAGCCTGCAATGATTGGTGCATGCTCATATTGTTTTGTTTTTCTGAAACATACTTTTGAAATCTGCAAAGTGTAAAGGTGAGTATTGACAGTCAAGTGTGACGAGTCAAAATGAAGTATATTACTCCACTTATACGCCTCTACAAGCAGTTACCCAAGCACGCACCCAAGTATAGACAGTACAGTGCAGAAAGCGTACAGCAGACAAAATGTTCATGCCATGGCCACAAGGGGGATCACTATCAAAGGCAGTTTTGCAGCATATGATGACATATTTGCATGCTGCATATGCAGGAAAAAAGTTAGACAAGTGATTAGCGAGGTTAGAGCTCTGGAAGATGTACCGGGAAGAGAGATAAGAGCCTCCTCCTATAGATTGGATACTCAATGTATGCACAGAGGGGGGGGGAGACTTCTGCTCCACCCTCCGCGCCTGAAGCAGATGGTGATAGTAAGAAAGCTGATGGGTTGTACCCATTAAGGGAGCTCAAAGCAGTGACTGGGTACAGTAATCCGTCATATGAGTCGCCTGCGCAAAGCAGCGACGAGGGCCCAGAGAAAAATACTGAGAGAGATGTAATCTCTAAGGTCCCGAGGGACAAGGAGAGATGCAATAAAGAGAGAAGTGAACAACCAAGTACATCCTTAGATATAGGACGGGAAATAAAGAGATGGAAAGGAGAAAAAGATAAGACTGATGAGTTAGCGCTTATACAGAACAAATGGATGGGTGGTCAGATTTTGCTCAAACTTGATGGTAAGAGCATCGAGGACGTAAGGCAAAGGGAAGATGGAGATTCGCAAGACAAAAAGGATAGAGAAAGAGAGGAAAGATTGAAAGAAGATGGGACGAAAAGAAAAGATAGACAAAGACAGGAACAGTTATATCAAGATGAACAACTGAGAAAGCAAGAAAGAGCAAAGGAGCAGAGAAAATATGACAACAGACAGAGGGTAATCGAAGAACGAGAAAGACAGGAAAGGAAAAGAATGGAGTAAGAGAAACAGAAATTAAGGGATAAGAGAATGCAAAGACCTAGAGATGAAGAAATACGAAGGGCAAATCAAAGAAGGGAAATGAAGAGAAAAGAGGAAGAAAGAGTAAGAGAGGAAGCAAGGAAGCAAAGCAAGTTTGATAATGAGATACAACGAAAGAGAAGGCAAAGAGTATGCGACATTGATCGCATGGAAAAGGAAGTAATGGATCCTGATTCAATAGTGGCATGGGGAGACATAGAAGAGTTCTTCCCAGCTCATGAGCCAATAACAGGTCCGCCTAGAGCAAACCTAGAGGATGAGTTTGACTCGAGAAGCATTGAGGATGCTATCAATGAAGTCTATCATGATATGAGGACTAAGAAAGTGTTGTAAGGAAAGGGTAAAAATGATCGACTTGAGAGTACGCAGCTGTACAATAAAGAGGGAACCTCATAGAGTTTTTAGCCAAAGGAGCTGTCTTTAGATAGACTGACTCTGAATAGGGATGAAGAGGTGAGAAATCACACGAGTTGGGGACAGGATATGTCAGACGAGGACAGAGCAACCTTCTGTGGGGAAGAGGAAGGTGATGCATCTGGCTCTAAAGGGTGTTTTTCAATGGATAAGGAAGTAAGATGGTTGGATCGATCTAGACCAACCCAAATCTCTGGCGTCAGAATCATTGACGCGGCTAGATCGACCTACTGGGCGACCCCATTGTGAGAGGGGGGACTCGCCACCGTATGTGAGCAGGTTAAGGTCGTTGCCAGGTAGAAGGCGGAGCAGAACCATTGTCCCTGTAATGGACAGACAAACGATGGGAGACGAATGTGAGTTTGGGGTTTCACAGTTTCCTTTGTTGGAAAATGGAGGAGCTAGGCCAAAGCATATACATTGGCTAAAGATGGATAAGGAAAATTTAAGGTGTAGACTCCCGAGTTTAACTTGCGGCGCTGGGAAATGGATACATGAGTTAGAGAAAATGACAGGAGGAAACACGTTAGCTATAGAGGACATGAAAGGTCTCCTGATCGCTATCCTTGGGGAAAGGGCTGATGACGTTTGGTCAAGAGCAGGGTATTCTAGTGTTACCACGATAAACACTGCTCACGATGGAGCACCGTTCAATAATTGTAGGGCGGCGGTCTGGAAAGCGTTTAGAGTACTGTATCCGGACACGTCAGATATGAGAGCTATAATGGTGAAAAAGATGCAGGAAGGGAAGGATCCTCTTGTTTACATTCAGAATTTCCATGAGCAGCGGGCCTTCGAGACACTGGAATCTTGGGGGAAATCTCTACTGGTATTTTATCATATATATTATACCAAGGGCTTCCAGAGTCAGTGCAGAAGTAGCTCAAGAAATTGGTGGGCATGGAAGCGAAGCCGTGGTCAAAAATACAGTTGACCATTGCGTATTATTGCAGGCTGTTGCAAGAGAAGGACAGAAAGAATGACGATGATAGGAAAGGTGAAGAGGCAAAGTTAGTGCGGAAAAAACTGTCAAAGTATGCCATTGAAGGGGCGATGTTGACTAGTGGAGACGGGTCGGTTTCACAGCAAGCAGCGAACATGCCGCAGGTAAATAACCAAAAGCAGTTTGATCAAGGTAATAGTGGATTCATACCAAGGGCAAGGGGAGGCTTTTGAGGTGGGGGCTTCCAGAATAATCAGGGACACTTCCAGAATAATCAAAGTGGGTTTCAAAACACGCAGAACGATAGTCAAGACATGCAGGAGGGGAAAATTAGGAGACATCCTCCTGTATGCTGGACGTGTGGTATGTCAGGGCACTTTTCTCACATGTGTAGAAGTCAAGGATTTGTGCAGAATGGGCAGTTCTCAAGAGGGGGGACTACAAACCGGCCTGTATATTCGCAGCAGAATGGAGATGGGTTTGCTCAGAATCAGACAGTGCAGCAGACACAAGCGCCAACAATACAGCAAGACTTACAAACGCGGCAGGCAATAATGAATACGCTACTGTGAAAACAGAATCAAAATATCGAGGCTGAGTGCCCCAAAAGGAAATACACCGAACACGCGTTACAAAGGAACATACAAAGTACTTTATTTTATACTGAATCCAGTTACAAAAACAGAGAAAAATCAGATAGCTATCTGCCCTCAGTACAACACAACGAACTCCAGCGTGGTTCAGTGTGTTCAGTGAGAGACGTTGTACATTAGAATGCATTTGCTTTTTATACACTTGGTGGGCGTGATGTCCAGCCCCACTTCGGGTTAATATTGCTTTCAATACACCACCGATCTAGCGTTCGTGCCAAGTCTCAAGCAACCGCATATAACTTGTTTGCCTTTAATACATGTATCAACAAGCCTATGCAATAACTGTGTATTCTAAGATTTTCCATGCAGGCCTTCTTAAACATTAATACAATGTAGTTAAGTTCAGTATTTGAATACATTGTCTCAACATGTGCTTGTGGATTAGTTTCATTGCACGAGCAATCCTTCTACACATAGGTCAACAAAGGACAAGGTCTCAGTTCACGACCTCAACGAGTGGCCCGCAGGCAAGTTACACATTAGCTATGTACAGAGGTCAAGACGGCCATTTTGTATTCTGGAATGACATCGTCCACCATTTTAACTCACAGGATGACTTTTACACAACGAATCCTAAAATGGCGGTTTGACCTAAAATGGCGGCTTACACGCATTTAAGGTCTGGACCTTGCAACACGGATTTCTTTCGCAAGCGACTTTCGAGCAGCTTGGCGTAGGCCAATATTGATATATTTATTAAAATAGGAGGCACGATATACTTTCTCTTTCGACAAACCCTCCTTTTGGCCTATGCCAAGTGCTAAAAACTACTTTGGATCTCCTTGCAAATAACTCCATGCATCATCGTCCATGTACCCTGAATCACTGTCGGAAATATCTATTGCCATTAGGTCATTTGCTAAAATATCCTTCAACACATATTCTTTGGAAGTCTTATCTGGGGCATACACTTTATGTCCTATCGAACCTATCGCTTGTGCGCAACATCCCCCTAGCATCGAACACATACCAGGTAGACACTGAATACAGCAACAAAGAAACAACAGGATTCCCAAAATAATTAGTAAGACGGAAAGTACCTTCCAACCCCAAGATCGCAAGAAGTCCCAGAACCAAGCGCTTAGATCCCAGTTTCCCTCGGGAACATGCACTTCGGAACTAAGGACGTGCAGATTCTGTATTGCCTTGAAGATAGTTGAGGAGGAATCTGGCATGAAAACACAGCAAGCGGACCCCACTAATTTGCACACTCCACCACGCTCAGCTAAAATGACATCTAATGCCATTCGGTTTTGAAGTGCTACTAATCTTATCGCCTTTTGTTCTAGCGCCATATTATAGAGTATGTCCGCGGTCCGGTTGATGGTTCTCTCCAGTACTCTCGCTAGTTTTCTGATATCTTCTGAATTCGCTATCTGCCCCCAAAATTGCACAACTGATTTATCTATATCTCCCAAGATTTGTGCTGGGGTGTCACCATTCTCATCCCGCCGTCGACGAGCCTTCGAAACTTCTTTTGTACTAGCTATAAACACCCCAGGTAACAGGATCCCTAAATAACAGGTTCCCTGCCAATCCCTGGGCAACCATGGGAATGCTACATTGCCGCAGACAAAGTAGACAGGTTGGCCTACATACAAAGGTCTGTTCTCCCCAGTCAAATTTGTAATGTTGGCACAACCTAGAAAATTTCCCATTGACTGGGTTCCATTCCTCTGTATGCAAAAAGAAACTGAATCGGGGCTATGGTTAACAGTGTAAGAAGGAGGCATGGCGTCCTTATTGCCTATTGGAGCCATTTTAAAGGAAATCAAAGATTGGAAAGGACGAGACAGTTTATCAGAAGGCCTAATAGAAGCAACATTCGGTTTACTCCTATTTGCAAAAAGCGAGCATCCCAGGGGAGTCAAAACACGTTTCTCAAAACTATTCAAATTGGTGCCATCAAAGTTCCCTGAGATGCTATCATTCCATCGGCCAGAAAACAGTGCTCTAAGAGAAGCATAGCAAGCAGTTGTCAACGGTAAAGGATGAATATACCAACCTAGCCCCTTATCCCCGTGTTGCGGTAAATGTGAGCAGACCCAACAGTTAGATTTATTAAAAATGGCATGTGTAGCATTCATGATAAGCAGTAAAGTGTTATTGTGGTACCTTTGTCTGTGCTGGGAATCCCGAGGGGAGAAAGTATGCAAATGTACAAAGGGAGTAGGAACACTGGGTGCACTTTCAGTAGGCAACAAAAGTTTTAAAGAGTGAGTTTCCTCGAGGTACCACAATCCTAAGGCAGTGACTATTAAAAAACAAAATATCATTATAAGAATACAGTAATACATTTTCGGGGCCCAGGCATTTTGTCCATTGTCTCGGTTGGTCACCCCCTTATTTACAAGTCCCATACGAGCGGTAGCGGTGGCGGGCATCGTAGTCTTCAAACGGACGCTCCAAAGTTTGTTGCTGGTGACCTCCCGGTCGAGCGACTTCTTAGTCCCTCCACTACCCTAGCCAACAGAATCCCCTTTCTCAAATTTGGGCAAAAGGCAAGCCCTCAATGACTCTTTTCCTTCTCCAAATGCACAGCCGAACCGTGCCGTAAGTCTATCAGATGCACAGCAAAACCGTGCCGTAAGTCTATCAAATGCACAGCAAAACCGTGCCGTAAGTCTATCAAAAGCACAGCAAAACCGTGCCATAAATCTATCTTCGTGGTCGTAGATTATATCATAGTTTTCCTGGTACTGATTGATCCGGAAATAATATGTCGTCACTTCCTGCTGGAAGCAACGTGTCGGAGGCAAGTGAAGGGGCTGAATTCGAAACAGCAGTTTCCGGGTGCAAAATTTGTGGAGAGTGCGGAGACAAAATGGCAGCTTCCCCAATCCTCCTGGGCTCAGAGAGATTCTCCGACACACTCTCAGTGCTGCTTACTGCTTTGGGATCATTGGTTGCAGTGTCAGCGAGGGGTTCTGTTTCTTCTGTAACGTGTGGCACAGGGTGAGGAAGTTTCTTGATGTGGAACGCGTGGATCCAGTTCTTTCGCCCAGCGACCCGCACCGCTGTCTGGGTGACCAACAGGACTTGGAATGGGCCACGCCAACGAGGTGCGAGGCAGGCGGTGCGCTCAAACGATTTGACGAGCACCCAACTCCCAGGCCGTATGCTGTGGCCCGGGCCCTCGTATCGCACAGGTAAAGCTTCTCGTACCTGGTGATGAATCAAATACAGGTTTTTAGTCAATTGGCTACAATAATCTGAAAGTAGTACATTTTCAACATTTCTTAACGTTTTACATTTAGGAAGGTTCCAAATATTGGCAGGTCTCCCCATTACCACCTCAAATGAAGAGAGCCCAGTCTTAGTTTGAGGGGTTGTGCGCATAGATAACAACACGATCGGTAAGGCGTCCGTCCATTTTAGTTTGGTGCCGGCACACGTCTTAGCGAGCTTGTTCTTAATGCTACCGTTGTGTCTTTCTACTAGTCCGCCGCTCTGAGCATGTCTGGCCGAATGGAACCGTTTGTCAATTTGTAATGCTGTACATATCTGTAGAATTACAGCGGCGACATAATGTGGACCATTGTCCGACCAGATAACTCTTGGCAAACCGAACCGTGGAAAGTATTCTTTTAACATGATTTTTCAGTAGTCATAGCTGTAGCATCTTTAACAGGGAAAGCCTCAACCCATTTACTAAAAGCACAGATAACCACCAGTACATATTTCTTATTATCGCATCATTCCATTTCAATGAAATCAAAGTGGATCGCTTCAAAGGGTGGCCCAAAACTACCCCTTGGAGTTACTGTCCCCTTTCCAATGTTGTGTTGCAGGCAAATCATGCACTCCCGGACGTAGCGCTGGGCAATTTTCGAAATGTTTTCATTTACCCAAACCTTCTCTAACATTTTTGTCATTTTCTGGGCACATACATGCGTAGGACCATGGGCCATGATGACCATCATCATGACATACGCGTCAGGGAGTAGCCATTTCCCTTCTACTATGTCCACCCAACACACGTCATCATCAGGTTTCCCCAAGCCTTCAGCCCACCTTTTGGATTCTTCTAACGTGGCATCAGCTTCGATATCCCGTACAGACCCAACACCCTCATCTATTGTATAAGCATCTACAGTTTCCCTTGAAATATACATCTCCATAAGGAGATCGGTAGCAGTTTGCCTAGCTATCTGATCAGCGAAAGCATTCCCTTTCCCTATATTGTCTGTAATCTTTCGATGTGCTGTACATTTCATAACTGCTAACTGAGTAGGGAGCGCAAGCGCTGAGAGTAGTTGTACTATTAGGGAGCCATGTTGGATTTTGGTGCCATGCGAAGTTAGGAACCCTCTCTCTGACCAAAGTCTCCCAAAGTTTTGGACTACCCCAAAGGCATACTGACTATCAGTATATATATTTACTGCAAGCCCTTCGGAAAGTTCACAAGCTCGGGTCAATGCTATAATCTCTGCGGCCTGCGCAGAATTATGCGTGATTCTCTTAGTTTCCACAACCGTGCTCAATGTAGTGATTGCATAAGCAGCTGTGGATGTACCATCTGGAAGTTTGAAGCAGGAGCCGTCACAAAACAGCTCTCCTTGCGGATTATCCAAGGGAGTATCTTTCAAATCAATTCTACCCTTTGTCTCTTGTTTGGTCGTATACAAACAGACATGTGGCACTTCATCACCGCAAGTAGCATCTTGCGGGAAAGGTAGGAGTTCAGCCGGATTAAGGACACAACACCTCTTGATTTGAATGTGAGGAGCAAACAAGATCAATTCATATATTGTCAACCGTGCAGAAGTGAGGTGTTGCGTTTGAGGTCGGTTCAGTAGAACATCTACAGAGTGAGGCACCATTAGGGTTAGATGATGGCCTAGGACCATTCCCTCACTCTATTTTACAGACGCGGCACCGACAGCGTGCAAACATCTTGGCAAAGCGCATGCTACAGGATCAAGGGCGGAAGAAAAGTAACCGCACGGCCTATTCTTCCCTCCATGTTCCTGCGTTAATACAGCCAAAGCACATCCATCACATTCATGCACAAACAACACAAAGGCCTTTTCATAGTTTGGTGTTCCCAAAACTGGTGCAGAGCATAATGCAGTCTTAAGTAAGTCAAACAAATGCTGATGTACTGCGTTCCATGGCAATGGCGAAGAAATGCCCTCCTTCGTCAAAGCCAACACCGGTTTGATCACTAGTGAGAAATTTGGGATCCACAACCTACAGTAAGAAGCCATACCTATCAAGGCTCTAACTTCCTTCTGTGTATTTGGGACAGACATACCGGAAATGTGTTTTATTCTTTCAGGTGTCAATCTTCTTCCCTCCTTTGACAGGAGATAGCCTAAATAGGCGACCTTCTGACAACAATATTGAAATTATTTAAGCGAAGCTTTGTGACCATGCTTAGCTAGATGAATAAGTAATGACACAGTGCCCTCCTTACAGGCACTCTCAGAGTCAGCAGCTAGAAGCAAATCATCAACGTACTGAAGCAAAGTACAGGTAGAGGGCAATTCAAGGGTATCAAGTTGTTCTTTCAAAGCCCTACTATAAATGCTAGGACTCTCTGTGTACCCTTGAGGTGCACGAGTAAATGTAAACGAGCGTCCCCCTAAGGTGAACGCGAACAAATATCTACTATCCTTGTGTATAGGAATACTAAAGAACGCATTCTTTAAGTCCACAACACTAAAATAAGTAGCTGTAGCTGGATCATGGTTAGGATTGTTGTTACATCAGGCACAATTGGAAATTGTGGTGCCACAACTTTATTAATGGCGCGTAAATCAATTATGAAACGGAATGGAATTACATTATCGCCTTTCTTGTACATGGGTAAAATCGGACTGTTACACAAACCTCCTGAAATTTCTTCAATCACCCCGCGATGCACAAAATCGGAAACAATACATTTTAAAGCTCGCTCGCCCTCAACCGAAATCTTATACTGGGGAATGCGTGGCAGCTCAATTCCATGTTTCAAAACTATTTTGACAGGCTCAATCTGTAAAACACCGACATCATTGTCATCGACAGCCCACAAGCTCTCTGGTACATCAATGAATTCTGGAGGCAAAGGTCTAGTCAAGAATTGCGAGGCAGAAAATTGCTTTGGTGAAATCGTCAAGCGCACTCCATCAGAAGCACAATAAATCACTGCATTTAATTCTTTTAACAGATTCAACCCCAGCAAGTTCTCTCCGCAATCCGAAGTCAACAGAAATGGACAATGGTCCATAAAGGGACCCAAAGAAATAGGTACCGGCATAGAAACCGGACATACAACTGGTGTACCAGAAAACCCTACAGAAACATTGGTTTGGCCTGACAGTGGAAGGTTTGGAACCCGCGCATGATCAATGGAACACTTCTGTGCTCCAGTTTCTATCAAAAACTGATGTTTCCTATTTCCCACCACCATTTCAACATAGGGACCTTTCTGATTGATGGGAATAGGTGTAGGTTCCAAACCCTGCTTCGGGCAATCCTAACGAAACAGAATATCATCAAAAGGAAGTTCTTCAGATAAATATGCAGCGGAAGGATGATCAAATATGTTCCTGGTGTCCACACTCGGAGTCTGATTGTCCTGTGAAAAAGGTTGCTGACGGTCCTGTGTAAACTGACCTCTACCAGGGCCCCCTAAGCCTGGGCGACCTCTGGATCGCCTACCCATATTACCAAATGTATTATTCGACCTTTGTTGAAGGACGGGGCATTGTGCTCACCAATTACCCTCTCGACGACAATAAGCGCACTGGTTAATGTTCACAGGACCCAAGGGCACATTCCCCTACGGGACATACTGACCTCTAACCTGAGAACTACCCCCTCTGGGGCCCCTAACAATTTGCTGCAATAGCACTTTACTTTTTAAATCGTCTTTCTGTTTTTCAATCCTATCTTTTTCATTATTAACACGGTTCTCGTAGTACTGAGCCATGTGCAGTACTTCTGATTGTGATTTCACCTGCCAAGCGCTCTCAGAAGACATAATTTGTGACTGGATGTCAGGCAGCAATCCACGTACAAATTTGTCCACAAATTTGTCCACAAATAATCTTTTCCCAGAATCTGTGCCTAAGTCTTGTCCACTGAAATCCGAGAATACCTGTTCGAACCGATTAAAGAACTTGGTAGCACCCTCAGACTTTCCTTGGCCACAGACCGTAAGCTTGTCCCAAATAATTCTCTTTTTGGGAATTATGGTTTTTAATTTAGCAACGATTCTATCAGGCAGAGTTAATATCACCTGAGGTGGTCTTTCGCCAGCTGGCCTTTCCCCATCTAGTTATATTCACCCATGTATTTCCCAACCCGGGTTCGTCGTCAATAGTTCTAACTTGTTTCCATAAATCTACGGGCAGGAGTACAGGAAACAACAAATCAATGTCACCTAAGGTGAACACTGAGGACTGCAAAACAGATTTTATCTCTTTATAGAACCCTGTCGAATTTTTCCTAATATCAGGAATAGATTGCCTAATAGTATTCACTTCCTGTCTTGAGAACGGGACGTGAACGAACTGCGATACATATTGTGCTGGAATGTTCACAGCGACTATACCCTGTGCAGCATCGGCCGCAACCTCAACTTTCGGGACAAATGTCGGAGGAACCTCTCTCATAGGCAACTGAGAAGTAGGTGACCCCGAACGCTTACTAAGCAACAGAGCCAAGTCGAGCGCTAAAGCAGTCGAAGAAGAGTCAAGTGAAAAAGCTCTCTTATAAATGCTCAATAACTCTGTGGGACAACTAATCTTCCTTTTTACACACTCATCCTGTAGGTACTCTACCATTACCTGTATCACTTTCCTCTGCATTTCTAGCGTATATTGACTATGTGTGTCATATACCTCAACTGGAGTTATCGATATGTCTGAAATCCATCTAATCGCGTCTTTCTTACAAATTCGTATTTCCTCCGATATCGGTTTACGAAACGGAAGGAACCGTTTGTGTGCATACATATTTTCCTCTTCGTCATCTTCATTCTGTAACTTTTCTAACTCCTTTCTATACCCAAACAACCTCTCGACATGCTCATTTACCTTCTCCACAGTGTCTCTAGAAAGCGCTAGAGTATTTAGATCCCTTAACCCTTGTGGAAAATCCGCATTATTTAATCTTCCCCACATTATACATAACTGAATCCCTAAACCTTCAATAAAAACATTTTTCTCAGGAAAATTATCCGTATTACAAAGTGTGGCAAAAACGCTAGCTTGATCATCCTGCTCCATACAATGCTTAGCCCATGCAATGAACTCACGTTTCTTCTCCGGTGGTACGGTATTGCGAATGACAACCTTTGTTCCTGTACCTCGATCGATTACAAGCGGCTCAGGACCACTTGGAAGAGAGGGAGCAGGCATATTTGATGGAGGTACTATAACCGGTGCGGTAAAAAGAGGTGGGGGAGCTGGAGGAAGGGGAACATTAGGCAGAGCAAGAACAACGGGAAAAACAACAGGTGGAGCAGGAATAACAGGAGGAAGAGGCTAAGTAGCAGGAAGAGGAACATACGGAAGTGGCGCAGAGGCACCAGGCCTTCGTTCATTTAATATTTTGTCAATAAACTCATCAGAAATATGAAGATCTTTAGAAGGATAGATTTTCTGTATACCGAGTGAAAAAGCCCTATCCATATTTTTAGTCGCCTCAGACTGTTTGTCCTGATCATATAACAACGCTTTTTCAGAGTTCATTTTATGAAAGCGTGCATATTTCTCTCTACTTTTAAGTTGTTGCAACACTTCTTTTTTCCAATTCTGCAAAACATCAAATGCTGCAGGTCTAGCCTTTTTCTTTAATAGAATTGACTCTAAATACTCAATACGAGGGATTTCAAAACTACCATTGATTGGCCACTGAAGTTCGGAGGCATGTCTGGTTTGTCTGTGCCAAATGTCATTAAATACTATACTTCCAATGCCATCCTTACAGTACATAGTACATGCCGGCGACCCCTCCTGTGGTGCAGGACGGCTAAATTCCAAAGATTGTCTATCACTGCGGAATAATGCCCTAAAACAGGTAGACAATTTCCCAGGCATATCTCAAATTCTTGGTGTTACCTGGTCAATAATTGTGTCTGCAGATACAATGCGCCAAAATTCAAATTGTCAGGGTTAAATTAAGAATCGGGTCACGACTCACTTGACCAAACCTAAGGAGGTCCGATCGGATTTCTAAGAATCTTACCTAACTAATCTTACCTCGTGTATGGTGATTTCGACAAATCTACCCGCCTCGATAAGTGGACCCTCGTCAAGATGCCGTCTCGGACCACACGCTTATCGTCCAAGGATCGGGTCGTGCAGCGCTGCTGAGGTGTCGCATCTCGTTCAGGGGTCCCCTTATGTCACACTGTCCGATCCCGGTCCGATAGCGTGCGTCAACCTTCAACAATCCGGCATCAATCTTGAGGGTCCCTATTCCGGCGCCAACTGTGAAAACAGAATCAAAATATCGAGACTGAGTACCCCAAAAGGAAATACACCGAACACGGGTTACAAAGGAATATACAAAGTACTTTATTTTATACTGAATCCAGTAACAAAAACAGAGCAAAATCAGATAGCTATCGGCCCTCAGTACAACACAACGAACTCCAGCGTGGTTCAGTGTGTTCAGTGAGAGACGTTGTACATTAGAATGCATTCTCTTTTTATACACTTGGTGGGCGCGATGTCCAGCCCCACTTCGGGTTAATATTCCTTTCAATACATCACCAATCTAGGGTTTGTGCCAAGTCTCAAACAACCGCATATAACTGGTTTGCCTTTAATACATGTATCAACAAGCCTATGCAATAACTGTGTATTCTAAGATTTTCCATGCAGGCCTTCTTAAACATGAATACAATGTAGTTAAACAGATGTTCTTCGTTCAGTATTTGAATACATTGTCTCAACATGTGCTCGTAGATTAGTTTCATTGCCCAAGTAATCCTTCTACACATAGGTCAACAAAGGACAAGGTCTCAGTTCACGACCTCAACAAGTGGCCTGCAGGCAAGTTACACATTAGCTATGTACAGAGGTCAAGATGTCCATGTTGTATTCTAGAATGACATCATCCACCATTTTAACTCACAGGGTGACTTTTACACAACGAATCCTAAAATGGCGGTTTGACCTAAAATGGCGGCTTACATGGATTTAAGGTCAGGATCTTGCAACACGGATTTCTTTCGCAAGCGACTTTCGAGCAGCTTGGCGTAGGCCAATATTAATATATTTATTAAAATAGGAGGCACGATATACTTTCTTTTTCGACACTACAAAGGCAGTCACAGAAGTCACCCATGCAGATACAGCAAAGCACAAACACGGACAATTAATGGCTCCTAGAATAGGGGGTGTCACTGTTGATAGAGGGAATCCTTTCACAAGTATGGGGATGAGAATGTATCCACAATAGGACAGCTCACAGGGAGACTTGATGTGTTTTATGCTATCTGTGACGCCTAATCCTCAAGAGGAACCGAGGGTTGACGTCAATATAGGAGGCAAATCCTTTTAGTTTTTAGTAGACACGGGTGCAACACGCACATGTATAGGAGAGGGGAAATTTTCGATGTCTGGAAATGCCATGAATACTCAAGGTTTCACAGGAGCTACAAGCAAGAGTTCCTTTAACTGACACAATGCCAGTCTCCATAGGAGAGTGTGACATGTCTGTGCCATTGTTATATTATAAGTCGAGATTTAATGACCAAGTTGAACATGACGATTTCTTTCACTGATGAAGGCATAGTGTGTTCAACACCAGGAATGCAGTATTTAAATGCGAGTGAATTTATTATGGAATTTGCAGAACAAGTGGTCATGCGAGGAGTATCGTTAGAACCAGAAGTTGTTCACTACGGGGTATGCATTCTGTTGACATGGCTGCCAGGCTTAGTTGGCAGGACTGTGAGAATACCTGATGAGTTTCTATTCAGGCCAAAGATACCTATGGATGAAGAGGAAGGGCAAATTTTTCCTTTAGAATTACAAGCAGCCGTGCGAGGAGAAATGGCTTTGCTTGATGGGAACGATTATGAAGGGAGACGATGGTGCACTGTGACTGCCATTGGGGAAGGTTACAGATTGACTGACGTCACTGATGAGGATATGTTTAAAGACCATCCATCAGATGACTAATTAATATTTGAGATGAGTATTACTTATTGGGTGAGTGCAATTAAACGTGAGGTTCCTCAGAAAATGATGCTAGCAAGGAAGCGCCCTGGGTATTTTGATGACGATATGGCAAAGGTGCCAGTTTCATTATGGAAGATTAAATTGAAACCAGGAGCAATTTTACCTCGAGCACGACAGTATCCCATGTCTCGAGAGGCAGATGAAGGTATTTTTAAGACAATATCTGCTATAATGGAACAGGGCATCCTAGTGACGTCAGAGTCACTGTGTAATACTGCAATGTATCCAATTAAAAAAAGGGAAAGGCGAAAGGGGGGTCGTGGCGTTTAATTCAAGACCTTGACCGGATTAACCAGATTCTAGAGGCCGAGTTCCCTCTTGTTCCTAATCCTGTGACAATCTTATGTAATATCCCTGTTGAAGCACGATATTTCACTGTGATTGACTTGAAAAATCCTTTTTTCTCAATCCCATTGCATAAAGACTGACAAGATCTAACGTAATTTACGTTCAGACAAAGTCGTCTGAAAAGCACTCATTTACCCCAGGGGTACTGTGAGTCTCCATCGATTTTCAATAGAGTCCTGTAGATGGACTTAAGCAATATTTATTTAGAAAGTGTTGTGTTGCAGTACGTGGATGACATATTGGTCTATACCACATCAGAGAACCAGTGCAGACACGATTCAGTTCAGCTAATGATTATTGTTGCAGACAAAGGATATGAAGTAGACAAGGAGAAATTGCAGTATTATCAAGAGTAAGTGCTGTACATAGGCCAGTTAATTTCGCATGAGGGGAAGAAAGTTACTCCTGAGAGGGCTGAGGCTATTTTGAAAACAGTAAAGCCACTCACAATAAAGCACATGCAGAGATTTTTGGGACTATGTAACTATGTAAGAGCATGGGTCTTTGATTACAGTTCATACATAAGGCCCTTGTTGCAAGCTCTGAAGAAAGCACAGGTAAATCAGGAAAGAATTGTTTGGAATGAGGAGATGGAAGAAGAGTTTGACAAATTGAAAAAGGCAATTTGCACAGCTCCAGTTTTAGGGATTCCCAATTATGCTGAGGAATTCTTTTTGTTCTCGCACACAAATGGCACTGTTATGACAGCAGTACTCACGCAGAGAACCACATTGGGGTACAAGCCTCTTGCATATTACTGTGGGATTCTAGACCCAGTAATGAGGGGTCCCATTCTGTGTGAACAGTCTTTGGCTGCCGCCGTTTTCGCCATTGAGAAGGCTGCTAGCATAGTGATCAGATGTTCCATGATGTCATTTGTTGAACATGCATTGTTTGCCATTTTGGGAAAACCTAAAGGCACGTTGACATCTCAAAGGGCTTCTGACTACGAGGTAGTCATATCGAATCCGGCGATTAAAATAGTTTGATGCAGAATAGTGAATCCTGCCATGTTTGTAGCAGAACCCCTGACAGAGGACGAGCATGCGATTGATTGCTCGAATTATGAGGAATTCTATGATGAACTCCCGAAGGTGAAGGAAAATGCGTTGGCAGCTGGGGAGATTCTTTTTATTGACTGTTCTTCGAGAATCGATCAAAATGACAGACAAATATATACAGGTGCCTCTGTGGTGAAGCACACAGCCAATGGAGAATTTGAAGTATTGATAAGTGCACGACTACCGTCTCATTTTTCGGCACATGCTGCAGAATTAGTGGCGCTGATTATCGCGCTCGAGAGACATGCATACCAGGAAGTAACCGTGTACAGTGACTCTGCCAATGTGACGTCAACAGTGTACGCAGGGCTAGCACGTTGGAAAAGGAGGTGCTACCTCCGAGTGGACGGCACTCCAGTGCAACATGCAGCCTTACTGGACAGACTCATTAAAGCACCACAACTCCCAGTAGCCATCACAGTAGTTAAATGCGCAGCACATACTAAGAGAGCAGATTTTATTTCATGTGGACATCAAAAAGCAGACGAGGAAACCAAGCGAATTGCATGTTCAGAAACTGTTATGCCATTTGTTACGCCAGATGTGAATGAAAGCATGGTGGTGATGATGAGTGTGTCTGAGTGTTATATTAACTCGTCTTGGACTCAGCAGAGATCCAAGGGGAAGCACCTCAAGTTGAGAAATACTTGTGGACGTGGAGATGTTGTTCTTTAAACCCCTCTGAAGCATTGTGGCGACAAGACAGCACTGGTAAACCCGTGATGCCTGTAGCCTTATTAAGGGTGGCATTGGTCCAGCTACACTACCCTGCGCACGTTACTAGAGAGAGCCTCGCTGCAACAATAGCGGAGGATTGGTTAGTTCTAAATATAGTAGAACACGTTGCATTTTATGTAGCAAATTGTATCGTATGTCAAAAGTTTACTGCTGGGCACACATTGCGCACAATTAGAGGAGTTATTCCAAGACCTAGTGGATGCTTTCTGCATTTGCATATCGACTACGTCGACATGCTGTAAGTATGTAAAGTATGTAATGGATATAGATATATGATTGTAGTTATATGTCCTTTTTTGAGGTGGATTGAAGCTGGACCGTGTACACACCCAGACTCCACCTGTGCAGCAACATTTTTAGTACAAGAAGTATTTCCTAGATGGTGAATATGTGAAGTATTAAGATCAGATAATGGCCCTCATTTTGTTAACGAAATCTTTGAACGAATAAGCTTGTTGCTTAGTATAAAGCACAAGTTTTCATCGGCGTATCACCTGCAAGTGAATGCAGTCTGTGAGAGACTCAACAGTTTTCTTAAAGAGGGAATAGCTAAATTGAAGCTTACCCTGAAGAAAGGATGATTGCATTGTCTGCCACTTACATTGTATGCGTTGAGAAATCAGCCAGGCTCAGAACACCATCTTACCCCCCCACGAGATAGTGACAGGGAGGCAAATGAGGATACCTCTCACACCTCCATCTAGAACTAGAAGTGATGCCCAGACAATAGCCAAATTTGTAGGAAAGGAATTACGTGATTATCTTACGTGTATGACTTCAAGTATCTCTGTAATTTCAGATCAGCCCAAGCGAAAGCAGTGTAGGGCAGCGCAGAACACAGAAGCAGATGCTACAACAAGTAACAAGTGGAATTGAAAAGGTATGTCTTCTCAAACTTTTCCCCGGAGATGCGGTCCTAATATGAAACTTTACTAGAAGGTGGCACGAGTCTCGTTTTAACGGCCCCTTCATAGTGGAGGACGTTACACCGTCTGCCATCAAGGTGCAAGGCAGACGTGCTTGGATTTTCCTTGGAGACGTGAAGATCTTTGCTGGAGAACTCCCTTCACCCCCATCCCCATCGGAAGCAAGCATCGGGGAAGAACCACAGCACATGCAGACTAGGTCTATGACGAGGAAGAAGGATGCAGAAGCTGTCGATTAAAGACAAAGAGTATATTGGACTGTGGCTTATTTCAGGACACTCTTTTCAGTCACTAGAAAAGGAGCTAAGGGAAGCTATTTGTTCTTGAGCCACAGGAATTTGATGACATTGGACTGAGACATGCCTAAGTCTTGATCATAAAGGAGAGTAAGCCAGATTTGCATAAAAGAGAGCATGCCAGATTTGGAGTTCCTTTTCGACGACTGGAATAGGGAGCAGTTCCCTGATTCCTTTCTCACTAAATTTCTTTTCGGAGGGGCCTATGGTGGTGCCCAATGACAACGTTTCACAGATCGTTCTTGCAGTGTTTCTGTTCATTTTGCACGCATACCCTGCACTTGTGGGGAGAACTACCAGTGTTCATCGATTCTTGCAAGATCCTAAGAATGGTCCTATCGTGAGGAGATTGCTTGCAGCTATCACTGAGCAAATTGATATATATGTGCGTCTTACTCGCTACATTTATGTGCTATTTGCCTTGAGAAAGCCCGGTAGGGCGAAATGATGGCCATGCAGTTGGCAAACTTTTTTTAGTTGCTTGTAATTTCAAATATCCCATTGCAGACAGTTGTTGTATGGATGCCACTAACAATTTCACAAACAAGTTATGAGTATCAAGTATCAAGTTTGAAAGAGTACTTCATGTTCGTTTATGAATTTAATAAACAAACTTATCTCAACTTAATGTACTTATTATAACTTATTCTGTCTTTGGAGCTCCTTCATAAGGGTGAATCACTCGTGCACTCACTGCTTTGGTGGTAATTTCTTGAATCCTGTGGAGGAATTTATGTGTATTGCCCTCTTATCAGTACATGTGACTCTGGGGAGTGGCGTGACCTGAGTGATAGCCCTACTCTCTCGCCTGTACTGTCAGCAGAACCCAAGAAACAACTCTGCTGACTAAGGCCCGGACCTCTACGATGGGTGTAAAATGAGAGATAGCTCTGCTGTCTAAAGACTGAGTCTGTAAAATCTGTGTAACCCTAGGATATGGTTGATAATTGAGGCCTTCACATAAAAAATTAGTGTTACCTGATGTATGGTTCTGTTGGCCAAGGCTCTAGTCTGTAAGTGCAACCTAAGAATATGATTGCTCACATATGATTGATAATATGATTGATTCCTCTTAGTCTATTGCTCACTCGCGCCGCCCCACAGCATTTCACTCACCTGTCTCCATTTAAACCTAAGTGTCAATTACTGCATCTCAGTCATTGCTCCTATGTGCTACCCATTGTATTTTAGCATTGTATGCTTTTGAATTAGTGCCATTTTGGCTCCCATTGCTAATTCTGAATCTAGGTGTGCCTTGTTTATGCTTTTGAATTAGTGCCATTTTGGCTCCCATTGCTAATTTTGAATCTAGGTGTGCCCTGTTTATGCTTTTGAATTAGCGCCATTTTGGCTCCCATTGCTAATTTTGAATCTAGGTGTGCCCTGTTTATGCTTTTGAATTAGCGCCATTTTGGCTCCCATTGCTAATTTTGAATCTAGGTGTGCCCTGTTTATGCTTTTGAATTAGCGCCATTCTGGCTCCCATTGCTAAATTTGAATCTAGGTGTGCCTTGTTTATGCTTTTGAATTAGTGCCATTTTGGCTCCCATTGCTAATTTTGAATCTAGGTGTGCCCTGTTTATGCCTTTGAATTAGCGCCATTTTGGCTCCCATTGCTAATTTTGAATCTAGGTGTGCCCTGTTTATGCTTTTGAATTAGCGCCATTTTGGCTCCCATTGCTAATTTTGAATCTAGGTGTGCCCTGTTTATGCTTTTGAATTAGCGCCATTCTGGCTCCCATTGCTAATTCTGAATCTAGGTGTGCCTTGTTTATGCTTTTGAATTAGCGCCATTTTGGCTCCCATTGCTGATTTTGAATCTAGGTGTGCCCTGTTTATGCTTTTGAATTAGCGCCATTCTGGCTCCCATTGCTAAATTTGAATCTAGGTGTGCCTTGTTTATGCTTTTGAATTAGCGCCATTCTGGCTCCCATTGCTAAATTTGAATCTAGGTGTGCCCTGTTTATGCTTTTGAATTAGCGCCATTCTGGCTCCCATTGCTAAATTTGAATCTAGGTGTGCCTTGTTTATGCTTTTGAATTAGCGCCATTCTGGCTCCCATTGCTAAATTTGAATCTAGGTGTGCCCTGTTTATGCTTTTGAATTAGCGCCATTCTGGCTCCCATTGCTAAATTTGAATCTAGGTGTGCCCTGTTTATGCTTTTGAATTAGCGCCATTCTGGCTCCCATTGCTAAATTTGAATCTAGGTGTGCCCTGTTTATGCTTTTGAACTAGCCCACACTAATGCTCATCAAGCCTCAGCCAATTTTGCACCTACTCTGTGTATCTCAGCCTAGTCTAACCCAGTGGTTTACTCATGTTTAACACCTAACTGTTATCAATGGTAACAGCCAACTGTATGTTGATTATGCCCTATTTGCCAAATTTTGAATCTAGGCTGCAGTATACTTCCGCCTTGCAAACTACCCAGTATCAGTAAACTCATGCTAAAGTTGCCCATTATCATAACAGAATGCAGGCACTGCTAACTTTAACTATGTTCCCATTCTGCATTATACCATCTGACACCCCCTCTACTAAAGGCCACTACATTAAGCTTGATGAAGGGTTAGGTAGATTGAGATGTCCTCGTCACCACCCCATCCCCTGCCCTACACCATTCCTTCCCACACTACCCCCTTTTTCCACACCAATCACGACCAAACTACATCCAGCCTCCACTATGTGCACTACACACGATAAGTTGCCCCCGTGCCTATAGCCTCAACCGCTTCCCCTCCTGACATCTCTAAGCGCAACGAGAGACTAACCAGCAGACTACCGTCCAGCAGGCACTCAGCAGTAGAATATACCCATAAACTCATACGCTCAGATCGCCCCGGATGCACTGATAATACTCGCAGGCGCAATAAGAAAAGGTGTACAGCCCCACGGAACAACCTAGGGGACATTAGCCCCAGTCTACCAATGAAGGACCCACAAATACAGCCCACTAAGGGAGCATTACTGAATGTCAGGTCACTGGTAGCACACGCAACTGAGATTGCTGACACTATTGTGAACAATAATCTTGACTTCCTTGTAATAACAGAAACTTGGCTGCGTGAGGCAGCAGGACCTTCTATTGCCCTACCTGTCCCAGATAATTACTCCATTCTCCGTGTAGACAGACCCACGGCTTGCGGAGGTGGAATAGCCATAATCTTTAAAGCCACTCTCAATATAAGACTAGCCACCCCTACGTCGCTGGCATCATGCAAACTCCTCTCAGTGAAGTTCCAAACCTCACCTAACAGCACTATTACACTACACATGATTTACAGGCCTCCTTGACCCCCTGGGTCCTTTGAGGACGATATCATAGCCCTAGCAGCCGACACCACCAAACCCACGGCGCAAAATATTATTTTAGGAGAGTTCAACCTCGGTTACAAGGACACTAGCGACCCACACGCCATCTCTCTAGCCTCTGCACTACTAGAACAAGGCTATACTCAAATCAGCACCAAACATACCCACGAAAAAGGAAGGATACTTGACTGGGTTGCGGTTCTCAACTGTACCATCACCCTACTTGATCCAACACCACTAGTATGGTCATAACACCACCTTATCACCTTTGAATTGTTTATCAACAACTTGGAAAAGAAAAAGCCCATTATTGCCCCCCTGCCTCACAAGGAATAAACGTAACATCACAGCAGATGCTCTAGTTCCTTTGGTAGCCCCCATGCTCAATGCCCTACCGGACTCCAATGATCCTAACACTCCAATTAACATCTACAATGAGACCATGACTAAAGCCACTGATGCTATTGCCCCGCTAAAACTACGAAAAAGCAAACCTAAAGCCCATCTTAACTCATGGCTCACTCCAGAGCTAAAAACACTCCGTACTGAAAAAAGTAAATGGGAATCACGCTGGAAATCATCCCCTACACCTGAAAACGAAACTAACCTTGCCATTTCACTGCCACCTACAAAAAGAAGATAATCCAGGCTAAAAAAGAAACCTATAATGACAGAATAGCCCAAGCCAGTTCCAGTACTAAAGAATTATTCAACATTCTAAGAGAACTAGAGAACCCCAACCCACCGCCAGATACATGCACTAAGGATAAAGCCTGGTGCACCAGCATTCAGAATGCCTTCTCCAATAAAATTAAAGGAATGGTTCGGTCAACATTTTTTATTGCCCCTATGGGTCGGCCATGTGTTTTTAAGCCTAAATCGCTCGATTTTACAAAAATTTCCTATGGACCTTACCCGAGTTTTCGTCCATTAAACGCACGCGAAAACAGGCATCAGGGAGCTGCCATTTTGTGATAATCCTATCCTTTCCCCCATCGCCCTGGCTGACCTGCTTTTGCGGCACTAAATCATATCCCCCGCCCCTGAGCGTGTCATCAGCAGACACGTACCGCCCATTTCACAACGCCAAAGCACGTCTCGTGTCAACATTCGCTGCGCTTCAGCTAATGACGTGTCGCCATGGAAATGGCAAGACGCCTCCTTTCTCAATAAGTATAAACAGACCGTTTCACAACACACAGCAGCAGATTTTCTATTCTATTCTTCTCTCTGTGTTAATTTGAGTATTCTGTGACTCGTTTCTGTGCTCTGGTCAGCTACCTTCGTTGCTTGTAGCCCGTGTGAACAGATACCAGTACCACCACTAGGGGTGTCACGGTATTCGTTTTATGACGGTACGATAACCTTCTTGCCAAATGACGGTATATCATGGTTATTGTGGTATAGCAGGTGGAGTTAACTGATCTTAACAAATATTTTCTAAAAGGTCATAAATTGACAGATGTATCGTCACAAACAAAACCAGGCACCCAGAGCCAGAATTGGGCTTTTCAACATACTTTCCACTGAAATGCCTTGCTTCCACCAAACACAAACACACGTGTGGAGAGGAGGGGGTAGGGTGGAGGCCTGCTGCAACTGGCAAAGCAAACTGAATAGCTTTTCTTAAGTGGTCATTTACACACACACACTTTCTCTTTACGTTACAGCCTTTAGTTTACTTGCGGGCCAAAAGGTGTTCAGTAATCACTGACATGTTACCCTTTGGTATGGCAGCAGGGAATACCCACAGAGATGAGTGAATTTCGCAGTGTGACTTATTATATGTAAATTCAATGATAGAACCAGGGAAATCCCCCATTGCCATATGTTTAGAGAATATTATCCATTATAAATATATAAACCCCAAAGCCGCCACCCCAAAGTAAACCCTATTCCTTCTTGGCACTGTATCTATTCTTCCTATTGCTAACATATTGATTTTGTGGCATGTGTGGTTTATGGAATGGCATTAAAAACTGCTCCAACTGAAACTACTTGGCAGACGGCACATCCAACAGTGCAAAACCAAGACTGTGCAGCAATTGCTTACTGCAGCCTTTCCAAATCAGATTGAAAAGCACACTTAACGGTATGAACGGTATAACGGTATAAACAATGTGACGGTTATTATTGTTCAATTAAGTGGTTCACGGTATCTTTAACGGTATACCGTTATACCGTTACATCCCTAACCACCGCTATAAATTATTTTAGTTTGTTTAACACACAATGGCTACAATAATGCCCTACATGTACGAGCCCGAGTATACCGAGGAGAAACTACTGGAAATGGAAACACGCGAAAACGATGGGTCTTCGGACGGCAGTTGGGAGGACGATTCAACAGCTGAAGAGCCTGGACCTAGTCGCATGGACGATGTTTCCACCTGGTGCGCATGCAATTGGTGCGAGCTAATGCCAACCGAGGACGAGAACTGCTGCTGCTGTGAAAACTCGGGATGCGTGGCCTACATTTCGAAAGGCGAGCCACGACCGCAATGCATCACCGAGCTGCCAGACTTCAGGGCAGCCTGCCTCACACGGTCCGTGTTGAGGATAATGATGGTGCTTATGCACGAACTTCGCGCAACTGTTCGTCCTCGTAATCCGAGTAACGAGTAAGTATACTCTGCTTGTCATGCCACTCCTATTTCATGGTCTTCTACTGTATCCAAAATTACATATACATATCATTGTAACGCATGAAAGTCGTTCAATAGTGTGCAGGGTCTAGATAGCATTTGTCCGAGCAGAATGCCATTAGTTACAAGAATTGTCATTGACAACAAACGTTTATTAAACTTATCTTGGTCATTTAAAAACAGTTTGTTTCATTCCTTTTCACAGGTGGTACAGGCTGGTGGCCTATCGTTCCTTTACATGGTGGCTTCACGGGAGGCTTGGACACCGTGTTCGAAGAGTGATACCCGCCTGTGCTGTTCGTGCCATAAGAGAAACGTTCCCGAGTGACAGCGCTCAGTACAGGGGATTTTCTCTCGCTGTGCTGCAACCTGACCTGTACAATGTTTAAAGTCTTGTATTTTTGTGTCATCAAAATAAGATACAAAATAAAACACCACATATATTTTAACAACGGTTGTTTCGATTTTTTAAATGAATCAAGTGCGTCTCCATTCAAGGATGGACGTCAGACATATGTGCTCCGAATGGGTGAAGGTCAGGTCGCCGTCAAGCAGGGTGGTCACTATCTAAGCTAATATAATATATTCTCAATAATGCATGCACTAAATAACACTTGTTCAAAGTCTTTCAGTTGGTTATGTCTTTATAAAAGTCACACATATATCTATACTATCAATTAACATTGGATTATACAGGCCTTAGGTTAAGGGTCTTGACCACTATAATACACTGTTTGAAGTGTGGGTGGGTGCTCACAAGAATCTCCGGTATGTGGCATTTGTTATTGATAGGCAACGATATACTGCAGTAGGGGTCTAATGTTAGTTGGGGATCTGCTAGGTGGGCATCATGGCGTGGTCAGTGGTCTGGCACATGAAGTGAATACCTTGCAGGGACACAGGGTCAGAATGGCAGTAAGTTTCCACTGGCGAGGGTGCGTGGGCAAGGACACGTTTGTGGAGATGAACGAGCTATGTGCTTAGTTCAGGCTGGTTTACATGCAGGACCGTGATCTCAGAGGAAGAGTGATGTGTTACATTTATTAGCTTTTGCAAATACCTCTGGAGTTTTCCAGTCAGAGTGGGAACGAGGGTGGGGGCCATGTGCTCTGCGCAGGGAGGCTTGGTCACCAAGATGGAGTGGAAAGGGGGTACAAAATTGGATGCCCTGTGTCCTGCTCAGTGGTCCCATCTACGCGAATGTCATCCAAAGTTAACATCACATAAGGGCAAGGGGCGGACCCACTACTGGAGGCACTTGGTATGAGTTTCTACTGAGAAGTAAAGGATGAGAGGGGCCTGATGGCCCCTCGCTCCCACAAACTTGCCTGCACGCCCCAGGCCCATCCATCCCACCCCCCTCTATCAAAGGCGGTTCGCATCCGGGGATGAGCGCTGGCATGGGGGGCTGTCACGGGTGCAAACGGCCAAGGTGCCAAACAGCATGTACACTTCAAAAGGTATCCCACGCCCAGGGGCCATCGCTCACATGGCCTCCTCAGACCCAGTGTCTCCAGCCAGGCCTCCCCTGAGGCAGGCTGCCCCCCTGCAATAAACATAAGTGTGTCTCCATTCAGCAGTCTTCCTGTGCCTTATCTGCACGCCCCAGGCCCATCCATCCCACCCCCTCTATCAAAGGCGGTTCGCACCCGGGGATGAGCGCTGGCATGGGGGGCTGTCACGGGCGCAAACGGCCAAGGTGCCAAACAGCATGTAAACTTCAAAAGGTATCCCACGCCCAGGGGCCATCGCTCACATGGTCTCCTCAGACCCCGTGTCTCCAGGCAGGCCTCCCCTGAGGCAGGCCGCCCCCCTGCAAACCACATAATACCACGACATACACACGTCATTCATTCACAAACACACCCCTGTTTCTAATACTTTATAAACCACTTGATATGTCTCATGAGAACATCTTTGTGCTTTCCAAGTCAACTCCTGAACCTTCTACCTGAGAAGCACTGAGATCTATGCTAATCTGCTCGTCGGCGTGCTATCTGTGACCGCTTCGAGCAAACTCGTCAGTGTGCTACCTGTGGCCATCTACCTGTTCTCCTGCAACATATCGCTCGGCCTGCTGAATCCAACTGTTTGTTGGTTAAGGTAAGGCCATGTATCCTAGTCATATTTCGGTCATTTTTACATTTCTATCTATTTGCGATTACATTACCCAATAGAGCTATGGTCATTGGTCTCATTGTTATTGACTTGAGTTTCAATTGTTATGCTATCAATAGATCTATTTATTTTCATCTGTGACAATTGTCATCGAATTGCATCCTTCGGGGGTCCAGTCTATAATGTAAGCATGTTTCCTTTTTGTGCAAGACAGAACATCCAAGGGACGAGTCACATGTTCAGAGTTTAGTCACATCATTTAAAAAATGTCTGTAACTTATGCAAATACTAAGCCGCACATGATGAAATGGTATAGTTCCGGCGACCAAAACAAAACAATGCCTGCCTGTTGGATTATCGGTTGCCCTTCGAAGAGCCATGCTAAATCTGAAGGCACTACAATGCATGTATTCCTGAAAACTGTTGATCGAATAAGAGAATGGGTCAGACATTGCGGATATCCACTGGATGAGCTGGAAAGTAGAGTCCAACAAGTCTTTGAGGACAAGAGGGGTGATCGATACCGCATCTGCAGCCGGCACTTTCCCTCGAACATGTATACCACATCTTGGGTAACAAAGAAGAATAAACGGCGATCGACACTAAAATTGCTTGCAAACGCTATTCCCACTCTATTCGTCCACATTCCGCCACTGGTGAGTCAAGTGTCTGTTTTTAGCTTTAGGCCTTGCGGTAGTGTGTAGGTAGCCGAATGGATTCATTGATATTTTAGGTGTTGTTTCCAATTTGTAATACTTTCGACATTGATATGAGTGTATAGCTTTTTGAATAATGACATTTATCAATATATTATTTTTAGATTTCAAAACCCACAAACGAAATCTATATATGGGCACGGGGAAATGTGCTATATTGCGCATTACTCAAGTATTCTGTCTCCTTACATGGCAATTTTAAATATTGGCATTTCATTATCAAACAATAATTTACCTTTACAACTTCTTGACTATCCCTTGAATCTGAAGCAAGAACATTCTACTTCCGTGACGTGCTCGCAGTTATCAACCACTTCTAGCGCGTATCAGGTAATCATACTTGGCTATTCCGCTACAGACTTGTTTTATGCATGTCAAGTAATAGTTTTTATGTATCGTGTGATTATTTTACCAATTGTTTGGTTAGTGCTTTCCAATTGATATACACCTTAGTTGTCGTCCCCTGGTGTTTGTTTTCAGTTATAATTAGTGTTATCCATACTAATGCAAGTACTGTCTTTCACGGAGATGCTGAAGCATCCACCACATTGACAACAGCCAGCACGAGGTATGGATACGGACAGCTCCATCGACCGTGATCATCAGGACTGGAACACTTGTCGTTTGATTGTTCTACACCATGTTTCATTCGTGGTTAGCCATTGATATGCACCTGTGCGGTCGACCCCAAGTGTGTGTTTTGTTTTCAATATTGTAATCCTTACTAATGCAAATACTATGTTTCAGGCAGTTGTTGAAGCGTCAACCCACGCACTTGATGCGGATCCTGACATTCAAGTAATTCCAGGGGAAGCGGGACCATGCGGATACGAATCAGCGCAACAGCTTTCGGAAGTGCGCACCACATTGACAACTGCCCTAGATATTATTCAGCAGCACGAGGTATGGATACT
The DNA here is from genome assembly GCF_040938575.1 of Ambystoma mexicanum. NCBI lineage: Eukaryota > Metazoa > Chordata > Amphibia > Caudata > Ambystomatidae > Ambystoma > Ambystoma mexicanum. Next base: position 798,798,425 of record NC_090938.1, on the reverse strand, counting down.
GACAGCTCCATCGAGCGTGATTATATAACGTGATTCCATTTGCTATACTTTCTTCTCTCTTAACACAAGTACTGTGTTTCAGGGAGACGATGGAGCTTCCACTACAATCACAAGATCCCATTTTAGATGATGCAGATCTAAAGAAATCGGAGAAATAAGTCGATTAAATCTGATCATATTTAAATATTCCTTGATTCTTTTAGACAATGCAACATTTGTGGTTATCTCTTTATATGTACCTGTGCCGTCGACCCTAAGTGTGTGTTATGTTTACAATATTGAAAACCATGCTAACGCAAGTACTGTGTTTCAGGGAGTTGCTGATGCCTCCTCTTCAATACAATCATTTGTGGCAGTCCATGCAGAGCCAGAGGTATGGATACTGACAGCTCCATCGAACTAGGTCATTAGAGCTTGAATACTTGTCGTTTGATTGTTCCACACAATGTTTAAATCGTGTTTGGCTATTGAGATGTACATGTGTGTTCGTCCTCACGTGTGTTTTATGCTAACAATATTTTGATACACAATAATGAAAATACTATGTTTCAGGGAGTCGATGCAGATACAGAAAATATAGTCGTTGCAGCGCAAGAGGAAGGGGAGACATGCGGATACGAATCGGAGCAACAGCGTGCAGATGTTGAAGGTCGAGTCAAAAAAGTTGCAAAGAAAAGAAACAAAAATAAGGTTAGTTACAAACAGCTCATAACTTTTGAAATTCTTTTGTGCTGGGGACTATTTTATTGTTTTTTTCCAGTCAATTGTACTATACTTTATCTTGTGTTTAAACTGAACATCCCTTTTCCAATCTGTCCTCTAGTTACCCGTGGGTCTACGAACTATACATACACAGACAGTGAAGCGAATGAGAGATGTTGCTTGCCAGACCATTTACACTATGGAGGCTATGGAGGAACTATTAATTCAGACGCGGCGTGTTGAGTCTCGGGATGCTCATGTCCAATGGCCAGAAAATGAAATTAATGTGTCCGGAGAATCCAGCAAAGTTGTATTGGACCATTGCTACAGTACGACCGCAACAACATGATACTGGATGTATTGAAGATAGCTCTGAAGTAGTCGCAGATCAATTCACACAATCTCATAGACTGGTTTGATCACCCATTGCTTACACCCGCCAAAAAATTGCCACCAAAAAAGCTGTCGACATTGTTGTTCTCCCATCAATGTTGAAGTAGCAGATGTTGAAATGACAGAGAATGAAACGGCAGCAGCATTCACTGACGCATCAGAACTTGATAGCAGCAATATTTCTTTCAAATATGGTGATATGTCCTCAACGTCACATGCCGAAACAACTTTGACGCAGGATGACAGTCTAATGAAAGAGGGCAAATACATAGTATTCGACAGTTGTTTGATGGAAATTATAAGTATGCTGAAATGTGGGCATTCCGTCAGAGGGAAAGTATGTGGGAAGCCATTGATTCATGTGACTCGTCAAAAACAAGGCAGTAATGTCACAATACATGCCGCCTGTAGATTAAATCATACGTTCTCATGGTCTGCACAACCAATGCTGGGGAAACTGCCAGCAGGCAATCTACTGTGTGCAGCTGCATTACATTTTAGTGGCTCCAGTTTTAGAAAGTTAGAGTCTTTCTTTCAGTTTGTGGGACTCCATTTCATTTCAAAAACACAGTACTACAAATTCCAACATGATTATCTGTTTCTGGCCATTAGTGATGCTTGGAAAATCGAACAATTGTCTCTAGCAAGTACATTCGAAGGCAAACGATTCAGGCTAGCCGGCGATGGACAGTGCAACAGCCCTGGATTTTCTGCCAAGTACTGCACCTACCACTTTCAGTACATGGATAGTAAGAAAATTGTGAGTTTGGTGGTTGTGCAGGTAACACAGTGTACATCCTCAGTGGCCATGGAGAAACTAGGATTTATAAAATCAGTGGAATATCTGCAATCGAGGGGAATGCACATCGACCTCATAGCCACAGACAGACACGTTTCAATTGCCAAGACAATGAGAGAGCAGTTCCCACATATTAAACATCAATTTGACGTATGGCATCTTGCTAAATCAATCAATAAGAAAATCTCGGCTGCAGGGAAAAAAAAAAGGTTTGGAAAGTATTTTAGAGTGGTCCCAGTCTATCAGCAACCATCTTTGGTGAAGCTCCAAAACTTGTGAAGGGTCAGTGGAAATACTACTTGAAAAATTTCGGCCACTGATGCACCACTGTACCAACGTGCACCGCTGGTCAGAAAACCTGCATTTCCACCAATGTGAACATGGCCCTTTGTCCCCAGTGGAGACACGGAAGAAGAAGTGGTTGAATCCATCTTCACCGACACACAAAGCCATTGAGAAGATTGTTTTCGATAAAACTCTATCAAGAGATTTGAGGGGACTGACAGAATTCTGTTACACAGGAGGTTTGGAGGTGTTCCACAATATGTGCCTAAAGTACAGGCCAAAGCGCTTGCATTTCAGCATAAAGGGCATGAGACATAGGACTCTACTTGTCGTCTTCGCCCATAACAAGAATCTCGGCCGTGAACAATGTAGGACTACGGGTAATGTAAGGATGCCTCACTACACTAAGGCCTTTTCAAAAAGAAGTAAGCAATGGGTGATCAAACCAGTCTATGAGGAAATGGAGTTCGACTTTGTCAAAAGCCTTATTGTTGATGTATTAGAGAAGCACAGATATGGAATTTTGAACGTTTCTGTGCAGAGCACTGATCCATTGCCACCCAACATTGCCACTGTGCCAAGTCCACCCAAAGGAGAGCTGGTTGTGAAGTACAAATCCCGGTTTAAATAATTGTAATACGATTGTCTTTTTGTAAATAAATGTTATTGTACAGTGTGCATACAAAGTACGCTAACCCTAACCCCTACCTTCACCATCCTGGGTGCCGAACAACCTGGGTGTCATCTTGGAATTCTCTCTCTATTCACCTCATATTGCTGACCTTGTCTATATGTGTAGGTATATATTTTTGTTGATGTAACTAATTTTCGCAATCTCTTGTAAATGCTGCGCACTGTTAACCGAGGGGAGGCTTGCGTATTGCAAATAATAAAACAAACAAACAATAAATCTCACTTTCAACTGAACTCCTCGGGTACTTTATACTTTCCCTGACCTTCACTAAAAAATTAAAAGTCTCAATAGTTATGGTTCTTTGGGGCTTCAAAGCTCGCAGACAACGAGGACAAAATTGGGGGCCTTAGAACGCGCCAAGCGAGCCGTTGCAGATGGGAGAGAAGCCAGTTCGCATTTGCACATTGAGGCGCAGTACATAGATGGATTCGAAACTTCAAGCTCTCACAGATGGCTTTACTACGGGATGTTGCAAAGAAAGAATGTATGCTCATTTCTAGTGAAGGTCAGCGGCTTTGATTTTCAGCTTGCGCCCTGAGGAGGCCCACAACTCGCACTGGCAGTATAAGGTTCTATTGTTTTTTGACCTTGAGAGACATGGACCATGCCGAAAGAACTTCATTTGAAGGAGGGGGGTGCAATAATGTAAGAGACGATAAGGCAGAAAATTCTGAAATTAGACCGAGTTTCATGTTAGTTCAGTATACGAAAAATCGTTGTCAAGAGCACAGTGGGATTTACGGACTGCATTACGCAGAGACACAATGGAAATTGCAAATATAATGTAAATAACTCTTTAGACGCTTTTATACCGGAATGAAGAATTAATGAATGGATGCATGAATAAATGAATGAATGAAGAGCTTGGAAAACGTTTGTGGGATCGTCCTTGTAGAGGGCACATGGGCGTGCAGGTCCACATTCCACACGCATGTAGACAAAAAGTCGTTTCTCATTGTGCACTAACCTCGATTTATTTAGTTACTTTTTGCATTGATTTTAGAGCCGAACATACTCCATTGCACTATCCTTGAAAGCAAATAGTTTCAGCTCGGCCGTAATAAATAAAATTAATAATATTAATAAAGATCGGCTGGCGAGACTAATTATAAATTTTATGTTTTCAAAACCGGTATATCCTTCCCTTTTGCTACTGCCACCAGTTTCAGTCACCGGCAGATGGTTTTTTCAACCGCTAGCTGCAGCTTAATGTAAACAACTGCACAATTCTGATGATTTCATGGGACGATCGCCAAGGGCCCATATGCCCTTACGCGATACTAGTGGCTAGAAGCAACATATCAACCTTTACGCTGGCCTTGTGCCTACTTGATGGAACAGCCTTGCGGTTCAACGTGCCACAAAAGTGCTTCTTTTAACGAAAACCAAAACCCTGTGTACCATAAAGGAACAGCGCGTGACTCACGATAAACTTGTATGGATTTGCGGATAGAGATAAAAGAAAATAAATGGCTTTCGGAGTTCATATGGCAATTGATGAATATTCTATAAACATTTAATGTCAAATAAATGTACTTTACCAAATGTACTGTGTTGCTGTTTGATTTTAAAGTACAGTTTCATATTCCGAATTGTGGCGCGCTGTGTTGTGAGTTGATCTGTGTTGGTTTCCGGGTTCTATGTGAAGTCGCGTAAAAGATGACTGGGCGCGTTTGCCTACGCAGCACAGAAACGTCATGGCGAGAGGCGGGGAATATGAATGTTTTGATAATGTCATGCTCAGGGGCGGGGGATATGATTTAGTGCCGCAAAAGCAGGTCAGCCAGGGCGATGGGGGAAATGATAGGGTTATCACAAAATGGCAGCTCCCTGATGCCTGTATTCGCGTGCGTTTAATTGACGAAAACTCGGGTAAGATCCATAGGAATTTTTTCTAAAGTCGAGCGACTTAGGCTTAAAAACACATGGCCGACCCGTAGGGGCAATAACATTTTTTGACCGAACCATTCCTTTAAAGGATTGCAGACCAAAATAGCTGACAAAAGATCCCAACTAACAGTCATTACACCAGCACCTACCCTAACCCCCCACATTAACCCAGGTTCCACGTTAAAAAAACTCACCATTCCTGAAGTCCACAAAATCATTGCATCTCTTAAACCATCTAACTGTAAGGGCGATAGCTGCCCAGCCCAGATTATAAAAGATGCTGCCAGAGACCTTGCCCCATTCATTACTAAACTTGTAAACTCCTCCTTCTCTAACAACTCTGTCCCTAGTAACCTCAAACAGTCTTGGGTTCTACCACTATTAAAAAAACAGACCCTTGACCCGGCTATACCCACTAACTACAGACCAATTACGACAGTCCCCTTTCTACTGAAAATCTTGGACAGATAGCCTACTTGCAAATACAAGACTATCTTGAAGCTCACAAACTACTCGGTACCCGTCAATCTGGCTTCAGACCCCAGCATGGAACAGAAACCGCACTCATCGACCTCAAAAACCAGATCAATGAATTAAAAGACAAAGGAAAGATGGCCATCCTACTTCTGCTCGACCTCTCTGCGGCCTTTGATCTGGTGGATCACTCCATACTTTGTAACCACCTATCTTCAGTGTCCAATTTCTCCAGTTCTGCAGTTCCCTGGATCCAATCTTTCCTTGCCAACAGAACTATGTTCGTGTTCTCACCGTCAGCAGCTGCTGACCCCATCCCCATCACCTGAGGAGTCCCTCAAGGATCCTGCGTATCGCCCACTTTGTACAATATTTTTACAAAGCCACTATTTGACAAACTGGACCGTCTGGGTGTCACCTACACAAATTATGCGGATGACACCCAGATACTCCTACCCCTTTCAGGAACCTATGATGTAGACGTTGCGCGGATTAACGAAGTCTACATCATCATTCAGGCATGGATGGCCACACATGGCCTCTGCCTGAATGATGATAAAACAGAATTACTCCTAGTCGGATTATCTAATAACCTTCTCAAACTAAGTGCTCACTACACAAATATCCTCATCGATGGAAACAGTATACCCATTGCCAAACATGTAAAAACTTTAGGTTTCTAACTCGATGCCCAGTCTAACCTATTTAAGCAGATTAACATGACCTCATCGGCCACAGCCTACACAGGCAAGTTGATCAGAGCCTGTAGACCGTTACTATCCCCCACCAGCTGCCTTACTATGGCGAGAGCGCTCATATAATCTAAATTGGATTATTGCACCAGCCTTTATCTAGGAGCAAACAAAACCATCTTAAATAAACATAAACTCCAGATCATGCAAAATAACGCGCTCAGAGCATCGTTGAATATTCCCAAAAGAGAGCACATATCAGAAATTAGAAAGCACTACAGGTGGCTCTCTATACATGACAAAATTGACGTAAAAACTATCTGCCTCACTCATAAAGCGCCTAACCACCAAGCCCCCTCTATCTCACAGATAAATTCACATGGAAGATCCCCAACAGAATCACTAGATCATCCAACATACGATGTCTGGCGGTGCCCAGATGCAATCTAAAAAGAGCCGGCGGCTCTAGCTTCCCGGTATTAGCCGCCCAGCTCTGGAACACACTCCCTCAGAATATTCAGACTATTCAAACCTTCAACAAATTCAGAAGCCATGTTATCACATGGATACTCAACAAACATAAAATGACAGCTCTTGATACCACGGACCGTTAGGAGGTCTGTAGAACTAGTATGTGTTATCCATCCTATACTACTGCTATGACCTATGTATAATATGTATAATGTTTTAATATGTATATATGTACTATTGTAATTTTTTCCTTGAATGTGCAAACTGTATTCAGATACATAACTTTATTTACTATGTCTTGTAACCATTACTATCCTCTAGCGCCCAATTACCTCCGTGTCAGGTGCGTGATATAAATAAAATAAACAAAACATAGGCAGGATGCTGCAAAATATCTGTAACCTCAGGATAGCTCTGCTGTCTGAGGCCTCAGACGGTAAAATAGGTGTAAGCTGAACGATTGCTCTACGTTCTGAGGCCTGAGCCTGTACAATTGGCATAGCCTAAGATATAAACCTGTGGTCTGGGACTTAACCCTAGCATGGCTCTGCTCTCCGAGGCCTGGGCCTGTAAGATTGGTCTAACCCAAGGCGTGGCTCTGCTCTCTGAGGACTGAGCCTGTAAAATTGGTGTAATCCATGGCGTGGCTCTGCTCTCTGAGGCCTGTAAAATTGGTGACTCTGCTCCCCGAGGCCTAGGCCTGTAAGACTGATATAAACCAATGTGTGGCTTTCCTGCTTTCCGAGGCCAGGGCCTGTAAGATTGGTGTAACCCAAGGAATAACTCTTCTCTCTGAGGCGTGGGCCTGTAAGACCGGTGTAACCCAAGGGATAGCTCTGCTCTCAGAGGCCAGGGTCTGTAAGACTGGTTTAACCCAAGGGATAGCTTTTTTCTACGAGGCCTGTGCCTGTAATATTGGTGAATGCAAGTTGTGGCTCTGCTCTTTGAGATCTAGGTGTGTAACATTGGTGTAAAACAAGGGATAGATAGCTGTGCTCTCTGAGGCCTGGGCCTTTAAGATTGGGGTAACCCAGGGGATAGCTCCGCTCTCTGAAGACTGGGCCTGTAAGATTGGTGTAACCCAAGAGATAGGTCTTCTCCTAGGCCTGAGCCTGTAAGATTGGTGTAACCCAAGGGATATGATATGATAGTTTATTTATATAGCGCCGATACACAATGTGTTTCAATGCGCTTCAAGGCAAGAGAGGGAACAAGGGAAAATACAATGACATTCTTACAGGCTATGTACAGTAAGAATGTGAATTTAACTATCGTACTCGGCCTGACGACATTTCAAATATTTCAAGAGCTAAGACATAGATAAGGAAGGGAGGGGGAGAGTGGGAAGGAAATGGAAACAGACAGGCGACTTCCGTACTAGGCCTGACAACATTTCTGGTAGAGCGGGAGCCAACAAAAGGTGAGGGAGAGTGGTGCAGAAAGTGAGGGGAGGAACAAAACAAGCGACTATCGTACTAGGCCTGATGACATTTCAGAAAGTGCTGGAGGGAGGAGGGAGGAAAAAAACAAGTAAGGGATAACCTTGGCATGTAAGATTGGTGTGACCCGAGGCATGGCGCTGCTCTACGAGGCCTGGCCCTGTAAGACTGGTGTAACACAAGGCACGGCTATGCTTTCTGAAGCCTCTGCCTGTGAGATTGTTCTAACCCAAGGGATAGCTCTGCTCTCCGAATCCTAGGCCTGTAAGATTGGTGTAACCCAAGGGATAGGTATTATCTGCGAGGCCTGGGCCTGTAAGACTTTTGTAACCCAAGGTATAGCTTTTCACTCCGAGGCCTATGTCTTTAATATTGGTGTAACGCAAGATGTGGCTCTGCCCTTGGAGGCCTGGGCTTGTGAGGTTGGTGTAACCCAAAGGATAGGTCTTATCTGCGAGGCCTGGGCATGTGAGATTGGTGTAACCCAAGGTATAGCATGGGCCTGTAAGATTGGTGTAACCCAAGGGATAGCCATGGCATGTATGATTGGTGTACCCCAGACCGTAGCTCTGCTCTCTGACACTTAAGCCTGTATGTTGTTTGTAGCATGTGGGATAGCTCTGCTGTCTGAAGCCTGGTCCTGTAAAACCTGAATAACCTGAGCATTAGCGATGTAACGCAGGACTAGGCCTGCTAGCTAAAAGGTAGCTCTATGAGTGCCCTTCAGAGTTGTCTGTGAACCCCGGGGGCTATGAAATCCAGCATCTGGTCCCATCTGAAAATGTAATGGGAGAACCACCCCCATAACACCCTCGGGTGCGTCAGCACCGCTTGTTCAGTGGGGGGGGGGGGTGGTTGTAAGTGCAAGGGGTTCAGTGTTTTAGCTGGCGAAGAAGTCGGAAAGAAAGGGTACGTGGTGGCACTCTAGAGGAGTCGGCTGTCAGTAGTGCAGTCAGGAGCGTGGGAAGATGAGAAGCAACTCGTTGAGGGTGGAGTAGGTGAAGTGTTGAGGGTTGCTGAGGGTTGAGAAGTGCTAAAATAACAGTACAATGTTGAAGTAGGCAGGGTCTGGTGGAGGTGATAGGTGAGAAGAGACTGGTGGGAGTGGCAGGTGCAGGGAAGCCGATGACTGAATGGTGGTAGGTGGAGGATTGTGCAGTGTGGTCTTGCAGGGTAGTGCTTGCATGTGAGAAGGGACGGGTAAAAGTAGCAGGTGCAGGGAAGCGATGACTGAATGGTGGTAGGTGGAGGAGTGCAGTATGGTCTTGCAGGGTAGTGCTGGCATGTGAGAAGGGACGGGTGAAAAGTAGCAGATGCAGCGAAGCGGAAGACTGTATGGTGGTAGGTGGAGGAGTGCAGTGTATTCTTGCAGGGTAGTGCTGGCATGCGAGAAGGGACTGGTGAAAGTAGCAGGTGCAGGGAAGCCGATGACTGAATTGTGGTAGGTAAAGGATTGTTCAGTGTGGTCTTGCAGGGTAGTGCTTGCATCTGAGAAGGGACTGGTGAAAGTGGCAGGTGCAGGGAAGCCGATGACTGAATGGTGGTAGGTGGAGGATTGTTCAGTGTGGTCTTGCAGGGTAGTGCTTGCATGTGAGAAGGGACGGGTGAAAGTGGCAGGTGCAGGGAAGCCGATGACTGAATGGTCGTAGGGGGAGGAGTGCAGTGTGGCCTTGCAGGGTAGTGCTTGCATGTGAGAAGGGACGGGTGGAAGTGACAGGTGCAGGGAAGCCGATGACTGACTGGTGGTAGGGGGAAGAGTGCAGTGTGGCCTTGCAGGGTAGTGCAGGCATGTGAGAAGGGACTGGTGAAAGTAGCAGGTGCTGGGAAGCCGATGACTGAATGGTGGTAGGGGGAGGAGTGCAGTGTGGTCTTGCAGGGTAGGGCTTGCATGTGAGAAGGGACGGGTGAAAGTAGCAGGTGCAGGGAAGCCGATGACTGAATGGTGGTAGGTGGAGGATTGTGCAGTGTGGTCTTGCAAGGTAGTGCTTGCATGTGAGAAGGGACGGGTGAAAGTAGCAGGTGCAGGGAAGCGATGACTGAATGGTGGTAGGTGGAGGAGTGCAGTATGGTCTTGCAAAGTAGTGCTGGCATGTGAGAAGGGACGGGTGAAATGTAGCAGATGCAGCGAAGCGGATGACTGAATGGTGGTAGGTGGAGGAGTGCAGTGTGGTCTGGCAGGGTAGTGCTGGCATGCGAGAAGGGACTGGTGAAAGTAGCAGGTGCAGGGAAGCCGATGACTGAATTGTGATAGGTGGAGGATTGTGCAGTGTGGTCTTGCAGGGTAGTGCTTGCATCTGAGAAGGGACTGGTGAAAGTGGCAGGTGCAGGGAAGCCGATGACTGAATGGTGGTAGTAGGAGGATTGTTCAGTGTTGTCTTGCACGGTAGTGCTTGCATGTGAGAATGGACGGATGAAAGTGGCAGGTGCAGGGAAGCCGATGACTGACTGGTGGTAGGGGGAGGAGTGCAGTGTGGCCTTGCAGGGTAGTGCAGGCATGTGAGAAGGGACGAGTGAAAAGTAGCAGATGCAGGGAAGCGGATGACTGAATGGTGGTAGGTGGAGGATTGTGCAGTGTGGTCTTGCAGGGGGGTGCTGCCGTGTGAGAAGGGACTGGTGAAAGTATCAGGTGCAGGGAAGCCGATGACTGAATGGTGGTAGGTGGAGGAGTGCAGTATGGTCTTGCAGAGTAGTGCTGGCATGTGAGAAGGGACGGGTGAAAAGTAGCAGATGCAGCAAAGCGGATGACTGAATGGTGGTAGGTGGAGGAGTGCAGTGTGGTCTTGCAGGGTAGTGCTGGCATGTGAGAAGGGACGGATGAAAGTAGCAGGTGCAGGGAAGCCGATGACTGAATTGTGGTAGGTGGAGGATTGTGCAGTGTGGTCTTGCAGGGTAGTGCTTGCATCTGAGAAGGGACTGGTGAAAGTGGCAGGTGCAGGGAAGAGCCGATGACTGAATGGTGGTAGGTGGAGGATTGTGCAGTGTGGTCTTGCAGGGTAGTGCTTGCATGTGAGAAGGGACGGGTGAAAGTGGCAGGTGCAGGGAAGCCAATGACTGAATGGTGGTAGGGGAAGGAGTGCATTGTGGTCTTGCAGGGTAGTGCTTGCATGTGAGAAGGGACAGGTGAAAGTGGCAGGTGCAGGGAAGCCAATGACTGAATGGTGGTAGGGGAAGGAGTGCATTGTGGTCTTGCAGGGTAGTGCTTGCATGTGAGAAGGGACGGGTGAAAGTAGAAGGTGCAGGGAAGCAGATGACTGAATGGTGGTAGGTGGAGGAGTGCAGTGTGGTCTTGCAGGCTAGTGCTTGCATGTGAGAAGGGACGGGTGAAAGTGGTAGGTGCAGGGAAGCCGATGACTGGTGGTTGGTGGAGGATTGTGCAGGGTAGTGCTTGCATGTGAGAAGGGACTGGTGAAAGTAGCAGGTGCAGGGAAGCCGATGACTGAATGGTGGTAGGGGGAGGAGTGCAGCGTGGTCTTGCAGGGTAGTGCTGGCATGTGAGAAGGGACTGGTGAAAGTAGCAGGTGCAGGGAAGCCGATGACTGAATGGTGGTAGGGGGAGGAGTGCAGCGTGGTCTTGCAGGGTAGTGCTGGCATGTGAGAAGGGACTGGTGAAAGTAGCAGGTGGAGGGAAACCGATGACTGAATGGTGGTAGGTGGAGGATTGTGCAGTGTGGTCTTGCAGGGTAGTGCTTGCATGTGAGAAGGGAAGAGTGAAAGTAGCTGGTACAGGGAAGCCGATGACTGAATGGTGGTAGGTGGAGGATTGTGCAGTGTGGTCTTGCAGGGTAGTGCTGGCATGTGAGAAGGGACGGGTGAAAGTAGCAGGTGCAGGGAAGCTGATGACTGAATGGTGGTAGGTGGAGGATTGTGCAGCGTGGTCTTGCAGGGTAGTGCTGGCATGTGAGAAGGGACGAGTGAAAAGTAGCAGATGCAGGGAAGCGGATGACTGAATGGTGGTAGGTGGAGGATTGTGCAGTGTGGTCTTGCAGGGGGGTGCTGCCGTGTGAAAAGGGACTGGTGAAAGTATCAGGTGCAGGGAAGCCGATGACTGAATGGTGGTAGGTGGAGGAGTGCAGTATGGTCTTGCAGAGTAGTGCTGGCATGTGAGAAGGGACGGGTGAAAAGTAGCAGATGCAGCAAAGCGGATGACTGAATGGTGGTAGGTGGAGGAGTGCAGTGTGGTCTTGCAGGGTAGTGCTGGCATGTGAGAAGGGACGGATGAAAGTAGCAGGTGCAGGGAAGCCGATGACTGAATTGTGGTAGGTGGAGGATTGTGCAGTGTGGTCTTGCAGGGTAGTGCTTGCATCTGAGAAGGGACTGGTGAAAGTGGCAGGTGCAGGGAAGAGCCGATGACTGAATGGTGGTAGGTGGAGGATTTTGCAGTGTGGTCTTGCAGGGTAGTGCTTGCATGTGAGAAGGGACGGGTGAAAGTGGCAGGTGCAGGGAAGCCAATGACTGAATGGTGGTAGGGGAAGGAGTGCATTGTGGTCTTGCAGGGTAGTGCTTGCATGTGAGAAGGGACAGGTGAAAGTGGCAGGTGCAGGGAAGCCAATGACTGAATGGTGGTAGGGGAAGGAGTGCATTGTGGTCTTGCAGGGTAGTGCTTGCATGTGAGAAGGGACGGGTGAAAGTAGAAGGTGCAGGGAAGCAGATGACTGAATGGTGGTAGGTGGAGGAGTGCAGTGTGGTCTTGCAGGCTAGTGCTTGCATGTGAGAAGGGACGGGTGAAAGTGGTAGGTGCAGGGAAGCCGATGACTGGTGGTTGGTGGAGGATTGTGCAGGGTAGTGCTTGCATGTGAGAAGGGACTGGTGAAAGTAGCAGGTGCAGGGAAGCCGATGACTGAATGGTGGTAGGGGGAGGAGTGCAGCGTGGTCTTGCAGGGTCGTGCTGGCATGTGAGAAGGGACTGGTGAAAGTAGCAGGTGCAGGGAAGCCGATGACTGAATGGTGGTAGGGGGAGGAGTGCAGCGTGGTCTTGCAGGGTAGTGCTGGCATGTGAGAAGGGACTGGTGAAAGAAGCAGGTGGAGGGAAACCGATGACTGAATGGTGGTAGGTGGAGGATTGTGCAGTGTGGTCTTGCAGGGTAGTGCTTGCATGTGAGAAGGGAAGAGTGAAAGTAGCTGGTACAGGGAAGCCGATGACTGAATGGTGGTAGGTGGAGGATTGTGCAGTGTGGTCTTGCAGGGTAGTGCTGGCATGTGAGAAGGGACGGGTGAAAGTAGCAGGTGCAGGGAAGCTGATGACTGAATGGTGGTAGGTGGAGGATTGTTCAGTGTGGTCTTGCAGGCTAGTGCTTGCATGTGAGAAGGGATTGGTGAAAGTGGCTGGTGCAGGGAAGCTGATGACTGGTGGTAGGTGAAGGAGTGCAGTGTGGTCTTGCAGGGTAGTGCTGGCATGTGAGAAGGGACGAGTGAAAAGTAGCAGATGCAGGGAAGCGGATGACAGAATGGTGGTAGGTGGAGGATTGTGCAGTGTGGTCTTGCAGGGTAGTGCTTGCATGTGAGAAGGGACGCGTGAAAGAAGCAGGTGCAGGGAAACCGATGACTGAATGGTGGTAGGGGGAGGAGTGCAGCGTGGTCTTGCAGGGTAGTGCTGGCATGTGAGAAGGGACGTGTGAAAGTAGCAGGTGCAGGGAAGCCGATGACTGAATGGTGGTAGGGGGAGGAGTGCAGTGTGGTCTTGCAGGGTAGTGCTGGCATGTGAGAAGGGACGGGTGAAAGAAGCAGGAGCAGGGAAGCCAATGACTGAATCGTGGTAGGTGGAGGATTGTGAAGTGTGGTCATGCAGGGTAGTTCTTGTATGTGAGAAGGGACCGGTGATAGTGGCAGGTGCACGAAAGCTGATGACTGAATGGTGGTAGGTGGAGGATTGTGCAGTGTGGTCTTACAGGCTAGTGCTTGTATGTGAGAAGGGACTGGTGAAAGTAGCAGGTGCAGGGAAGCCAATGATTGAATGGTGGTAGGGGGATTATTGCAGTGTGGTCTTGCATGGTAGTGCTGGCATGTGAGAAGGGACCAGTGAAAGTGGCATGTGCATGGAAGCCGATGACTGAATGGTGGTAGGTGGAGAGTGCAGTGTGGTCTTGCAGGGCAGTGCTTGCATGTGAGAAGGGACAGGTGAAAGTAGCGGGTGCAGGGAAGCCGATGACTGAATGTTGGTAGGTGGAGGATTGTGCAGTGTGGTCTTGCAGGGTAGTGCTTGCATGTGAGAAGGGACGGGTGAAAGTAGCAGGTACAGGGAAACAAATGATTGAATGGTGGTAGGGGGATTATTGCAGTGTGGTCTTGCATGGTAGTGCTGGCATGTGAGATGGGACCGGTGAAAGTGGCATGTGCAGGGAAGCCGATGACGGAATGGTGGTAGGTGGAGAGTGCAGTGTGGTCTTGCAGGGTAGTGCTTGCATGTGAGAAGGGACGGGTGAAAGTAGCAGGTGCAGGGAAGCCGATGACTGAATGGTGGTAGGTGGAGGATTGTGCAGTGTGGTCCTGCAGGGTAGTGCTTGCATGTGAGAAGGGACGGGTGAAAGTAGCAGGTGCAGAGAAGCCGATGACTGCATGGTGGTAGGTGGAGGATTGTGCAGTGTGGTCTTGCAGGGTAGTGCTGGCATGTGAGTAGGGACTGGTGAAAGTGTCAGGTGCAAGGAAGCTGATGACTGAATGGTGGTAGGTGGAGGAGTGCAGTGTGGTCTTGCAGGGTAGTGCTAGCATGTGAGAAGGGACGGGTGAAAATAGCAGGTACAGGGAAGCCGATGACTGAATGGTGGTAGATGGAGGATTGTGCAGTGTGGTCCTGCAGGGTAGTGCTTGCATGTGAGAAGGGACGGGTGAAAGTAGCAGGTGCAGGGAAGCTGATTACAATGGTGGTAGGTGGAGGAGTGCAGTACGGTCTTGCATGATAGTGCTGGCATGTGAGAAGGGACGGGTAAAAGTAGCAGGTGCAGTGAAGCCGAAGACTGAATGGTGGTAAGTGGAGGAGTGCAGTGTGCTCTTGCAGGGTAGTGCTGGCATGTGAGAAAGGACGGGTGAAATTAGCAGGCGCAGGGAAGCCGATGACTGAATCGTGGTAGGTGGAGGATTGTGCAGTGTGGTCTTGCAGGGTAGTGCTTGCATGTGAGAAGGGACTGGTGAAAGTGGCAGGTGCAGGAAAGCCGATGACTGAATGGTGGTAGATGGAGGAGTGCAGTGTGGTCTTGCAGGGTAGGGCTTGCATGTGAGAAGGTACTGGTGAAAGAGGCAGGTGTATGGAAGCAGATCACTGAATAGTGGTAGGTGGAGGATTGTGCAGTGTGGTCTTGCAGGGTAGTGCTTGCATGTGAGAAGGGACTGGTGAAAGTAGCAGGGGCAGGGAAGCCGATGACTGAATGGTGGTAGTGGAGGTTTGTGCAGTTTGGTCTTGCAGGGTAGTGCTTGCATGTGAGAAGGGACGGGTGAAAGTAGCAGGTGCAGGGAAGCCGATGACTGAATGGTGGTAGGTGGAGGAGTGCAGTATGGTCTTGCAGGGTAGTGCTGACATGTGAGAAGGGACGGGTGAAAAGTAGCAGATGCAGCAAAGCGGATGACTGAATGGTGGTAGGTGGAGGAGTGCAGTGTGGTCTTGCAGGGTAGTGCTGGCATGTGAGAAGGGACGGGTGAAAGTGGCAGGTGCAGGGAAGCCGATGACTGACTGGTGGTAGGGGAGGAGTGCAGTGTGGCCTTGCAGGGTAGTGCAGGCATGTGAGAAGGGACGGGTGAAAGTGGCAGGTGCAGGGAAGCCGATGACTGAATGGTGGTAGGGGGAGGAGTGCAGTGTGGTCTTGCAGGGTAGTGCTTGCATGTGAGAAGGGACGGGTGAAAGTAACAGGTGCAGGGAGGCTGATGACTGAATGGTGGTAGGGGGAGGAATGAAGTGTGGTCTTGCAGGGTGGTGCTGGCCTGTGAGAAGGGACGGGTGAAAGTAGCAGGTGCAGGGAAGCCGATGACTGAATTGTGGTACGGGGAGGAGTGCAGTGTGGACTTGCAAGGTAGTGCTGGCATGTGAGAAGGGACTGCTGAAAGTAGCAGGTGCAGGGAAGCCGATGACTGAATGGTGGTAGGTGGAGGATTGTGCAGTGTGGTCTTGCAGGGTAGTGCTTGCATGTGAGAAGGGACTGGTGAAAGTGGCAGGTGCAGGGAAGCCAATGACTGAATGGTGGTAGGTGAAGGATTGTGCAGTGTGGTCTTGCAGGGTAGTGCTGGCATGTGAGAAGGTTCAGGTTAAAGTGGCAGGTGCAGGGGAGCTGATGACTGAATGGTGGTAGGTGGAGGAGTGCAGTGTGGTCTTGCAGGGTAGTGCTTGCATGTGAGAAGGGACAGGTGAAAGTAGCAGGTGCAGAGAAGCCGATAACTGAATGGTGGTAGGTGGAGGAGTGCAGTGTGGTCTTGCAGGGTAGTGCTGGCATGTGAGAAGGGACTGGTGAAAGCGGCAGGTGCAGGGAAGCCTATGTCTGAATGGTGGTAGGTGGAGGTTTGTGCAGTGTGGTCTTGCAGGGTAGTGCTTGCATGTGAGAAGGGAGTGGTGAAAGTGGCAGGTGCAGGTAAGCTGAATGGTGGTAGGTGGAGGATTGTGCAGTGTGGTCCTGCAGGGTAGTGCTTGCATGTGAGAAGGGACGGGTGAAATTAGCAGGTGCAGGGAATCTGATGACAATGGTGGTAAGTGGAGGGGTGCAGGGTAGTGCTGGCATGTGAGAAAGGACGGGTGAAATTAGCAGGTGCAGGGGAGCTGATGACTGAATGGTGGTAGGTGGAGGATTGTGCAGTGTGGTCTTGCAGGGTAGTGCTGGCATGTGAGAAGGGATGGGTGAAAGTGGCAGGTGCAGGGAGGCCATAGACTGAATGGTGTGGAGGAGTGCAATATGGTTTTGCAGGGTACTGCTGGCATGTGAGAAGGGACGGGTGAAAGTAGCAGGTGCAGGGAAGCCGATGACTGAATGGTGGTAGGTGGAGGATTGTGCAGTGTGGTCTTACAGGCTAGTGCTTGTATGTGAGAAGGGACTGGTGAAAGTAGCAGGTGCAGGGAAGCCAATGATTGAATGGTGGTAGGGGGATTATTGCAGTGTGGTCTTGCATGGTAGTGCTGGCATGTGAGACGGGACCAGTGAAAGTGGCATGTGCAGGGAAGCCGATGACTGAATGGTGGTAGGTGGAGAGTGCAGTGTGGTCTTGCTGGGTAGTGGTTGCATGTGAGAAGGGACAGGTGAAAGTAGCGGGTGCAGGGAAGCCGATGACTGAATGTTGGTAGGTGGAGGATTGTGCAGTGTGGTCTTGCAGGGTAGTGCTTGCATGTGAGACGGGACGGGTGAAAGTAGCAGGTACAGGGAAACAAATGATTGAATGATGGTAGGGGGATTATTGCAGTGTGGTCTTGCATGGTAGTGCTTGCATGTGAGAAGGGACAGGTGAAAGTAGCGGGTGCAGGGAAGCCGATGACTGTATGGTGGTAGGTGGAGGATTGTGCAGTGTGGTCTTGCAGGGTAGTGCTGGCATGTGAGTAGGGACTGGTGAAAGTGGCAGGTGCAAGGAAGCTGATGACTGAATGGTGGTAGGTGGAGGAGTGCAGTGTGGTCTTGCAGGGTAGTGCTAGCATGTGAGAAGGGACGGGTGAAAATAGCAGGTACAGGGAAGCCGATGACTGAATGGTGGTAGGTGGAGGATTGTGCAGTGTGGTCCTGCAGGGTAGTGCTTGCATGTGAGAAGGGACGGGTGAAAGTATCAGGTGCAGGGAAGCTGATTACAATGGTGGTAGGTGGAGGAGTGCAGTATGGTCTTGCATGATAGTGCTGGCATGTGAGAAGGGACGGGTAAAAGTAGCAGGTGCAGGGAAGCCGAAGACTGAATGGTGGTAAGTGGAGGAGTGCAGTGTGGTCTTGCAGGGTAGTGCTGGCATGTGAGAAAGCACGGGTGAAATTAGCAGGTGCAGGGAAGCCGATGACTGAATCGTGGTAGGTGGAGGATTGTGCAGTGTGGTCTTGCAGGGTAGTGCTTGCATGTGAGAAGGGACTGGTGAAAGTGGCAGGTGAAGGAAAGCCGATGACTGAATGGTGGTAGGTGGAGGAGTGCAGTGTGGTCTTGCAGGGTAGTGCTGGCATGTGAGAAAGGACTGGTGAAAGTGGCAGGTGCAGGAAAGCCAATGACTGAATGGTGGTAAGTGGAGGAGTGCAGTGTGATCTTGCAGGGTAGTGCTTGCATGTGAGAAGGGACTGGTGAAAGTAGCAGGGGCAGGGAAGCCGATGACTGAATGGTGGTAGTGGAGGTTTGTGCAGTTTGGTCTTGCAGGGTAGTGCTTGCATGTGAGAAGGGACGCGTGAAAGTAGCAGGTGTAGGGAAGCTGATGACTGAATGGTGGTAGGTGGAGGAGTGAAGTATGGTCTTGCAGGGTAGTGCTGGCATGTGAGAAGGGACGGGTGAAAAGTAGCAGATGCAGCGAAGCGGATGACTGAATGGTGGTAGGTGGAGGAGTGCAGTGTGGTCTTGCAGGCTAGTGCTTGCATGTGAGAAGTGACAGTTGAAAGTGGTAGGTGCAGGGAAGCCGATGACTGGTGGTAGGTGGAGGATTGTGCAGGGTAGTGCTTGCATGTGAGAAGGGACTGGTGAAAGTGGCAGGTGCAGGGAAGCCAATGACTGACTGGTGGTAGGGGGAGGAGTGCAGTGTGGCCTTGCAAGGTAGTGCTGGCATGTGAGAAGGGACTGGTGAAAGAAGCAGGTGCAGGGAAACCGATGACTGAATGTTGGTAAGTGGAGGGGTGCAGGGTAGTGCTGGCATGTGAGAAAGGACGGGTGAAAGTAGCAGGTGGAGGGAAGCCTATGACTGAATGGTGGTAGGTGGAGGATTGTGCAGTGTGGTCTTGCAGGGTAGTGCTGGCATGTGAGAAGGGACTGGTGAAAGTGGCAGGTGCAGGGAAGCCAATGACTGAATGGTGGTAGGTGGAGGAGTGCAGTGTGGTCTTGCAGGCTAGTGCTTGCATGTGAGAAGTGACAGTTGAAAGTGGTAGGTGCAGGGAAGCCGATGACTGGTGGTAGGTGGAGGATTGTGCAGGGTAGTGCTTGCATGTGAGAAGGGACTGGTGAAAGTGGCAGGTGCAGGGAAGCCAATGACTGACTGGTGGTAGGGGGAGGAGTGCAGTGTGGCCTTGCAAGGTAGTGCAGGCATGTGAGAAGGGACTGGTGAAAGAAGCAGGTGCAGGGAAACCGATGACTGAATGTTGGTAAGTGGAGGGGTGCAGGGTAGTGCTGGCATGTGAGAAAGGACGGGTGAAAGTAGCAGGTGGAGGGAAGCCTATGACTGAATGGTAGTAGGGGGAGGAGTGCAGCGTGGTCTTGCAGGGTAGTGCTGGCATGTGAGAAGGGACTGGTGAAAGTAGCAGGTGGAGGGGAGCCTATGACTGAATGGTGGTAGGTGGAGGATTGTGCAGTGTGGTCTTGCAGGGTAGTGCTTGCATGTGAGAAGGGAGTGGTGAAAGTGGCAGGTGCAGTGAAGCTGAATGCTGGTAGGTGGAGGATTGTGCAGTGTGGTCCTGCAGGGTAGTGCTTGCATGTGAGAAGGGACGGGTGAAAGTAGCAGGTGCAGGGAAGCTGATGACAATGGTGGTAGGTGGAGGAGTGCAGTATGGTCTTGCATGATAGTGCTGCCATGTGAGAAGGGACGGGTAAAAGTAGCAGGTGCAGGGAAGCCGATGACTGAATGTTGGTAAGTGGAGGGGTGCAGGGTAGTGCTGGCATGTGAGAAAGGACGGGTGAAATTAGCAGGTGCAGGGAAGCCGATGACTGAATGGTGGTAGGTGGAGGATTGTGCAGTGTGGTCTTGCAGGGTAGTGCTGGCATGTGAGAAGGGATGGGTGAAAGTGGCAGGTGCAGGGAAGCCATAGACTGAATGGTGTGGAGGAGTGCAATGTGGTTTTGCAGGGTAGTGCTGGCATGTGAGAAGGGACGGGTGAAAGTAGCAGGTGCAGGGAAGCCGATGACTGAATGGTGGTAGGTGGAGGATTGTGCAGTGTGGTCTCACAGGCTAGTGCTTTTATGTGAGAAGGGACTGGTGAAAGTAGCAGGTGCGGGGAAGCCAATGATTGAATGGTGGTAGGGGGATTATTGCAGTGTGGTCTTGCATGGTAGTGCTGGCATGTGAGAAGGGACCAGTGAAAGTGGCATGTGCAGGGAAGCCGATGACCGAATGCTTGTAGGTGGAGAGTGCAGTGTGGTCTTGCAGGGTAGTGCTTGCATGTGAGAAGGGACAGGTGAAAGTAGCGGGTGCAGGGAAGCCGATGACTGAATGTTGGTAGGTGGAGGATTGTGCAGTGTGGTCTTGCAGGGTAGTGCTTGCATGTGAGAAGGGACGGGTGAAAGTAGCAGGTACAGGGAAACAAATGATTGAATGGTGGTAGGGGGATTATTGCAGTGTGGTCTTGCATGGTAGTGCTGGCATGTGAGATGGGACCGGTGAAAGTGGCATGTGCAGGGAAGCCGGTGACGGAATGGTGGTAGGTGGAGAGTGCAGTGTGGTCTTGCAGGGTAGTGCTTGCATGTGAGAAGGGACGGGTGAAAGAAGCAGGTGCAGGGAAGCCGATGACTGAATGGTGGTAGGTGGAGGATTGTGCAGTGTGGTCTTGCAGGGTAGTGCTTGCATGTGAGAAGGGATGGGTGAAAGTAGCAGGTGCAGGGAAGCCGATGACTGCGTGGTGGTAGGTGGAGGATTGTGCAGTGTGGTCTTGCAGGGTAGTGCTGGCATGTGAGTAGGGACTGGTGAAAGTGGCAGGTGCAAGGAAGCTGATGACTGAATGGTGGTAGGTGGAGGAGTGCAGTGTGGTCTTGCAGGGTAGTGCTAGCATGTGAGAAGGGACTGGAGAAAATAGCAGGTACAGGGAAGCCGATGACTGAATGGTGGTAGGTGGAGAGTGCAGTGTGGTCTTGCAGGGTAGTGCTTGCATGTGAGAAGGGACGGGTGAAAGTAGCAGGTGCAGGGAAGCCGATGACTGAATGGTGGTAGGTGGAGGATTGTGCAGTGTGGTCTTGCAGGGTAGTGCTTGCATGTGAGAAGGGACGGGTGAAAGTAGCAGGTGCAGGGAAGCCGATGACTGCATGGTGGTAGGTGGAGGATTGTGCAGTGTGGTCTTGCAGGGTAGTGCTGGCATGTGAGTAGGGACTGGTGAAAGTGGCAGGTGCAAGGAAGCTGATGACTGAATGGTGGTAGGTGGAGGAGTGCAGTGTGGTCTTGCAGGGTAGTTCTAGCATGTGAGAAGGGACGGGAGAAAATAGCAGGTACAGGGAAGCCGATGACTGAATGGTGGTAGGTGGAGGATTGTGCAGTGTGGTCCTGCAGGGTAGTGCTTGCATGTGAGAAGGGACGGGTGAAAGTAGCAGGTGCAGGGAAGCTGATTACAATGGTGGTAGGTGGAGGAGTGCAGTATGGTCTTGCATGATAGTGCTGGCATGTGAGAAGGGACGGGTAAAAGTAGCAGGTGCAGGGAAGCCGAAGACTGAATGGTGGTAAGTGGAGGAGTGCAGTGTGGTCTTGCAGGGTAGTGCTGGCATGTGAGAAAGGACGGGTGAAATTAGCAGGTGCAGGGAAGCCGATGACTGGTGGTAGGTGGAGGATTGTGCAGGGTAGTGCTTGCATGTGAGAAGGGACTGGTGAAAGTGGCAGGTGCAGGGAAGCCAATGACTGACTGGTGGTAGGGGGAGGAGTGCAGTGTGGCCTTGCAAGGTAGTGCTGGCATGTGAGAAGGGACTGGTGAAAGTAGCAGGTGCAGGGAAGCTGATGACTGAATGGTGGTATGGGGAGGAGTGCAGTGTGGTCTTGCAGGGTAGTGCTTGCATGTGAGAAGGGAAGGGTGAAAGTAGCAGGTGCAGGGAAGCCGATGACTGAATGGTGGTAGGTGGAGGATTGTGCAGTGTGGTCTTGCAGGGTAGTGCTGGCATGTGAGAAGGGACGGGTGAAAGTAGCAGGTGCAGGGAAGCTGATGACTGAATGGTGGTAGGTGGAGGATTGTGCAGTGTGGTCTTGCAGGCTAGTGCTTGCATGTGAGAAGGGATTGGAGAAAGTGGCAAGTGCAGGGAAGCCGATGACTGAATGGTGGTAGGTGAAGGAGTGCAGTGTGGTCTTGCAGGGTAGTGCTGGCATGTGAGAAGGGACGTGTGAAAGTAGCCGGTGCAGGGAAGCCAATGACTGAATGGTGGTAGGTGGAGGAGTGCAGTGTGGTCTTGCAGGGTAATGCGGGCATGTGAGAAGGGATGCGTGAAAGTAGCAGGTGCAGGGAAGCCGATGACTGAATGGTGGTAGGGGGAGGAGTGCAGTGTGGTCTTGCAGGGTAGTGCTTCCATGTGAGAAGGGACGGGTGAAAGTTGCAGGTGCAGGGAAGCTGATGACTGAATGGTTGTAGGTTGAGGAGTGCAGTATGGTCTTGCATGGTAGTGCTTGCATGTGAGAAGGGACGGGTGAAAGTAGCAGGTGCAGGGAAGCCGATGACTGAATGGTGGTAGGTGGAGGATTGTGCAGTGTGGTCTTGCAGGGTAGTGCTTCCATGTGAGAAGGGACGGGTGAAAGTAGCAGGTGCACGGAACCGATGACTGAATGGTGGTAGGTGGAGGATTGTGCAGTGTGTTCTTTCAGGGTAGTGCTTGCATGTGACAAGGGACGGGTGAAAGTAGCAGGTGCAGGGAAGCAGATGACTGAATGGTGGTAGGTGGAGGAGCGCAGTAT
Organism: Ambystoma mexicanum; assembly: GCF_040938575.1. NCBI lineage: Eukaryota > Metazoa > Chordata > Amphibia > Caudata > Ambystomatidae > Ambystoma > Ambystoma mexicanum. The sequence continues at coordinate 798,775,882 of NC_090938.1, read as the reverse complement.
GGTCTTGCAGGGTAGTGCTTCCATGTGAGAAGGGACGGGTGAAAGTAGCAGGTGCACGGAACCGATGACTGAATGGTGGTAGGTGGAGGAGTGCAGTGCGGTCTTGCAGGGTAGTGCTTGCATGTGAGACGGGACGGGTGAAAGTAGCAGGTGCAGGGAAGCAGATGACTGAATGGTGGTAGGTGGAGGAGGGCAGTATGGTCTTGCAGGGTAGTGCTTGCATGTGAGCAGGGACTGGTGAAAGAGGCAGGTGTATGGAAGCCGATCACTGAATAGTGGTAGGTGGAGGATTGTGCAGTGTGGTCTTGCAGGGTAGTGCTTGCAAGTGAGAAGGGACTGGTGAAAGTAGCAGGGGCAGGGAAGCCGATGACTGAATGGTGGTAGTGGAGGATTGTGCAGTGTGGTCTTGCAGGGTAGTGCTGGCATGTGAGAAGGGATGGGTGAAAGTAGCAGGTGCAGGGAAGCTGATGACTGAATGGTGGTAGGTGGAGGATTGTGCAGTGTGGTCTTGCAGGCTAGTGCTTGCATGTGAGAATGGATTGGTGAAAGTGGCAGGTGCAGGGAAGCCGATGACAGAATGGTGGTAGGTGAAGGATTGCAGTGTGGTCTTGCAGGGTAGTGCTGGCATGTGAGAAGGGACGTGTGAAAGTAGCAGATGCAGCGAAGCGGATGACTGAATGGTGGTAGGTGGAGGAGTGCAGTGTGGTCTTGCAGGGTAGTGCTGGCATGTGAGAAGGGACTGGTGAAAGTGGCAGGTGCAGGGAAGCCAATGACTGAATGGTGGTAGGTGGAGGAGTGCAGTGTGGTCTTGCAGGCTAGTGCTTGCATATGAGAAGGGACAGTTGAAAGTGGTAGGTGCAGGGAAGCCGATGACTGGTGGTAGGTGGAGGATTGTGCAGGGTAGTGCTTGCATGTGAGAAGGGACTGGTGAAAGTGGCAGGTGCAGGGAAGCCAATGACTGACTGGTGGTAGGGGGAGGAGTGCAGTGTGGCCTTGCAAGGTAGTGCTGGCATGTGAGAAGGGACTGGTGAAAGTAGCAGGTGCAGGGAAGCTGATGACTGAATGGTGGTATGGGGAGGAGTGCAGTGTGGTCTTGCAGGGTAGTGCTTGCATGTGAGAAGGGACGGGTGAAAGAAGCAGGTGCAGGGAAGCCGATGATTGAATGGTGGTAGGGGGAGGAGTGCAGCGTGGTCTTGCAGGGTAGTGCTTGCATGTGAGAAGGGAAGGGTGAAAGTAGCAGTTGCAGGGAAGCCGATGACTGAATGGTGGTAGGTGGAGGATTGTGCAGTGTGGTCTTGCAGGGTAGTGCTGGCATGTGAGAAGGGACGGGTGAAAGTAGCAGGTGCAGGGAAGCTGATGACTGAATGGTGGTAGGTGGAGGATTGTGCAGTGTGGTCTTGCAGGCTAGTGCTTGCATGTGAGAAGGGATTGGTGAAAGTGGCAAGTGCAGGGAAGCTGATGACTGAATGGTGGTAGGTGAAGGAGTGCAGTGTGGTCTTGCAGGGTAGTGCTGGCATGTGAGAAGGGACGTGTGAAAGTAGCCGGTGCAGAAAGCCAATGACTGAATGGTGGTAGGTGGAGGAGTGCAGTGTGGTCTTGCAGGGTAGTGCTGGCATGTGAGAAGGGATGCGTGAAAGTAGCAGGTGCAGGGAAGCTGATGACTGAATGGTGGTAGGGGGAGGAGTGCAGTGTGGTCTTGCAGGGTAGTGCTTCCATGTGAGAAGGGACGGGTGAAAGTTGCAGGTGCAGGGAAGCCGATGACTGAATGGTTGTAGGTTGAGGAGTGCAGTATGGTTTGCAGGGTAGTGCTTGCATGTGAGAAGGGACGGGTGAAAGTAGCAGGTGCAGGGAAGCCGATGACTGAATGGTGGTAGGTGGAGGATTGTGCAGTGTGGTCTTGCAGGGTAGTGCTTCCATGTGAGAAGGGACGGGTGAAAGTAGCAGGTGCACGGAACCGATGACTGAATGGTGGTAGGTGAAGGATTGTGCAGTGTGTTCTTTCAGGGTAGTGCTTGCATGTGACAAGGGACGGGTGAAAGTAGCAGGTGCAGGGAAGCAGATGACTGAATGGTGGTAGGTGGAGGAGCGCAGTATGGTCTTGCAGGGTAGTGCTTCCATGTGAGAAGGGACGGGTGAAAGTAGCAGGTGCACGGAACCGATGACTGAATGGTGGTAGGTGGAGGAGTGCAGTGCGGTCTTGCAGGGTAGTGCTTGCATGTGAGAAGGGACGGGTGAAAGTAGCAGGTGCAGGGAAGCAGATGACTGAATGGTGGTAGGTGGAGGAGCGCAGTATGGTCTTGCAGGGTAGTGCTTGCATGTGAGCAGGGACTGGTGAAAGAGGCAGGTGTATGGAAGCCGATGACTGAATGGTGGTAGTGGAGGATTGTGCAGTGTGGTCTTGCAGGGTAGTGCTGGCATGTGAGAAGGGACGGGTGAAAGTAGCAGGTGCAGGGAAGCTGATGACTGAATGGTGGTAGGTGGAGGATTGTGCAGTGTGGTCTTGCAGGCTAGTGCTTGCATGTGAGAAGGGATTGGGGAAAGTGGCAGGTGCAGGGAAGCCGATGACAGAATGGTGGTAGGTGAAGGATTGCAGTGTGCTCTTGCAGGGTAGTGCTGGCATGTGAGAAGGGACGTGTGAAAGTAGCAGGTGCAGGGAAGCCAATGACTGAATGGTGGTAGGTGGAGGAGTGCAGTGTGGTCTTGCAGGGTAGTGCTGGCATGTGAGAAGGGACGAGGGAAAAGTAGCAGATGCAGGGAAACGGATGACTGAATGGTGGTAGGTGGAGGATTGTGCAGTGTGGTCTTGCAGGGTAGTGCTTGCATGTGAGAAGGGACGGGTGAAAGAAGCAGGTGCAGGGAAACCGATGACTGAATGGTGGTAGGGGGAGGAGTGCAGCGTGGTCTTGCAGGGTAGTGCTGGCATGTGAAAAGTGACTGGTGAAAGTAGCAGGTGGAGGGAAGCCGATGACTGAATGGTGGTAGGGGGAGGAGTGCAGCGTGGTCTTGCAGGGTAGTGCTGGCATGTGAGAAGGGACTGGTGAAAGTAGCAGGTGGAGGGAAACAGATGACTGAATGGTGGTAGGTGGAGAATTGTGCAGTGTGGTCTTGCAGGGTAGTGCTGGCATGTGAGACGGTACGGGTGAAAGTAGCAGGTGCAGGGAAGCTGATGACTGAATGGTGGTAGGTGGAGGATTGTGCAGTGTGGTCTTGCAGGGTAGTGCTTACATGTGAGAAGGGACTGGTGAAAGTGGCAGGTGCAGGAAAGCCGATGACTGAATGGTGGTAGGTGGAGGATTGTGCAGTGTGGTCTTGCAGGGTAGTGCTTGCATGTGAGAAGGGACTGGTGAAAGTAGCAGGGGCAGGGAAGCCGATGACTGAATGGTGGTAGTGGAGGTTTGTGCAGTTTGGTCTTGCAGGGTAGTGCTTGCATGTGAGAAGGGACGGGTGAAAGTAGCAGGTGCAGGGAAGCTGATGACTGAATGGTGGTAGGTGGAGGAGTGCAGTATGGTCTTGCAGGGTAGTGCTGGCATGTGAGAAGGGACGGGTGAAAAGTAGCAATGCAGCGAAGCGGATGACTGAATGGTGGTAGGTGGAGGAGTGCAGTCTGGTCTTGCAGGGTAGTGCTGGCATGTGAGAAGGGACTGGTGAAAGTGGCAGGTGCAGGGAAGCCAATGACTGAATGGTGGTAGGTGGAGGAGTGCAGTGTGGTCTTGCAGGCTAGTGCTTGCATGTGAGAAGGGACAGTTGAAAGTGGTAGGTGCAGGGAAGCCGATGACTGGTGGTAGGTGGAGGATTGTGCAGGGTAGTGCTTGCATGTGAGAAGGGACTGGTGAAAGTGGCAGGTGCAGGGAAGCCAATGACTGACTGGTGGTAGGGGGAGGAGTGCAGTGTGGCCTTGCAGGGTAGTGCTTGCATGTGAGAAGGGAAGGGTGAAAGTAGCAGGTGCAGGGAAGCCGATGACTGAATGGTGGTATGGGGAGGAGTGCAGTGTGGTCTTGCAGGGTAGTGCTTGCATGTGAGAAGGGACGGGTGAAAGAAGCAGGTGCACGGAAGCCGATGATTGAATGGTGGTAGGGGGAGGAGTGCAGCGTGGTCTTGCAGGGTAGTGGTGGCATGTGAGAAGGGACTGGTGAAAGTAGCAGGTGCAGGGAAGCCGATGACTGAATGGTGGTATGGGGAGGAGTGCAGTGTGGTCTTGCAGGGTAGTGCTTGCATGTGAGAAGGGACGGGTGAAAGAAGCAGGTGCAGGGAAGCCGATGATTGAATGGTGGTAGGGGGAGGAGTGCAGCGTGGTCTTGCAGGGTAGTGCTTGCATGTGAGAAGGGAAGGGTGAAAGTAGCAGGTGCAGGGAAGCCAATGACTGAATGGTGGTAGGTGGAGGATTGTGCAGTGTGGTCTCGCAGGGTAGTGCTGGCATGTGGGAAGGGACGGGTGAAAGTAGCAGGTGCAGGGAAGCTGATGACTGAATGGTGGTAGGTGGAGGATTGTGCAGTGTGGTCTTGCAGGCTAGTGCTTGCATGTGAGAAGGGATTGGTGAAAGTGGCAGGTGCAGGGAAGCCGATGACTGAATGGTGGTAGGTGAAGGAGTGCAGTGTGGTCTTGCAGGGTAGTGCTGGCATGTGAGAAGGGACGGGTGAAAGTTGCAGGTGCAGGGAAGCCGATGACTGAATGGTTGTAGGTTGAGGAGTGCAGTATGGTCTTGCAGGGTAGTGCTTGCATGTGAGAAGGGACGGGTGAAATTATCAGGTGCAGGGAAGCTGATGACTGAATGGTTGTAGGTGGAGGATTGTGCAGTGTGGTCTTGCAGGGTAGTGCTTCCATGTGAGAAGGGACGGGTGAAAGTAGCAGGTGCACGGAACCGATGACTGAATGGTGGTAGGTGGAGGATTGTGCAGTGTGTTCCTTCAGGGTAGTGCTTGCATGTGACAAGGGACGGGTGAAAGTAGCAGGTGCAGGGAAGCAGATGACTGAATGGTGGTAGGTGGAGGAGCGCAGTATGGTCTTGCAGGGTAGTGCTGGCATGTGAGAAGGGACGGGTGAAAAGTAGCAGATGCAGCGAAGCGGATGACTGAATGGTGGTAGGTGGAGGAGTGCAGTGTGGTCTTGCAGGGTAGTGCTGGCATGTGAGAAGGGACTGGTGAAAGTGGCAGGTGCAGGGAAGCCAATGACTGAATGGTGGTAGGTGGAGGAGTGCAGTGTGGTCTTGCAGGCTAGTGCTTGCATGTGAGAAGGGACGGTTGAAAGTGGTAGGTGCAGGGAAGCCGATGACTGGTGGTAGGTGGAGGATTGTGCAGGGTAGTGCTTGCATGTGGAAAGGGACTGGTGAAAGTGGCAGGTGCAGGAAAGCGGATGACTGACTGGTGGTAGGGGGAGGAGTGCAGTGTGACCTTGCAGGGTAGTGCTGGCATGTGAGAAGGGACTGGTGAAAGTAGCAGGTGCAGGGAAGCCGATGACTGAATGGTGGTATGGGGAGGAGTGCAGTGTGGTCTTGCAGGGTAGTGCTTGCATGTGAGAAGGGACGGGTGAAAGAAGCAGGTGCAGGGAAGCCGATGACTGAATGGTGGTAGGTGGAGGATTGTGCAGTGTGGTCTTCCAGGCTAGTGCTTGCATGTGAGAAGGGATTGGTGAAAGTGGCTTGTGCAGGGAAGCTGATGACTGAATGTTGGTAGGTGAAGGAGTGCAGTGTGGTCTTGCAGGGTAGTGCTGGCATGTGAGAAGAGACGAGTGAAAAGTAGCAGATGCAGGGAAGCGGATGACTGAATAGTGGTAGGTGGAGGATTGTGCAGTGTGGTCTTGCAGGGGGGTGCTGGCATGTGAGAAGGGACGTGTGAAAGTAGGTGCAGGGAAGCCGATGACTGAATGGTGGTAGGTGGAGTAGTGCAGTGTGGTCTTGCAGGGTAGTGCTGGCATGTGAGAAGGGACTGGTGAAAGTATCAGGTGCAGGGAAGCCGATGACTGAATGGTGGTAGGTGGAGGATTGTGCAGTGTGGTCTTGCAGGGTAGTGCTTGCATGTGAGAAGGGACAGGTGAAAGTGGCAGGTGCAGGAAAGCCGATGACTGAATGGTGGTAGGTGGAGGAGTGCAGTGCGCTCTTGCAGGGTAGTGCTTGCATGTGAGAAGGGATGGGTGAAAGTAGCAGGTGCAGGGAAGCAGATGGCTGAATGGTGGTAGGTGGAGGATAGTGCAGTGTGGTCTTGCAGGGGTTGCTGCCATGTGAGAAGGGACGGGTGAAAGTAGCAGGTGCAGGGAATCCGATGACTGAATCCTGGTAGGTGGAGGATTGTGCAGTGTGGTCTTGCAGGGTAGTGCTTGCATGTGAGAAGGGACTGGTGAAAGTGGCAGGTGCAGGAAAGCCGATGACTGAATGGTGGTAGGTGGAGGAGTGCAGTGCGGTCTTGCAGGGTAGTGCTTGCATGTGAGAAGGGACGGGTGAAAGTAGCAGGTGCAGGGAAGCAGATGACTGAATGGTGGTAGGTGGAGGAGCGCAGTATGTTCTTGCAGGGTAGTGCTTGCATGTGAGAAGGGACTTGGGAAAGAGGCAGGTGCATGAAAGCCGATCACTGAATGGTGGTAGGTGGAGGATTTTGTAGTGTGGTCTTGCAGTGTAGTGATGGCATGTGAGAAGGGACTGGTGAAAGCAGCAGGGGCAGGGAAGCCGATGACTGAATGTTGGTAGTGGAGGATTGTGCAGTTTGGTATTGCAGGGTAGTGCTTGCATGTGAGAAGGGACGGGTGAAAGTAGCAGGTGCAGGGAAGCCGATGACTGAATGGTGGTAGGTGGAGGAGTGCAGTATGGTCTTGCAGGGTAGTGCTGGCATGTGAGAAGGGACGGGTGAAAAGTAGCAGATGCAGCAAAGCGGATGACTGAATGGTGGTAGGTGGAGGAGTGCAATGTGGTCTTGCAGGGTAGTGCTGGCATGTGAGAAGGGACTGGTGAAAGTGGCAGGTGCAGGGAAGCCAATGACTGAAAGGTGGTAGGTGGAGGAGTGCAGTGTGGTCTTGCAGGCTAGTGCTTGCATGTGAGAAGGGACGGTTGAAAGTGGTAGGTGCAGGGAAGCCGATGACTGGTGATAGGTGGAGGATTGTGCAGGGTAGTGCTTGCATGTGAGAAGGGACTGGTGAAAGTGGCAGGTGCAGGGAAGCCGATGACTGACTGGTGCTAGGGGGAGGAGTGCAGTGTGGCCTTGCAGGGTAGCGCTGGCATGTGAGAAGGGACTGGTGAAAGTAGCAGGTGCAGGGAAGCCGATGACTAAATGGTGGTATGGGGAGGAGTGCAGTGTGGTCTTGCAGGGTAGTGCTTGCATGTGAGAAGGGAAGGGTGAAAGTTTCAGGTGCAGGGAAGCCGATGACTGAATGGTGGTAGGTGAAGGAGTGCAGTGTGGTCTTGCAGGGTAGTGCTTGCATGTGAGAAGGGACGGTTGAAAGTGGTAGGTGCAGGGAAGCCGATGACTGGTGGTAGGTGGAGGATTGTGCAGGGTAGTGCTTGCATGTGGAAAGGGACTGGTGAAAGTGGCAGGTGCAGGGAAGCGGATGACTGACTGGTGGTAGGGGGAGGAATGCAGTGTGACCTTGCAGGGTAGTGCTGGCATGTGAGAAGGGACTGGTGAAAGTAGCAGGTGCAGGGAAGCCGATGACTGAATGGTGGTATGGGGAGGAGTGCAGTGTGGTCTTGCAGGGTAGTGCTTGCATGTGAGAAGGGACTGGTGAAAGAAGCAGGTGCAGGGAAGCCGATGATTGAATGGTGGTAGGGGGAGGATTGTGCAGTGTGGTCTTGCAGGGTAGTGCTGGCATGTGAGACGGTACGGGTGAAAGTAGCAGGTGCAGGGAAGCTGATGACTGAATGGTGGTAGGTGGAGGATTGTGCAGTGTGGTCTTGCAGGCTAGTGCTTGCATGTGAGAAGGGATTGGTGAAAGTGGCTTGTGCAGGGAAGCTGATGACTGAATGTTGGTAGGTGAAGGAGTGCAGTGTGGTCTTGCAGGGTAGTGCTGGCATGTGAGAAGGGACGAGTGAAAAGTAGCAGATGCAGGGAAGCGGATGACTGAATAGTGGTAGGTGGAGGATTGTGCAGTGTGGTCTTGCAGGGGGGTGCTGGCATGTGAGAAGGGACGTGTGAAAGTAGGTGCAGGGAAGCCGATGACTGAATGGTGGTAGGTGGAGTAGTGCAGTGTGGTCTTGCAGGGTAGTGCTGGCATGTGAGAAGGGACTGGTGAAAGTATCAGGTGCAGGGAAGCCGATGACTGAATGGTGGTAGGTGGAGGATTGTGCAGTGTGGTCTTGCAGGGTAGTGCTTGCATGTGAGAAGGGACTGGTGAAAGTGGCAGGTGCAGGAAAGCCGATGACTGAATGGTGGTAGGTGGAGGAGTGCAGTGCGCTCTTGCAGGGTAGTGCTTGCATGTGAGAAGGGATGGGTGAAAGTAGCAGGTGCAGGGAAGCAGATGGCTGAATGGTGGTAGGTGGAGGATAGTGCAGTGTGGTCTTGCAGGGGTTGCTGCCATGTGAGAAGGGACGGGTGAAAGTAGCAGGTGCAGGGAATCCGATGACTGAATCCTGGTAGGTGGAGGATTGTGCAGTGTGGTCTTGCAGGGTAGTGCTTGCATGTGAGAAGGGACTGGTGAAAGTGGCAGGTGCAGGAAAGCCGATGACTGAATGGTGGTAGGTGGAGGAGTGCAGTGCGGTCTTGCAGGGTAGTGCTTGCATGTGAGAAGGGACGGGTGAAAGTAGCAGGTGCAGGGAAGCAGATGACTGAATGGTGGTAGGTGGAGGAGCGCAGTATGTTCTTGCAGGGTAGTGCTTGCATGTGAGAAGGGACTTGGGAAAGAGGCAGGTGCATGAAAGCCGATCACTGAATGGTGGTAGGTGGAGGATTTTGTAGTGTGGTCTTGCAGTGTAGTGATGGCATGTGAGAAGGGACTGGTGAAAGCAGCAGGGGCAGGGAAGCCGATGACTGAATGTTGGTAGTGGAGGATTGTGCAGTTTGGTATTGCAGGGTAGTGCTTGCATGTGAGAAGGGACGGGTGAAAGTAGCAGGTGCAGGGAAGCCGATGACTGAATGGTGGTAGGTGGAGGAGTGCAGTATGGTCTTGCAGGGTAGTGCTGGCATGTGAGAAGGGACGGGTGAAAAGTAGCAGATGCAGCAAAGCGGATGACTGAATGGTGGTAGGTGGAGGAGTGCAATGTGGTCTTGCAGGGTAGTGCTGGCATGTGAGAAGGGACTGGTGAAAGTGGCAGGTGCAGGGAAGCCAATGACTGAAAGGTGGTAGGTGGAGGAGTGCAGTGTGGTCTTGCAGGCTAGTGCTTGCATGTGAGAAGGGACGGTTGAAAGTGGTAGGTGCAGGGAAGCCGATGACTGGTGATAGGTGGAGGATTGTGCAGGGTAGTGCTTGCATGTGAGAAGGGACTGGTGAAAGTGGCAGGTGCAGGGAAGCCGATGACTGACTGGTGCTAGGGGGAGGAGTGCAGTGTGGCCTTGCAGGGTAGCGCTGGCATGTGAGAAGGGACTGGTGAAAGTAGCAGGTGCAGGGAAGCCGATGACTAAATGGTGGTATGGGGAGGAGTGCAGTGTGGTCTTGCAGGGTAGTGCTTGCATGTGAGAAGGGAAGGGTGAAAGTTTCAGGTGCAGGGAAGCCGATGACTGAATGGTGGTAGGTGAAGGAGTGCAGTGTGGTCTTGCAGGGTAGTGCTTGCATGTGAGAAGGGACGGTTGAAAGTGGTAGGTGCAGGGAAGCCGATGACTGGTGGTAGGTGGAGGATTGTGCAGGGTAGTGCTTGCATGTGGAAAGGGACTGGTGAAAGTGGCAGGTGCAGGGAAGCGGATGACTGACTGGTGGTAGGGGGAGGAATGCAGTGTGACCTTGCAGGGTAGTGCTGGCATGTGAGAAGGGACTGGTGAAAGTAGCAGGTGCAGGGAAGCCGATGACTGAATGGTGGTATGGGGAGGAGTGCAGTGTGGTCTTGCAGGGTAGTGCTTGCATGTGAGAAGGGACTGGTGAAAGAAGCAGGTGCAGGGAAGCCGATGATTGAATGGTGGTAGGGGGAGGATTGTGCAGTGTGGTCTTGCAGGGTAGTGCTGGCATGTGAGACGGTACGGGTGAAAGTAGCAGGTGCAGGGAAGCTGATGACTGAATGGTGGTAGGTGGAGGATTGTGCAGTGTGGTCTTGCAGGCTAGTGCTTGCATGTGAGAAGGGATTGGTGAAAGTGGCTTGTGCAGGGAAGCTGATGACTGAATGTTGGTAGGTGAAGGAGTGCAGTGTGGTCTTGCAGGGTAGTGCTGGCATGTGAGAAGGGACGAGTGAAAAGTAGCAGATGCAGGGAAGCGGATGACTGAATAGTGGTAGGTGGAGGATTGTGCAGTGTGGTCTTGCAGGGGGGTGCTGGCATGTGAGAAGGGACGTGTGAAAGTAGGTGCAGGGAAGCCGATGACTGAATGGTGGTAGGTGGAGTAGTGCAGTGTGGTCTTGCAGGGTAGTGCTGGCATGTGAGAAGGGACTGGTGAAAGTATCAGGTGCAGGGAAGCCGATGACTGAATGGTGGTAGGTGGAGGATTGTGCAGTGTGGTCTTGCAGGGTAGTGCTTGCATGTGAGAAGGGACTGGTGAAAGTGGCAGGTGCAGGAAAGCCGATGACTGAATGGTGGTAGGTGGAGGAGTGCAGTGCGCTCTTGCAGGGTAGTGCTTGCATGTGAGAAGGGATGGGTGAAAGTAGCAGTTGCAGGGAAGCAGATGGCTGAATGGTGGTAGGTGGAGGATAGTGCAGTGTGGTCTTGCAGGGGTTGCTGCCATGTGAGAAGGGACGGGTGAAAGTAGCAGGTGCAGGGAATCCGATGACTGAATCCTGGTAGGTGGAGGATTGTGCAGTGTGGTCTTGCAGGGTAGTGCTTGCATGTGAGAAGGGACTGGTGAAAGTGGCAGGTGCAGGAAAGCCGATGACTGAATGGTGGTAGGTGGAGGAGTGCAGTGCGGTCTTGCAGGGTAGTGCTTGCATGTGAAAAGGGACGGGTGAAAGTAGCAGGTGCAGGGAAGCAGATGACTGAATGGTGGTAGGTGGAGGAGCGCAGTATGTTCTTGCAGGGTAGTGCTTGCATGTGAGAAGGGACTTGGGAAAGAGGCAGGTGCATGAAAGCCGATCACTGAATGGTGGTAGGTGGAGGATTTTGTAGTGTGGTCTTGCAGTGTAGTGATGGCATGTGAGAAGGGACTGGTGAAAGCAGCAGGGGCAGGGAAGCCGATGACTGAATGTTGGTAGTGGAGGATTGTGCAGTTTGGTATTGCAGGGTAGTGCTTGCATGTGAGAAGGGACGGGTGAAAGTAGCAGGTGCAGGGAAGCCGATGACTGAATGGTGGTAGGTGGAGGAGTGCAGTATGGTCTTGCAGGGTAGTGCTGGCATGTGAGAAGGGACGGGTGAAAAGTAGCAGATGCAGCAAAGCGGATGACTGAATGGTGGTAGGTGGAGGAGTGCAATGTGGTCTTGCAGGGTAGTGCTGGCATGTGAGAAGGGACTGGTGAAAGTGGCAGGTGCAGGGAAGCCAATGACTGAATGGTGGTAGGTGGAGGAGTGCAGTGTGGTCTTGCAGGCTAATGCTTGCATGTGAGAAGGGACGGTTGAAAGTGGTAGGTGCAGGGAAGGCGATGACTGGTGATAGGTGGAGGATTGTGCAGGGTAGTGCTTGCATGTGAGAAGGGACTGGTGAAAGTGGCAGGTGCAGGGAAGCCGATGACTGACTGGTGCTAGGGGGAGGAGTGCAGTGTGGCCTTGCAGGGTAGCGCTGGCATGTGAGAAGGGACTGGTGAAAGTAGCAGGTGCAGGGAAGCCGATGACTAAATGGTGGTATGGGGAGGAGTGCAGTGTGGTCTTGCAGGGTAGTGCTTGCATGTGAGAAGGGAAGGGTGAAAGTAGCAGGTGCAGGGAAGCCGATGACTGAATGGTGGTAGGTGAAGGAGTGCAGTGTGGTCTTGCAGGGTAGTGCTGGCATGTGAGAAGGGACGTGTGAAAGTAGCAGGTGCAGGGAAGCGAATGACTGAATGGTGGTAGGTGGAGGAGTGCAGTGTGGTCCTGCAGGGTAGTGCTTCCATGTGAGAAGGGACGGGTGAAAGTAGCAGGTGCAGGGATGCCGATGACTGAATGGTTGTAGGGGGAGGAGTGCAGTGTGGTCCTGCAGGGTAGTGCTTCCATTTGAGAAGGGACGGGTGAAAGTAGCAGGTGCAGGGAAGCCGATGACTGAATGGTTGTAGGTTGAGGAGTGCAGTATGGTCTTGCAGGGTAGTGCTTCCATGTGAGAAGGGACGGGTGAAAGTAGCAGGTGCAGGGAAGCCGATGACTGAATGGTGGTAGGTGGAGGATTGTGCAGTGTGGTCTTGCAGGGTAGTGCTTCCATGTGAGAAGGGACGGGTGAAAGTAGCAGGTGCACGGAAGCCGATGACTGAATGCTGGTAGGTGGAGGAGTGCAGTGTGGTCTTGCAGAGTTGTGCTGGCATGTGAGAAGGGACGGGTGAAAAGTTGCAGATGCAGGTAAGAGGATGACTGAATGGTGGTAGGTGGAGGAGTGCAGTGTGGTCTTGCAGGGTGGTGCTAGCATGTGAGAAGGGACGGGTGTAAGTAGCAAGTGTAGGGAAGCTGATGACTGAATTCTGGTAGGTGGAGGATTGTGCAGTGTGCTCTTGCAGGGTAGTGCTTGCATGTGAGAAGGGACGGGTGAAAGTAGCAGGTGCAGGGAAGCCGATGACTGAATGGTGGTAGGGGGAGGAGTGCAGTGTCGTCTTGCAGGGTAGTGCTGGCATGTGAGAAGGGACGGGTGAAAGAAGCAGGTGCAGGGAAGCCAATGACTGAATGGTGGTAGGTGGAGGATTGTGAAGTGTGGTCTTGCAGGGTAGTGCTTGCATGTGAGAAGGGACCGGTGATAGTGGCAGGTGCACGGAAGCTGATGACTGAATGGTGGTAGGTGGAGGATTGTGCAGTGTGGTCTTGCAGGGTAGTGCTTGCATGTGAGAAGGGACTGGTGAAAGTAGCAGGTTCAGGGAAGCCGATGACTGAATGGTGGTAGGTGGAGGATTGTGCAGTGTGGTCTTGCAGGGTAGAGCTTGCATCTGGGAAGGGACTGGTGAAAGTGGGAGGTGCAGGGAAGCCGATGACTGAATGGTGGTAGGTGGAGGTTTGTGCAGTGTGGTCTTGCAGGGTAGTGCTTGCATGTGAGAAGGGACGGGTGAAAGTAGCAGGTGCAGGGAAGCCGATGACTGAATGGTGGTAGGTGGAGGAGTGCAGTATGGTCTTGCAGGGTAGTGCTGGCATGTGAGAAGGGACGGGTGAAAAGTAGCAGATGCAGCAAAGCGGATGACTGAATGGTGGTAGGTGGAGGAGTGCAATGTGGTCTTGCAGGGTAGTGCTGGCATGTGAGAAGGGACTGGTGAAAGTGGCAGGTGCAGGGAAGCCAATGACTGAATGGTGGTAGGTGGAGGAGTGCAGTGTGGTCTTGCAGGCTAGTGCTTGCATGTGAGAAGGGACGGTTGAAAGTGGTAGGTGCAGGGAAGCCGATGACTGGTGATAGGTGGAGGATTGTGCAGGGTAGTGCTTGCATGTGAGAAGGGACTGGTGAAAGTGGCAGGTGCAGGGAAGCCGATGACTGACTGGGGCTAGGGGGAGGAGTGCAGTGTGGCCTTGCAGGGTAGCGCTGGCATGTGAGAAGGGACTGGTGAAAGTAGCAGGTGCAGGGAAGCCGATGACTAAATGGTGGTATGGGGAGGAGTGCAGTGTGGTCTTGCAGGGTAGTGCTTGCATGTGAGAAGGGAAGGGTGAAAGTAGCAGGTGCAGGGAAGCCGATGACTGAATGGTGGTAGGTGAAGGAGTGCAGTGTGGTCTTGCAGGGTAGTGCTTGCATGTGAGAAGGGACGGTTGAAAGTGGTAGGTGCAGGGAAGCCGATGACTGGTGGTAGGTGGAGGATTGTGCAGGGTAGTGCTTGCATGTGGAAAGGGACTGGTGAAAGTGGCAGGTGCAGGGAAGCGGATGACTGACTGGTGGTAGGGGGAGGAGTGCAGTGTGACCTTGCAGGGTAGTGCTGGCATGTGAGAAGGGACTGGTGAAAGTAGCAGGTGCAGGGAAGCCGATGACTGAATGGTGGTATGGGGAGGAGTGCAGTGTGGTCTTGCAGGGTAGTGCTGGCATGTGAGACGGTACGGGTGAAAGTAGCAGGTGCAGGGAAGCGGATGACTGAATAGTGGTAGGTGGAGGATTGTGCAGTGTGGTCTTGCAGGGGGGTGCTGGCATGTGAGAAGGGACGTGTGAAAGTAGGTGCAGGGAAGCCGATGACTGAATGGTGGTAGGTGGAGTAGTGCAGTGTGGTCTTGCAGGGTAGTGCTGGCATGTGAGAAGGGACTGGTGAAAGTATCAGGTGCAGGGAAGCCGATGACTGAATGGTGGTAGGTGGAGGATTGTGCAGTGTGGTCTTGCAGGGTAGTGCTTGCATGTGAGAAGGGACTGGTGAAAGTGGCAGGTGCAGGAAAGCCGATGACTGAATGGTGGTAGGTGGAGGAGTGCAGTGCGCTCTTGCAGGGTAGTGCTTGCATGTGAGAAGGGATGGGTGAAAGTAGCAGTTGCAGGGAAGCAGATGGCTGAATGGTGGTAGGTGGAGGATAGTGCAGTGTGGTCTTGCAGGGGTTGCTGCCATGTGAGAAGGGACGGGTGAAAGTAGCAGGTGCAGGGAATCCGATGACTGAATCCTGGTAGGTGGAGGATTGTGCAGTGTGGTCTTGCAGGGTAGTGCTTGCATGTGAGAAGGGACTGGTGAAAGTGGCAGGTGCAGGAAAGCCGATGACTGAATGGTGGTAGGTGGAGGAGTGCAGTGCGGTCTTGCAGGGTAGTGCTTGCATGTGAAAAGGGACGGGTGAAAGTAGCAGGTGCAGGGAAGCAGATGACTGAATGGTGGTAGGTGGAGGAGCGCAGTATGTTCTTGCAGGGTAGTGCTTGCATGTGAGAAGGGACTTGGGAAAGAGGCAGGTGCATGAAAGCCGATCACTGAATGGTGGTAGGTGGAGGATTTTGTAGTGTGGTCTTGCAGTGTAGTGATGGCATGTGAGAAGGGACTGGTGAAAGCAGCAGGGGCAGGGAAGCCGATGACTGAATGTTGGTAGTGGAGGATTGTGCAGTTTGGTATTGCAGGGTAGTGCTTGCATGTGAGAAGGGACGGGTGAAAGTAGCAGGTGCAGGGAAGCCGATGACTGAATGGTGGTAGGTGGAGGAGTGCAGTATGGTCTTGCAGGGTAGTGCTGGCATGTGAGAAGGGACGGGTGAAAAGTAGCAGATGCAGCAAAGCGGATGACTGAATGGTGGTAGGTGGAGGAGTGCAATGTGGTCTTGCAGGGTAGTGCTGGCATGTGAGAAGGGACTGGTGAAAGTGGCAGGTGCAGGGAAGCCAATGACTGAATGGTGGTAGGTGGAGGAGTGCAGTGTGGTCTTGCAGGCTAATGCTTGCATGTGAGAAGGGACGGTTGAAAGTGGTAGGTGCAGGGAAGCCGATGACTGGTGATAGGTGGAGGATTGTGCAGGGTAGTGCTTGCATGTGAGAAGGGACTGGTGAAAGTGGCAGGTGCAGGGAAGCCGATGACTGACTGGTGCTAGGGGGAGGAGTGCAGTGTGGCCTTGCAGGGTAGCGCTGGCATGTGAGAAGGGACTGGTGAAAGTAGCAGGTGCAGGGAAGCCGATGACTAAATGGTGGTATGGGGAGGAGTGCAGTGTGGTCTTGCAGGGTAGTGCTTGCATGTGAGAAGGGAAGGGTGAAAGTAGCAGGTGCAGGGAAGCCGATGACTGAATGGTGGTAGGTGAAGGAGTGCAGTGTGGTCTTGCAGGGTAGTGCTGGCATGTGAGAAGGGACGTGTGAAAGTAGCAGGTGCAGGGAAGCGAATGACTGAATGGTGGTAGGTGGAGGAGTGCAGTGTGGTCCTGCAGGGTAGTGCTTCCATGTGAGAAGGGGCGGGTGAAAGTAGCAGGTGCAGGGATGCCGATGACTGAATGGTTGTAGGGGGAGGAGTGCAGTGTGGTCCTGCAGGGTAGTGCTTCCATTTGAGAAGGGACGGGTGAAAGTAGCAGGTGCAGGGAAGCCGATGACTGAATGGTTGTAGGTTGAGGAGTGCAGTATGGTCTTGCAGGGTAGTGCTTCCATGTGAGAAGGGACGGGTGAAAGTAGCAGGTGCAGGGAAGCCGATGACTGAATGGTGGTAGGTGGAGGATTGTGCAGTGTGGTCTTGCAGGGTGGTGCTAGCATGTGAGAAGGGACGGGTGTAAGTAGCAAGTGTAGGGAAGCTGATGACTGAATTCTGGTAGGTGGAGGATTGTGCAGTGTGCTCTTGCAGGGTAGTGCTTGCATGTGAGAAGGGACGGGTGAAAGTAGCAGGTGCAGGGAAGCCGATGACTGAATGGTGGTAGGGGGAGGAGTGCAGTGTTGTCTTGCAGGGTAGTGCTGGCATGTGAGAAGGGACGGGTGAAAGAAGCAGGTGCAGGGAAGCCAATGACTGAATGGTGGTAGGTGGAGGATTGTGAAGTGTGGTCTTGCAGGGTAGTTCTTGTATGTGAGAAGGGACCGGTGATAGTGGCAGGTGCACGGAAGCTGATGACTGAATGGTGGTAGGTGGAGGATTGTGCAGTGTGGTCTTGCAGGGTAGTGCTTGCATGTGAGAAGGGACTGGTGAAAGTAGCAGGTTCAGGGAAGCCGATGACTGAATGGTGGTAGGTGGAGGATTGTGCAGTGTGGTCTTGCAGGGTAGAGCTTGCATCTGGGAAGGGACTGGTGAAAGTGGCAGGTGCAGGGAAGCCGATGACTGAATGGTGGTAGGTGGAGGTTTGTGCAGTGTGGTCTTGCAGGGTAGTGCTTGCATGTGAGAAGGGACGGGTGAAAGTGCCAGGTGCAGTGAAGCCAATGACTGAATGGTGGTAGGGGAAGGAGTGCATTGTGGTCTTGCAGGGTAGTGCTGGCAGGTGAGAAGGGACGAGTGAAAAGTAGCAGATGCAGGGAAGCGGATGACTGAATGGTGGTAGGTGGAGGATTGTGCAGTGTGGTCTTGCAGGGTAGTGCTTCCATGTGAGAAGGGACGGGTGAAAGTAGCAGGTGCACGGAACCGATGACTGAATGGTGGTAGGTGGAGGATTGTGCAGTGTGTTCTTTCAGGGTAGTGCTTGCATGTGACAAGGGACGGGTGAAAGTAGCAGGTGCAGGGAAGCAGATGACTGAATGGTGGTAGGTGGAGGAGCGAAGTATGGTCTTGCAGGGTAGTGCTTCCATGTGAGAAGGGACGGGTGAAAGTAGCAGGTGCACGGAACCGATGACTGAATGGTGGTAGGTGGAGGAGTGCAGTGCGGTCTTGCAGGGTAGTGCTTGCATGTGAGAAGGGACGGGTGAAAGTAGCAGGTGCAGGGAAGCAGATGACTGAATGGTGGTAGGTGGAGGAGCGCAGTATGGTCTTGCAGGGTAGTGCTTGCATGTGAGCAGGGACTGGTGAAAGAGGCAGGTGTATGGAAGCCGATCACTGAATAGTGGTAGGTGGAGGATTGTGCAGTGTGGTCTTGCAGGGTAGTGCTTGCAAGTGAGAAGGGACTGGTGAAAGTAGCAGGGGCAGGGAAGCCGATGACTGAATGGTGGTAGTGGAGGATTGTGCAGTGTGGTCTTGCAGGGTAGTGCTGGCATGTGAGAAGGAACGGGTGAAAGTAGCAGGTTCAGGGAAGCTGATGACTGAATGGTGGTAGGTGGAGGATTGTGCAGTGTGGTCTTGCAGGCTAGTGCTTGCATGTGAGAAGGGATTTGTGAAAGTGGCAGGTGCAGGGAAGCCGATGACAGAATGGCGGTAGGTGAAGGATTGCAGTGTGGTCTTGCAGGGTAGTGCTGGCATGTGAGAAGGGACGTGTGAAAGTAGCAGATGCAGCGAAGCGGATGACTGTATGGTGGTAGGTGGAGGAGTGCAGTGTGGTCTTGCAGGGTAGTGCTGGCATGTGAGAAGGGACTGGTGAAAGTGGCAGGTGCAGGAAAGCCGATGACTGAATGGTGGTAGGTGGAGGAGTGCAGTGCGGTCTTGCAGGGTAGTGCTTGCATGTGAGAAGGGACGGGTGAAAGTAGCAGGTGCAGGGAAGCAGATGACTGAATGGTGGTAGGTGGAGGAGCGCAGTATGTTCTTGCAGGGTAGTGCTTGCATGTGAGAAGGGACTTGGGAAAGAGGCAGGCGCATGAAAGCCGATCACTGAATGGTGGTAGGTGGAGGATTTTGTAGTGTGGTCTTGCAGTGTAGTGATGGCATGTGAGAAGGGACTGGTGAAAGCAGCAGGGGCAGGGAAGCCGATGACTGAATGTTGGTAGGTGGAGGAGTGCAGTGTGGTCCTGCAGGGTAGTGCTTCCATGTGAGAAGGGACGGGTGAAAGTAGCAGGTGCAGGGATGCCGATGACTGAATGGTTGTAGGGGGAGGAGTGCAGTGTGGTCCTGCAGGGTAGTGCTTCCATTTGAGAAGGGACGGGTGAAAGTAGCAGGTGCAGGGAAGCCGATGACTGAATGGTTGTAGGTTGAGGAGTGCAGTATGGTCTTGCAGGGTAGTGCTGGCATGTGAGAAGGGACGTGTGAAAGTAGCAGGTGCAGGGAAGCGAATGACTGAATGGTGGTAGGTGGAGGAGTGCAGTGTGGTCCTGCAGGGTAGTGCTTCCATGTGAGAAGGGACGGGTGAAAATAGCAGGTACAGGGAAACAAATGATTGAATGGTGGTAGGGGGATTATTGCAGTGTGGTCTTGCATGGTAGTGCTGGCATGTGAGATGGGACCGGTGAAAGTGGCATGTGCAGGGAAGCCGGTGACGGAATGGTGGTAGGTGGAGAGTGCAGTGTGGTCTTGCAGGGTAGTGCTTGCATGTGAGAAGGGACGGGTGGAAGTAGCAGGTGCAGGGAAGCCGATGACTGAATGGTGGTAGGTGGAGGATTGTGCAGTGTGGTCTTGCAGGGTAGTGCTTGCATGTGAGAAGGGATGGGTGAAAGTAGCAGGTGCAGGGAAGCAGATGACTGAATGGTGGTAGGTGGAGGAGCGCAGTATGTTCTTGCAGGGTAGTGCTTGCATGTGATAAGGGACTTGGGAAAGAGGCAGGTGCATGAAAGCCGATCACTGAATGGTGGTAGGTGGAGGATTTTGTAGTGTGGTCTTGCAGTGTAGTGATGGCATGTGAGAAGGGACTGGTGAAAGCAGCAGGGGCAGGGAAGCCGATGACTGAATGTTGGTAGTGGAGGATTGTGCAGTTTGGTATTGCAGGGTAGTGCTTGCATGTGAGAAGGGACGGGTGAAAGTAGCAGGTACAGGGAAGCCGATGACTGAATGGTGGTAGGTGGAGGAGTGCAATGTGGTCTTGCAGGGTAGTGCTGGCATGTGAGAAGGGACTGGTGAAAGTGGCAGGTGCAGGGAAGCCAATGACTGAATGTTGGTAGGTGGAGGAGTGCAGTGTGGTCTTGCAGGCTAGTGCTTGCATGTGAGAAGGGACGGTTGAAAGTGGTAGGTGCAGGGAAGCCGATGACTGGTGATAGGTGGAGGATTGTGCAGGGTAGTGCTTGCATGTGAGAAGGGACTGGTGAAAGTGGCAGGTGCAGGGAAGCCGATGACTGACTGGTGCTAGGGGGAGCAGTGCAGTGTGGCCTTGCAGGGTAGCGCTGGCATGTGAGAAGGGACTGGTGAAAGTAGCAGGTGCAGGGAAGCCGATGACTAAATGGTGGTAGGTGGAGGAGCGCAGTATGTTCTTGCAGGGTAGTGCTTGCATGTGAGAAGGGACTTGGGAAAGAGGCAGGTGCATGAAAGCCGATCACTGAATGGTGGTAGGTGGAGGATTTTGTAGTGTGGTCTTGCAGTGTAGTGATGGCATGTGAGAAGGGACTGGTGAAAGCAGCAGGGGCAGGGAAGCCGATGACTGAATGTTGGTAGGTGGAGGAGTGCAGTGTGGTCCTGCAGGGTAGTGCTTCCATTTGAGAAGGGACGGGTGAAAGTAGCAGGTGCAGGGATGCCGATGACTGAATGGTTGTAGGGGGAGGAGTGCAGTGTGGTCCTGCAGGGTAGTGCTTCCATTTGAGAAGGGACGGGTGAAAGTAGCAGGTGCAGGGAAGCCGATGACTGAATGGTTGTAGGTTGAGGAGTGCAGTATGGTCTTGCAGGGTAGTGCTGGCATGTGAGAAGGGACGTGTGAAAGTAGCAGGTGCAGGGAAGCGAATGACTGAATGGTGGTAGGTGGAGGAGTGCAGTGTGGTCCTGCAGGGTAGTGCTTCCATGTGAGAAGGGACGGGTGAAAGTAGCAGGTACAGGGAAACAAATGATTGAATGGTGGTAGGGGGATTATTGCAGTGTGGTCTTGCATGGTAGTGCTGGCATGTGAGATGGGACCGGTGAAAGTGGCATGTGCAGGGAAGCCGGTGACGGAATGGTGGTAGGTGGAGAGTGCAGTGTGGTCTTGCAGGGTAGTGCTTGCATGTGAGAAGGGACGGGTGGAAGTAGCAGGTGCAGGGAAGCCGATGACTGAATGGTGGTAGGTGGAGGATTGTGCAGTGTGGTCTTGCAGGGTAGTGCTTGCATGTGAGAAGGGATGGGTGAAAGTAGCAGGTGCAGGGAAGCAGATAACTGAATGGTGGTAGGTGGAGGAGCGCAGTATGTTCTTGCAGGGTAGTGCTTGCATGTGAGAAGGGACTTGGGAAAGAGGCAGGTGCATGAAAGCCGATCACTGAATGGTGGTAGGTGGAGGATTTTGTAGTGTGGTCTTGCAGTGTAGTGATGGCATGTGAGAAGGGACTGGTGAAAGCAGCAGGGGCAGGGAAGCCGATGACTGAATGTTGGTAGTGGAGGATTGTGCAGTTTGGTATTGCAGGGTAGTGCTTGCATGTGAGAAGGGACGGGTGAAAGTAGCAGGTGCAGGGAAGCCGATGACTGAATGGTGGTAGGTGGAGGAGTGCAATGTGGTCTTGCAGGGTAGTGCTGGCATGTGAGAAGGGACTGGTGAAAGTGGCAGGTGCAGGGAAGCCAATGACTGAATGGTGGTAGGTGGAGGAGTGCAGTGTGGTCTTGCAGGCTAGTGCTTGCATGTGAGAAGGGACGGTTGAAAGTGGTAGGTGCAGGGAAGCCGATGACTGGTGATAGGTGGAGGATTGTGCAGGGTAGTGCTTGCATGTGAGAAGGGACTGGTGAAAGTGGCAGGTGCAGGGAAGCCGATGACTGACTGGTGCTAGGGGGAGGAGTGCAGTGTGGCCTTGCAGGGTAGCGCTGGCATGTGAGAAGGGACTGGTGAAAGTAGCAGGTGCAGGGAAGCCGATGACTAAATGGTGGTATGGGGAGGAGTGCAGTGTGGTCTTGCAGGGTAGTGCTTGCATGTGAGAAGGGAAGGGTGAAAGTAGCAGGTGCAGGGAAGCCGATGACTGAATGGTGGTAGGTGAAGGAGTGCAGTGTGGTCTTGCAGGGTAGTGCTGGCATGTGAGAAGGGACGTGTGAAAGTAGCAGGTGCAGGGAAGCGAATGACTGAATGGTGGTAGGTGGAGGAGTGCAGTGTGGTCCTGCAGGGTAGTGCTTCCATGTGAGAAGGGACGGGTGAAAGTAGCAGGTGCAGGGATGCCGATGACTGAATGGTTGTAGGGGGAGGAGTGCAGTGTGGTCCTGCAGGGTAGTGCTTCCATGTGAGAAGGGACGGGTGAAAGTAGCAGGTGCAGGGAAGCCGATGACTGAATGGTTGTAGGTTGAGGAGTGCAGTATGGTCTTGCAGGGTAGTGCTTCCATGTGAGAAGGGACGGGTGAAAGTATCAGGTGCAGGGAAGCCGATGACTGAATGGTGGTAGGTGTAGGATTGTGCAGTGTGGTCTTGCAGGGTAGTGCTTCCATGTGAGAAGGGACGGGTGAAAGTAGCAGGTGCAGGGAAGCCGATGACTGAATGCTGGTAGGTGGAGGAGTGCAGTGTGGTCTTGCAGAGTTGTGCTGGCATGTGAGAAGGGACGGGTGAAAAGTTGCAGATGCAGGTAAGCGGATGACTGAATGGTGGTAGGTGGAGGAGTGCAGTGTGGTCTTGCAGGGTGGTGCTGGCATGTGAGAAGGGACGGGTGTAAGTAGCAAGTGTAGGGAAGCTGATGACTGAATTCTGGTAGGTGGAGGATTGTGCAGTGTGCTCTTGCAGGGTAGTGCTTGCATGTGAGAAGGGACGGGTGAAAGTAGCAGGTGCAGGGAAGCCGATGACTGAATGGTGGTAGGGGGAGGAGTGCAGTGTGGTCTTGCAGGGTAGTGCTGGCATGTGAGAAGGGACGGGTGAAAGAAGCAGGTGCAGGGAAGCCAATGACTGAATGGTGGTAGGTGGAGGATTGTGAAGTGTGGTCTTGCAGGGTAGTTCTTGTATGTGAGAAGGGACCGGTGATAGTGGCAGGTGCACGGAAGCTGATGACTGAATGGTGGTAGGTGGAGGATTGTGCAGTGTGGTCTTGCAGGTTAGTGCTTGCATGTGAGAAGGGACTGGTGAAAGTAGCAGGTGCAGGGAAGCCGATGACTGAATGGTGGTAGGTGGAGGATTGTGCAGTGTGGTCTTGCAGGGTAGTGCTTGCATCTGGGAAGGGACTGGTGAAAGTGGCAGGTGCAGGGAAGCCGATGACTGAATGGTGGTAGGTGGAGGTTTGTGCAGTGTGGTCTTGCAGGGTAGTGCTTGCATGTGAGAAGGGACGGGTGAAAGTGCCAGGTGCAGGGAAGCCAATGACTGAATGGTGGTAGGGGAAGGAGTGCATTGTGGTCTTGCAGGGTAGTGCTTGTATTTGAGAAGGGACGGGTGAAAGTAGAAGGTGCAGGGAAGCAGATGACTGAATGGTGGTAGGTGGAGGAGTGCAGTATGGTCTTGCAGGGTAGTGCTGGCAGGTGAGAAGGGACGAGTGAAAAGTAGCAGATGCAGGGAAGCGGATGACTGAATGGTGGTAGGTGGAGGATTGTGCAGTGTGGTCTTGCAGGGTAGTGCTTCCATGTGAGAAGGGACGGGTGAAAGTAGCAGGTGCACGGAACCGATGACTGAATGGTGGTAGGTGGAGGATTGTGCAGTGTGTTCTTTCAGGGTAGTGCTTGCATAATACAAGGGATGGGTGAAAGTAGCAGGTGCAGGGAAGCAGATGACTGAATGGTGGTAGGTGGAGGAGCGCAGTATGGTCTTGCAGGGTAGTGCTTCCATGTGAGAAGGGACGGGTGAAAGTAGCAAGTGCACGGAACCGATGACTGAATGGTGGTAGGTGGAGGAGTGCAGTGCGGTCTTGCAGGGTAGTGCTTGCATGTGAGAAGGGACGGGTGAAAGAGGCAGGTGTATGGAAGCCGATCACTGAATAGTGGTAGGTGGAGGATTGTGCAGTGTGGTCTTGCAGGGTAGTGCTGGCATGTGAGAAGGAACGGGTGAAAGTAGCAGGTTCAGGGAAGCTGATGACTGAATGGTGGTAGGTGGAGGATTGTGCAGTGTGGTCTTGCAGGCTAGTGCTTGCATGTGAGAAGGGATTGGTGAAAGTGGCAGTTGCAGGGAAGCCGATGACAGAATGGTGGTAGGTGAAGGATTGCAGTGTGGTCTTGCAGGGTAGTGCTGGCATGTGAGAAGGGACGTGTGAAAGTAGCAGATGCAGCGAAGCGGATGACTGAATGGTGGTAGGTGGAGGAGTGCAGTGTGGTCTTGCAGGGTAGTGCTGGCATGTGAGAAGGGACTGGTGAAAGTGGCAGGTGCAGGGAAGCCAATGACTGAATGGTGGTAGGTGGAGGAGTGCAGTGTGGTCTTGCAGGCTAGTGCTTGCATGTGAGAAGGGACAGTTGAAAGTGGTAGGTGCAGGGAAGCCGATGACTGGTGGTAGGTGGAGGATTGTGCAGGGTAGTGCTTGCATGTGAGAAGGGACTGGTGAAAGTGGCAGGTGCAGGGAAGCCAATGACTGACTGGTAGTAGGGGGAGGAGTGCAGTGTGGCCTTGCAAGGTAGTGCTGGCATGTGAGAAGGGACTGGTGAAAGTAGCAGGTGCAGGGAAGCTGATGACTGAATGGTGGTATGGGGAGGAGTGCAGTGTGGTCTTGCAGGGTAGTGCTTGCATGTGAGAAGGGACGGGTGAAAGAAGCAGGTGCAGGGAAGCCGATGATTGAATGGTGGTAGGGGGAGGAGTGCAGCGTGGTCTTGCAGGGTAGTGCTTGCATGTGAGATGGGAAGGGTGAAAGTAGCAGGTGCAGGGAAGCCAATGACTGAATGGTGGTAGGTGGAGGAGTGCAGTGTGGTCTTGCAGGGTAGTGCTGACATGTGAGAAGGGATGCGTGAAAGTAGCAGGTGCAGGGAAGCCGATGACTGAATCGTGGTAGGGGGAGGAGTGCAGTGTGGTCTTGCAGGGTAGTGCTTCCATGTGAGAAGGGACGGGTGAAAGTTGCAGGTGCAGGGAAGCCGATGACTGAATGGTTGTAGGTTGAGGAGTGCAGTATGGTCTTGCAGGGTAGTGCTTGCATGTGAGAAGGGACGGGTGAAAGTAGCAGGTGCAGGGAAGCCGATGACTGAATGGTGGTAGGTGGAGGATTGTGCAGTGTGGTCTTGCAGGGTAGTGCTTCCATGTGAGAAGGGACGGGTGAAAGTAGCAGGTGCACGGAACCGATGACTGAATGGTGGTAGGTGGAG
Source organism: Ambystoma mexicanum (assembly GCF_040938575.1). Taxonomy (NCBI): domain Eukaryota; kingdom Metazoa; phylum Chordata; class Amphibia; order Caudata; family Ambystomatidae; genus Ambystoma; species Ambystoma mexicanum. The sequence continues at coordinate 798,751,262 of NC_090938.1, read as the reverse complement.
GAGTGCAGTGCGGTCTTGCAGGGTAGTGCTTGCATGTGACAAGGGACGGGTGAAAGTAGCAGGTGCAGGGAAGCAGATGACTGAATGGTGGTAGGTGGAGGAGCGCAGTATGGTCTTGCAGGGTAGTGCTTCCATGTGAGAAGGGACGGGTGAAAGTAGCAGGTGCACGGAACCGATGACTGAATGGTGGTAGGTGGAGGAGTGCAGTGCGGTCTTGCAGGGTAGTGCTTGCATGTGGGAAGGGACGGGTGAAAGTAGCAGGTGCAGGGAAGCAGATGACTGAATGGTGGTAGGTGGAGGAGCGCAGTATGGTCTTGCAGGGTAGTGCTTGCATGTGAGCAGGGACTGGTGAAAGAGGCAGGTGTATGGAAGCCGATCACTGAATAGTGGTAGGAGGAGGATTGTGCAGTGTGGTCTTGCAGGGTAGTGCTTGCAAGTGAGAAGGGACTGGTGAAAGTAGCAGGGGCAGGGAAGCCGATGACTGAATGGTGGTAGTGGAGGATTGTGCAGTGTGGTCTTGCAGGGTAGTGCTGGCATGTGAGAAGGGACGGGTGAAAGTAGCAGGTGCAGGGAAGCTGATGACTGAATGGTGGTAGGTGGAGGATTGTGCAGTGTGGTCTACCAGGCTAGTGCTTGCATGTGAGAAGGGATTGGTGAAAGTGGCAGGTGCAGGGAAGCCGATGACAGAATGGTGGTAGGTGAAGGATTGCAGTGTGGTCTTGCAGGGTAGTGCTGGCATGTGAGAAGGGACGTGTGAAAGTAGCAGGTGCAGGGAAGCCAATGACTGAATGGTGGTAGGTGGAGGAGTGCAGTGTGGTCTTGCAGGGTAGTGCTGGCATGTGAGAAGGGACGAGGGAAAAGTAGCAGATGCAGGGAAACGGATGACTGAATGGTGGTAGGTGGAGGATTGTGCAGTGTGGTCTTGCAGGGTAGTGCTTGCATGTGAGAAGGGACGGGTGAAAGAAGCAGGTGCAGGGAAACCGATGACTGAATGGTGGTAGGGGGAGGAGTGCAGCGTGGTCTTGCAGGGTAGTGCTGGGATGTGAGAAGGGACTGGTGAAAGTAGCAGGTGGAGGGAAGCCGATGACTGAATGGTGGTAGGGGGAGGAGTGCAGCGTGGTCTTGCAGGGTAGTGCTGGCATGTGAGAAGGGACTGGTGAAAGTAGCAGGTGGAGGGAAACCGATGACTGAATGGTGGTAGGTGGAGGATTGTGCAGTGTGGTCTTGCAGGGTAGTGCTGGCATGTGAGACGGTACGGGTGAAAGTAGCAGGTGCAGGGAAGCTGATGACTGAATGGTGGTAGGTGGAGGATTGTGCAGTGTGGTCTTGCAGGGTAGTGCTTGCATGTGAGAAGGGACTGGTGAAAGTGGCAGGTGCAGGAAAGCCGATGACTGAATGGTGGTAGGTGGAGGAGTGCAGTGTGGTCTTGCAGGGTAGGGCTTGCATGTGAGAAGGTACTGGTGAAAGAGGCAGGTGTATGGAAGCCGATCACTGAATAGTGGTAGGTGGAGGATTGTGCAGTGTGGTCTTGCAGGGTAGTGCTTGCATGTGAGAAGGGACTGGTGAAAGTAGCAGGGGCAGGGAAGCCGATGACTGAATGGTGGTAGTGGAGGTTTGTGCAGTTTGGTCTTGCAGGGTAGTGCTTGCATGTGAGAAGGGACGGGTGAAAGTAGCAGGTGCAGGGAAGCCGATGACTGAATGGTGGTAGGTGGAGGAGTGCAGTATGGTCTTGCAGGGTAGTGCTGGCATGTGATAAGGGACGGGTGAAAAGTAGCAGATGCAGCGAAGCGGATGACTGAATGGTGGTAGGTGGAGGAGTGCAGTGTGGTCTTGCAGGGTAGTGCTGGCATGTGAGAAGGGACTGGTGAAAGTGGCAGGTGCAGGGAAGCCAATGACTGAATGGTGGTAGGTGGAGGAGTGCAGTGTGGTCTTGCAGGCTAGTGCTTGCATGTGAGAAGGGACAGTTGAAAGTGGTAGGTGCAGGGAAGCCGATGACTGGTGGTAGGTGGAGGATTGTGCAGGGTAGTGCTTGCATGTGAGAAGGGACTGGTGAAAGTAGCAGGTGCAGGGAAGCCGATGACTGAATGGTGGTATGGGGAGGAGTGCAGTGTGGTCTTGCAGGGTAGTGCTTGCATGTGAGAAGGGACGGGTGAAAGAAGCAGGTGCAGGGAAGCCGATGATTGAATGGTGGTAGGGGGAGGAGTGCAGCGTGGTCTTGCAGGGTAGTGCTTGCATGTGAGTAGGGAAGGGTGAAAGTAGCAGGTGCAGGGAAGCCGATGACTGAATGGTGGTAGGTGGAGGATTGTGCAGTGTGGTCTCGCAGGGTAGTGCTGGCATGTGAGAAGGGACGGGTGAAAGTAGCAGGTGCAGGGAAGCTGATGACTGAATGGTGGTAGGTGGAGGATTGTGCAGTGTGGTCTTGCAGGCTAGTGCTTGCATGTGAGAAGGGATTGGTGAAAGTGGCAGGTGCAGGGAAGCCGATGACTGAATGGTGGTAGGTGAAGGAGTGCAGTGTGGTCTTGCAGGGTAGTGCTGGCATGTGAGAAGGGACGGGTGAAAGTTGCAGGTGCAGGGAAGCCGATGACTGAATGGTTGTAGGTTGAGGAGTGCAGTATGGTCTTGCAGGGTAGTGCTTGCATGTGAGAAGAGACGGGTGAAAGTAGCAGGTGCACGGAACCGATGACTGAATGGTGGTAGGTGGAGGGTTGTGCAGTGTGTTCCTTCAGTGTAGTGCTTGCATGTGACAAGGGACGGGTGAAAGTAGCAGGTGCAGGGAAGCAGATGACTGAATGGTGGTAGGTGGAGGAGCGCAGTATGGTCTTGCAGGGTAGTGCTGGCATGTGAGAAGGGACGGGTGAAAAGTAGCAGATGCAGCGAAGCGGATGACTGAATGGTGGTAGGTGGAGGAGTGCAGTGTGGTCTTGCAGGGTAGTGCTGGCATGTGAGAAGGGACTGGTGAAAGTGGCAGGTGCAGGGAAGCCAATGACTGAATGGTGGTAGGTGGAGGAGTGCAGTGTTGTCTTGCAGGCTAGTGCTTGCATGTGAGAAGGGACGGTTGAAAGTGGTAGGTGCAGGGAAGCCGATGACTGGTGGTAGGTGGAGGATTGTGCAGGGTAGTGCTTGCATGTGGAAAGGGACTGGTGAAAGTGGCAGGTGCAGGGAAGCGGATGACTGATTGGTGGTAGGGGGAGGAGTGCAGTGTGACCTTGCAGGGTAGTGCTGGCATGTGAGAAGGGACTGGTGAAAGTAGCAGGTGCAGGGAAGCCGATGACTGAATGGTGGTATGGGGAGGAGTGCAGTGTGGTCTTGCAGGGTAGTGCTGGCATGTGAGAAGGGACTGGTGAAAGTGGCAGGTGCAGGGAAGCCAATGACTGAATGGTGGTAGGTGGAGGAGTGCAGTGTGGTCTTGCAGGCTAGTGCTTGCATGTGAGAAGGGACAGTTGAAAGTGGTAGGTGCAGGGAAGCCGATGACTGGTGGTAGGTGGAGGATTGTGCAGGGTAGTGCTTGCATGTGAGAAGGGACTGGTGAAAGTAGCAGGTGCAGGGAAGCCGATGACTGAATGGTGGTATGGGGAGGAGTGCAGTGTGGTCTTGCAGGGTAGTGCTTGCATGTGAGAAGGGACGGGTGAAAGAAGCAGGTGCAGGGAAGCCGATGATTGAATGGTGGTAGGGGGAGGAGTGCAGCGTGGTCTTGCAGGGTAGTGCTTGCATGTGAGAAGGGAAGGGTGAAAGTAGCAGGTGCAGGGAAGCCGATGACTGAATGGTGGTAGGTGGAGGATTGTGCAGTGTGGTCTCGCAGGGTAGTGCTGGCATGTGAGAAGGGACGGGTGAAAGTAGCAGGTGCAGGGAAGCTGATGACTGAATGGTGGTAGGTGGAGGATTGTGCAGTGTGGTCTTGCAGGCTAGTGCTTGCATGTGAGAAGGGATTGGTGAAAGTGGCAGGTGCAGGGAAGCCGATGACTGAATGGTGGTAGGTGAAGGAGTGCAGTGTGGTCTTGCAGGGTAGTGCTGGCATGTGAGAAGGGACGGGTGAAAGTTGCAGGTGCAGGGAAGCCGATGACTGAATGGTTGTAGGTTGAGGAGTGCAGTATGGTCTTCCAGGGTAGTGCTTGCATGTGAGAAGAGACGGGTGAAAGTAGCAGGTGCAGGGAAGCCGATGACTGAATGGTTGTAGGTGGAGGATTGTGCAGTGTGGTCTTGCAGGGTAGTGCTTCCATGTGAGAAGGGACGGGTGAAAGTAGCAGGTGCACGGAACCGATGACTGAATGGTGGTAGGTGGAGGATTGTGCAGTGTGTTCCTTCAGGGTAGTGCTTGCATGTGACAAGGGACGGGTGAAAGTAGCAGGTGCAGGGAAGCAGATGACTGAATGGTGGTAGGTGGAGGAGCGCAGTATGGTCTTGCAGGGTAGTGCTGGCATGTGAGAAGGGACGGGTGAAAAGTAGCAGATGCAGCGAAGCGGATGACTGAATGGTGGTAGGTGGAGGAGTGCAGTGTGGTCTTGCAGGGTAGTGCTGGCATGTGAGAAGGGACTGGTGAAAGTGGCAGGTGCAGGGAAGCCAATGACTGAATGGTGGTAGGTGGAGGAGTGCAGTGTGGTCTTGCAGGCTAGTGCTTGCATGTGAGAAGGGACGGTTGAAAGTGGTAGGTGCAGGGAAGCCGATGACTGGTGGTAGGTGGAGGATTGTGCAGGGTAGTGCTTGCATGTGGAAAGGGACTGCTGAAAGTGGCAGGTGCAGGGAAGCGGATGACTGATTGGTGGTAGGGGGAGGAGTGCAGTGTGACCTTGCAGGGTAGTGCTGGCATGTGAGAAGGGACTGGTGAAAGTAGCAGGTGCAGGGAAGCCGATGACTGAATGGTGGTATGGGGAGGAGTGCAGTGTGGTCTTGCAGGGTAGTGCTTGCATGTGAGAAGGGACGGGTGAAAGAAGCAGGTGCAGGGAAGCCGATGATTGAATGGTGGTAGGGGGAGGAGTCCAGCGTGGTCTTGCAGGGTAGTGGTGGCATGTGAGAAGGGACTGGTGAAAGTAGCAGGTGCAGGGAAGCCGATGACTGAATGGTGGTAGGTGGAGGATTGTGCAGTGTGGTCTTGCAGGCTAGTGCTTGCATGTGAGAAGGGATTGGTGAAAGTGGCAGGTGCAGGGAAGCCGATGACAGAATGGTGGTAGGTGAAGTATTGCAGTGTGGTCTTGCTGGGTAGTGCTGGCATGTGAGAAGGGACGTGTGAAAGTAGCAGGTGCAGGGAAGCCAATGACTGAATGGTGGTAGGTGGAGGAATGCAGTGTGGTCTTGCAGGGTAGTGCTGGCATGTGAGAAGGGACTGGTGAAAGTAGCAGGTGGAAGGAAGCCGATGACTGAATGGTGGTAGGGGGAGGAGTGCAGCGTGGTCTTGCAGGGTAGTGCTGGCATGTGAGAAGGGACTGGTGAAAGTAGCAGGTGGAGGGAAACCGATGACTGAATGGTGGTAGGTGGAGGATTGTGCAGTGTGGTCTTGCAGGGTAGTGCTTGCATGTGAGAAGGGACAGTTGAAAGTGGTAGGTGCAGGGAAGCCGATGACTGGTGGTAGGTGGAGGATTGTGCAGGGTAGTGCTTGCATGTGAGAAGGGACTGGTGAAAGTAGCAGGTGCAGGGAAGCCGATGACTGAATGGTGGTATGGGGAGGAGTGCAGTGTGGTCTTGCAGGGTAGTGCTTGCATGTGAGAAGGGACGGGTGAAAGAAGCAGGTGCAGGGAAGCCGATGATTGAATGGTGGTAGGGGGAGGAGTGCAGCGTGGTCTTGCAGGGTAGTGCTTGCATGTGAGAAGGGAAGGGTGAAAGTAGCAGGTGCAGGGAAGCCGATGACTGAATGGTGGTAGGTGGAGGATTGTGCAGTGTGGTCTCGCAGGGTAGTGCTGGCATGTGAGAAGGGACGGGTGAAAGTAGCAGGTGCAGGGAAGCTGATGACTGAATGGTGGTAGGTGGAGGATTGTGCAGTGTGGTCTTGCAGGCTAGTGCTTGCATGTGAGAAGGGATTGGTGAAAGTGGCAGGTGCAGGGAAGCCGATGACTGAATGGTGGTAGGTGAAGGAGTGCAGTGTGGTCTTGCAGGGTAGTGCTGGCATGTGAGAAGGGACGGGTGAAAGTTGCAGGTGCAGGGAAGCCGATGACTGAATGGTTGTAGGTTGAGGAGTGCAGTATGGTCTTGCAGGGTAGTGCTTGCATGTGAGAAGAGACGGGTGAAAGTAGTAGGTGCAGGGAAGCCGATGACTGAATGGTTGTAGATGGAGGATTGTGCAGTGTGGTCTTGCAGGGTAGTGCTTCCATGTGAGAAGGGACGGGTGAAAGTAGCAGGTGCACGGAACCGATGACTGAATGGTGGTAGGTGGAGGATTGTGCAGTGTGTTCCTTCAGGGTAGTGCTTGCATGTGACAAGGGACGGGTGAAAGTAGCAGGTGCAGGGAAGCAGATGGCTGAATGGTGGTAGGTGGAGGAGCGCAGTATGGTCTTGCAGGGTAGTGCTGGCATGTGAGAAGGGACGGGTGAAAAGTAGCAGATGCAGCGAAGCGGATGACTGAATGGTGGTAGGTGGAGGAGTGCAGTGTGGTCTTGCAGGGTAGTGCTGGCATGTGAGAAGGGACTGGTGAAAGTGGCAGGTGCAGGGAAGCCAATGACTGAATGGTGGTAGGTGGAGGAGTGCAGTGTGGTCTTGCAGGCTAGTGCTTGCATGTGAGAAGGGACGGTTGAAAGTGGTAGGTGCAGGGAAGCCGATGACTGGTGGTAGGTGGAGGATTGTGCAGGGTAGTGCTTGCATGTGGAAAGGGACTGGTGAAAGTGGCAGGTGCAGGGAAGCGGATGACTGATTGGTGGTAGGGGGAGGAGTGCAGTGTGACCTTGCAGGGTAGTGCTGGCATGTGAGAAGGGACTGGTGAAAGTAGCAGGTGCAGGGAAGCCGATGACTGAATGGTGGTATGGGGAGGAGTGCAGTGTGGTCTTGCAGGGTAGTGCTGGCATGTGAGAAGGGACTGGTGAAAGTGGCAGGTGCAGGGAAGCCAATGACTGAATGGTGGTAGGTGGAGGAGTGCAGTGTGGTCTTGCAGGCTAGTGCTTGCATGTGAGAAGGGACAGTTGAAAGTGGTAGGTGCAGGGAAGCCGATGACTGGTGGTAGGTGGAGGATTGTGCAGGGTAGTGCTTGCATGTGAGAAGGGACTGGTGAAAGTAGCAGGTGCAGGGAAGCCGATGACTGAATGGTGGTATGGGGAGGAGTGCAGTGTGGTCTTGCAGGGTAGTGCTTGCATGTGAGAAGGGACGGGTGAAAGAAGCAGGTGCAGGGAAGCCGATGATTGAATGGTGGTAGGGGGAGGAGTGCAGCGTGGTCTTGCAGGGTAGTGCTTGCATGTGAGAAGGGAAGGGTGAAAGTAGCAGGTGCAGGGAAGCCGATGACTGAATGGTGGTAGGTGGAGGATTGTGCAGTGTGGTCTCGCAGGGTAGTGCTGGCATGTGAGAAGGGACGGGTGAAAGTAGCAGGTGCAGGGAAGCTGATGACTGAATGGTGGTAGGTGGAGGATTGTGCAGTGTGGTCTTGCAGGCTAGTGCTTGCATGTGAGAAGGGATTGGTGAAAGTGGCAGGTGCAGGGAAGCCGATGACTGAATGGTGGTAGGTGAAGGAGTGCAGTGTGGTCTTGCAGGGTAGTGCTGGCATGTGAGAAGGGACGGGTGAAAGTTGCAGGTGCAGGGAAGCCGATGACTGAATGGTTGTAGGTTGAGGAGTGCCGTGTGGTCTTGCAGGGTAGTGCTGGCATGTGAGAAGGGACGGGTGGGAGTGGCAGGTTCGGGGGACTGAAGAATGAATGGTAGTAGGTGGAGGATTGCAGTGTGGTCTTGCAAGGTAGTGCTGGCATGTGAGAAGGGACGTGTGAAAGTAGCAGGTGCAGGGAAGCGGGTGACTGAATGGTGGTAGGTCGAGGAGTGCAGTGTGGTCTTGCAGAGTAGTGCTTGCATGTGAGAAGGGACTGGTGAAAGTGGCAGGTGCAGGGAAGCCGATGACTGAATGGTGGTAGGTGGAGGAGTGCAGTGTGGTCTTGCAGGGTAGTGCTTGCATGTGAGAAGGGACTGTTGAAAGTGGCAGGTGCAGGGAAGCCGATGACTGAATGGTGGTAGGTGTAGGACTGTGCAGTGTGGTCTTGCAGGGTAATGCTGGCATGTGAGAAGGGATGGGTGAAAGTGTCAGGTGCAGGGAAGCCAATGACTGAATGGTGGTAGGTGGAGGAGTGCAGTGTGGTCTTGCAGGGTAGTGCTGGCATGTGAGAAGGGACGGGTGAAAGTAGCAGGTGCAGGGAAGCGATGACTGAATGGTGGTAGGTGGAGGAGTGCAGTGTGGTCTTGCAGGGTAGTGTTTGCATGTGAGAAGGGACTGGTGAAAGTAGCAGGTGCAGGGAAGCCGATGACTGAATGGTGGTAGGTGGAGGAGTGCAGTGTGGTCTTGCAAGGTAGTGCTGGCATGTGAGATGGGTCGGGTGAAAGTAGCAGGTGCAGGGAAGCGGATGACTGAATGGTGGTAGGTGGAGGAGTGCAGTGTGGTCTTGCAGGGTAGTGCTGGCATGTGAGAAGGGACTGGTGAAAGTAGCAGGTGCAGGGAAGCCGATGACTGAATGGTGGTAGGTGAAGGAGTGCAGTGTGGTCTTGCAAGGTAGTGCAGGCATGTGAGAAATGATGGGTGAAAGTAGCAGGTGCAGGGAAGCGATGACTGAATGGTGGTAGGTGGAGGAGTGCAGTGTGGTCTTGCAAGGTAGTGCTGGCATGTGAGAAGGGACGGGTGAAAGTAGCAGGTGCAGGGAAGTAATGACTGAATGGTGGTAGGTGGAGGAGTGCAGGGCAGTGCTGGCATGTGAGAAGGGACGGGTGAAAGTAGCAGGTGCAGGGAAGCGATGACTGAATGGTGGTAGGTGGAGGAGTGCAGTGTGGTCTTGCAGGGTAGTGCTGGCATGTGAGAAGGGACGGGTGGGAGTGGCAGGCTCGGGGGACTGAAGAATGAATGGTGGTAGGTGGAGGATTGCAGTGTGGTCTTGCAAGGTAGTGCTGGCATGTGAGAAGGGACGGGTGAAAGTAGCAGGTGCAGGGAAGCGGATGACTGAATGATGGTAGGTGGAGGAGTGCAGTGTGGTCTTGCAGGGTAGTGCTGGCATGTGAGAAGGGACTGGTGAAAGTAGCAGGGGCAGGGAAGCTGATGACTAAATGGTGGTAGGTGGAGGAGTGCAGTGTGGTCTTGCAAGGTAGTGCTGGCATGTGAGAAGGGACGGTGAAAGTAGCAGGCGCAGGGAAGCGATGACTGAATGGTGGTAGGTGGAGGAGTGCAGTGTGGTCTTGCAAGGTAGTGCTGACATGTGAGAAGGGGCGGGTGAAAGTAGCAGGTGCAGGGAAGCGATGACTGAATGGTGTTAGGTGGAAGAGTGCAGTGTGGTCTTGCAGGGTATTGCTGGCATGTGAGAAGGGACTGGTGAAAGTAGCAGGTGTAGTGAAGCCGATGACTGAATGTTGGTAGGTGGAGGAGTGCAATGTGGTCTTGCAAGTTAGTGCTGGCATGTGAGAAGGGACGGGTGAAAGTAGCAGGTGCAGGGAAGCGATGACTGAATGTTGGTAGGTGGAGGAGTGCAGTGCGGTCTTGCAAGGTAGTGCTGGCATGTGAGAAGGGACGGGTGAAAGCAGCAGGTGCAGGGAAGCGATGACTTTATGGTGGTAGGTGGAGGAGTGCCCTGTGGTCTTGCAGGGTAGTGCTGGCATGTGAGAAGGGGCGGGTGAAAGTAGCAGGTGCAGGGAAGCGATGACTGAATGGTGGTAGGTGGCGGATTGCAGTGTGGTCTTGCAGGGTAGTGCTGGCATGTGAGAAGGGACGGGTGAAAGTAGCAGGTGCAGGGAAGCGATGACTGAATGGTGGTCGGTGGAGGAGTGCAGTGTGGTCTTGCAGGGTAGTGCTTGCATGTGAGAAGGGACTGGTGAAAGTAGCAGGTGCAGGGAAGCCGATGACATGAATGGTGGTAGGTGGAGGAGTGCAGTGTGGTCTTGCAAGGTAGTGCTGGCATGTGAGAAGGGACGGGTGAAAGTAGCAGGTGCAGGGAAGCGGATGACTGAATGGTGGTAGGTGGAGGAGTGCAGTGTGGTCTTGCATGGTAGTGCTGGCATGTGAGAAGGGACTGGTGAAAGTAGCAGGTGCAGGGAAGCCGATGACTGAATTTTGGTAGGTGGAGGAGTGCAATGTGGTCTTGCAAGGTAGTGCTGGCATGTGAGAAGGGACGGGTGAAAGTAGCAGGTGCAGGGAAGCGATGACTGAATGGTGGTAGGTGGAGGAGTGCAGTGTGGTCTTGCAAGGTTGTACTGGCATGTGAGAAGGGACGGGTGAAAGTAGCAGGTGCAGGGAAGCAATGACTGAATGGTGGTAGGTGGAGGAGTGCTGTGTGGTCTTGCAGGGTAGTGCTGGCATGTGAGAAGGGACGGGTGGGAGTGGCAGGTTCCGGGGACTGAAGAATGAATGGTGGTAGGTGGAGGATTGCAGTGTGGTCTTGCAAGGTAGTGCTGGCATGTGAGAAGGGACGTGTGAAAGTAGCAGGTGCAGGGAAGCGGATGACTGAATGGTGGTAGGTCGAGGAGTGCAGTGTGGTCTTGCAAGGTAGTGCTGGCATGTGATAAGGGACTGGTGAAAGTAGCAGGTGCAGGGAAGCCGATGACTGAATTTTGGTAGGTGGAGGAGTGCAATGTGGTCTTGCAAGGTAGTGCTGGCATGTGAGAAGGGACGGGTGAAAGTAGCAGGTGCAGGGAAGCGATGACTGAATGGTGGTAGGTGGAGGAGTGCCGTGTGGTCTTGCAGGGTAGTGCTGGCATGTGAGAAGGGACGGGTGGGAGTGGCAGGTTCCGGGGACTGAAGAATGAATGGTGGTAGGTGGAGGATTGCAGTGTGGTCTTGCAAGGTAGTGCTGGCATGTGAGAAGGGACGTGTGAAAGTAGCAGGTGCAGGGAAGCGGATGACTGAATGGTGGTAGGTCGAGGAGTGCAGTGTGGTCTTGCAAGGTAGTGCTGGCATGTGATAAGGAACGGGTGAAAGTAGCAGGTGCAGGGAAGCGATGAATGAATGGTGGTAGGTGTAGGACTGTGCAGTGTGGTCTTGCAGGGTAGTGCTGGCATGTGAGAAGGGATGGGTGAAAGTGTCAGGTGCAGGGAAGCCAATGACTGAATGGTGGTAGGTGGAGGAGTGCAGTGTGGTCTTGCAGGGTAGTGCTGGCATGTGAGAAGGGACGGGTGAAAGCAGGTGCAGGGAAGCGATGACTGAATGGTGGTAGGTGGAGGAGTGCAGTGTGGTCTTGCAGGGTAGTGCTTGCATGTGAGAAGGGACTGGTGAAAGTAGCAGGTGCAGGGAAGCCGATGACTGAATGGTGGTAGGTGGAGGAGGTCAGTATGGTCTTGCAGGGTAGTTCTTGCATGTGAGAAGGGACTGGTGAAATTAGCAGGTGCAGGGAAGCCAATGACTGAATGGTGGTAGGTGGGGGAGTGCAGTGTCGTCTTGCAGGGTAGTCCTGGCATGTGAGAAGGGACAGGTGAAAGTAGCAGGTGCAAGGAAGCTGATGACTGAATGGTGGTAGATGGAGGAGTGCAGTGTGGTCTTGCATGGTAGTGTTGGCATGTGAGAAGGGACGGGTGAAAGTAGCAGGTGCCGGGAAGCCTATGACTGAATGGTGGTAGGTGGAGGACTGTGCAGGGGTGTCTTGCAGGGTTGTGCTGGCATGTTAGAAGGGACGGGTGAAAGTGGCAGGTGCAGGGAAGCCGATGACTGAATGGTGGTAGGTGGAGGACTGTACAGTGTGGTCTTGCAGGGTAGTGCTGGCATGTCAGAAGGGACGGGTGAAAGTAGCAGGTGTAGGGAAGCCGATGACTGGATGGTGGTAGGTGGAGGATTGTGCAGTGTGGTCTTGCAGGGTAGTGCTGGCATGTGAGAAGGGACGGGTGAAAGTAGCAGGTGTAGGGAAGCCGATGACTGAATGGTGGTAGGTGGAGGAGTGCAGTGTGGTCTTGCATGGTAGTGCTGGCATGTGAGAAGGGACTGGTGAAAGTGGCAGGTGCAGGGAAGCGGATGACTGAATGGTGGTAGGTGGAGGAGTGCAGTGTGGTCTTGCAGGGTAGTGCTGGCATGTGAGAAGGGACGGGTGAAAGTAGCAGGTGCAGGGAAGCAATGACTGAATGGTGGTCGGTGGAGGAGTGCAGTGTGGTCTTGCATGTGAGAAGGGACTGGTGAAAGTAGCAGGTGCAGGGAAGCCGATGACTGAATGGTGGTAGGTGGAGGAGTGCAGTGTGGTCTTGCAAGGTAGTGCTGGCATGTGAGAAGGGACGGGTGAAAGTAGCAGGTGCAGGGAAGCGGATGACTGAATAGTGGTAGGTGGAGGAGTGCAGTGTGGTCTTGCAGGGTAGTGCTGGCATGTGAGAAGGGACTGGTGAAAGTAGCAGGTGCAGGGAAGCCGATGAATGAATGTTGGTAGGTGGAGGAGTGCAATGTGGTCTTGCAAGGTAGTGCTGGCATGTGAGAAGGGACGGGTGAAAGTAGCAGGTGCAGGGAAGCGATGACTGAATGTTGGTAGGTGGAGGAGTGCAGTGTGGTCTTGCAAGGTAGTGCTGGCATGTGAGAAGGGACGGGTGAAAGTAGCAGGTGCAGGGAAGCGATGACTTTATGGTGGTAGGTGGAGGAGTGCCGTGTGGTCTTGCAGGGTAGTGCTGGCATGTGAGAAGGGGCGGGTGAAAGTAGCAGGTGCTGGGAAGCGATGACTGAATGGTGGTAGGTGGCGGAGTGCAGTGTGGTCTTGCAGGGTAGTGCTGGCATGTGAGAAGGGACGGGTGAAAGTAGCAGGTGCAGGGAAGCGATGACTGAATGGTGGTCGGTGGAGGAGTGCAGTGTGGTTTTGCAGGGTAGTTGTTGCATGTGAGAAAGGGACTGGTGAAAGTAGCAGGTGCAGGGAAGCCGATGACTGAATGGTGGTAGGTGGAGGAGTGCAGTGTGGTCTTGCAAGGTAGTGCTGGCATGTGAGAAGGGACGGGTGAAAGTAGTAGGTGCAGGGAAGCGGATGACTGAATGGTGGTAGGTGGAGGAGTGCAGTGTGGTCTTGCAGGGTAGTGCTGGCATGTGAGAAGGGACTGGTGAAAGTAGCAGGTGCAGGGAAGCCGATGACTGAATGTTGGTAGGTGGAGGAGTGCAATGTGGTCTTGCAAGGTAGTGCTGGCACGTGAGAAGGGACGGGTGAAAGTAGCAGGTGCAGGGAAGCGATGACTGAATGGTGGTAGGTGGAGGAGTGCAGTGTGGTTTTGCAGGGTAGTGCTGGCATGTGAGAAGGGACGGGTGAAAGTAGCAGGTGCAGGGAAGTGATGACTGAATGGTGGTAGGTGGAGGAGTGCCGTGTGGTCTTGCAGGGTAGTGCTGGCATGTGAGAAGGGACGGGTGGGAGTGGCAGGTTCGGGGGACTGAAGAATGAATGGTAGTAGGTGGAGGATTGCAGTGTGGTCTTGCAAGGTAGTGCTGGCATGTGAGAAGGGACGTGTGAAAGTAGCAGGTGCAGGGAAGCGGGTGACTGAATGGTGGTAGGTCGAGGAGTGCAGTGTGGTCTTGCAGAGTAGTGCTTGCATGTGAGAAGGGACTGGTGAAAGTGGCAGGTGCAGGGAAGCCGATGACTGAATGGTGGTAGGTGGAGGAGTGCAGTGTGGTCTTGCAGGGTAGTGCTTGCATGTGAGAAGGGACTGTTGAAAGTGGCAGGTGCAGGGAAGCCGATGACTGAATGGTGGTAGGTGTAGGACTGTGCAGTGTGGTCTTGCAGGGTAATGCTGGCATGTGAGAAGGGATGGGTGAAAGTGTCAGGTGCAGGGAAGCCAATGACTGAATGGTGGTAGGTGGAGGAGTGCAGTGTGGTCTTGCAGGGTAGTGCTGGCATGTGAGAAGGGACGGGTGAAAGTAGCAGGTGCAGGGAAGCGATGACTGAATGGTGGTAGGTGGAGGAGTGCAGTGTGGTCTTGCAGGGTAGTGTTTGCATGTGAGAAGGGACTGGTGAAAGTAGCAGGTGCAGGGAAGCCGATGACTGAATGGTGGTAGGTGGAGGAGTGCAGTGTGGTCTTGCAAGGTAGTGCTGGCATGTGAGATGGGTCGGGTGAAAGTAGCAGGTGCAGGGAAGCGGATGACTGAATGGTGGTAGGTGGAGGAGTGCAGTGTGGTCTTGCAGGGTAGTGCTGGCATGTGAGAAGGGACTGGTGAAAGTAGCAGGTGCAGGGAAGCCGATGACTGAATGGTGGTAGGTGAAGGAGTGCAGTGTGGTCTTGCAAGGTAGTGCAGGCATGTGAGAAATGATGGGTGAAAGTAGCAGGTGCAGGGAAGCGATGACTGAATGGTGGTAGGTGGAGGAGTGCAGTGTGGTCTTGCAAGGTAGTGCTGGCATGTGAGAAGGGACGGGTGAAAGTAGCAGGTGCAGGGAAGTAATGACTGAATGGTGGTAGGTGGAGGAGTGCAGGGCAGTGCTGGCATGTGAGAAGGGACGGGTGAAAGTAGCAGGTGCAGGGAAGCGATGACTGAATGGTGGTAGGTGGAGGAGTGCAGTGTGGTCTTGCAGGGTAGTGCTGGCATGTGAGAAGGGACGGGTGGGAGTGGCAGGCTCGGGGGACTGAAGAATGAATGGTGGTAGGTGGAGGATTGCAGTGTGGTCTTGCAAGGTAGTGCTGGCATGTGAGAAGGGACGGGTGAAAGTAGCAGGTGCAGGGAAGCGGATGACTGAATGATGGTAGGTGGAGGAGTGCAGTGTGGTCTTGCAGGGTAGTGCTGGCATGTGAGAAGGGACTGGTGAAAGTAGCAGGGGCAGGGAAGCTGATGACTAAATGGTGGTAGGTGGAGGAGTGCAGTGTGGTCTTGCAAGGTAGTGCTGGCATGTGAGAAGGGACGGTGAAAGTAGCAGGCGCAGGGAAGCGATGACTGAATGGTGGTAGGTGGAGGAGTGCAGTGTGGTCTTGCAAGGTAGTGCTGACATGTGAGAAGGGGCGGGTGAAAGTAGCAGGTGCAGGGAAGCGATGACTGAATGGTGTTAGGTGGAAGAGTGCAGTGTGGTCTTGCAGGGTATTGCTGGCATGTGAGAAGGGACTGGTGAAAGTAGCAGGTGTAGTGAAGCCGATGACTGAATGTTGGTAGGTGGAGGAGTGCAATGTGGTCTTGCAAGTTAGTGCTGGCATGTGAGAAGGGACGGGTGAAAGTAGCAGGTGCAGGGAAGCGATGACTGAATGTTGGTAGGTGGAGGAGTGCAGTGCGGTCTTGCAAGGTAGTGCTGGCATGTGAGAAGGGACGGGTGAAAGCAGCAGGTGCAGGGAAGCGATGACTTTATGGTGGTAGGTGGAGGAGTGCCCTGTGGTCTTGCAGGGTAGTGCTGGCATGTGAGAAGGGGCGGGTGAAAGTAGCAGGTGCAGGGAAGCGAAGACTGAATGGTGGTAGGTGGCGGATTGCAGTGTGGTCTTGCAGGGTAGTGCTGGCATGTGAGAAGGGACGGGTGAAAGTAGCAGGTGCAGGGAAGCGATGACTGAATGGTGGTCGGTGGAGGAGTGCAGTGTGGTCTTGCAGGGTAGTGCTTGCATGTGATAAGGGACTGGTGAAAGTAGCAGGTGCAGGGAAGCCGATGACATGAATGGTGGTAGGTGGAGGAGTGCAGTGTGGTCTTGCAAGGTAGTGCTGGCATGTGAGAAGGGACGGGTGAAAGTAGCAGGTGCAGGGAAGCGGATGACTGAATGGTGGTCGGTGGAGGAGTGCAGTGTGGTCTTGCAGGGTAGTGCTTGCATGTGAGAAGGGACTGGTGAAAGTAGCAGGTGCAGGGAAGCCGATGACATGAATGGTGGTAGGTGGAGGAGTGCAGTGTGGTCTTGCAAGGTAGTGCTGGCATGTGAGAAGGGACGGGTGAAAGTAGCAGGTGCAGGGAAGCGATGACTGAATGGTGGTCGGTGGAGGAGTGCAGTGTGGTCTTGCAGGGTAGTGCTTGCATGTGAGAAGGGACTGGTGAAAGTAGCAGGTGCAGGGAAGCCGATGACATGAATGGTGGTAGGTGGAGGAGTGCAGTGTGGTCTTGCATGGTAGTGCTGGCATGTGAGAAGGGACTGGTGAAAGTAGCAGGTGCAGGGAAGCCGATGACTGAATTTTGGTAGGTGGAGGAGTGCAATGTGGTCTTGCAAGGTAGTGCTGGCATGTGAGAAGGGACGGGTGAAAGTAGCAGGTGCAGGGAAGCGATGACTGAATGGTGGTAGGTGGAGGAGTGCAGTGTGGTCTTGCAAGGTTGTACTGGCATGTGAGAAGGGACGGGTGAAAGTAGCAGGTGCAGGGAAGCAATGACTGAATGGTGGTAGGTGGAGGAGTGCTGTGTGGTCTTGCAGGGTAGTGCTGGCATGTGAGAAGGGACGGGTGGGAGTGGCAGGTTCCGGGGACTGAAGAATGAATGGTGGTAGGTGGAGGATTGCAGTGTGGTCTTGCAAGGTAGTGCTGGCATGTGAGAAGGGACATGTGAAAGTAGCAGGTGCAGGGAAGCGGATGACTGAATGGTGGTAGGTCGAGGAGTGCAGTGTGGTCTTGCAAGGTAGTGCTGGCATGTGATAAGGAACGGGTGAAAGTAGCAGGTGCAGGGAAGCGATGAATGAATGGTGGTAGGTGTAGGACTGTGCAGTGTGGTCTTGCAGGGTAGTGCTGGCATGTGAGAAGGGATGGGTGAAAGTGTCAGGTGCAGGGAAGCCAATGACTGAATGGTGGTAGGTGGAGGAGTGCAGTGTGGTCTTGCAGGGTAGTGCTGGCATGTGAGAAGGGACGGGTAAAAGCAGGTGCAGGGAAGCGATGACTGAATGGTGGTAGGTGGAGGAGTGCAGTGTGGTCTTGCAGGGTAGTGCTTGCATGTGAGAAGGGACTGGTGAAAGTAGCAGGTGCAGGGAAGCCAATGACTGAATGGTGGTAGGTGGAGGAGTGTAGTGTGGTCTTGCAAGGTAGTGCTGGCATGTGAGAAGGGACGGGTGAAAGTAGCAGGTGCAGGGAAGCCAATGACTGAATGGTGGTAGGTGGAGGAGTGCAGTGTCGTCTTGCAGGGTAGTCCTGGCATGTGAGAAGGGACAGGTGAAAGTAGCAGGTGCAAGCAAGCTGATGACTGAATGGTGGTAGGTGGAGGAGTGCAGTGTGGTCTTGCATGGTAGTGTTGGCATGTGAGAAGGGACGGGTGAAAGTAGCAGGTGCCGGGAAGCCTATGACTGAATGGTGGTAGGTAGAGGACTGTGCAGGGTGGTCTTGCAGGGTTGTGCTGGCATGTTAGAAGGGACGGGTGAAAGTGGCAGGTGCAGGGAAGCCGATGACTGAATGGTGGTAGGTGGAGGACTGTACAGTGTGGTCTTGCAGGGTAGTGCTGGCATGTCAGAAGGGACGGGTGAAAGTAGCAGGTGTAGGGAAGCCGATGACTGGATGGTGGTAGGTGGAGGATTGTGCAGTGTGGTCTTGCAGGGTAGTGCTGGCATGTGAGAAGGGACGGGTGAAAGTAGCAGGTGCAGGGAAGCGATGACTGAATGGTGGTCGGTGGAGGAGTGCAGTGTGGTCTTGCAGGGTAGTGCTTGCATGTGAGAAGGGACTGGTGAAAGTAGCAGGTGCAGGGAAGCCGATGACATGAATGGTGGTAGGTGGAGGAGTGCATTGTGGTCTTGCAAGGTAGTGCTGGCATGTGAGAAGGGACGGGTGAAAGTAGCAGGTGCAGGGAAGCGGATGACTGAATGGTGGTAGGTGGAGGAGTGCATTGTGGTCTTGCAGGGTAGTGCTGGCATGTGAGAAGGGACTGGTGAAAGTAGCAGGTGCAGGGAAGCCGATGACTGAATTTTGGTAGGTGGAGGAGTGCAATGTGGTCTTGCAAGGTAGTGCTGGCATGTGAGAAGGGACGGGTGAAAGTAGCAGGTGCAGGGAAGCGATGACTGAATGGTGGTAGGTGGAGGAGTGCCGTGTGGTCTTGCAGGGTAGTGCTGGCATGTGAGAAGGGACGGGTGGGAGTGGCAGGTTCCGGGGACTGAAGAATGAATGGTGGTAGGTGGAGGATTGCAGTGTGGTCTTGCAAGGTAGTGCTGGCATGTGAGAAGGGACGTGTGAAAGTAGCAGGTGCAGGGAAGCGGATGACTGAATGGTGGTAGGTCGAGGAGTGCAGTGTGGTCTTGCAAGGTAGTGCTGGCATGTGATAAGGAACGGGTGAAAGTAGCAGGTGCAGGGAAGCGATGAATGAATGGTGGTAGGTGTAGGACTGTGCAGTGTGGTCTTGCAGGGTAGTGCTGGCATGTGAGAAGGGATGGGTGAAAGTGTCAGGTGCAGGGAAGCCAATGACTGAATGGTGGTAGGTGGAGGAGTGCAGTGTGGTCTTGCAGGGTAGTGCTGGCATGTGAGAAGGGACGGGTGAAAGCAGGTGCAGGGAAGCGATGACTGAATGGTGGTAGGTGGAGGAGTGCAGTGTGGTCTTGCAGGGTAGTGCTTGCATGTGAGAAGGGACTGGTGAAAGTAGCAGGTGCAGGGAAGCCGATGACTGAATGGTGGTAGGTGGAGGAGTGTAGTGTGGTCTTGCAAGGTAGTGCTGGCATGTGAGAAGGGACGGGTGAAAGTAGCAGGTGCAGGGAAGCCAATGACTGAATGGTGGTAGGTGGAGGAGTGCAGTGTCGTCTTGCAGGGTAGTCCTGGCATGTGAGAAGGGACAGGTGAAAGTAGCAGGTGCAAGGAAGCTGATGACTGAATGGTGGTAGGTGGAGGAGTGCAGTGTGGTCTTGCATGGTAGTGTTGGCATGTGAGAAGGGACGGGTGAAAGTAGCAGGTGCCGGGAAGCCTATGACTGAATGGTGGTAGGTAGAGGACTGTGCAGGGTGGTCTTGCAGGGTTGTGTTGCATGTTAGAAGGGACGGGTGAAAGTGGCAGGTGCAGGGAAGCCGATGACTGAATGGTGGTAGGTGGAGGACTGTACAGTGTGGTCTTGCAGGGTAGTGCTGGCATGTCAGAAGGGACGGGTGAAAGTAGCAGGTGTAGGGAAGCCGATGACTGGATGGTGGTAGGTGGAGGATTGTGCAGTGTGGTCTTGCAGGGTAGTGCTGGCATGTGAGAAGGGACGGGTGAAAGTAGCAGGTGCAGGGAAGCGATGACTGAATGGTGGTCGGTGGAGGAGTGCAGTGTGGTCTTGCAGGGTAGTGCTTGCATGTGAGAAGGGACTGGTGAAAGTAGCAGGTGCAGGGAAGCCGATGACATGAATGGTGGTAGGTGGAGGAGTGCATTGTGGTCTTGCAAGGTAGTGCTGGCATGTGAGAAGGGACGGGTGAAAGTAGCAGGTGCAGGGAAGCGGATGACTGAATGGTGGTAGGTGGAGGAGTGCAGTGTGGTCTTGCAGGGTAGTGCTGGCATGTGAGAAGGGACTGGTGAAAGTAGCAGGTGCAGGGAAGCCGATGACTGAATTTTGGTAGGTGGAGGAGTGCAATGTGGTCTTGTAAGGTAGTGCTGGCATGTGAGAAGGGACGGGTGAAAGTAGCAGGTGCAGGGAAGCGATGACTGAATGGTGGTAGGTGGAGGAGTGCAGTGTGGTCTTGCAAGGTTGTACTGGCATGTGAGAAGGGACGGGTGAAAGTAGCAGGTGCAGGGAAGCGATGACTGAATGGTGGTAGGTGGAGGAGTGCCGTGTGGTCTTGCAGGGTAGTGCTGGCATGTGAGAAGGGACGGGTGGGAGTGGCAGGTTCGGGGGACTGAAGAATGAATGGTGGTAGGTGGAGGATTGCAGTGTGGTCTTGCAAGGTAGTGCTGGCATGTGAGAAGGGACGTGTGAAAGTAGCAGGTGCAGGGAAGCGGATGACTGAATGGTGGTAGGTCGAGGAGTGCAGTGTGGTCTTGCAAGGTAGTGCTGGCATGTGATAAGGAACGGGTGAAAGTAGCAGGTGCAGGGAAGCGATGAATGAATGGTGGTAGGTGTAGGACTGTGCAGTGTGGTCTTGCAGGGTAGTGCTGGCATGTGAGAAGGGATGGGTGAAAGTGTCAGGTGCAGGGAAGCCAATGACTGAATGGTGGTAGGTGGAGGAGTGCAGTGTGGTCTTGCAGGGTAGTGCTTGCATGTGAGAAGGGACTGGTGAAAGTAGCAGGTGCAGGGAAGCCGATGACTGAATGGTGGTAGGTGGAGGAGTGTAGTGTGGTCTTGCAAGGTAGTGCTGGCATGTGAGAAGGGACGGGTGAAAGTAGCAGGTGCAGGGAAGCCAATGACTGAATGGTGGTAGGTGGAGGAGTGCAGTGTCGTCTTGCAGGGTAGTCCTGGCATGTGAGAAGGGACAGGTGAAAGTAGCAGGTGCAAGGAAGCTGATGACTGAATGGTGGTAGGTGGAGGAGTGCAGTGTGGTCTTGCATGGTAGTGTTGGCATGTGAGAAGGGACGGGTGAAAGTAGCAGGTGCCGGGAAGCCTATGACTGAATGGTGGTAGGTAGAGGACTGTGCAGGGTGGTCTTGCAGGGTTGTGCTGGCATGTTAGAAGGGACGGGTGAAAGTGGCAGGTGCAGGGAAGCCGATGACTGAATGGTGGTAGGTGGAGGACTGTACAGTGTGGTCTTGCAGGGTAGTGCTGGCATGTCAGAAGGGACGGGTGAAAGTAGCAGGTGTAGGGAAGCCGATAACTGGATGGTGGTAGGTGGAGGATTGTGCAGTGTGGTCTTGCAGGGTAGTGCTGGCATGTGAGAAGGGACGGGTGAAAGTAGCAGGTGTAGGGAAGCCGATGACTGAATGGTGGTAGGTGGAGGAGTGCAGTGTGGTCTTGCATGGTAGTGCTGGCATGTGAGAAGGGACTGGTGAAAGTGGCAGGTGCAGGGAAGCCGATGACTGAATGGTGGTAGGTGGAGGAGTGCATTGTGGTCTTGCAGGGTAGTGCTGGCATGTGAGAAGGGACGGGTGAAAGTAGCAGGTGCAGGGAAGCAATGACTTAATGGTGGTCGGTGGAGGAGTGCAGTGTGGTCTTGCATGTGAGAAGGGACTGGTGAAAGTAGCAGGTGCAGGGAAGCCGATGACTGAATGGTGGTAGGTGGAGGAGTGCAGTGTGGTCTTGCAAGGTAGTGCTGGCATGTGAGAAGGGACGGGTGAAAGTAGCAGGTGCAGGGAAGCGGATGACTGAATAGTGGTAGGTGGAGGAGTGCAGTGTGGTCTTGCAGGGTAGTGCTGGCATGTGAGAAGGGACTGGTGAAAGTAGCAGGTGCAGGGAAGCCGATGACTGAATGTTGGTAGGTGGAGGAGTGCAATGTGGTCTTGCAAGGTAGTGCTGGCATGTGAGAAGGGACGGGTGAAAGTAGCAGGTGCAGGGAAGCGATGACTGAATGTTGGTAGGTGGAGGAGTGCAGTGTGGTCTTGCAAGGTAGTGCTGGCATGTGAGAAGGGACGGGTGAAAGTAGCAGGTGCAGGGAAGCGATGACTTTATGGTGGTAGGTGGAGGAGTGCCGTGTGGTCTTGCAGGGTAGTGCTGGCATGTGAGAAGGGGCGGGTGAAAGTAGCAGGTGCAGGGAAGCGATGACTGAATGGTGGTAGGTGGCGGAGTGCAGTGTGGTCTTGCAGGGTAGTGCTGGCATGTGAGAAGGGACGGGTGAAAGTAGCATGTGCAGGGAAGCGATGACTGAATGGTGGTCGGTGGAGGAGTGCAGTGTGGTTTTGCAGGGTAGTGCTTGCATGTGAGAAAGGGACTGGTGAAAGTAGCAGGTGCAGGGAAGCCGATGACTGAATGGTGATAGGTGGAGGAGTGCAGTGTGGTCTTGCAAGGTAGTGCTGGCATGTGAGAAGGGACGGGTGAAAGTAGCAGGTGCAGGGAAGCGGATGACTGAATGGTGGTAGGTGGAGGAGTGCAGTGTGGTCTTGCAGGGTAGTGCTGGCATGTGAGAAGGGACTGGTGAAAGTAGCAGGTGCAGGGAAGCCGATGACTGAATGGTGGTAGGTGGAGGAGTGCAATGTGGTCTTGCAAGGTAGTGCTGGCATGTGAGAAGGGACGGGTGAAAGTAGCAGGGAAGCGATGACTGAATGGT
The DNA here is from genome assembly GCF_040938575.1 of Ambystoma mexicanum. NCBI lineage: Eukaryota > Metazoa > Chordata > Amphibia > Caudata > Ambystomatidae > Ambystoma > Ambystoma mexicanum. The sequence goes on along the minus strand of NC_090938.1, from coordinate 798,729,221 downwards.
GGTAGGTGGAGGAGTGCAGTGTGGTTTTGCAGGGTAGTGCTGGCATGTGAGAAGGGACGGGTGAAAGTAGCAGGTGCAGGGAAGCGATGACTGAATGGTGGTAGGTGGAGGAGTGCCGTGTGGTCTTGCAGGGTAGTGCTGGCATGTGAGAAGGGACGGGTGGGAGTGGCAGGTTCGGGGGACTGAAGAATGAATGGTGGTAGGTGGAGGATTGCAGTGTGGTCTTGCAAGGTAGTGCTGGCATGTGAGAAGGGACGTGTGAAAGTAGCAGGTGCAGGGAAGCGGATGACTGAATGGTGGTAGGTCGAGGAGTGCAGTGTGGTCTTGCAGAGTAGTGCTTGCATGTGAGAAGGGACTGGTGAAAGTGGCAGGTGCAGGGAAGCCGATGACTGAATGGTGGTAGGTGGAGGAGTGCAGTGTGGTCTTGCAGGGTAGTGCTTGCATGTGAGAAGGGACTGTTGAAAGTGGCAGGTGCAGGTAAGGCGATGACTGAATGGTGGTAGGTGTAGGACTGTGCAGTGTGGTCTTGCAGGGTAGTGCTGGCATGTGAGAAGGGATGGGTGAAAGTGTCAGGTGCAGGGAAGCCAATGACTGAATGGTGGTAGGTGGAGGAGTGCAGTGTGGTCTTGCAGGGTAGTGCTGGCATGTGAGAAGGGACGGGTGAAAGTAGCAGGTGCAGGGAAGCGATGACTGAATGGTGGTAGGTGGAGGAGTGCAGTGTGGTCTTGCAAGGTAGTGCTGGCATGTGAGATGGGTCGGGTGAAAGTAGCAGGTGCAGGGAAGCGGATGACTGAATGGTGGTAGGTGGAGGAGTGCAGTGTGGTCTTGCAGGGTAGTGCTGGCATGTGAGAAGGGACTGGTGAAAGTAGCAGGTGCAGGGAAGCCGATGACTAAATGGTGGTAGGTGAAGGAGTGCAGTGTGGTCTTGCAAGGTAGTGCAGGCATGTGAGAAATGATGGGTGAAAGTAGCAGGTGCAGGGAAGCGATGACTGAATGGTGGTAGGTGGAGGAGTGCAGTGTGGTCTTGCAAGGTAGTGCTGGCATGTGAGAAGGGACGGGTGAAAGTAGCAGGTGCAGGGAAGTAATGACTGAATGGTGGTAGGTGGAGGAGTGCAGGGTAGTGCTGGCATGTGAGAAGGGACGGGTGAAAGTAGCAGGTGCAGGGAAGCGATGACTGAATGGTGGTAGGTGGAGGAGTGCAGTGTGGTCTTGCAGGGTAGTGCTGGCATGTGAGAAGGGACGGGTGGGAGTGGCAGGCTCGGGGGACTGAAGAATGAATGGTGGTAGGTGGAGGATTGCAGTGTGGTCTTGCAAGGTAGTGCTGGCATGTGAGAAGGGACAGGTGAAAGTAGCAGGTGCAGGGAAGCGGATGACTGAATGGTGTTAGGTGGAGGAGTGCAGTGTGGTCTTGCAGGGTAGTGCTGGCATGTGAGAAGGGACTGGTGAAAGTAGCAGGGGCAGGGAAGCTGATGACTAAATGGTGGTAGGTGGAGGAGTGCAGTGTGGTCTTGCAAGGTAGTGCTGGCATGTGAGAAGGGACGGTGAAAGTAGCAGGTGCAGGGAAGCGATGACTGAATGGTGGTAGGTGGAGGAGTGCAGTGTGGTCTTGCAAGGTAGTGCTGACATGTGAGAAGGGGCGGGTGAAAGTAGCAGGTGCAGGGAAGCGATGACTGAATGGTGGTAGGTGTAAGAGTGCAGTGTGGTCTTGCAGGGTATTGCTGGCATGTGAGAAGGGACTGGTGAAAGTAGCAGGTGTAGTGAAGCCGATGACTGAATGTTGGTAGGTGGAGGAGTGCAATGTGGTCTTGCAAGTTAGTGCTGGCATGTGAGAAGGGACGGGTGAAAGTAGCAGGTGCAGGGAAGCGATGACTGAATGTTGGTAGGTGGAGGAGTGCAGTGCGGTCTTGCAAGGTAGTGCTGGCATGTGAGAAGGGACGGGTGAAAGCAGCAGGTGCAGGGAAGCGATGACTTTATGGTGGTAGGTGGAGGAGTGCCCTGTGGTCTTGCAGGGTAGTGCTGGCATGTGAGAAGGGGCGGGTGAAAGTAGCAGGTGCAGGGAAGCCGATGACATGAATGGTGGTAGGTGGAGGAGTGCAGTGTGGTCTTGCAGGGTAGTGCTGGCATGTGAGAAGGGACGGGTGAAAGTAGCAGGTGCAGGGAAGCGATGACTGAATGGTGGTCGGTGGAGGAGTGCAGTGTGGTCTTGCAGGGTAGTGCTGGCATGTGAGAAGGGACTGGTGAAAGTAGCAGGTGCAGGGAAGCCGATGACTGAATTTTGGTAGGTGGAGGAGTGCAATGTGGTCTTGCAAGGTAGTGCTGGCATCTGAGAAGGGACGGGTGAAAGTAGCAGGTGCAGGGAAGCGATGACTGAATGGTGGTAGGTGGAGGAGTGCAGTGTGGTCTTGCAAGGTAGTACTGGCATGTGAGAAGTGACGGGTGAAAGTAGCAGGTGCAGGGAAGCGATGACTGAATGGTGGTAGGTGGAGGAGTGCCGTGTGGTCTTGCAGGGTAGTGCTGGCATGTGAGAAGGGACGGGTGGGAGTGGCAGGTTCGGGGGACTGAAGAATGAATGGTGGTAGGTGGAGGATTGCAGTGTGGTCTTGCAAGGTAGTGCTGGCGTGTGAGAAGGGACGTGTGAAAGTAGCAGGTGCAGGGAAGCGGATGACTGAATGGTGGTAGGTCGAGGAGTGCAGTGTGGTCTTGCAAGGTAGTGCTGGCATGTGATAAGGAACGGGTGAAATTAGCAGCTCCAGGGAAGCGATGAATGAATGGTGGTAGGTGTAAGACTGTGCAGTGTGGTCTTGCAGGGTAGTGCTGGCATGTGAGAAGGGATGGGTGAAAGTGTCAGGTGCAGGGAAGCCAATGACTGAATGGTGGTAGGTGGAGGAGTGCAGTGTGGTCTTGCAGGGTAGTGCTTGCATGTGAGAAGGGACTGGTGAAAGTAGCAGGTGCAGGGAAGCCGATGAGTGAATGGTGGTAGGTGGAGGAGTGTAGTGTGGTCTTGCAAGGTAGTGCTGGCATGTGAGAAGGGACGGGTGAAAGTAGCAGGTGCAGGGAAGCGGATGACTGAATGGTGGTAGGTGGAGGAGTGCAGTGTGGTCTTGCAGGGTAGTGCTGGCATGTGAGAAGAGACTGGTGAAAGTAGCAGGTGCAGGGAAGCCGATGACTGAATGGTGGTAGGTGCAGGAGTGCAGTGTGGTCTTGCAAGGTAGTGCTGGCATGTGAGAAGGGACAGGTGAAAGTAGCAGGTGCAGGGAAGTAATGACTGAATGGTGGTAGGTGGAGGAGTGCAGGGTAGTGCTGGCATGTGAGAAGGGACGGGTGAAAGTAGCAGGTGCAGGGAAGCGATGACTGAATGGTGGTAGGTGGAGGAGTGCAGTGTGGTCTTGCAAGGTAGTGCTGGCATGTGAGAAGGGACGGGTGAAAGTAGCAGGTGCAGGGAAGCGATGACTGAATGGTGGTAGGTGGAGGAGTGCAGTGTGGTCTTGCAAGGTAGTGCTGGCATGTGAGAAGGGACGGGTGAAAGTAGCAGGTGCAGGGAAGTAATGACTGAATGGTGGTAGGTGGAGGAGTGCAGGGTAGTGCTGGCATGTGAGAAGGGACGGGTGAAAGTAGCAGGTGCAGGGAAGCGATGACTGAATGGTGGTAGGTGGAGGAGTGCAGTGTGGTCTTGCAGGGTAGTGCTGGCATGTGAGAAGGGACGGGTGGGAGTGGCAGGCTCGGGGGACTGAAGAATGAATGGTGGTAGGTGGAGGATTGCAGTGTGGTCTTGCAAGGTAGTGCTGGCATGTGAGAAGGGACGGGTGAAAGTAGCAGGTGCAGGGAAGCAGATGACTGAATGGTGGTAGGTGGAGGAGTGCAGTGTGGTCTTGCAGGGTAGTGCTGGCATGTGAGAAGGTCCTGGTGAAAGTAGCAGGGGCAGGGAAGCTGATGACTAAATGGTGGTAGGTGGAGGAGTGCAGTGTGGTCTTGCAAGGTAGTGCTGGCATGTGAGAAGGGACGGGTGAAAGTAGCAGGTGCAGGGAAGCGATGACTGAATGGTGGTAGGTGGAGGAGTGCAGTGTGGTCTTGCAAGGTAGTGCTGGCATGTGAGAAGGGGCGGGTGAAAGTAGCAGGTGCAGGGAAGCGATGACTGAATGGTGGTAGGTGGAAGAGTGCAGTGTGGTCTTGCAGGGTAGTGCTGGCATGTGAGAAGGGATGGGTGAGAGTGGCCGGTGCAGGGAAACCGATGACTGAATGGTGGTAGGTGGAGGAGTGCAGTGTGGTCATGCAGGGTAGTGCTGGCATGTGAGAAGGGACGGGTGAAATTAGCAGGTTCAGGGAAGCGATGACTGAATGGTGGTAGGTGGAGGAGTGCAGTGTGGTCTTGCAGGGTCTTGCTTGCATGTGAGAAGGGACTGGTGAAAGTAGCAGAGGCAGGGAAGCCGATGACTAAATGGTGGTAGGTGGAGGAGTGCAGTGTGGTCTTGCAAGGTAGTGCTGGCATGTGGGAAGGGACGGGTGAAAGTAGCAGGTGCAGGGAAGCGATTACTGAATGGTAGTCGGTGGAGGAGTGCAGTGTGGTCTTGCAAGGTAGTGCTGGCATGTGAGAAGGGACGGGTGAAAGTAGCAGGTGCAGGGAAGCGATGACTGAATGGTGGTAGGTGGCGGAGTGCAGTGTGGTCTTGCAGGGTAGTGCTGGCATTTGAGAAGGGACGGGTGAAAGTGGCCGGTGCAGGGAAGCCGATGACTGAATGGTGGTAGGTGGAGGAGTGCAGTGTTGTCTTGCAGGGTAGTGCTGGCATGTGAGAAGGGACGGGTGAAAGTAGCAGGTTCAGGGAAGCGATGACTGAATGGTGGTATGTGGAGGAGTGCAGTGTGGTCTTGCAGGGTAGTGCTTGCATGTGAGAAGGGACTGGTGAAAGTAGCAGGTGCAGGGAAGCCGATGACTGAATGGTGGTAGGAGGAGGAGTGCAGTGTGGTCTTGCAAGGTAGTGCTGGCATGTGAGAAGGGACGGGTGAAAGTAGCAGGTGCAGGGAAGCGGATGACTGAATGGTGGTAGGTGGAGAAGTGCAGTGTGGTCTTACAGGGTAGTGCTGGCATGTGAGAAGGGACTGGTGAAAGTAGCAGGTGCAGGGAAGCCGATGACTGAATGGTGGTAGGTTGGAGGAGTGCAGTGGCGTCTTGCAAGGTAGTGCTGGCATGTGAGAAGGGACGGGTGAAAGTAGCAGGTGCAGGGAAGCGATGACTGAATGGTGGTAGGTGGAGGAGTGCAGTGTGGTCTTGCAGGGTAGTGCTGGCATGTGAGAAGGGACGGTTGAAAGTAGCAGATGCAGGGAAGCGATGACTGAATGGTGGTAGGTGGAGGAGTGCAGTGTGGTCTTGCAAGGTAGTGCTGGCATGTGAGAAGGGACGGGTGAAAGTAGCAGGTGCAGGGAAGTAATGACTGAATTGTGGTAGGTGGAGGAGTGCAGGGTAGTGCTGGCATGTGAGAAGGGACGGGTGAAAGTAGCAGGTGCAGGGAAGCGATGACTGAACGGTGGTAGGTGGAGGAGTGCAGTGTGGTCTTGCAGGGTAGTGCTGGCATGTGAGAAGGGACGGGTGGGAGTGGCAGGCTCGGGGGACTGAAGAATGAATGGTGGTAGGTGGAGGATTGCAGTGTGGTCTTGCAAGGTAGTGCTGGCATGTGAGAAGGGACGGGTGAAAGTAGCAGGGGCAGGGAAGCTGATGACTGAATGGTGGTAGGTGGAGGAGTGCAGTGTGGTCTTGCAAGGTAGTGCTGGCATGTGAGAAGGGACGGGTGAAAGTAGCAGGTGCAGGGAAGCGATGACTGAATGGTGGTAGGTGGAGGAGTGCAGTGTGGTCTTGCAAGGTAGTGCTGGCATGTGAGAAGGGGTGGGTGAAAGTAGCAGGTGCAGGGAAGCGATGACTGAATGGTGGTAGGTGGAAGAGTGCAGTGTGGTCTTGCAGGGTAGTGCTGGCATGTGAGAAGGGATGGGTGAGAGTGGCCGGTGCAGGGAAACCGATGACTGAATGGTGGTAGGTGGAGGAGTGCAGTGTGGTCATGCAGGGTAGTGCTGGCATGTGAGAAGGGACGGGTGAAAGTAGCAGGTTCAGGGAAGCGATGACTGAATGGTGGTAGGTGGAGGAGTGCAGTGTGGTCTTGCAGGGTCTTGCTTGCATGTGAGAAGGGACTGGTGAAAGTAGCAGGGGCAGGGAAGCCGATGACTAAATGGTGGTAGGTGGAGGAGTGCAGTGTGGTCTTGCAAGGTAGTGCTGGCATGTGAGAAGGGACGGGTGAAAGTAGCAGGTGCAGGGAAGCGATTACTGAATGGTAGTAGGTGGAGGAGTGCAGTGTGGTCTTGCAAGGTAGTGCTGGCATGTGAGAAGGGACGGGTGAAAGTAGCAGGTGCAGGGAAGCGATGACTGAATCGTGGTAGGTGGAGGAGTGCAGTGTGGTCTTGCAGGGTAGTGCTGGCATGTGAGAAGGGACGGGTAAAAGTGGCCGGTGCAGGGAAGCCGATGACTGAATGGTGGTAGGTGGAGGAGTGCAGTGTTGTCTTGCAGGGTAGTGCTGGCATGTGAGAAGGGACGGGTGAAAGTAGCAGGTTCAGGGAAGCGATGACTGAATGGTGGTAGGTGGAGGAGTGCAGTGTGGTCTTGCAGGGTAGTGCTTGCATGTGAGAAGGGACTGGTGAAAGTAGCAGGTGCAGGGAAGCCGATGACTGAATGGTGGTAGGAGGAGGAGTGCTGTGTGGTCTTGCAAGGTAGTGCTGGCATGTGAGAAGGGACGGGTGAAAGTATCAGGTGCAGGGAAGCGGATGACTGAATGGTGGTAGGTGGAGGAGTGCAGTGTGGTCTTACAGGGTAGTGCTGGCATGTGAGAAGGGACTGGTGAAAGTAGCAGGTGCAGGGAAGCCGATGACTGAATGGTGGTAGGTTGGAGGAGTGCAGTGGCGTCTTGCAAGGTAGTGCTGGCATGTGAGAAGGGACGGGTGAAAGTAGCAGGTGCAGGGAAGCGATGACTGAATGGTGGTAGGTGGAGGAGTGCAGTGTGGTCTTGCAGGGTAGTGCTGGCATGTGAGAAGGGACGGGTGAAAGTAGCAGGTGCAGGGAAGCGATGACTGAATGGTGGTAGGTGGAGGGGTGCAGTGTGGTCTTGCAGGGTAGTGCTGGCATGTGAGAAGGGACGGGTGAAAGTAGCAGGTGCAGGGAAGCGATGACTGAATGGTGGTAGGTGGAGGATTGTGCAGTGCAGGGTGGGTAGGGACCTGGCGAGAAGGGGCTGGGGTACATGGCATGTGCGTGAAAGGTGTCGAGTGGTAGGCTAGATGGGAACGGTGATATAGTGGGATGGGTGTAGTTGAAGTATTGCAGGGTTTCGAGTTTGTAGGGTCCGAAGAAGGAGTGGTGTCAATGCAGTGGCAGTGAAAACAGCTGACCATCCATGAAGTCTGCCTCGGCCTATTGCATTATGGTAGTTGTAGTCCTGCCACCCTCGCTGTGCTCAACCTCCATGCTCCGGGGAAGGCCTGCTGGGCTGTCATTCTGCTGGATGGGTGGGTGGGCGGTTGTTAAAGGGAAGTCTTCCACCCCAACTCCCCCACCTCTCTAATTATTTTCTGTCAGCCGGAGAGGAAGAGAGCGAGGAAGAGGGAGGGGTGGTGGGGGGGGGTGGGGGGGTCGGCTGTGTCCACCCACACTGCAGCTGCCGGGCCGGCGCCTTTAAGAGGGGGAGGGCCTGCCCCCGTGTGATGCAAGAGCTGCTGCAGCATCTGGAGCAGGAGCCGGGGCTGGAGCCTGCACCCTGAGCCTGCATCCCCGCCCCCGCATCACCCCCCAGGGACCCCTGCAGCGCACTCCTCTGTGCATCCCAGCACCGTGCTGAGCACAGGACCAGAAGCCGGGACCGGAGCCTGCACCTCGACCATCACAAACCCCCAGAACTCCACCCCCCCCCCCGCCCGAGACCCCTGCACTGCATTCCTCTGTGCATCCTGCATCCCAGAATCCTTGCCAGCATCAGGGCCAGAAGCTGAAGGCTGCCCCCGTGCTCCCTGCCGAGCCTTCACCAATTCCCTCCTCCCCAGGATCCAGTGCACCCCCTCCTAACCCACAGGCATCCTCAGAGCACCCTCCGCCCCACCCCCTCAGCATCTCATCAGCATCACAACCGGGATCTGAGAGCCTGATCTCTAAGCATCTTCCACAGAGCTCCCCCTCTCCCCCCTTTCCCCCCAGCACCAGTCCAGCGTCTGGGGTTAGAGCCTGCTCCCTGGACATCCTTCAACGATCACCCTCCCCAAGATTGGGAGCACGGTCAGAATCCCGGGAGAGGCTGGTCCCTGTGCCCCCCAGGCCCCCACCACACACATCCTCGCAGATCACTGCACCCTTCTTCTCAGTCACACCAGTGGATAAAAAAGACTTCACCTGAGCCACCCCCAGCACCCCTCGCAGCTTTAGGGGCAGGTACTGGAGCCTGCACCCCCTGTAAACCCAAATTCCATCGCAGTGTCCCTAAAGCCCGCCTCCCCCTAATCGTCAGGACTTGGGACAGAGCCTAAACCCTCTCTGAGCCCAGAATCCATCTCAGTGCCACCCACAGCACCCTCTCGTCTTCCGGAATAGGGACTGGTGCCTGCACGCCCTCTAAACCCAGAGCCCATCTCAGTGCCCCAAAAGAACCCCCCCCCCACCCTCCATCGTCAAGAGGTGGGACCAGAGCCTGCACCCCGCCCCCTGAGCCCAGAATCCATCTCCGTGCCACCCACAGCACCCTCTCATCTTCAGGAAAAGGGACTGGTGCCTGCACCCCCTCTAAACCCAGAGCCCATCTCAGTGCCCCTAAATCCCCTTTCCCCCTCATCGCCAGGAAGTGAGGCCAGAACCTGGTGCCCCACGCCCTGAGTCCACAATCCCTCTCAGTGCCACCCCCACCAGGCAGGAGTAGGGACAGCAACCTGCACCACTCTAACCCCAGATACCATCTGCGTGCCACCCCAAAACACCCCATCTTGAAGAGTAGGGACTGGAGCTTGTACACGGTGTAAACCCAGATTCCATCTCAGTGCCCCCTATATCACCACCCCCCCCCCCCCTCATCGTCAGGAAGGTGAACTTGTACCTCCCCTGCCCCTCCCGAGCCAGCTTAGAATCCCTCTCTTCGCCCACCCCCCGTCACACCTCACCTTGAGGAATAGGGACTGGTGCCTGCACCCCATCTAAACCCAGAATCCATCTCAGTGCAACCTTAGAACCCCTTCATCTTCAGGAGTAGGTACTGGAGCCTGCACCCCGTCTAACCAGAGATACCATCCCAGTGCCACCCCCAGCACCCCCTCGTCTTCAGAAGTAGGGACTGGAGCCTGCACACCCTTAGCGCCAGATTCTTCAGTGACACCCCCTCCCCCCCACGCCCCATCTTCAGGAGTAGGGACTGGTCCTACACCCCCTCCAAACCCCAGATTCCTTCTCGGTGCCATCCCTGCACCCATCTCATGCTTCTTCTGAGAGCTCTTGGCAGCATCAGGACCAGGTACCGGTGATGGAGCCTGTTTGCACAGCATCCTCCTGAGCACTGTGGGGAGGCGGAGGTGCCGAAGAAGAAGGCGACCCGTGGTGAATAAGAAGTAGCCAGTGGCGGCAGCAGGGAGAGAGCACCTGGGCAGGCCGGGGACCCCCGTGGACAGAAGGATGCGGTCGGGACAGCGCCGGGGCCGCGTCGGCTCCGGTGTGGGGGTCCCCCGGCAGCGACGGGGCACACTCCTCCGCCAGCCAGTGATTGGATGAGTCAATCGGCGTGGGAGGCAGCTGTCATCCTTCCTCTTCGAAGAGCCCCCAACTCTGCAGCCCCCCAGAACTCTTCCTCCTTACTCCTCGCTTCGGCATCATCCTCCTCCTCTTCTGACTTGGGGTTCGAGGACCTTCGTTGCCCCCCGTCCGATCGGCGGCTTCGATTCTCCCCTTGAGCGCCCCTGGCCGGCTTATCAATGAGAAGACCCCCGGATTAGCGGCGGAATCATGTCCTATGCCCCCTTCAGAGGTAAGGACCCCTGACCTACACTCCTCGTTGGCTAAGCCTACGGCTGAATGGCACTGTCCTTTTCCTCCAGGTTGGCTTATTGGGGTAGGCGTGGAGGGGACTCTCTAACTTCCCTACACCCCAAACAGATTTTACTGTACACGTCCATGATTTCCTGGCGGGGGTCGCTGCAACGTGAGTGGGTCATTTTGCATCTGTGCACCATTTTTAGAAGAAGGGTCCTGCGACCACGGACTAACTAAGGCAATGTTCCACTGGGATAAGGGCTGCTGACAGTGTTGGTGTTTGGGGGTGGAGGCGTGTCAGGTTATCTATTTACACTGCTGATACTACTGGCGTTTAGGTGGCTTCTTGGAAGGTAACTGGATGGATGTGCTGAGGACATTACCGGCATGGGGGGCGAGAGCGGGGGTTAGGAGGGTTGCGGCTTGCAGACTGCCGTTTCCCTGTCTGCACACAGTGCTGGTAAGGGTGGCTGCACACTTGGGTTGAGAGACGAATATATATCGCCTTAGCCTACAGGCACGGTTGGCATGTGGGGGCAGGGTAGTTGGAGCGAGGGTGTGCGGTGGTTATCTCTGTAGGCTGGTGAAAGGGTTCGTGTTTGGGGTGCTGAATTGGCATGAGTGCGGACTGTGGCTGAATGTCTCTTAAGGTTGCAGGCAGCTTTGGTACCGGTGGGTGGAGGGGGTGGGGGGGTGTATTATGTAGAGTGGGAGGCGTGGTTGGTTATCTCTTTTGCTGCTTGGGGGTTTCGCTACCTGGACGGCTGGATGTGGACGCCTCTTGTCTACAGTGTTGGTTTCTAGAAGGGGAGGGGTGATTACTTCGGATGGGGAGCGTGGCCACATGTTGGTATTTGGGGCTCACTTCTTTCGGTTGCTGTGGGTATTGGTTGTTTGGTTTACAGTATATAGGCGTGAAGCGATCATAGAAAAGGGTGGACGAGAGGGATGTGTGAGAGGGAAACTGGCAGTATGGGCCTTAGCACGCTCTGCAGTGATGATCTGCGGGGGCACCGAGGCAGCCGCCGAGTTGCTGGCCTCAGCCCCTCTGACACTAGAAGGCTGGCTGCCCGTCTCACTGGGCTGCTGATCCCCTCTTTGCAGTTCTCTGTCTCTCTGCGTGTTCTGAACCCTCTCTCTCCCCCCTCTCCCTCTCTCCGTTTAGAAATCTGAGGACTGAGGTGTAAGTCCAATGGGCCTGACACCTGTTGATCTCCAGGTGGCTGAGAGCCCTAGGCTAAGAAAACGGAAGGAAGGGCCTGAGGTCTGAAATGTAAGGTCTGTGCTCTAAGGTCGGAGGACAGAGACCTAGGCGCTGCAGTGTGAGATCTGAGGCCAGGGTCAGGGGCCCATAGGTCTGAGGCCCTAGTATTTTAGGTCTGAGGCCTGACGGTCCAAGTTTGAGAAACCTGAGGCCTGTTATGCGAGACCTATGGGTCTGACACCCGGGGAGCCGAATTCTAAGCTACCAAGGCCAGAGGCTCTAAGAAGTTGGAAGATAGAGCTGTAACTCTGCGCTATGAGGTCTGAAAGCCAAATATCTGAAGTCCGGAGGTCTGATGCTTGGAAATCTGAGTGGGGGAAGGGGGGGCTGAGCAATAGGGCCCACTGCTGAATCTGTCACGCAGAGCTCAGGTAGACAGGAATTGTGGCAGAAGTAATACGACCCAGTGTGGCAGTGTATAGAATACTGTGACTGGACCTGGTAATCCTGGACACTGAAGTAAGAGCCACGCTGTAGTATTTGGGACTAGAGCAGGCCGAAGCCTGCAGTGAGGCAGATGATAGTACTTTAAATTCTTGGTGGAGTGAATCCGTAGGTGAGAGTACTGATGGATGCCAGTATGACAGCTGGATGAAGGAATAATGACTGATGGGCACCATGGACAAGCTACCATTGGTGGATACTTGAAGCTTTGCTGCATAAGTGTACCCTATATGCAGCCAGCAGAGACGTCGAACGGCAGAGACGTCGAACGGTCTCATTGTAACACTTTGTTTCTAAGATTCCAGCAAGTTTCCCAAACTGACACTGCGCAGACCTTCAGCGTTGGGTTCCATAACCATCTTCTACTGCAGCAGCGCAAGTGCACACCTGAGGGTTTTCTTACGGGCATCTCAGCGGTAAAAACGCCAGGTTAGTGGGTAAGGGTACATGAGAACCACAGAAGATGTTTCATACAGGCGTGGCTGGAGCATCTTCGTTCCCATATCACTGCCAAACATTCTCCTTTAGCCACTCACCTTCTTTGTCGCAATGGAAGCAATTTGATAGACAAGTACTTGATGGGCCTGTTTCACCCATCATCATGTTTTTCCTGGAAGACTTCCCGTTCTACTTTATCTGAGGTATAGATATTGTTGATAACAGGTTTTATTGCTCGAAGGCAAGGATCAACTGTACCTTCTCCGGCATTTTATTCTTCAGCAGGTTTGTCAGAATTTAGCTGTAGTCTTGCATAAACCTTTGATAGCAGCAGGTAAACTGGCATTCAGTTGTAGTCCCTCATAAACCTCTGATAGCAGCTTGCAGTGGAGAGGAAGGGTATAATCTGCCTCAGAATGCAATGTTTAGGTCAAGCCAATATGGGTTTGAGCTTAGCTTCCACATACTTGATGTAGCCTTGGCCCACAGTGTGCCTGAAATATGTAACTGCCTGGGAGAAAGTGGCTGCTGAAGCTCTCTTGGAGCAAGAGTGTGATGTTAAAGCATAGCCTGTCCCCATGTCACATTAGCCAACCAGATAAGGCGTTTCTAAATGGGTAGTTTGTCTCCGTGAGGTTACTGGGGCAATTCATTGAGTGCAAAAAGGTGGAAGATGGAGTCCTTCTGGCAGCTGTCCAGAAGATGTGGATTCCTGAACGTTCTTCCACAGGCTAACCATGAAAGCTCAGCACACCTGAGATAGGGCCTCACCGTGGGAGTATGTGCTCTGAATTTCTTACCCTACTCTTTTCAGACCTTTTGACCCTCCTTACATTAGTAAACCTAGACCTCGTGGCTGTAACACCTCTTGTGCAGCTCCTAGCACACATGATCCAAGTGATCGCTTACCAAGGATGTGCTTTGTTAGAGGTGAGACAGAGGGTTTGTCAAAGTCGCATGACTTTCCACCTGGCCATCACAAGTCAGCTTCAGGGTCCCTTTCTGTACCTCTCATGCTGGAAAATGTAGTTAAACTCAGTGGAATCATGGGCAGTCCCCCATTAGGCAAAGCAGGGATATGGAAGAGTTTTCTGGCACATGCCCCTATTCCATTCTGAAAAGGCTTGGATCGTGCTCTGGAAAATGTCAGTAAATTACTGACAGAAGCCATTGCTTTCTGTTTGTTTGTTTGTTTGTTTGTTTGTTTTATTTAGTATAGCGCTCCAGACCCAGGGGTAAATGGGCGCTTAAGGACAGGTTACATAGTTACAGTAAATAATCAGTTATACAATTGTGGCGTTAAGATGCCAAATATAATATGTACAGGCAGGTAGTAGGAACATTTCAAAGTATGTACAATATATACAGTTGGTACTGATCTTAGTCAATCTATTCAAAGCATGTAAAATAAATGCAGTAGGGACTGAGCTTAGTTTATCTGAGGATTTCCTTCTCCAGAAGCCAACTAATGACTAATCTTCTGAACAATTGGAAGGATTTGGTCAATTTAATACTCAGTGGCAGGGTTTTCCAGAGTTGAGGGGCGAGGACAGTAAAGCTTGAGCCCCCCGCTCTTTTGGCGGAGAATCTGGGCACGGTGAGGCAGAGAGTATTGGATGATCTGGTGAGTCTTGTGTTAGGCTTGAGGGAGAGTTTATTGGTGAGGTACTGGGGGGCAAGGTGATTTAAGGCTTTATAGGTGAGGCAGAGGGTTTTCAGGTCGATTTTTTTGTTGGATAGATAACCATTTACAAGATATTCTTATGTGGGAGATGTGCTCTCTCCTGGGAATATTTAGTGCTGCTCTCAGCACATTATTCTGGAGGATCTGAAGTTTCTTGATTATAGCTTGGTTGCCACCAAGGTAGAGGCTGTTGCAATAATCAAGCTGCGACTGTATGAGGGCCCTCGCCAGAATAAGGCAGCTGTGTGTAGATAGAAAGGGTCTGCATTGAAGCTTCAGTCAGAGAACAGATAGTGCCAGAGACTGAACGGCTGGTTACTCAAAAACTGGGCCTGATATGAGAAAAATGACTTGAGGAACATTAAAGCATGAGGGAACCAATACCTATTATCTCAATGCGGAGCCCGGGGATGGTGATAGTGTCCCTTTAAGAAACAATTGATTTGAATACATTGAAATTGAATCCAGGGATCCTAACACTACCTTTTGATTGCAACAACTAAATGAAACTGAGCACTCCTAATTATAAAGGAGGATCTCTCGTAAACTAGGCTGCTCTAAGTTCTCCTGATTGGCTCCTACATTGGAGAACACCTGCATTACAGCATCGGGATATTTTGTAGTGTATTCAACATCCACCGGTATGCTCACGATGCCCTACTCCAGGGATCATCTTGGGAATATATAGTGTTTATCCCCACCCACTGAAAGGGTTCCTCGCCCACAGGAAAGGGAATCAACATAGATTTGGACTTCCCTCCAGCCTTTCCATGGACTTCACTGCCATGGCACGATCCACAGAAAGACTTCCAGTAACCCATAATCGTAGGCTAGAAAAAGCTATTCAGCACTTGGGTCCTTGCTCTTGACAGTCCTAGTTGGCTAGCAAGGGGTCTATCATGCCCCACTCTGGAACCAATCAGGGACTGGTCAGTATGCTCCCTGTTAAGCATCTCCAAGCTTCCAGTGTCTGGGTGCAGGATCATTCTTCTGGGTATCCATATATTCCAGTACACCAGCCTCAGCCCTCAGGGATTGTCAGGTCTTTCACAAAGGTTTCTCTGAATGTTAACTGGTTGTAGAGTTCCAGATATGCAGTTTTCTACTGGGCCATAGCGTTCTACCTCTGGGCTCTCTTAAGAGAGTGAATCGGTGGGTTTGGGTCTGGCCAGGGATCTGATGCCTTATTGTTTGAAGCAACAGGAGGTTCTGGATCCAGTCACAAAGGAAATGGAGCATAAATCTCCTGTGCAACAGATATAGCATACATTGTGTGGCTCTTGCTAACCATCACTATTGCACACGTCTCCTTCTGGTAGTCAGGCAGCATGCATTGTGTAGGGCACTGGAGGAGTCTTGCAAGACTTCAACCACCAGAGAACCCCTTCCTCCTCTCCATCCTACTGGAGACTTCTCCTGGCTAGGGGATAACCCCCGGCTACTATTTGCATGAGTCACTTTAGAGATTGTTTTAGCATTTATTATATGTGGATGTTGGTGATATTCACAAGAATTAGATGCGCCCGTTGTACAGCAAATCCTGCCTGTTTGTGCACCTGATCCACACTTGTGCAAGTCTCTGTTCGAACCAGAGGTGAAACATCTTTACATTGCCCCAACCAATGCAAAGTCTACAGGAAAGAGAATAGCCTTAACTTCAGCCATGAAGTGACTGCATAACCCTGTGGTTTGCGGCTGCATTTCAGATATTCTCTCCTGAAGTGGCATAGAACCGTAGACTCATGGCAACCAGACCCACCCGTCCCTTCTTTGGATGGATGCTGCCAACCTTCTCTTGACTGGGCACCCCTTCATTCTATTCAGGCATCGGTCCTCACTTCCCTGAGTACCGGCAGCTCCCCTTTTCCTGGGGGTTTGTTTACGTCTCCTTTGCCTTTATTCCATGTGTTTTGTCTGGGATTGTTGAGTGTATTTTATAATTCTGGAGGGAGAAAGCAGAAACATGGGCACCTGCACTATCCACCCTCTCAGAGCCAGCCTCCACGTTCTACCCTCTTACTACCCTCAACAAAGTATATATTTTTCATCCAGAAACATGTTTTTTATAGGAGCTTCTCGGATATGAATTGGGTTGTTGTCCAACAAGAGTAGTTTGTTCAAGTAAGCACAGATACCGAGGGACTGTTTCTGCAGGATCGGATAGTTTACAGTCCGCAGTAGTCCTCCACCTTTCTTCCTGCTTTCCCAACGTCAAGATAGCTTTCTGACACATAAATAGGTCCATGTAGGAGTTACTGCCCATCCTGGAGACATATCTTTACTCAGCTATTTAGTCAGTACTGCAGTCTGTCATTGGTTGCAGTGCAAGAGAGACTCTGTTGTTGGCTATGCTTCGGCCTCTGGCTGCAACCATTAGCAGACTAAACAGGGAGAGTGGCAAATCCTTCTTCAGGTTCTAGGCCAACACAAAGAGCTTCTAAAACCAACCAAAGCAGAGGTGAATATATTCCTTCCCTTTCCCAGGCTACCATTACAGCCCTCCCCTGTGTACGTCCAAGGTCTCCTGGTGACCCCACACATTGAGCCTAGTGTGTTAGTTGAGACCCCAGTCCCACGGTCCTTCCAGCTGCACCTGAATCCCTTGGAGCTATGGGGTGAGAACCTGTTGCTACATGACCCCATCTTGATGTTATCATTATGTTTTCCCCATTTCTGATGTCAGCTGGGATTCATACAGCCTTCAGGAGTGGACCCCTGTTCTTGAAGCCACTGACAGAGGATAAGGAGAATGTGTATATCCCGCGAGGATGCTGCCTCTGGGTCCCTTATGTAGAGCTGATGGACCTCCCTTAGCCAGGAGACCCGATGTGTGTAGATATCTGTAGTGATCCTCCTCACCATTGTTATCCCTTTTCCCCTGTGCTTTGGCACCGAGTGCCTTCCCTCTTTGGCCTTTGTGCACAGTTGATGTCCAGGTGTCGCAGACCTCAGTGTAAGCGAACCTCACTCTTTCTCATGAAACAGCCGGCTCAGCCCCAAGGGGAAGCTAAATTCCCAGAGCCCTGCTGGAGCCCCACAGGATTCCCTCAAGTGATAGTTCAAGGTCTGGCTTACCTGATTAAATTCAGTGGGAGACACACCCTCTAATAAACAAATGATTGAGGCCTTCAAACTCAGATGCCACTAAGATACCCTATGCACCACTCCTTGGTGAAACTCAAGTAGGTCACATTCACCAGGGACTGCACAGATACCAGGTGAACTGTGAATAGGAGCGGCTTCACTGTGAACACACAAAAGGGCAGCTCACAGAAAATAGCCACAGCTTGAGACCAATCAGGCCTGTAAGGTTTCAATGGGATACTCAAGGGCATGTTAAGAGTCTTCCCTGAGATGCATCGGAGGCAGTGGGGGAAATATTCTCCCTATCCTCTTGTCACCTATAGAGAGGCACCTCACCGTTTCATTGGGTTCAGTCCTTTTGTACTCTTGCAGGGGTGGTGCATGAAAAGATGTCAGCCATAGTTTCATTTGCGGTGAGCATAAGGAAATAAAGGATCACCCCAAGACTTAATGTCTTTTGCTATGGACAAACATGAGGAGGATTGGGGGAAGCAGAAAAGATGGTACAAGTGCCAAGCCAGTGTCAGCTTGTATGAGGGTCGAGGACTCTACTGCAGGTAGCAGAGTTGCACGAAAAGATGCACGTTGCCTGTGTCAGACCCCACAGGATTGTGGTGAAGGTCAATGACACCCACTAAATATAACCTCCTCATTTTGGATTTAAGATGCACAACAGACCATATTTCTTTCAGGACATCTAAACCTTTGCTACTTGCTAGCTTGATTACTCAGCACCAAGAACTCTGTAGTGGGTGGCTGCTGCGCTCTATAATTTTCCAAAACCAGAACTACCGTAAACAAACCTTTGTGTTCCGAAGGTCGAGCAATGACACAGCCAATGTAAACTGAGCGTGGTTCAAGTAAGTGGTTTTATTACGGTGTGCTTCAAGGTAGAAGTTGGCCCAAACTCCAATAGGAACTGGGAGCGTCTCTACAAATGAAAAGGGATGTCTGGATATGAAAAGTCACAAAAGTAGTAACATCAAGTGAGGTGTTCTACCAGTGCATTGTTACACAAATCATAAAGTTGAACCTGATCTTACAAGTACTTCCTGCTACAGAAACTATATAATCTGAAACACAATGTCTAAAGGATTCTACCAACAGAAAGTTCCAATCCTGTGCTTAATAAATCACCAGCCTCCAGTCTAGTCCCTAGCATGCTAGATAAAACACAAAATTCCATGTCTTGGCCAACAAAAAAGAGTTCACAAATCCTATGCTATAAAGCCAATCCCTACTCTCAAACTCTAAAAAGAAGCTAGACTTAGGAAGTCTTTTCCAGGGTTTACCCACAGTCTTAATCCTCCTTGGTCTTCCTACTTTCAGTCTTATTCTTAAGATCTCACCCAGTTACTTGGCTTCTCAGACTTCTCTTCAGGCTCTGCGTTAGCAAACTTCTCTTCAGGATCTGAGTTAGCCGCTGTATCTTCCATCTTGCATTGCCAGCCTCTCTCGCTGGTTCATTGAATTAGTATGGTACTCAACGAGATTGGTCTTTCTAGGCATTTACATGCAAACTAGGTCTTCCCTCAGACTTTAGGTTTCTCCACAACCTCTGGTTTTCAATATTGACTTGAACAGTTCTCACCACATCCAAAATTATCAGCATTCATTTGATAAGGCATCAGCACAGCATGGATTATCAGAATTAACATGGATCAGGCCTCACCACAGCGTGGATTATCAGAATTCACTTGATCAGGTTTTACAATGACCTGGATTACCAGCATTCATTTGGACAGGTCTCACAATGACCTGGATTATCAGCATTCACTTGGGCAGGTCTCACAAATAACCTGGATTATCAGCATTCATTTGGGCATTTCTCACCACGAGTGGCACTCACTTGGGCAGGTAGCACCATGACCTCGATTATCAGAATTCACTTGGGCAGGTCTCATAGTGACCTAGATTATCAGCATTCATTTGGACAGGTCTCACCGCAACGTGAATTATCTCAAAATGAGCCGGATTATCAGCATTCACTTTGGCAGGTCTCACTATCACCTGGATTATCAATATTCATTTGGGCATTTCTCACCACAAGTGGCACTCACTTGGGCAGGTAGCACCATGACCTTGATTATCAGAATTCACTTG
This sequence comes from Ambystoma mexicanum, assembly GCF_040938575.1. Taxonomy (NCBI): domain Eukaryota; kingdom Metazoa; phylum Chordata; class Amphibia; order Caudata; family Ambystomatidae; genus Ambystoma; species Ambystoma mexicanum. Next base: position 798,710,174 of record NC_090938.1, on the reverse strand, counting down.
GGCAGGTCTCATAATGACCTAGATTATCAGCATTCATTTGGACAGGTCTCACCGCAACGTGAATTATCTCAAAATGAGCCGGATTGTCAGCATTCACTTGGGCAGGTCTCACTATCACCTGGATTATCAACATTCATTTAGGCAGGTTTTACCACAATGTGAATTATCAGCATTCACTTGGGCAGGTCTCACAATGTCCCATATTATAAACATTCATTTGGGTAGGTCTCACAATAACCTGGATAATCAACATTCACTTGGGACAGTCTCACGATGACCTTGATTATCAGCATTCATTTGGGCAGGTCTGACCATGACCTGGATTTTCAGGATTCCTTTGGGCAGGTCTCATCTTGACGTGGGTGGTCAGCATTCACTTGAGCAGGTCTCATCTTGACGTGGGTGGTCAGCATTCACTTGAGCAGGTCTCATCTTGACGTGGGTGGTCAGCATTCACTTGAGCAGGTCTCATCTTGACATGGGTGGTCAGCATTCACTTGAGCAGGTCTCATCTTGACATGGGTGGTCAGCATTCACTTGAGCAGGTCTCAACATGACCTGGGTTATCACCATTCACTTGGGCAGGTCTCAACATGACCTGGGTTATCAGCATTCACTTGGGCAGGTCTCACAATGACCTGGATTATCAGCATTCACTTGGGCAGGTCTCACAATGACCTAGATTAACAGCATTCGCTCGGGCAGGTCTCTGTATTATAAACATTCATTTGGTCAGGTCTCATAATGACCGGAATTATCAGGATTCTCATGGGCAGGTCTCACCACGACCTGGATTATCAGCATTCATTTGGGACGGTCTCACAATGGCCTGGATTATCAGCATTCACTTGGGCAGGTCTCACAATGGCCTGGATTATCAACATTAATTTTTGCAGGTCTCACCGCAACTTGGCTTTTCAGCAAGCATTTGAGCAGGTATTACCACAACGTGAATTATCAACATTCATTTGGGCAGGTCTCACCATGATTTGGCTTTTCAGTATTAATTTCGGCAGGTTTTACCACAGTGTGAATTAGCAGCATTCATTTGGGCAGGTCTCACAATGACCTGGGTTATCAGGATTCACCTGGGCAGTTCTCACGCAGATCTGGATTATCAGCATTCACTTGGGCAGGTCGCACAATGACCTGGATTATCAGCGTTAATTTAGGCAGGTCTCACCACGACTTGGTTTTTGAGCATTCATTTTGGCAGGTTTTACCACAATGTGAATTATCAACATTCATTTATGCAGGTCTGACCATGATGTTGGTGGCCAACATTCACTTGGGCAGGTCTCACCATGACCTGGGTTATCCATATTCATTTGGGCAGCTCTCACCATGGGTGGTCAGCATTCACTGAGACAGGTGTCACCATTACCTGGATAATAAGCATTCATTTGGGCAGGTCTCACACTGACCTGGATTATCAGTATTCATTTGGACAGGTGTCAGAATTACCTGGATTAACAACATTAATTTAGGCAGGTTTTACTGCAACTTGGCTTTTCAGCATTCATTTGGGCAGGTTTTACCATGACCTGGGTTATCAGGATTCACCCGGGCAGATCCCACCATGACCTGGGTTATCAGGATTCATATGGGCAGGTCCCATGGGTAGTCAGCATTTACTTGGGCAGGAATCACCATGACCTGAGTTATCAGGATTCACCTGGGCAGATCTCACAATGATCTGAATTATCAGCATTCACCTGGGCAGGTCGCACAATGACCTGGATTATTAGTATTCATTAGGGCAGGTTTTACCACAACATGAATTATCAACATTCATTTAGGCAGGTCTCACCATTATTTGTTTTATCAGCATTCAATTGGGCAGGTTCTACCACAACATGAATTATCAACATTAATTTAGGCAGGTCTGACCATATGTGGGTGGTCAACATTCACCTGAGCAGGTCTCACAATGACCTGGATTATCAGCATTCACGCGGGCAGGTCTCACAATGCTGGATTATCAGTTTTCATGCAGGCAGGTCTCACTATGTCCTGGGTTACCAACATTTATTTAGGCAGGTTTTACCACAATGTGAATTATCAACATTCACTTGGGCAGGTCTCACAATTACCTGGTTTTTCAGGATTCATATTGGCAGGACTCACCATGGACGGTCGGCATTCTCTCAGGCAGGTACCCACATGTGTTATTAGTATTCATCCCAGCCAATTCTCGCACTGACGGGGACTATCAGCATTCACCTGGGCAGATCTCACAATGACATGGATTATTACTATTTATTTGGGCAGGTCTCACAATGACCAAGATCATCAGCATTCATTTTGGAAGGTCTCGCAATAATATGGATGATCAGCATTCACTTGAGCAGGTCTCTCAATGACCTTGATTATCAGAATTCATGTGGGCAGGTCTCACCAGACTTTCCACTATTTACTTGGGATGGGCTCACCATGACCTGGATTATCAACATTAATTTTGGCAGGTCTCAATGCAACTTAGCTTTTCAGCATTCATTTGGGCAGGTTTTACCACAACCTGAATTATCAACATTCATTTGGGCAGGTCTCACCATGATTTGGCTTTTCAGCATTCATTTGGACAGGTCTCACAATGACCCAGATTTTCACAATTAATTTGGGCAGGTTTTACCACAATGTGAATTATCAACATTCATTTTGGCAGGTCTCAGCTTGATCTGGGTGATCAGCATTCCTTTGGGCCGGTCTCACAATAACCTGGATTGTCGGCATTCATTTGGGCAGGTCTCATAATGACCTTGACGATCAGCATTCACTTGGGCATGGCTCACCATGACCTGCATTATGAACATTAATTTAGGCAGGTCTCACTGCAACTTGGCTTTTCATCATTCATTTGAGCTGGTTTTACCACAACGTGAATTATCAACATTCATTTCGGCAAGTCTCACCATGATTTGGCTTTTCAGCATTCATTTGGACAGGTTTTATCACAATGTGAATTATCAACATTCACATGGGCAGGTCTCACCATGACCCGGAATTTCAGCATTCACTTGGACAGGGCTCACTATGACCTGGATTATCAACATTAATTTAGGCAGGTCTCACTACTGCTTGGCTTTTCAGCATTCATTTGGGAAGGTTTTACCAAAATGTGAATTATCAACATCCATTTGGGCAGGTCTCACCATTATTGAGCTTTTCAGGATTAATTTGGGAAGGTTTTACCACAATGTGAATTATCAACATTAATTTGGGCAGGTCTCCCCAAGATGTGGGTGGTCAACATTCACTTGGGCGGTTCTCACCATGACTTGGATTCTCAGGATTCCTTTGGGCAGGTCTCACAATGACCTGAGTTATCAGGATTCATATGGGCAGGTCCCATGGGTAGTCAACATTCACTTGGACAGGGCTCACTATGACCTGGATTATCAACATTAATTTAGGCAGGTCTCACTACAGCTTGGCTTTTCAACCTTCATTTGAGCTGGTTTTACCACACCGTGAATTATCAACATTCATTTCGGCAAGTCTCACCATGATTTGGCTTTTCAGCATTCATTTGGACAGGTTTTATCACAATGTGAATTATCAACATTCACCTGGGCAGGTCTCACCATGACCCTGAATTTCAGCATTCACTTGGACAGGGCTCACTATGACCTGGATTATCAACATTAATTTAGGCAGGTCTGACTACTGCTTGGCTTTTCAGCATTCATTTGGGAAGGTTTTACCAAAATGTGAATTATCAACATCCATTTGGGCAGGTCTCACCATTATTGATCTTTTCAGGATTAATTTGGGCAGGTTTTACCACAATGTGAATTATCAACATTCATTTGGGCAGGTCTCCCCAAGATGTGGGTGGTCAACATTCACTTGGGCGGGTCTCACCATGACCTGGATTCTCAGGATTCCTTTGGGCAGGTCTCACAATGACCTGAGTTATCAGGATTCATATGGGCAGGTCCCATAGGTAGTCAACATTCACTTGGACAGGACTCACTATGACCTGGATTATCAACATTAATTTAGGCAGGTCTCACAACAGCTTGGCTTTTCAATTCTGTCATGAATCACAGAGTGCGCCCCTTTTGGGCTTCTTGGTCCCTGTCACAGCGGGCTTGCACTCATTAATACTCCCAACATGGCCGTCCAGCGTAATCCCTTCTCGCTCCATGCGCTGGACGTAGCCTTTTCTACTAATAGACCACGCCTTCCGCGGCTCCGCGCGTCTCAATGCTATTGCAAAGTAGCGACCAGACGTGTGCCCCGTAGCTCGCGGTTCTTCTCCTTTTTCCAATCCTGCTATCCCTTCCTAGTCCTCCCCTTTCTTCTTACCTCCTGGATTCCTGGCTAGCCTGCTTCCACTGCCTCCTGGATTCCTGGATTCGGCGTCCCGGAAACTGAACGCATTCTGGATTCGGAAGAGAATCGGGTAGCCTTCTTCAAGACCCGGTCCATCCGCAAGAAGGCATCGACCAAGGACACCAGTAAAGAACAGACTCAGGTGAGAAGGGGGGAACTCCCTGACAGTTTGAGACGCCACCCGATCGAACTTGATATTGATATGGAGGCTGCCGTGCAGGACCTGATGCGTGGTATGCAGGAATTATCAACCGAGGTACAGAATTTAGAGGCGGAGAACGCCGCTCTCAAACAGTTGGTCCTATCCCGGGATTCTGCTACAAAAGAAAGTGTCTTACTGGGCGGCATCGTGGACAAATACGATCCTCTACCCACTCGTCTAATTCCCCAAATCTACCCTCTTCTCTTCCTTACCTCACCTCTTTCTTCAATGTATGTCTCTCCACTGCTACCTTTCCCACTGCTTTCAAACACACTACTATCATCCCCATCCTGAAAGAACCCTCAGCTAACCCTCTCCTGGGTTCCAACTTTTGCCCTATCTCTCTTTTACCTTTCCTCTCTAAGCTCCTTGAACGACTGGTCTACTCCCAACTCTCAGCATTTGTCTCTAACTTCCTCCCCCCTACTCATTCTGGTTTTCGCCCTAAGCACTCCATTGAAACTGCTCTTACTTTCGTTCTTAATTCCCTTCTTACTGCTTGCTATTCTAAACACTCTTCAATTCTCAATCTCCTCGACCTCTCTTCTGCCTTTGACACCGTAGATCACCCCTTTTGAAGGGATTGTGTCCTCCGACGTATTCCTTATCTTAGATATCTCCTTCCAGCTCTGCTGGCCTCGGAAAATTTTTCTCTAGAGGGCGCTGTGCGTCGACGTCCGCCGAGTCGATGTCCCTCGACAGCCGCCATATCGACGTCGACGTCATCCTGCCTATAAAGGCCGCGCGCAGCGTCCGTTGCTCAGTTCCGTTTTTCTGCGCTTACTCAGTGCCTCGGAATACCGTTGCTCAGTTTTGTAGACAATTTATCCTATTTACCTCGAGATATTCGATCCGTACTCGATGGCTTCCTCGTCGGAACCGATGACCCCTCGGTCCAGCTTCAAAAAATGCAGAGATTGTGGGAAAAAGATGTCGCTGACTGACCCTCACAGAGTTTGTCTGTGGTGTTTGGGAGCTGAACACCATTGTTCGGAGTGCGAGGACTGTATGTCCATGACAGCTAAGGCCTCGAAGGAGCGTAGGGGGAAGCTGGAGAAAGGTAAGACTTTAAAAGCTTCTTCTTCCTCGACGAAGTCGAGACATTTGTCTCCTCGTCACCATTCGCGCTCCAGGTCTCGGAGTGGGTCCCATCACTCCTCGAGATCGAAGCACTCGAAGAGGAGACGTCGAAGATCCCCTTCTCCGTCCTCCTCTTCCTCTGTTTTCTCCAAAGAGAATCCCTTGCCCCACGAAACATAGTTCCCGGGCTGAATGGGAGGACTTCCGCAAAAATATGATGAGCGTCTTCGAGAAAGCGGCCTCGACCCCCTCGAAGACTGCCGAGAGCGATGCTCTGGTCGAAAGACCCGAAGGTCAAAAACGCCGCGAGGCGCAGTACCCGGCGAAGGAAGCTTCTCGAGTGCGTCACGAACCCTCGAGTAAAGCTATGACCTCAAAACCTTCTTCGAAGGTTCCGTCGACGCCATCGACTAAGGTTCCGTCGACGCCGAGGTCGGTGTCTTCGACGCCGTTGTCGAAGGGACCTTCGACACACGGGTCTGTCGACTCAACGCCATCTTCGACACCGAAAGTCACGGTTACGACGCACCCAGTGGCTATCCCCAGGTCCTTGATGACGATGGCGTCGAGACTGTCGACTTCCTCGAGCAGAATCCCAATTCTATCGAGGTCCTCCAGGCCTCCGCCTTTAATTTCGACGCCACGCCCGAAGCCTTCGACGTCGGCGTCAACGACATCGACGTTTTTGAGGCCGATTATGACAAGTTTGGCACCCTCTGCCTTGGAGATGGGTTTTACACCCTTTGTGAGTTCAGAACAATTGAGAACTATGTCCTCAATTATGGAAGAGGTTGAACTATCTGAACAGGAAGACCATTTGAGTTGCAGGGACCTGCAACCCCAGTTAGAGAGGAGTTATCCTCAGAAGAACGCAGGTTAAAGGATCTTCATGATTCCTTACATGAGGCAAGTGGGTTAGACACTTCCCCTGAGGTGGAGTTTGCTAGGCCAAACCCGGGGGAGCATGCTGAAACTCCCTATAGAGCCTTAATGGCCAGGATCACAGAATTTATGGGGTGGTCAACACCATCACAGGCTTTCCAACAAGATGACCTCACGGATATTCTTCACAAAGGTCCACAGGAGGATCCTGTAGTGCCCTTTCATAAAGCTCTTCAGAGGAAGATTATGACGAACTGGGAAACCCCAGATGTCGTTCCGGCAGTAAATAAAAAACTGTCTACAAAATACAGGGTATCTTCTGCAGACCCGGAGTTTTTGTCAAAACACCCATCCCCAGAAAGTCTGGTGGTACAGGCAGCATCTTCTACTGACGTCAAGACTGCTTACCCTACCGTCCCACAGGATAGGGACGATAAGAAATATGATGCTATGGCAAAGAAAGTTTTTTCGGCATGTAGCATGGCGTTAAAATCTGTTAATGCTACTTGCACCCTTGCTAGATTCAGCCATACACTTTGGGAGTGTGCTTCTACAGCGGCTGACTGCATCCCGGAGGGAGAAGAAAGGGAGGCGTTCCTAAATATCATACAGGACGGTAAAGACGCTATGTGCGAATCCCTCCAGACGGGCATTGATTCGGCTGACAGTATCAGCAGAGCAATGGCGGCAAGTACAACAACCAGGAGATTCGCTTGGTTGAGAAAGTCTGGTTTTGCCCCAGATGTGCAAGCCAGGCTCTTGAACACCCATTCGATGGCTCTTCATTGTTCGGGAAAAAGGCTGATGACAGTTTAGAAAAACTGCAAACATCAAAAACAGCAGCAAAATCCCTAGGCGCTGCAATCCGTCAGACACCTTTTCGTCCCACAGGAACCTCTGCGAGGGGCAAGTCCTTTCGCTTCTACTCCACATTCGGAAGAGGTAGAGGACGACCGGCTCAAAGGGGACAAAGAAGAACTACCCGAGGTGGACGGGGTAGATATTCAAAAGCCGCAGCAACAGCAGGTGCCTCTTTACCATCGGCATCTGCATCAGCCGCCCCAAAACCACTCTGAGGACTTCCCTCACAGGACACCTGTAGGAGGCAGGTTAACTCAACATCTGGCGGAATGGCAGGCTATCACGTCAGATGCTTGGGCATTGGAAACAGTTGCCCAAGGTTACTGCCTGACTCTCCTACGCATACCTCAGAGTCATCCACCGGTGATCAGCTCTCAGAAAGCTCCAGATCCGCTCCTCTTGCAGGAAATTTTGGACCTGCTAGAGAAAGGTGCCATAGAACCGGTACCTGTAGCGGAGAGGAACAAGGGCTGGTACTCCCCTTACTTTCTCATTCCAAAGAAAGACGGAGGACTGAGACCCATCTTGGACTTGCGAGAATTGAACAAATTCCTCAGGAAAGACAAATTCAAGATGGTAACTCTTTTTCAGATCCTTCAGGCCCTTCAGTTCCAGGACTGGTTGATATCTCTGGACCTTCAGGAACCTTATTTCCATGTGCCTATCCATCTCAAACACAGGAAATACCCGAGGTTTGCAATTGGCAACTCTCATTATCAATTTCGAGTGCTGCCATTTGGGCTGACCTCCGCCCGAGGGTCTTCACCAAGTTAATGTCGGTAGTGGCGGCAAGTCTAAGGAGGGAAGGGATTCACGTCTACCCCTACCTGGACGATTGGTTGATCAGGGCTGTATCTTCGGAACAAGCTCAGATCCAGCTAAATCACGTTTGCCACTCCCTTCACAGACTGGGCTTCTCCCTCAATTTAAAGAAGTCACAAATGATACCATCGCAGAGACTCCAGTTCATCGGAGCGATCCTGGACACTTCCCTGGGAAAAGCCTCGCCACCAGAGGTGAGGGCTCAAGATATTCTACAGATGGTTACCAAGTTCCAAAATGCCCAACGTCTCCCAGCCTTCGACTTTTTGAGGTTGCTAGGCCTCATGGCATCCTGCATTTTCCTAGTGCCAGAGGCTCGCCTGAGAATGAGATCCCTCCAGTGGGCACTGAGGACTCAGTGGTCACAATTCTCAGGAAGAATGACAGATCTTCTTCAGGTTCCCGACAGGGTGGCTCGAGACCTTCAGTGGTGGGCCTGTCAGGAGAACATTCTGAAAGGAGAACAGTTTTGGCAACCCTGGCCGGAGATAACAGTAGTCACGGATGCCTCACTCACGGGGTGGGGAGCCCATGCCAACGACTTGACCATCAGCGGTCGTTGGTCTCCATCGGAGTCCAGACTACATATCAACCTGTTAGAACTGAGGGCCATCAGACTTGCGCTGAAGGCGTTCCTGCCAGCTGTACAGGGGAAGAATGTCCTGATAATGACGGACAACACAGAGGCCATGCATTACCTCAACAAAAGAGGAGGTGTAGGATCACTACCCCTGTGCAGAGAGGCGATGCAGCTCTGGTTTTGGGCAATCCAAGAAAGAATCTCTCTATCGGCAGTTCACCTTGCCGGAGAGAACTTGACAGCGGACGCTCTGAGCAGGCAGAGCACAGTCTCCCACGAGTGGGAACTAGCTCAGGAAGTCCTTGAAGAGATCTTCGCCCTTTGGGGAACCCCTCAGGTGGATCTGTTCGCCACCAGTGTCAACAGGAAGTGCGATCTGTTCTGGTCAAGGGAATTTCCCCCGAGAGGAGCTCTGGGAGACGCGTTCATAGTGGACTGGGAGTTTCCGCTTCTGTACGCGTTCCCACCGGTCCCTGCCATTCCTCAAATGATCAGGAGGTTGAGAAGATTCCCGAAAACCATGATCCTAATTGCTCCGGATTGGGCCAGGAGAACGTGGTACCTGGACCTTCTAGACTTGTCCATCTGCCCTCCAATTCGGCTTCCACTCAGAGAGAACCTACTCTCACAGAAGGGAGGTCAGGTTCTCCATCCAGACATCAAAACCCTCAACCTTCACGCTTGGCTTCTGAAAGGCTGAGGTACAAGGTGAGGGACCTCCCTGATGATGTTATGGAGGTGTTGCTTTCGGCAAGGAGGCCAGCAACAAAGTCTTTATACCGCTGCCGTTGGAACAGATTTTGCAGCTGGTGTAGAGAAAAGAATATTGACCCCTTTTCATGTGGTACACCAATGGTTTTGTCCTTCCTACTCTATTTGGCGAATTCAGGCCTTCAAGTTGGCACCATTAAGGGCTATCTCGCAGCGCTATCCATCTTTAAGCGCACTGCGGAAGAACCATTCTATTTCAAGTTACCCTTGGTAATACAGTTTCTAAAGGGGTTAACCAACGTTTATCCCCCAAGACCATTCCAGGTTCCCCTATGGGATTTAAACTTAGTCCTAACTTTCCTGATGGGCACACCTTTCGAACCTCTCCATTCTTGTTCGTTAAGATTTCTTACCCTTAAAACTGTTTTATTAATAGCACTTACATCTGCTAGAAGGGTGAGCGAGTTACAAGCTCTTTCTTGTAAACCCCCTCATACAGTCTTTCACAAAAACAAAGTTGTCCTGCAAGTGAAGCCTAATTTCCTCCCAAAGGTGGTTTCTGAATTCCATATCACTCAGAAGATTACCCTGCCATCTTTCTATCCTCCTCCTCATCCGGGGAAAGAGGAAGAGAGGTTACACAGGCTGGACCCTAGAAGGGCTTTAAGTTTTTACATCAGTAGACTGGCCAGGATAAGACAAGCAGACCAGCTGTTTGTAGGCTACACAGGTCACAAGCTGGGGTTACCAATAACTAAGCAGACCATTTCCAGATGGATCATTCTAGCCATTTTGGAATGTTATAAAGTGGCAGGAAAAGAGCCCCCTCAAAACCTTAGGGCTCATTCGACCAGAGGTATTGCAGCTTCATCAGCCCTCAAAAGAGGAGTGCCGGTTAAAGACATTAGTGCGGCCGCCACATGGTCGTCCGTCCATACCTTTACACGATTTTACAACTTGGATTCCTCCTCCAGTCAAGAGACTAGGTTTGGAAGGGCTGTATTGCACTCTATTCATCAATAGAAGGCAGCATGAAGTCAGTACTCCCACCTCCAATAATAGAATACTGCTATGGGAGCCTATCTAAGATAAGGAATACGTCGGAGGACACAGTCCCTTCGAAGAACAAGTTACTTCTTACCTTGTAACGTTCTTTCGATGGGATGTTCCTCCGACGTATTCCTTATCGACCCTCCCATCCATCCCCGCAGTTCTACTTCCCTTGTTGTTGCAGTTTACTCTCCTTCAGGGTGATTAGTCTAGTCCAGACAGAAATACTGTGGGCTACAAAAACGGAACTGAGCAACGGACGCTGCGCGCGGCCTTTATAGGCAGGATGACGTTGACGTCGATACGGCGGCTGTCGAGGGACATCGACTCGGCGGATGTCGACGCGCAGCGCCCTCTAGAGAAAAGTTTTCCGAGGCCAGCAGAGCTGGAAGGAGATATCTAAGATAAGGAATACGTCGGAGGAACATCCCATCGAAAGAACGTTACAAGGTAAGAAGTAACTTGTTCTTCTCCTTTACACACTTTCCTAATTTGGTCTCAAAGGTTCTGTTCTTAACTGGTTTTCCTCCTACCTTTCCAACCGCTCCTTTGCTGTCTCCTGAGACGGCTGTTCTTCCCCTACTCACTCTCTCGATTTTGGTGTTCCCCAAGGCGCTGTACTTGGCCCCTTCCTCTTCACACTTTACACCTCACTTCTTGCCACTATCATCTCTTCCTTTGGTATCTCGCACCACTTTTATGCTGATGATTCCCAGCTTTCCCTTTCCTTCTCTTCCTTTACTCCTGACATTCATCTTAAACTCTCTTCCTGTCTCACTGCAATCAAAACGTGGATATCCTCTCACTTTCTCACACTAAACTCTGACAAAACTGAAATGTTATTCTTTCCTTCCAACACTCTCCCCCCCATTCCATCCTCTTATCCCCCACTCATCTCCCCATCTCTGCCTCTGCCCGCAATCTTGGCCTCCACTTTGATTCTAACCTCTCCTTTACCCACCATATTTATCTCACCTCCCGCGCCTGTCGCTACCATCTTTATAATGTTCGTAAAATCCGTTCCTCTCTCACCTTCCACGTCACCAAGCACTTAATTTCCTCCATTATTTTTTCCCATCTCTTCTACTGCTCAGGTCTACTCTTCGGCCTCAAAGCCTCCCATCTTGCCCCCCTCAAATCCCTCTACCACTCTGCTATCCGCACTCTCTGCTCCCTCTCTCCTTATGACTCCATCTCCTCCTCTCTCTCCTCACTTGGCTAGCTTTCCTTTCACTCTCAACTTAAATGTAACTTCCTCTGCCTTGTCTTTAAATCTCTTCACGATCTTGCCCCTCGCTACCTCTCCTCCCTCCTCTCTTTCTACTCTCCCCCTCGCCCCCTCCGTTCTGCCGACCTTTTCCTTCTCTCTGTCCCCCCCTTCCTTGTGCTCCTTCTCGCTTACGCTCCTTTCAGCGCCTTGACCCACTTCATTGGAACTCCTTACCTCTCCTTATCCATTCCATCTCCTCATACTCTTCCTTCCACTCCTCCTTAAAATCCCACCTTCTTCAATCCCCCTCTTGACTACCATTCTCCTCTTTCTCCCCTGATACTCCCCTTCCTGGTTTCCTCCTAATTAAATCAGCAAATTGTTTTACTTACTGTTCTTGTTTATTTGAATCATGAATTCTATTCTACTTCTTTGTATTCTTGTTGTTTAATGTAAAGCGCTTTGGGGTAAAGTGCTATATAAAAGTTAATAAATACAAATACAAAAACCATGACCAAGATCATCAGCACTCACTCTGGCAGGTCTCACAATGACTTTGATGATCAGCATTCATTTGGGCAGGTCTCACCACGACTTGGCCTTTCAGCATTCACTTTGGGAGGACTCACCATGACCTGGATTATCAACGTTAATTTAGGCAGGTCTCACTGCAAATTGCCTTTTCAGCATTCATAAGGGCAGGTTTTACCACAACGTGAATTATCAACATTCATTTGGCAGGTCCCACCATGATTTGGCTTTTCAGCATTCATTTGGGTAGTTCTCACCATGACCCGGATTTTCAGAATTCATTTGCGCAGGTTTTACCACAACGTGAATTATCAACATTCATTTGGGCAGGTCTCACCATGACCCGGATTCCCAGGATTCCTTTGGGCATGTCTCACCATGATGTGAGTGGTCAACATTCACTTGGGCAGGTCTCACAATAACCTGGATTATAAGCATTCACTTGTGCAGGCCTCGCAATGACCTTTATTATCAGCATTAACTTGGGGAGGTCTCGCAATGAACTGGATTATCAGCATTCACCTGGGGTGTCTCGCAATGACCTGGATTATCAGAATTCACCTGGGGAGGTCTCACAATGACCTGGATTATCAGCATTCACTTGGGCAGGTCTCACAATGACCTGGATTATAAGCATTCACTTGTGCAGGCCTCGCAATGACCTTTATTATCAGCATTAACTTGGGGAGGTCTCGCAATGAACTGGATTATCAGCATTCACCTGGGGGTGCCTCGCAATGACCTGGATTATCAGCATTCACCTGGGGAGGTCTCACAATGACCTGGATTATCAGCATTCACTTGGGCAGGTCTCATAATGACCTTGACGATCAGCATTCACTTGGGCAGGGCTCACCATGACCTGGATTATGAACATTAATTTAGGCAGGTCTCACTGCAACTTGGCCTTTCGTCATTCATTTGCCCACGTTTTACCACAAAGTGAATTATCAACATTCATTTTGGCAGGTCTCACCATGATTTGGCTTTTCAGCATTCATTTGGGCAGGTTTGACCATAATGTGAATTATCAACATTCATTTTGGCAGGTCTCAGCTTGATCTGGGTGATCAACATTCACTTGGGCAGGTCTCACAATGACCTGGATTATTTGCATTCACTTGGGCAGGTCTCACAATGACCTGGATTATCAACATTAATTTAGCCATGTCTCACTGCAACTTGGCTTTTCAGCATTCATTTGGGCAGGTTTTACCACAATGTGAATTATCAACATTCATTTGGGCAGGTCTCACCATGACCTGGATTCTCAGGATTCCTTTGGGCAGGCCTCGCAATGACCTTGATTATCAGCATTCACTTGGGCAGGTCTCACAATGACCTGGATTATAAACATTCACTTGGGCAGGTCTCGCAATGACCTGGATTATCAGCATTCACCTGGGGATGTCTCACAATGACCTTGATGATCAGCATTCACTTGGGCAGGTCTCACAATGACCTGGATTATAAACATTCACTTGGGCAGGTCTCGCAATGACCTGGATTATCAGCATTCACCTGGGGATGTCTCACAATGACCTGGATTATCAGCATTCATTTGGGCAGGTGTCACAATGACCTGGATTATAAACATTCACTTGGGCAGGTCTCGCAATGACCTGGATTATCAGCATTCACCTGGGGATGTCTCACAATGACCTGGATTATCAGCATTCACTTGGGCAGGTCTCACAATGACCTGGATTATAAGCATTCACTTGCGCAGGTCTCGCAATGACCTGGATTATCAGCATTCACCTGGGGATGTCTCACAATGACCTGGATTATCAGCATTCATTTAGGCAGGTCTCGCCACGACTTGGCTATTCAGCATTCATTTGGCAGGACTCTGCTTGATCTGGGTGGTCAACATTCACTTGGACAGGCCTCACAATTACCTGGATAATCAGCATTCACCTGAGGAGGCCTCACAATGACCTGGGTAATTAGCATTCACTTGGGCAGGTATCACAATGACCTGGATTATAAGCATTCACTTGGGCAGGTCGCACAATGATCTGGATTATAAGCATTTATTTGGGCAGGTCTCGCAATGACCTTGATTATCAGCATTCACTTGGGCAGGTCTCACAATGACCTGGTGAATATACATTCACTTGGGCAGGTCTCGCAATGACCTGGATTATCAGCATTCACTTGGGGAGGTCTCACAAACACCTGGATTATAAGCATTCATTTGGGCAGGTCTCACAATGACCTGGATTATCAGCACTCACCTGGGGAGATCTCGCAATGACCTGGATTATCAACATTCACTTGGGCAGGTCTCACAATGACCTGGATTATAAACATTCACTTGGGCAGGTCTCGCAATGATCTGGATTATCAGCATTCACTTGGGGAGGTCTCACAAACACCTGGATTATAAACATTCATTTGGGCAGGTCTCACAATGACCTGGATTATCAGCACTCACCTGGGGAGATCTCGCAATGACCTGGATTATCAGCATTCATCTGGGCAGGTCTCACAATGACCTGGATTATCAGCATTCATCTGGGCAGGTCTCACATTGACCTGGAGTATCAGCATTCATTTAGGCAGGTCTCAACACGACTTGGCTTTTCAGCATTCATTTGGGCAGGTTTTACCACAATGTGAATGATCAACATTCATTTTGTCAGGTCTCAGCTTGATCTGGGTGGTCTACATTCACTTAGGCTGGTCTCACAATGACCTGGATTATCAGAATTCATTTGGGCAGGTCTTACACTGCCCTGGAGTATCAACATTCACTTGGGCAGGTCTCACAATGACCTGGTTTATAAGCATTCACTTGGGCAGGTCTCACAATGATCTGGATTATAAGCATTTATTTGGGCAAGTCTCGCAATGACCTTGATTATCAGCATTCACTTGGGCAGGTCTCACAATGACCTGGATTATAAACATTCACTTGGGCAGGTCTCGCAATGACCTGGATTATCAGCATTCACTTGGGGAAGTCTCACAAACACCTGGATTATCAGCATTCATTTGGGCAGGTCTCACAATGACCTGGATCATCAGCACTCACCTGGGGAGATCTCGCAATGACCTGGATTATCAGCATTCATCTGGGCATGTCTCACAATGACCTAGAGTATCAGCATTCATTTAGGCAGGTCTCAACACGACTTGGCTTTTCAGCATTCATTTGGGCAGGTTTTACCACAATTTGAATGATCAACATTCATTTTATCAGGTGTTAGCTTGATCTGGGTGGTCAACATTCACTTGGGCTGGTCTCACAATGACTTGAATTATCAGCATTCATTTGGGCAGGTCTCGCAATGACCTTGATGATCATCATTCACTTAGAACGGTCTCGGCACGACTTGGCTTTTCAGCATTCACTTGGGCAGGGCTCACCATGACCTGGATTATCAACATTAATTTAGGCAGTTCCCACTTCAACTTGACTTTTCAGCATTCATTTGGACAGGTTTTACCACACTGTCAATTATCAACATTCATTTGGGCAGGTCTCATCATGATTTGGCTTTTCAGTATTCATTTGGGCAGGCCTCACCATAACCTGGATTATCAGCATTCACTTGGGCAGGTCTCACAATGACTTGAATTATCAGCATTCATTTGGGCGGGTCTCACAATGACCCGTATTATCAGCATTCACTTGGGCAGGTCTTACAATGACTTGGATTATCAGCATTTATTTGGGCAGGTCTCGCAATGACCTGGATTATCAGCATTCACCTTGGCAGGTCTCGCAATGACCTGGATGATCAGCATTCACTTGGGCAGGTCTCAAAATGACTTGGATGATCAGCATTAATTTGGTCAGGTCTCACAATGACCTGGATTATCAGCATTCACCTCGGCAGATCTCACAATGACCTGGATTATCAGCATTCTCTTGGGCAGCTGTCACAATGACCTGGATTATCAGCATTCACTTTAGCAGGTCTCACAATGACCTGGATTGTCAACATTCACTTGGGCAGGTCTCACAGTGATCTGGATTATTAGCACGCTCTTAGGCAGGTCTCACAATGATCTAGAATATCTCTCAGGTAGGTCTCACAATGACCCTGATTATCAGCATTCACTTGGGCAAGTCTTACTATGACCTGGATTATCATCATTTATTTGGACAGGTCTCACTATGACCTGGATTATCAGCATTTACTCAGGCAGTTCTCACCATGACCTGGATTATCAGCATTCATTTGGACAGGTCTCACAATGACCTGGATAATCAGTATTTATTTTGCCAGGTGTCACTAAGACCTTGATTATCAAAATGCACTTAGGCAGGTTTTACCACAAAGTGAATTATCAACATTCACTTGGGCAGGTCTCACCAGGATGTGGGTGGTCAACATTCACTTGGGCAGCTCTCACCATGACCTGGATTCTCAGGATTCCTTTGGGCAGGTCTCACCATGAGGTGGCTGGTCAGCATTCACTCTGGCTGGTTTTACTATGACCTGGATTATCAGCATTTGAACGGCAGGTCTTACTATGACCTGGATTCTCAACATTCATTAAGACAGGTCTCACCACAACATGGCTTTTCAGCATTCATTTGGGCAGGTCTTACCACAGCGTAAATGAACGACATTCACCGGGGCAGGTCTCGCCATGATGTGGGTGGTCAACATTCACTTTGGCGGGTTTCACAATGACCTGGATTAGCAGCATTCACTGTGGCAGGTCTCACAATGACCTTGATGATCAGCATTCATGTGGCCAGATCTCACAATGACCTGGATGATCAGCATTCACTTGGGCAGGTCTCACAATGACCTGGATTATAAACATTCACTTGGGCAGGTCTCGCAATGACCTGGATTATCAGCATTCACCTGGGGATGTCTCACAATGACCTGGATTATCAGCATTCATTTGGGCAGGTGTCACAATGACCTGGATTATAAACATTCACTTGGGCAGGTCTCGCAATGACCTGGATTATCAGCATTCACCTGGGGATGTCTCACAATGACCTGGATTATCAGCATTCACTTGGGCAGGTCTCACAATGACCTGGATTATAAGCATTCACTTGCGCAGGTCTCGCAATGACCTGGATTATCAGCATTCACCTGGGGATGTCTCACAATGACCTGGATTATCAGCATTCATTTAGGCAGGTCTCGCCACGACTTGGCTATTCAGCATTCATTTGGCAGGACTCTGCTTGATCTGGGTGGTCAACATTCACTTGGACAGGCCTCACAATTACCTGGATAATCAGCATTCACCTGAGGAGGCCTCACAATGACCTGGGTAATTAGCATTCACTTGGGCAGGTATCACAATGACCTGGATTATAAGCATTCACTTGGGCAGGTCGCACAATGATCTGGATTATAAGCATTTATTTGGGCAGGTCTCGCAATGACCTTGATTATCAGCATTCACTTGGGCAGGTCTCACAATGACCTGGTGAATATACATTCACTTGGGCAGGTCTCGCAATGACCTGGATTATCAGCATTCACTTGGGGAGGTCTCACAAACACCTGGATTATAAGCATTCATTTGGGCAGGTCTCACAATGACCTGGATTATCAGCACTCACCTGGGGAGATCTCGCAATGACCTGGATTATCAACATTCACTTGGGCAGGTCTCACAATGACCTGGATTATAAACATTCACTTGGGCAGGTCTCGCAATGATCTGGATTATCAGCATTCACTTGGGGAGGTCTCACAAACACCTGGATTATAAACATTCATTTGGGCAGGTCTCACAATGACCTGGATTATCAGCACTCACCTGGGGAGATCTCGCAATGACCTGGATTATCAGCATTCATCTGGGCAGGTCTCACAATGACCTGGATTATCAGCATTCATCTGGGCAGGTCTCACATTGACCTGGAGTATCAGCATTCATTTAGGCAGGTCTCAACACGACTTGGCTTTTCAGCATTCATTTGGGCAGGTTTTACCACAATGTGAATGATCAACATTCATTTTGTCAGGTCTCAGCTTGATCTGGGTGGTCTACATTCACTTAGGCTGGTCTCACAATGACCTGGATTATCAGAATTCATTTGGGCAGGTCTTACACTGCCCTGGAGTATCAACATTCACTTGGGCAGGTCTCACAATGACCTGGTTTATAAGCATTCACTTGGGCAGGTCTCACAATGATCTGGATTATAAGCATTTATTTGGGCAAGTCTCGCAATGACCTTGATTATCAGCATTCACTTGGGCAGGTCTCACAATGACCTGGATTATAAACATTCACTTGGGCAGGTCTCGCAATGACCTGGATTATCAGCATTCACTTGGGGAAGTCTCACAAACACCTGGATTATCAGCATTCATTTGGGCAGGTCTCACAATGACCTGGATCATCAGCACTCACCTGGGGAGATCTCGCAATGACCTGGATTATCAGCATTCATCTGGGCATGTCTCACAATGACCTAGAGTATCAGCATTCATTTAGGCAGGTCTCAACACGACTTGGCTTTTCAGCATTCATTTGGGCAGGTTTTACCACAATTTGAATGATCAACATTCATTTTATCAGGTGTTAGCTTGATCTGGGTGGTCAACATTCACTTGGGCTGGTCTCACAATGACTTGAATTATCAGCATTCATTTGGGCAGGTCTCGCAATGACCTTGATGATCATCATTCACTTAGAACGGTCTCGGCACGACTTGGCTTTTCAGCATTCACTTGGGCAGGGCTCACCATGACCTGGATTATCAACATTAATTTAGGCAGTTCCCACTTCAACTTGACTTTTCAGCATTCATTTGGACAGGTTTTACCACACTGTCAATTATCAACATTCATTTGGGCAGGTCTCATCATGATTTGGCTTTTCAGTATTCATTTGGGCAGGCCTCACCATAACCTGGATTATCAGCATTCACTTGGGCAGGTCTCACAATGACTTGAATTATCAGCATTCATTTGGGCGGGTCTCACAATGACCCGTATTATCAGCATTCACTTGGGCAGGTCTTACAATGACTTGGATTATCAGCATTTATTTGGGCAGGTCTCGCAATGACCTGGATTATCAGCATTCACCTTGGCAGGTCTCGCAATGACCTGGATGATCAGCATTCACTTGGGCAGGTCTCAAAATGACTTGGATGATCAGCATTAATTTGGTCAGGTCTCACAATGACCTGGATTATCAGCATTCACCTCGGCAGATCTCACAATGACCTGGATTATCAGCATTCTCTTGGGCAGCTGTCACAATGACCTGGATTATCAGCATTCACTTTAGCAGGTCTCACAATGACCTGGATTGTCAACATTCACTTGGGCAGGTCTCACAGTGATCTGGATTATTAGCACGCTCTTAGGCAGGTCTCACAATGATCTAGAATATCTCTCAGGTAGGTCTCACAATGACCCTGATTATCAGCATTCACTTGGGCAAGTCTTACTATGACCTGGATTATCATCATTTATTTGGACAGGTCTCACTATGACCTGGATTATCAGCATTTACTCAGGCAGTTCTCACCATGACCTGGATTATCAGCATTCATTTGGACAGGTCTCACAATGACCTGGATAATCAGTATTTATTTTGCCAGGTGTCACTAAGACCTTGATTATCAAAATGCACTTAGGCAGGTTTTACCACAAAGTGAATTATCAACATTCACTTGGGCAGGTCTCACCAGGATGTGGGTGGTCAACATTCACTTGGGCAGCTCTCACCATGACCTGGATTCTCAGGATTCCTTTGGGCAGGTCTCACCATGAGGTGGCTGGTCAGCATTCACTCTGGCTGGTTTTACTATGACCTGGATTATCAGCATTTGAACGGCAGGTCTTACTATGACCTGGATTCTCAACATTCATTAAGACAGGTCTCACCACAACATGGCTTTTCAGCATTCATTTGGGCAGGTCTTACCACAGCGTAAATGAACGACATTCACCGGGGCAGGTCTCGCCATGATGTGGGTGGTCAACATTCACTTTGGCGGGTTTCACAATGACCTGGATTAGCAGCATTCACTGTGGCAGGTCTCACAATGACCTTGATGATCAGCATTCATGTGGCCAGATCTCACAATGACCTGGATTATCAGCATTCACTTGAGCAGGTCTCGCCACGACTTGGCTTTTCAGCATTCAATTGGGCAGGTCTCACAATGACCTGGATTATCAGCATTAATTTGGACAGGCCTCACCATGACCTGGATTCTCAGGATTCCTTTGGGCAGGTCTCACGATGATGTGGGTGGTCAACATTCACTTGGGCGGGTTTAACAATGACTTGTTTTATCAGCATTCATTTGGGCCGATCTCACATTGACCTTGATTATCAGCATTCATTTGGGCAGGTCTTGCAATGAGCCGTATTATAAGCATTCAGTTGGGCAGGTCTCACAATGACTTGGAGTATCAGCATTCATTTAGGCAGGTCTCAACATGACTTGGCTTTTCAGCATTCATTTGGGCAGGTTTTACCACAATGTGAATGATCAACATTCATTTTGTCAGGTCTCAGCTTGATCTGGGTGGTCTACATTCACTTGGGCTGGACTCACAATGAGCTGGATTATCAGAATTCATTTGGGCAGGTCTCACAATGTCCTGGAGTATCAACATTCACTTGGGCAGGTCTCACAATGACCTGGCTTATAAGCATTCACTTGGGCAGGTCTCACAATGATCTGGATTATAAGCATTTATTTGGGCAAGTCTCGCAATGACCTTGATTATCAGCATTCACTTGGGCAGGTCTCACAATGACCTGGATTATAAACATTCACTTAGGCAGGTCTCGCAATGACCTGGATTATCAGCATTCATTTGGGGAGGTCTCACAAACACCTGGATTATCAGCATTCATTTGGGCAGGTCTCACAATGACCTGGATTATCAGCATTCACCTGGGGATGTCTCACAATGACCTGGATTATCAGCATTCATTTGGGCAGGTCTCACAATGACCTGGATTATAAACATTCACTTGTGCAGGTCTCGCAATGACCTGGATTATCAGCATTCACCTGGGGATGTCTCACAATGACCTGGATTATCAGCATTCACTTGGGCAGGTCTCACAATGACCTGGATTATAAGCATTCACTTGCGCAGGTCTCGCAATGACCTGGATTATCAGCATTCACCTGGGGATGTCTCACAATGACCTGGATTATCAGCATTCATTTAGGCAGGTCTCGCCACGACTTGGCTATTCAGCATTCATTTGGCAGGACTCTGCTTGATCTGGGTGGTCAACATTCACTTGGACAGGCCTCACAATTACCTGGATAATCAGCATTCACCTGAGGAGGCCTCACAATGACCTGGGTAATTAGCATTCACTTGGGCAGGTATCACAATGACCTGGATTATAAGCATTCACTTGGGCAGGTCGCACAATGATCTGGATTATAAGCATTTATTTGGGCAGGTCTCGCAATGACCTTGATTATCAGCATTCACTTGGGCAGGTCTCACAATGACCTGGTGAATATACATTCACTTGGGCAGGTCTCGCAATGACCTGGATTATCAGCATTCACTTGGGGAGGTCTCACAAACACCTGGATTATAAGCATTCATTTGGGCAGGTCTCACAATGACCTGGATTATCAGCACTCACCTGGGGAGATCTCGCAATGACCTGGATTATCAACATTCACTTGGGCAGGTCTCACAATGACCTGGATTATAAACATTCACTTGGGCAGGTTTCGCAATGACCTGGATTATCAGCATTCACTTGGGGAGGTCTCACAAACACCTGGATTATAAACATTCATTTGGGCAGGTCTCACAATGACCTGGATTATCAGCACTCACCTGGGGAGATCTCGCAATGACCTGGATTATCAGCATTCATCTGGGCAGGTCTCACAATGACCTGGATTATCAGCATTCATCTGGGCAGGTCTCACATTGACCTGGAGTATCAGCATTCATTTAGGCAGGTCTCAACACGACTTGGCTTTTCAGCATTCATTTGGGCAGGTTTTACCACAATGTGAATGATCAACATTCATTTTGTCAGGTCTCAGCTTGATCTGGGTGGTCTACATTCACTTAGGCTGGTCTCACAATGACCTGGATTATCAGAATTCATTTGGGCAGGTCTCACACTGCCCTGGAGTATCAACATTCACTTGGGCAGGTCTCACAATGACCTGGTTTATAAGCATTCACTTGGGCAGGTCTCACAATGATCTGGATTATAAGCATTTATTTGGGCAAGTCTCGCAATGACCTTGATTATCAGCATTCACTTGGGCAGGTCTCACAATGACCTGGATTATAAACATTCACTTGGGCAGGTCTCGCAATGACCTGGATTATCAGCATTCACTTGGGGAGGTCTCACAAACACCTGGATTATCAGCATTCATTTGGGCAGGTCTCACAATGACCTGGATCATCAGCACTCACCTGGGGAGATCTCGCAATGACCTGGATTATCAGCATTCATCTGGGCATGTCTCACAATGACCTAGAGTATCAGCATTCATTTAGGCAGGTCTCAACACGACTTGGCTTTTCAGCATTCATTTGGGCAGGTTTTACCACAATTTGAATGATCAACATTCATTTTATCAGGTGTTAGCTTGATCTGGGTGGTCAACATTCACTTGGGCTGGTCTCACAATGACTTGAATTATCAGCATTCATTTGGGCAGGTCTCGCAATGACCTTGATGATCATCATTCACTTAGAACGGTCTCGGCACGACTTGGCTTTTCAGCATTCACTTGGGCAGGGCTCACCATGACCTGGATTATCAACATTAATTTAGGCAGTTCCCACTTCAACTTGACTTTTCAGCATTCATTTGGACAGGTTTACCACACTGTCAATTATCAACATTCATTTGGGCAGGTCTCATCATGATTTGGCTTTTCAGTATTCATTTGGGCAGGCCTCACCATAACCTGGATTATCAGCATTCACTTGGGCAGGTCTCACAATGACTTGAATTATCAGCATTCATTTGGGCGGGTCTCACAATGACCCGTATTATCAGCATTCACTTGGGCAGGTCTTACAATGACTTGGATTATCAGCATTTATTTGGGCAGGTCTCGCAATGACCTGGATTATCAGCATTCACCTTGGCAGGTCTCGCAATGACCTGGATGATCAGCATTCACTTGGGCAGGTCTCAAAATGACTTGGATGATCAGCATTAATTTGGTCAGGTCTCACAATGACCTGGATTATCAGCATTCACCTCGGCAGATCTCACAATGACCTGGATTATCAGCATTCTCTTGGGCAGCTGTCACAATGACCTGGATTATCAGCATTCACTTTAGCAGGTCTCACAATGACCTGGATTGTCAACATTCACTTGGGCAGGTCTCACAGTGATCTGGATTATTAGCACGCTCTTAGGCAGGTCTCACAATGATCTAGAATATCTCTCAGGTAGGTCTCACAATGACCCTGATTATCAGCATTCACTTGGGCAAGTCTTACTATGACCTGGATTATCATCATTTATTTGGACAGGTCTCACTATGACCTGGATTATCAGCATTTACTCAGGCAGTTCTCACCATGACCTGGATTATCAGCATTCATTTGGACAGGTCTCACAATGACCTGGATAATCAGTATTTATTTTGCCAGGTGTCACTAAGACCTTGATTATCAAAATGCACTTAGGCAGGTTTTACCACAAAGTGAATTATCAACATTCACTTGGGCAGGTCTCACCAGGATGTGGGTGGTCAACATTCACTTGGGCAGCTCTCACCATGACCTGGATTCTCAGGATTCCTTTGGGCAGGTCTCACCATGAGGTGGCTGGTCAGCATTCACTCTGGCTGGTCTTACTATGACCTGGATTATCAGCATTTGAACGGCAGGTCTTACTATGACCTGGATTCTCAACATTCATTAAGACAAGTCTCACCACAACATGGCTTTTCAGCATTCATTTGGGCAGGTCTTACCACAGCGTAAATGAACGACATTCACTGGGGCAGGTCTCGCCATGATGTGGGTGGTCAACATTCACTTTGGCGGGTTTCACAATGACCTGGATTAGCAGCATTCACTGTGGCAGGTCTCACAATGACCTTGATGATCAGCATTCATGTGGCCAGATCTCACAATGACCTGGATTATCAGCATTCACTTGAGCAGGTCTCGCCACGACTTGGCTTTTCAGCATTCAATTGGGCAGGTCTCACAATGACCTGGATTATCAGCATTAATTTGGACAGGCCTCACCATGACCTGGATTCTCAGGATTCCTTTGGGCAGGTCTCACGATGATGTGGGTGGTCAACATTCACTTGGGCGGGTTTAACAATGACTTGTTTTATCAGCATTCATTTGGGCCGATCTCACATTGACCTTGATTATCAGCATTCATTTGGGCAGGTCTTGCAATGAGCCGTATTATAAGCATTCAGTTGGGCAGGTCTCACAATGACTTGGAGTATCAGCATTCATTTAGGCAGGTCTCAACATGACTTGGCTTTTCAGCATTCATTTGGGCAGGTTTTACCACAATGTGAATGATCAACATTCATTCTGTCACGTCTCAGCTTGATCTGGGTGGTCTACATTCACTTGGGCTGGACTCACAATGAGCTGGATTATCAGAATTCATTTGGGCAGGTCTCACAATGTCCTGGAGTATCAACATTCACTTGGGCAGGTCTCACAATGACCTGGCTTATAAGCATTCACTTGGGCAGGTCTCACAATGATCTGGATTATAAGCATTTATTTGGGCAAGTCTCGCAATGACCTTGATTATCAGCATTCACTTGGGCAGGTCTCACAATGACCTGGATTATAAACATTCACTTAGGCAGGTCTCGCAATGACCTGGATTATCAGCATTCATTTGGGGAGGTCTCACAAACACCTGGATTATCAGCATTCATTTGGGCAGGTCTCACAATGACCTGGATCATCAGCACTCACCTGGGGAGATCTCGCAATGACCTGGATTATCAGCATTCATCTGGGCAGGTCTCACAATGACCTAGAGTATCAGCATTCATTTAGACAGGTCTCAACACGACTTGGCTTTTCAGCATTCATTTGGGCAGGTTTTACCACAATTTGAATGATCAACATTCATTTTATCAGGTGTTAGCTTGATGTGGGTGGTCAACAATCACTTGGGCTGGTCTCACAATGACTTGAATTATCAGCATTCATTTGGGCAGGTCTCGCAATGACCTTGATGATCATCATTCACTTAGAACGGTCTCGGCACGACTTGGCTTTTCAGCGTTCACTTGGGCAGGGCTCACCATGACCTGGATTATCAACATTAATTTAGGCAGTTCCCACTTCAACTTGACTTTTCAGCATTCATTTGGACAGGTTTTACCACACTGTCAATTATCAACATTCATTTGGGCAGGTCTCATCATGATTTGGCTTTTCAGTATTCATTTGGGCAGGCCTCACCATAACCTGGATTATCAGCATTCACTTGGGCAGGTCTCACAATGACTTGAATTATCAGCATTCATTTGGGCGGGTCTCACAATGACCCGTATTATCAGCAATCACTTGGGCAGGTCTTACAATGACTCGGATTATCAGCATTTATTTGGGCAGGTCTCGCAATGACCTGGATTATCAGCATTCACCTTGGCAGGTCTCGCAATGACCTGGATGATCAGCATTCACTTGGGCAGGTCTCACAATGATCTGGATTATAAGCATTTTTTGGGCAAGTCTCGCAATGACCTTGATTATCAGCATTCACTTGGGCAGGTCTCACAATGACCTGGATTATAAACATTCACTTAGGCAGGTCTCGCAATGACCTGGATTATCAGCATTCATTTGGGGAGGTCTCACAAACACCTGGATTATCAGCATTCATTTGGGCAGGCCTCACAATGACCTGGATTATCAGCATTCACCTGGGGATGTCTCACAATGACCTGGATTATCAGCATTCATTTGGGCAGGTCTCACAATGACCTGGATTATAAACATTCACTTGGGCAGGTCTCGCAATGACCTGGATTATCAGCATTCACCTGGGGATGTCTCACAATGACCTGGATTATCAGCATTCACTTGGGCAGGTCTCACAATGACCTGGATTATAAGCATTCACTTGCGCAGGTCTCGCAATGACCTGGATTATCAGCATTCACCTGGGGATGTCTCACAATGACCTGGATTATCAGCATTCATTTAGGCAGGTCTCGCCACGACTTGGCTATTCAGCATTCATTTGGCAGGACTCTGCTTGATCTGGGTGGTCAACATTCACTTGGACAGGCCTCACAATTACCTGGATAATCAGCATTCACCTGAGGAGGCCTCACAATGACCTGGGTAATTAGCATTCACTTGGGCAGGTATCACAATGACCTGGATTATAAGCATTCACTTGGGCAGGTCGCACAATGATCTGGATTATAAGCATTTATTTGGGCAGGTCTCGCAATGACCTTGATTATCAGCATTCACTTGGGCAGGTCTCACAATGACCTGGTGAATATACATTCACTTGGGCAGGTCTCGCAATGACCTGGATTATCAGCATTCACTTGGGGAGGTCTCACAAACACCTGGATTATAAGCATTCATTTGGGCAGGTCTCACAATGACCTGGATTATCAGCACTCACCTGGGGAGATCTCGCAATGACCTGGATTATCAACATTCACTTGGGCAGGTCTCACAATGACCTGGATTATAAACATTCACTTGGGCAGGTCTCGCAATGACCTGGATTATCAGCATTCACTTGGGGAGGTCTCACAAACACCTGGATTATAAACATTCATTTGGGCAGGTCTCACAATGACCTGGATTATCAGCACTCACCTGGGGAGATCTCGCAATGACCTGGATTATCAGCATTCATCTGGGCAGGTCTCACAATGACCTGGATTATCAGCATTCATCTGGGCAGGTCTCACATTGACCTGGAGTATCAGCATTCATTTAGGCAGGTCTCAACACGACTTGGCTTTTCAGCATTCATTTGGGCAGGTTTTACCACAATGTGAATGATCAACATTCATTTTGTCAGGTCTCAGCTTGATCTGGGTGGTCTACATTCACTTAGGCTGGTCTCACAATGACCTGGATTATCAGAATTCATTTGGGCAGGTCTCACACTGCCCTGGAGTATCAACATTCACTTGGGCAGGTCTCACAATGACCTGGTTTATAAGCATTCACTTGGGCAGGTCTCACAATGATCTGGATTATAAACATTTATTTGGGCAAGTCTCGCAATGACCTTGATTATCAGCATTCACTTGGGCAGGTCTCACAATGACCTGGATTATAAACATTCACTTGGGCAGGTCTCGCAATGACCTGGATTATCAGCATTCACTTGGGGAGGTCTCACAAACACCTGGATTATCAGCATTCATTTGGGCAGGTCTCACAATGACCTGGATCATCAGCACTCACCTGGGGAGATCTCGCAATGACCTGGATTATCAGCATTCATCTGGGCATGTCTCACAATGACCTAGAGTATCAGCATTCATTTAGGCAGGTCTCAACACGACTTGGCTTTTCAGCATTCATTTGGGCAGGTTTTACCACAATTTGAATGATCAACATTCATTTTATCAGGTGTTAGCTTGATCTGGGTGGTCAACATTCACTTGGGCTGGTCTCACAATGACTTGAATTATCAGCATTCATTTGGGCAGGTCTCGCAATGACCTTGATGATCATCATTCACTTAGAACGGTCTCGGCACGACTTGGCTTTTCAGCATTCACTTGGGCAGGGCTCACCATGACCTGGATTATCAACATTAATTTAGGCAGTTCCCACTTCAACTTGACTTTTCAGCATTCATTTGGACAGGTTTTACCACACTGTCAATTATCAACATTCATTTGGGCAGGTCTCATCATGATTTGGCTTTTCAGTATTCATTTGGGCAGGCCTCACCATAACCTGGATTATCAGCATTCACTTGGGCAGGTCTCACAATGACTTGAATTATCAGCATTCATTTGGGCGGGTCTCACAATGACCCGTATTATCAGCATTCACTTGGGCAGGTCTTACAATGACTTGGATTATCAGCATTTATTTGGGCAGGTCTCGCAATGACCTGGATTATCAGCATTCACCTTGGCAGGTCTCGCAATGACCTGGATGATCAGCATTCACTTGGGCAGGTCTCAAAATGACTTGGATGATCAGCATTAATTTGGTCAGGTCTCACAATGACCTGGATTATCAGCATTCACCTCGGCAGATCTCACAATGACCTGGATTATCAGCATTCTCTTGGGCAGCTGTCACAATGACCTGGATTATCAGCATTCACTTTAGCAGGTCTCACAATGACCTGGATTGTCAACATTCACTTGGGCAGGTCTCACAGTGATCTGGATTATTAGCACGCTCTTAGGCAGGTCTCACAATGATCTAGAATATCTCTCAGGTAGGTCTCACAATGACCCTGATTATCAGCATTCACTTGGGCAAGTCTTACTATGACCTGGATTATCATCATTTATTTGGACAGGTCTCACTATGACCTGGATTATCAGCATTTACTCAGGCAGTTCTCACCATGACCTGGATTATCAGCATTCATTTGGACAGGTCTCACAATGACCTGGATAATCAGTATTTATTTTGCCAGGTGTCACTAAGACCTTGATTATCAAAATGCACTTAGGCAGGTTTTACCACAAAGTGAATTATCAACATTCACTTGGGCAGGTCTCACCAGGATGTGGGTGGTCAACATTCACTTGGGCAGCTCTCACCATGACCTGGATTCTCAGGATTCCTTTCGGCAGGTCTCACCATGAGGTGGCTGGTCAGCATTCACTCTGGCTGGTCTTACTATGACCTGGATTATCAGCATTTGAACGGCAGGTCTTACTATGACCTGGATTCTCAACATTCATTAAGACAGGTCTCACCACAACATGGCTTTTCAGCATTCATTTGGGCAGGTCTTACCACAGCGTAAATGAACGACATTCACTGGGGCAGGTCTCGCCATGATGTGGGTGGTCAACATTCACTTTGGCGGGTTTCACAATGACCTGGATTAGCAGCATTCACTGTGGCAGGTCTCACAATGACCTTGATGATCAGCATTCATGTGGCCAGATCTCACAATGACCTGGATTATCAGCATTCACTTGAGCAGGTCTCGCCACGACTTGGCTTTTCAGCATTCAATTGGGCAGGTCTCACAATGACCTGGATTATCAGCATTAATTTGGACAGGCCTCACCATGACCTCGATTCTCAGGATTCCTTTGGGCAGGTCTCACGATGATGTGGGTGGTCAACATTCACTTGGGCGGGTTTAACAATGACTTGTTTTATCAGCATTCATTTGGGCCGATCTCACATTGAACTTGATTATCAGCATTCATTTGGGCAGGTCTTGCAATGAGCCGTATTATAAGCATTCAGTTGGGCAGGTCTCACAATGACTTGGAGTATCAGCATTCATTTAGGCAGGTCTCAACATGACTTGGCTTTTCAGCATTCATTTGGGCAGGTTTTACCACAATGTGAATGATCAACATTCATTTTGTCAGGTCTCAGCTTGATCTGGGTGGTCTACATTCACTTGGGCTGGACTCACAATGAGCTGGATTATCAGAATTCATTTGGGCAGGTCTCACAATGTCCTGGAGTATCAACATTCACTTGGGCAGGTCTCCCAATGACCTGGCTTATAAGCATTCACTTGGGCAGGTCTCACAATGATCTGGATTATAAGCATTTATTTGGGCAAGTCTCGCAATGACCTTGATTATCAGCATTCACTTGGGCAGGTCTCACAATGACCTGGATTA
Source organism: Ambystoma mexicanum (assembly GCF_040938575.1). Lineage (NCBI taxonomy): Eukaryota > Metazoa > Chordata > Amphibia > Caudata > Ambystomatidae > Ambystoma > Ambystoma mexicanum. The sequence goes on along the minus strand of NC_090938.1, from coordinate 798,680,155 downwards.
TAAACATTCACTTAGGCAGGTCTCGCAATGACCTGGATTATCAGCATTCATTTGGGGAGGTCTCACAAACACCTGGATTATCAGCATTCATTTGGGCAGGTCTCACAATGACCTGGATCATCAGCACTCACCTGGGGAGATCTCGCAATGACCTGGATTATCAGCATTCATCTGGGCAGGTCTCACAATGACCTAGAGTATCAGCATTCATTTAGGCAGGTCTCAACACGACTTGGCTTTTCAGCATTCATTTGGGCAGGTTTTACCACAATTTGAATGATCAACATTCATTTTATCAGGTGTTAGCTTGATCAGGGTGGTCAACAATCACTTGGGCTGGTCTCACAATGACTTGAATTATCAGCATTCATTTGGGCAGGTCTCGCAATGACCTTGATGATCATCATTCACTTAGAACGGTCTCGGCACGACTTGGCTTTTCAGCGTTCACTTGGGCAGGGCTCACCATGACCTGGATTATCAACATTAATTTAGGCAGTTCCCACTTCAACTTGACTTTTCAGCATTCATTTGGGCAGGTTTTACCACACTGTCAATTATCAACATTCATTTAGGCAGGTCTCATCATGATTTGGCTTTTCAGTATTCATTTGGGCAGGTTTCACCAGAATGTGAATTATTAACATTCATTTGGGCAGGCCTCACCATAACCTGGATTATCAGCATTCACTTGGGCAGGTCTCACAATGACCCGTATTATCAGCATTCACTTGGGCAGGTCTTACAATGACTTGGATTATCAGCATTTATTTGGGCAGGTCTCGCAATGACCTGGATTATCAGCATTCACCTTGGCAGGTCTCGCAATGACCTGGATGATCAGCATTCACTTGGGCTGGTCTCAAAATGACTTGGATGATCAGCATTCACCTCGGCAGTTCTCACAATGACCTGGATTATCAGCATTCTCTTGGGCAGCTGTCACAATGACTTGGATTATCAGCATTCATTTGGGCAGGTCTTGCAATGACCCGTATTATCAGCATTCAGTTGGGCAGGTCTCACAATGACTTGGATTATCAGCATTCATTTGGGCAGGTCTCGCAATGACCTGGATTATCAGCATTCACCTTGGCAGGTCTCGCAATGACCTGGATGATCAGCATTCACTTGGGCTGGTCTCAAAATGACTTGGATGATCAGCATTCACCTCGGCAGATCTCACAATGACCTGGATTATCAGCATTCATTTGGGCAGGTCTGGCAATGACCCGTATTATCAGCATTCAGTTGGGCAGGTCTCACAATGACTTGGATTATCCACATTCATTTGGGCAGGTCTCACAATGACCTGTATTATCAGAATTCATTTGGGCAGGTCTCACAATGACCTGGAGTATCAGCATTCACCTGGGGAGATCTCACAATGACCTGGATTATCAGCATTCACTTGGGCAGGTCTCACAATGACTTGGATTATCAGCATTCATTTGGGCAGGTTTTACCACAATGTGATTTATCATCATTCACTTGGGCACATCTACCCATGATGTGGGTGGTCAACATTCATTTGGACAGGTCTCACCACGACCTGGCTTTTCAGCATTCATTTGGGCAGGTTTTACCACAATGTGAATTATCAACATTCCCTTGGGCTGGTTTTACCATGACCCGGATTTTCAGAACTCCTTTGGGCAGGTCTACGTGAATTATTAACATTCATTTCGGCAGGTCTCACCATGATTTGGCTTTTCGGCATTCATTTGGGCAGGTTTCACCACAATGTGAATATCACCATTCATATGAGCAGGCCTCACCATGACCTGGATTATCAGCATTCACTTGGGCAGGTCTCGCAATGACCTGGATTATCAGCATTCATTTGGGCAGGCCTCACCATGACTTGGATTCTCAGGATTCCTTTAGGCAGGTCTCACCATGATGTGGGTGGTCAACATTCACTTGGGCAGGTCTCACAATGACCTGGATTATCAGCATTCACTTTAGCAGGTCTCACAATGACCTGGATTGTCAACATTCACTTGGGCAGGTCTCACAATGATCTGGATTATTAGCACGCTCTTAGGCAGGTCTCACAATGATCTAGAATATCTCTCAGGTAGGTCTCACAATGACCCTGATTTTCAGCATTCACTTGGGCAAGTCTCACTATGACCTGGATTATCATCATTTATTTGGACAGGTCTCACTATGACCTGGATTATCAGCATTTACTCAGGCAGTTCTCACCATGACCTGGATTATCAGCATTCATTTGGACAGGTCTCACATTGACCTGGATAATCAGTATTTATTTTGCCAGGTGTCACTAAGACCTTGATTATCAACATTCACTTGGGCAGGTCTCACCAGGATGTGGGTGGCCAACATTCACTTGGGCAGCTCTCACCATGACCTGGATTCTCAGGATTCCTTTGGGCAGGTCTCACCATGAGGTGGCTGGTCAGCATTCACTCTGGCTGGTCTTACTATGACCTGGATTATCAGCATTTGAACGGCAGGTCTTACTATGACCTGGATTCTCAACATTCATTAAGACAGGTCTCACCACAACATGGCTTTTCAGCATTCATTTGGGCAGGTCTTACCACAGCGTGAATGAACGACATTCACTGGGGCAGGTCTCGCCATGATGTGGGTGGTCAACATTCACTTTGGCGGGTTTCACAATTACCTGGATTAGCAGCATTCACTGTGGCAGGTCTCACAATGACCTTGATGATCAGTATTCATGTGGCCAGATCTCACAATGACCTGAATTATCAGCATTCACTTGAGCAGGTCTCGCCACGACTTGGCTTTTCAGCATTCAATTGGGCAGGTCTCACAATGACCTGGATTATCAGCATTAATTTGGACAGGCCTCACCATGACCTGGATTCTCAGGATTCCTTTAAGCAGATCTCACCATGATGTGGTTGGTCAACATTCACTTGGGCAGGTCTCACAATGATCTGGATTATCAGCATTCACTTTAGCAGGTCTCACAATGACCTGGATTGTCAACATTCACTTGGGCAGGTCTCACGATGATGTGGGTGGTCAACATTCACTTTGGGCGGGTTTAACAATGACTTGTTTTATCAGCATTCATTTGGGCCGATCTCACATTGACCTTGATTATCAGCATTCATTTGGGCAGGTCTTGCAATGAGCCGTATTATAAGCTTTCAGTTGGGCAGGTCTCACAATGACTTGGATTATCAGCATTCATTTGGGCAGGTCTTGCAATGAGCCGTAGTATAAGCATTCAGTTGGGCAGGTCTCACAATGACTTGGATTATCAGCATTCATTTGGGCAGGTCTCGCAATGACCTAGATTATCAGCATTCACCTTGGCAGGTCTCACAATGACCTGGAGTATCAGCATTCACCTGTGGAGATCTCACAATGACCTGGAGTATCAGCATTCACCTGGGGAGATCTCACAATGACCTGGAGTATCAGCATTCATTTGGGCAGGTTTTACCACAATGTGAATTATCATCATTCACTTGGGCACGTCTACCCATGATGTGGGTGCCCAACATTCACTCTGGCAGGTCTCATTATGACCTTGATTATCAGCATTTGGATGGGCAGTTATCACTATGTCCTAGATTCTCAACATTCATTTGGACAGGTCTCACAACGACCTGTCTTTTCAGCATTCATTTGGGCAGGTTTTACCACAATGTGAATTATCAACATTCGCTTGGGCTGGTCTTACCATGACCCGGATTTTCAGAACTCCTTTTGGCAGTTCAACGTGAATTATTAACATTAATTTCGGCAGGTCTCACCATGATTTGGCTTTTCAGCATTCATTTGGGCAGGTTCCACCACAATGTGAATATCACCATTCATATGAGCAGGCCTCACCATGACCTGGATTGTCAGCATTCACTTGGGCAGGTCTCGCAATGACCTGGATTATCAGCGTTCTTTTGGGCAGGCCTCACCATGACTTGGATTCTCAGGATTCCTTTAGGCAGGTCTCACCATGATGTGGTTGGCCAACATTCACCTTGGCAGGTCTCACAATGACCTTGATTGTCAACATTCACTTGGGCAGGTCTCACAATGATCTGGATTATTAGCACACTCTTGGGCAGGTCTCACAATGATCTAGAATATCTCTCTGGTAGGTCTCCCAATGACCCTGATTATCAGCATTCACTTGGGCAAGTCTCACTATGACCTGGATTATCATCATTTATTTGGGCAGGTTTCACCACAATGTGAATATCACCATTGATATGAGCAGGCCTCGCCATGACCTGGATTGTCAGCATTCACTTGGGCAGGTCTCGCAATGACCTGGATTATCAGCGTTCTTTTGGGCAGGCCTCACCATGACTTGGATTCTCAGGATTCCTTTAAGCAGATCTCACCATGATGTGGTTGGTCAACATTCACTTGGGCAGGTCTCACAATGACCTGGATTATCAGCATTCACTTTAGCAGGTCTCACAATGACCTGGATTGTCAACATTCACTTGGGCAGGTCTCACAATGATCTGGATTATTAGCACGCTCTTAGGCAGGTCTCACAATGATCTAGAATATCTCTCAGGTAGGTCTCACAATGACCCTGATTATCAGCATTCACTTGGGCAAGTCTCACTATGACCTGGATTATCATAATTTATTTGGACAGGTCTCACTATGACCTGGATTATCAGCATTTACTCAGGCAGTTCTCACCATGACCTGGATTATCATCATTCATTTGGACAGGTCTCACAATGACCTGGATAATCAGTATTTATTTTGCCAGGTGTCACTAAGACCTTGATTATCAAAATGCACTTAGGCAGGTTTTACCACAATGTGAATTATCAACATTCACTTGGGCAGGTCTCACCAGGATGTGGGTGGTCAACATTCACTTGGGCAGCTCTCCCCATGACCTGGATTCTCAAGATTCCTTTGGGTAGATCTCACCATGAGGTGGCTGGTCAGCATTCACTCTGGCTGGTTTTACTATGACCTGGATTATCAGCATTTGAACGGCAGGTCTCACTATGACCTGGATTCTCAACATTCATTAAAACAGGTCTCACCACAACATGGCTTTTCAGCATTCATTTGGGCAGGTCTTACCACAGCGTGAATGAACGACATTCATTGGGGCAGGTCTCGCCATGATGTGGGTGGTCAACATCCACTTTGGCGGGTCTCACAATGACCTGGATTATCAGAATTCACTGTGGCAGGTCTCACAATGACCTTGATTATCAGCATCCATTTGGGCAGGTCTCACAATGACCTGGATTATCAGCATTCACTTGGGCAGGTCTCACAATGACCTGAATTATCATCATTCATTTGTGCAGGTTTTCCCACAATTTGAATGATAAACATTCACTTGGGCAGGTCTCACCATGATGTGGGTGGTCAACATTTACTTGGGCGGGTCTACCATGACCTCGATTCTCAGGATTCCTTTGGGCAGGTCTCACCATGACGTGGGTGGTCAGCATTCACTCTGACAGGTCTCATTATGACCTGGATTATCAGCATTCGCATAGGCTGGCCTCCCTATAACCTGGATTCTCAACATTCATTTGGACAGGTCTCATCATGATGTCAGTGGTTAACATACACTTGGGCGGGTTTCACCATGACCTGGATTTTCAGGATTCCTCTGGGCAGGTCACACCATGATGTGGGTTGTCAGCATTCACTTGGGCAGGTCTCACCATGACTTGGGTTATCATCATTCATTTGAGCAGATCTCACCATAGCCTGGATTATCAGCATTCACTTAGATAGGTATCTTCTTGGACAATTGCCAGTCAGCACACTCTTTTATCAGTGTCTGGGTATTCAGCAGTTTATCCATCAATGTTTCCACCTTGTCCCAAGTAGCGTTCTTGCAGGAAGTGGTGAGTTAAACGCTCTCCTGTTCCCATCCTGCTATGGACTCTACTCCAGCTGCAACTCTCATTGGGCTTAGCCTGTCCTTTTTATAGTGCTTAAAAGTTCTCAGTGGAAACCCTGCAGATTGGTGGGATTCAATATTGTTGTGTCCAATGGCTTGGGATTAGTACACGTCTCTCACCAGTTTGATCTGTGACTTCATAGGTGTTACTCATCATTGCCTCCACTTTGGAAGCTCTTTTGTGAGTGTTATTTCGTTGATAGGGTTCCGCATCTGCAGAAAGCTGGCATGCGACTCTCTACAGAATCTTCTGACGTCTTGATTCGCGGTGGCTCCTTTGCCTCACTCCAATTGTCAGACAAATTCAGGAACTTCTCCCGACAATTTCCACAAACCCTCAATCTGTATTGTTAGAATTGGTGCATTGCCCATGAATGCTTTTTTTGTTTGAAGCAAGCCAGAAGGCCTCATTACATGTCGGGCGGTCCGGAAATAACAGTGGCGGTAAACCCGCCGCCACTGTTAATTCCGGACCGCCGAACCCGACTACTGCAGGCGGGAGGTGATGTTCCCGCCAGTTCTGACCTGGCGGGTTTAACACCGCCCGCCTGCAGGCAGACGTGGAAACACCAGCACCATCACGAGATGGTGCCGGTGTTTCCACTTCCCCATTCCCATTGAGTCCTATGGGACTCAATGGGAATGGGGATTTACCGAATCCCGCCTCCGGAATTCCCAGGACACCAGGGTCGTAATGCCCTGGTATTTCCGGGAGTCACGGAGGCAGAATGGTAATACGAGTCCGGCGGTAACCAGGCGGTTTTACCGCCTCGGTTACCGCCGGACTCGTAATGAGGCCCAGAGTCTTTTTTTATTTTTACTTTATTGAACTTTATTAGTTTTATTGGCAGATTCAATGATCAAATAACTTGAGTCTATCGAGAGAACATCTCTCGTAATAACAACCATAACATTAGAACATACCCTGACTACCTCAATCCCCCCCACCCTACCCTCCCTCCCTCCCATCCTTTACATCAAATCAAGTTCTCGAGCCACAATTATGCACTTCAACGACCCAGTGTTTTCAGGGGCACAATGTCCATCATAATAGTCCACATTTAAATTACAAGTCATTCTTCGTGTAAACGGGCGAGGCAAGACCCTTTGTTTCTTAGCCATTACTTCCTGAACCTCAAGCTAAAGTGTTGCAAAAATCATGCCATTCCATTTCAACAACTCCACCCCTCCATGTAGCGCTGCAGTGATCTTTTCCATCAGGTATACATCCCTTGCTGTACTGACTCACTCCTTTAGCGTAGGAAGGGCCGCCCTTTTCCAGTGTCTGGCCAAGTTTGCGTGGGCTGCCAGCAGGAGGAAGTGGTCCAACCGGGGAAGGGCATACCATGTATTATCTTGTTTCAACAGCCCAAAGAGTACCAACATAGGGTTGAGCTTAAGGTCACCTCCCCATCCCCCCACCTCTTTTATCCACCCAAGACCTCAGACCAGTACATCTGCACTTTAGGGCAGTCCCACCACATGTGCCAATAATCTACTACATCACCGCCCCCATGCCAACATTGGGGGTTCACTGTAGGGAACATTTTAGATAACCGCTTCGGGTCGTATTGCCACTGGTGCAACAGTTTTACTCCATGGAGTTTATATTGGCCGGAGATCGACGTCTTGAAAGCTCTCTGACACATCTGTTGCCAAAGATGTTCCTCTAATTCTATGCCTCTGTCCCTCTCCCATTTGTGAAGCAGTCCCTGCACTGCCTCCCCCTTGGATTCTAGGAGAGTTCCATAAAGACGTGAAATTAGGACCTTCATCTCCCTCTGCCCATCCAGGACTCTTTCCACTGGCGTGAGATCCCTCTGAACCTGTTGCTTCCACTTCTCTGCTGTGAAGCTGCCCTTCAACCTGAGGTAGAGGAACATAGGGAGTATGCCTATGCCCAAGGCATCTTCCAACTCTTGGATGGTCACAAATTGTCTGCCCTTACACAGCTGTCCCACTCTGGAGAGCCCACCCTCAAACCAGTCCTGATACCTCAAGACTTTCTGTATTGCATCTCGTACAATGGGCGCCCATATGTGGCTCAATGGCGAAGCCCACGTGGTGATACCCCTTCTTTCCCCCTGTGCTCGGCACTTCCCAGTGGTCCCCTTCAGGACCCAAAGCCATTCCCCAGTGGCCGGGAGCATATGCTGATTCTCCAGAAATACCCATTGTCTCTCTGAGTCCTCCCTCAGGTGTAGGACTACCGCCCTCAGTTGCGCTGCCCTATAGTATAACCCCAGGTCCGGGAGCACCACACCCCCTTGGTCCTTTGGTAATATTAGTGTTTCATATCCCACCCTGGGTTTCTGGTTCTGCCATAGAAACAACATAATGCGTGACTTTGCTTCCTTCAGGTGTGCCTCCGGGGCACAAATCGGTAACATCTGGAAGAGATACAACACCCTAGGAAGTAGATTCATCTTAATTGCATTGAGCCTCCCCATCCATGACTGCTGTCCCTTGCCCCACGTCACCATTTCGGTGAATAGTTTGTCGAAGAGATGGGGATAGTTAGCTGCACCTAGGTCCTCCCCTGGGCGTACAATATTAATTCCCAGGTATCTCAAACTCTCAAGCTGTATCTGCAGCCCTAAGGACCCAAGCACCCACATCTGGCTGGAGTCACTCAAAGCGATCGGAAAGATCACTGACTTGTCCCGGATTACTTTAAACCCAGAGAACCGCCCATAATCTTCTATGATTGCTAGTGCTGCTGGAACTGAACTAGTAGGAGTCACCAGATGCAGCAATACATCATCTGCGTAAAGTCCCAGCTTGCATTTGCGCTTACCCACTCTAATGCCTTCCACCGGCAGAGCCCTCCTTAACCTCTCTGCCAACACTTCCATTGTTAAAGCAAACAGGAGGGGCGAGAGTGGACAACCATGCCTCGCCCCTCTCTGTAATCCGAATACCTGAAACAATCGCGCATTCATTGTTACTCTCACTGTCAGGGCTGCATAAAGTGCCTGTATCCCTCTCATGATCTGATCCCCCAGCCCATATTTCTGTAAGACCCCCTTCAAGAACCTCCAATCCCCCCGGTCGAAGGCCTTCTCGGCATCAAAGGCTACCAGCACCAGGTTTTCCTCCCTCCTTGCCGCAGCCTCCATCAAATTCAGTATCTTACGTAGAGTATCTGCACCCTGCCTGTCTTGGATAAATCCCACTTGGTCTGAGTGGACCAGCTTAGGCATTATGCTTTCCATACGCGTGGCTAATACCCAAGTGAAAATCTTTGCATCACCATTGAGTAGGGAGATGGGACGGTAGGATGTGCAGCTCTCCGGGTCCCTACCCTCCTTCGGAATTACCGTGATCAGGGCCTTCACAAACTATGGAGGAGCCCTCCCTGTGTCTAGGATGTCATTGAACAACTTGGCGAAGTGCTGTGCTAGCAGCCCTGCGAAGCTCCTGTAGAACCCCACTGTATACCCATCTTCCCCGGGAGCTCTACTCAGCTTCAGTCCTGATATTGCCCTCAGTACCTCCTCCTGTGTCATCGATATCTCCATTCCAGCCCTTTCACTATCCAGTATACTCAGAAGTGGCACGTCTTTCAAATACCTATCTAACTCCCCATCAGTCTCCTCCCCCTCTTGCCCGTAAAGCTGCTCATAGAAGGCGGCAAATTCCTGGACCACCTCCCCCGCCAATGAGTAAAGTTGCCCTGTTGCATCTCTGACCCCTGATACCCATCTCTCTGTTCGTTGACCCCTCAATTTAGCCGCCAACAGGGCGTCCGCCTTATCCACTTTCTCGTAATACCTTTGTTTCAAGAATTGCAGCCTAGCCACCACCTTCCCCCTCTCCAGGTCTCACAACTCCTGTCTTTTCTCCCTTGCTCGCGCCCGGTGCCCCTTTATCCCCTCCTTGTCTTTGCTCCTCAATTTCTCTGCTTGCAACATCCTGATTCTCTTTTTCACTGCCCCTTCTTGTATCGTTCAAACTAAAAATCTCCTCTATCGCTTCCAGCATTACCTTTGCAAAACACACGTCCTTCAGCAGGTTGTCATTGCAACCCCATAGGGAATCATGAGGCCTCAGTCCCGACAGGACAATTATCATCGTGACCATGTCGTGGTCTGACCAACTGACTGGGGAATGTTCACTAAAGGTGACCCTACCAATATCGTTCTCTTTGATAAACCAATAGTCAATCCCGGTTTATGTCCTGTGGACTATGGAGAAGAAGGTATAGCTCCTCTCCGTGGGGTGTCCCACCCTCCATACATCCACCAGCTCCTGGTCACGCATGTAGCCCAGGAGCTCTCCCTCTCTTCGCCCTTCCCCTGCTCATGTCCCTTCTCGCTCCCCACTATGATCCATGGCTCGTTCTGCCCACCTATTGAAATCCCCCCCAAGTAACAATAGGCCTTCCACTTGACTGAGAATTATCCCCATGGCTTCCCGTAGGAACTGTGCCTACCCTGTGTTGGGGCCGTACACCACTGCTGTAGTTAGGCGTGCCCCCTCCAATAAGACCGTGACCAACAGTGCTCTCCCATCCACTCTTTTCCACACCAGAGGGTTCAAGAGCCGCACTCTGCGACCAAGTATGATGCCCACTCCTCCTTTCTTAACCGGTCCCGAGGCCCAGAAACATCTGTCCAACCCGTGCCCCTGCGACACGTTTTTCCTCCCCCCGTCGGAACTGTCTCTTTTGCACCAACAACACGTCCATATCTTTATTCCGCAGTTCCCTCCCCAGCAATGAGCGCTTAGTAGGAGAGTTTAAGCCCTTAATGTTCAAGGTTCCCATCCTATGTGCCTCAGCCCGGCCCATACCATCAACTCTCACTGTTTGGATATGTGTCGCCCTGACCCCACCTCCCCTTAAAGCATAGTGTGGTATCCCCTGGAGTTGGCTGTACCCCTCCCCATCCCTCCCTCCTACCCCCCCTTTACCGCTCTAACAGTAGGTTCTCCTTCCGAGACATCCACCATTTGATGGGCCACCAGGGGTATGTTCTAGTCCAGCCCGTATTTCTGAATAACACTTCATCTCCCTCTACCTCCTAACATTTAAACATTCAAACACAAAGTCCTGTTAAACATTCATAGCCATGTCAATCCTCTATCAACCTCAGGAGTCACCCAAAGTCGTCTGTGTGGGGGTGTTGAGTTTTTTTAACTTCCTGCCACCCAGCATCCTTTTCTTGACGCTTTGTGGGCCTGCCAGACCCCACTGTTCCGCTGATGCCTCTGATGTCCCTTCCCGAACTTTGTTGGAGACTTCTCCGTTGAGGACCTGTAAAACTTGCTGTGCCTCCTGACCACTGGTTGCTCTATAGTCTGCTTCCTCATCTCAAATGACAGCGCGAATGGGTAAGACCAGCTGTATCTTATGCCTTTTTCCGTCAGCCATTGCGTAAGAGGGCGACAGTCTCTGCGCCTGGATAGGGTAAGTCCTGACAGGTCTTGGAACACCCTAATCGTGTCTCCTTCTTATTGGAAACTCTCAAGTCGCTTAGCCTTCTCCAGAACCTCCATCTTTTCCCAGTATCGTAGGAAATGGACCACTATTGATCTAGGGCCCTTTCCTCCCCCATCGCCATCCGGTGTGCCATTTCCAACTGCACCTCTTTCCCTCCTTCCAGGGTGAACACTTGGTTAATCAGTCCTTGCACCTTCCTTCCGACCTCCACCGCTGACTCCCCTTTCAGATCCCTGACCCCAAAGATGCAAAAGTTGTTCCGCGTTCCCTATTTTCCAAGTCGTCGAGCATCAAGATGGTTTCCTCCTCCCTCATTTCAAGGTCTGTCAGGCGCGCCTCGTATTTCATGTCAAGGGGGTCTATCTGCAGGTGGTTGTTTTCCATCCCTTCCATTTTGTCTTCCAGCTTGTCCACTCTACCCTTTAGGTCACATATGAATGTCCGTCCTGATCGCTTTTATTTCTTGGAGAATGTCTTTAAGGTTGTCCCTAGTGAAGGCTGGGGCTGCGTGCCCCCTCCTGTTGCCATCCCTGCCTGGATTGGGTGGCTCTCCTCCTCACTGCCTACTGTGCTTCTACTAAAGCGTTGGAGCGACTGCACTCCCGCCTGGGCTGCTCTTCTGTGACCCGGTCAGCTAGGGTGTTCTTCCAGCTTGGCCCACAACATAGTTCTGCCCGTATCTGTACAATAATGGGCCACCCGAGCCCTCATCTGCTCTGCCGTGTCTCCTGCGTGGGTCTGCCGTCTCCTCTCCCCCGGCCACTAGTTGTCATATGCAACGTATACCAGTTACCGGGCCTAGGCCTTGCTCAGGAGGCCCGAGGTCCTAAGTGTCTCCTTATATTGCACAATGTTTTTCACATTCCTGCGGTCACGCCGCAAAGTCTTTCGCCAGTGTCTTGCTCCACTGATCAGTGGAGTATGTATGTGACTAGGCCAGCTTTGCTCCACCTGCGTGGGTGGGATCTCCTATATCCCTGTTAGGAGTGCCTGCGCCTGGCTATGCAGGGGCTTCATTGCTCCCGTGATTTACAGTCTTTTTCCGGGTATTGCCCTGTTCTGTGCACTTTCACTTCGCAGGCATGTTGTTCCCCACTCCACTACTAGTGTGTCCTGCTTATTCAGCCCCCAGAGCAGGGGAAGTGACTGGCACCGCCTTGGGCCCTGGTTTCTGTGTGAGGGACAACTCTGTGTCACCAGTATATTCCCCAGAGCCTCAGCTTGTAGTATTACCAGAGGTGGATGGCGGGCCTTAATATATGTGCTCTCGTGTGAAGCCCAAGGCAACGGCTGGCTCCACGCGTGGGCAGGTTCCCTTGGTGCCTGTTTTGTGTTTCCCTGCACCCTCCCTGGTGAGCGAGAGCCCCACCCCTGTCACAGACTGCACACAGACACGTCCTTCTAGTTCGGGCTCCCCGGTCGATCTGCGTGGCCGGGAACGCTCCCTTTATTTGTACACGCATCCATCCTCGCCCCACTCCTGCTTCACGTTTACGAAGAAGCAATCGAACGTGGAAGCCAACGTTATGGTGCTGCACAAAGCCGGCAAACCGGCAGATGACTGCGCATCTTACAGGCGATCTCCTTAATCAACCTGGACAATAAAATCCTAGCCAAAATACTTGCATCACGGCTTCTCCCGCTCATGTCGGCTCTGGTGATTGGACACCAAGCCGGATTCATCCCAGGACGTAGCACCACATACGGCATCAGGAGACTGTTCAGGGTCGTTGAGGCCATAGATCCAACGCTACAAGCAATTGCGGTACTGCTCGACGCCGAGAAGGCGTTTGACTCTGTAGAATGGCCATTCATGATGGCAACGCTTAGGCAAATGGGCTTCGGCAATTTCTTTATCAAGTTAGTATCTCTGTTATATAACAACCCACGGTCATATGTCACTCTAGGAAACACTAGATCTACGAGCATATCATTAGAGCGGGGAACACGACAAGGGTGCCCGCTTTCAGCCCTGATATTCGCCCTTATCATGGAACCCCTGGCATCGAGATTACGAGAAAACCACCTGCACCGAGGTCTTAAACTAGGCCCCCACAGGTTGATTGTCTCTCTTTATGCTGATGACGTCGTGTTGTTCGTCAGTGGCCCCCAAGAGAATCTTAACCCTGTAATGCGCGAAGTGATAATATTCGGCCAAATGTCAGGTCTTAAAACGAATCATTCCAAATCAGTAGTATTCCCCTTGACTCCCAATACAACTGAATTTATTAATGATCATGGTTTTAAATGGGAGCACTCAAAGGTGCGCTATTTGGGCATTTATATGTCACGTAACCATCATGAGATCCACAAAGATAATTATGTTGCCACGTTCAACTCTCTGCAGGAACGTATACACAGGTGGAAATCGTTACCACTAACACTATGGGGTAGAACATCCTTGACTAAAATGGTCGTTCTTCCTAAGCTTCTGTATCTATTCGTAAACATCCCACTACTCCTCCCCAAATCCTTTCTCCAGAAAGTCAAGTCGGCAGTCCTGGAGCTAATATGGGCGGGTAAAACGACTCGTGTTGCGTATAACACACTAGTTCTACCAACGTCGAAGGGAGGTCTGGCGCTCCCAGATATAGAAAAATACTATTGGGCGGCCCAGGCTGACTTCCTGAGCTTCTGGTATATAACTCACTTTGTTCGCCCACATGTGCAGGTGGAACGAGCCCTGGCCTCACCCGACTTGCTAAGTGCTGTCATCATAAATCAGATCCCAGTTCCGTATAGCACGCTCAACACAGTCTTGTCTACATACGCAATCTGTAAAAAGGCGGTGGCCAAATATGGTGTGGACGTAAGATTCTCCCCATTATTGCCTATCAGATTTATTCCTGGCATCCCCCTCACAAATTAAAAGGTATTCCTAATATGGGCTGACAAGGTTAATGTCCACTCCTTCGGAGACCTGTTCCCAGAGGGCACCTTTCTAACCCCACAAATGGCCAAAGATAGGGGCGGAGACACTTCCCTGGATGTATTCCTTTACTTTCGACTACGCCACACCTTACACAAAATATTTCCCTCATTTCCCAAACAACCCCCCACGTGGGAGTTACTACATAACACGATTCAGGCGCAGGGGGAGGGGAGGTTAGTCTTGTTGCTATATAAATCCCTGGTGGTCGATATTGGGAAACCCAACCCTAAAACACAGCTGAAATGGGAAACTGCCATTCAGGAGACGATACCCACGGAGGATTGGTCCTATATCCTATGTCAAACTCAAAAGGTTGCACTAAACACTCGCTATAAACTAATACACTTCAATTTTGTACACCAAACATATTATACCCCAGTTAAGAAACACAAGCTTCACCCAGAAACATCGCCCCAATGCGATAGATGCGCGGCGGCCCGTGCGGACTTCCTCCACCTAGCGTTGGACTGCCCTGGAATAAGGCGTTTCTGGAACTTGGTTTTACAAACAAGTGCCGACATCATAGGCGAACAGGTGACCCCACTACCACTGGGGCCCCTACTGGGTCTCACTAAATACCTTCAACCCGCATCACGTAAATTAGCATCCCTTCTTCTGGTGCTGGCCCGAAGGAGGATCGCCATGTCATGGAGCCGAGGCCCACTACCCAAAATTGAAGACTGGAAAAAAGACATAACATACTGCCAGGACGTGGAAAGCAAATTTATAAGAACCCTACCATTGCATGCACGCCCCCCCGACATCTGGGGACCACTCGTCCACCACCACCAGGAAATGTGTGCCTCTTGAAGTGGAGCCAAAGTCTGCATGGACCACCTCCCACGGCTTTGTTCCTCGTGGCATGGTCTCGATCTCAGGCTCTTTTAGCACCGGTGACGCCACCTGGCACCAGACACATGATGCCATAAACTCCTCCACTCTCTTCTCGGGGTCCGGGAACCAGATTTTATGGCGCATGTGTGCTTTGGTCTTGGCCACGCCTTGATGTCCCTGATGGGCCAGCTCAATCATCTGTTGCGTTCTGCTCTGCGGGATCACGATACTCTCCCCTCAACAGTAGGCCAGTCTCTGAGAAGGTCAACTCACCACGTACCCTCCACAGTTGTTCCAGGACTGACTTGGCCTCCTGCGTTCTTACCGCCAGAGAGTCTATCACCATCCTCCATGAGTCCTGCTGGATGGCCGCCTTGAGGATCAGGAAACACACGTACACCACCGACGCCTGTTACAGATCCTTCACAGGTACGGAATTAGGCGTGGCTGCCTCCACCACCAGCCGGACGTGCTCATCAGCTTCATCAGCACACCTGGACTGTACCCCTCCAGTGTCCTCCCGGGGGTTTCTGGAGAGATGGTCTGTGGCATTGTTTCTGGCTGGCCTGTACACAAGTGACACCCCGTATTCCAACAGAGCCAGCATCCAGCGGTCAATCCTCACCGGTGGTTTGGAGGACAAACCTGCCAATATGGGCAACAGTGATTTGTGATCTGTTACCACTGTCACCGGCCTTCCCAGCACGTACAGTCTGTAGTGGCGGCAAACCCACAACACAGCCAGTGCCTCCCGCTCAATTTGGGAGTAGCGCTGCCCCGTATCCGACAGCGCTTTACTAGCGTATGCGACGGGGCGGACCTGCTGATTCGCATCTACTTGGGTCAGCACCGCTCCAAGATCAAACGGGCTGGCGCCCACCACTATCTCCGACTGGAGGGCCAGATCGAAAAAGGCCATAATATCCTCCGCTGTGAGAGCTCCCTTGATGTCATCAAACACCGCCTGTCCAAGCGGTCCCCACTCCCAGGTCACATCTTTCTTGGTGAGGGCCCGCAGGAGCTCATATCGGGAGGCCAGGTTCTTAATGAAGCGGCAACAATACTTGACCATCCCCAGGAAACTCCTAACCTCCAAGACATTCTCAGGGGTGCGGGCCTCTATGATAGCTTTCACTTTGCGCGGGTCTGGCAACACACCTCCCTCTCTGAAGACAAAGCAAAGAATTCAATGGTAGTCTTCGGGAACTCACACTTGTCGCTGTGTAATGTAAGACCCAGTGACTGGAGGCGCTCAAATATCTTTGCCAATTTGACCAGGTGCTCTGCTTCAGACTTGGCAAACACCCAGATATTGCCGCTTATGTTTAGCATGCCCTCCAGATCAGCCAGCGCCCCTCGGATAATGTTCTAAAACATCTCCGCTGTTGAAGACACTCCAAAGCTTAGTCTCTTGTATCGGTATAAGCCACGATGTGTGGTAAAGGTGGTGATATACCTCGATTTAGGATGCAGCACCACTTGATGATATCCGGCACGTAGGTCAGGTTTTGAGAAAAAATGAGCACCCTCGAGCTCTGTGATGATGTCATCTATGGTGGGCGTTAGGTGCCGCTCCCTCTTGAGGGCCTTATTGGGTAAGCGCATGTCGACACATATCAGGACAGAGTCTGGTTTCTTCGATTTTCTAGCAACGACCATTGGTGAAACCCATGTGGTTGGGCCCTCCACCTTCTCAATTATGTCCAGCTTAACTAGGTTGTCCAACTCCTGGTCCACCAGGTCCCAAAGGTGAAATGGAACCCGTCTATGTTTGAGGGCAATGGGCTGAACAGAGTCATCAATATGCAACTTCACCGGCTCACCAGTCATGCGCCCGATCCCCTCAAATAGAGCTGCATACTTTTCTAACAGTACCTGGATGTCTTCCACATAGACTGAATAGGCGAAGCTCACAATACCCAACGCCTCTGCCGCCGCACAGCTCTGCAAGGTATTGATGCTGACCAGCATGACGTAGAACCGGCCTCTTATCGCTGACACGCCGTGTTTCACCTCCGCGACGAATGCACCATCCAGCGGAATTGGCTCAGTGCCCCCAAAGGTAAATATGTGCGCCTTTGGTGTTGTCAGGCTGGGCGGACATACCATGGCGTCGTAGTGTTCTCAGGCCATGACATTCACCGATGCACCAGTGTCCACCAGGACCGGAACAGATGACTCATTTACTTGCACCTGACACCTGGGTTGTTGATTTGTTTTTGCTCTCAGGACGCCTACACTGGAGACATATAAAACTTTCTCTTCTTCTTCTTCCTCTTTGTCATCCAGAGCTGAATTTTCCTCGGCTTGATCGATCTGGGTGACATTCGATGGGCGCTGCTGCTTGAAGAAACCCCCCCTCACTGGACCTCCTGGGACCACCACTGGAAGTGGGGCCCTGCACATCTGGGCGTAATGGTCTGCACCACCACACCTGCCGCAGGACTTTCCCACAGCTGGGCACTCCGCAGGGTGAGGCAGGTCATACACACACTTCGGGCATGAGTTGACTGGGGCCGACCCTCTCTCACGTGGACCACTCCCCGGGCGTCTGGCCCCTCTGCCACGGCCCACTGCACAGATGTCCTCTGTTTTACCGGGGCCTACCCCTGCCTCCATGCGGGATGCACGTAGTTCAGATACCTCTTGGCATCGCCCCAGCTCCAAGATGCGAGGGAGGGTGATGCCCGGTTCCCTCAGGACTTGCCTGCGTAGTTTTCCAGATGCGCACCCCTGGATCAGTTGGTTCCTAATCATTGTCTCTGGATTGTCCCACACACAGCGCACCACCAACCTGCACAGCCTCACATAAAAAGTGTCAAGCATTTCATCGTCCTTCTGGCGAGATGCGCCCAGAATGAACCTCTCATAGTCCGCATTTGCCAGAGGAAGAAAGTAGTCATGGAGGGCATCCTTCGCCACAGCATAGGAGTTGTCACGAGGTTGAAGAGACAGAAACACCTCATGCACCACTGCCCAGCACAGTACAACAGAGTAGCCAGCTTACTATCATCATTTGTCTCCATTGTGGCCCTGAAGTACATTTCAAGTCTCTCCATCCACATCTTCCAGCGGGGACCTAGACTGGACGGTGCACCTCAGATGTCAAACTCAGACATTGGTGGAAGAGCACCTGGAGGTCTCATCTCAGGTGGTTGTTGTGCATCCATTGCAGGGGGCTGCACCGGAGGATGAGCAGCCAGTGCCGGAGGCTGTGCTTGAGGTTGAGCAGCCAATGCAGGGGGCTGTGCTTGAGGTTAAGCAGCCAATGCAGGGGGCTGCGCCTGAGGCTGAGCAGGTAATGCAGGGGGCTGTGCCTGAGGCTGAGCAGGTAATGTAGGGGGCTGCGCCGGAGGCTGAATTGGTGCAGGAGGTTGTTGGGGGGCCGCTTGTCCGTCACCATCCATGGCAGTGAGCGCACAAGCACCTTTCTCAGATCACACAAGGGCTGCAACTCACACCACCTTCCCTGCAGCATTGATGTACCTCCACTTTCCACAGAAGACACACTGCTGAAACATCCACCGATGCCAGGAAAAACTGATGACCCAGTAGAAAAAGTAGTAGTCCAGGGAGCACCCACCAGGAGATGCCACCCACTATGTGCAGTTCACCCACCAATAATTGAGCCAGGTGAGCCCAAGGATCACCCCAGTATCACAGCAGGCTTCCCCTGGATCCTCACCTTACACTCGACGAAATATGATGAAAATTGATGAAATTCCCATCAAAAACCACTTAATGTGATGTTAGCAGCCCTCTGCTCCTAGAGGTTCCAAAAATTGGCCCTGGATGGCCCACCGACACTTCAGGATGAAGGTGCGACCTTACTAGGCCCGGTTTTACAAAACGGCCACCGACCGCATGGTCTACATCCTTCCCTTCGGCATTATCGAACGGTGAAATTTTCATCAAAGGAAAAAAAAAATCACTGCCGGTGTCACAGCCCTGGATGCATTCCCACTTCGCCACCACTGTTGTGTGTTTCCCCGCACCCTCACGGGTGACCGTGAGCCCCACCCCTGTCACAGACTGCACACAGCCACGTCCTTCTAGCTCGGGCTCCCCGGTCGCTCTGTGCAGTCGGGAACGACCCCCTTTATTTGTACTACACGCGGCAGAGTGCAACATCACTCTGCCACGTGCGTGCAGCCCTTAAAGGGGCAGCATCACAGTGCCTCCTCCACCTGCCCTCCCTCTCACCTGGCCTGTCGGAGCTGTGGCGCTTCTCCTCTTGCTTTCCCAATCCAGTTCTGCCCACAATTTGCGAATCGGGGCTCTCTGGCGTGGTCTGGCACCTCTCACGGCCAGCTTCCTCACGTGAATGGCCACTTCCTGACCCCCTCTACATCGGAGGAGAATGACGGTCCACTGGTCTGGATACTACGCGGGCCTCACTTCGGCGTGAAGCACAGCTTCTGGATGCCGGTTATCACAGTGCCTCAGATCGCCGCACCATCAGTGTCTCGGGGGGTGGGTCGCGGCACACTTCTCCTGGCCAAATTAACGTGGGGGGAGCCCTAGAAGCTCTCGTACTACAGAGCTTGGACGGAGCTACAGCATTACGCGGCCATCACGGTCCGTGCCCCTTGTTGGTCTCCCAGAGTTTTTTTTGAATGACTCATTTCTAAGATTTTGTTTTACTCACTTGTAATCTTAGAGAGTTATAGACTTCCAATGCTAAGAGTTTAGAGACTTTTGATGATTTGGTTTTGGTGGTCCATGACAATGGGACTTTGAAGAGGTCAGGTAACCCTGGGGGTTGGGGCTGTGGAAGTCCCTGGCTGAGGGTCCTCGATCTCCCTTGATGGGCTATACTGCTAATTCCTGGGGATGGCAAGACTGTTGCATTTTACTCCTCGGGCAGGCACCTCTTCTAGTGGCTCCAGTGCCTAGCGCCTCATCCCCTTGCATAGTAACATGGGTGTTCAATCAGCCACATTTGACGCATGAAAAAGGATGCAAAAACATAATACCAACTGGGGCACTCAGCTGGGAAATCTGATGTTTCTGATGTTTGTTAAACTGCTTAGAATCACATGCTGTGCATAGTCCGACAGTGGTGACTGCGGAGTATTGCATTTTGTTTTTCGTAGTCGAAAAGGGGACGTCGACATAGGCGTGTCTGTAATACTATCCCTATAGTGACGTGTAGTGTACACAAAATCCCTCACGCGTCGAGGTCTCTCAGATTGTTTTTTTCTCCCCAGAATACTGGTCGCCTTATGCGGAGCATGTAAGAGACATTGCCATTACCATTTATTCGACCCTTGGTCGTTTTTTGTCAGTTATCGTTAAATCCAAACGCCTCCAGCCCTCTCTTCGACGGCTAAGCAACTTCCCCGCCGAGTCAAGATCCTTGACAGCTGTGGTTTTGACCGAGGCGATCCTCAGCGCTGCCGAACACGTGGCCTGGCCTCGCCGGCCTACACAGTAGGGAGAGTGGGGGTTGTTGCGACATTTCTGTTTCCTTTTAGAATGCCTTTCTCTTCTCCAGCACTTTCCTTCGGGGTCATTATCACTTGTTATTGCATCCTCAGCTATGGAGATGACTCCTTTTAGATTTTGCCCTCATTGTAACAGCAAATTCATGTGGAAAGATAAGCATAAGCGGTGTAACCACTGCTTACCCCTCGACCACAACGAGGCAGGCTGTGCAGCCTGTAAACTTATTTGTCCTAAAACTTTAAAGGACCGCAGGGTCAAGAGGTGGGCAGCCTACGCTATGTCGAAGGCTGATTCCTCACCCGCCGCCCGCTGCCGAATGTGATGAGGGGGACAGTTTGTTTGTTTGTTTTATTTATTTGTATAGCGCTCCAGACCCGTGGGTAGAAGGTCGCTTAAGAATATGGTTACAGGCATGAGATATACAATTACATATTACAACAATTTACATGGTACAACAATTTACATAAATACTTGCTATTTTTTGTTCAGTAACCAGCTGATAACATGTTTCGGAAAGGATTCAATAGTTTTAATGTCAAGTGGTAGTGTGTTCCAGAGTTGGGCGGCAAGCACTGTGAAGCTGGCGCTTCCTGCTCTTTTTAGGGCAAATCTAGGCACTACCAGGCATAGGGAGTTGGATGATCTGGTGGTTCTGGTGGCGCTTTTTAAAGTAAATATGTTAGTGAGATATGGTGGGGCTAAGTGATTAAGGGACTTATACGTGAAGCAGATAGTTTTGAGGTCGATTTTTTGCTGTATGGAGAGCCATTTACACGCTTTTCTAGTTGTGGAGATGTGCTCTCGCCTTGGGATGTTGAGTGCTGCGCGTAGAGCATTGTTTTGGAGAACCTGGAGTTTGTTTATTATGGATTGATTGGCTCCTAGGTACAGGCTATTGCAATAGTCCAGTTTGGACTGGATGAGGGCTCTGGCAAGAGTAAGGCAGCTATTGGAAGATAGAAAGGGTCTGCTAGTCCTGATTAGCTTACCCGTGTAGGCAGTAGCTGAGGCGGTCAAGTTAATTTGTTTGGTTAGGTTGATGTTGGCATCAAAGTGGAAGCCTAGGGTTTTCACACTTTTGACAATAGGGATGGTATTGCCGTCTATGGTAATGTTATTGTAGCAAGGACTGAGTTTAGCCAGGTTATTGGGAGAGCCGACCAGGAGAAGCTCCGTCTTCTCATCATTCAGGCAGAGGCCATGGGTGGCCATCCATGCCTGAATGATGGAGAAGATTTCATTAATCCGGGTGACATCCGCATTGTAGTTGCCCGATGATGGTAAGGAGGATCTGGGTGTCATCTGCGTAGTTGGTGTAGGTGACACCCAGACGGTCCAGTTTGTCGAATAGCGGCTTTGTAAATATATTATACAAAGTGGGGGAGACACAGGAGCCTTGTGGGACTCTGCATGCGATAGGGATAGGGTCCGCTGCTGCTGTTGTGGAGAAAGTTTGCATAGTTCTATTCGCCAGGAATGATTGTATCCATGCAGAGGCAGAGGAAGAGAAGTGGGCTGCAATGGATAGGTGGCTGCAGAGGATTTCATGGTCGACTAAATCGGAGGCTGCTGAGAGGTCTAAGAGAAGTAGGATTGCAGCATTGCCTTTGTCTTTGATTTCATCAATCTGGCTTTTGAGGTCAACCAAAGCGGTTTCTGTTCCGTGTTGAGGTCTGAAACCAGATTGACGTATACCTAGCAGTTGGTTGGATTCTAGGTACTCCTGAATCTGGATGTAGGCGACTCTGTCCAAGATTTTTAACAGGAAAGGGACAGTGTTGATGGGTCTACAATTGGTTGGTATGGCTGGGTCTAGTGATTGTTTTTTTAGGAGAGGGAGAACCCAGGACTGTTTTAGGTTGCTAGGGACAGAGTTGTTAGCAAATGACAGGTTGATTAGTTTAGTGATGAAAGGGGAAAGGTCTCTGGCTGCATATTTTATTATCTCTGCAGGAGAGCTGTCCCCTTTACAGTTGGATGGTTTTAAGGAGGTGATAATTTTTTGGACTTCTAGAATAGTTACTTTCTTAAAGGTGAAGGCTGTATTAAATTTGGCAGGCGTTGGTGCGTTTTGGTTTGGAGTCCTATGATTTTGTTGTTAAGTGCGTTCTGGATGCTGGTGCACCAGGGTTTATCTTTTGAGCAGGTGTCTGAAGGTGGATTGGGGTTTTCTAGCTCCTTTAGTATTTTGAATAGTTCTTTAGTGGAGGAGCCTGCCTGATCTATCCTAACGTTGTAGGTCTCTTTTTTGGTGCAAATTATCTCACTTTTGTATAGCGCGGAGATGTTCTTGAGGGTGGATTTATTTTCAGAAGATGGGTTAGATTTCCATGAGAGTTCAGCTTTGGCCTTCTTTTTCCTAAGTAGTTTAAGTTCGGGGGTGTACCACGAATTTAAGTGGTTTATTGGCTTGCTTTTACGTAGTTTCAAAGGGGCAATGTGGTGTCAATGGCAGTGGCCATAGAGTTGTTGAAGGTGTCAACAAGTAGGTTAAGGTCAGCATTGTCCGGTAGAGCGTTAAGGGTAGGTAGGACCAGAGGTATTAGGGCTTCAGCTGTGATGTTGCGCTTGTTTCTGGTTGGGCAGGCCGGTCCCATGGAGCATTTTTTAGGAACTGTGTGGTTGATGTGAATTTCAAGAGGGATAAGGTAATGATCCGTCCATGTGAGAGGTTGGGGGTCCCTACAGGTGGTGTTACAGTTAAGAGTTGCAACCCAGTCGATGATTCTACCTTTCTGGTGAGTCTGTGAGGTACTGAGTTGAGTAAATCCATGCTCAGTTAGGGCGTTAGTTAGGGATGTGGCTGGGGCGTCCTTGGGGTCATTGTAGCCAAGATTGAAGTCACCGAGGAGAATTGTTTGTGCTAGTGGTCTGGAATTTTCAGTGATGAGTGCAGTGATGTCTTCTTCGAAGACTCCCGGAGGGCCTGGGGGTCTATATATGAGGTGAAGGGTGATCGTGCTTGTGGGAGAGGTTTGAATCTTGACTGTGAGTAGCTCGCAGGATTTAAGTGTTAGGGTGGAGACAAGTCTACAGCCTAGTAGTGATTTGGAAATAATTGCTACGCCTCCTCCTTTACCATTAGGTCTGTCAGCTCTGAGGATGGAGTAGTTGGTAGGAATAGCTAGCGATAGGTGTGGTCCAGATGCCTCGTGTAGCCATGTTTCTGTTAGGGTAAAGAAGTCGTGATTGTGGGTTAGAATGGTGTCAGCAATTTCTGTGGGGTGTGCTGCCAGGGATCTGACATTGAGTAGGGCTCCTTTTAGGGGGAGTGGTTCCGGCTTGTTGGGGGTCTTTAATTTCTTTATAGTTTTGGTGTTGAATTTTGCAGGGTGGTTGCTAGTTATATGTGGGAACATAGTGCCTAGTCTGTTGTTGCGGGCCGTGATATCCGGATTAGCAGAGCATACAGAATATGGGGATTTCAATGTGGGAGGTACAGTGTGGCATGGGACACTGGGTCTACTATAATTAGGAGTTTTGTTGGAGATGGTGTTGTCAAGGGGGCTATTGTCTGTGGAGGGGGTATCATGGGGGTGGAGGTTGGGTGGGAAGGGCGTCTGGGAGGATGGGAGGGTTGTGTGTGGGGCAAGGGATCGGGTAGTGCCTAGGGCATCCAAGAGTGGTTAGGCCAATCGTTGAAGGTTATGAAGTTGTTGCCGCTACAGGGTACATTGTCTAGCATGATGCAGAAGGGGAACATGGTAAGGGTAAGCCAGGTGATCATGGTCTGGGCGTGAGGTTGCGCGATGCAGGTCCAGTGCACTCTTAGGTTGGGTTACCTTGGGGCAATGCCTAGTTTGGAAAATACACTCTGAGGTTAAATGCCATAGGGTAACAACTGGGTGTATGTGCTGGGCAGGCGTGGGTAGGCACATAGAGACATATAAAGTCAGCGCACTGACTGCAGTGACAGGTATGGTAGGTGGGACACAGGCTAGTAGGGGCTTCCCCTAACGATGGATGGGCAGTAAGGCGTAGGGCCACCTGGGGCTGGGTGCATTAGAGCATTGGTAAATCAACATGGGCTAAATGCCCAGTGATAACGCTACCTCCGTATCGGAGGTTGTCGACCTCTCTAAGGAGCGCTCCTGCTCCTCTGCGTCTGTCCCCGTCCCGAAAAGTTTGGTTCACGCCCTACTTATGGGGATGTACACCCTGGCGACGCCTACGCACATAAAAAAGTAAAAACTAAACACACAACCCAAGGCCCTTCATCGACTAAGTCGAAAAAAGGCCCCAGGGGAGATAGCGAATCCATCGGCAGCCTCCGCCGACCAGCAACCGCATGCGCGACTAGCTAATGGGCCGTCTGCAACTAAGGGCGCTATCACCAAAACGCCAGACGAAACGCCTTGTAAGAGAGCGACCGTCGGCGAAAAGGTTTGGGCAATGCCGAAAACCGCTCATGACCAACCCTCGATGGACAAACTAGTCATCGAAAGCTTGGCTCGTATACTCTCCACTGATGCTCACAGACGGACGGCGAAAGAGCCGATGACACCCGCTCACAGGGCCAGAGAGACGCCGAAACCTATGGAAGGTACGCCGGAACCTCCCCTCACGTCGAAGGGAAGACTTATAGTCACATCCCCAGTGTCCGGCCCTACGAGAAGGTTTCTCAGAGGGTGAAGGGGGTATATCCTCCACGCTACGGGAGAGATCTCGATGCATAGAGGCGGAGGAGCACACCTTTCCGCCACTAGACCGTTCAGGGGGTTCCCAATGGACTTTGGAAAGATTCCAATCATGTATGGACAAACTAGATAGGTTTATGTCCACCCCTGAACACATTACACCCAAAAGGCCTAGAGAGATACGTTATGAAGTCCCTAGGGCCAAATATCCAAGACTCTTTAACCCACTTCAAGAGGATATGGAATCATATGACCTCACTGAAGAGGAGCCACATTTTCACGAAGATGAAGAGTTCCTCAATACTGAAGATTTACAAGACCCTGTAGAGGGCGTTGAAGAATACCTAGACATAGGTGGAAGTGGCTTTGAGGAAGACCCAGACATAGGTGGATCACAGCCCTGGCAGTCTCCAGGGGCGTCAACAGACCCTGACGTTTTGGATCTGTCCTCTCCTCAGACCACACCGGTCAGAAACCCGTCACCTGTAGATGACCAGCTCACTTTCAATGCACTGCTACGAAGAGCAGCAGCACTTTTTGAAATTGACACAGGGGAGATTACTCCAGAGGTAGACTTTGTGGAAAAGAGAATTAAAGAGAAACCACCTACTAGTCAGGCCATTCCCCTTCTTGCCTCAGTCAAGAGACGACTCGTTCCATCTTTATCCACACCTACATTGGTTAAAGGGGTCAACCCAAGAATTGAGAAGCTTTTCAGCCCCTCACCGTCAGATCCCTTATATATTAGGGGTCACTCCATACCTCATTCCTTGGTAGTAACCACCACAAGGAAGAGGGCGGGGGTTCTGCTATCTACTAATGAAGCACCCCCAGACAAGGAGGGGAAAAAGCTGTATGCCTTGGGAAAAGGGATTACATCCTCAGCAGCTTTCTCCACGGGGATTGCCAATAACAATACTTTGCTGGCAAGCTACGCTGATGCCCAATGGGGAAAATTGCGCAAAGGTCTGGAAGAAGCTCCTGAGCCCTTACAAACACATTTGTTAGCCATTGTGACGGAAGGTACTCAGATTAACCAAAGCATTGTTTAAAATACACTTGATGCTGCGGAGACGGCTGGCCGGTCGCTAGCCCAGGGGGTACTTCTCAAGCGTCATGTTTGACTCAGGAACTCAAGTTTTAAGCCAGAAACCCAGGCGTCCCTCATCAACAAGCCGATCGAGGACTCAAACCTGTTTGGTAAGGCGGTGGACAACGCACTGGAGACAGCTAAGAAGGAGTTTGAAACCCTAAAGACTTTAGACCCGATCACAAGACCTCCTAACAAGCGAGGGTACGGCAACAGGTGCTTTTTTCGTGGGCAACAACAAAACCAACAATAACAACAACAATACTCCTCAGCAGGCAACTGGTCTTCCACTCAGGGAACCAGTGGACAATATGCTCAGAGAGGACAATGTCGTGGCAAGGGAAAAGGTCGGGGCCCCACTCCCAGAGGCTCCCCGGCTGCCAACACCAAATGACCCAAAGGTTCGGGTCCCCTCCCATGCATCTCCGGTCGGGGGGCCGGTTAACACCATTTCTAAAAGCATTGGAGGGAATTACCACAGACCGGTGGGTATTGTCAACTATAACCCGCGGTTACTGCTTTGAATTCAGTCGGTCCCCTACATTCAGACCCCCAAAGGGAAGACACCTATCACTGGAGCACCTCGCCATCCTTCTTCAAGAAGTCAAACTGCTACTAGAAAAAGGGGCAATAGAGGTTGTGCCTCTATCACAGGTAACGGAAGGTATTTATTCAGTGTACTTCCTTGTACCCAAAAAGGATTTAACCATGCGCCCTGTACTAGATCTTCGCCCAGCGAACAAATTTCTAAAAAAAATTCATATGGTGACTTTGCAGGAAGTAATTCCCCTGCTCACACAGGAGGATTACATGACAACACTGGACATGAAAGATGCATACTTTCATATTTCACAGTTGCCAGCGCACAGAAAATACCTCAAGTTCATGATAGAAGGCAAACACTATCAGTTCAAGGTGCTACCCTTCGGCATAGTTTCAGCATCAAGGGTATTCACGAAGGTACTGGCAGTGGCAGCGGCCCACCTGCGCAGGCTGTCCATTTCGGTCTACCCTTACCTCGACGATTGGCTCGTAACAGGGGATTTGTACGAAACATGCTTCTCAAATACCCAAAAGACTGTAGACCTTTTGTTCCACCTGGGCTTCTCCATCAACGAAAAGGAAGTCCAGTCTAGACCCCAGCCTAGGGGCTCTAATTCGAACAAAGGACGGCCTCGTCTTCCCCTCCAACGAGAGGGTCCAAAACATGCC
The DNA here is from genome assembly GCF_040938575.1 of Ambystoma mexicanum. Taxonomy (NCBI): domain Eukaryota; kingdom Metazoa; phylum Chordata; class Amphibia; order Caudata; family Ambystomatidae; genus Ambystoma; species Ambystoma mexicanum. The sequence goes on along the minus strand of NC_090938.1, from coordinate 798,652,651 downwards.
GTTTCAGATCCCTCAAAATGTAACCGGTCGATAGGTGACGGTACGCAAAGCCATGCGATTGCTAGGAATGATGGTGTCATGTATTTATTTGGTACCTCACGCCCGCCTGCGCATGCGTCCAATCCAAGAGTGGCTCAACAGCCAGTGGTGTCAGGCCAGCGGTCAATGGGACGATCTATGGTGGTCAAAGGAAAACGTCGTGTTGGGGAAACCATTCGCCACCCCTGCAGTGGAAGCCACTCTAACCATGGATGCATTCCCTCACAGGATGGGGGGCGCACCTATCGCATCAGACTGCACATGGAGTTTGGACTCCGAGTGTGGCGTCCAAACACATAAACTTGCTGGAGCTGCTGGTGGTCTTCAAGGCACTGAAGGCTTTCCAGACACACCTACAAGGGAAAACAGTGCTGGTCCTCACAGACAGCACCACAGCCATGTACTACCTGAACAAGCAAGGGGGCACTCACTCTCCAGGACTGTCCAAGCTGTCCCAGAACATCTGGAAGTGGGCTCTCAAACACAACATGTTCCTGTTATCTCAACATGTACCAGGGGAACTCAATCTTCTGGCAGACAAACTCAGCAGAGACTTCCCTCTGCCCGCAGAGTATGAATGGCGACTACACAAAGACATCGTCTCAAATGTTTTCGCAGAATGGGGCTTCCCAGAGATCGACTTGCTTGCAACTCTGGAGAACACCCAATGCCAAGATTACACCTCCAGATATCCCCAGAACTGCTCCAAGGGGAACGTCTCTGGATAACATGGTCAGGGAAATTTGTGTACGCTTTTCCTCCGACTCCCCTTCTGAGCAAGATAGTGCACAAGATGCACCAGGAACCAGTTACCATGATACTGGTAGTCCCCATGTGGGCCCGGCAACCCTGGTTCGCTCATCTGATGGAGATGCCACTGTTTCCTCCTGTGAAACTACCCTGCCAGTACAACATGCTGTCACAGGACAGGGCCGAACGCTGCACCCATGCCCACAGACCCTGAATTTGCCAGCCTGGCTCCTGAGGTCATAGAATTTGGACATTTGCTGCTCCCACAGAGATGCATGGACATTCTCAGAGAGGCAAGGAAACCGAACACTCGTTACTGCTACTCTAGCAAGTGGAGACGGTTCATCATCTGGTGTAGGGCTAAGAACATCAACCCCGTTGACTGTTCTCCCACACAGATTGTTCTATACCTGACTCACTTGTTAGACTCAGGATTAGTCTTTAACTCTATTAAAGTTCACCTAGCTGCACTCTCTGCATACACTGCGTCTCAACAGAAGGTGTCATGGTGGAAAGTTCCAGTTATTAAAGCCTTCATGGAGGGAGTGAAGAGAATTCACCCTCCTATATCTAACCCAGCTCCCGGATGGGACCTGAATGTTGTACTAACCAGGCTAATGGGCTCCCCCTTCAAACCCATGCACAAAGCAACCCTTAAGAATCTTACTCTTAAAACTGCTTTCCTAATAGCTATCACCTCCATTAGGAGAGTAAGTGAACTACAAGCGATCTCTATACTAGATCCCTTTGTAACAGTTCACAAAGACAAGGTAGTTCTACGCACGCACCCTAGGTTTGCACTGAAATTCATTTCAAAATTCCATGTCAACCAGTCTATAGAACTACCAACGTTCTTTCAAAACTCATCAAACTTGGGAGAAAAAAGCCTGTACACACTTGATGTGCGGAAAGCGGTCATGTTTTATATGGAAAGAACTAAACCACTGAGAAAAAATAATCAGTTCTTTGTCTCGGTGGCGGCAGGAAGAGAAGGAGATGCAGTTTCTAAATCCACTATATCTAGATGGATTGTCCAATGCATCACTCTGTTACACTCTTGCTACGAGAGAACTACCCTTCAAGCCGAGAGCACATTCTACTGGAGGCACTGGGGCATCCATAGCATTCATTGCAAATGTTCCCCTTGAGTCCATTTGCAAAGCGGCAACCTGGAGTTCTGTACACACCTTTACAAAACACTATTGTCTAGATGCCCATTCTAAATCTGATTCCCAGGTGGGACAAGCAGTATTAAGACATCTTTTCTCTACTGTTCCTTCTCACAACCCACCTCCAACTCCAATTACTGCTCGCTAGTCTATGCACAGCATGTGATTCTAAGCAGATTAACAAACATCAGAAGACATGCATTACTTACCGTAAAAACATTTCTGATGGTTGTATCTGCTTAGATTCACATGCGCCCACCCTTCCTCCCCGCTCGGATTGAAGGAACATAGACGTCTTATTACTTTCTCTCTTTTCTGTACTCACGTAAGATAAGGCTCCCTCATGGCAGAAAAAATACAAACAGAGGGACCTCGATGCGTGAGGGATTTTGGGTACACTACATGTCACTATAGGTATATTATTACAGACACGCCTATGTCGACGTCCCCTTTTCGACTACGAAAAACAAAATGCAATGCTCCGCAGTGACCACTGGATGTCGGACTGTGCACAGCATGTGAATCTAAGCAGATATAACCATCAGAAATGCTTTTACAGTAAGTAATGCATGTCATGTATGTGATGTTTATGTATAGGATTTACAAAGCTTAAACCAAGCTGTAAAGTGACAGAGTGCTGTACATAGGGATGCAGTCATGGGGTAGACCCATGTACTTCTGCAACATCTGCCAGGTTAACTTAACCAAAAGTACTGGGACAAAGAAGATCATTGAGAGCCCTGAGGGTTTGCCTGACCCCAGTTCTGGGACGAGGTGGCCCATAGGAAGAATAGGGACTGACATCACAGCCACTACTGTGGGTGTGGACGTTATGCCAGGTGGAGCGTGCAATACAAAAAGGAAACTGAAGAAGGACTTGGTGTCTTCAGCCTGCGACAAACCCGGGAGTTACAAATCGCACCCAGAGAAGAACCAGGCAGAGCGGCGGATGCCGGCGAACAGCCGTGGAAGTCCATAGGAGCCCGATCAGGAAGCAACTTCCCCGCCAGTCTTGAGCAACCTTGTGGTGAGGAGGCCAGGAGAAGCAGACCGCAGACCCGAAAAGCTGACGAAATAAGGGAGAAGGAACACCCATGCTGCCCTAAGAATGCCCGATCCCAGGAAGTTCCGGAGAGCTGCCCGATCCCAACGGCAGGTACGAGGATGTTCGGGAGGCCCACTAGAGACATGGGGCAGATGACAAAGTGGTCTTGCATCAGAAGAACACCCCCTAGGCCTGTGGCCTAACGAAAGCCACTGACTACCACATACCAAAGAGTGAGGGACAAAGGGGTTAGGGTCCCACATCAAGGAGCGAGGCATCTTCCTCATATCAGTACTTGGTGAGAGTGTGAGCCAAGAGAGCTGAACCGAACAGAGAGAAAAGCCAGGGACTGAGACCCGAAATCACCAAGTAGCATAAGTCATCTTCCTTGTCGCAGTAGTTGGTAAAGAGAGATACAAAGTGAGTCCAATTAAAGAAGAGAAGAAGCCAGGGTCAGGGAACAGGTCAGTTGAAGCTTCTTGAGACATGGACCAGTGAAGTAGAGGCATTTCCCCTGGTGGTAATGAACTATGAAACTAATGTGAGAGAGAGACCAGGGGAAGGGAGTCTTTCTCCCTGGTTGTGTGGAACTGTCAAGATAGATGGGGAAGGGAGGCATTCTCCTGGTTATTATAATTTCTTTTATAACACGCTTAATACCGAAGAGGTTTCTAAGCGCAGACCTGGGATTCGGAACTGTGTTGCTCTGTGTCGTCTTGCTTCCAAGAAGAGCGCGTTGCCACTGAGCTATACCACCTGTGTTGAACAGTTTTGAACTTTGCTTTTTGTGTGTTGATGTGGGGAAGGGAGCCATTTCTCCAGGAAGAAGCCAATGCTTGGGTATGAACTTCTACTGCCAGTCTAGAAGAAGAAAGTCATTCTTCTGGACCAAAAAGACCTACTGTATCTTTACTTCGAATGGATTGTGTCCTCCCACGTATTCCTCATCTTGTGATATTCGTATCCTGCCAGCTTTGCTGCTTCGGAATTTCTTTTTCCGGCAGAGGGTGTTGTGCACGATCCGATTCTTCTGTGGAGTCGATGTCCCTCGATGGGCTCCGTACGTGTCAACGTCACCATCAGTACAAATAGCTGGTGCCGGGCCCGTTAGCTTCAGTTCCGTTTTTCCGATTGCTTCGCTATCGAGAAAGTCTCAGAAAATGTTGTCTTCATCTACACCTTCTACACCCAAGACGGGGTTCAAAAAATGTATCGACTGCGGTTCGAAGATGTCGATCACAGATCCTCACCGCATTTGTCTCTGGTGCCTAGGTTCAGACCATCGAACCAGTGACTGTAGCTCCTGTCAGTCGATGACGGAGAAGGCCCTTCGTGAGAGCAAAGGTAAACTGGCGGTGGGGCAGGAAGCTTCTAAGGCCTCCTCGAAGGCCTTGTCTAAAAGACATAAAAAATTGAGTGATTCAGAAGAATCGGATCGTCATAGACACTCTAAGAGATCCCGATCTCATAGTAGATCGAGGCACTCTTCATCTTTCTCTTCAAAAAGAGTTAAAAGGAGACATAGATCTCCCTCTTCATCTTCCGATACATCTACCAAATTGGTAAGATGCCTGACTAAGTCAGATTCCCCAAGAAAATGGGAGGATTTTAGAAGGAAGATGATGGAGGTCTTTGAGAATGCGGCCTCGACCCCCTCAAAGAAGCCTCAAAAGAGCCAGAATCCAGTCGCTCCACTGGATGACTCAGAGAAGTCTAAAACCCAGAAGGTAAAACCCAGTAGTATGGGTGAAACTCATAAAACTCGAGTCGACGCCAAGTCGTCGAGGATTCCTCGAGAATCGAGTGTTTCCCCAACACCGTATAAAAAACAGAAGTCATCAAAAACATCAGCGACTTCGTCGATGCCATCGGCGCCGACGGCTTCGACATCAAAGTCTAAAGCGTCTTCGACACCTTTGTCGAAGACACCATCGGTGTCCTCAAAGACTCCTTCGATACCATCGAAGGTTCCTTCGATTCCTTTGACCAAAACTTAAGAACAAGACAGGAGATTTACTCCTTTACCAAAATCAGACTTTTTTAAGTCTATGGGCCTCATTACGAGTCACCCGGTATGGAAATAACGGTGGTGTTAAACCCACTGCCACCGTTTTTTCCATACCGCGTGATCTCGAGTCCTGCAGGCGAGGTGTAATTCCCGCCAGGTCTGACCTGGCGGGTTTAACACCACCCGTCTGCAGGCGGACATGGAAACTCCGACACCATCACAAGATGGTGCCGGTGTTTCCATGGTCCCCATTCCCATTGAGTCCTATGGGACTCAATGGGAATGGGGATTTACCGAATTCCGCCTCCGGATTTTCCTGGTCACTGGGGTTGTAATGCCCCGGTAATTCCAGGAATCACAGAGGCGGAATGGTAATACGAGTCTGGCGGTAACCGAGCAGGAAAAACCGGCAGGTTACCGCCGGACTCGTAATGAGGCCCAATGTCTTCTATATTTGAAGAAAGTGGCTCTGAAGATGAGGAGGTTTCTCCGTTTGAAGTACAATATGGTACTAGGAAGGTCCCAGAAGAATTAATTGATCCAGAATCGAAAATGAGAGACCTGTGTGACACTCTTCACTCTGCTAGTGGCATTGATGCGTCACCTGAGCTAGAGTTTGCAAAACCTGACACTGCAGAACATGCAGATTCAGGGTACAGTAGTTTAATGAATACAGTGGTGGAATACATGGGTTGGGGTAGAGCCTCACCCACCTTTGATCATGATGACATGACTGACATACTAGATCGGGGCCCCCAGAAGGATCCAGTTCTCCCTTTCCATAGGGCACTTCAGAGAACGGTAGAAAAGAACTGGGAAGCTCCTGACAGCATTGCTGCAGTAAACAGTAATTTTCCTAAGAAGTATAGAATTTCTAGTTCTGATCCTGAGTATTAAAACAGGCATCCCACTCCAGAAAGTCTGGTTATTCAGACTGCAACAAACTCAAGACAGACTGCATATCCATCTATCCCTCTGGATAGAGAGGATAAGAAGGTAGATGCTTGGGCCGTAAAGTTTTTACTTCGGGTAGCATGCCTCTAAAGTCAACTTATGTCACCTGTACCCTGGCCAGGTTCACCCATACCCTGTGGGACTACATTTTGACGGCGGCTGAACATATTCCGGAAGGCGAGGAAAGGGAAGGCTTCCTGAATATTGACAAAGACAGAAATGAGGCAATGGGGGAATGTCTCCAGTCTGGACTGGATACTACTGAAAGTATCAGCAGATCCATGGCTGCAAGCACAGTGCTACGCAGATTTGCTTGTTTGAGGAAGTTGGGGTTCGCACCAGATGTGCAGGCTGGACTTCTCAGCATGCCTTTTGATGGCTTGAGGCTGTTTGGTAGTAAGGCTGATGAAAGCCTAGAAAGACTACAGACCTCAAAAGCGGCAGCTAAATCTCTTAGCGCCTCCACGCGACAGCCTCAGAAACCCTATTCGGGCTCATTTTCCTGGAGGGGTTGTTCTTTTCGGTACTACTCCTCTTTTGGTAGAGGAAGAGGACAGGCCTTTCAAAGAGGCAAGAGAAATGTCACTCATGGTGGACGAGGAAAGACTGCAAAGCCAACCTCGGGAACGGCATCTTTGCCCTCAGCCGCTCCTGCAGCCGCCTCCAAGTCACTCTGAGCCTTATCACACAAAACCCCGGTGGAAGGCAGAATCTCTCAGCATCTGAAAGTATGGCGGGGCATTACTTCAGATGCTTGGGCACTAGAGACAGTAGCTCAAGGTTACTGCCTTCCTTTCATAAAAAGGCCTTAGGACTAAATTCCAGATCCGTTCCTGTTGCAGGAAATTTTAACCCTGCTAGAGAAAGGTGCAATAGAACAGGTACCTGAAGCGGAGAGGAACAAGGGTTGGTACTTCCCTTACTTCCTCATCCCAAAGAAGGACGGAGGATTGAGACCCATCTTGGATTTAAGAAACTTGAACAAGTTCCTCTGTAAGGACAAGTTCAAGATGGTAACCCTTTCTCAGATCCTTCAGGCTTTCCAACTCCAAGACTGGTTGGTATCATTGGACCTTCAGGATGCTTACTTTCATGTGCCAATCCATCCCAAGCACAGAAAGTACCTGAGGTTCGCAGTTGGCGGTTCTCACTATCAGTTTCGAGTTCTGCCATTCGGGCTGACCTCCGCCCGAGGGTTTTCACCAAGCTGATGGCGGTTGTGGCAGCGAGTCTCAGGAGAGGGGGGATTCATGTCTACCCCTACCTGGACGATTGGTTGATCAGAGCATGTTCTTCCGAACAAGCTCAGAAACATCTGTCGATCACTTGTCACTTCCTTCACAAACTGGGCTTCTCCCTCAATTTCAAGAAGTCACAGATGATAGCATCCCAAAAGCTCCAGTTTATCGGAGCAGTTTTGGATACTTCCTCGGGCAAAGCCTCGCCTCCCGAGGTGAGAGCTCTCCACATTCCGCAGATGGTAACAAAGTTCCAGAATACCCAGCATCTACCGGCCTTCGATTTTCTGAGGTTGCTCGGCCTCATGGCATCCTGTATTTTTCTGGTGCCAGAGGCCAGATTGAGAATGAGATCCCTTCAATGGGCCCTCAGAACTCAGTGGTCCCAGTTCTCTGGGAGTATGTCGGATCTTCTGCAAGTCCCGAGCGCAGTTGCTCAGGATCTACTATGGTGGACTTACAACAACAACTTCCTCAAGGGAGAATCTTTTTGGCAACCATGGCCGGAGATAACAGTAGTAATGGACGCCTCACTTAGGGGTGGGGAGCCCATACCAACGATCTGACAATCAGCGGTCGTTGGTCCCCATCGGAGTCCAAATTACGCATCAACCTGTTGGAGCTGAGGGCAGTCAGACTTGCGCTGAAGGCCTTCCTACCCTCTGTACAGGGAAAGAATGTCCTGATAATGACGGACAACACGGTGGCTATGTACTACCTCAACAAGAGAGGAGGCGTAGGGTCACTCCCACTGTGCAGAGAGGCAATGCAGCTCTGGTTCTGGGCAATACGAGAAGGAATCTCTATATCGGCAGTTCACCTAGCCGGAGAGCAGAACACGGCGGCAGATGCTCTCAGCAGGCAGAGCACAGTCTCCCACGAGTGGGAGCTAGCTCAGGAAGTCCTTCTGGAGATCTTCGCCCTTTGGGCAACCACTCAAGTGGATCTGTTTGTGACCACGTTAAACCGGAAGTGCGAACAGTACTGCTCAAGGGAATTTCCTCCGAGAGGAGCTCTAGGAGAAGCGTTTGTGGTGGACTGGAAGTTTCCACTTCTGTACACGTTTCCTCCAGTCCCTGTGATTCCTCAAGTAATCAGGAGGTTGAGAAAGTTCAGGAAAACCATGATCCTAATTGCCCCGGATTGGGCCAGGAGGACCTGGTACCCGGACCTTCTGAACATGTCCATCTGCCCTCCAATACGTCTTCCGCAAAAAGAGGATCTTCTCTCGCAAGAGGAAGGTTGCGTTCTCCATCCAGAGGTCAAGACACTCAACCTTCACGCATGGTTTCTGAGAGGATGAGATACAAGGATGACGTAATGGAGATTTTGCTTTCGACCAGAAGGCCAGCAATGAAATCTTTGTACCGATGTCATTGGAACAAGTTCAGTAACTGGTACAAAGAAAAGGATGTGGACCCTTTTCAATGTGGCACCCCAATGGTGCGCTCTTTCCTATTGCATCTAGCCAATCTGGAACTCCACATCGGAACAATTAAAGGATATCTAGCTGCGCTGTCCATTTTCAAGCACTCCTCTAAAGAGGTATCTTACTTCAAAATTCCATTGATAACTCAATTCCTGAAAGGGCTTACTAACATATACCCTCCAGTACCTTTTCATGTCCCAACTTGGGATTTAAATCTAGTACTTACGTTTCTAACTTGTATACCTTTTGAGCCTCTGCACTCCTGCCCCCTGAGGCTTATAACATTGAAGACTGTCCTTCTTGTAGCCTTAACATCAGCCCGCAGGGTTAGTGAACTACAGGCTCTCTCATGTAAACCTCCATATACTACTTTTTACAAGGACAAAGTGGTTCGTAAGCTAAAACCATCTTTCTTACCAAAAGTAGTTTCTGACTTCCATTTGTCACAAAAAATCACATCACCAACATTTTATTCTTCTCCTCATTTGGGCAAAGAAGAGGAGAGACTGCATAGACTACACCCCAAAAGGGCTCCCGGTTCTCAATTTTTACATTTCAAGAATGTCAAAATTACGTCAACATGACCAACTTTTTGTAGGTTATACAGGTCATAAATTGGGATTAGCGGTGACAAAACAAACTATATCCCGCTGGAACATTCTGGCTATAATTGAGTGCTACAGATACAGATTGGTGGGAAAAGACCCACCGGATGGCTACTTCTGTGTCTCTGAAGAGGGGAGTCTCTGCAGCGATATTTGTTCAGCTGCAACATGGGAATCAATGTATACCTTCATCAAGCATTATTGCTTATATGTGTCTTTCTCCAATGAGGGTTTATTTGCCAAGGCGGTACTTCATTCCGTCCATGAGAACAGTAACTAGTACTCCCACCTCCAAAATTACCACTGCCAGGGGAGTCTATCAAAAGATGAGGAATACGTGGGAGGACACAATCCATTTGAAGAACAAGTTACTTACCAACTGTAACGTTCTTTCGACTGGATGTTCCTCCTACGTATTCCTCATCGCCCCTCCGTTCCTACCCCTCAGTGCATTTTACGTATCTTACACTTTCCTCTCACGAAGAGTCTATCAGACATGAGGCACGCCTGGGTGTTCCTTGAATATTTCCTCGAAAGAACAGAACTGAATCTAACGGGCACGGCACAAGCTATTTGTACTGATGGTGACGTCGACACGGTACGGAGCCTGTTGAGGGACATCAACGCCACGACCTTGTGCACAGCGCCCTCTGCCGAATATTTTTTTCTGATACAGCGAAGCTGGCAGGATACGAATATCACAAGATGAGGAATACGTAGGAGGAACATCCAGTCAAAAGAACATTACAGTTGGTAAGTATCTTGTTCTTTAGTATTAAGTGTAAGGGACAGAAGTGTTTTTTTCTGACACAGGACAGTGGACTTTTGATTTACACAGACATTCTGACAGAGCCATTTGTCTTTTAGTTGAGGTAGGGAAACCCTTATTAGAGTTAGGCAAAGTTAGGGTGTCTCTTTATTTTCTTAAACAATGCATGTTTATAGCAACAACTATGCCACCTGTGTGTCATTCTCCTCCTTCTGCACCCTTTCAATGTACTCTACTCCTTACCACTATGCCACCTGTGTGTCAGCCTTCTCCTTCGCCACCCTTTCAATGTACTCTACTCCTTATCACTATGCCACCTATGTGCCAGTCCCCTCGTTCTGCACCCTTTCATTGTACTCTACTCCTTACCACAATGCCACCTGTGTGCCATTCCCCTCCTTCGGCACCCTTACTAGGTGCAGAAAAAAATCCTGTGATCAAGGTTGGAGTTTCCAGCAGGATTCTAATGTCAAGGTGGTTCACTAACGGCTCTTCTGTCATCAGAGTGTTTGGATGAGACCGGATCTTATCTTGAAAGATCACCATTAAGAATGTCAAGACTGAATGTGTTGACTGGTAAGACAACAACTGTATTTTCTTTGGCAGGAGGAGTCCTTTGATAAAGGAAAAACCTTTAATATCGTTGTCTCATATCACCTTTTTAATAAACATAGTGATTTGATATTGGCTAAAATAGCCACGGAAATGCACCTCAGGGTAGGTCAAGTTAACTCCAATGTAAAACTATCTGACCCGATCGATACTTATAACATGGTGATTGCTATGAAGTTATATTTGGTTGTGTCCAAACCTACTAAAAATAGGAAGCCTCAGAAAACATATAATAAATCACTTTCTAAGGCGCATGCATCCCCCAAAATGCACGTCACAGCCTGTGAAAGAAAATGGAGTAAAGTTACAACCTAGTCCCAAACTATGGAGTTAAAAGCACTCTGGAAGAAGTATAAAGTCTAGGTTTTAACAGCGAAAAACATTTTCACATCACTAAAATACAGGCGGCCAGCAACTCTTCAAGAATACGTTTTAAAGTTTTTACCAAGTTGTATAATTCTTGCCAACCCACCATAGGGACACCCCGTCTAAAGAATCCTGTGATGATCTGCAGTGTTTTTTCATCAATACAATCAACCACTTCTGTGAAGATGTGGAAAGAGATAAATGTGATCCAACAGTATAAGATTACATGCCCCAAAAAGATTTCTCATTCACTTCATTGATGCCTTGAGATATGCTCTCAATTGTAAATGCATCAAACCCTACTTCAGGACCTGCTGACCCCTGTACCTCCTTTGTAGTTAAAATTCATATGTAGAGCCTTTCACCTCTTATGGCCAATATTGTTAATACATACTTCCTAGAAGGTTTTATTCCTAATCGTTTTAAAAGGTCCTGGGTACTCTGCTGTTAGAAAAGCCCACTTGAGATCCAAATGTCTGTGCGATCTACACACCTATCTCCAATTGTTAATTTCTTTTAAAAATCCTAAAGAAGATCTGCTCCCTTTAATTAAGGGTATATTTAGGGAATGTAAACTTACTTGGAAATCGCCAGTCAGACTTCCATCCTGGACTAAGCATGGAAACAGCTCTCCTTGACGTCAACAAGAACCTTCTTAAACTGTTAGATGTATCCTGATGCTTTTAGATTTATCTGCAGCGTTTGATACCATTGGCCACTGCGTCATGCTGAACGGAATAACCCAGAAGTTTAGACCAGATATGTCTACTTATTACTGGCTGCAGTTTTTTCTTTATGGGTGGTCATCCGCTGTCAGAGTGGCAGATTATGAATCCTTCCAAGCCCCTTTAAATTGACTGGGTTCCTGTCAGTCTCTGATCCTTTTTAACTTGTACATGGCACACTTTCATGAGCTGTTAATAAATTCAGGGTTGATGTTCCAGAGTTACGCTGACAACACACAGGTTCTGTTGGTACTTACTGGTAGTGCAGAGGACAATTTAGCTGCTTGTTGGGAACCTTACATCACAATTAAGAAAATGGCAAAAGTATGAAGTAAAATGTTCTTAAATTGGAGTTCCTTCTACTTCATACTGACAATTTAAAATCAGACTTAATCTCCATGTATTCTTATATTCTGTTGCATCAGGAATGTATTAAAACTTCAGATAATGTTATGTCTCTCTGAATATTATTTGGCTTTAATCTGTGTCACGCAAGATACATTTCCTGGTGAAATCATCATCATACAATTTAATGCTGCTTAAGAAAATGTGCCAACTATCAGAACACAATTGTGCTGCCATAGAGCGTGCACTAATTAGTGTAATACTAGACTGTTGTAATGTCCAATACCTGAGGTTAAATCAAAAGGGCTTACACAGATTACAGGTTATGCTTAATACTGCTGCATGCATATTGGTCAATACATCTAAACAAGCTCACATGACCCAAGTTCTCTGAAAGCTACACTGGCTTCCTGTGGCGGCTAAGGGGGAATTTAAAGTGATGACTTTGGTTTTTAAAATTCTGCATTAACTAACACCATCCTTTTTAGAGGAATTGATTTTGTGGTACTCTCTGATGCAATCTTTGAGATCATACAACCAGCTGCTTGTTAAAGTCTGACAGTACAGTTGGAAGAGAGCCATTGGACGCTCTGTCATGGTTTTGGCAGAATCAATGAGATTTACTTGAATTATTTGTATAGCGCAAAACCCAAATAGGATACCGAGCAAAATAAATTGTGCCTGAGCGCAGGTGAAATTGGCAGAGAAATTGCAGAGGGATGGACAGTTGAAATTGGGAGAAAAGATAAGCTTTATGTTTTCTCGTAAAGGCTAGCAAGGAAGTCATAGATCAAAGCTGGATTGGGAGACTGTTCCAAAGGTGGAGTTAAGCAATGGGAAAGCATCAATCTCCCATAGTGGTGCAACAAGAAGGGGGAATAGTTAAAAGATGCAACTGGGTTGAGCAACGAGGGCAGCAATAAGTGGTTGGTATAAGTGAATTTTATTTTTTAAATACTGTGGTGCTAAACCGTAGATGCACTTAAAAACTAAACAACGTATCTTAAAATCCTCAGAAGGACACTCAAAGCCCATCTGCTCTAACTCTGATTTAGTATCTTTAGCCCACTGTCACACAGCCGGGAGAACACACAACTACTGAAACCAGAATAAGCTTAAATTATTTTATCAAACAAAAGTAATGCATAAAACTATTGCATGGACATTGGTTCAGGGTGGCTGTAAAATAAAGCTTTTTGGGAAAGGTAGCCCTTGAGTTTAGGATTATTAACGAAGGACAGCAAACAGATCAACTTTCAGAATGTTATAGGCAGAAAGTTCTCCTTTTTAAGTCACACTAGCATTTAGTCTTTATCACTTCTGTGAGAAACCTGAAGGTATCTCATCCGCTAGTCCCCGGGTATCTGTCATCCAAGTGGCCTGGACACAGCCATCGCTTTTGGATCCAGTTCCTGCGGGTGGACCACTGCGGGAGGATCACCTGGATGCGGGGTCTTCAGGGAGTGGAAGTGGGACACCGGACGGTATCCCGTTCCCTGTAACACCTTTTCCCATCCTACCAGGTAGGATACTTAGGAACACAACTCCCCCCAACCTCCATTTTCTGACACAAACACTTTGTCATGGGCAGCTCGCTGTGAGAGAAAACGGACTAACAACCAAGCCGTATACCTGACATGTCCCAATACAATGGTCAGGTGGGGTCAGGCAATTGCTGATCATTACACAGACCTGACTGCCATCAGACTTCCCCACACGGATAAAAGGCAGAGTACGAAAGCCCACTCTGAGCCAGGCAAAGCACACGAGGAGGCAGCAGTTCCAAGATGGCAGTTTAATACAAGGAAGGATGTGCCCTTGGCCTTTTCAGAGAAAGACTGTTACTTTCATGAGCCTTTGAGAATAAGAAACATAAGACCTGGAATCAAAGCTGAAGAAACCTGCACAGTGTGTCGGAGGTACTCGGGACTCTCCTGCATCAATAGCCAAGGCGGGAGGATCGTTTGCGGCTGTGGTACTGTCCTTGGCTCCCACAACAAAGCAACGCCGATGAAGTCAGCACAGCCAGTGAGTTGGGAAGACTGATACCAGACCGGCCTGTGTTGAAGCCAAGGTTGCAAGCAGCAACATTGTATAGAGAAAACTGAAGAGAACAGTGTATGAAGCGTATGAATATAATTAAATAGTAGATGAGGGACTGAACTTCTGAAGCCAAGACAGATACGGTAAACAGAGTGGTCCGGCGCCACATGGGTGCTCATTTGAAGGTGTATGTTAGGTATCCAACTGAAAGGTGGCAATTGTAAAAAGGAATAGTGAAATCGAAGTGGTCCTGCAACGGGTCAATCCAAGCTCTGTGCACATTTGAAAGTCTTCAATACCTGATGCTAACTAAAATTGGTCTGAACCCGACTGAAGGAGACTAATTGTATTAACAAGGGGATCTGAGCACGGCTGAGGGAGATCCAGGGTGAACCGTGAGTCACCTGAGAAAGAGTATCCTATGAACATTGTGAAAGAAGATCTGAGCCCGGAAGAAGAAGCTCCAAAGTGACGATTGTTGTATTAAAGGGATTTGAGCCCGGCTGAGCGGGATCCGGGGTGAATAGTGAATCACCTGAATTGAATATAATAACTTCTCGTTTGTTTTGTCGTATCTGGCCCTCTGCATGAAGAGACTTTGATAGGCAAAGAGACTTGGGCACAGAAGGCCCTGATGCTAATGATTGATGGGTATCCTTGTGCTGAAGAAGATTGTGCTACGCTCAAATTAACCACTTTCTCCCCTGCTGAAAACGTTGGAAAGGGAGGCCAAAGGCCTGAACATCCTGACATATCATTTTCGTAAACACTTCTCTCTTTTTCATAAACACTACCAACACTATTTGTATTTAGAGATAAGGATTGGCAATAGTTTTTTTTTAGTATAGGCCCTTTTATTTTGACAAGATACCACTAGGACTGCGTTATTATTATTTGATGGTCATCGCTTGCTCCCATCTGTATATTTAGGATTAGGTAGGTGTTTATCATACCCTTGTTGAAGTTCAGTAAACACCCTTGAACTGTGGTTACTTGTGGCTGTCTTACTGTTGATTCCACGCCTTCCTCTCACTTCTTCTACGGACCACAAGGCTTTCCGCCTCTCTTGGGATTTAGGGTTTAATACCCTTTACTAAATGTCCCAAAAATACTCCCCTTCACTCAGTCTGTCCGTCTTTTACTTAGGGATATGGTGTCCTGATCACCCTTCCACACCCATGGATTTAGTGCCCTGCTCACTAGTCTGCACCTAATGATATAGTGCCCTGCTTACTCTCCCAAGGATATAGGGCCCTGCTCACTAATATGCACCTAAGGATACAGTTCCCTGCTCATTCGAATGGATTGTGTCCTCCCACGTTTTCCTCATCTATGATATCTCCTATAAGCAGCTTCAGCTTAAACACCTGTGTACGAGCGCGATATAAATAAAATATCATATCATATCATAGCTGCTTCAGCATTTTGTTTTGGCAGAGGGGGCTGTGTGGCGATGCGGTCGACTCAATGCCTCTCGAGGACCTCTGTCTCGAGGATGATACCATCAAAGGCATATATGGAACGTCCAGCGGCCATTGGCTTCAGTTCCGTTTTTTCGAGTAAGCGATCGATTCGTGAACTACGGCGCGCTTCATATTGTTACTTCGTAATGTCTTGGCCTTCGGCTCTGACAACCCCGAAGACCGGGTTTAAAAAATGCCAAGACTGCGGTGCTAAAATGTCGCTGACGGACCCACATCGGGTGTATTTGTGGTGCCTTGGTGTGGAGCACAAAAGCTCGGCCTTTCAGTCATGTCAGTCGATGACAGGAAAAGCTCTGAAGGAGCATAAAGGGAAATTGGCGGTAGGTGGACTCCCCAAAAAATCCCCTTCGACTACCCTGTCGAAAAACATTCCTGCGACGAAGCGAGATATGACTCTCATTGACAAAAGAAAACTAAAAGTTCTAGGTCACGGAGTGGTTCTCACCACTCCTCGTCGCCGATGAGAAAATCGAAGAAAAGACATCCTAAATCGCCTACTTTGTCTTCCTTATCCTACAAATCTCCAGAAAGAAGTATATCTTGGCCTACTAAGGCCTCTACTCCGGCTGAATGGGACTCATTCAGGCAGGAAATGCTAAACATTTCGAGAAACAAGCTCCCTCGAGCAAGTAGGCCATGCTCCTACCACGCCACCTGAAGTCAGTAAGGAAAGGGCTAGAGCCAAATCCCAGCGCCCTGGAGCCCGGGACAAAGGCCAGATTTTCATCAAGAACCGCAGGGGTCTCGAGTCGATGACAAATCATCGAAGACTCAGTCGAGTCATCGAACTCCGTCACGGACCAAGTCCACGAAAAGTCAACCATCGACACTATCAGCGTCCAAGACACCCACTTCATCAACGCCATCGAAGCCAAAACCAAGTTTCTCGACAACTCCACGGCATCTGGCTCGAAACCATCAAAGCCATCAACGCCTCCACTGGACATTCAAAAATCCTTTAAACCTTTAAATAAGGGTTTCTCGCGACTCACTATGTGAGATACCCTCTGGTACTTCACACAAGGCATTGCTTTGGATGCTTGGGCATTAGAAACCATATCCCAGGGCTACTGCCTACCCTTCTGTCAATGAATGCAAATAGAATTCTTATCAATGATAGGAACTCCCATCCCCTGCACACCATAAAGTAATGGAAAACTAATTTTTCCAATCAATTTAATAGGACCTTGTCAGTGGTTCAATAATTTAAATATTTACCATTTTCAAACTAGAAAATTAGTACATTGGAATTCATCTATCTAATTTTCGATGAACACTCAAGTCTCAGGAACATTTTTAAAAGTAGATTCAGTTTTATAAAAATCGACTAAAAATCTGAAATATTGATAACTCTCAATAAACACTTAAGTACACAGCTCTACGTGTTTCGAGAGATGTATTCTCTCTTCTTCAGGAGCAAAATAAATTCAATAATCTTTCTAAGGTACAGACATTCAAAAATATTTTCTTAGTAATACAGTTCCCAAAGTAGTTCGGCCACTTGTTGTTTAATTTTGCTGTGAAATCATGAAAACGTCATCTTTCATTCTCCATGTTCATGCAGTGAGGGTTAGTGAGATTTTTATGGACCTTAGGAAGGCCATAAAATACCGGTATGATGGGATATTTCTTGACTAAAAAATCTTTTGTCTTGTCAGTAATCCATCCTTCTTTCTCAGCTTTCTCAATTACTTCTTTGATCATCGATTGGATTTCTCTTATGGGATCATGGTCTAAACTCATATATGTGTTTGTGTCTTCTAACAAAGAGGTTCCCCTTCTGTCAATGTAACTAGCCCCTTCCTCTGGGGTTTGTGATTCTGTATCAAAGTCCCCCTCTTCCTCCTCACCTGATGAACTTGGCTCCGGCGATGGCTCCTTCTTTCTTCTTCTTGTCGGAATCTCCTTTTTTTTAATGAAGGTAAGGTCTGCCACGGTATGAAGCCACTGTTACGGCTCTAGACGGCAGACCAGGGACTTCGTTCCCGGAGCAGTCGAGAGTATGGGGAAAAAGCCCAAAGACATAAAAAGAAACAAGGGATATCGCTGGACGTAGTCCCCAAGGAGATGCAGCCGGTAAGCGAAAGGTTGATCCTGGATAAGTACATGCTATCCAAGTAAGTAATCCAGGAAACGCAAGAGAACTGAAAGAAAGGTAACCCCAGAAGGAGGACTTCAGGGGATTCCCAAGCCCTGCAGGGAGGCGACAGGGAGAAAATATGAAATAGCCATGACCTAGGAAGGGAAAAGGATGCAGGAGAACAAGGCCGAAGAGGTAGGAGCAAGAGCAAGCAGAATGAGCGAGAGAGAGTTGGCGACTGCAAATAGAGGCCGCTGGCTCAGCGAAAGGGAAAGTGCGAGCCGCAGGCAGCAGCGGATCGAGGCAGTAGCCGGAGGGAAATAGAAAAAAGAACACGGAAGCTGAGGGGGCTAAGGCAGGCAAGGACAGAAGCGGAACACTGCGCAGGGAAATGATGAGAGGAGCGAGTGCAACAAAGCAGCGGAAAACCCTAACCAGTTGCAACGCATCGGCCACCAGAAAACAGAATGGCTGTATGCTTCTCGGCAGTGGCCATATTGCCTGAAGACTAGACCGTGCAAGAGCTACGCGGTAGAAATGTAATGGGACAATCAATGGAGTCAGCTTCTCCATCAAGCCCATAACCTCCAACCTCCCGGAACCGTGACAGTATGCCCCCTCCGATGCTGCAATATCCCCAGGCCTGCCAGGGTGGGGTCTGGGGTTGCAGTTGTAGGTTGAACCTACGTACAAGCAGTGGCGCATGAACGTGCGACACCGGTTCACAGGAGTTCTCGCAGCTCGGGTATCCCTTCCATTTTATGAGGTACTCGAGCCTCCCCCTGCGGTATCGGGAGTCGCACACCTGCGCAACCTCATACTTCTCTTGAGGGGTACAGGTAGGTGTCTTGAAAGTAGGAGCAGGACGTGCCAAGGCATCAGGGACCGAAGGACGGTGCAAAGAAGCGTGAAATACTGGGTGGACACGTCTGAGCCCATGGGGCAGATGTAAATGGAAGGCTACTGGATTGATTTGTGAGAGGATCTCGAAAGGGCTGATAAAGCGGGGTGACAACTTTGTGGGGTGGACACACCGTGGGAGGTACTTGGTTGACAACCACACTTTAGACCCCACAGTCCAGTCGGGTGTCTTGCGCCGGTGCTTTTCTGCTTGGACCTTGTAGCAGTCTCTAGAATATGTCTGGCAGTGCAGTGTGCCTCTGTGATCTGAAAGAGAGTATGTTCGATGGATGGTATGTTGGTGGGTCCTGGAATCACAGGTAGGATCGATTGGGGATGAAGTCCAGGTGACATAAAAGGAACTCATTCCCAAGGCCATGTGAATGGTATTATTGTAGGCAAATTCTGCCGTGGGTAGCAAGGACACCCAGTTATCTTGATGTTGGTTGATGTAGCAACAAAGGTACTGCTCCAGGGTACCGTTCAAACGCTCGGCCTGGCCATTGGACTTGGGGTGAAAACCCAAGGACAAGGCACACACGATACCAAAGCGACCACAGAGGGCCTTCCAAAACTGTGAAGTGTACTGACTACCTAGGTCAGAGACAATCATCTGGGGTAAACCGTGAAGACGGAAGATGTCCCTAAGAAAAACATCTGCTATCTCGGAGGCAGTAGGTAGACCAGGCAACAGGGAAAAGTGTGCCAGCTTGATAAATGAATCGATATTCACCATAATACAAAAACACCCCTGTGAGAGGGGGAGCTCTACCACGAAATTGGTGGAGATATGTCTCCAAGGATGAGACATATGGGGCCTTGTTCCAGGAGACCAAGGGGCTTCTGCGTTTGGTGTTTGCTACGGATGCATACCGGGCATGCCTTAACGTATCTCTCGGGTTCCTTGGCCATGTCGGGCCAGTAGAACGATCGTTTGAGCAGATCCAGGGTACCCACACAGCCTCAGTGCCCCACAGTGATTGAGTCGTGACACCAATGGAAGGCTAAACGGCAGACTTCTTCTGAAGGCAAGTACAGTCTCTTATTAACGAACAGGAGACCTTCCTTTTCCACCATCTGGGTGGAGTCCATGGGAACCGCTGATTCTAGCTTCCCCTCGGAGGCTTCTTTAACTTGATGTAGAAAGGTAGAGATGTAGACACGATGTTCGTGTGTGGGAACATGGGTTCTTTGTCAAGACCGGAATCATGCCCAGTCTCCTTTTGGGAAAGCGCATCTGCCAACGTGTTTTGCGAGCCGGATAGGTAAGTGATGGAAAACTGGAATTGGGAGAAGAAATTAGCCCACCGAGCTTGGTGGGTGTTAACGCACTCCATATGCTGTAGAACCTGAAGGTTCTTGTGATCTGTGAAAATAAGAAAGGGTAGATGACCGCCCTGTAAAAGATGCTGCCACTCTTCACAAGCACCCTTGATGTCAAAGAGTTCCTTTTCTATCACTGAGTAGTTGCAGTGGCTGGGGGTCATTATTTTAGAAAAATAGGCGACCGGGTGTTCTTTCCCTTTGTGGGCCTGCAGGAGGGCCGCACATTTGGCAGCAGAGGAAGCATCTGTCTCTAAAATGAAAGGTTTTGTCTGATCCGGGTGCCTTAACATGGGTACGGAACAGAATCAATGCTTAAATAAGGAAAAACTGTCTTCAGCCGCATGGTTCCAACGAAAGGGAGCGGAAGCAGCGAGGTAATAGGTAGTACTATGGTGGAGAAGTCTGGGATGCATTTTCGGTAGAAATTCGCTAAGGCTAGGAATTTCTGGGCTTCCTTGACCGAGGTAGGTGAAGGCCAATCTAAGGATACCTTGCGAGGATCCATTGGGATTCCCTGGTCCGACAGAATAAAATCTAGATATGGTATTGTGGCAGATGAAAATACACACTTCTCGGGTTTTACAAGTCAGTGGTTCGCCTGGAGCCGGCGTAATCACCTGTTCCTGATGTTCCTTCTTGTTCCCGGAGTACACTAATATATCATCGAGGTATACAATGGTAGACTGACAGAATAGATGGGAAAATAGTCTGTCCATAAACCTCTGGAAGACGGATGGAGCGTTCACTAACCCAAACGGCATTACTTGATATTCGAAGTGTCCTTACGGGGTCCGAAAAG
The DNA here is from genome assembly GCF_040938575.1 of Ambystoma mexicanum. NCBI lineage: Eukaryota > Metazoa > Chordata > Amphibia > Caudata > Ambystomatidae > Ambystoma > Ambystoma mexicanum. The sequence goes on along the minus strand of NC_090938.1, from coordinate 798,631,965 downwards.
CGGTCTTCCACTCGTCTCCCGATCTTATGCGGAGGATGTGATAGGCACTCCTTAAGTCGAGCTTAGTGAAGATAGTTGCCCCTTGTACAGCTTCCAGAATGTCAGATATTAAGGGCATGTGATTTCAATCCCGTATTGTGACCTTGTTGAGGCTGCAGAAATCAAAACAGGGTTTCAGTTCCTTGGAATCTCTTTTGGGTATGAAAAAGAGCAAAGATTCTGCCAGGGAGCGTGAAGGTCTGATAAGTCTGTTGGTGAGGTTGGCGTCAAGGTACTCTCGAAGGAATTTCTTTTCGGTCAAGGAAAGAGAATACATCCTACCAGACGGCACCAAAGCCCCAGGGCACAAGTCTATGGCACAGTCTTCTGGGCGGTGTGGTGGTAATTCCATGGGTCTCCTTTTCACAAGTACGTCCTGAAACTCCTTGATGTAACCTGGGAGGCAATGGATGGTACATGAATCGGCACTGGAAACAGTTTTGACTGTCTTGCATGCGATTCCCATAAGACAAGCCCTCTTACAAAAGGAAGAATGAAAACTGAGGAGGTTTTCTGACCAGTAGATGTTGGGAGTGTGTTGTTGTAGCCACCCTATACCTAGTATTGCAGAGAAATGGACGGCTCTAATTATGTCAAACAGGTTCTCTCTGTGCTGCATAATGGTAACTGTGAGTTCCTCGGTCGAATGGGTGATGAGACCAGATATCAAGGGCTTACCGTCCATCCCTTCCACCTTCTGATCCTCTTTTTTTCTCTATGCGTAGCAGGCCTTGCTTTTTGGCCCATAGGGTGTCAATGAAGTTCCCTGCCGTGCCGCAATAGAGCAAACGCCAGGGTGTCAACCTTTCTGTCTAGAAAAAGAACCTGAATAGAGATGACTATGAGTTGTGTGTCCTCTGAAGGCGTGGAAGTGGAGACAGCAACCATGGAGTAGGGAGTGGCATGGCACCTCAGTAATCCGTCCCTGCTAATACCGAGGGTGCCTGTTTCCCGATCCCCGGGGAGGGACTTCCGGGCAGTCTCACAATAGGTGGGACCCAGTTCCACAATACATGCAGAGATTGCCTTCTCTTCTTCTCTTTCTCTACTCTGGGGTAAGAGGAGCTTGTGCGGTGCCTATCTGCATTGGTTCCCCCTTCTCTCTTGAAGGCCGTGAAACAGGTGAGGAGGAGGGCGCATGGGACTCAGTAAGCGACGGAAAACCGCAGTTCTTCCTTCTTTCTGCCTGCTTTTCTGTCAGCCGAACGTCAATCTGGAGAACCGCTGAGATCAGATCGGAGAATGTTGGAGGACACAGGGTCCGTGCCAGGTCATCCTTAAGTTCCTCTTTTAAGCCCCGGCGGAATATGGAGTACCAAGCCTGTTCTGGCCATCCGGCGTCAGCCACCAACTGTTTAAAGGTTGTAATGTATGAAAGAAGATCCATGCTGCCCTGGCGTATGTCTAGTAAGTCCTCAGAGGCAACAAAGGTGGTTTCTGGCCTTTGAAAAATCTGTCGTAGGAGATTGACGAAAGCTCCGTAATCTTGAAGAACTGGGTTGGCTTGGGTTACCAAGGGGGTCGCCCAGGCTAGGGCGTTTCCTGTCATATGGAAAATCATATACCCAACCTTGGCATGGTCCAAGGCAAAAGTGCCTGACCTGAAGGTAAAGTGTACACCACAGGCTTCTACGAACTTCTTCACCTTCTTAGGTGAACCATCAAACATGCCGGACACCAGGGGCATGGGAGAGAAGTCCGTGGGATGTTGTTCTCTCGCTATTACCAATTGGCACAGGACAGATTTTTCGGTCTTCAAACTCTGCACCTCTAAGTAAGTCCCTGAACTGCCACCACCAGTTCCTGGACTTGCTCTGCAGTAGCCATGTTGGGATCCTGGCGTTGCAATCTGTCACTGTCACTAGCCCCTTCCTCAGAGGTTTGTGATTCTGTATCAAAGTCCCCCTCTTCCTCCTCACCTGATGAACTTGGCTCTGGCGATGGCTCCTTCTTTCTTCTTCTTGTCGGGATCTCCTTTTTTTTAATGAAGGTAATGTCTACCACGGTATTAAGTCACTGTTACGGCTCTAGACAGCAGGCCAGGGACTTTGTTCCTGGAGCAGCAGAGAGAATGGGAAAAAGCCGAAAGGCATTAAAAAAATCAAGGGATATCGCTGGACATAGTCCCCAAGGAGATATAGCCGGTAAGCGAAAGGCTGATCGTGGATAAGAATATGGTATCCAAGTAAGTAATCCAGGAAACGCCAGAGGACTGAAAGAAAGGTAATCCCAGAAGGAGGACTCCGGGGGATGCCCAAGCCCTGCATGGAGGCGACAAGGAGAAAATAGGAACTAGCCACGAGTCAAGAAGGGAAGAGGAGGCAGGAGAACAAGGGTGAAGAGATAGGAGCGAGAGCAAGCAGAAAGAGCGAGAGAGAGTCGGCGACGGCAAATAGAGGCTGCCGGCTCAGCAAAAGGGAAAGCGGGAGCCGCATGCAGCAGCAGATCGAGACAGTAGCAGGAGGGAAACAGAAAAAAAAAACACGGAAGCTGAGGGGGCCAAGGCAGGCAAGGACAGAAGTGGAATACCGCTCAGGGAAATGATGAGAGGAGTGAGTGCAACAAAGCAGCGGAAAACCCTAACCTGTTGCAACGCATCGGCCACCGGAAAACTGAATGGCTATACGCTTCCCGGCGGCGGCCATATTGCCTGAAGACTAGACCGCGTAAGGGCTACGCGGTAGAAGCATAAAGGGACAATCAATGGAGTCGGCTTCTCCATCGAGCCCATAACCTCCAACCTCCCGGAACCGTGACACCTTCATTCAGACACCTCAAAATCACCCACCGGGAAACCATTCATTAAATGTTCCAGATCCATTTCCTTTTGCAGGAAATTTTGAGCCTGCTAGAGAAAGGTGCTGTAGAGCCAGTACCTGTAACGGAGAGGAACAAAGGAGGGTATTCTTATTTCATAATACCCAAGAAGGATGGAGGACTGAGACCCATCTTGGACTTGAGATTCTTGAACAAGTTTGTCTGGGTTGGAGCTCTCAAAGTGGTTAATAACCACTGAATAGGTTATCATGCAGTGTTCTTTCGAGAGAGGGGCGCCTGCTACCTTTTTTGTATTTTTGGAAGAAACTTGGGGTTCGTCACCCTAAGTTACCTGGGGGCAACCAGATGTGGACTCCCTGCTCACTGTGCTCAGAGAGGCACAGCTTCACCTCACTGATGGGGCCCAACAAGGCTGAAACACGTGTATGGGGTTGCTGTTGGTACTCTTGTTCAGAGAGGAATTGCCATAGCATTTTGGTGCTGGACTGCCCATGTGGGCGGGACAAAGACTGATATGCAAATGGATATTTCCCATCTGTGAAAGGTACTGTGAGCAAAAGGCAGATGGCTGCGAACTCTCAAAGTGGTTAATAACCACTGAACAGGTTATCATGCTGTGTTCTTTCGAGAGAGGGGTGCCTGCTTCCTTTTTTGTAAGTTTGTCAGGAAGGAAAAGTTCGAGATGGTCACACTTTCTCAGATCCTTCGGGCCCTCCAGCTCCAGGATTGGATGATGTCATTGGACCTTCAGGATGCTTATTTTCATGGCCAATCCATCTCAAGCACAGAAAGTACCTGAGGTTTGCCGTTGGCGGTTCTCATGATCAGTTTCCAGTTCTGCCATTCAGACTGACCTCCGCCCAGAGGGTATTCACCAAACTGATGGCAGTGGTTGCAGCGAGTCTCAGGAGAGGGAGGATTTACGTCTACCCCTACTTGGACGATTGGCTGATCAGGGCACGTTCTCCCGAACAAGTCCTGGATGATTTCAGTGTTACCTGCCACTCTCTGCACAAACTGGGCTTCTGCCTCAACTGCAAGAAGTCCCATATGATACCATCTCAAAAGCGCCAAATCATCGGGGCTGTACTGGCTACATCCATGGGAAAACCTTGCCACCCGACGTGAGGGCTCAACACATTCTGCAGATGGTCACCAAATTTCTGCAGTGTCTCACGGCCTTCGACTTCTTGAAGTTGCTCGGCCTCATGGCATCCTGCATTTTCCTAGTGCCAGAGGCTCGCCTGAGAATGAGATCCCTTCAATGGGATCTCAGGACACAATGGTCTCAATTCTCAGGCACCATGTCAGATCTACTTCAGGGTCCAAAAAGAGTTGCACAGGATCTCCTGTGGTGGGCCTGCGAGGACAACATTCTGAAGGGAGAATCTTTTTGGAAACCATGGCCGGAGATAACAGCAGTGACAGACGCCTCACTCACAGGTTGGGGAGCCCACGCCAACAATCTGACAATCAGTGGTCGTTGGTTTCCATCGGAGTCCAAACTACACATCAACCTTTTGGAACTGAGGGCAATCAGACTAGCACTGAAGGCCTTTCTACCCTCGGTATGGGGTAAGAATGTCCTGATTATGATGGACACCACAGTGGCCATGTACCACTTTAACAAGAGAGGAGCTGTAGGGCCACTACCACTGTGCAGAGAGGCATGCACAGTGGTTCTGGGCAATTCAAGGAGGAATCTCCCAATCAGCAGTTCACCTAGCCGGAGAGCAGAACACGGCAGCGGATGCTCTAAGCAGGCTGAGCACAGTCTCCCACGAGTGGTAACTAGTTCAGGAAGTCCTTCCAGAGATCTTCACCCTTTGGGGATCCCCTCAAGTGGATCTGTTTGCGACCAGTGTCAACCAGAAGTGAAAACTGTTCTGCTTCAGGGAATTTCCCCCAAGAGGAACCCTAGGGGACGTGTTCGTAGCGGACTGGGTGTTTCCAATTATGTACACGTCTCCTCCAGTTCCTGTCATTTCTCATGTGATCCGGAGGTTGAGAAAGTTCGGGAAATCCATGATCCCAATTGTGCCGGATTGGGCCTGGAGGACGTGGTTCCCAGAGCTTCTGGATATGTCCATCTGCCCTACAAAACGTCTTCCACAAAGAGAGAACCTTCGCGACTGGAGAGTCAGGTTCTCCTTCCAGAGGTCAACACTCTCAACCTTCACACATGGTTTCTGAGAGATTGAGATACAAGGATTGGGACCTCCCAGAGGACGTAATGGAGATCTTGCTTTTGGCCAGAAGGCCAGCAACCAAGTCTTTGTACCGCTGCCGTTGGAACAAATTCTGCAGCTGGTGCAGGGATAAGAATGTGGATCCTTTTCTATGCAAAACACTGAAGGTGTAATCTTTTCTGCTGCATTTGGCCAATCTGCGGCTCCAGAAACACTTCTGTACAGGAGCGTTAAAAATTCCATAGCATATCACATCATTAAAAGTTATTTGGCAGCGCTTTCCATCTTCAAGCCCTCGTCTGAGGAAACGTTATATTTTAAAAAACCTTTGGTAGTACAATTTCTAAAGGGACTTACAAACGTGTTCCCTCCATCTCCTTTTCAAGTTCCTATTTGGGACCTTAATCTTGTTTTGAAACAGTCAAATCTATCTTGTTAGTAGCGTTAACATCAGCCCGTAGGGTGAGTGAGTTGAAGGCACTATCTTCGAAACCACTTTTTATGGATTCGTATAAGGACAAGGTCGTCCTTAAGGTCAAACCTTCATTCCTACCTAAGATTATATCAGATTTTCATCTGGGATAAAAGTTAGTATTAACTACTTTTTACCCACCACCTCTTCTTCGCAAGGAAGAGGAAAGGTTACACAGACTTGACCCAAGAAGGGCTCTGAGTTTTCTACATTTCAAGAATATCAAAGTTTTGTTTACCTGACCAACTGTTTATAGGATATATTGGTCATAGACTGGGACAGGCTGTAACTTAACAAACGTTGTCCAGATGGATTATATGAGCTATTACTGAATGGTATAGCAAGTCAAGGAATGATCCCCCAGAAGGCTACTTCTTCTGCTCGGCAAAGAGGGGTTCCAATAAAAGATATTTGTGAGGTGGCTACTTGGTCTACCATTCACACTTTTACAAAGCATTACTGCCTTGATTCCACCTTAAGCCAGGATGGAAGCTTTGGAAAAGCAATCCTTCATTCGGTTCATAACAACTCTTTATTGCAAACTTCTTACTCCCTCCACCAAAACTAATACTGCTTTGGGAGTCTATCATAGATGAGGAATACCTGGGAGGACACAATCCATTCAAAGAGCAAGTTACTTACCCCTGGTAACGCTCTTTCAACTGGATGTTCCTCCCACGTGTTCCTCCCACGTATTCCTCATCGCCCCTCCCAGCCTACCCCACAGTAGAATTTCCGTAATTTACAGTTTACTCTCCTTCAGAGTCTGGTATGGTCTAAACCACATCAATGCTGGTAGTTCTACTGTAAGAAAAAACAGAACTGAAGCCAACGAGCGCTGCACGTTCCATATATACCTTTGATGACGTCATCCTCGATATGGAGACCCTCGAGGGATATTGAGTCGACTGAATCAACGCACAGCGCCCTCTCCCGAAAATGTTTTCCGAAGCAGCTGAAGCTGGATATAGGAGATATCATAGATGAGGAATACGTGGGAGGAACATCCAGTCGAAAGAACGTTTCCAGGGGTAAGTAACTTGTTCTTCTCCCAGTGATATAGTGCCCTGCTCAATAATCCCCACCCAGGGACCGTGCATGCGCAAGGTGCTCATGCAGACGTGAGGGACCTCGCTCCTACCAGCCGCCAACATCCTGCTAAACTATCCTGACTCCCCGTGAGGCTCCTGAGTAGAAAATTCTATTTAATGGTGGTGGAATAGTGCAGCAACAATCCGAGACGTTCCCAACACAAATCGGTGCCGGGAACCCGCTTAACGGCCTAACGACCCCGCTGATGGGCTGGCAGGCGCCATCTTGGCTGGTACATGCACTGCCCCAGCAACGCCAGCTGACAAGAGACTTCTGTGGGTACATGCACTGCCCCAGCAACGCCAGCTGACAAGAGACTTCTGTGGGCTTGCGGGGAACGGGGGATGGGGCAAACAAGAACTGTGGGAAACAGCGCTCTTCCAGAGTTCACGCCTGCATCCTGGGCCCTCCCGCGGGCAAAGGGAACTAGCAGACCCCACCTGGCCCGGTCCACAGGCAGATACGAGACGGCCTGGGCTCGGCCCCCCGCTACGTGGCTGATCGGAGCCATGTCCTGCTGGAAAGGGGTGCGGCTATAATCTTCCTCCACTGCCTGGTGAGTGAGTCGAGGCGGAACACTCAGCGGGCGAGAGATCTCGACCCCGCACATAATCCAGCATGCACGCAACACTGATGGTGAAAGAGAGGGGTGGCTCCATATGGCCGAAAACCACAAGAGCCTGAAGGGGCAGGTGCGTGTCTTTCTGCAGCCCAGTGGAACTGATGCAAGAGGGGCGGCAGCACCGCCTCAACAGTGCATGTCTGTTTACCCCGGAATTTAAAAGCAACTAGGCAAGTGACTGACTCTGGCAACACAAGCGGCGTAACTGGGCAAGCACCTGGGTGCTGGCAACATAGATAGCGCAACGGAGCTGTGGCAGGACACCGGCAACATAAGAGGCATAACTGGACAAGTGAATGTACTCTGGCAACACAGGAAGAACAGCCAGGCAAGGGACCGGACTCGGGCCACACAAAAACCATACCCAGGCAAGCGACTAGACACTAGCATAAACAACGGGATGCACTTGGCCCATTCAGAGGATGTATCATCGTAAGGGGAATGCTACCCTGACTTGGTGAAAGCTGGATTCCTACACCAGACCAAGATTGGGTCCCCAAACCTAAGGTCACGATCCCACTTCCTCTTGAAAATGGGAGTTTGATATATCCTACTGGGGACACTCCCACATCCTGGGAAAGGAACAAGCTAATTACATAGCTTAGGTCAAGATGCTGTACGACTCTTCCGAAGCGGTGTTATGGGTCAATGGGACCTCCTCCACGGTTTTCAAGTTGGGATAGGGTACCTGCCAGGGCTGCCCTTTATCCCCCTTCTTTTCACGCTGGCCATAGAGCCGCTTGCAATCAGGCTCAGGTCATCAATGGAATGGTCTGGCTTTGTGTGGCCGTTGGGGCGTGGGGGGAACCAGGTTTCGATCTATGCGGATGACCTGCTCATCTACATGAGCAACCCCAGGATTTCTTGTCCGGTGGTGACGGATATCCTCACCGAATATCAGGACTTCTGTGGTCTAAAGGTGAACAAACAGAAAACGGTGCTCTTCTCGCTCTATGGCGGGGCCGATGCAATCCTGCAGTGCTGCCTCTACTCGGTTTCTATCCGGAGCTTTGTCTACCTAGGTTACATCATGAGCCCCAATCCTGAGGACTTCATTTGTCGCAATCTGCAACCAGTGGTGGATCGATTTGAAGCAGACGTCACCCTCTGGCAATCCCTCCCACTGAAGTTAATGGGAAAAGCGGCCCTCTTTAAAATGCTCTCTCTACCTATATTTTTGTTTGTCTTCCAGAACGCCCCCCCCCCCCTCAAATCCCCCACATGACCTTCGCAGCCATAGAGATCACCCTTCGGAGACTCCTTTGGGGGGGGGAACAGCCCCACATAGCATTAAAAACCCTACAGTGCTGCATTTGGGAAGGAGGAATAGGTGTGCCGTGCCTCCGGGCTTACTACTGGGCCGCACAGTTGGGAGTGATGAACGACCTGCTCCACGGGGATCCAGGGCTCCCACACATAGGGGTAGAGATTAGAAGCATGGGGGCAATCACACCCCTCAGAGTGTTGTACGGGACGGCTAGAGATGTGTCGGATGTGTCCGGAATGACACAACAGATTCACAAAGTCTGGGCAGAAGCTATCCACCATATTGGCTGGGGCAGGAGACCCACGCTAGACCAACCCCTATGGAATAACATGCACATCCCAGAAGTCCTGAAAATGGGGCACTTTGTCAGGTGGGAGGCACTGGGAATACGGACCCTGGCAGACGTGACGCCTGACAGACACCTATTACCATTCAGTGAGATGCAAGGATAGCTATGCACTACCTACAGGGGAGACACTTACAACTTTCACATGCTATTCGGGTCCAATTCCCAACCTTGGCCAATATTCCAAAGTGCTCTCCCCTAGAGGAAAACATTCTCCAGGTCAGGATTCCGGCAAAGGTCACGTCAACACTCCACCAGGCGATAACCACTTTTGGGCTCAGGAACTCTCTAGGCTCTGGGAGAAATGGGAAAGGGTGCTGTGCCCGCTGGAGCCCGAAGGGTGGGTTGAGGCACCAATATTCCCATAAGAGATTGGCATAGACGCCAAACTCCGCCTAATACAGTTCAAAGTATTGCACCAGGCGTACTATTCTAGGACCTCGATGATGAAGTGGGGGGTGGTGGAGGATGGAAACCGTCTGCGGTGTCGACGGACTGAGGGAACCTTCTTTCACATGATCTGGGACTGCAACGTAAGAAACATCCCCAGTGCCGCAGGATCCAAAGATGGTGATACTCGGGATCTGGGGAGAGGTGCAGTATACCAAGTACGAAAAAACATTTCTTTCAGTGGCATTAGGATTGGGAAAAAGACTTCTAGCCTCCACTTGGGGATCCTCCTATGGGCTGAGTCTTACCCAATTGATTAATGAAATGGACCGCTGTGCGTCCCTGGATAAGCGCATATATAACGCCAGGGGCTGCCCTGGGAAGTACTGGAAGATCTGGGGGAAATGGACCGAAAATGTATAGACACTTGGCATGGGTAGATCCTATGTTGTTGGATACACTGAGCCAGCAGAGCGGGACCAGAGACTGTGCCCCGCCACCCTATTCCTGCCTGGGGGGAGAGATTTGCGAAATTGGAGAATTGTGTGGGCATTTTGAGTTGACACTGGGATCGAGCTTGAGGGTGGTTGTGACAATAGAAGGATTGTTTGTGGGTCCTCTTACAAACAAGTCATGTTTCAAGCAGGTTGGTCGATTTGCTGCACGAGGAGTGTGTGCCACCAGAAATGTGGAGCTTAGCCACTGGGTACACGGGTGTGCTACTCGTGACTGCTTTGTAGATGGTACATGCAATCTTGAACAGTATCCTGGCCTGAGAGGAAGCCAATGTAGTTTGCGTTGTATGGGGGTGAGTCAGTCAAAAATCTGTGTAACCGTAATAAGACATGCTGCAGCCCAGTCAGGAGGGTATTGCCCCCATCGATGTGCGAGACCACAAATGCCTGCACTATGGTCTGGAAGTCCTGTTGCTGGATGAAGGATTTGATTTTGCAAAGGGTGAATATTCGGAGCCAGGCTGTTTGGGTCTTTTTGGCTATGTGTTTCTGTAGGAACAGGCTGCTGTCAATTGTGAAGCCTAAGGATTTTGCTGAGTCAGAAAGTTGTGGATCAAATCCTTTTAGGTGCATATCATTGAGCCATTGTTTGCAAGTTGTTGTTTAGCGGATGGACCAATGAGTAGAAATTCAGTCTTGGATGGGTTTAGTTCGAGGTAGGCAGTCGACATCCAGGATTGAATGATGGCTGGGTAATGGCAGAGACGAATGAAGTCCTGCACATGATTTACTCTTATGTATAAGTGAGTACTGTCTGCGTATTGGTGGATGGCTGCATTGGGATCTTTGAGGAGAGTGTCCAAAGGCTCCATGTAAAAGTTAAAAAGGATTGAGAGGAGGGAGCGTTGGGGGACATCATTCATTCATTGTTAATTGTATTCTAGGATAGAATGCAGTCAATGGTAAATCATGAATTGTTAGACAACATTTGGACAAACATCATAGCGTTACACAAATATGGTTTGCTATACTAGAAGAATTCAGAAAACCACAAGCGGGGAGCAACTATGAGAAACTATAAACACAAAGGGAAACTTTTGGATTAACAGCCTAATTCATGGAATTATTTGCGTGAAAAATGCAGATTTGCGCGCCTTTCTGCCCGAAAATCCCTGTTTGAAGTATGGGATTTTTCGGCAGAAAGGCATGCACATTTTCATTTTTCATGCAAATAATTCCATGAATCAGACTGTAAATGTCTTGCTTCATGACATCCATCTGAATTGAATGAAGACCAATATGTATATTGTTTATTTAGTGTCATTCTGCTATTTTCTGGTATTCACCAGTTTCCGATTGAGAAGTTCAAATCAAGTTATAATGTATTGTTTATTTTATATCTTGCATGGATATTTTCATTCTACTATTTTTATTTCTGCATCAATTCTAGAATGTATGTTAATGGCACGTGCCAGAGACCTATATCACAGCAAATAAGTTCCACCTCTACTCAAGAAAACATTGAATACTAGTTTTAATGTTCTGTTAGATACTCAGAAGTGTAGCCCTACTGCCTTCGGCTACGTCAAAGTCCAAATGTTAATCCTTTGGTTAAAAAATGTGTCATCCAGCCAGCCAGATAGCACAGTGAGGTAAGCGTTCGCCCCTGATATCTGTGACAGGTTCGTATCCCAGCAGGGTCAACTGCGCCTTTCATCCTTCTGAGGTCGATAAATTGAGTACCACTCTATGGCTTAATTATTTCAGCAATCTGAGACCTATGGATGTGTAGCGCTATATAAGAAATTATTATCATATAGATTGTCATAAAATACTTCAGGTTTATTTATTTACAGATCCTGTGGGTATGGGCATGGGGTGATAGCTTATACCTATAATAATGTTATTATTAGGAGTATAAGATGGAAAGTGGAAGGAGGATAGTACTTTCACCACCATGAATTACGCACCTTTGTATATAAGGATGAAAATCAATGTAATGTTCAACATACATAGTTATGCATGCACAACCTCATGGCAAGACATTTTTGACTTTGCAAAATAGATGGATTATGGAAATACAACCCATTTAACTGTGCACATTGTTTTTGAATATCATTACGGAGACAAGTTGGGTTTATAGCGCAATATAACTTTTATGTAACATAAAATATCATTGGTGTGCATCAGGTTGTCCAGCTGGGAGTCCAGGCTGACATTAAAATTTTGCTTTAGTTTAACAACCCACGCCAGGGGTTGTCTATAACTCTTTGCACCCTCAAACTCATGGAAGCTACAAGGAGTTCCTTTTGAACCACATCTACTGCACATGTACGGGAAACTACATTCTTGAGAAGACAATATTGGGGCCCATTACAAGTATGGCGGTAAGTGGTAAAATTGGCTCTGTTACCGCCCATTTTACCACTATGCCAAATTATAAGGTCGGGCCTGAAGGGTAAGATTTACCTCCAGGAAAATCCTGGAGGTAAATTCTGCCACTCACTGCCGAAAATTCCACCGGACCAAGTTTCGGTAATGGTAATTCAGGCAGACGGTATTCCGGCGGTTTTACCGCTGGGATACCAGCCAACATGTAATAAGGTCCAATGTCTGTCTGGATTGGGTGATCTTGAGGGGGAACCTGGGGTTATCCCAGACCTCCTGGGAGGATTCATGAGGGACTCCACTTCCACCTCTCTTAAACCCTTCTAGGAGTTTACTACAGTATAGATACAAGCAAAAGGAAAGGAAGGGGTCAATTTGTTTAATGCCATCCTCTCCAGAAAGTGTGTTGAGTGATGACACTGTGCCACAGTCCGGTTCAAGCAGCACCTGATTAGCCACCTCGGAAGGCATCAGGAAAGAGGCGATTGAGAGGCTTGTATTGGTGTCATCACCATGTCCGTCTGTAACTAGGGCAGCCCCTTAAATCTGGTGCCCAAATGGGATGGATTCATTTGCTTCTGCATGGACCATTGGAGGCGGCACCAGATCACTAACAGCAATGCCTACCCTCTTCCCATGACAGGAAATCCTAGAAAAACAGGCACTCTTCTAGTTAATCCTCACTATTATCTTAACTAGGCAGTGTTTCCAGGTGAAGCTGGCAGAGCACAAGTCAGGCCAATCTATGAAGTATGACCTAGCGACTTTCTGTTGCCTGATACACCAGGTGCTCACTGTGCTGGCAACATTTTCCCTGGCCTGGTATAGTCATTTTCAATCAGGCCTGGAAGTCTCAATCAAAGGACATTGGAGCAATGCTTTAGATAGTCTGAGCTGCAGGGACTACTTTTAAGACATAAAAGTGGCAGTTTGACACGTGAAAGATTACTTTCCCTGGCTGTATGGTTGACGTGAAGATGTTCAAAGCAAAGGGGGAGGCTTGCTCTGCTTGAGTTTTGTCCATTACCTAGAAACAAAGCAAGAGCTTTTCTGGCACCCCAAGCTATGACACTGCCAGCTCATCTGATTCATCGGTTATGTTAGGCCTGTTGCATACCTTCATCCATGGCAGTGTGATGAATCAGTAATGATTCCCCCCAAACCCAGACCTGGAACCTTCCTCATTTGTCCAGGGGAAGGCAGACACCCCCTGATCCTGACCATGGGGTTGGTGTTTTGCATGAGGATCACATGGGGGAGGAAACAGGTCAGGAGGAAGGGGACATTCCCCTGTTTAACTTCCCCTGAAACCCTAGTCTTTTGATGGCTAATTGTAAAGCAGAAATAGCTAAGAAAACTAATTTTACTTTTCGGGACACAAAGTCCCATAAGAGGGATGCAGAAGAACAAAGGTGTAGTGGCCAGCTAATTAACATACATGACCCACACCTGAGGGACACTGGGAGGCTTAAATGGCCCCCTCAGGTGTAGTCAGAGAAGCAGAAACTGAGGAAGCTTTGCAAGATGTTTCTGCAGGTGAAGGTTGGATTCATAGAATGAGAAGATGCCAGGACTATCGAGGGTCCTGAGAGGTTCTGTGCCTCTCCTTATCCCATTTGGAGAGGTTGTGCAGCAGGAAGTCGGTGTGATAGAAGATGCCGAACGATCTCCAGTGACTGGGTTGCTCAGTAGATTCGAGGAGCTTGGGAAGCTCTGAGTTGGTGTGGCGGTGGAGAGAGCAAACAACCAGAAATTCAGAAATTGTTTGCCGGGTCCAGGAGAGCTGCAGAAGTCAACAGCCAGCGAGCACCGAGCGAGAGCATCTTACCCGGTGAGTTTTCCACTTGCAAGTGGTACCGGAGAGCTTGGGTGCTGCTCACATGCGCCAAGTCAGCTGCGCTGCACGCGAGTGCATGACAGAGGTGTTTCTGTTGAAAAACAAACCATTAGAAAACCACAGAGGTGGTGGTTAATGCAACAAAGTAGCTGTGATGTACCTTTCATGAGTTTTCAGAGATTCCAACAACCCCGTGAGAAAATAGCATTAAGAACTGTGAGAAACCTGAAGGTGTCTCACCTGCTAGTCCCCGGGGAACTATCATCCAGGTGGCCAGGACACCACCATCGCTTTTGGATCCAGTTCCTGGGGGTGGACCAGTGTGAAAGCATCTCCTGGTTGAGGGGTCTTCGGGGAGTGGAAGTGGGACACTGGATAGCAAGATGCGGTATCCCCCTCCCTGTAACACCTTTACCACATCCTACCAGGTAGGATATTTAGGTACTCAAACGGCCACCCACCCTCTTCACAACACAAACACTTTCTCACAGACAGCTCGTTATGAGAGAAAACGGACTAACACCCGGGCCATATACCTGACATGTCCCAATACAATGGTCAGTTAAGATCAGGCAATTACTGACAATCACGCACACTTGACTTCTGTTACACTTTCCCACACGGATAAAAGGCGGATCACGAGAGCACACTCTGAGCAAGGTAAAGTACACAAGGAAGCAGCAGTACCAAGATGGTAATTCAACACAAGGAGAAAGACAGCAAAACAGAAGGGGATCGCAAGGAGGGACGCGCCCTTGACCTTTTTGGCAAAGAATGTTACTTTCAAAAACCCTCGAGAATAGAAAGCGTAAGGCCAGGAAACCAGGCTGAACAATCCTGCATTGTGTGTCTGAAGTACCCAGGACCCTCCTGCGTCGATAATCAAGGCAGGGAGAATAGCTTGCTGCCATGGTACTGTTCTTGGCTCTTACACCAAAGCACCGCCAGAGAACTCAACACAGCCAGTGAGTTGGGAAGACTGATACCAGACCAGTCTATTTTTAAGGCAAGGTTGCAAGCAGCAACATTGTATGGTGAGCGCTGAAGCAAACAGTGTATGAAACGTGTGTGATAACCAACACGAGTAAAAATGGAACAACAGGTGAGTGATTGGTACTTTGAAACCAAGATACGATACCCTTGATAGAGTGGTCCGGCACTTTGTGCGTGCTCATTCAAGGGTCTCTGTGAGGTATCCAAAAGAGAGTTGAGAAAGGTAAAAGATTGGCAAAGAACAGCATATCGAAGTGGTCCTGCGACAGGTCAAGTACAATCCTCCTGTGCACAATCGAAAGTCTTCGATGTTGAAATTGACAAGCAAGCTGATGACAAAATAGAGAAAATTGGTCCGAGCCCAAACAGGGGAGATCAATTGAAAGCTTTTGAGGATAAAGCAAGTTTGTGTTAAAGTTAATTATTATTGATCCGAGCCCGGCAGAGAGAGACTGATTGAACATAGGCCCTCATTACAACACCGGCGGTAACCAATGGCGCTATTAGCACCATGGTTGCTGCTGGTATTGTAACAAGTCCGCCAATGGTAAATGGGGAAATACCGCCCCATTCCAAGGTTGGCGGGGCGGTAATTCCCCATTTACCATTGGCCCTTCCCCATTCCCATTTTTGCCCCATAGGGCTCAATGGGACAGGGGAAGGCGGTAATTACGGTACCGCAAATTGCGGTACCGTAATTACCTCGGAAGTCCCTTTGCGGGTCCCTACTTTAACGGCTGGTCCAGACCAGCCGTTAAGGTCGGGAGCCGCAAAGGGACCTCGTAATCAGGCGTTAAGGGCTTAACGGCGCCGACACATTTTACGGCGCCGTTAAACCCTTAACGCCAGGGTCGTAATGACCCCCATTGTGTTGAAACTTATCTGAGCCTGGCTGAGGGGGATCCGGGGTGAATTGTAAATTACCTGAGAAATTGGATATGTGCAAATCCGACAAGCATTGTGTTAAAGCGCATCGGAGCCCAGCTGAGGGGGATCCGAGGTGAATAGCGAATCACGTAAGAAATAGAGTACGTGCGAAATCCTAAGAGGAAAAGAACGTATTGTTTGTCGCATCAGGCCCTTCGAAAGAAGAGACTTTGAAAGGCAAATAGACTTGGGTACAGAAGGCACTGATGCTAATGTTTGAACTGCACCGTCGTGCTAGAGAAGGCAGAGACTGTGATAGGCTCGAGTGTACTGCCTTGTCCTGTGCTGAAAACGTGGGGAAGGGAGGCCAATGGCCTGAACATCTTGACATATCATTTCTTGAACACTTCTTTCTTTAACATAACATTGTGATGTGACTCAATTGAAACAAATTGGGGAATTCTAAAATTCTAGAAGCTTGGTCATACAGCCTCAGACCCCTCTATCGCCACAAAATAATCCATAGGTTTTAATATCTGTAGCAGTAGAGAAGCTACTATCCCTCCAGTGAAAAGAGGAATGATTCCCACAAACTTAGTTTTGATACCCCCTCCTGGTTGTTATATAAGATTGACCCCAAAATCTGCCTGGCCTGGAAGTTTGGTCTAGATGTTCTAGCAGGCGTCATAGATCCCGAGTTACAGGGAGACATAAAGGTTCTCCTATAGAACCATGGCGAAATTCCATTTGAAATACATTGTGGGGAAAAAATTGCACAGGGAATTCTGGAAAGGGCTCTATTTCCTTGTTTTATAGATAGTCAACCGGAAGATACTGAGAAAGGTACCTTAGGCGTTGGGGAAGCTGATGAACCATCTACCACTGAAGCAAAAAGGGAAGAAGAACCTATCATCCTTCCCCACCTAGCCTTCGCCCAGCAAAATTATCCAGCATTCGCTGAGGCTTTCTTGCAAGCAATTCCTGAAGGGAAAGTATTAGAGAAGGGGAGTCCCTTTTTCTTCCTGAGACAGGGATTGCTGAACAGAAGGGAAACATCTACAGAAGGCCTAAGTAGAACTCAGTTAATAAGCCCCAAAACCCATCAGAAGATCGTACTAGAGATTGCACATTCTCATTTGACAGGTGAATGCTTCGGACAATCTAAGACCCAGGCGCACATCAGTGGGAAGTTTTACTGCCCAGGTATCCATGCTGATATAAAAAAACTTTATTCAGATGTGTGAAATATGTCAGAAAACCAGTACTCACATTTCCTTGCCGGCCCTTCTGAATCTGTTACCAATAATAGAAGTCCCTTTCTCAAGGATTGGGTTTGATATCATTGGACCGTTTTAAACCTCTAGACTGGGTAGTAAATATGTTCTCGTAATCGTTGATTATGCTATCAGATAACCCGAGGCATTCCCTATGCGGAATACCCAACACCCAGCAGATATTAAAACACCTACTACCATATTTTTCCAGGGCTGGTTTTCCTAAGGAAATTGTAATGGATCAAGGATCCAATTTTAAGAGTAAACTCATGGGTGAGGTCAAGGAATCGCACCATATCGCCACCTTAAGAACCTCAGTTTACCATCTCCAAACAGACGGATTTGTAGAAAGATTAAATGAAACACTCAAAATAATCCTAAGAAAGTTGATAGATAAGGATGGCGAGAACTGGGACCGCATGATCCCCTGGGCATTATTTGCAATAAGAAAAATCCCTCAGGCGTCCACATGATTCTCTCCCTTTGAACTACTTTATGATAGAGAACCTAGAGATGTTCTGGATATGCTCAGAGAGACCTGGGATGAAAGAGAAGAGGCACCCATTCATTCCCTTGCGCAAACAGCTACCATTTGCAAGAGCATATGAAACTTGTTTGAAATCTAGTCTATACTCGTATGGAGAAAGCCCAAACACAACAAACGTCCACCTATGACAAAAAGGTAAACTTAAGATCATTTTCAATAGGACAAAAGGTATTAGTCCTCTTACCTACCTCAGAAAATAAACTTGTCTCAAAGTGGCATGGGCCGTATGAAATATTAGAACGATCAGGAACCTCTACCTATAAGGTAGCCCTACCTGATAGGAAACAAAAGACCCATCTCTACCATGTAAAAATCCTAAAAGAGTGAATCCTTCCGCTGCCAATACCACGATACTTGTTTGGTACCAGAAGAAATAGATAACTTTGAATTAATTCCCCAAGAGCTATCTAGTCAACAACAAGAATATTTAAAAGATTTAGTTACAACATTCCCTTTTGTATTCTCTGAGAAACCAGGAAGAGTGCAAGGCACTTATCACTATATCAAAACAGCCAAGGGAAAGGTGATCTATCTGAAACCATATAGACTCCCGTATGCCCGTAGACAGATACTGGTTTAGGAAGTGTTACGCTCACCTGGCTCCCACAGAGGCATCGATCTGAACTGGACAGCTGCGGTCTCCACCAATGTGATGCGTAGGGCCGAGATGATGGACTGGACTGGCCCACCTAGCTTCGTTTGCTTGGCCTGTAGGAATATTCTTCTGCAAATGGAGAAAGGGAATTAACCACCCGTGGAGTTGAGTGTAAATTCCCCCACCCCCCGCTGTTCTCCCCACGGATCACCTTTGATGTCCCCTCTTATAGTCTCACCTGATGGTTTGAAAAGATGAGCTCTCCATCCTGCATTGAGCGCAGGGGCGCGTTGATAACCAGTTGCTTCACTGGCTCGAAGGAATTGGTGAGTTCCAGAACAATATTGACTCCGAAAAGTATGCCTGACTTTCACTCTTGTCCGATTCCTTGCAGATTGCAGCTTGACCCTAGTGAAGAGTTCCTCGTGGCAACCGGTAATATTCTGGTAAGGATTTGTGTTTCCAACACAGTTCGATAAATAATGTCAATATGCAACCTGTTGCTTTCTCCCTTATTCAGGCACTGAGAGAAAGTATGAAGTCTCAGGGAATAATACCTCCGGCGGTAAAATCAGTAAAGTCTAATGTGGTGAGGAGGGTTCCCCTTGATAGTCCCTTTGTTTCACCTTGCTGTCCTTTTGTTTCCCCTTAGGGGCTGGGGTTCGGCGAAGATGCAGTGGAAGCTGCGCCGACCCGTGAAGAGGAATAGTACCCCCGGTGGTAAAATCAGGTAAGTCTATGGGGGGGTTACTAATATTCCTCTGTGTATTCCCTTGGCTCACCTTGCTGTTCTTGACTACTCCTTAGGTGCCGGAATGCGGCGGGAACATGCAGGAGGATGCGGTGGAATGTGAAGATGCTGCAAAGGCCGGTGAGTTCAGCGCGGCGCTGCAGCAGGCGAGGTGACGCGCATAAAATAACTTCTTTCTTCCAGCTCGAAGGCGCAATGGATCGGGAATTCAGGTAAGGATCAAAGGTATTGCTCTTGTTCTAACCTTTTCTCCTTCTTTCTCCCTTTTTCTAGGAGCTCCAAACTCGAGGCGGGCGTGGCAGAAGGCTGGATGCAGACTTGCAGGCACGGTGAGCGTTACGCTGCTGGATGCAGAATAACGCGAAGCGTGTGCTACTCTTCGGGCGTGGTTTAAATAGCCTCCAAAGTAGTCCCAGGTAAGTATTCCTCCCCAGCCCCGCCCGAGTAAAAAATAGTCCCTACATAAAATAGTCCCTTCCAAGCCTCATTTGGCTTGGAGCTCTTGCAGCATGGTCTGCATCAGGTAAGTTTGCAGCATGGTCTGCATCAGGTAAGTTCTACTCTATGAGCCTGGCGCCTATGGCGCCAGGACTGACTCTCCATATGAGCCTGGCGCCATAGGCGCCAGGACCGCAACCAAACAGCCCCTAGCAGGGGTTTTTGGGCTTGCCCAAAATAACTTGATGCCTGCTTCCGGGGTTGCTGGACCTGGTCTGGATCCCCGAGGGTAGGCATCATGACAGGAAGTGAGCAAAATGCTAAGAGCGAATATCAACAAACCCTCTTCAAGCCCATGGTCCTCCCCTATAGTATTGGTCACAAAACCTGACCATTCCTGGAGGTTTTGCATAGACTTCCGCCAAGTCAATGCCATCTCCGACTTCAATGTCTATCCCATGCCATGCATCGACGAATTGATGGATAAACTCAGAAATGCCACCTTTCTATCAACCCTATACTTAACCAAGGAGTACTGGCAGGTCCCAGTGCATGGACCCGATAAGGAAAAGAAAGCTTTCTCAACGCCCCTGGAACTGTCCAGTTCAAAGTTCTCCCTTTGGGCTTACACAGGGTGCCTGCCACTTTACAACGACATATGGATAAAATATTACATCTCTACTCTGAGTTCTGTGGGCCTTATATTGACGATATAGTAATTTATAGTAAAACTTGGGAAAACCATCTTCTCCATCTCTTTAATGTTATGAGAGCTCTTAGAGAAGCCAGCCTAACTGCCAATCCATCCAATTGCAAGCTGGCTCAATCAACCGTGAAATACCTCAGCTTCTTTGTAGGGAATGTGAGAGTCCAACCTCAATATGAGAAAGTGAAGGCTGTCCTAGATACCTCTATGCCTAAAACTAAGAGAGAACATTCTTAAGGTTAATTGTTAATTACCGTAGGTTTATCCCTAACTTCTCAGACAGGACAGCTAAGCTGACAGACAAATTAAAGAATCCCGAACCCCAGAAAATGTATTGGACTGACGAGGACAATGGCCCTCATTACAACCCCGGCGCTAAACCATGGCGCTATTAGCACCATGGTTGGTGCCGGTGTTGTAACGAGTCCGCCATGGTGAAATGGGGAAATATCGCCCCATTCCAGGGTTGGCGGGTGGTATTTCCCCATTTCACCATGGCCCTTCCCCATTCCCATTTTCGCCCCATAGGGCTCAATGGGACTGGATAAGGCGCTAAGTACGGTACCGCAAATTGTGGTACCGTAATTAGCTCCGAGATCCCTTTGCCGCACCCTACTTTAACGGCTGGTAAAACCAGCCGTTAAGGTCGGGTCCCATAAAGTGACCTCGTAATCAGGCGTTAAGGGTTAAACGGCGCCAACACCTTTTACGGCGCCGTTAAACCCTTAACACCAGGGTCGTAATGACCCCCAATATATGTTACAACAACCTAAAACAAACCCTGTGCCAGAACCCGATCCTAAAGGTAGCAGATTTCTCAAAGGAGTTTGTGTTGCAAACAGACGCCTCACCAACACGCTTAGGAGCAGTCTTGTCACAAATTTGCGACAGATTGGAACATCCTATCTTATTCACCAGTCGAAAACTATTCCCACGTGAAAAAAATTGCTCTGTGCTGGAATTGGAGGCCCTTGCCATCAAGTGGGCCATTACCCACCTTTGACACTATCTCTTAGGGAGGAAGTTCACACTCGTCACAGATCTTTCTCCATTAGCTTGGATTAGCCAACAAAAAGATTCTAACCCTCGAGTAATGTGATGGTTCTTTGACCTGCAACCCCACTGTTTCACTGTGGAGCACTAAAAAGGCCAAGACCAAGGAAACGTAGATTTCCTTTCTCTTTTCCCTTGTGAAACAGATGCGGCTACATCACATAGGGAAAGGGTACGTAGTCCCCGGGCATCAGTCATCCAGGTGGCCAGGAAACAGCCATTGCTTTTGGATCCAGTTCCTGGGGGTTTTGAGGAACTCATTATGGCAACAAGTAAGACAGACACAATTGGTCATAGTTCAAGGGTGTTCATTGAACAATGAATGCTGCATGTAGTTGGAAAAACTTCTAATCTAGACCTAAATCTAAGATGGGAGGAAGCGTCAACCATCAAATGAAAAATAAAGCAGTCCTAGTGGTGCTGTGTCAAATAAAAAAGGCCTATTCTAAGAAACCTATTGCCAAACCTTACAACTAATACAAAGGGTGTGGGATAGTATTCAAGAAAGAAAATAAGTGTTCTCAAATAATATGTCAGGATGCGGTAGCCTGGGCCTCCCTTCCACACGTTTTGAGCACGGGTTAAGATGGGATCTTAGAGCAAAGTACACTGTCGGGCCTTCTTCAACACGAGATGACAGTTCAGCTTTCAACTCTCGAACTTTCTCAGCACGAGACAGCAGTTGAGTTTTCTGCTATCAGGGCCGTTGATGGCCAAGTCTCATTTCAGTTGGAAAGTCTCTTTCCTTCAAGGGCCTGACGTGTTCAAATAACAAAAACAAAAATTCCTTAAACAAACAAATTAAGTTCAGTTTCCAATGTTCGCTGGGTGATGGGTTCACCCTTGGGTTCCCCTCTTCTGGGCACTGACCCTCCTCAATTCTCAGCCACAGTTCATGTAGGATGATGGATTTACCCCTGGATCCCCCTCTTCTGCTAGTACCTTCAGCTATCCCTCCGCAAATACCTCCCCCCTCGAGCTCTTCGCTCCTCTACCTCCAACTCACTCAGGGTCAGTCGTTTTTCAAAGAAACGAGCTGGGGGTAGATCTCTGTCTTCGGCTGGGGCCTCCCTCTGGAACAGCCTCCCTGACACTCTAAAACTTGAGGAGAACCATCTCCGGTTCCGGAAGCACCTCAAGACCTTCCTCTTTTCTTCTGCCTTCGCTCCCCCTCTCCCCTGCTGATCTGTTCTCTCTTGGCACCGTGCACCTGGCCACCATCTGTCTTTTGGGCCCAGGTACCTGCTCATCCTGTCACCCTCCCGCTCTGCTTCCGGGCCACCCCTTGCACTGGGGTCTGTATCTGGGCCCATACAGCCCCCCCCTTTTTCTTCCTGCACTTATCGGACCTACCCTGTCTGATGCCTTAAACCTAGCACGTGCAAATTGCTGGCTGCATTACCACTGTTTGTTGCCTTTATTATTTATTTATTGTTATTTATCTGTTTCTCCTCTGCTTCGCACTTTCCACCTCTCCCCCTTCCATGCACTTTTCCCCTCCTCCTCCCCCTTGCGCGTTCTCAATGTCATTGGGTCTAGTAAGATCGCTGTTTTGTTCTCCCCTGTTCCCCTCCCTTGCCTTGTCGCGCTCTGAAACACTTGTGTACGAGCGCGATAGAAATAAAATATAAGTCAATCAATCAATTCTGGACGCTGACCCCGTACGTATCATATTCCTTAATTTATATATCAGTTATTTTCTTAATGAACTTTGGATGATAGCTTCACCCCTGGATCTCCGTCGATCGTGCTCGGACCCCTCTTGACTGCCAGTGGTTGGGTGATGGCTTCACCCCTGCATCTCCCTCGGTCGGGCTTGGACCCCTCTCTTCTTTTATGCGGGTTCTCTCTTCCCTTAGTTTCTCAATGGGCCTCATTACGAGTTTGGCGGTAGCCCTGCCGATAAACGTTGCGCGGCTGCCGCCAAACTCGTGAATTTACCGGCACCCGGAAATGGGGACGAACGTGGACATTCTGACCTTGGTGGACCCGGTCCGTCCCCATTCCCGGGTGCCGGTATTCATTACTCCCCATTCCCATTCGATCGCCATAGGGCTCAATGGAAATGGGGAGGTCGGATGCACCAGCACCATCTGTGAATTGTGCTGGTGTATCCGACGTGTTCTGCTCGTGGGAGCCTTTGCAACCGCCTCGTAATGAGGCCCAATGTCTTTTCAAACAGTTCATAGTGGACACCCCTCTTCTGAATTCACGTCTATCAACACACTGTTTCTCTGGACTTTAGACCTGCCCCCTTATCGTCAGCATCCCTCGGCCGGGCTCACTCTTGTCAACTTCACATTCCCTTGCATTTGCGGGATTCACTTCCCTTGCTTTCTCACACGGCAGGATTCATTTCCCTTGCTTCTTACACTGGTGTAGATCAAAGTCTTTCGATTGTACAGGGATTTTACTAGACCTCTTGTATGACCACTTTGACCTCTTTCGGCGACTCTCCTGTGGTCTTCTGGTACTCGTAGTTTTGCTTTGATGGGGATCGATCAGAGTATCTTGAGCTAGCAACCACATGGTGCTGGTTTTCCCCCTGCAGCTGTTCACCCCTTAACACTTTTTACAGTTCTTTTCACAGTTCATTAAACTTGGTTCAAACTTGTCCACTTTGTGCTACACAACTCGGTTCTTATCGTTTCTCCCCTCGACTCACCGGCTGTGATGAACCACTTGGCTTTCGGCTTCACTGGAGTCAAGGCTGGTACCATGGTCATGGGAGCTTCCCTCGCTCCTGCTTATCGGCATAGGTTCGCCCTGTGTACCGCTGACATCTGCTACATGACACTTGAGCTATTGTTTGCGGTCTTATGCTCTCCTCCATGAAGGGTCCGCGGGCTTGGGGTGAAAAGGGCAAGGTTGCTTCTCTCCTCGCCATCCTCTCGATTCCTGCCGCCTTTCTTCTTCTTTTGAACTGCCGCGCCGGGTTGGCCGTCTCGTCATGCTGTCTGCCTTGCTCGCCTTCCATGTACTGCTCTCTCTTGCTCTACCTTTTGTACCTGTGGGGGAAAGGAAGCACTGTCAGGTGTACGTGATTTAATTCAATTGCCTGATTCTGCCTGACCCTCATGTCAGGACATGTCAGGTAAACAGTTTTATTGTTAAACCTCTGTGTTTTGTTTTGGAAACAAGTGTTCTCGTCGGAAATAGAGGGTGATAGAGTTTCCAAACATCCTACACAGTTGGAAAGAAAAGAGGTGTTACATGGAGTTATAACCCAAGGATTAGGGTTTGTGATGACCTGGGATGGGTAGATTTTGTAGGGTTTGTGAAATAAACAGAAGGTTTGTGGGAATTGCAGTTATTGGGTGCATTTGATTGGGGATTCGAAAGGTGATGATCAGAGGGACGAGACTGGTAGGGTGTGTGAAGCAAACAGGAGTAATTGGGATTGTGAAATGAATGGAGAGGATTGTGAGAACTGTAGTGTTCTGTCTGGGTAAACTGTGTGTCCGGTACCAAATAGCCAGAGGAATGTGGAAAAAAATGTCCAGGGTTGTTTGGGTGGGATGCAGGAAAATAGGGATGGGGTGGAAAATCCTTGGACGCAAGTGAGGTTGAGATTTTAGGGGATTGGTTATATACAGAGGGATCAGTGGATTTGGGTAAGAGAGATTAAATGGGAGGAAAGGGGACATATGTGGCACTTCCCATAAAGGACTCAGGGATCTCACTCTCCTTGTCTTCTTCTCTGGTGACATACCGCGTCTCCCTTTTGGCATTCTCCTAACCCAAGGCTCCCCTACCCAGGTGATCTTTCTCAACTCGTCTGCCTTCCGGGTCGGGTTAAGGTAGGGTCTGCCCTATCTTGACCACCTGAATAAGGAACGCTCAAGGTTTGCTGGTGAGAATACCCTCGGGTTTCTCACAGGGTGGACCAGTGCGGGAAGATCACCTGGGTGAGGGGTCTTCGGGGAGTGGAAGTGGGACAGCGGATGGCAAGACGCGGTATCCCCTTCCCTGTAACACCTTTACCCCATCCTACCAGGCAGGATATTTAGGAACTCAATCCCCCCCTCACCACACAAACACTTTCTCACGTACAACTTGCTATGAGAGAAAACAGACTAACACCCGAGCTGTATACCTGACATGTCCCAATACAATAGTCAGACAGGGTCAGCCAATTACTGACCATCACACACACTTTATGCACGACTTCCTTCTCTGTATCTGCCTTGACCTTATCCACTAATTTGTAACATGTGTAGCCAATGCCTTACCACTACATTGCAACCAGTAGTGCAGTAACCATATATTACCTGTATGCTATATGTATGTATATGTATTTATCTGATTCTCCTATGTAACCAAGCTTAAGTTATCTTGTCCTACTGTGCCCAGCTACCCGCGGGTTTGGCGCGCAATATTAAATAAACAAACAAACAAAACAAACAAACCTGGCTTCCATTACACTTCCCTACACGGATAACAGGCAGAGCACGAGAGCACACTCTGAGCAAGGCAAAGCACATGAGGAAGCAGCAGTTCCAAGATGGAAGTTTAACACAAAGAGAAAGACAGCAAAACCGAAGGGGATCGCAAAGTAGGGAAGCACCCTTGACCTTTTTTCGATGAAGAACAGTTACTTTCACAAACCCTCGAATAGAAAGCATAGGCCAGTAAACCAGGCTAAAGAATCCTGCATTGTGTGTCGGAAGTACCAGGAACCCTCCCGCAATGATATTCAAGGCGGGGAGAATCGCTTGCCGCCGTGGCACTGTCTTTGGCTACTACAATGAAACAACACCAGCGGACTCAACACAGCTGGTGGGTTGGGAAGACTGATACCAAACCAGTCTGTGTTGAAGCCAAGGTTGGAAGCAGCAACATTGTATGGTGAGCGCTGAAGCGAACAGTGTATGAAATGTTTGTGATAACCAACGCAAGTAAAAATGGATCAACAGATGAGTGATTGAACTTTGAAACCAAGATACAATGCCCTTTACAGAGTGGTCCAGCACCATGTGCATGCTCATTCGAACGTCTCTGTAAGGTATCCAACTGAAAGCTGAGAAAGGTGAAAGATTGGCAAAGAACTGTACATCGAAGTGGTCCTGCGACAGTTCAAGCAAAATCTGGTGCACAATGGAAAGTCTTCGATGTGGAAAATGCCAAGCAAGTTGATGACAAAATGGAGAAAGTTGGTCTGAGCCCGAACGAGGGAGATCAATTGAAAGCTTTTTGGGATAAAGCAAGTTTGTGTTAAAGTGAATCAAAATTGGTTCAAGCCCTGTGGAGGGAGACTTATGTGTTGAAATGGATCTGAGCCCGGCTGAAGGGGATACGGCGTGAATCCTAAATCACCCAAAAAAATTGGATACGTGGAAATCTGACAAGAATTATGTTAAAGGGGATCTGAGGCCGGCTGAGGGGGATCCAAAGTGAATAGCGGATCACATAAGAAATAGAGTAATGTGTGAAATCCTAAGAGAAAAATAACTTATTGTTTGTTTGTCACATCAGGCCCTCTGAAAGAAGAGACTTTGAAAGACAAAGATACTTGGGCACAGAAGCCCCTGATGCTAATGTTTGAACTTCATCCTCGTGCTAGAGAAGCCGGAGACTGTGCTAAGTTCAAGTGTAGCGCATTGACCTGTGCTGAAAACATGGGAAAAGGAGGCCAACAGCCTGAACATCCTCAGATATCATTTCTTGAACACTTCTTTCTTTTACGTAACATTGTTTCTCACACTATTTGTATTTAGAGGTGAGGATTGGCAACAGATATATTAGTATAGGCCTTTGCTCCCATTTGTAGATTTAGGATTAAATAGGTGCTTTTTAAACCCTTATTGAAGTTGAATAAACACCTTTGAACTGTGGCCCACTTGTGTGTGTCTTGGTGTTGATACCATGCCTTCCTTACAGAACTGAGGCATGCAAGCAAGGTCAAAGCCCCAGAAGTGAGCTAAAGCTTGGCCAATTTAGAATAACAAGCAGTGCTGAAGCCAAAAGAGAACTAAAGCTCCGCCCAGTGAGAACACCAAGCATTGCCAAAAGCCAGATGGGAGTAATAAGAACACCCAGGGTTGTAGGAGATTCTACTTCTATGTTGAGATGGATGTGCTTAATCTAAATTCTCATTGTCAAAACCAAGGCAGCCACAAGGAAATACTGTATCCTAGCTACTGCTTAACCATTGGTGCAGAAGTGAGAGAAAGGTGGCAAACAAGCTGCCATACTGGAAGAAGCTATCCAGAGGGAGATAAGCATCATTTGTAGAGGGAACATTCTATTCACTGAAAGCTGCATTTTGATACCAAGAAAAACAATTAAAGTTGTTCTTCTAGAATTGAAAGTTACCATTGAAGCCCTTTTCTCTTTTGTTGTTGAAGAAGTAGACGGGCAGGCGAGGGTACCTGTAGGGCAAGAAGTGATTGCCCAGAAGAAACCTGGTGAAAGGATAAGCCAGGCAGTACAAGGAGCAAGTGCTGAGGAGTTGTACTAATGGAGAATACCATATTGAGTTGTGACTGTTGCAGAAGAGTTGTAAACGTTGGCTGAAGAAAAGCTATCATTCCTGCTGCAGTTAAGATTGTGTAAAAGCACCTTGACCAGGCTATTTGTTGCTACTATAATTGTGGAGCAGTTCTTATTCCAGGAGTGAGAACATATGTCTTTCTCAAGAATTGAGATAAACCACAGAACCAACCTCTCTGGAACAGGCCAAGATTCTTGAGCAACCCAAAGAGTTACAGCATCCAGTCCAACAGGAATTACAAATAAAGGATCAAACATTGATACCATGTCCAGCCTCTGCCACAGAGCCAATTAACATCATCAGCACAGGACCTACTGGGGTATTGGATGGGGACACTTCGGCAGTTCCAGGCCAACGATCAGACTTCAATAAGGACCAAGATGAGAGATCAGTTTCTCAAATGAGCTCACAACCATGGGCTAATATTCACCTGGATAACCATCGTCTAGGTAGACAATCTCTACCAGTGCGGCCTTACACAGATTCTTTCAACCCAAGCCGTGACGACCTGCTAACATCATCGAGAGTTCGCAAATCATCTCATCGCCATTTATTCCCATCAGAAAATACACCTGACTTCCAATTTCAATTAAGGGACCCAAGAGACGCAGCATCAAAAAAAGACTCCCTTCTAAGCCACCAGGTGATATAGGCAAAGGGTCGCCCAAAAAGGGGCCTGACATGACCACACTAATGTCAGCAGTTTCCATTGCCCTACTGCCCTTCTGTAAACTCTATGAAGCCTTAAATGACACTGCTAAAGACAATACCTCAATTCTAGCAACTATTCAATCAAAATTGAATTTTTTGGAAGGTTACATAACGGCAGTAGAAGCCAAAGATGCGGCAAGACAAGTAATTCTGGAAGAAAAGCTGTCCTGGCTAGGGAAACAGCAGACCGCAGCTATGCCAGCCAGTCAAACCAAATCTAAAACCACAGAAATGGCTACCCAGACCAGAGAAGCAAGCAACTATGGAAAAGTGGCCTCACTCTTCATTAAATCTACCGGTAAAGATTCAAGTGATATCACAAAAGCTTCTATCAATGCAAAGGAATTGAAAACAGGAACAGGCCCTTCAAGTAAACTAAATCCGGTCTTTCAACTAGCAAGTACGAAGGCAACACCTTTGACAAAACCAAAATCGACGGGGCCCAACCAACAGGCCGGTAAAGAGAACTTAACTGTGAACACTAATCTGTAAACAAAACCCCTGCAATTAGGGGTTTCTATCGAAACTCAAGTAATGATTGATCTAAGTAACTCACCACAGTCGCCGACTGAATTCCAGGCCTCAAGCAGCCTTTTGGATCTAACTCAACATTTAGATGCAGAAGATTCCCCCATGATAAATGCAATATAGAGTAGCCCAAAGACACCTGTTGGTGCCGACAGGGCAAATCACCAAGAACTGAAGTCCGTACTCAGTAGGAACAAAACGCGACGTCCCAGACGATTGGTCAACGAAGGCCAGCCAAACATTGAGTTAGATAAAGCACAAGATCAACAGCGCCAAACAACCGAAACTCAACAAACGTACCTGCCCAACGGTACACCGCAGGAAAAGCAGAGGAAATTTTACGCAGAGGCAACTCCATCTAAAGAACAAGGCATCCCTCGCCGAAGCAACTCAGAGAAAGCTCCAAAAGGCACAAGAATCTTCAAACTGGAACAAGTTTCAAACCAATCTGGATACATGATTCTGAATAGAAAACGGTGCTACAAATCTTGAGCAAAACAAAATCACTAAGATCATTAACTACGGGAGACTTCCGTCTGATTGAACCATATCATAGAGAACAGAGAGCAAAAGCTTTTTTGCATATAAAAGCATGGGCGCTGCAATCAGGCATGGAAGAAGCATACAACAAGCTCAGCAAACTTGGCCTCCGGCTAACAGAAATGGAAAGCCCCTCATCTGAACCTGAGAAAAGAATTAAGGAGGACATCAGGCCCTAGAAACCACTTTATCTCTTGAAAACTCAAGAATCATATAACAAGAACAACTACAGAAAGAACTCAGCCAGCGGAAGTAATCATCATAGATCCCACCAAGATTACTCAGAGAGGCATATTGTCAAGGAGTTCCCCCCTTCTCACCTGAGTTTGATCTTTGCTGGATTTCTTGATCGATGCCTTCTTGCGGACGGATTGAGTCTTGAATAAGGCTGCACGAGTCTCTTCCGACTCCAGCGTGCGTTCAAAGTTCCGGGATGCAAAGATCCAGGAATCCGGGAAATTTACAGAGTGCGCTACTAGCACACGAGTCCAGGAATCAAGAAAGGAAGGAAAGGGACTAGGAATGGGTTGGCTGGAAAGAAGCAAGGAAAACAATACCGCGAGCTACGGAGCACACGTCTGGTCGCTACTTCGCATTTGCATTGAGACTGGCGGAGCCGCGGGAGGCGTGGTCTATTAATAGAACACGCTACGTCCAAGGTGTAAAGCGAGGAAGGTGTTTCACAGTGGACGGCCATGTTGGGAGTACAAGGGAGTGTAAGCCCCGTTGAGACAAGGACCAGGAAGTCCAAAAGGGGCGTGTTCGGTAGTTCATGACAGCATGCCTCCTCCGAAGACCCGTCCCTCCGGGTTTGCCCGGGTGTATACAGTGAAATCTTCTGAGCAGTCGAGGGGTCTTGCGATTAGAAAGTGGTTCCCAGGTTCTTTCACTAGGAGGATATCCTTTCCATTCAACCAGGTATTGAAGCTGACCCCGTTTATACCTGGAGTCACATATTCGGGATACTTCATATTCCAATTGGTTGTCGACCAGCAGAGGAGGAGGTCGGCAGGATTTCCGGGAGGATTGGGTGTAGGGTTTTAATAAGGATGTGTGAAATACTGGGTGAATTTTCTTCCAGGAGTCTGGTAGTCTGATCCGGTATGAAACTGGATTGATAATTTCCTTGATGGGAAATGGACCATAGTACCGAGGGGCCAACTTGTTTGGCCGTAGATGTCGGGGTAGTAATTTCGAGGACAACCAGACTTGATCACCAATTGCATAAGAAGGTCCTGGTCTTCTTTTGGAATCCGCATACCTCTTAGTCTGTGTTCTGGCCCTCCCTAAGTTTTCTTTGGCCTCCTGGTGTACGTTGATGAGGGTTTCTATCCAGGAGTCGACAGTAGGAACTGGTGTAGGATGAGGGAGAACAGAGGGTAGAACCGATGGATGGAAACCTTGGCTACAATAAAAGGGACTGGTTGTCATGCATGCTGGACGTGGTTCTACCACTTACGCTCATAGAACCGCGAGACTGTTCTATTCCAAATGGCGGTTGTTCGATTCATTGCCGGGAAAGCGACGTCTGCACTTTTCACGTCGCTAAATTCACGTGAATTCTGCTTCGTCACGTGATCTACGGCATTACGTATATAAGTAGCGTGGAAACTTCACTCGCTGCTTCTGATCGAATCAGTTGGCGTTGTGTAGCTGAACCTCCGATCTACGTCCTTGCAGTTTTCCTCAGCTGCTTCTTGGGCCTTCTATAGTGTGTTTTCCTCCACACGCTGATTCCTGGAGCTGTTTGTTCGCGTGTAATTCCACACGCGCACGTTGTCTTCAAACGCGGCTGTCCTGGGCTGCGTGTATCCTGTTAGCGTGCAAATCCACAAGCGCACGTTGTCTTCAAGCGCGGCTGACCTGGGCTGCGTGAATCCTGGTCGCGTGTAATTCCACACGCGCACGTTGTCTTCAAACGCAGCTGTCCTGGGCTGCGTGTATCCTGTTAGCGTGAAAATCCACAAGCGCACGTTGTCTTCAAGCGCGGCTGACCTGGGCTGCGTGAGTCCTGTTCGCGTGTAATTCCACACGCGCACATTGTCTTCAAACGCCTCTGTCCTGGGCTGCGTGTATCCTGTTAGCGTGCAAATCCACAAGCGCACGTTGTCTTCAAGAGCGGCGGACCTGGGCTGCGTGAATCCTGTTCGCGTGTAATTCCACACACGCACGCCGTCTTCAAGCGCGGCTGGCCTGGACTGCGTGAATCCTGTTCGCGTGTAATTCCACACGCACACGTTGTCTTCAAGCGCGGCTGGCCTGGGCTGCGTGAATCCTGTTCGCGTGCAATTCCGCAAGCGCACGCTGTCTTCAAGCGCGGCTGGCCTGGACTGCGTGAATCCTGTTCGCGTGTAATTCCACACGCACACGCTATTTTCTTCGCGGCTGTTCAGAACCGCGTGTACTTTGTTTATTCCACAAAAGGGCGCTGTTTCCGACTCCTGCATCTGTGATATTAACAGGTGGATTTATTTATTTCTATTCTTTTCTCTACGTGGGAAGGAAGCTCTTCAAGGACTGTTGGAAGGTGACAGTGAACAGTATTTTGGACGCTATCCTGTGGTGCAGCAACCCGGTATCTAGCGCGAGCCTCGTGCCGTTCGGGATAAGTCTCCCTTACTAATCTTCCCTTCCTTGTCGTTTGTTCCAATTCCGGATTTTCCTCAAGAGACTTCCGCTGGATTCTTCTACACCAGTCTTAAGGTCAGTGTGTGAATTAATGCCAAATACTGTTCTATCATAGAGAGTCGATTTGGGGCAGTTTCTTATGATACTTTATTTTGTTCTAGGCTGACTTCCTATACTTACCCACGCCCTTTCCAGTGATCCCTCTCTCTGCCTGTTTCATCAGTCAGAGAGCCGTATCATTTGGAAGGTCTAAACTTGACTTCACAACTATCAAATCATGTGAACAGGGATCCGGAAGACCCTACCATCTGTATCCTTTTGAGTGCCGTATCCTTTTCAGTCAATACTTTGGTGCTTTCTGACAGAATCAGAAGCCATGGAGGGTACGGATCCTTTAACTGTTTTGACTCAGTTAATCAGCGATTTGAGAAATTAAATGGTTACGGCACAGGACATGTTACGGCACCGTATGGACGTTATGCAAGACGCCATGCACGCTAGTCCTCAGGGAGCACAGATTCCGATGGCCACTGCATCTGGATCTGGGACTGTGACACCCCCACAGGAAACTATTAATGTGGTTATGCCCACTCAGTTTCCCTTGGCTCCTCCGGAACGGTTCACAGGTGACCCCAAAACCTATAGAACCTTCGTTAATCAGTGCCGACTCCATTTTCTTTGCCGTCCTACATCATTCCCTGACCTAACCACAAAAGCAGGATTTGTCCTTTCCCATTTAGGGGTTACAGCTGCTGCTTGGGCTAACCCTTTGTTGGAATCAAATATCCCTTTGTTATACGACTGTGAGACTGTGATGATCTTTTGGCTGCTATGAGTAAAGTCTTTGACATGCGTTATGCTACTCAAGCTATGGATCTGGAGTTACTTAATCTACAACAAGGCAGTCAACCTCTTTTGCCTTACATTGCCCGATTCAATCAACTAACAGCCAAAACTCAATGGCCTGAAGGCAAGAAAACGGCTGTTTTCTACAAGGGTCTTTCAGAAGAACTGAAAGATGCCTTATCCATGGTTCCGGTGGTTCCTACGGGATTCACGGAGTTGCTCGATTTGGTTCTACAAATCGATGCCCAAAGAAATGCTCGGAAAGGAGAGAAAAAACCATTCTTACCAGCACCGGTTCGTTCGGAGGCACCGGCAGTTCCCTCGAACGACCCTGAACCAATGCAGATTGGCGCTGTGAGAGGTCGGTTGTCCAATGCAGAAAGAGAGAACCGAAGAAAGAACAATTTATGTATGTATTGCGGTTCATCCGAGCATTTATTAGCGACATGTCCTAAGAAACCAGTCAAGCGTTCGGGAAACGCCAAAACTCGACAGTAGCAGGAGTCCCTGTGTCGAGTGTTTTATCGGACTCCAGTGCCATTCCTAATCACGCACCTATAGCTGTCGAGTTGACGTTACGTTGTGATGACCAAGAATTGGTTTCCAAGGCCATGATTGATTCCGGAGCCACTAACAATTACATAGACATCACATATGCCAGGAATTGTTCCATACCCCTTGTAAACAAGAACAAACCTGAAACGGTTAATACCGTGGACAGATCTGTTTTGACTTCTGGTATGGTAACCCAGGAGACGGTACCTGTTCAGATGACATTATCTAATAGTCATTCGGAAGAAATCGTCTTCGATGTCATAGCTGCTCCGCAGTACAAAATAATACTTGGTCTTGCCTGGTTGACCCTTCATAATCCCGCTATTGACTGGGTTTCGGGATTGCTCCAGTATCCTTCAATTTATTGCAATGAATATTGCTTTACCAGTCAGGAGGTGTCAAACAATTCACATATATTGGCCTCTATGGGGGGAGCTTCTACTATTAGTGTGGTACATCAAGGCGATACAACCATACCATGCGAATACACTGAGTACGCTCATGTTTTTGATAAAGGCCAGGCAGAACAACTACCTCCACATCGACAGTACGACTGTCCGATTGAACTGATTCCTGGAGCTAAAATTCCTACAGGTCGTGTATATTCATTGACTCCAAAAGAAGACGTTGTGTTGAAAGAATACATCGATAAAGCTCTAGCGATGGGATTCATACGGCCATCGCAATCGCCTGCTGCGTCTCCTCTATTCTTTGTTCCAAAGAAAGAGGGAGATCTAAGGCCTTGCATTGATTACAGGGCACTTAACGACATCACCATAAAAAATCAGTATCCTTTACCGCTGATAAACGTTCTATTGGATCAATTAGGTACTTCCAGGTACTTCACTAAATTGGACTTGCGAGGAGCATACAATTTAGTCCGCATTCGTGAGGGCGATGAATGGAAGACCGCTTTCAAGACGCGGTATGGCCTTTACGAATATTTGGTGATGCCTTTTGGTCTGTACAACGCTCCGGCTACTTTTCAGTTCTTCATGAACGATATTTTCAGGGATATACTGGACCAATTCGTGGTGATTTATTTGGATGATATTCTGATTTATTCATCGTCTTTTTCAGAACACGTCAAACACGTTTCCACAGTCTTACAAAGACTCAGGGAGAACCTTCTTTTTGTGAAAGCCGAGAAATGCGTCTTTCATTCCCAGGAAGTGGAATTCCTGGGTTACGACATTACCAATCTAGGTGCTCGAATGAGCCGTTCCAAAGTGAAGGCCATATTGAATTGGCCTGTTCCGCACAATGTCAAGTCATTACAGTCTTTCCTAGGCTTTGCAAATTTTTATCGCAGGTTTATTCGTTCCTTCTCCAAAACAGTGGCTCCTTTGACGGCTTTAACTAGTTCCAAAGTTCCTTTCTGTTGGAACCAGAATGCCCAAGCATCATTTGAGATGTTAAAGGAAGCATTTACCACCGCACCCGTGCTTCGCATCCAGATCCAGATCGCCAGTTTATTGTTGAAGCAGATGCATCCAGTGTCGCTACTGGAGCGGTGCTCTCACAAGTTTGCACAGAAACCAAGGAGGAGCACCCAGTAGCTTTCTTCTCTCGCAAACTTACCCCATATGAACGAAATGACACAGTCACTGAGCGGGAATTACTGGCAATCAAGGATGCTTTTCGAGAATGACGACATCATCTTCTTGGGGCCAAACATCAGGTGTTGGTGTACTCTGACCATAGAAATCTTCAAGCATTCAAATCTATGAAATGTCTTACGGCTCGACAGGCCAGATGGCATGTCTTTTTTGCTCAATACGATTTCCAGGTCACATATCGTCCTGCCAGAGAACACGTTAAGTCAGACGCTTTGTCTCGCAATTGTGAGGAGGTGAAGGAAGAATCACAGGTGCGCAATCAGTTGTTGGCAGATCATGTAATCTGTAGTAGTTCTGTTCAACCCTCCTTAAAAAACGAAGTACAGGCGTGGGTGAAAAATCATCCCCAAGTGATCCAGGATATGAAGCTAGACGTGCATAACGGTTTACCTTTCACACAAGGAGTGCTCTACTTACCAACGTTTTCAACGCGGAATAAGGCCCTCAAGTGGAATCATGATTCCTTGATCGCAGCCCATCCTGGACAGAAGAAAACACTAGAGCTGCTTAAAAGATGGTGTTGGTGGCCATCCATGACAAAAGATGTCATA
Source organism: Ambystoma mexicanum (assembly GCF_040938575.1). Classification (NCBI taxonomy): domain Eukaryota; kingdom Metazoa; phylum Chordata; class Amphibia; order Caudata; family Ambystomatidae; genus Ambystoma; species Ambystoma mexicanum. Next base: position 798,596,395 of record NC_090938.1, on the reverse strand, counting down.
AATCATGTATCAACATGTTCTGTATGCATCCAATGCAAAAACACTCCTGGTAAACCAGTGGGCTTACTCCAGTCCCTACCTGTCCCTAACAAACCATGGGACATGATATCTATGGACTTTGTGGTGGAACTCCCACAAAACCAGGAATACAATACCATATGGGTTGTAGTGGATTACTTCACTAAATTGGCTCTTTATATACCCTGTATTGGTTTACCAACAGCTGCTATTCTGGCTGGCCTGTTCATTCGACATGTATTCCGTTTCTTTGGTCTACCGTCAGTAATCATTACGGACAGGGGCTCACAATTTGCGTCACGCTTTTGGAGAGCACTAACTTCAGCATTACTGATTGATGACAGAATGTCCAGTGCTTATCACCCTCAAACTGATGGACAGACCGAAAGAGTCAATAGCACTATGGAACAATATCTGCGGTGTTTATGTCTGCAGTTTCAATCAGATTGGCTCAAGGTCCTGCCGGCAGCAGAATTCGCCTACAACAACTCCTATCATAGTGCCATAGGCACTTCACCTTTCTATGCTCTTTATGGACAACACCCCCGATCAATACCTTTGGATTCCAGTTTGTCTTTGGATACTCCTGCCGCAGGCCATACTTTTCGTGATCTTAAGAATCTACAGAAGAAAGTGAAGCAGCAATTGGAACAAGCTAAAAGACACGACAAGTTCTATGCCGATGCTCATAGAGTACCTGCACCTGTCTACAAGGCTGGTATGAAAGTATGGTTGTCCACTAAGAACTTGAGGATACCAGGAAAAAAGAAATTGTTGCCTAAATACATTGGTCCGTATGCAGTACTCCAAGTAATCAATCCGGCTGCTGTCCGTCTGGCTTTGCCACAACGATGGCGAGTGCATCCCGTATTCCATGTGTCACTCGTTAAGCGGTGTTCTGAAGCTACCAGATTGCCTGTACGGCCTGTTGCTATTTCTGTGAGGGGTTCGGATGAGTACGAGGTACAGGACATACTGGATATGAGGCTACGTTCTGGTAGGCCGTATTATCTGGTGGATTGGAAGGGCTACGGTCCCGAAGATAGGTCCTGGGAACCTCTTTCCAATATACATGCTCCTGCTTTATTGAAGCGTTTTCACTCGAAAAGGGGTGAGGTTGCCCCTTTGGGGGATGGCACTGTCATGCATGCTGGACGTGGTTCTACCACTTATGCTCATAGAACCGTGAGACCGTTCTATTCCAAATGGCGGTTGTTCGATTCATTGCCGGGAAAGCGACGTCTGCACTTTTCACGTCGCTAAATTCACGTGAATTCTGCTTCGTCACGTGATCTACGGCATTACGTATATAAGTAGCGTGGAAACTTCACTCGCTGCTTCTGATCGAATCATTTGGCGTTGTGTAGCTGAACCTCCGATCTACGTCCTTGCAGTTTTCCTCAGCTGCTTCTTGGGCCTTCTATAGCGTGTTTTCCTCCACACGCTGATTCCTGGAGCTGTTTGTTCGCGTGTAATTCCACACGCGCACGTTGTCTTCAAGCGCGGCTGACCTGGGCTGCGTGAATCCTGTTTGCGTGTAATTCCACACGCGCACTTTGTCTTCAAACGCGGCTGTCCTGGGCTGCGTGTATCCTGTTAGCGTGCAAATCCACAAGCGCACGTTGTCTTCAAGAGCGGCGGACCTGGGCTGCGTGAATCCTGTTCGCGTGTAATTCCACACGCGCACGCTGTCTTCAAGCGCGGCTGGCCTGGACTGCGTGAATCCTGTTCGCGTGTAATTCCACACGCACACGTTGTCTTCAAGCGCGGCTGGCCTGGGCTGCGTGAATCCTGTTCGCGTGCAATTCCGCAAGCGCACGCTGTCTTCAAGCGCGGCTGGCCTGGACTGCGTGAATCCTGTTCGCGTGTAATTCCACACGCACACGCTATTTTCTTCGCGGCTGTTCAGAACCGCGTGTACTTTGTCTATTCCACAAAAGGGCGCTGTTTCCGACTCCTGCATCTGTGATATTAACGGGTGGATTTATTTATTTCTATTCTTTTCTCTACGTGGGAAGGAAGCTCTTCAAGGACTGTTGGAAGGTGACAGTGAACAGTATTTTGGACGCTATCCTGTGGTGCAGCAACCCGGTATCTAGCGTGAGCCTCGTGCCGTTCGGGATAAGTCTCCCTTACTAATCTTCCCTTCCTTGTCGTTTGTTCCAATTCCGGATTTTCCTCAAGAGACTTCCGCTGGATTCTTCTACACCAGTCTTAAGGTCAGTGTGTGAATTAATGCCAAATACTGTTCTATCATAGAGAGTCGATTTGGGGCAGTTTCTTATGATACTTTATTTTGTTCTAGGCTGACTTCCTATACTTACCCACGCCCTTTCCAGTGATCCCTCTCTCTGCCTGTTTCATCAGTCAGAGAGCCGTATCATTTGGAAGGTCTAAACTTGACTTCACAACTATCAAATCGTGTGAACAGGGATCCGGAAGACCCTACCATCTGTATCCTTTTGAGTGCCATATCCTTTTCAGTCAATACTTTGGTGCTTTCTGACACTGGTCTTAAGTGCTGAATGATCGGAATTGTTGTAGGCAAATTCAGCCACGAGTATCAGGAGCGACCAGTCATCCTGAACCTTGGTGGCGAAACATCGAAGATACTGCTCCAGGGTCTGATTAGCACGTTCTGTGGCCCCGTTGGTTTGGGGATGATAACCAGATGAGAGGGCGCGTTGGATTCCCAAAATGCGACAGAGATGTTTCCGGAATTGAGAGGCGTATTGAGGTCCTCGATCAGATATGATCTTGGAAGGAAGTCCGTGTAAACGGAATATGTGTTCCAGGAAGATTCCAGCAAGCTCGGACGAGGATGGTAGCTTACACAGGGGTGTAAAATGAGCCATATGAGTGAACAAGTCTATGGTAACCATGATGGTCGTGTATCCTCAGGAAGGTGGTAATTCCACAATGAAGTCTGTAGCAATGAATTCCCATGGCCTTGTTGGCAGTTTAGGTTGCAGTAGAAGACCCGCTGGTCTCTTGTTATCATGTTTATTTTGACTGCAGATAGTACAAGCTTTGATGTACTGCTGTACGTTGGTCTTCATTCCAGGCCACCAAAACTGTCTTTGTATGAGACGGAGGGTGTTGGTTATGCCACGATGTCCGGAGTGACGGGTATCATGACAGAGGTTTATTTTTCTTTGTTGTAATTTCTGTGTAGGAATGACCAGTGCATTGTCCTTGAATAAATATGCTTCCTTAACTCTTAGGTTCCATGGATTCTTCCTTGAAATATCCTTCCAGAGGTCAGAGGATTGGGTTTGCATTTGAATTTCTTCCAGGAGGTTGACTGCTTGAGCTACAAAGATCGTGTGGGGAAACATCTTAGGATAGGCCCTGTCTTCAGTAGTTACATAGTCAGGACGTCGAGATAAGGCGTCAGCAATCAGGTTGTGTGATTCGGGAACATGAGTGATTTGGAATCGGTACTGGGCAAAGAAGTAGGCCCAACGCACCTGACGACTGTTCCTGCACTCCAACGACTGTAGAATTTGAAGATTCCGCTGGTCCGTGCTGACCTGAACTGGCTATCTAGCACCCAGAAGTAGATGTAGCCATTCAGTGAAGGCTTGGCGGATGGCTAACAGTTCCTTTTCCAGGACGAAGTAATGTGTCTCACTGGGAATCAGGGTTTGTGAGAGGTAAGCAATGGGGTGTTCCAGTTTATCCTCAAGTTCCTGCTTCAAGACCGCTCCTATGGCGTAGTTAGAGTCATCCGTTTCCACTAGGAATGGGCGATTTATGTCGGGTTGGGCCAAGATGGGGGCTTGCGTGAACTCTGTCTTTAAACGTTGGTATGCCTTATCTTGCGGTGTAGACCAGATAAAGGGGGTGTCTTTCTTCAAGAGGGCAACGATCGGCTGAACGATCTCGGAAAAGGTAGAAATGAACTTCCGGTAGAAGTTGGCAAGCCCCAGGAAGGATTGAACTTGTTTCACGGACGTGGGAGCGGGCCATGCCAGTATGGCCTTTACCTTTGAAGGGTCCATACCAATTCCTTCTGGGCTAAGGATGAATCCTAGGTAGTGAACAGAAGTAACGTGAAACAAGCATTTTTCGGGTTTGGCTAAAAGTTTGTGTTCACAGAGTCGTTGTAATACTGCCTTTTCATGTTCTTCATGCTTTAGAGGATCCTTGGAAAAGATCAATATGTCATCCAGCTAGACAATGGCGAAGAGGAATAACATGTCAGAAAACACCCTATCCATAAAATGTTGAAAAACTGCGGGGGCTTTAGCTAGTCCAAAGGGCATGACTAGATATTCATAGGGACCAAAGGGTGTTCTAAAGGCTGTTTTCCATTTGTCTCCTTCCCGGACAAGGATCAAATGATAGGCACCCCGGAGATCCAACTTCGTGAATATTACGGCGCCTCTCACAGCTTCCAGGATATCCGAGATCAGGGGCAGTGGGTACCGATCTTTGAGGGTGCATTGATTTAAGCCACGATAGTCGAGGCAAGGTCTGAGTTCGTTGGTGTCCTTCTTGGGAACAAAGAACAACGAAGCACCCGCTGGAGATTTTGAGGGTCTTATGGTGCCTTTTTTTCAAGGTTGGTATCCAGGTATTCTCGGAGGGCCTTTTTCTCTGGTTCGGAAAGGATGAACATTCTGCCGAAGGGAATCACTGCCGAGGGATCTGTATCTATGGCACAGTCTTCAGGTCTGTGAGGGGGTAAGGCCTGGACTATGGCAGTTGAAAATACATCAGCATATCCCTGATAGCCCTCTGGGACTTGTATGATATTGGAAACCATGAGTGGTGTTTGCTGGTCTCTTAGTGGTTCTTTAGGGGGTGTCGAGGAGGGATCCAGGAATAGACAGTGGGACATACAAAACTCTGAGCCTAGGAATAGTGATCCTGCTGTCCAATTGATATACGGATTGTGCTTCTGTAACCAGGGCATACCCAATACCATGGGGTAATGAGCTGACTTAATGATGTCGAATGTGATCCGCTCTTGGTGATGGATCTCTTTTGTCTGCAGGCTTATGGGTGAGGGGTCTTCCGTCGATTGTTTCCACCGGCTGCATGGTGCTTCGTGTCTCGTACGGAATATGATGACTAACAACCCAGTCTTGATCAATGAAAATTCCCATAGCTCTGCAGTCTACCAAGGCCAGAATGGGATAGGTCTTATACTTGGAGGGCGACAGGAAGGCCTGTAGTATCACCAAATTGTTTTGTCCAGGAGAGTTCAAGGATGGAATTGATGTGGAGCAAACATCTCTCTCCCGAAGCTCTGCTCCATCTAGGATCGGGAGCTGGCATTTCCCGAACGCCGAGGAGGGGCTAGAGGACACTCCCTAACCAAGTGTTTGTATGAGGCACAATACATGCACAACCCTCTATGAATCCTTCTCATCCTTTCTTGCAGGGATATAGGTCCACGGAAGGCTCCTATCTGCATGGGTTCTGGTTCAGAGACTGAGCCTGGGTTTGTGTCCGTCTTGGTGGTACTCTCAAAGGACCGCTTCGGAGGATTACCTCTGGATTTCTTCTTCTCTGCCTTCCTTTCCTGGATACGGAAATCTATTTGCATGGCAAGGTCCATTAGTGCCTGGAATGAGTTTGGGCGAGCCACTCTGGCCAATTCATCCTCAATCTCTTCATTCAGTCCTCTCCTAAAAAGGGTAAAACTCGCCTCAGGGGACCAATCAGCTTCCTTGACTAATTGCGTGAATCCGGTAACATAGGTGAGCATATCCTGGTATCCTTGCTGAAAGTCTAACTGGCGTTCCTGGGCACTATAGACCTGCTCTGGACAGTCAAACATGGTTTTAAGGGCTTGTATGAAGCCATCATAGTCATCTAGGAGAGCATCGCCGGAATTAACAAGGGGCGTAGCCCAGGTTAAGGCGTTTCCTGAAAGGTGGGAAATTATGAACCCCACCTTAGCCCTGGGAGTTGAAAAGTAATAGGGCTTAAAAGTAAAGTGGACCAAACATGAATCCAGGAATCCGCGAAGGGTTTTTGCCGACCCATCGTATTTGTCCACTATGCCGCCCAACAACACACTTTCTTTTGTGGCAGAATCACAGGATAGAACTAATTGTTTGAGAGCTGCGTTTTCCGTCTTTAGATTCTGCACCTCGGTTGATAGCTCTTGCATGCCACGCATCAGGTCCTGGACGGCCGCTTCCATGTCCATATCGAGTTCGGTCGGGTGGCGTCTCAAACTGTCAAGGAGTTCCCCCCTTCTCACCTGAGTTCGATCTTTGCTGGATTTCCTGATTGATGCCTTCTTGCGGACGGATCGAGTCTTGAATAAGGCTGCACGAGTCTCTTCCGACTCCAGCGTGCGTTCAAAGTTCCGGGATGCAAAGATCCAGGAATCCGGGAAATTTACAGAGTGCGCTACTAGCACACGAGTCCAGGAATCAAGAAAGGAAGGAAAGGGACTAGGAATGGGCTGGCTGGAAAGAAGCAAGGAAAACAATACCGTAAGCTACGGAACACATGTCTGGTCGCTACTTCGCAATAGCATTGAGACGCGTGGAGCCGCGGGAGGTGTGGTCTATTAATAGAACACGCTACGTCCAAGGTGTAGAGCGAGGAAGGCGTTTCACAGTGGACGGCCATGTTGGGAGCACAAGGGAGTGTAAGCCCCATTGAGACAAGGACCAGGAAGTCCAAAAGGGGCGTGTTCTGTAGTTCATGACACATATATCATCAATCAATGCAAATTCTATAAGGAAAGTCGCTCCAGAATCTACTTCACACAGATCAGGTGCTATAGAATATAATCAACGCAAGCGATCAATCATTTCGCCGCCAAGGAAAACTGATGATGATAACATCTATTGTAAAGATATGTCGCTGGAACGTGATGAAACCAGATACCCAGTGGGTCCATGGCAATGGCTAAAAACTGCAGTCAAAGGAAAGTCCAGCAGATAGCAACCAGATTGGGCTAACACCACACTAGCTCTCGATCCACCGGAGACCCCTAAATTATCAATGGCCTTGTGGAACACGCGGGGCCATTCACATCTAACAAACAGAAACAACCAGATCCTGGTGGGTTTTGACATCATATGCCTCCAGGAAACCTGGTTGACCGAGAAGCCCTCATTAGATTGGTACGAGATTGAACTTTCCGCGGCAAAAAGAGGCTTATTTGGGCGTCCCTCATCCGGCCTTCTGCTTGCAGTAAGAATCGGGTCAGGCATTAAGATCTTGAAAAAACTGATGGAGACTTACGGAATGCTGGCTTACATCATGGTCGTTTAAGGACCCCAGCTGAAAAGAAAACACTACAGTTCAACTGGCGATAGTAAACCTGTATTGGAAACCTCAACAAACATCAATTGCAACCTTTTGTAATCAAGTGACAGATGCGGTTGATAACATCAGAATTGACTCAGATACAAACCACATAATCATTTGTGGAGACTTAAATGCAAAATGTGAACAGGAAAAGGTCACTCAGTCAAAAAACCGAACCAACCCGTCTTCAGAGGACAGAGGCATAGCTTGGATGACCGCCATGAACTCAAGAAACCTTCATAACTTGGCATGGCTAAAACCTTGGGAATACATCACACTAACGTGGGAACGTGAAAATTCTCGGGCAACACTAGACTACATCTTTGCCTCCAAAAACCTACTACCTCTGATTAAATCCTTTGAAATCACGCGGACAAAAGAAAGTGACCATAATCTAATTGCAATAACTTGGTCATCATTACACCAGAAAACAAGCTCTTTCTTCCATCGTTGGAAGCCAATACCCAACGAACCAGACTTCGCTTAACTGCCATGAACATCGAGTCAATCACTGACAAATATGGACAAACTATAGCAAACAACTCAAAGGATCAAAATCGTCGTGATTACCTTCCTTTCTTATTACAGTTCAGGATGGATCGTAAGAATAACAAGGGCCCAAGCAGAAAGCATACACATGAGTTTGATCGAGAACTAGTGGAAAGAAGAAAAATCTTAAGGAAAGCCAAAAGAAGAGCAATAACCGAGCAATCCGATCTGGCTAAGGCTGACTGTATAGCAGAAGTGACCAGCTACAAATCATGGCTAAGCAGCCGCAGGAGGGCAGTGTTCCAAAATGATGCAGAGAGGATGCTAAAGACATTAAGCACCAAGAAATCCAGGGACTTTTGGGCACTTATCAAGACTGCAACTAACAAACAGGAAACAGAAATTGCAAATTCTGTCACGGAGGAAAATTGGTCCAGCTACTTCAAAGCCATGTTTGCTGTAATTCCTGGCCAACCTGAAATGCGGCTACAAGTGACTAGTGGCCCATGGGTTAATCTATCAGACGAAGAAGACATTATCAACGTCATTAAACACATAAAATCTTCGAGAGCTGCCGGCCCTGACGGTTTTAGCAATATTGATCTCAAGCAATACCCGGAAGCCTGGGCCAGATTTATAAGCACCTTATTCCAACACTGCAAATCACTTAGAGCCTTACCGACCTCATGGACTCATTCAATAATCGTCCCGCTGTTCAAACGCGGTAACAGGGAAGAACCGCAGAATTACAGGCCAATAGCCCTGTTAGACATTATTCATTTTCAAGCCTGGGCAAAGATTTCACCGGCACATGACCCATTTCAGATGGGCTTCTTAAAAAATGGCAGTACATCGGTAAACATCCTGCTGCTCAACTTAATCAAGGCAAAAGTCAAGCAAGGTTTTCCACCAGTGTTCTTGGCCTTCATAGATCTCTCGCAGGCCTTTGATAGAGTGGACAGGGGCCTGCTTTGGTCCAAACTACGCAAATGGAAGTGCCCAAATGAAATACTGAATCCAATCATAGCACTCCACACAGCTTCCAAACTACGAGTTCGACTCAATAACCAAGGAGCACTGTCTGAAGAGATTCCAGCAGAGCGTGGGTTGAAACAGGGCTGTCCTTTAGCCCCGGCCCTCTTTATCAGCTTTCTCAGTGATTTCAAGGACACCGAAGCCGCAGTCCGAGCATTTCCACCCAAAATAGGAAACTTAAACATGTCTCGCCTATTGTACGCAGACGACCTAATATTATTAGATCAGACGGAAATAGGATTACAGCGGCAACTATCTAATTTGGCACAATACATAAGTTCGAACAACCTGGAAATAAACAAAGCCAAAACAAAAGTCATGATTTTATCAAAAAATCGCTCCTACAACAGACGTAATAAAGGTTGATTTTTGGAGAATACCAAGATTGAAGTAGTTGAGCAGCACACATACCTGGGCATAACGATAGACAACTCAGCACAGGAAACATCTATGCAATCTATCCTATGGGGCAAAGCCAGGAACCTAGCTGCCCAGATGAGAGCCATCGACAAACAGTACAGTCAATTGTCCCTGGTTCCCACTATTCAATTCTACAGAGGCAAAGTCGTCTCGTCCTTAACTTATGGAATGGGCGCAACCCTGTCCATGCCGACTTCAATCTGGACCAAAATAGAGGGTCTACTATGCCGTTCAGTCCTGAGTCTACCCAATTCAGCTGCAATCGCAAATATTAGGCGTGACCTAGGGCTACCATCCCTACTTTCATCAGTGGGACAGAATTCCATGCAAATTTACAGAAAACCCCTTCTTCAAGACACCCTGCCGATATACAAATTGATTGCTGCAGAACTTTCAACAGGCCAAACCAACATTTTGAAAAAATGGGCTGTAAAGCAAAAAACAAAACTTGATGAAATAGCTTGCACGGAAGACGAATTTGTTGGAAACGTGAGAGAATAAAGCGTAAAATGGAGCTCATGGACTGGATCAATACGATCGATAAAGCCCAAGCTAACAAACTAACCACACTCTTGCCACCAACTGTGAATAAACTAAAAGCCCCTCTGCTATACTGTTCAAAATTTCCTGACAAAAACCTAATGAAGACCTTCCCGAGAGCACGTTTGCATCTAAGGCCTACACGTGAAATCCTGTGTATTAGGCTTCAATCGGTGTCCAAAGAATGCAGACTATGTAAGTCACCTGAGGAACCGGAAAATCTGAAGCATTTACTACTGCACTGTAAAATGTTAGATCAAGAAAGAAGGGCCTATCTTTCACCTCTTGGGATGCTTTCTTCAGTTCTAGAAGAAGACGTGTTGTGGAACAGACTACTATCGGGGGGAAAAAAACAAATGGACCATCACAACAGCAAAACTTTTGAACATTGCCTTCGACAAAATGAAAAAAAAAGAACGTTTAGGGAACACAGAGACAGACAAAGTGTAGAACACTGAACTCAGATTTTTCCTATGAAGAAATTCTTAATGTTACTCGTCCTTGTAAAAATCACAAGTTGATTACATACAAGTAATAAAAAATAAATGTTAAAAAAAATAAATCATTCTGACCAAATAACTTGTTACTAACAATGTGGAACCATTCTTATTCCAGTAGGAGTGAGAACTTGATGACTTTTTCAAGGTACTTTATCGAGGTAACAGAACTTTGTGAATTTGAGTACAAGAACTTAAGAGTTGTGCTGGAACTTTGTGTTGGAACGGATTTCCTTAATATCCCTTTTGTATGGAGAAAACCCTTGTTTAGATCGGTGGAAGTGAAGTTTGCCCAGACCACGACAAGAGACATTGATCATAGTATGAACTAGGTCAAATGTTATATACTGTTGTTGATTTGAATTGCCATATATTCCCTTTTTGCATTGATTGTTGTATAAGTGTGAGGGTTAGATATCCCTTGGTTAGAGTGTTCCCTTTTAGTTTATTATAGGCTGGGAAATGCTCTTAGGGTAGGGATAGTGAGGCGTTTGTTCAATATGTTTTGTTCAATGAAATGGCAAAAGTTGAAGATACATTACAAAGTTGTCTGCCTCACATTTCTGAGCCCTCACAACTGGCAAACGTCAATTTGGTATGGAACCCTGCTTGTTAAGAAAGCTTGGAGCTGCAAAGCACGCCCTGTGCCAAGCCCCATTACTAGCAATTCCAGATTGTGGAAGGTCATCAGTGACTAAGAGGGAGTGCCTAGAGATGTTTTGGGCCTTAAAGAAGTTCCAACCCTATTTGTATGTCTCAGCCTTTTGGCTCATTCTGACAACAACACACTGACGCTCTTACACTCTTTGGGGTTTGAAAATGTCAAACGCATAGGTTGGGTTCTAGCTTTGAAAAGGTACCCAAATGCCAACACTGATGGTCCGTCCAGAATGTCCATTGAGGAGACAGTGTACTGCCCAGACCCATTGGAGTCAAGCGTCTTCCATGCTACCCTTACTCTGAGGGAGTTCCCATGGCAGATACATATTGAGGGACCTTTCTGTTCCTTGATGGCTGTTTCAGCACCTATGCTCACTCTTTCATATGTGTGTGTCCTTTGAATTACTATGGGATGTGTGACAAATCACAGGATTCAGTCAGTTCTCCCAAGGGGAGGAGCCTTTCCTTGTGAGGCTAGGGAGGTGAGCCTGCTATTCAATATTCCCCATAGGGATGGCAGTAAACAGGACCTCACAGGGAGAGACTCCCCTCCTGGCAATAAAGACTCCTGTTCCAGTGAGGAACTCCCTTTCCATCTCACTCGGAGATATATTCAGAACCAACCTGTTGACAGAAACCTTGGTAAACCCTTGCTCATTTGCTATTGTGATGTGTCAACAGAAGACACATATCTCTCCAATACTTAGTAAGATGAGTAAAATGTATGGAGTAATGCATAATAAGTACCTATCAGGTACTGAGACTAAGAAACCCAAAGGAGTCATAACAAATGTGTATCCAACACAGCAAAAAGACTATCACCAGAAGCTGGGGAAGCCCCAGACCAGCGTCATAAAAGGAGGAGGGGCGAGAAAGTGTCAGAAAGAGACCCGGGAGTTTCAAAGCAGCGGCATCACGGAGACCGAAAGACTGTGGAGAACACTGTTTAACGCACCGGTTAACAGTCATGAAGAAAAGCTGTCCGAACTACAGAAGGAGCAGGCTATCGTGTGTCTGGCAGTAAGAAGAGGGTCCCAGGGGGGATGTTTGAGGAAGACTGGCCAAAGGAATCCAGAACGGTGAAGTGCACAAGCTGCACGAAACCAGCACTTGTCCTGTGCATGTCTGCTCGTTTGTGGAGAGTCCTGGGAAGTGGACACGAGAGGAAAGCGGTGGACCAAAGGGGGAGAGAAAGGAAAATGCTGTCTGTGCCAATACTGCACTGTAAAAGTAACACCAGCGCAAAGGCAGGGAAGGAAACGTGAGCGACAGAGCCGCCATGACAAGATATGGAACACGCAAAGAAATGAAGCAATCCCATTACGTTGCAGGTAACGTGGCAAGCGGGAGACTTGGGGAATGCAGCATTTATAACGATTGGCATAACCATATTCCGTTACCCACGAAAACCGAATATAACCATTGGAGTACTCTTACACGTCGCAGTGAATGGAGAGGAGTGACAAACAGTGAGAAGTTTTCCTGGGGTCAGCCTACTCGTCCCAATAAAGAACTGAGTCATAAGAAGAGCGACTAACTCTTAGCACCGCAGCCTACTCATCCCAGTGAAGAACCAGATAGGAAAGAGAGTAAGAATCCTTCAGGGATACAGTTTCCTCGTCCCAGTAAAGAGACAATTACTAAGAAGAGTGAGAATCTATCAGGGACTCAGCCTCTTTGTCCCAGTGAAGAAGGGGGAGAATCCCTCAAGGGCTCTACCTACTCGTCCCATTGGGTGGACAAATCATAAGAAGAGTGAAACTAATCACTGGGTACAAGACACAGATCCCAGTGAGCTAATTAATAGTCATAAAGATATAGCAAGTGCTAAAATTAGTACTGTGCAATTGGTGAAAGAAAAAGCAGAAACAGAAAGTCTATCCATTGCTATTCAGAAGGGCGGAGTAAAAAAGTATACAGGTACCATGGTACCTTGAGAGAGGACTATAACAAAGCATGGAGAGGTAAAGAAAGGGATGTGGAAAAGTCCCCTACAAGAACTGAACAAATGGTACAAGAAATAGCTAAATGCTATTTGAAGATCCTATACTGAAAAGGACATTGCTGGAAAGCAATCTCCACGAGAAGGGAGTCATTCTACTGGTCTTTAGTATAAGTGGTAAGATCAGCATAGACTAGTTTTGGACAGATGACAGATTGTTACTTTAGACTACAGAACGAACGACGAGCACCTTAGTTTAGTTTTGTTAGGTAGGGAAAGCCTTAAAATAGGGAAAGTCAGGGATTTTCTTATTTAGTTTAAATAAATACTTCTTGAAATGGCAAACCCTAGTCTGTCGCCTCTTTCTACCCTAACACAGATGTCTTAGAAGAAAGTGAGGTTGGGACATTTGGAGGACTCTGTGGTGAAACCTAGCAGGAAGAGGCATGACATGCACTAACAGCCCGAACGTGGAGAGCAGTGTGGCTGGAATGTGACTAGATTATGGGAGACAGGGGCAACAGATGCTACATGACTCGCTCCAGAGCTCAAGGGCTAGTGACACCAGTTGATTGGCAAGAGGAAGCTGGCCACCTCAGTATACCAGGTGCTTCCATTGAGCCTTTTTTGGAATTATTCTTAGTCCAAAATAAACCAAAAATTATGAACCCGGTTGTCAGGAACTTCCCAGAGCACTGTGTTTAAAATATAATTTCTATTTATGGAGTTTCACAATTGCATTCATACACGCTAATGGTCTTTTTATTTTGCTGGACCGTCTCAGAATTCTCTCCCAGTGTCCAGATTGGGGATTTTACAAATCCAATTACTACCTTGTGTTCGGCTTTGTTCTCAGATTTGAAATACAGAAGTCAGGAGAATTCCACTGATCTTTTTGTGTAACAATTGGTGTTTTTGTTACAGAAGTCATAAACTTCCAAAACCGCAGTACAGTATTTTGTCTTTCTAAAACAATGAAACGACTGCCACATTTTTAAGCAAGGAATTTTATAACTTTCTGTCCAAAAAAGTGAATCCAAACTCTGGGTGTTCAGTGCAGTGGAATTCCAATTTGTGGACAAGGATGATGGAGTTGCCATTCTGTGCCAAAGGTATCAGGTAATATTATCCCCACCAATAATATCGCCATATTTATGGTCGTGGAGTAAGGCCATAGGCAATATTATTAGTGGAAATAATTTGTGGGGTTATTGGGACCGGGGGTTACATGGGTGGCCCCTGCTCCATTAAAAAAAATTATGGAGGTTGCAGGGGTGTCCCCCGCAGGTTCGATGGCTTAATATCGCCACATAAATATGGCAATATTCTTATATGGCAATATTTTTGCCGGGAAATTAACACATGGAACCGTGCCAAAGTGGTGAATCAAAGCACAAGCACTGCCCCCTTCCTGTGTTGTGTGCGTGCTTTTTTTAATAACATGCAGCCAAAGTCATTCAGGCCCCTTTCTTTGTTCTTTAACCTTGCAAAAAATTTTGGGATCTGAACACCCCCTGTCTCCCTCAGGCAACATAAAGGTGACAAAATGATAGCCAAGCAATAAGGGACTGAGCAGAGACTATCCTGCTCCATCTGGGCACTCCTCTAGCTGGTTGGGCACGGTTGGCAAAGAGTAGTCGATATCTTGAGCTCCCCTCATCAACAGGTATACCTCTTTCCAGGCCTATGATTTATTTAGCACCATGGCTCTGTTTCACCTCTTCTTGGCAACTTCCCAGATGGGTTTGGGAGGACTAGCCTGGGGTGTATTTTCCCCTGCAGGGGTGGGAAAGGACTTTGTATTTGGTTCACCAGAGGAGCAGGGCCGGGAGCCCCTGTTTAGGGACTGCTTAACTGTATCCCCAGCCACAACAACTGGAGACCTCCTTTCTCCAGCATTGGATCTTTCATAGATTCACATGCTGTGAATATTCCCTGTCGTCAGGCTGGGAATCCTCAGTTACATTTTGATGTACTTACTTTGTTTCAAAGTGTTGTTCTTTATTATTTTATAAAATCATGTTTCTCACATATAGCTATGTTTTCCTCTGTCAGGATTGTCATCTTTAAGAGCCTGATTCTCCATCTCTTTCTTCCTTTTAAAGGTTGCAGGACTCTAGCTTGTTTCTCAAGGTCCTTCCAAGTGTTTTCTTAGTCCCTCTCAGGTTCACCTACGTTCAGGCTTCTGGATACCACTCTCAGTATCAAGGTGTTTTCTAAAACGTCTCTGTGCCCCCCTCATGTTCTGTGCACTTTCCTAAGGCCCCTTACACCACTCATGTTCTAGGTGCTTTCTATACATTTGCAGGTTCTAGGCATGTTTCAGACATCTTAGTGCCCCCTGGCCCCCAGGCTCTAGGAACTTTCTAAAATGTCTCAAAGTCACTCTCGGATTATAGGCACTTCTCATAGTTCTCTCCTTCTCAGGGTCTCGGAACTTCTCTGGGTTTTGTGGTTCAGACGAAACCACTGCCACCAGCCATTCAATGAGAAAAGGGTAACATAAAAATGTTACATGAGAAGCTAGACAAAGGGAATACTAGGTATCTCCTCCAGCACTCTATTGTAAGATAGTGTGTGCTGGGTCTAGAAAGTTACAATGGTAAGTAAAGTCAATTCCACTTTACTGCTCTGGGAAACAGTAGTTCATCCCAGAGAAGGTAGTTAAACCTTTGGGACATCTGGAAGACTTCCCTGTGTCACTGCACTGAAGGTGCTGTGTGACACAATGTAAAAGATGATGCCTATGGAGTTTGTCAGACTCCACAACCAAAAGAAACACAAAGGTAAAATTCACATTAAAATACATGAGAAAGTGGGGAAAAAAGGGTCACACTCTCTATAAGTTAAAAAAATCAAGTCCTCAAAATCGAGCAAAGTTGCTGGGGGTCCCTAAGGTGGAGGGAATTAGCACATTTCTGAGAATTCTCCCTAACACTCTTTGTACAGCAGCTTGATTCTCCCTCCTGTAGCTCCAGATGAAACAACATCTACAGTTTCCTGGATTTTCGATTCCTCTACCTACCTGATTGGTAGGGACCTTCCCTCCCTTTTCTTTTGAATTCTTTTGGCTATGGGAGTCAGCCAACTCGGATTTTGCTAGTTGCTTTTTGTTTGTGGAAGCCACAATGTGAAGCTGCTACCTCTTTAAGTGAGAATGTTGATCAACCACCAGTTTCTAGGTAACTCTTCATTTTATTTTCCGTGGTTATGGGAGCATTGTCACAGAAGCCTAGAAATCTGAAGTGTGGCTTTGAGTTGTGGACTGAGCTGAGGCTTGGATGGCTAAGGCTTGATGTCTTGACGGCTCATGATCTGCCTGAAAGATGTGGGATCTTGATGTCGGAGATCTAAGGCCTAGAATCCAAAAGTCAGAAGCATAGATATCTGAGCCCTGTGAAGGCTGATATCTGAGGTCTAAAGGTCTGCGGTCTCTGGTGTGGGGCCAGTCAGCCTTTGGTCTATAGGTACTTGGCTTGGTGGTTTACTTAAAGTACTGTTTGGTTGTCTAAAAGCTGAGGGTATCAAGAGCCTGAGGCTGGAAGGGTGGATGCCAATTGTCAGAGACCAAAAGAGCTTAAGAATGGACTGTTAGTCCTGGCGGTCTGGAATCTGCAGTCAGAGGATTTGCAATGTCCATAGCTTTTAGATCTGTAAACCCATGTCTAGCAGCCTGGAGTCTGTGAGGGATCAAAGTGACACTTAAATCAGTCATAAACGTGCACCTCATGCTGTCTCTACTCCTGCCAGCCTCTTCTGGTAAAAATCTCCCTAATGCTATTCTTTCCTCTCTCTGTATCTACTCTCTATGCAAATTATAAATAAAGGGGTGTACCTGCAATAAAGTCCCTGGTCCTACAGGTAAGATACATAATAATAAAGTGAGAGGCAGACCAATAGATCATACAAAATGTTCATCAATAAGTCATCACATCAACATATTACTGTATGTATTCATTAAAACAATTATCTTATTCCATCAGCAAATCTTTCTGTGGCTGCAGGGGCATTTGAAAATTCTTGAAGTAATTGAGTTTACTGTAAAGAGAAGGATAATGGAAGGTGTAAACATCTTCTCTTTCTCAGAAGATCATTATAACCTATTGTTGGAAGCTCCTATGTTGCCTTTTGGAGATGGTCTGATTTGTGACAAGGTGGCTGCCACAAATGAAGTTGAATTTTTTTTACAAAAAATGAAAAAATTCACACACACTGATTTACATGGACAATTTATGTTACAGTATCTTAAATCCGGCATTATTCAGGAGGGTTTGCAGGTGAAGAATATCCCGAGAATATTTGTTGACAACCCCAAGTTCCAAAAGAACTTTAGTGGGGTTGGCAACAAGTGTTCTGGGGATTGGATTATCTTAATTGTTGAAACAGCACAAGAGGAAACAAAGAAACAGGGTGAAGAATTAGAAGCTCTGGAAAAGGCTTTTTTGTAAAGTAGAACAGTGAGTGATGCAAAGAAACAACTTGAGGGGCTAGAGGAAGAAATGAAGAAGTTCAGACAAATCCATTTGGAACGTAAAATTAACAAACTACAGAAGTCTTACAATCTCTACAATCTTTGCCTTCACAGTTATGATGGTACTCACGAGTCTTCGGGGTTCTGTGGTTAGTTGTGAGGAGGTTAGAGGCGTCCCCCCAGATGTCCAGAGGCCAGACAACTGGGCTCTGTGCAACCCAGGGAGCCACCGCCTGGGAAACTCTCGTGGGGTAGAAAACCCAGAGTCTGTTGACGTAATGGCAGTCCAATGCAAAGGTGTTCCAAATGTCAGAGTGAAGAGACGAAGTTCGAGTTGGTGGAATATCAGCAAGAATTGGCATACAAGGCAAGTAGGAACGTAGCAGGATGGGAACTCCACTGGAACTGTAGCCAAGCGGGAAATTCGAAATGCGGGATTCGCAGAAAAGGAAGATTGAGAAGTGAAACTACAGAGGAGATAGATATAATGAACGGAAAAAGAAAAAGGCAAGCAGGCAAAACGCCAGGAAGGACAGAGAGCTGAGAGTGACTCAGGAAGGCAAGGCGCCAGGTAGCACTGAGAGCCGAGAGCGGCGTAGAAGGCAGTAAGCCTGGAAGCAAAGGGAGCCGAAAAGCAGAAGGGAGCCAAGAGCGGCGTCGACGGGCAAGTCTCCGAGAGAAGGGAGCGCCGCAGAAGTAATTCTCCGTCGGAAAAGCCGACAGTGAAGGAAGGTAGCAAACGGGGGAAGAGGAAGAAAGTAAACCGTAGAACCGGCAGGCAAATAGCTTAAGAGGGAAAGGCGGACAGCGGAAAGTGAAAGCAAGAAAAGCAACAGGAACAAAGTCGGGAGACCGACGAACGTGCAATTGGAAATCCTCAGAAAGGTTCGAGTGGAAAACTGCAAATAGAAGGGAGAATGCAAAGCGTAGAAACAGAGTAGCAACGCAGTTACCTGTCTGTTATTTGATGTTTAAGTACGAATGAATGGGTTGAATGTGAGTGATCTCCATATTGAATGGAAGACTAGACCTGCACTGCTAGTTGGGGGTAACGTTGTCGAGCAGGCGCCATCTTGGATTCCACTGAACATGTCGTGGATGATGCATCTTCCTCTGCCTCCATAGGCTTCTAGGGGTCCTTCTGACAAGAAGGATATTACACATTATAATGAGGAAAGAAGTTATCCTTATCTAAGACAACGTTTCTTCACTGGCCCACATATTGGGGGCAATAATTACCGAAGGAATAACAGACATGCCACCTTCTCGAACACCTCTGGATCCTCGAGTGGATCGGATCCATCCCTCAACACCCAAGTTGGGACCAATGTGGGAGTGGGGGGGGAGAGGACAGAACCAAGAACAGGTTTTTTTCAGAGGGGGGCACAGAGGCAGACCGAGACAGAGACAACCACAATACGGGCAGGGATAAGGCATGAGAACCAGGCAATGGTACTCAAACCAGTGAGTCAAAGTACCAATGATCAAATGCCCATTTTTATTCTGTCTCTTTACCATCTAGAGAAATCTGACCTGGATCTATTATCCAAGGGACTTTTCTATGTCCCCACCACGAGAGCAAATGTCTTTGATACGGAACTAGAATTACAAAAATTCTTGAGGAACATACGCCTCAAACATTTTATTGAGATCTATCTTCCGGCCGACCAGGGGGAAAAGGGAAAAGATTCTGATACCTTACCCAATGTGAGTGGTTTAAAGGTTAAATCTACTTTTGTTCCTCAGCCACACACTTGCTCACCTGAAATTATGGCCTTCCAAAATATTGTGACCCGAGAAGTATTGGGTGCCATCAAGAAAAAGAATTATAAACCTGACAATTTAACGAAGCATGAGAGAAAAAGCCTAACAAAGTTATGTGGGGTTGAATCCATCACCATAAAACCCACTGATAAGGTAGTTGGGATTGTTATTTTGGAAACTACAGCATACGAAACAGAATGTATGCGTTTATTGAATGACAGGAAATCGTACAAAAAGCTGGATAGGGATCCGACCTCGAGACTTCAGGAGTCAGATTAAAAGTCTTACCAATCCTGCAGTACAAGAGAAGTGGATTAGTCAAGATGAAGGCCGTTTTCTCAACAAGACCGAGCCCAAAAAGGCAGCATTTTATATGCTGCCAAAAATCCATAAAAATCAAGAAAATCCACCAGGGAGACCTATTGTGTCTGCAACAGATTCTCTTCTGGAACCGTTGTCTGTATATTCGGAAATCTTCCTGAAGCCATTTGTACTTGAGTTGCCATCCTATGTAAGAGATTCAACAGACATGATTAAGATTATTCAAAACATCCAGATCAATTAGGAAGACATCCTTGTAACCATGGATGTGGAGTCCCTATACACGGCTATTCCGTAAATGCAATGTCTTCAAGTTCTTGGTGAGTATCTTAATACAAGAACGAGACCCCAACAGCCACCAACTCAATTTATTCAAGAGTGTATACGGTTGGCTATGACTGAAAACTTTTTTCTTCCAAAGACAATTATACAAATAAGAGAAGGGAGTGAACATGGGGGCTACTTTTGCCCCTGATGTGGGCAATTTGTATATGGCCAACTATAAGAATAAATTCATCCTTGGGACTGACTATCCACTTGAGGCCCATCCGGAGCTGCGCTTCCACTTCCGGGTGTGGCGCTGTTATATTGATGATGTCTTTCTCATTTGGAGAGGCTCCATTACATCTTTGATGGAGTTGTACGGGTGGTTGAACAAATGTGACATTAATATCAAATTCACCATAGAGTATAGTCATCGACAGGTGAGCTTTCTCAATCTCCTGATAAAAAAACAGAGAATCGGCTCATTACTACTCTATTTAAAGAAACCACTGATAAGAACTCTCTCCTTCACTTTAATAGTTTTCACCCCTCCAATTTACATCAGAATTTACCATATGGGCAATTGCTACGTATACGGCAGAATTGTACGGAGAAAGAGGAATTAAAATTTCATGCTGAGCAGCTGAAAGGGAGGCTCACAAGTAGGGGGTATCCCAAGAGAATGGTGAGAGACCATATGAAAAGAGCAGAAAATACCACCAGAGATACATGTCTGACCACTCGAGAAAAACAGACGATTGAACGTTTAGTCTGTATAACGACATTTAATCCTATGAGTGGAGATGTAAAGAGGATCATCAATAGAGATTGGAATTTAGTCAAACAGCCGGGGTCCCTAGCACAGAAACCTATGTTTGCGTTTAAAAGAAATCAAAATCGGAGACAAAAATTGGTCCATACTTATAAAGGACCCATCAAAGAACAATCCATCACTAATCAGTGGGGTTTACCCCCCATTACCGGGCATTATAAATGTGTAAAATGTGTGGCGTGTCCACTAACCGAGACTAAACGTGATTTCCACTATGGAAATTAAGTATGGAAAATGAATTACCACACTAACTGTCGCACTAATAACGTGATTTACGTTATTAGTTGAGCATGCCAACTTCTCTACATTGGAAAATTACGAGAGAGGTCAGGCAACGCATATCGGAACATAGAAGTTGTATATGAAACACAGTGGCAGATAAGCCTCTGGTGGAGCATTTCATGAAATTATAACACAAGGACACTGATCTGAAGTGGTTTGTCCTCCAACATGTAAAAAACAATATGCGAGGAGGCGACCTAGGAATAGCACTGCACCGCATTGAGCAACATTGGATCCATACTCTGGACACTGTCCGTAATGGGCTCAACGTTTCCATTGAATGGAATGCTCTTATAACAAGAAAGTGAGGGAGGCTAGTATACTCGAGATGAGCGTGACTATTGAACTAAGAATTGATTGCCATGATGACTCATGGTAGTCTACGTTATCTTGTCAGTGGGTGGTTGACAACATGGAGACAGAAGTTCAAGAAGTGGAGCAGTTAATGTGTATATCCTATTTGGGAATATGGAAGTTATCCACTTCTATGGTGTGATAATGAAAAAGAAAAATGCCCCTGTAGTAATAACATTCTCGATTATCTGGAAAAGTATGTTTTCTCTACAGACAGGCACAGAGGTCCCTTTGAAATACACTGAGTAGATACAGTCTTGTTGTGATGACTGCGAATGGTAAGGAAGTCCCGTGTTCTGTTTGATAGATGTTTGAAAAATAAGCCTTGAGTTCTGTAGACAGGCACGGAGGTCCCTGTGAAACACACATAGTAGATATAGTCCTGTTTCTATGACCACGAATGGTGAGGTGAATTACTCAGTGAATCATCTAGTCCAGTTTCTATGTTTACTGCTGGCCCAGAACGGATAAAAGTACAGTCCTTTGTCTGTTTTGTTGCCAATAGCGAAACAGTGTGTCCTAGATACATTCGGCGACATGCGGCGACTCCACGCACCGAAGAGAGCGAACACGGGTGAGTAAATTGAATAACACAACCTAGTGTATTTACAAAGCGGTAGAGTGGAAGGCGCTGAAGGGGCCGTGTTAACACGGAATTAATGATATGAAAGCACAGGGCTTTATAAGATCTGAAGAAAACACTTTATAACTCTGATAGTGTTTTAACAAAATAGCAACTTAGTGCATTTACAAGGCGGTAGAGTGGAAGGCGCTGAAGGGGCCGTGTTAACACAGAATTAATGGTATGAAAGCACAGGGCTGTATAAGATCTGAAGTAAACACCCTAGAACAACGATAGTGTTCTAACAAAATATCCCCCAACAGTGACTAGAACCAATATCGAGGGAAATGTGTTACATGGGGCACAGAACATTGATACGGATGTACCATTAAGGAGTGCTGTCTCCATTTCTAGGAATTCCAACATCCGATTATGAACTATTGGATGTCTATTTCATGAAGTTTGATGAGAAAGCAATTAGCCTGGAGTGTCCACATAGTAAACATCCTGTGTGCGGGTGAGTTCATTTTACAATCGCATGTCAGAGTATATGTGAAATAAATATGCAAAAATTAAAATCCTGAAGCTAGTGGGCACATCATAATGGTTCTGTCCCTATAGGGTTCGGAGTCAGAGGTGGCTTGTCGTTGTTTGAAGGAAATTAAGAAAATATCTGGCATTGAGATAAATTTTGGCGCAGAGACAAGTGGACATTGTAAGTTGTTGACGTTTTAAATTTAAAAAGTTTTATAAATTTGAATAACAGTTTAGTTGAAGATGCCTTACACGAATAAAGAGCAGAGAATTTAGATTGTATTCTCTGTTTGTTCACAAGGTCTTAATAAGGTTACAGATGCCAGTGAAGGATTAAATCTAACTTCCAACTTGCTATCCCTAGAGTTGAAACATGGGGGTGAGTAGGACGCTGTGTGTTTATTTATGAGAAGCACACATGTGACAATATCAGTCACAGCTGAGAAGAAATATGGATGACACTAGACTCTGATGGGTTTTTCTGCATTTGTTTTTTTATTTAAGAATGGCTCATGCAGTTCCATAAAGGGCAGAAGAGCTATACCTTGCCCTACGTCCTGAAGAAGTTCTTGAAAGAAGAGAGACAGTCATTTCTGTTATATTTGGACCAAAACACGTGTCGACGACTATATGAACAATCTGGCAAATATAACCAGATTAGATACAACACCTAAAACTAAGGACTGGGTCATAAACATTTGCAAAATGTATGGAAACAGTGGTGTAGAACTAGAACATGACTACACAATGTATAATATGTCATATTGGTTTTATGTGAGAATGTATAAATGAGAAAATGTGGAATTGAGAATTAATATTTGAGATATGAAAGATATGCTGATGGAATAAGATAATTGTTTTAATGAATACAAACAGTAATATGTTGATGTGATGAATTATTGATTAACATTTTGTAATTATTTAACAACTAGTGTCATCCTGATCTACTGGTCTACCTCTCACTTTGTTATTTTCTACTCTCTATGCCCCCTTCCTTCCTGTCACCACCCTTCGAGTTTCCTTCCCTCTCCCTGTATCTGCCCACCTTTGTCTTCCTCCCTGACCCCATCTCTGCACCCGTAACCTCCTCTCTTCGTCACTCTCCCTGCATTTCCCCCTTTGTCTTCCTTTCTCCTTTGCCCAATCTCTCCCCTGTAGCCTCCTGTCCCTTTCCCCCCTCTCTGTATCTGCCCACCTTTGTCTTCCATCCTCCCTGACCCCATCTCTCCACCCTTAGTCTCCTCTCTCCCTACATTTCTCTATGTTTGTGTCATCAACAAGTCTTACCTCTTCCTTTTTGATATGGTGGTGCTGGTAGAGGTAAGGCATTTCCTTCCCAGAAGCCACCTCAGCGAGAGTGGTGTAGATACTGTGATGAATCCTGCAGACTCATCACAAAATCACAGCCTAAAGTCTCCTCCCATGTGGCCAGGGAAAAGCAGCCACTACCTGATCCTAACCCTGTGGGTGGTGTTAGGAGGGAGGAGCACGTGGGAGGAGAAGGCTGTCAAGAGAATGTGGTGACTCTGTCAGGAGAGACGCTGCACTCATTCTCTTCTGAGGATGACGTTTCCCTAATACCTGAATATTTAATGGCATGTTGTCACAGCAGTGTCCCCCCTCACAGACTTACCCAAGGTATCAAGCAAGAAAACCTTTTGTGTAAACAAGAAATGGGATAAGGGACAGGAAATTAATACCACTAGTTTTAGTAGTAGTGATTATCCATTGTATTCAGGTTATAGGCCCAAGAGAAAATCAGTATTCCCTTTAAAATCCTCCCCTAAACAGAGTGGATTATATAAAGGAAAAACTTATAAGGACATTATAGACTTCAAGTCCCATAATGCTCTTAGTACTGAGATGAGGAAGAGGGATTCAGAGTTGCTAAACCGTAGTGAGTAGTCTAGTTAGGTAATGATCTACACCTGAGCAGGACCTTTAAACATTTAAAGGACTTTCAGGTGCGGGTCGAGGAGAAGCAGCAGCAGAAGGAAGCAGGAGTTGGAGCCGCCGCTGTATTGGCCGCGGGACACCACGCGGAGAACGTGGCGGAGGTCTGGATTCCTTTCACATGCAGTGAGCATGCAACGGGAAGCGGTATTGTGGCCAGTTACCCCGTTAGAGAGAGAAACTCTCTACGTCCTGTAATACACTCGGGTGTGAGGACTTCACCGGTCAGCGTTTGGAGCTGTGGAAGCTCCAGTGACGGTCAGCGTGAGCAAGCTAGCTGGAGCTGTCAAACGCTGTGGGAGTTTCAAGGAGTGAGGAAGTGGAACCGGTGTGCCAGACAGAGGCATCATGAGAGACTGGTGAGTTGGTCTGTTGTAGGTGACCCGGGGGTGCTCCGAAGGAGACCGCCATGTGAGAACGAACAATTTGAATGCCAACCCTTTGATGTTATGCAAACTGGGTGCAACTCTCATATTAAGAGATGTCAAATAGGGAAAAACTGTAATCTGCATTGCCAAAGCCAAAAGGGGACAATATTAAAGTAAAATGAACACAACTTGCCAAAAGGTGAATATCCAATAATGGAAGGTTTTAACCCACATTGCCCAATCCAAAGAGGGGCAATAGTAAAACCCAGGGACTACAACTTTCCCAAAGAGGGATATCTAAGAAGTCTAACTTGCATTGTCCATGGCAAACAGACCAATTTGAGAACGATTGCCCTTTTGTAGTATGGTTGTGAAAGAAGCTGTAAGACAATTGTGTTAAAAGTCAGGAGACTAAATCAAGAAGCAGTTGTTGATTCAACTTTCCCCATTGAGAATCTAAAGGTGGAAAGTTTGGAACAAGCCTTACCACAGAGTACAAGTTGTAGTAGTAGGAGTTTTATCCTGGCAGGAGAGTAAACCAGGAAAGGGACACATAGTGGTTAGTCCTAGCAGGCTAGGGGACCAGGAAGAAGATACTTGAAGTACTGTAAATGCAGCACGAAAACACATTATAATAGGACACCCTCTTCTTTATCAGAAACAAAAACTAATGCAAATTACTTCATCAGGATCAGTTATACACCAGTTCTCCAGCATGGGATCTTTCATCAATTCACATGCTGGGAATATTCCCTGTCGTCACGCTGGGAATCCTCAGTTACTTTTTGATTCTCCTTGCCCAAGGCAAGACGAACCTACATTTGTGCAGCCTAATACTCTTGTTATAGTTTCAGTTTCAGTTTATTTAATATACTTTCAGCCTTACGGCTTCTGTATATACAACAAATACACATCCATACATATACACAGTCTCCATAAATGCCAGATAAAAACGCATGTTTTTAAAATTGAAGAATAACCATTAAAATCATAGAGTACGTAGAGATTCCAATCGCTATACAATTTCATTTGTTACATATTATACTACACAATTTAAAATGTCCACGATGCGGAGATAAAATGAACACATAAAATATATCAAATAACTGTCATCACCACTCATAAAAAGCTCCCATAGCATAGATATATTACAAGGATCTATCATATTATCATAAGATTTGAGATATTTAATTCGCAACATGGTGAGACTCTTACAGTTTAACATTAAATGCTGCACCAACTCTATAACAACACAACCACATAGGCAACATAATCTCATTTCACGACACAGATTGAGTTGAGCCCCCTTTTTCCTTTCTAGTGCCTCCAAGTTATTACATTTCAACAGCAAGTATGATCTGAAGATTGTAGGGATAGCATAGGCCATCATATATTGTGATAAGGCTTCCCAATGCATTTGATATTGGCAATAACTGCCACTGTGAGTTTTAGCTTGTAACGGAAGGGATAGCCCCTACTGTGGAAGGAAAAAGGGCTGGAATACAATATGGAACAAAGAGAGCTCCAACCACAGATAGACTTGTCAACACTCTCCTAATGTTGGGGTGTATCAAAAATTCTATTTTAAGGAAACTTGAACGTAGAGCTTCAAAACGTAAGTCTGATATCCTTTACATATATTGTTAAAACATCAACCAATAAAGCAGAGAGGCAAAAAAAATTACTCCTACTCAGTTGTAATTCAATTCAATTTATTGTTTTTTTTTCAAATTCACCAAAAAGAAGTAAATAAAAATCCAAAACAGTCTCATTCCTAAACAGAAAAGTAAAGCATGAATGCAATGGAAGAAAAAAACAATGTCACAGTCGATACTCTTGCTGTTAGATATTCGCACAGTGAGTGGGTTAGTATCATCTAGTAGTGCAGTAAAAGAAAAAGGAATAGTAAGCTTGTGCACAGTGAACAAAAACAAACAGGGTTTTCTTTAAATTGTATCAACAAGTTGTTCAATTATTCTGTGGCACAATTGCGATAAATGTACTGGCCAATTGTTTGGTCCCCATATTTTAGCAAAGGCTGATTAATGCGCCTATCTTAAATTGGATAACCAACAAGTACAGAAAAATAAATTCAGACAGAGCGGAATCCAATTGGTATAACAAGAACAATTGCTTGTGAATAATACACAGTCAACAAGGGAAATTAAGGGAAGCAGGAAATCCCGATTACATCGTCCCCCAATACAGCCAGGTGCTCAAATTGCCCCACTGTATTAGGGAGGACGTAAAGGGTCAAATCGGCGTGTTCAAATGAATTGAAAGGTCAGAGGACCAAAACCATCGGTCTACGCCAGGGGGAAGGGCCCCCTATCAAGTTGTAAAGGTCAACAGGGCACAGAAGGTGCTTGGCCTTGGGGCGTTTCGGCTGGAGATTGGAATGCCTTTGTCTGGGCCTCAGGTTTGGAGATCTCTGTGTGATAGCAAGAGAGAGAAAAGACAAAAGAAAAAAGAAGAAAAGGGGATGAGAACTTGGATTGGGTCTCAATTCCTATTAAAAAGCAAAAAGTGCTGATATGATCGAATTAACTCTGTAAAAGGATATTGATATTTTAGTATCAACAAAAACAGTCAGAGTCTGATTTGTTAAAATATTGGAGCTGCGGGGGGGCCAACCTGTGGGTGTAATCGCCGGACTTCGCCGCGGCGGGGAGAGATCCAGTCTTACTCTAGAAAGCTGTCATCCCAGTGCAGGTAAAATTCCGCTTGTCAAATTGTGAATACATCTGCACGAGGGAGTTGATGAGTCCCAGTGTAGTCAGGAGGGACGTCACAGGGGGTGAAATTCTAAAAAACAGATGCGAGGAAGGGTAAGTTGCCAATGTAACATTATCTAAATGTTATCAGACCCTGAGGCAGGGCTCGGTATAAAACGTATTACAATTAGGTTAAATATGCAACACAACAGGCATTATACCTTAGATAGTAGTCTTAGTGGCTCAGGCCCCGGTAAAGTTGCAGGGTCTAGATAGGCTGGCGTGCTGCCGGATGAATCAAGCTGTCAGCGCCTCACTAGTCACAGAAAACAGCTGTGGGAAAGGGGAGGAGGGGAGACCGAATTAGCACAGGTAGGCATGCAGAGGTGGGAAGCTATGCAGTAGAGGCTCGGAGCGAGTGTCATTGGAGTGCTCGAGTACTTACCTGTGAGCGGATAGATGGAAACGGATGCTGCGTGGTTCTCCGTTGCGGCCGGAGCTTTTCCTGGTACCGCGGTGGAGCCGTATCACTCAATTATATGCTGCGCATGCGTGGGAGATTAGTGGAAAAATAGTACCACGCATGCGTCTAACGCAAATGACTTGCGTTGTCATAGCAGCACGACTGCGTATACGGTCAACAAGATAGGTGCCGTGTGTGAATGGAGTCACGCAAGGGGAGCCGCTGATGTGTCCCCTCTCTGGCGACATGCTGGAGCGGGGGCGAATCGCGGGGGATAGATGTAAAGTACCCCGAGGTCTGGATATAAAAAGTAATGTGAATGCAAAGGGGGGGGGGGGACCATCCAACCCGCTGGACGTATACTGCTCAGAATGCATAAAGCGCCTCACTAAAACAAATGCAGCGGTGAACTGGTGCCGCTCGCGTACGATGCCAAGGTATCCTAATCTATGGCAAGTTGGAATACCCGTGGGTTCAGTGCATGCAGCACAAGGAACAGTGCATATGTGGACCCAGGGGATCGCAAATGTGGGAGATGGTAAAGAGCGCTGCACAAGGCGTGGCAACGACCAAACAACAGGCTGTCAAATAGTAGGTCAGAGTGGAGAATGGCCTGGTATTGGTATATGATGACAAGACACAGTACTGATTTCTAACAGAGTTTGTATAGGGTGTAGTCAATACCACAATGGGCCCTCTAAAGTCTCTAGGACCCTTTTAATCCCAAGTGACTTTTGCCTCATTAAGGCCATGGGTAAGTGTCTGGAGTTTAAAAATCCACCAGGCTTCCTTGTGTTTCAGAGCATTTTTAATGTTGGTATTGCTCTCCAGCTTATCGATAACCCACCAGGTCATGTCATCAGGGCTATGGCGTAACTCCAGGAAGTGGGAGACCAAAGGGGCATTCTGTGTTTTACAGCGGATGCGTGAGCGATGTTCGTTTATCCGTTTACTGACTGGTCTTTGAGTCTGGCCCACGTACCTTAGGCCACAGGGGCACTCAATCAGGTAGATTGCATTAATGGTTTTACAGTTAGAAAAATGCCTTAGTGTCCAATCTTTATTGCCAATCTTAAACGTTTTGACTTTCTTGGTAAATTTGCACGCTACACACTGGCCGCATGGGTGGTGGCCCGAGAGATCCCTCAGGTTCCAGAGAGTTGTCCTAGTAGTTTTCTTTAGGCGGGCATGGGTTAGATGGTCCTTAAGATTCTTCGCACGTTTGAGTGCCATTCTGGGTGGTGTTTCATTCGGCAGACTCAGCTGTATTAATGGCCAGAATTTCTTGATAATCTGCTGGACTTTGGTGGTATTCTGTCCAAAAGCGGTTACGCATGTTAGTCTGTCTTTGTCAATGCTCCTGTCCTTGGGAGTAAGGAGGGTTTCACGAGGGGTGCATAGTGCTCTTTTGCTGGTATTCCTTACCAATTTCTTCGGGTATCCCCTTGCTCTTTGTCTTTGTTCCAGGTCCACTGCATGTTCTTTGAATTGACCTGTTTCTGTACAGTTACGTCGAACCCTTAAGAATTGCCCATATGGCAAGTTGTTCCGTAAGTTGCTGTGGTGATTGCTATTGTAATGCAATAGCGTATTGCGATCGGTTTCTTTTCTGAATAAATTGCAAGAAAGTCTGTCTTCGTTGACTTCTATTCTCAGGTCAAGGAAGTTGATGTTTTCATGGCTATAGTTCATAGTAAATTGGATTTCCTTAGTTCGATGGTTCAACCATTTGTGGAATTCATTAAGTGTTGATGTTGTCCCATGCCAAATAAAGATGATGTCATCTATATACCTGAACCAATTGGAAATGTGGCTCAGGTATGGGTTCTGTAATGCAAACACGTATCTTTCTTCGTAACTGGCCATGAAAATAACAGCCAGGTATGGAGCGAAGGCAGCTCCCATGGCCGTTGCGTTGATCTGTATGAAGTAGTCATCATTAAATGTAAAATAGTTTTTTGTCAAGGCCAGTTCCAGGAGTTCAACAGGCCCAGACGAAGGCGTTCCAATCTCCAGCCGAAACGCCCCAAGGCCAAGCACCTTCTGTGCCCTGTTGACCTTTACAACTTGATAGGGGGCCCTTCCCCCTGGCGTAGACCGATGGTTTTGGTCCTCTGACCTTTCAATTCATTTGAACACCCCGATTTGACCCCTAATACAGAGGGGCAATTTGAGCACCTGGCTGTATTGGGGGACGATGTAATCGGGATTTCCTTCTTCCCTTAATTTCCCTTGTTGACTGTGTATTATTCACAAGCAATTGTTCTTGTTATACCAATTGGGTTCCGCTCTGTCTGAATGTATTTTTCTGCACTTGTTGGTTATCCAATTTAAGATAGGCGCATTAATCAGCCTTTGCTAAAATATGGGGACCAAACAATTGGCCAGTACATTTATCGCAATTGTGCCACAGAATAATTGAACAACTTGTTGATACAATTTAAAGAAAACCCTGTTTGTTTTTGTTCACTGTGCACAAGCTTACTATTCCTTTTTCTTTTACTGCACTACTAGATGATACTAACCCACTCACTGTGCGAATATCTAACGGCGAGAGTATCGACTGTGACATTGTTTTTTTCTTCCATTGCATTCATGCTTTACTTTTCTGTTTAGGAATGAGACAGTTTTGGATTTTTATTTACTTCTTTTTGGTGAATTTGAAAAAAAACAATAAATTGAATTGAATTACAACTGAGTAGGAGTAATTTTTTTTGCCTCTCTGCTTTATTGGTTGATGTTTTAACAATATATGTAAAGGATATCAGACTTACGTTTTGAAGCTCTATGTTCAAGTTTCCTTAAAATAGAATTTTTGATACACCCCAACATTAGGAGAGTGTTGACAAGTCTATCTGTGGTTGGAGCTCTCTTTGTTCCATACTGTGAGTTTTAGCGGCTAGTTCATAAGAATAGACTGATCATTTATTTTTAAGCCAATTTTTAAACTGTACATGTGTGTTATAACACGGTTTTTCAACAAACCCTACACTCCATTCATTTTTCATAGAGGATTTTAATACAACTCAGTGTACCCATCGTTAAACCCTTATCAATTCTCAGAAAGGCATGTATGTGTGTTACTGCGATGGTGTTGTCTAAATTGCGCAAATTTCCGTAACACATAATCGATCTTTGTATACATTCTGAAATAATACATTTTATGTCGAATTCTAAATAGATGTATTCGATGGATATGCACCGCTGTAAACGCATTAATTTTCGGAAAATCATTGCTTCAAATTTGACCAGATGAGCGGTATACTTATGTCCCCATATCTCTATGGCATAGAGGAGCATGGCTCATATTTTTGCTGTGTACATCATCAATATGGCATAGGCAGAATATCCTGCAGTTCTGCCGATAAAGCTGCTGAATGCATTGGCCGATATTAGACATCTAGATCTTATTGATGTCCATTGATGTTCCCAAGTTAAGTTATCATCTATTATGATCCCTAAGTACTTATAGCTGTTCACTTGTTCCAGATTCTCATTATTCATGTGCCAAACATGTTTTTGGGAGGGGGGGTTCCACTGGAAATACCTTTACTTTACTTTTATCAATATTGATCTTAATCCCATTCTGACTAGAATAAGCAGCCAATGCATCCAGCATCTTTTGTAGGCCTGTTGGGGGTAGTCGAGCAATATGAGATCATCCGCGTATGCTAACCACCCTACAGATGACGTGCCTACTTTTACCAAATACACTACTAAGTTCTCAAAGGCATTCTCTGTAAGTCAGCTAAGTAAAGGTTAAACAGGGTTGCTGCCACAATGCATCCCTGCTTCACTCCACAACATGTTGGTATTTGGGTGGACAGTTTGCCAGTAGCATCTAATCATATCTGTACTGAGGTAACTGTATATAAGAGCATTATAATTTTTAATACACCCTGCAGGATATTCCAGGAACTTAGTTTTTGCCAGAGGCGATATCGTACTACGGAGTCGAAAGCCGCAGAGAAGTCAATGAATGTGCACTACACATTCACTTCTCTGCGTTTCCATGCGTATTCTGTCGCTGAGGACAATATGGTCAGATTATGAATGGTACTTGATCGTTGTCTAAAACCGATCTGATTTGCCGGTAATATGTTGTTGCTTATTATCCATACATTCAATTCGTCGAGCAACACTCGAGCAAATATCTTTGACGGTATATCTAACATGTTATAGACCCTTGTAATAGAAAACCAGAGGGATGCCCCTAAGTGGGAGCATGAGGGCTGAATAAGGATAAGGGATGCAAGAGGTCCTGCCACTGGTCAGTTTAGCATACAATACCTCATGTATGAAACAATTCTATATAAGGATGGCTGGATTAAGTCTGCCCTACAAACCCTTCAAAAGCCTAGTGTTGGGTAGATATTGTTGTACCATTAAAAAAGTACCTTACAACAAAAGTCATGTACGTCGACCTTCTAACCTTGGGCGAATTAATTTTATTTCTGTTGGCGTATATTAATGCATTGGTGAACTGATTTTTTTTTCATTATTTAGTGACAGTTTCTTTAATACTGCTATTTTCTTTTGAGCAATTTTCATCAATTATTTTTCTTTTACATGTTTGTGCATTCAAGACAAGACATACAGTTGTGATACGTTGATGTGTAGCACGTGAAATCGCACAAACATCTTTCGAACTTCAGTGCTAATGCATTGTATTTAACTTCTAACCAAATATGACACAGAACTGAGTAAATTATGCATAGAACAACAATTCATCAACATTATTAGATCTATGTGTATGTCATATTTTGTGACCTGACATAAGTCATGCTGCAGACAAGAAGTGAACAATCCTGTGTCTATGTCGGGGTATAAATCCCTCGATGTTTGGTGGACTAGACAGGCAAGTTGTTACTCTGTCCATAGACATTTCGGCTGCAATTGGGGACGCCTTCTTCTGGGCCTTGGATCGTGCCTCTCTGGGGGAAAAGAGCGCTCAGAAATATTTAATGTGATAGGAGCTACAGGTGAGTTATAGGTTGGGCTTGTGAGAGAGTGAGGAAGTGATTAAAATCAGCTGAAAATTGGAGGAAAATGTCTTTACCTGCAGGGTCACCACTGGCCTTGTTAGAACGCCCTGGGGTTGGCGGGGTATACATTGTGGAGCTGTTTGGTGGTACAGGCTGTCAGGTAGCCATAGTTGCTGTGCTGGAAGCGGCCTCAGGAGGCTTCAACGCGGGGCCCGGGTATGTGGGCCATAAGAAAGGCTTGCTCAGTCCTGGAGTTGCTCTGTAAGGAGGGGACAGAACGAGAAGGGCATTGTAATAGAGGCGCTAATTCCTAACATTGGTGAAGCAACATAGAAACCGGGGGAGCTGGTTGGTGCTCCAGGCAATGCCACTTAGGCTGCACAGTAAAGATTGTAGAATCGCATACCTGTGGCCCACTAGCAGTCAATGCTGTGGAGTGTGGGCTTGAGGCACCCTGGATCTCTGGGGAGCTGTAGCCGGGGACCGCTAGACAGAACAATGTAAGAGATTAGAGGCCGGGCGCTGCAGCTGTGAATGCAGCGGGATGAGAGAGAAGGAATCCTTACCTCCTGGTGAGGCTGTCAGCAAGTGTAGGCAACACAGTGGTTGCAGTCTGCTTCCTTTCCTCTGGTCGTTGCCAGGCCAATTTAGAGAGCATAGACGCAATGGTGCATGTGCGTCAGGGTAGTGCACATTGGAATCGCACATGCGCGGCAACAGACAAGGCGGTAGTGTGTATTGCGGCTGTCATGGAAACCTGTTTGAGCCAATTAACTCCCGGAGAGCCGAGGAGTCAAGTCTTATGGTTGGCAAGCTGCCATTTTGGAGATGAATGGATCCAGCATATTGAAAACAACTATATAGGGGCTGCGCAGGGGGCTGCTGCCACATACCTGAAACTAGTGCACTATGGTTGCTGGTCCCAGATATATAGGGGGGTTGCAAGAGGGGGCATTTGCGCAAAGCAGGTATGTCTGATGTGTACAGTGGGGGCTGCCAGTACACAGGAAAAATGACAAGTGATTGACAGGGGTGGATGTGGTTGAATCTGCAACAATATGACAGCTGCACAAGGCGAAAAGAGAGCGTTCAGCTGTATTGGCTCACAGGTTTGACAGAGTGCAATTTGTACATCCACCATGCTTTTATGTGGTTAAGTGCATTCCTGACATTGATGTTGTGTTCTACTTTGTCTACCACCCACTAACTGATGTCATCTTGGCTGTGTTGGTATTCGATGAAGTGAGACACCATGGGGGCAGCTGGAGTCTTGCACCGTATCCAGGAGCGGTGCTCGCCAATCCTCTTGTTGACTTGTCTGGTGGTCTGGCCTACATATCTGAGGCCACACGAGCACTCTATGATGTAAATGACATTTGTACTCTTACAGTTCGAGAAATGTCTCAGGATCCAGTCGTTTCCAGCTATTTCAAGGAATTGGCCATACAGTAAATTATCCTTGAGAGTTTTGGGTGGCTGCTCCGATAGTGAAGCAGGGTGTACCGGTCTGTGCCCTTCTTGTACAATGTCCAGGATAATCTGGCATCTTGGACCTTGATGGTCAAATCCAGGAAGTAGATGGAAACGGGGCTGCTGTTCATCGTGAATTGTATTTCCGAAGTAAGGGTGTTGAGCCATGTGTGGAATGTGTTAACTGCTGTAGGATTCCCTTTCAAGATGAAGATGATGTCATCTATGTACCTCATCCACTTATTGATATTGTGGCGGAATGGGTTGGTCTCGTTGAGGACGTAGGATTTTTCAAACTCTGTCATGTAGAGGATTGCCAGGCTGGGTGCAAATGCTGCTCCCATAGCAGCCCGCAGATTTGCAGGTAAAAGGTCTCATCAAATGTGAAGTAATTTTGAGTGAGGGCTAATTGCAGGATTTCCACAATGAAGTTCACGGGTACTCTTCTTTGGGTCATATGGTGTGTAAGGTGGGCCCTTACACACTCCAAGGCTGTGCCTTGTGGGATGCTCGTATATCGGGCTTTTATGTCCATCGTTGCCAGGGTGTCTTTGGGTGGGTTGTACAGAGTGTCTTCAAAGACTTGGATGGTGGCCATAGTGTCACAGGGATATGTCAGGGTCTGTTGACTAAGAGACTTTGGGTCTACCTGGTGGATTGAGTGTATTCTTGTGAATGTTGGGGAGCACGTAAAATGCTGGGATTCTGCCTTCAGATGTATTGAGAAAACATCTTCCTTCTCAGTAATCAAATCATGTAATAAGGCATAGATGGTTATTTCTTGGATCTGTCGTTTGATGGCTACAGTCGGGTCCTTCTTGGGTTTCCTTTAATTCGTATCGTCTTCGAGAGGTTCCTCAACCATCCTTCTGTATTGATTTATGTTTTTTATCACTATCCCGCCCCCCTTGTCAGCTGTTTTTATGACAATATCTTTGTTGTCTGCTAGTTGTTTGGGGGCGCAACGTTCATTGTTCGTCATATTATGCCTCATTGTTTGATGGCCATATTGTAGTTTGTCAATTTCCCGTGTTACACATTTTTCAAAGGTGATTATGGCAGGAGCAGTATCATTTTCATCTGAGCAGAAGGAGGATATAATTCTAAGGCTGGTGTCTTTCTGGTAATCGGTATAGTTGGAATCCTTGAAATATGATTTCAGGCGTATTTTCCAGATGAAACTTTTCATCTCATTGATGATATTAAACCAATTGATTGGATTAGTGGGTACAAAGGAAAGCCCTATGGCGAGAACAGATAGTTCTTCATTAGATAGATTGAGACCTAAGAGGTTGAAGATCCGGATCTCATTCACATTTGGTGCCTCTGTTGGACTCTTCGTCGGCCCCAGGGTTGTCTCCAGCTCGGGTAACCAAACATTTGCATTGGTGCGGGTCCCCAGGGAGAGCCTCTGGGGTCTCCTCGCCCTAAAAAAGGCAGTTGGGGTTGGTACGATCTTTGGTATGTGTTTGGTCTGAGTGGTCATCCGGACCTGAATCAGAACTCGAGGTGTCAGAAAAGGTGACCCATCTTTTTCTTAGTTTTGTTGCCCCTGTGATGTTTTGTGTCTTCTCTTTATCTTTGTTGTCTTTGTATTCTGCTGCTAGGTAGGGGTACACGTTTTCAATATTGAAGTTCTTAATGTCTTTAGCTAATTTTTATGTTTCTTCTCAAGACCATAAACTGGTCCATTGTTGTATTGATTTCTTTGAGTTTTTCTCGTGCGTTCAGCATCCTTGTTATGGCTGCTTTTGGTCCCAACAATGGGACCTCGAGTAGCCCTAGACTAGACCTCCTCTTCCTATTCCCCTCAGATTCTCAGAGAGGGAGTCCTCTGGTTTTCCACAGTCAGAATTCTAGTTAAAACTCTTCAAAACAACAATTGTAAAAGAAAACACTTTCTCTACCACAGCATCCAGTTTCTTCAAGGCGAGGAGGTTTCAGGGGATGGAGGGCAAAAGGAGACCCCTTTTTAAGCCCTGTGCCACTTGTGGCCTCAAAAATGTATATGAAGGTGATAAGCACTCCGACTGCATATACCGCCTTTACCCCCACCACAACGTCGAAAGCTGCACTATCAGCTGAGATCTGAGCTCCAAGACTCTCAAAGATAGAAATAGAAGGCTCGTCTGCTAGCTCAACAAGGGGAATCATCCCAAATATCCCTCCAGGATCAAATTGACCAATAGCATGACTTCTCCCGTAGGAAAACAATTGTGGCCGAGGGAGAGGGCCAGATCGGAGGAACGGCTGGTAAAGAAGACCGCATAGGGTCGCCCACGGCTACAAGCTGGCTTCAGCTTCTGGAAAGCCAAAGGAGCCGAAGAGGCCGTCATTTGCCCACACAGTGGTCGTCGGGGAGTAAGTCAGCAGCCGAAAGTGGCAAATCAATGAAAGGACGAAAGCACAAACATAAGGCAATGTCAGTGAGAGAGGGTGAGGCCCCGTCCAATTCACTGAGCTCGAAGGGACGCACAACGACTGGAGGCATAAGTACCTCATCGTCATCCGCTACACCAAAAACATTGAAGCACGCGGTAGTGAAAGCTGCAGAGGCGCGAAGGCGCACAAGCACCCTCCGACCATGGAGATGGAGTGGCAGAAATTACATAAGTTCATCCCGCCAATGGCGACGAAGCAACAGGCGCTTGACCCTTTCACAATGCTGCATAAAGCTGCCTCGTCAACGACCCCTCACAAGTCCAGTTTGTCCATGATGTCCAACTTGTCGACTGCACAAACTACCTCATTGATAACATCTCACAAAACCACTTCATTCACGAAGTGCAGCTCGTCGATGGCACTACACAAAACTAGCTCGTCTACATCATACCATAAATTGGACTCGTCAACGAAAATCTCCATTGACAGCACAGTCCCATCACCCCAGCAGCAGGGAAAGAATCGCCCCCAGGGTCCAAGAAGCCACGGAATGAGATCCCGTCATTGACACCATCAACGACAACTCTGCCGACAGCAGTGCAGTCGATGCAAAAACAGAAACCGCCGTAGTAGGTACAGCCTCCTCAACTAGCCATGCCCACACAAATCGACCAGGTCTCGCCTATCCAATATTCAGACGTAATGCCAGAGGAGATATAACAGTTCGAGGTGGCTACAGATGTCGAAGCATAGCACCAACAGTCGGGCTTGGAACAGTCAGTGATTGTTCAAGATGAGACTCCAGATATACCATCAACACCAGAGAGTAATTTCCAAGAAAGGGACCTAATCGATGGAGAGCCACAAATGGAGACAGGTCCAGCACTGCCACAGCTATAAGGGGTAGAGTGTCAGGTCAGTGCGTGCCTCCCGGTTCCGCCATCAGAGACCGTGCTGGCATTTTCCACATTGGTGGAGGGCTTACCAGGCGCATGCGGGGTCTGGAGCAAATACGCCCGGGCCGGCGGCTGTGTGGTTCGTCCCGGCTCTTCTTGTAGACCCTCCTGTGTTCGCAGCAGTGATGTTGAGCGACCTGTCTCAGGGGCCTTGCCGCAGAAGGGAGCCGCCATCTTTTCCCCACCCTGCTGGCCACATCGCAGATGCACGCAGGCTCTGTGTGCGTCCCGGAGTTCCCTTGCTTCGAAACCGGGTTCACCAGCCACGCTTCCATGCCAGGGCATAAATAGGAAGGTAGACAAAGCCCTGGTGCGTCTCAACTCCCCTGTTGTCTTCGCTCCCTTTGTTCTCTTTTCTCAGTACACCTGCTTTTGTTCTTGCCTTGCCTTTGGCCTGCTCTCTTTCTGTCTTGCGTGTTTCCTTCTGTGCTCCTGCCTCTGCTCTCTTGGTTCCTTTAGCCAGTGACCAGCTGCTGTTACCATCCTGGTGCCCTATCCAGTGCCCAGCACTGTTCCTGCACCATGTTAATCCAGGGGCAACAACTCGTGGTGTGGGAAGAGCGAGGGGCTGGGTGGGTTTTCAGGCATCGCTTTCCTCCTCAGGCGGCGGTGATCCAACTTGTCGACTCCTCGCATAGGAACGCGCCAGCGCGATGATCTGCTTGACATAGACCCAGCTCCGCCTACTGCTCCCACCCACCTACAAATACTACAAAGTAAGGGCACTGTTATCCAACCCACAGGCCCTTCTATCCATGCAGGTTCTCTCATCCCTGCAGAGAGTCATCACTCAACTTGATGCAGCTCTACTGAGACCAATGATATCGACCTTCCCACCACCACAACCGGTGGTACCACACTAGGCCCCAGTCAGACCCAGGTCTACTTCACAGGGAAGATCAGTACGCTCCATCCCTTCCAGGCCCAGATTTACTTTGCGGGGAAGATCAGCTAAGTCCTCCAGGGGACACTCGCAATCCAGGTCAGTTTCTCCATCCCCCCGGCATCCCCTTCTCTTCAACCAATATGCAGGGGCAGGAGTACATCACCAACACGAACCTCTCCATCACTTAAGAGGGTCCATACCGTTTCACCGCCAGCGCGGTCGGTGCCAGAAGAAGGGGAACTAACTGATACAGAGGCGGACGACCCCTGCGATACCATGTTCTCCTCAACCACTCCAAGAAGGGACGACGATTGGGACTCTGGTTCCCCCCAGGAGTTACCCCATGATGAGGAAGCGGCAAAACCATCCCCCTCAAACGACATTACAGGGTTCCCTTCAACAGTCATGAGGGCATTCAAGGAGTATGGCCTCCTGGCCTCCGAGGATGAGAAGGAATGCTTTTTATTTGACCATATGGGCAAGGAACGTAAAGCAGTGGTCTTAATCCCCATCCTCGACCATGTCTGGCAAGAGGGGGTTTAAGACAATGAAGCGCCCATTCATGGTTCCAGCAGTGAAAGGCCGTCTTGAAAAGAAATACAATCTGCCGGAAAATGCACCAAAGTGTCTAACTTCGCAGCTATCTCCGGAGTCAGTGGTCTTGGGGGAAGCAAGCCAGAAAGCTAAGTCGGAAAAACAGAAATGCGCGATACCACTGGACAATGAAGCATGAAAACTGGACGCATTCAGTACAAAAGTCTCAGAAATTGAAGGTACAACAATTAAAGCGGGTAACTCCCTAGCCATCATAGCAAGATATGATAGGGAAATATGGTATAAACTTGCGCCAATCCTGGAGAAACTCCCAGAGGAGAAGCATAAGGAGACAAAAGCAATCCTGAAGGAGGGAGAAGAGTCATCCTTCCTGGGGATCAACATAGCAGTGGATCTGGAGTAGAAGAACAAACAAAATCCAGTTGTTGCCAACCGGCGCCCTAGATGCACTCCTAAGGGATGTAACAATCCCCATGCGGATTTGTAGCAAGCGAATCGCCTGTCAAATAACTTAATAGATTCTCAATACAATTCACAATGATATTGTAAACATGTTGTCATTTACAAAAATAGCAAATCAAAAAACTTGCTCCACAATATAGAGCACTTATAAGCTTTCAATCTGTAGATTCTCTATGCGGATATCACTTAAGAAAAGATGACACCATACACAAGTTTAAAAATCTTCGTGCAGATATAATGCTAGAAACACATTTCATCAAGGAATAATGGTCAACAAAAAAGTCAAACAAGGAACAAAACATATGACACCATATTCAATGGTTGATGTAATAATATGAAACAATTTGTGCAATACATAAGACCAAGTTTTTGTTTTTGAACAATTCCAAGGTAACAATATAAACAATATAAACAGAATTGTGTCTCTCCTAATACACTCCAGTATGGATGACAAGGGCCAACGCATTTCAGATATATCAAAGATCCTTCTTCAGGGCCTTGGAGTTAATGGTTTCCTAGTCGTGACACAATATATTCAATAATTGATAGAACATCTGCAAGAGAATGCAGAAAGCATATGTCAGTGTGGTTCTCACTATCACAGACCCATTTAACCATGGTGAAAAACAATTTCAAACGGCACTAACCTCAATGCCATTTCTTCACGATGCCCCTATCGCAAGTCAAAACCTATTCGACACATAAAAAGCACAAAGAAAAAGTTGCATAAGTGACGGTTACCTACTGTCA
Organism: Ambystoma mexicanum; assembly: GCF_040938575.1. NCBI lineage: Eukaryota > Metazoa > Chordata > Amphibia > Caudata > Ambystomatidae > Ambystoma > Ambystoma mexicanum. The sequence goes on along the minus strand of NC_090938.1, from coordinate 798,556,182 downwards.
CAATATGTAACAGGAGTAAGGATGGGTGGAAGTCTAACTTACCCGACTCCATTGCTAATGGATCTAGTCGGTGTTTGAAACAAAAGGGTTGTCATTGCCCGGAGGAGACCGCTGTGCGGGAACAGAAGAGAGTGCACATAAGTATCTCAACAAGTTCCATGTATGGAGTAATTGCATGATATGCCAACAAGGCGGCCGTAATCCTGCATTCAAAGAGTAATATTAAGTAAAAGGAAATGAAAGTGGAAGTACCCATAGAATAATCAATGTAACACCGAGGCCTGCTGCCGCGGTGTGAGATGAGCTAGCAAAGAGGCCATTGAGTGTCCTTGTGAGCCTCGCAACGCGGCATGTAACAGGAACGACAAGTGCGGTATCTGTAATCCTGCCATGGCGTGGAAAAGTCATCAGTGTAATCGAGCATCAATAAGAGCACGCCCATAAATGTGGCTCGCATTGTAAAAAGTCAGCAGATTATACAGATGTAAAGAATGCTTACCCGCTCATGGAGCCATGAAGCAGAAGGTGGCCACTCTCCAGATCGCTGCTCGATGCAGCGGGCCAATGTTTATGGCGTCGCCTGGATATGCACGCGCATGGAGGAAACAGGTTTCAAACAGGTGGCCAACGGGGTATAGTACTATATAGACAAGTGTGGCTGCGATGTATGGATTTCTTTCTGGATGTTCACCACAAAGTAGTGTACATACCCTTCGATGGGGATGAACTGTTCGGACCCAAGATTAATGAAGCTCTAAAAACAATCAAAACAGATATCAACACGGTCAGGCCGTTAACCTCCCTGCAAAACCGCCGGCCTTTTCATCAGTTCAGGGGAGCAGCTGGCAAAGTATCTACGTCCTTATCCAACAAGGGACTTCAATACTGTAGGGTACCTCCTATTACTCCCAAGGGTACAAGAGACCCTACCAAGGTTACCAGACATCAAAAGACTTTAGGAAAAATCAGCTCGGCAAGCAGTGCGCCGGATCCCAAAGGGGATAGCAGGGTAAGTCCCAACAGTCCATCCCATGGCACCCTTAGAGGGAGGATCTCCAGATTTGCCGAAACTGGATAGAAGTAACAAAGTACAAATGGGTGCTGGATGTGATATTATACGGGCACAAACAAAGTCGGCTCCACGCACTTTCACAAAGTACCTCGCGCCAGTGTCAGCCAGCCTGCACAATCAAGGACACCACGTCTATCCTTACTTAGACGACTGGCTGGTACGATTCCCATCCAAACAGGGAGCAACAGTGGGCCTGTTACAAGCATTGGGATTTGCCAGCAATCCTGCTTGTAGCCATTAAAGAAGCTCATATTCCTAGGAGTGTAATTCTCCACCCTGGAACCCAAGGTGCGCCCCTTCAGTGACAGAATAACCACCCTTGGGGCCCTGCTGAGGACGTTCACACCAAACAAGGTAAAAACATTGCAACAATACATGTAGCTATTCGGGTCAATGGCCTCGTGCATACATCTGGTCCCGTACTGCAGGCTTCATATGAGACCCTGACAAGAGTTCCTGGCACCAAACTGGTTGCAGACCACCGGCTCATGAGCAGACACGGTGCATATCCCTCCCAAGGTGTACTCACAGCTTCAGTGGTGGGCAAACAAAGCCAACGTCTGCAGGGGGAAACCGTTGCAAGATCCAACACCTGGCAAAATGCTAGTTACAGATGCCTCCCTCCAGGGGTGAGGCGCTCAAGCAGCCATCTCTAGATACAGACTCATGACGCATTTCCTCAAAGACTTGTTCAGAAGCTTTCCGCCAGTAAAACAGATATCGCCAGAATGGAGCCTCAATACTCTCAGTGCTCATGAGTTAACCGTTTCAGCCTCTGGCTTCTGCACCGCTGGGATACCTGTCCTGGAAAGTCAGTTTCTTGTTGGCTATTATGTCGGTGAGGAGGGTGTCGGAGCTGCAGGCCCTCGCAGTTAACCAGCCCTACTTACGGTTCCAAAAGGACAGGTTACTTCTCATGACAAACCCACGATTCGTTCCCAATGTGCCCATGGATTTTCACAAGAATTCCATGCTAATCTTACCGGCTTTCTTCAACAAGCTAAGGACTCCACCAGAGGTGGCATTACACTTGCTCAATCTCATGGGGGCGTTAAAATACTACATTGAAAGGACACAGTAATTCAGGAAATCAACAGAATGTTTTGTGGCATATGGCCCTACGAATAAAGGCAATGCTCTATCCAAACAAAGCATAGCAAGATGGATCTCATCGGCTATGTCTTCTGCCCCATCCAGGCTCCCCCACATGCACATTCAACAAGAGCCACAGTGGCGTCTGTGGCATGGTGGTCGGGGGTCCCAATCACAGACGTCTGACAAGCCGCCACCTGGTCGGTGCCGCATACTTTTACAAGGCACTATTGCCTGGAGAAGCAGCATGCCAAAGAAGTGCATACTGGGAGAGCAGACCTACAGCCCGTGTTTCAATAAGGTATGCTCCTATAGATTTGTTGTACAGGGGGCTAGTGGGGCTTTTACCTGTCTGCACCTCCTGTGTCTGTATTCTGCTACATAGTATATTCACAGCATGTGAATCTATGAAAGGTCCAATGCTGGAGAAGTGTCTTACCTGTAACTCATGTTCTCCAGCAGGCATCAGATGATATTATCCCCATAAATAATGTCATCATACATATAGTCTCCGGGAAACGGCATAGGTGACATTATTTATGGGGACAATTTATTGGGTAAATTGGAGCGGGGGTCGTGGGGGTGTCCCTTGCTTCCTTTAAAAAAATATGGGGGTTGGGGAGGTGTCCCCCGCAGGTTCCATATGGTAATATCAGCGCATAAAAACAGCCCCATTCTTGTATGGCGAAATCTTTGCAGGGATATTATCACATGGAACCCTCCAGCATTGGTATCTTTCATAGATTCACATGCGCCCTCCGTCCACCGCTTCAGGTAGACCCACTCACACCCTATGGACATCTATTACCACAGGGTCAGAATCTGAGGGGAATAGGAAAAGGAGGGTCTTGTATAGGGCTACTCGATGTCCCATTAGTTGAGACCAAAAGCAGCCATAACAAGGGTGTTAGGCTACAAAATGTAGGTTTTTCTTGCCTACGGCAAGGGAAATCACAATGTAACTGAGGGTTCAGGGCCTGATGGCAAGGACTATTCCCAGCATGTGGATCTATGAAAGATGCCAATGCTCGAGAACAGGAGTTACAGGTAAGAAACGTACTCCTACAGCCCCACTCTATCACTTTAGTGTAGTGTGCCTCCCTGAAGAAAGTGACCAGGACCCCAAGTGAAGGTGTTCTATAGGACGGTAGGTAGCACAAAGGGCCAAGCACAGGACAGTCACTCCCCACGTGCTGGGTTTGGACATTCCTGGCCCATAAGAGAAGCCTCTGGGTGAAATGCCACCCCAAATGGTTGAGTAGGACCAGACATTCCCTGCTCCGCTCTTCCAGTATGGTTTCCATGTCGACCTCCCTCCGCTTGATGCTCTCCATGGAGATGGGCTTTCAGAGAAGTGGGGGGTTCTCTGACTGTATTGTTTGCTGCAATGTCTTTGTGAACCTGACACACACGTTTTTTATATTTATTGCTACTGTCTCTTTCTTTGTGCTGTATTACATTTATTGTGGTTTGTAAATACTCTATCTTTATAGAAAGCATGCTTCTTTGTCTACTTTTTTCGTGTGCCACATAAGCTCTTAAGGAACATCCAGGAAGGCTGGGGTCTTTGAGGTTGAGGGAGTGATGCTAAACTGAATATACCCATATGTTTGGAGCCAGAATCAGAATCCTATCTCATTCCCATGCATCCATCTATCATGCTTGAAGTTAGGGTCCAGCTTAGTGGACCAGGGCATGGATTTCTTTAAGGGGCCTTCCTAGCAGCGCAAAGCACTTGCTTCATCATGACAGTATTGTGCACATCTGGACCAGCATGGCAGCAGGGGGACCCAGCGTGGTTTCACTGATGGTAGCGTTGGCTAACGCTTTTGGCCTCAAGTCAGTTCTTGGTATGGTAGTAAAAAGTGGACTTTTAAGTGTTTTACATCAAGATGTCTGCTAATTTAGGTCTCTTAATATATTCTGATATGGCTGAGCTTTCATTGATAGTTGAATGCTTCTCCTTCTGCTATAGCTGTAATTATGTACACGCTGTTCCTATTACATGACTCTGGCATTGTATGAATTTTGCACCTACAGGATTCCCATTCCTGTAGGCGAATTTATGGGTCGCTCTGATCTGTCATCAGAGAAGGCAGAGTGGTTAGGAGGAACAGCCTTACTTTTGTCCAGAGGGAGAAAAGAGAATGTTATTCTCGTGTATCCAGCTCTTGAACGGTTATGGCATCAATGGAATTTGGTGAATAGTATGGCACTACTATAGATGTTGCCGACTCTGGTTCTCAGTTATTTGGAATCTCATGAGTGACAGTGAAATTGGCCATATTTCTATGACCTAGTATTGTTCCAGAGACTTTATTGGCTAATACCTTTAATTAAGCAGGGTCATTGAACTGCTTGATGCCTGTTTCGTACAGTTTACTTTTCAGGTACATAATATTGTTTAAGATCGGTCTGAGGTAGGATTTAAATTTGCAATTATCGCTGGGTCTTCTTGTTCTTGAGCTATGCCTTTTGTGGCATCTGCTGACTATGTCCTAGATGGCTATACTTTCTTCTTAGAGATGTTTTGTGAGACGCTTCATTGACCAGAGTCATCTGTCGACGAAGCTTTGTGTGGTTGAATGACCTTTCAGAAGTCAATCAAGTTAAACTTTGATTGCTTAAACCAGCCTGATAAACAGAAGTAAATACATGCAACAAAGATATTAGGGATGTGTTGGAAAGAGTGGTAAATCTTCCAACCCTTGAAGGATTATTGATTTGGATCTCTAGGTTTTATAATCATCTTCAGCAAAGCAGAGAGGAGTTTAAGGAATCTTGCAGTGTTGTATTTGCAAGTGGCTCCTGTGGGGAAAGATGACCCTGCTATTATGTTGCCTTATCCTTCCTTAAATTCTGCTGTTCAAGTTGGTTCAGTTTGTGGTCAGATCTCTAGGGAAGAGAGGGAGAGGGAGACAGAGGCCGATAGGTTTATGCCTATTGTGATGAATCGAATGGATTCCCCAGCGATAACTTCCTCCTTTGTGGCCAGGGGACGGAAGCCGCTACCTGATCCTGACCCTCCGGGCGGCTATATTAGGGAGTATCACATGAGAGGAGACCACCACCAGGGAGATGTCATGGCTTCATTGGATGAGGTGCAGTATCCCCCATTTTCACATGAGGAAGACCCCCTGTTAAGCAATACCCTAAAGGCCTATTTCCAGGCCCCCTATAGGGAAAATAAGGAGACCTTTTCCCAACAGCCTTTAGGCCAAGCTCCTATTCGTAAACTGAAGAGTACAAGGTCCAAGGAAACCCTTTTCAGTTCTAGTTTTATGCATCAGAAACCATCAATGCACTTCAGTTCACACAACCACTTAAGTCATCAGTTAATATCAATGGACTTCCATTCTTGCGACCACCTAAATACTGAGACGATGAGGATGAAGGAATTGATGCAGAGCGGCAGGAGCGTGAAGCTAAATGAACGTGCTAGTTGTTGGATGAAAGCACCTGTGCGCAGGAACTTTAAAAATGGTAACCAGACTATGAGAGGAAGCTCAGGAGAAGACGTGGCATCTCCATTGAAGGCAGACAAAAGCTGGAGATACTAACCAGTGTGCAGAAGCTGGAGGCACAAGCCGGTGTGCGGAAGCTGGAGGCGAGAGCCAGTGTGGCGGAGCAAAAAAGCTTGGCAGCCAAGAAGGAAAGTAATGTGGTGTGAGTGAGTCATGCTGTGGAGACGTGAGGAACTACAAGAAGGTTCCTGGGCATCCGGCAGCCGGGAAAATCAGTGTTGTCCTTACCTGGAGCTGAGAGGAAGAGAGAGGCTGGAGAGACGTCAGAGCTGGCTGAGCAGGAAGCAAGCGACAAAGGTATGCTGCATAAGCGCGAGGAGACCCAAAAACGCTACAGGGAACCAATGAGTCAGCCTGAGCAGTGTGGGGACCCCGGGGCCTTTCAGTGACCACGCCAAAGAGAATTTGAACGTTGTGAAGTTACGGAAAGTGAAAGAACAAGAAGATTGTTTGTGAATTGAAGGGGCAGAGTGCCAATCCGAAACCCAGTAAGAAGTGAATGCAACTGTAGGGAAAGTTAAAAGAACTGTGAGAATGAGTCGATCTATCAAGCCAAGAAAGGTATATCCTACTTGGATGTAAAGAGGAACTATAAAATATGAGAAGTCCTGGCAAAGCATACACCAGGCAGTAGAAAATACAAGAAGAGAAGGTCTGGCAGGAGAGTACACCAGGCTGCTGTGGGTGCACGATAAGTCCTGGCAGGAGAGTACACCAGGCAGTTGTGAGTGCATGAGAAGTCCTGACAGGAGAGAACACCAGGAAGTTGGAAGTGCATGAAAGGTCCTGGCAGGGGAGTATATCAGGCAAATTACCAACCTACAAGGAGTGTCAAGCAGAAACAGTGTTTGTTAAACCAGGAAGGAATTTGTGTTTAACAAAGGAACTTTTGTTAAAGAAGAATTTACAAGGTTGAACAGTTTTTATCTAACAGGATTGTTGTGGGCCAAGAAAGACACAGATAACTGTTAGACCCTGAGGCATTTGTGATAGCAGTGAAGAATCTAGGGGAAGGGAATCACTCTCGGGTACTAAGGTGTTTTCCATTTTGGAGAACATTTACGTTGGAGCTATTCTAATTTTCTTATTTTTGCAAATACCAGGTTAAAGACATTTCCCTTGCCACTTTATTATTTTGTTTTAGTGTGAAGGTCAAGATAGAACGTTTGGACACAAGGGCTGCTTTTGATTTGTAACAATCTGACAAAGACAGATCCTTAATTTTTGGTTCTTAGGTAGGGAAACTCCTCTTTAAAATAGAGTCAGAGAGGTATTTTCCCAACCCGTTTAAGTTGAATAAAAGTCTTTAACCAAAAACATGACAATTTTTTTGTCAGGCTTTCATCTTTCATTTATGACCCCTCACGTTATTCTGAGGCTTCATTGGGCAGGTTATTAAGAATCGTTCAGTTCACAGACTAAAGGTCTTGGGAAGAAAAAGGATCCACTTCTTGCAACGAAGGAGAGGTTGTAAGCTGATGTTTATTCTCTCTTCCTTGACCAATCATAATAAATGGGCCAATCCCAGAAGTTCCAGTTGTTCCAAAGAAACCAAAGATTTTGTAATGCAGTTGATGGACATATGTGCTCTATTAATATTCAAACATGTCCCGGAGGAAAGCTCAGTGAAAACGTGCCTGCCTTGGAAACAAAGCAACACAGGTTCGATCCCCCGGGTCCGCGCTTAGAAACCTATGGGTATTTAAGCGTGTTATAAATACGCAGTTAAGAAAAAAAAACAATGACACAATAAAACATTTTTTTTTAAAACAATCCCTGTTACAGCGCCTCGATGCCCGCGGGCTGTGTGAGCGCTTTAAAAATACTAAAATAAATAAAAATACTAAATAATACAAACAAGGCTTTTAGGAATTCTGAGGAATAATACAAATACATTAGGAAGAGGTGTTAAGGGTTTATTTGTAAGAACATTTATGTAATTGCCTTATTCCTCCTTGTCAGTCTACAGGTGTAGTTTAGCAGTTTTTTGTTACCAAAAAAGACCCTTGGGTTGCTTTCCTGTGTAGATTATCAAGTTCTAAATATCAAAACAATAAATAATTGTTATCCTTTGTCTGAGATCAATGTAATTTTGGAATCTGATTGAGGCACAACCATCATCCCTAAATGGAATTTGCCCAGAGATGTTCACCTTTTGTCTTTATGATCTGACTATAATGTGAACAATAACTTTCAGAACACTATTTCAACATTATGAGCATGTGTAACACTGTCAAGTTATACACTACTAGGAAGGCATAAAAAGTCAATTGCCCGCTCAATTCTTCACATGCATACAGCAAACCATTTCTTACTCACAAGAGTCAGTCATCACTTGCCAATGGCGAAAGCAAGTTTTTGAGGTCTGTTACGAGTACTGAATAGTGCCATATGAGGTATGTAGTTATGTTTCAAAGGACCGGATGGAATATTTTCAGATATACTGAACCAATTTGTGATTGTGATTTTGGACACAATCATTCTCCCATTGTGAATGCTGCACCATTGAAGGTTTTTGGATCATTGCTAAAGAGTGAGTTGTCTACAGAACATGAAAAGTATGAGTTTGAGAAGGCAAACACATGTTTGGTTTCATCCTCTTGTCCTTCTTTTGCTGATAGACTCTCAGAAGGTGCCATGGATTTTTGAATGGCAATCACCTTTCTTGGACAAGCAGCATTCTTTAAATGGTCTCTCAGATTAAAAGACTGTTTATTCAAAGTTACTAGCACAATCTGTCCTTCTTTACCCATATTTGGTCAGAGATTTCCATTCAGAGACCAAAATGAGATAGCCTTGAGGTACCTATGGAGTGTTGTGATGCAGAGCAGGATCAACACAAGACAGACACAGAATTTGGCTAAAATGAACACTCTGGAACCACTTACCAGGTTACCTGGCATTTTCGTTAAGTAACTAGTAATGAAAATCAGCGGTGGGGGGGTCTCTCGTGAGCAAACTTTCATAATAACAAACGTCAGGATGGCTTCTCCTTGGGGTTCAAATAATACAGATACAAGTATCTGTATTTCATAATTCTCTAATCTAGGGATCTGTTACCAGAATATATAATCACTTCTCAGACATTCACAGTGTTGGGGACTTCAGTAGTCCTACACATATCACTTGAGTCTTGCTTCTCTATGCACTCTCCACTGCTTCTCGTTCTGGATTCCTTTGATGCTCCATCACCTCCGTTTTGGGTCCCATGTGCTCTCTCACGTGAGGCTGGAAAAATTGCAAAAACTAAGGTTGTATCCATATCAGTATAAGCCCCAAAGCTACACAGGAACCTGTCCACCTAACAGCCCTTCCCCTCCGCCTCCACTGACACGCGGTAGTCATAGGGTGTGTCAGATCCTGTCTCACTTTGCTCTAGTCTTCTCTAACCCTTGTTTCAAGAATCCTCTCCTCCTCGACTCCTATCCTGCCTTCCTCCTTAATACTTTCCTCCACTTTTCTGCTGATATTGCTTTCATCCTTCTTTTTTACAAGCCTGGGGACTGCACTCAAATAACCACATTCAGGTGTTTATCTTTTTCAGGCTTGGAACTGGATTGGTTAAATGTTAATTGTTCACGGTTTGTCTGCTACCTTTGTTGCCCGATCTCTTCCTGTGTGGGGACTAGGTTCGAGCCTTGATGAAGGATGGTCACCATTGCAGAATTTCCCTTTGATAACCCTAGGAGCGGGCAGTGCTCCAGATAAGATTTTGAAGTGGGAGTATTTTACTCCCTATTTTTTGAAGTTGGGGGTAAAATTATTTTTTAGGGAGTGAAATTCTAAGTCTAATTCCCATTGCATGTGTTTTATAAACGACTACACATGTTTTAACTAGAAAACAGATTTTGTTTTTGTAATAATTTCTTTACACCTAGTTATTCATAAACATTAAAAAGATGCATGTTTACTTCTTCTGATTGAGCAGTAATAGTAGTTTCTTCCTCTGGTACTACGTGCACTTCAGGTCTAAACATATCCATGGAGCTGCTGGAGTGAAAGCGGGGGCACAAGGTCCTAAGTGTCCGTTCCCTATTTTTGTTGGGAGTATTTCTACTTCCTATTTTTATTTTTTGGGAGTATTTGCCTATTTTTAGGGAGTAAAAATGACTGATACACCCCTTATCTGTAGGGGTGGCTGCGGGGCTGCTGCAGGACAGTTCCTCTTCCTGTGTTCGCACATGGTAATGCTTATTGTCATATGTGAATTCTTGGTGGGTGGTGGCTATGCATGCTCTTTGACTGAGGGGAGCAGTATTCTTGCAGGAGGCCATGCACTTGCCAGAATCTGACAGCCCCAGTGTTAACTTGCCAGGAGTTGTGGATGTCCTGCAATAATGCCTTGCGGGAGATGAGGGTCCTGTGATTACTGGAGGTGATTTCTTTTAGAAACAGTTGCAACACAAGATGGCTTGTGTTTTAAAAGATCTACCCAGTCTTGGAGCTTCCTTTCCTCTTGCCCCATGTGATGGACACCTGGCACCTGCCAAAAGGTCTGGGCACGGTGAGTTGGCTAGATGATTGCCCACACAACTACCATAGGCATAGGTCAACATTTGTTTGTGGCAGGATTTGTGGCAAAGCGTTGTTCCTTATACAATTCCACACTCACCAATGTGCACCAAATTTTGCATAGTTGCCTGTTGGGACCCTCTGACATTACTGGCTACATGACATTTGGACATCCCACCCCGTTCCACGGATTTCAGCACCAGTCAACATTTGTTTGTGGGTTTGTCGCTTGGCAAAGCGTTGTTCCTTATACAATTCCACACAGTTTCACCAATCTGCACCGCATTTTACATAATATCTGTTAGGACCCTCCGGACATTACCAGCTACGTGACATTTGGACACCCCAACCTGTTCCCCGGATTTCGGCACAAGTCAAAATGTGCGGGTTTGTGACTTGGTGAATCGCTGTTCCTTATACAATTCCACACTGTTTCACCAATCTGCACCGCCTTTTACATAGTTACCTGTTAGGAACCTCCGGACTTGACTAGCTCCATGACATTTTGACACTCCACCCCTTTCCCCGGATTTCAGCAGCTTCACACATGAGACGGTTTACCTGAAATCCGCTAAACATCAATGTCGTCGCAGAAGGACTGCCCCCAACACGAGGAGCAAAACTCGAGGTGCAGGCCCTAGAATGCACGGTTTCCAAGATATTTGCACTGCAACAAACTGCACCACGCCAAGTGGAGGCGACAGGTGGAGAAAGAGCACCGAACGTCCCAGTATGCAGCAGCACACCAACTCTCACTTCCCCCCAACGTCTGCTCTGTGGTATGTCAGCCAGCCACACGCACCCATTCTCAGTGCAGTTTACTTCAGGGTGCAAAGCACATCAAGCGATAAGAGAATCTGAACAGCGACCTACGGAATCAGTGTTATCATGTCTGTCTAGAAGCAAGCAGCCTTTAAACCCACTTTACATGCGGAGCACACGGAGTGGTTATTTGTGGTTGCTTGGGTTTGCTGGGGTTGAGGGTGAAGCGACTGCTCCTCTCCTACGATGGTCGATTTGAACTGGAAGCTTGTGCATTAGCCTTGCAAGCAGTGGATGAAATGCCTGCCCGCCACCGGTGAGTAGATCCTGTGCTATATAACTGAAATTAGTGTTTTCTGTGGTAGTACCTAAAATGAAGACCACCAGGGGTCGGAAGATACACCTTCAGAGTGCAGCAGCAGAGAAGACCAGAAGCAGTTCCTCTGTTAGCGTAAGCCTGCCCCAGGTGTCTGGTCCGACTGGCCAAACGAACGGCCCGTGGTTGCGCAGCTCAATCTAATCACGAGTTATTACATCAGACAAGCCACAGGTTGCTGTTAATAATGACGCTTCTCCCGAGTTAATAGCGGGACACACATTTGAATCTGTGGCATCACCTTAGACACTTCTGCACATCGGCCGCAGCCAGAAATCCTTGTTAGCACCTCCTGATCACCAAGTCTCTCAAGACATTGCTGGGGGACCTAACCAGAGACTGGTATCGCCTTCCCATACGCTGACCGACCAAACGGATGATTTATCGACTTCGATCTTTAACAATTACTCTGTCCTTAACCTTGTTATGAACATTCACAGGTCCTTCCTGGGACCAGCAGAGCAGAACATCGTCTTAAACTCCTCAGTAACGTACAATAATTTTATTAGTACTCAGCTATCAGACTTCTAGTAGCTACGACAGTGATAGCGAGGGTATGAGTGCAGCAGTCGAAGATCATAGAAGGACAGCTAAGTCCCGGTCCTCACCTCTTATAAACACCCAATGTAGGTGGGGGGGGCGGTGCAGCCCAGCCTGGACGCGATTGGAGCGTCAGTCAAAGCCTTGTTGTTGCTGTGGACATTGTCCTGGACTCATACAAACAGAAGTCGGAACACAGAATCCCAGAAACACCAATTGACATAATGGTGCCTCCTATTCTGAGTTGTGACCAATCTCTGAATATTGGAACAACAGAAGAAGAAAACAAAGCTCCTAGTCTACTATGTCCCATTATCGACTTCACGAGTCAGCTACAGCCCCAGTGTTACTCACCGATATGGAGAGTGCGTAAACAGGCCGGACCTCTATTGCTGGGGAGTTGCTTGAAGGAGCTAGGGTTGGAGCCTCCTACCCAAGCCTCCTCTCTGTGAGGGAATGAGCTCTTTAAACCGATATGACCACTTGCTGAACTGTACAGACAAGGGGACCGATCGATCAAAAAAGCGGGGAGAACCGACCGTCTCAAACCCAGGCTGTAAAGGAAAGGATAACAAGTAAATAATCTGCCAATAGTGAAACTGGTTTATTCCCAAGACTATTCCCCTTTAGTAGTACCTGGTTTAATCTCCCCTTAAGCCAAAGGAACCGGAGTAACCTATAAAGTAGAGAGGTCTTAGTATATGGCTAACGTATAATTCTGCAGTATGGAAAAACCAAGAAAAACTATACTTTACCCCTGATGGAAATAGGATTGAAGAAAGAGTCCTGGAAAACAACGAAAGTATAAAATAAAAAATAGGGAGGTTAGTAAGGTAGCTATCCCCGAACGGAACGAGGGTCGCACTGGATTCGGGATGGTGCACCACAGCAAAGCGTTCAGAAGATGCACTTAGGAAGTCGAATTCCACAGAAAAATGGTGTTCCAATTAGAGTTTCTCTTACCGGAGTAGTTACTGTCTCAGAGTCCAGGAAGCAGGCAGGGGTCTGGTACACGAGCGGTCACGAAACAGCAGAATCAGTGTTCAAGAGTTCCGAAAGCAGGCAAGGGGTCTGGTACACGAGCGGTCACGAAACACAGCAGAATCAGTGTCCAAGAGTTCCGAAAGCAGGCAAGGGGTCTGGTACACGGGTGGTCAGAAAACAGATCAATCGGGGATTCAGAATAAGGAGTCCGTGTGCAGGCAGGGTCGGTACACGGGAAAACAAGGACTTCACAATTCAAGATACCGGGAGGGCACTTCAGAAAGTATGCCGGTTGTAACTTTAAACAGAAGCAGCGTTCTGTATGCCGCGGTGGAATAAATAACAACAAGAGGCGTATCGTATGAAAATGAGGCTCCCCTCTCAACGCCGAGCACTACAACGTAGCAGGTTTTCTGGATGTTGTAGTTCGTGCAGTTATTTGCCATGGCAGCTGCCAGCGCGATAGGAAGGGCGCATGCCGGCGCCGTAACCCTTTATGAAGGGCGATCACTTTCCTGTCCCTTATTTTAGTGTTGCCCGAAATTCCCCGATTGTTCTTGCTCGTACGAGAGCAACGAGGCAGGACCCTGGAAACATGGCGCGGCCGAGGGCGAGGTATAACACCCAGGCACAGCCTGGTGACATAAACCATGACTCTCCTAGTATTCTACTCAAGTTTATCCAGTTAATTGAGAACAATGATTTAACAAACAAGAACTTTACTCAGCCTAAACTCTAAAGGAATAAAGAAATATAAGAGAAAAGGTGGTTCTCTGTATTATGCATTAAGGAAAACTCCTTTAGATTTGCAACAGCATAAAGGTTTATCTGAGTCACTCCCACCAGAGTCGCATAAGAAAATCAGTGACAAAGTGCCAATAAAGGTGTCTACTTAGAGGCCATATGAAGAGCAGGGAAGGCATACCACTACTGTTATCAATGTTCTGCCTGATGATACAAAACAGCAAGTCAACCTGCAAGGTCCACTTGAAAGGTGGCTGCAACTGGGTGGGAAGGCCATTCAGGCAGTCCTTGAACGTGAACGCAAGTCAGATGAAATTCATTCTACCTCTCAGGATATGGTCGACCCTGATGCGGCAGACCAAGTACAGTGGGCATGGATCGCCGCATGCAGGTCAAAGGTTCTCTACAAAAGCATCATGAGCACCCAAATCAGTGTTCAAGTGGGAAAAATTGTTTGACTTATGTAAATAGGGTGGAGTGTTATTCTGACCATTCCTTATTGCTAGGGAAGGGGATAAAACTGGAAGAACTCCTACCCTTTTCAACCAATCCATTCATTAATCCTAGCTTTCTAAAAGAGCTCTTTCATCATATACCATCACTCAGGAACATAAACAGTAAAGATATATCAAGGAGTGTCTTACCGACTGTACACAGTCCCACTAATTGGGCTATATTAGAGTTCAGCTCCCTAGCCATTACAGCCTTATTTAGTTTACATCAATACAATCTAAAGAAGATGGGCTTCCAACTCACCGTCTGTCCGAAACAAAAAGACACTCTAAGTGATTTTCATCCCCCTTCCAGCACACAGAAATCAACCATTCATAGTTCATGCACATCTGACTCATGCACTCCTGGTCGTAGGATTTCAAAGATTCCTGCGGATAAAGCCAGGTCAACACGAGCAGAAGTTACAACTACTTCTTAGCAACTAGAATCTTTTAAACACTTAGTCCCTGGTCGAGCTTGAACTTCTAAAAACCAGGGCCACCTGAGATGGGCCTGCTGGAATTCGAGCTGCTTTAACTTGTTTCTGTCTCACCCTATGGGCCTAAAAATATTAACTTTATATGATGTATTTTTACTGCAAGAGACTTGGAGAATGGATAGATTTTACATAGCTGTCTATAATGTTATTTGTACACCAGCCAAGTAAATTCTACTGGCCGCCCGATGGGCGGCTTGGCCATAGGTGCCAAGGTCTCATTACATCTAAAGCCGCTCTCAGTCGGCACAAGTTGCCCATATGTCTTATCAGAAGTATTACCCAACGAGATACATCTAGAGGCTCCAATGTTGATTATCAATATATACAAGCCTCCGAGTGACAAATATCCCACCCTAATAAGTGGGAGGGTGACAGAATTGTTAGATTGCGGGGGACTTTAATGAACATATGTTCCCAAAACAGAGGCGTAGGAAACCCATACATTCTGGGGGGGACAGGGGACACTTTGGGACTTTGCTTTATTTATTTATGTATTTATTGTGTTTTAGTCAAAGAACTCGAATTTTCACAAAATTAAAATAGCAGTACGTATATTGGGGATCATACCGAAATACCTCAGCCCATCACTGGGAAGCCCAAAATAGCGAATTTCGATAGCCCCATTTCACCATATATATTTGGGGGGTGCACCTGGGCATCACGGATCAGGCCCTTGAGTGGCTGACCTCCGTCCTCTTGGACTGCCCCTCCCAGGTGCAACTTGGTCCCTTTCTCTCCGCCACATCTCTCTATACCTGTGGCGTTCCCAAAGGCTCCATCCTCTCAACCTGGTTTTTCAACCTCTTCTTGGCCCCTTTGGCCCACCTGATCTCTACCTTCTCCTCTTATGCCAATGACTGTGAGCTTTCCTTCAGGCTCCCCTCATACTCCTCTCCTCTCTCTCTCATTCCTGAGTATCCGCGATTCAGGATTGGTGTGCATCCACCGATCTCTCCCTTAATGCCAGTAAGATGGAGATCCTTCTCATTTGGACCCCTGCCCCTACTTTCCCTCTCGCACTCTCTCTGCCCACCTTGGGCCCTCTTCCTTCACCTTCCTGCAAATCAAAAAACTTGGTTGGCATCTTTGACTCCACTCTCTCTTTCTCTCTTCACATCTCGGACATCGCCAAGAAGTCCCACTACCAGCTGCTCCTCCTCAAAGGGACTCTTCCCTTTCTCACTGTCCCCCAGAAGCTCACTGTCTCCGGAGCTCTAGTTCTCTCTAGGCTGGACTACTGCAACAGCCTCTTTCTCAACCTGCCTTCCTCTACTCTCTGCCCTCTGCAACTAATCCAGAACAGGACTGCGAGACTTATCCTTGGTCTCAAGCCCAGGGATCATATCTCTTGAGCCCTGAAATCTCTCCACTGGCTCCCGGTTGCTGCAAGGATCAAGTTCAAGACCCTTTGCATTGTCCACAAAGCTTTCTGGGCCGGGGCCTACACTACATCTATCGCTCTCTTTCAAAATACCTTCCTTCTCAAGCCCTTCGCTCAGCTATCTCCAACTCTCTAAGGGTTAGACACTTCCCCAGGCAGAGAGTCGGGGGGAGGGGTTGATCTCTCTTCTATGCAGGTGCCTCCCTCTGGAAAGGCCTCCCTGCCCCTCTCAAACTTGAGCCGGACCACCTGAAGATCCAGAAACAGCTCAAAACTTTCCTCTTCTCCTCTGCTTTCTCTCTCTCCCTCCCCTCCTCGCCTACCTGACCTACGTGTCTGCTGTACCGGCTGGTTGCTGGGCTACCCTCAGAGTGTCACTATGTCCAGACTCTTTCTTGATCAGTAACCCCTGCACTGCCTCTGGGCCTACCACGCACTTATGAGCTGTAACTGTAACCCTACAGTCCCTTGTTCTCCTTGCACTACCCAGAGCTGTACGTCCCTGGATGCACTTACTCAGAGAATTGCTGCCCTGTTTTTCCCTCCCCTCTCCCTAGCACTTTCCGCCTCCCATTCCCCTTGCACTTCTCGTTCTCACACCTGCACGATCTGAATGACACAAGGCCTAGTAAGATCGTTTGTCTTTTCCTCCCTCTATCTTCCCTTGCGTGTCTTGTCGCGCCTAGAAACAATTGTGTACAGGCGCGTTATAAATGACTTATATCATAACATTTTATCACAGGTGCCCAGAAAAATATACAATGCCCTAAGAAACGACTAGTCTGGCAGCACCAAAATGCCAGTCTAGCCAGGTAATTACACTTAGCAGGACTGCTTTATCAGAAATGCTCAGTTATAAAAAAAAAGTCATACCAAAAAGAGGAATGACTAGACTGGCTGCACCAAAATGCCTCTCTAACCACTAATACCACATATCATGCCTGCTTAGACTGGACATGGACAACCATTATGATTTGTCACACAATCCCGCCCCTCACCCCACAAACATCCCCTCTCCCTCCCACCCCTACCCCAACCTCCAAAATCAGCTCATTGGCCCAGAATTACCTCCACGTCCCTCTTCCTTGTCCCAGACCTTAAATATGAGGCTCCTTCACTCATAGGTAAGTACTGGGATGAGAAAGAGTGGGACTAGGAGTAATGAAGATTATAGGTAGCTAAGTGAGGCATTACCTCCATGTACCTTTACCTCATCCTAGTACTTGTGTATGAGGCAAAGTGCCTCATACACAAGAAGTGGGACGAGGAAGAATTGGGCTAGGAGTAATGAAGATTACCAGTAAGTAATCAAGACATTAAACCCAAGTAGTGGTGCAACACCATTGAGTTGACTGGGATTCAGCACTCCCCCCCACCCCCCAAAAGGTTGGGCTATGTTGACTCGACCTGGCTGACCTGACCTTCAGAGCAGTTGCCGGACAGAACAGGACAAAGATATTAAACAGCACCTGGGTTTTGCTGTTAACAAGAGCCCAGCAATTACTAGCAAAGCCTTTCACTGATAGTACCTGCATTCAAATGCCAAATTTTTTAGCCAATTGAAATTGTGATGTGGGTACTTGCATGCCAGGGGAGTGATTGGAAGGGTAGAGAGGGAACAGGAGACCACTCAATTCTCGCAGCAGTCCATACGTGGGAACTTTAAACCTTAAAGGAGAGAGTTAACTGCTTGTAGCATTAAGCTGCACTAGAATAGTCTCATTAAAATGCATAAAGAAATTGGATGCCCCCGCACAAATAAGTTTGCCCCTCCCCCACCACCCGTGAAGTTAGCGCCTCTCCCAACATTTGAAGGGTTAGCCCCCCAAAATGTAGGTTTTGTTGCACCCCTGAACACAAGCACACAAACCATTCACCATATACACACATGCACACCCAGCCATCCATTACGAGTTTGGCGGTAGCCCTGCCTCTTTTACAGGCACGGCTTCCGCCAAACTCGCTACCGGCACCACCACCCGCGATTAGGCAATAACCAGCCCATTACGGTAGCGGGTTTGGCGGAAGCCGTGCCTGTAAAAGAGGCACGGCTACCGCCAAACTCGTAATGAGGCCCACAGTGTCGTAAAGTCCGTGGGCGCACTGGATATGTGTGCAGCTGGTGTGGTTGTTGCGTGATAGCTACTTCTTAGCTGTAGGTGTGGTGATGAGGAAATTAGTTGGATTTGTTCAGTCTGGAGGGTGGACACCCAGACTGAGTTCTGGCTGCGTTAGGACTGAGGAGACGCCTAAGATAGCCTTCTCAAACACCTCCATCATTTTGACCCTGAATGCTTCCCACTCTTCGGAAGACAAATGTTTCGTGGGGCATTTCATTTTTTTCGGAGACTCATCTGACGACGAGGTGGAGGGAGACCTGTGGCGTAGTTTCTTCGATTTTTTTGACGAAGACGACGAGCAATGAGAATCGCTTCGGGATCTAGATTGATGCCTTTCGCGTCTAGGAGATTTCTCCTCATGGGTTCTCGACTCGATGCTAGAGGCTTTTCGATACTTCCGACCTACCTGTAGCTTTCCTCTCCTTTCGCGCAAGGCCTTCCCCGTCATCGCCTGACACTTCGAAGAGCCCTCTATGTCGTGGCCTTCTCCGCAGCACCACAAACACTCGTGGTGCGGGTCTGTGATCAACACTACTTATACACCCGATGACGTCACCCTCAACGGAGGCCTTCCGAAGAGCAGCAAAGCTGGATGGAATACATCTAAGATGAGGAATACGTTGGAGGAACATCCAATCGAAAGAACGTTACCAGTTGGTAAGTAACTTGTTCTTCTAGTTGAATGATGGTGTATAGAGTAAGCGTAGTAGTGTGATATGATGGTGATCAGTAAAGTGCAAGCGACCAGGTACACTCAATGATGTTGGGAATACTTTCTAAATTCAACTTTAACACAGTGACGCTATTAGGGCACACTTTCTAGATTCAACTCTAACACAGTGATGCTAATAGGGTACACTAAATGATGTTGGGAATACCTTCTAAATTCAACTTTAACATAGTTTAACTCGCCATTAGGCACACTTTCTAGGTTCAACTTTAGCACAGTGACGCTATAAGGGCACACTCAATGATGTAGGGAATACCTTCTGGATTCAACTTTAACACAGTAACACTATTCGTCACACTCAATGATTTAGGGAGTACCTTCTAGATTCAACTTTAACACAGTAACGCTATTAGGCATACTTTCTAAATTCAACTTTAACATGGTGATGCTATTAGGGCACATTTCCTAGATTCAACTTTAACCCAGTAACGATATTTGGCATACTTTCTAAATTCAACTTTAACACAGTGACGCTATTAGGGCTTACTCAATGATGTTGGGAATACCTTCTCGATTCAACTTTAACACAGTGATGCTACTAGGGCACACTTTCTAGATTCAACTCTAACACAGTGACGCTAAAAGGGTACACTGAATGATGTTGGGAAGGCATTCTAAATTCAACTTTAACATAGTTTAACATGCTATTAGGCACACTTTCCAGGTTCCACTTTAGCACAGTGACGCTATTAGTCACAATCAATGATGTGGGGAGTACCTTCTAGATTCAACTTTATTTCAGTAACGCTATTCGTCACACTCAATGATGTTGGGAATACCTCCTAAATTCAACTTTAACATAGTTTAACACGCTATTAGGCACACTTTCGAGGTTCAACTTTAACTCAGTAACTCTATTAGGCATACTTTCTAAATTCAACTCTAACACAGTGACGCTAATAGGGTACACTCAGTGATGTTGGGAATACATTCTAAATTCAACTTTCACACAGTGACGCTATTAGGGCACACTTTCTAGATTCAACTCTAACACAGTGACGCTAATAGGGTACACTCATTGATGTTGGGAATACCTTCTGAATTCAATTTTAACAGTAACGCTATTAGGCCTACTTTTTTAAATTCAACTTTAACACAGTAGTGCTTTTAAGGCACAATCAATGAAGTGGGGAGTACCTTCTAGATTCAACTTTAACACAGTAACGCTATTAGGCATACTTTAACACAGTAACGCTATGAGGCATACTTTCTAAATTCAACTTTAACATGGTGACACTATTAGGGCACACTTTCTAGATTCCACTCTAACACAGTTATGCTAATAGGGTACACTCAATGATGTTGGGAATACCTCCTAAATTCAACTTTAACATAGTGTAACACGCTATTAGGGGACACTCATAACACGCTATTAGGGGACACTCAATGATGTTGGGAATACCTTCTGAATTCAACTTTCACACAGTACCGCTATTAGGGCACACTTTCCAAGTTCAACTTTAACACAGTAGCGCTTTTAAGGCACACTCAATGAAGTGGGGAGTACCTTCTAGATTCAACTTTAACACAGTAACGCTATTAGGCATACTTTCTAGATTCAACTCTAACACAGTGATGCTAATAGGGTACACTCAATGATGTTGGGAATACGTTTTTTAACAGTAACACTAGTAGGCCTACTTTCTAAATTCAACTTTCCTTAATATGTGACTGTATGATGTACCACAGTAAGACTTTTTTAAGTAAGAGTGGTAGGGCTTTCTGGCGTGAAGTAATTGCTTCAGTCCCCACCCTTGCCATACTTACGTTTTGGTTGGTGCTGGTTGACGGCAGGCTACTGGCATCTTGCTTCTCCTGCGGATACCTGCAGATACTATCTGGAGCCGCTTCGTTGGAGCCGTCCTTTGTCTTGGGCCCTTCGTCACAGAACTGCACGGGCTTAGGGCTGCCCTGGGATGGTCGGTAATGGCCTGGGTAACACGGCAAGGCGGCCAATCAGAGCGGGGGTGGGCGGTCCGGGAGGTGGGAGGGAGTGAATCAGGAAGAGGGTGCAGGGAGGGAACAGGAGCAGCAAGCATGGCAACGAGGGACCTGGGCCCTCAAGAGGAGTAACACACAAGGAGCGAATGTGAAATAGAGGCCAAAAAAATAGCACACACTCACCAGGCTTCCTGGACCAAAAATGGAGCACAGTGCTGTTTTGAGGCTGTTAGGCTATGAGCACACGGTCCAGTGGACCAATCAGAGCAGGGGTGGGCAGGTCGGGAGGCAGCAGGGGGTTAATCAGGAAGAGGTGCGGGGAGGGAACATGAGCAGCACGCATGGCAGCGAGGGGCCTGGAGCCTCACACACAAGCCCCGGATGGGCAATAGAGGCCAAGCTTCCTTGAACAAAAGTTATGAATCCAGAGTGACTTCAAAATGATACTGGGGGTCATTATGACCCTGGCGGTAGCCGTGCCGGTAATGGGCAATTACTGGTGCATTACAGCCCCGGCGGACCCGGTAATTGCCCATTCCCCGGCACTGGAAAATATTACTACCCATTCCCATTTGAGTCCGTTTGGACTGAATGGGAATGGGGAGGCCGGGTGCACTGGCACCATTCCGGAATGGTGCCGGTGCATCCGTCGAGTTTGGCACGCCGGTGCTGTACCTCCCGCCAGGTCAGACCTGGTGGGCTGAAAGGCACCCTTTGGAGTTCTGTGTTTTAACAAAATTACTCTGACCTCGAAGTGTGGATGAGTAACTTCTTTAATCAGTTTCCAAGTGTAACATCCAGTTTCTAGAGTCATTATTCATCAGATGGTAAAGTCCAGATCTCATAGACAAGCACCAGCATCCTCTCTCTCAGGCTACATCTCTCATCTCCCTCAAGAGAACACCAGTCACACGTAAACATTCTAACCAGTAACATTCCATTGTCAATCATGACACTCACTCCAGATTCCATTAGGATGCAGGATAAGACCAGATCCTTACATATCTCCCCTCTTTAGAGATATCAAAAAGACAACCAGTTAACTCAAGCATAACAGCTATATACAGCACACACACACACACACACACCCACAAGTTTGATGCACCTGCATCATCTCTCCAAACTAAGAACATTCTGCTAACCACTTCCTATATTCCATGAACATCCACACCGCTGTGTGACACAATTACAACCAATGTCCCTTCCTCTTTCTACTAAGTGAAGAAGAGGCATCCAACTACTGAAAACCATTACTACACTTTAGAAACATAGAGGCACCCAGACCTCTCATCCAAATCTTAACTCCAACATCCCCCAATAGAACACACACACAACTCCCTCACACCCTTCAATCGCAAACCGGTATGTGCCTCAACACATACCACCTGCAACTAGGCTGAGTATCCCTGATACTCAGGTATCTACTTCACTACTCAGTGACTCCATCACCCCAATTGTGCCCACATTGAAAGTATTCCTCAGTACATTAAGCTCCTTTTTGGGAGAACCCCACTTCATACACCCAAACAACACACAAACATCAATAACTCTGTTAAAATCTTCATATTATCATGACAACTACAATAAAGTTTCTAAGCACAACACGCATTAACTTTGCTTAACGATCAGCACATATACACTTTAACATAACCAAACTCTCATTAATTCTGCATTATAGAAGTCCCACCTGTGGAGAAAAACATGAGTGCAGAGAAACTCTACTTTAGTTTCCACATACCAAACTCTAGCAATACTGACTACGCAACCTATACTTGAATAAAACGTCCATCTGTGGCAGGAAATGTGTGTTAGTTAAACATGCCAGCAAAACTCTATTCCACTACTAAGCATGTGTTAACAGAGGCCACGGCTTTTACACTCCGTCCGTGCACACCAATCAATATCATGCACCACCACTTGCAACAGGCCCCCATCACAAATGTTCTTAAAACACAAATACTGAGTAACATTTCAAAATATCACTAGAACTACGCATGTTTCAATCACTTCCTTCAAATATGTCACTTTAAACCTCCTTTAAAACCCTTCACATCAGGATTTAAATCCTGCACGCCCCTCGCTGACTGAGCACAAACACCTTTGAAACCTAAACTCAAAACAAAATTTGCAAACAAAAATTGTAAACCTTGTTCTCTGCTCCTCAGCATTCGACCACTTTGATGGAGCACCCAAATATCTGGACAACACATCCCACAAAAAACTACAACCGTCAATTTCAAGCTCACACTCTCACACACTCACGCTCTTTAAATCTTATACAGGCCTCACATGACATTTATCACCAAACTAAACTTAATCTGCTATTCCACTAATAAACAAATCCTCAAAAGCAAAGAAAAACAAATAACTCTGTTCCTTGCTGCTCGTGTCCACATCTTTAAACAAACAGTACCTTCGGGGACACGGCCCCTCCTCGTGTCCACTTCATTAAACTAAAATACCTTCAGGGACACGGCCCCTCCTCATGTCCGCATCTTTAAACTAACAGCACCTTCAGGGACACAGCCACTCTTCCGGCTCAATGATGCAGTGCTCTGCATCTTTGCGATATTGCTTTCATAACAATGCGACAGCAGCACACCATAATCCGATCCCTAATTGAGAGCGCAGACTTGAGAGCGCAGACTATTCCAACTTCTCCTTTTTGCACTCTTCTGCACAAGGAAACCTCCTACACAGCGCAGGCCGCTCCCTGCACTTCTCGCTGGCACACATTTTGCAAGTGTGTCACCCCGCCTGAAAACAGCCGGTTCCAGAGCCTGATATATGATGCCTTTTCTCCTCAGCAAAGCCAGAATTAAGAGCCCCTTCCAGGGCTGTAATGGGCTCTAAATGCCTTATGGTGTTACTGCCTATTGGCTCAGAGCCCCTTCATAAGCACATTTGTGACTCCGAATACCTCCAACTGTGCCATGGGCTCCAAGCCCCCAAGTGTATTCACGGGCTACAAGTCCCTTAGGTGCAGGTACGGGCTCCAAGCCCTCTCAAACACTGGAATCCCCAGGACCCTCCTCTGCTCCAGGCGCTTTGTACCTTAGCCCAAACTCCTTCAAACAACTTCCCTGTCACTTCTTGGCACAGTTTAGGTTCACACCCTCTTCTGATGCTGCTGCCCTGGGCTCCAAGCCCCCAGCTGCGCAGCATGGCTTCCTAATAATTTAGGCGTAACTTAGACCCCCAGGCCTCTTCAAATCGCTACTGCCTTGGGCACCAAGCCCCCCATGTCGCAGCTTGGGTTACCAACCCCTTAAAACAGTCTTTGGGCCCTCTTGACTTTCTCTGTGCTTGACCTGTCTAACTGCTGACAGACCAGCTGGTGCCTGGCTTTGGCCCATCTCCTTATTTCCTGCGCCTGTGCCCTTTGCGCTAGGCCCTTCTGCGCCTATAGCATTAAGCGCTCTTCCTACCTGAGAGAGAGGGTCTTCCATGGTTTGGGGGGCGGTGCTTGTCTCTTCTTCTGTGCTGTCCCCCCAGCACAGCCAGCATCCTCGTCGCCAATGTGGAGTTCTGTGTTTTAGCAAAATGACTCTGACATCAAGGTGTGGATGAGTAACTTCTTTAATCAGTTTCCAAGTGTAACATCCAATTTCTAGAGTCATTATTCATCACATGGTAAAGTCCAGGTCTCATAGACAAGCACCGGCATCCTCTCTCTCAGGCTACATATCTCAACTCCCTCAAGAGAACACCAGTCACACATAAATAGTCTAACCAGTAACATTCCATTGTCAATCATGACACTCACTCCAGATTCCATTAGGATGCAGGATAAGACCAGATCCTTACACACCCGCTTACAGAACTCGTAGTTGGCCGGTCGGTCCGGAATCAACAGTACTAGCAAGCTTACTGGCACTGTTGTTTCCGGATCGGCAAACTCATAATGAGGCCCACTGTTTCTTTTTGAAGTCATAGGTCTTCCTCACGCCATGACATGGAAGCCTCCAGCCTAGGGTCTTCCATTGCATGGGGTGGGGGGATCCCTCGGTTTTCAAAAATAATGTTTCTTTTTGTAGTCACTCTGCCTTCATAAAGACATTATTTCTGTTACTGAAATAATTTCTTTATGAATGCAAAGTGAAACCAAAAAGAATATTTATTTTTTTTGAAAAACAAATATTTTTCATTTTTTTTCTCCAAGTGGGGATATGTGCTGGTGCCCCCAGCACTGTGGGGGCTGCGGGGGCCCCTGTTACTCACGTGGCGCGTGGCAGCATTAATTTTGCATGCAAGCTTACAGTTACATGACAACTGCAGCCTGCAGTGCAGGCTGCAGTCGTATTTAACAAGCTGCGAGCAGCATAATCTGGGGGGGATAAAAGCTATTATATCCCCCCACTTGAAATTGTGGGGGATATGTCCTCCCCATCCCCCCCAGGTCCTACGCCCATGTCCCAAAAGAAGGGTCACAGGTCTTATTGGATACCAACACATGCCCTAGTACATCATCAAGTGCCATAGGAAGATTTTCCAAATTAAAGGGATGGAGACATTTGGAAACTTACAATCTAGTATGCCTTAATCAAACAGTGACAATAAACCTATCCTTGCAAAGCACCTAGACAAACAGAAAATCGTCCTCTTGCATTGACTATGTATCAGTCAAGAATTATGGCCCCATCTAAGCCTGATTACCTTGGTAACAGCCCAATCACAGTGATAACTTATTACTGACCTGGACATGTTCAATGGAAAAGTGTCAAGGGCCTGATCACTGGGTTTCTGCTTACCAGAACGCTGGTTCGACGGTCGAGATTGCTTGTCTGTCTTCTTGGAGGCACCGGCTCATGGGATGTCCAGGATGCTGTGGTCAGTGCAGGCAGGAGACCCAGTCCCCTTGCCCCTGAGTGGTGGTAACCCCAGATAGGGTTGGGAACTGGTTCCCCCACATCACAGGCTCACCTCCTGGGATTGACAAGGTGTGAAGGCAGTGGAAACCACTGAACCCGCAAGGTGGTGGATCTTAGAATGATGGTATCCACACAGAGCCACCCCTGAGAGATAAGGCAGACTGGCTAGGCAGGAGGAAGAAGAAAAGGGCAGGAGATGAAAGAAGGATGAAGAAAGGGAGCAGGACAAGATGTGGGACCGTCCCAGAGGCAGAGCAAGGCAAGGAACGAGAATTAGAGCAAGAAAGAAAGCTGCAAAAACTGGAGCGTTAAAATGCACCATTCCTACCGTGTGCCAGCCTTATGTAGTGGAGCCTAATGTTCTGGCGTGGACCATTGCCCGGGAGACTGCCTGCCTTCAAGTCACATGATCTGAGATCACAAGACAGTGCTGTGATGTAGGCGTGTTGCCCGTCAGGACCAGCGGACATCCCAGACAATCGCGGTGCCTCCTGCTTCCTTCCCAGAACATGGAGAGCAGAGAGCAGCCCCAGCGCCAACACAGATATATCTGCCAACTGCCCGTGATGGATCAAGGAAGCCGCGCGGCAGGAAAGGAGCCATGGAACATGACACTCTGCCCTCCTTCGGGGGTGGTCCGATGTCCATCTTCCAAGGATACTGGTGACGAAACCGCGGAGCCTGGACTTGCGAGGCCGGTTCCCAGGTACAATCAGAAGGTGCATAGCCAACCCAATCAATCAGGTAATCCAGGCGACCCCTGCAAAGTCTTGAGTCGCAGATGGAACTGACTTCATACTCAGACTGGCCATCAATGTCTACAGGAGCGGGATGGGTAGGCAGACATCCGTGAAGATCCGGCACAAATAGCTTCAATAAGGACACATGAAAGACGGATGTACTCGCCAGGTGGTAGGTAATGTCATGATGCCTACCCCCGGGGATCCAGACCAGGTCCAGCAACCCCGGAAGCAGGCATCAAGTTATTTTGGGCAAGCCCAAAAACCCCTGCTAGGGGATGTTTGGGTGCGGTCCTGGCGCCTATGGCGCCAGGCTCATATGGAGAGTCAGTCCTGGCGCCTATGGCGCCAGGCTCATAGAGTAGAACTTACCTGATGCAGACCATGCTGCAAGAGCTCCAAGCCAAATGAGGCTTGGAAGGGACTATTTTACCTAGGGACAATTTTTTACTCGGGCGGGGCTGGGGAGGAATACTTACCTGGGGCTATTTTGGAGGCTATTTAAACCACGCCCAAAGATCAGCACATGCTTTGTGTTATTCTGCATCCAGCAGCGTAACGCTCACTGTGCCTGCAAGTCTGCATCCAGCCTTCTGCCACGCCCGCCTCGAGTTTGGAGCTCCTAGAAAAAGGGAGAAAGAAGGAGAAAAGGTTAGAACAAGAGCAATACCTTTGATCCTTACCTGAATTCCCGATCCATCGAGCCTTCGAGCTGGAAGAAAGAAGTTATTTTATCCGCGTCACCTCGACTGCTGCAGCGCTGCGCTGAACTCACCAGCCTTCGCAGCATTTTCACATTCCATCGCATCCTCCTACATGTTCCCGCCGCATTCCGGCACCTAAGGAGTAGACAAGAACAGCAAGGTGAGCCAAGGGAATACATAGAGGAATATTAGTAACCCCCTCATAGACTTACCTGATTTTACCACCGGGCCTACTATTCCTCTTCACGGGTCGGCGCAGCTTCCACTGCATCTTCGCCGGACCCCGGCCCCTAAGGGGAAACAAAAGGACAGCAAGGTGAAAAAAAAGGGACTATCAAGGGGAACCCTCCTCACCACATTAGACTTACCTGATTTTACAGCCAGAGGTATTATTCCCTGAGACTTCATACTTTCTCTCAGTGTCTGAATAAGGGAGAAAGCAACAGGTTACATATTGACATTATTTATCGAACTGTGTTGGAAATACAAATCCTTACCAGAATATTACCAGTTGCCACGAGGAACTCTTCCCTGGGGTCAAGCTGCAATCTGCAAGGAATCGGACAAGAGTAAAAGTCAGGCATTTGAACTCTTACGAACGACATACTTTTCGGAGTCAATATTGTTCTGGAACTCACCAATTCCTTTGAGCCAGTGAAGCAACTGGTTATCAACGCGCCCCTTCGCTCAATGCAGGATGGAGAGCTCATCTTTTCAAACCATCAGGTGAGACTATAAGAGGGGACATCAAAGGTGATCTGTGGGGAGAACAGCGGGGGGGTGGGGGGATTTACACTCAACTCCACGGGTGGTTAATTCCCTTTCTCCATTTGCAGAAGAATATTCCTACAGGCCAAGCAAACGAAGCTAGGTGGGCCAGTCCAGTCCGTCATCTCGGCCCTACGCGTCACATTGGTGGAGACCGCAGCTGTCCAGTTCAGATCGACGCCTCTGTGGGAGCCAGGTGAGCGTAACAGGTAAGCGCAGTTTATAGGCCACAGGAGAAATCTTATGAAGTACTGAAAACGGACGCAGAAATCTAGGGGCCAGGTTGACGAGTAGATTGCAGAGAGGCAAATTCTTCAAGGACAACCAGACCCGGTCACCAACCAAGTAAATGGGTCCCGGATGACAGTGTTTGTCAGTTTGGCGTTTGGATCGGAATTGAGAATCCTGTAACAGTGTCTTTGTCAACTAGTCAGTCTGCTGAATATGTTGCACCGTGGGGTCTGCTGAGGGAACAGTACTAGCCAGGGCTGACTAGGTAACAACTTGGGATGTTGACCGTAAGTAACATAAAATGGTGATCCTCGAATTGCAGAATGCCAGGTGTTATTACAGGCAATCTCAGCCATATCAGGTAAGACGACCAGTCGTCCTGAGTTGCGTTGGTATAGCAACTCAGATACTGTTCCATGGTCTGATTGGTTCTCTCGGTCTGGCCGTTAGTTTGGAGATGGTAACCGGAGCTGAGTCCACTATGTAGATGTTTGCATCGTTGGGCCCAGAAGCGAGCTATGAACTGTGAACCATGGTCTTAGATGATCTTCATGGGAAGTCTGTGAACTCCATAGATTTCATGGAGAAACACACTGGCCATGAGGACTGCTGTGGGTAAGCCTGTCAAAGGTATGAAGTGGGCTAATTTGGAGAAGCAGTCTACCACTACCACGATACACGTTTTGTCGTTAGACCTTGGTTATTCAATAATAAAGTTCACTGCAATGGTATGCCTTGGTCTGGTTGGTGTTACAGTCGCCTGCATTAGGCCTACTGCTTTTTGTCTGGAGGTCTTGATCTGGGCACAGGTCGGACAGGATATGACATAGGCGTCTACTTTTTTGTTTAGGC
Source organism: Ambystoma mexicanum (assembly GCF_040938575.1). Classification (NCBI taxonomy): domain Eukaryota; kingdom Metazoa; phylum Chordata; class Amphibia; order Caudata; family Ambystomatidae; genus Ambystoma; species Ambystoma mexicanum. The sequence goes on along the minus strand of NC_090938.1, from coordinate 798,527,247 downwards.
CTAGCCACCAGAAGTCACACAAATACTGAATGCTTGCGGGAGGTCATGAAAGCCAGACAATAGTGATTTATGGAGGGCCTGGGACAGGATGTATAGCCGTTTGGAAAAGAATAGTAAAATGTCCTTGCTGCTAGTATCTTGGAGGTCGATGAGCCGGGTTACCGCAGGATCCGAGAAAGTGGCATCCCGAACTTGGCCTGGAAAGACTTTACAAGTCCCACAAACAGTTTCTTGAGGAGCAATGTGGTAGGATAGCGCTCCGGTATGGAGTCAGATGTCAAGGACCTAGAGAGGGCATCAGCATGGATATTAGCGAAACCCAGAATGTGGGTCAGAACAAAATCATATTGAGCAAAAAAGAAAGCCCAGCGAGCTTGTCGACTGTTCAGACATTGAAGGGATTATAGATGTCGCAAATTACGTTGATCAGTGTGGTCTATTACCTTGTGTTGGGCTCCCTGTATGTGATGCAGTTCCCTCTCAATGACAGCATAATCTACTTCACTTGATGTCAGTTTTCGTGTGTAATAGACCACTGGATGTTCGATGGAGGTTGTGGGGTCGGTTTGTAACAAAACAGCTCCAATGGCTCGGTCAGAGGCATCGGCTTCAATCAGGAAAGGTATTGTGTCATCAGGATGATGAAGAATGGGTGCAGACATGAAGGCTTCTTTCAGTTGTAGGAAAGCGGCTTTGGCTGCTTTGTTCCAACAGAACGGTTGATTAATCTTCAGCAGGCATGTGATATCCAGGGTTAACTGGGCAAAATCAACCATGAAATCACGATAGTGATTTGTGAAACCCAAAAACCGCTGAGCTGCCTTACGGTCATTTGGACTCTGCCATGTCTTTATTGCCACTACTTTGGCGTCATCCATTTGTACCCCTTGTTTGCTGATGGTGTGACCTAAGAAGTTAATTCTCTTCTGGTGAAATAAACATTTTGTGGGCATGACATCAGGGGCATTGCTGGGGGGGTGCTAAAGGGGCTATAGCCCCTGATCTTTTGGTTGTAGCCCGGATAGAATCTCAGGAGCTACAGCCAAAAAGCTAGCCCCCAGTCCCAACAGTTCTGACATCAGCTTAGCCCCAGATCTTTTCCAGACCTAGCAACTCCCCTGCATGACATATATATGATTGATTTCAAGACGATGGAATACTTGTGCTACATGATGCTGGTGGTCCTCAAGAATGGAGGAGAAGATCAGTCTAGAATGGGGGAGAAGATCAGGATGTCGTCTAGGCACACCCACATCGTTAATCCAATGAGGTCTGTGAACACAAAGTCCAAGAATCGTTGGAACACGGAGGGGGCATTACACAACTCAAAGGGCATGACCCTGTATTCAAAATGTCGCTGGGATGTCTTGAAGACGATTTACCACTCATCGCCCTCTTTGATACGGACGACATGGAATGCCCCACTTAGATCCAATTTAGTGAAATAATGGGCTCCCTTCAATGACTCGGTACATCCCAGATAATAGGCAGAGGGTATTGGTCTTTATAGGTGATGGGGTTGCGTTCTCGATAGTCAACACAAGAGCGTAATGTGCCTTCTTTTTTGGGCACAAAAAACAAAGGTGCCACTGCCGGTGAACAGGACGGTGTGATATACCCTTTCTGGAGGCAGTCCTTCATATATTTCTGGAACCCCCGACGTTCCTGAGGAGACAACACATATAACCTGACATCTGGAATGACCTTGTCCGGCAGGAGCATGATGTTACAATCAAAGGGGTAATGCAATGGGAGTGGGATCTCCTAAGGTTCAGAGAACAACTTCCAATAGTCCTGATAAACAGGAGTTACCCCCTGGATGGCACAAACACGGTGCAAGGAATCTTTGGGTTTGGCGAGTTAGGAAGCATTTCCATGCATTTCAGGTTTCTTCATATTACAATCTGTAGTGCATCTGGTGGAACCAAAAATCAAGGTTTGAGCTGCCCAATTAATGAAAGGGTTATAATGGATAATCCATTAAAGGCCCAATACCAAGGGATAAGAAGGTGTCTGCAGGGCATCCAAAGCAAGTACTTCTCCATGCTGGTTGATGTATAAGTCGACTAGTACAGAGTGATGTATTATAGGCCCAGAAGAAATCAGAGTCTCATCTATGAGTGCCACGACAGCAGGTGCATCCTTTCTGACCAGAGGTGCACCATGTGTGGCCGCGAATGTCTGATCAATATAATTACCCGATGCTCCAGAATCCAGCAGGGCCATGGTAAAGATGTCTTGCCATTTCATGGGGTCTACCAGGAGGACATCCAGGACCAAAATTTGTGTAACAGGCATAAGACACTGATGGCTATTGGTGCAGAGTACTTTAAGCAGAGTGTTATTTTGATGGGGACGGCAGTTGTTTGCTTCACAAGACTCTGAAAAGTTTACTTTGATATCTAAATTATTCTGCAAGGAACGCCACTTACCGGAAAAAGACTTTCCTTTCCTGCTGTGTCAAACGTGAAGTCCCCTTTAACCACCAGGAGGCGGGGACTATCATTTAGAAACTCTGCCCTCACACTAAACGCTTGCGCGGAGTGCTTTAAGCAGAGTTTCTGTTGATAGTGATGGCGGTTGTTTGCTTCACAAGACTCTGAAAGGTTTACTTTGATATCTACATTATTCTGCAAGGAACACCACTTGCCAGAAAAAGACTTTCCTTTCCTGCTGTGTCAAACGTGAAGTCCCCTTTAACCACCAGGAGGCGGGAACTATCATTTAAAAACTCTGCCCTCACGAGAAGCGCTTGCGCTGTGTGCTTTAAGCAGAGTGTTCTGTGTTCCGTGTTCGGATGTGAGGTGGAGTGTTGGAATCTGGTTTTGCTGTTATGAACCTCTACACTGTAGGTCTATCTGGTCTAGCAACCATGGACAAGGAGTGAGTAACCCAGTGAAAGCGTGTGAGAACTGGTGGTATGTGACTGTTTTCGTCCTCGCTCTCTGTCCTGATTTACATCTATACGTGATCCTTTTTACATAGTACATTCGGAGCGCATAATAATATACTACACGTGGATCCGAGTTGTCAATACTTGTCAATACTTGAGTCTTGCCTCGATATTATCTGAAGCTAAATCTGTGTGTCTTGAAGACAATTACTGGGTGCATAGTGGCTGTTGGCCAACCTCTGCAAGTTTGACGAATGGCAAGGCTGTTAACTCCACTCTCTCCTGTTTGTGAGTTTAAGTGAAATTGACGACATCTACTAAATTAGTCACTCACTCCCACTCGCTCTCACGGCAGCGGATTGCCTCTGAACAGGCACTGTGACAACAATACAGTATCAGTGAAATTACAACAAATAAATATTTTCTGAAAACCCCACCTCCTTGTTCAAATTGTATTGCTGTGACTGTGTGTGCAAGGAAATCGAGATGGCAACTATTTTCTGGTGAGAACTACGTAACAGTGAGAAGGTTGCTGAAATTGTGAGAAAAACACGCTTTCAGTTTGAAGGTGGCTGTGGCTGCCTCACTAAAAAAGTGACTTTCCTGAAACTATGAAGACCCGGCAAGTGGTTAGAGTTGAATCAAAAGCCTCTAACTTGGTGGAAGAATTGGCTCTGGATGCTATAGCTGTATCTAATCTGCTGACGTGTTGCACTCACAATACATGTGTGAGTCTTCTCGAAGATTTTGAAGGTGATGTTGAGCACACAGGCCCTTTGAGCATTGCCAGAGCTCCCACGATGTCAAAAAAAGATAATTCAGCTTTGCACACCAGCAAGCTAAATTCTACGCTGTTACCTCCTCATAAGAGCAAAATAACAATGCAAGTGACCGGTCGGTCTCCATCCTTGAGCAATCTTATGAAAATACCACTGAAAGCTGTAACGTTCATTGAGGGGGAGTTGGATTCAGACTCTGCTCTGTGTTTAAATGGAGAAAAACTTCAATCTGTGCCTTGTTCAAACTCGAGCACAGAAGCTACTCCTTCTGAACTTAATCCTTCTTACACAGCGTTGACTACCCTTAAAAACTCTGACATTGCAGCTCAATGAGCCAAAGATCTATTGCACTTAACATAAAGCATTTCAATAAGGCCCTCATTAGGACCCTGGCGCTAAGTGTTTAACGGCGCCGTAAAAGGCTGCAGCGCCATTAAACACTTAGCGCCTTACTACGAGGTCCCTTTGCGGGACCGGACCTGAACGGCTGGTCTAGACCAGCCGTTAAAGTAAGGACCCGCAAAGGCACCTTGGTGCTAAGTACGGTACCGCAATTTGCGGTACCGTACTTAGCGCCTTCCCCAGTCCCATTGAGCCCTATGGGGCAAAAATGGGAATTGGTGGGAAGGGCCAATGTTCCCAATGTTCCATGGGGAATTCCCACCCCGCCAACCTTGGAATGGGGTGGTAATTCCGCATTGAACATTGGCGGACTCGTTACGATACCGGCACCAACCATGGTGCTAATAGCGCCATGGTTTAGCGCCAGTATCGTAATGAGGGCCTAAGTCTGGCCTCAATCCAAGATAAAGGGGAGTAGAGTCAACGGCTACCCAGGCCAAAGGCGTGACAGGGGGTCACAATACTCCTTGCAGGATAGCTAGGAGAGTACTATCTCGAAAAAGAGATCACTGTAAGGTACAAAAAACAGGAAGGTTTATTTTAACAAGAAGACATATTTACAGAATTCTTTATGTGCCGTGGCACATAATGTATGCATACTGAAGTACATTTATAGTCTGCATATCGGTGGGTTAGTAATAAATAGTGACAAACTATTCCATGTATTGTTTACATTCACAATACATTAACATTGTCGACACATTAATTGGTGTTTCTGGTTCGGTAGGTTGATGGCAAAGGGCAGTGGCTGGATGAAATGGAGCAGCGCTGCAAAGTTGTGCCGAACTGTCTTCAGGACATCAAGTCGTGGTCGGACTTGGTTAAGTAAGATGGGCGTCATCCTATAGTTTAAGAATGGAGAACGCATTTAGATATGGTGATGCAAGAATTGCCAGATAATGAAAGTAGAGCTGCAAGGAGTCGACCTACCATGTGCAAGTAAGTTGACGCCATGGCGGTGGCCTTGTTTTCCCAGCTGTTGATTATTACGGCTGGGGGGGGCAGTCTGCGGAAGTCAGATGCCCGAATCTAATTGGAAGGGGGTCAAAAATGACAATTGGGTACATGGCAGTGGGAAGCGCTTAGTGCAAGAAAAGGTTGAGGTACAGGTAAGCTCTTGTCGTGCGTGGGTTGGTGATTAGTTTTCGAGTAAGGTCCATCAAAGTGAATGACCTTCGTGGGTTTTGAATGCATAAATATGGCAGATAACCGTGCCTATGCGATTGGTGCAGGAGGGTTTGTTAACATGAGTCAAAAGCGGCCAAAGAGACGTGACTGGGTCACAAAGTGTTAAAAATGGAAAAGCATCAAAATGCAAGAAACTTAGCCGTGACTGTGCGATTGGTGCAGGAGTTCAGGAGGGCTGTTATTATAAATGCCCTGTAAATTTTAATGGCGGCCAAAAGAAGGTGACTAGGTCACAATGTGTTAGAGTGGATTTCATCAAACAGGGATCAAAGAGTGTGAGAGCCCAGACGCGTGATGAATTAGCGCTGATAAAAACAGCAGTAAATCAAGAAAGTGAGCGGACTGAGTCTTACCTGTGCCGAACTGAGAAGGAGCTGTGTCACTGCAGACTGTTGTGCGCATGAGTGCCCTGGAGGACAGTTATTTAACCAGAACGAGGCTAAGGCAGGGCGCCGCGATCGCGCATGTGCAAAAGGGCTGTGTCTGAGTGCTGATGTGCATGCATAGCTCTGGGGCGTCAGTCCTCAGGCAAACCAACGTCAAAAGCATAATCATGTATGAAACATTTTGTATGTAAGCTGGTCGTAATGCCAGGGCTGTGCACTGTTTGAAACAAACATGAGCTAGTATTTTGTCATAATAATTAACAAAAGCATAATCTCATCTGGAGACCTTTTTGTATGCGTGTTAGTCATAGTAACAAGGATAAACAATTCTGGTATTTCAAAAAAGACCCTGTGATGTCTTTGTTGTAAAGCATCCAAAACATGAAATGTACATGCGAGGTAAGAGAGAGTCATCAATATAATCATATAATGAAAAAACATGATTGGTGCGGCTGCAATGTCTTTGTTGTAAAGCATCCGAGCATGAAATGCACACGCGGGATAAGAGAGAGTCATCAATATAACAATACACATGATTGGTGCGGTTGCAATGTTAGATGGTCCATGTGTAAAGTACCGATTGCATTTTTAGAAACAATAGGTGCAGACTTTGTGGTTACAAGAAAAATATTAATACGAAAACACAAAAGGAACTTTAGGAACATAATGTTGGCATGCATTGATGCATGCGTGGCCCGGTCTTGGAGGATGGGTGACCATTGTGCTTAGTGGGGTGGTATAGTAGGAAAATAGTATTACAACATTTTACATTCGGCTTAGCCTATCACATTGATGTGGGAAACCCTTATCTATTTGTTGAAGAAGAGGTTCCATTCAATGGAAATTTTCAGGCCTTGTCTGACAGAATCAAGGCGGTAAATCCATTTTTGCTCAAGTTTGCGAAGGGCAAGGTCTCTATTGCCACCACGGAAGGGGTTGCCCACTGTTTGCAGTATTGCCCAGAAGATATCGTTGTTGGTATGCTTCATGGCTTTGAAATGTGCCACTAGCGGTTTGTCTTCTACTTGATTGCGTACACATGACCGATGTTCACAGATGCGTTGTCTGATTTCTCTCTTGGATTTACCTACGTAAATGAGGTCACAAGGGCATTTGATGATGTAAACGGACCATTTGGTTTTGCAATTGGTGAAGGAATTTAGGGTCCACAGGTTTCCTTTCAAATCGATTGTCTTGAGGTTTGTCGTCAGTGTGCAGACGGAGCAATTACCACACTTGAAATGGCCTTTTACTGGCGGCAGGTTCCATGGTGTGGCTTGTGTGCTGCTCGAGACATTTACTTCCGTGTACGTGTGTACGAGGCGATCTTTTAGGTTACGGCTGCGTTTGAACGCAAATCTAGGTTTCTCTGGTGGGAAAGAGTCAGTGTAGAGTTTGTCCCAGTGTTTAAGGACCACTTTTCTGATTGAATTGCTCAATGGAGTGAAAGTCGTGACGCAGGTCATTTTAGTGTTGGACTATTCTCTTTTAGTTTGGGTGAGGCAGGAGTCTCGATTGGTGTGTTTCACTCGTTTCCTGGCTTGACGGACGATGTGGCTGGGGTACCCTCGTTCTTTAAGGCGGGTTGCAAGTTCTTTACTTTTAGATTCATACTCGACCAGTGTAGAGCAATTCCGTCTAATGCGTAGAAATTGGCCATATGGAAGATTCATCCTGAGGCCTGACCGATGGAAACTGGAGTATTCAAGTAAAGTGTTTTTGGATGTCGGTTTACGATATAAGGTGGTACTTAGTGAGTTATTTTGATTTTTGCAGATTTCAAGGTCTAGAAAAGGTATTCTTTCTTTGTTGAGGTCTATCGTGAATTTAATGCAGTTGTTCTGTGAGTTCAACCATTATAGGAACAGGTGAAGATTCTCTTCGGTCCCTTTCCAGACCATGAATACGTCGTCAATATATCGTAACCAGCAACCGATTGAGTTTTTGAAAGTGTTATGTTCATTGTAGATTGAATTCTTTTGAAGGCGTCCATGAACAGGTTAGCTACATCTGGGGCAAAGGTGGCCCCCATACTGGTCCCGTGACACTGCTGGTAAAAAGTCTGTTTAAAGATGAAATAGTTCTCCATGAGGGCTATTCGAGTGCATTCAAGAAGGAATGCTGTAGGTGGTCCCGCTGATGTTCTGTTGTCTAGGTAGGTTTTAAGTACTTGTAGACACTCCAGTTGTGGGATGCTTGTATATAGTGACTCTACATCCAGCGTTACTAGTAGGTCTTCTTGTTCAGCTTGTATGGTGTCCAGTTTTTCTATCATGGCCGTGCTATCCTGGATATAGGACGGCATTTTGCAGATGAAGGGCCTTAGGAAGTGGTCAATGTAGATGGATAGTGGCTCGAGGACTGATCCAATGCCTGCCACGATTGGTCTTCCAGGTGGATTAAGTGGATTTTTGTGGATCTTAGGAAACAGGCAGAAAGCAGGGATGATGGGGTGTTGGTTTACCAGAAATGCTTTCTCGTCGTCGTCTATCCACCCTTCATCATGTGCATGACCCATCAAACTCGTGATTTCAGACAGGATCCTGAACGTAGGGTTAGAGGGTATCTCTCTGTAGAACTTGGTATTGGACAATTGTCTGGTGACTTCCATGTCATACAGGGTGTTGCTCCAGAGTACGATACCACCGCCCTTGTCCGCTGGTTTAATGAGAAAAGACTTATTGTTTTCTAGAGAATTGAGTGCCAGTCTTTGGGGTGCCGAGAGGTTGTTCTTAAAATGGGTTTGTTTATCAAAGATGTTACGCATTTCAAGGAGAATGCGATTTTCAAAAGATAAAATCTCTGGAGAATTCTTCTGCACAATCCGTCTACGCTATTTTTTTCAGAGATAGCCCAGAACAAGAAACACCGAAATCAACTGGCCTGAAACCTCTGTCAACTTTCACTCCACTCTCCTCGATGATATGTCCAGAGATTTTATCTTTTGAAAATCGCATTCTCCTTGAAATGCGTAACATCTTCGAAAACAAACCCATTTTAAGAACAACCCCTCGGCACCCCAAAGACTGGCACTCAAATCTCTAGAAAACAATAAGTCTTTTTTCATTAAACCAGTGGACAAGGGCGGTGGTATCGTACTCTGGAGCAACACCCTTTATGACATGGAAGTCACCAGACAATTGTCCAATACCAAGTTCTACAGACAAATACCCTCTAACCCTACGTTCAGGATCCTGTCCGAAATCACAAGTTTGATGGGTCATGCACATGATGAAGGGTGGATAGATGACGACGAGAAAGCATTTCTGTTAAACCAACACCCCATCATCCCTGCTTTCTACCTGCTCCCTAAGATCCACAAAAATCCACTTAATCCACCTGGAAGACCAATCGTGGCAGGCATTGGATCAGTCCTCGAGCCACTATCCATCTACATTGACCACTTCCTAAGGCTGTTCATCTGCAAAATTCCGTCCTATATTAAGGTTCCCTTGGCCATGATAAAAAAACTGGACACCATACAAGCTGAACAAGAAGACCTACTAGTAACGCTGGATGTAGAGTCACTATATACAAGCATCCCACAACTGGAGTGTCTACAAGTACTTAAAACCTACCTAGACAACAGAACATCAGCGGAACCACCTACAGCATTCCTTCTTGAATGCACTCGAATAGCCCTCATGGAGAACTATTTCACCCTCAAACAGACTTTTTACCAGCAGTGTCACGGGACCAGTATGGGGGCCACCTTTGCCCCAGATGTAGCTAACCTGTTCATGGACGCCTTCGAAAAGAATTCAATCTACAATGAGCATAACACTTTCAAAAACTCGATCGGTTGCTGGTTACGATATATTGACGACGTATTCATGGTCTGGAAAGGGAACGAAGAGAATCTTCACCTGTTCCTACAATGGTTGAACTCACAGAACAACTGCATTAAATTCACGATAGACCTCAACAAAGAAAGAATACCTTTTCTAGACCTTGAAATCTGCAAAAATCAAAATAACTCACTAAGTACCACCTTATATCGTAAACCGACATCCAAAAACACTTTACTTGAATACTCCAGTTTCCATCGGTCAGGCCTCAGGATGAATCTTCCATATGGCCAATTTCTACGCATTAGATGGAATTGCTCTACACTGGTCGAGTATGAATCTAAAAGTAAAGAACTCGCAACCCGCCTTAAAGAACGAGGGTACCCCAGCCACATCGTCCGTCAAGCCAGGAAATGAGTGAAACACACCAATCAAGACTCCTGCCTCACTGCAACTAAAAGAAAACAGTCCAACACTAAAATGACCTGCGTCACGACTTTCACTCCATTGAGCAATTCAATCAAAAAAGTGGTCCTTAAACACTGGGACAAGCTCTACACTGTCTCTTTCGCACCAGAGAAACCTAGATTTGCGTTCAAACGCAGCCGTAACCTAAAAGATTGCCTCGTACACACGTACACGGAAGTAGATGTCTCGAGCAGCACATAAGCCACACTATGGAACCTGCCACCAGTAAAAGGCCATTTCAAGTGTGGTAATTGCTCTGTCTGCACACTGACGACAAACCTCAAGACAATCGATTTGAAAGGAAACCTGTGGACCCTAAATTCTTCACCAATTGCAAAACCAAATGGTCCGTTTACATCATCAAATGCCCTTGCAACCTCATTTACGTAGGTAAATCCAAGAGAGAAATCAGACAACGCATCTGTGAACATCGGTCATGTGTACGCAATCAAGTAGAAGACAAACCGCTAGTGGCACATTTCAAAGCCATGAAGCATACCAACAACGATATCTTCTGGGCAATACTGCAAACAGTGGGCAACCCCTTCCGTGGTGGCAATAGAGACCTTGCCATTCGCAAACGTGAGCAAAAATGGATTTACCGCCTTGATTCTGTCAGACAAGGCCTGAACATTTCCATTGAATGGAACCTCTTCTTCAACAAATAGATCAGGGTTTCCCACGTCAATGTGATAGGCTAAGCCGAATGTAAAATGTTGTAATACTATTTTCCTACTATACCACACCACTAAGCACAATGGTCACCCATCCTCCAAGACCGGGCCACGCATGCATCAATGCATGCCAACATTATGTTCCTAAAGTTCCTTTTGTGTTTTTGTATTAATATTTTTCTTGTAACCACAAAGTCTGCACCTATTGTTTCTAAAAATGCAATCGGTACTTTACACATGGACCATCTAACATTGCAACCGCACCAATCATGTGTATTGTTATATTGATGACTCTCTCTTATCCCGCGTGTGCATTTCATGCTCGGATGCTTTACAACAAAGACATTGCAGCCGCACCAATCATGTTTTTTCATTATATGATTATATTGATGACTCTCTCTTACCTCGCATGTACATTTCATGTTTTGGATGCTTTACAACAAAGACATCACAGGGTCTTTTTTGAAATACCAGAATTGTTTATCCTTGTTACTATGACTAACACGCATACAAAAAGGTCTCCAGATGAGATTATGCTTTTGTTAATTATTATGACAAAATACTAGCTCATGTTTGTTTCAAACAGTGCACAGCCCTGGCATTACGACCAGCTTACATACAAAATGTTTCATACATGATTATGCTTTTGACGTTGGTTTGCCTGAGGACTGACGCCCCAGAGCTATGCATGCACATCAGCACTCAGACACAGCCCTTTTGCACATGCGCGATCGCGGCGCCCTGCCTTAGCCTCGTTCTGGTTAAATAACTGTCCTCCAGGGCACTCATGCGCACAACAGTCTGCAGTGACACAGCTCCTTCTCAGTTCGGCACAGGTAAGACTCAGTCCGCTCACTTTCTTGATTTACTGCTGTTTTTATCAGCGCTAATTCATCACGCGTCTGGGCTCCCACACTCTTTGATCCCTGTTTGATGAAATCCACTCTAACACATTGTGACCTAGTCACCTTCTTTTGGCCGCCATTAAAATTTACAGGGCATTTATAATAACAGCCCTCCTGAACTCCTGCATCAATCGCACAGTCACGGCTAAGTTTCTTGCATTTTGATGCTTTTCCATTTTTAGCACTTTGTGACCCAGTCACGTCTCTTTGGCTGCTTTTGACTCATGTTAACAAACCCTCCTGCACCAATCGCATAGGCACGGTTATCTGCCATATTTATACATTCAAAACTCACGAAGGTCATTCACTTTGATGGACCTTACTCGAAAACTAATCACCAACCCACGCACGACAAGAGTTTACCTGTACCTCAACCTTTTCTTGCACTAAGCGCTTCCCACCGCCATGTACCCAATTGTCATTTTTTACCCCCTTCCAATTAGATTCGGGCATCTGACTTCCGCAGACTGCCCCCCCAGCTGTAATAATGAACAGCTGGGAAAACAAGACCACCGCCATGGCGTCAACTTACTTGCACATGGTAGGTCGACTCCTTGCAGCTCTACTTTCATTATCTGGCAATTCTTGCATCACTGTATCTAAATGCGTTCTCCATTCTTAAACTATGGGATGACGCCCATCTTACTTAACCAAGTCCGACCACGACTTGATGTCCTGAAGACAGTTCGGTACAACTTTGCAGCGCTGCTCCTTTTCATTCAGCCACTGCCCTTTGCCATCAACCTACCGAACCAGAAACACCAATTAATGTGTCGACAATGTTAATGTATTGTGAATGTAAACAATACATGGAATAGTTTGTCACTATTTATTACTAACCCACCCATATGCAGACTATATAAATGTACTTCAGTATGCATATATTATGTGCCACGGCACATAAAGAATTATGTAAATATGTCTTCTTGTTAAAATAAACCTTCCTGTTTTTTTGTACCTTACAGTGATCTCTTTTTCGAGCTAGTACTCTCCTAGCTCTCTTGCAAGGAGTATTGTGACCCCCTGTCAGGCCTTTGGCCTGGGTAGCCGTTGACTCTACTCCCCTTTATCTCTGTTACTCTCAACCCTCTAGAGTCAGGCCTCCAAAAAAAGAGGGTTCCGCCCATTTTTTCTTCCTTGGCCTCAATCCAAGACAGGCTTTCAATATTGGAGGCTAACATGTCCAGCGAAGACCTCAAAACATCCTCTTTGCAAATTAATTTGAACTGTCTTCATCAAGAGAGAGTGAGCGAATTGGTACTAGAGAATGATCGTCAGGTGGATGGAGACTTGGTGCCCTCCCTGCTTCCTCCAAACCATGCTGCTCCAAGTAGAGATTTGCGTGCCTCCCGTCAAAACCCTTCTAGTTTTGACACGTCAGAATCCTCTGTAGAAAGTCAGGATAAGTCGGTGTGGGAAGAACAAAGCTCTCTGAGTCAGGACAAACGCATTAATGTTGGTATGATGAAGCTACAGCGGCTGATCATGGCTTCCCTTGCAATGACATTGGGCCTCATTCCGAGTATGGCGGTAAGGGATAGTGGCCACCGGTAACGAGACCGGTGGCGGTAATCCCTTACCGCCATACTCCGAGTTCCCTTTGCGCCCTCGCCCTTAACGCCTGCTTTGAGCAGGTGTTAAAGTCGAGGGCGCAAAGGGGCCTCCAAGCCAATAACGGTGACCGTAATGAACGGTCACCATTATTTGCATCTTCCCCATTCCCATTGAGCCCTATGGGGGCTCATTTGGGAATGGGGAAGAGCCTTGGTGAATGGGGAATTACCGCCCCGCCAACCTTGGAATGGGGCGGTGATTCCGCCATCCACCAAGGCGCTGCCGGTCTGGGTACGGCGTCAATCAAGGCGTTAATAGCGCCATTGGTTAGCGCCGTACTCGGAATGAGGCCCATTAACACCTTTCTTCAAATTGTACAAGACACTCAATGATGCCCTTCGAGATCAAGGTGCTTTAATATCAACCATATTCCTAAATTAAATGCTTTTGAATGCATGACATCAAAACTGGAGGACTGCCTTAACAAAGAAGCTGAAACATGTGCTGTCTGGCAGAATCGCCTCTGTGATCTTCCCAGGAGAGAGACATACGACAAATCTATTTTGATGGAAGCCTTGATAGATTATTGCAAGTGGTTGCGAGCAGCCTGGGAAGTGGATCAGAGCCAGGAAAAGGTCATCTTGAACAAAACTATCCTCCGTCCGAACTTCAGGTCATTCAGGGTCTCCCTGTAAAGGAATCTAATGTTTTTTCCATCTTCTGTATTAGAGATCATAAACAGAGTAAGGGTAGTAAAGACAAGCTTCAAATAAAAGGAAAAAAGTCCAAAAACCAAATACCTACAAGAAAAAACAGATCCAATGGTTCAAGGGAGTTTCCCCGGAATCTGAAATCTCCACCACCCTTAACCATTGGGCAATCACCCAAAAGACAGAGAAAATAGCTGCTGCCTACCTTCTTCGCAGTGGAGAAAACGAAAGAATCTCTTAAATCCCTTGAAAGAAAGATCATAGCTCGAGAAGAGTCTAACGACAAAGAGAATGACACCTGCTTGAGCAACTTGGTTGAGATTATAGAACAAGACAGGGAGGATGAAGGGTGGAATAATCTTTCGAATACTTAATGGGCTGAGATTGAAAAATTGGCAACACGACTGGTGGTAGATCTGTCCAACAAGAAAACAAGTGACTCAGAGTGGGACAGAATTTTTTTAACGATGCAGCAAAAGCGTAACCTATTATCCCACACCAAACTCCCAACCAAAAGTCCTTCCAAGCAAGCTCAAGTTAGCAGGCCTGTGACTAGTTCTAAAGATTCTAAAGTGGACCCATTTAAAATCCATTTAGAGCGAATCATAAGCGGATCACATGCACCCATACTCAATCGAACCAATCTCATGAAGCTCTTCCGTGATGTTCGAGAACTCTGTTTCATCTCCACAAATGACATTAAAGTGGTTGAGTTTGTCACGGAACAGAAAATGGATTGGGTTATTCCACACTACCACTCAAAGAACATTAACAACGCAGCCCTGCAACAGAGCGAGAAACTGTTACCGCCTTGGTTATGACATCAGGGAGTTTCAAGAAATGGAGCGGCCGTCTTATGCAGATTTAAAAAACTCATCCACCAAGAGAAGAGCGAAGAAAATCAGCATAAGAGCGACAAAGGTCATGGTGCTGACAAGAGCGGCGTACCGCTACCATTTTCATCTAAGCCCGATCGGCCATCCTCCGCCAAATCCTCTCGTGTCCAGAAAAGAAAGATCTGTTTAAAGTTAAGTTCACGGTTGACAACACCATGAATGCGGTAAAATTGGGACTGAAGGCTAAACCTGAGAACTGGGAGGGGTTAGCGCGCGCTCTAGCTCGAGACAGTTTGCATTAGACTACTACAAATGCTCATGGAACACAAGAGGATTCAGTGCTTTGTTTACAAATGGCTTGGAATCTCTTGGGGAGTACGATATTATTTGCCTCCAAGAGATTTGGCTCGAGAGACTCCTTCTTGCGATGGATATGAGTGTTTCTTAAATCCAGCTATTAAATGCAAGATGGGCCGACCCTCTTCAGGTCTACTAACACTCATAAAAGTAGATGCAATCAAGCACCCAATCCCTACGTCCAAGTGTTAAAATGATCAAGATCTGGAAAGGAGATGTCAGAACATCTCTTAATCTTGAACTTGTATTGGAGAGTAAATTCATCAAAGGAAGTAAAATGTGTGCAATCTGTTATGAGCATCGTAGATAAAACAGTGGTGGAATGGGAAAACGCTATGGTGATGTTGTGTGGGGACTTGTATATTCATCTTTTGAATGAGAATGGTGTACCTAGATATGAGGTAGGATTAAAAGACAGGGCCCTGGAATGGTTCCTTGAAACTAGTGCAAGAGATCTACACATGTTGAATGGGCAGTCCCGTGTTCGGACATACCAGGGTCCTGCACTTGGGGTTGTGTGCAAAGAAGATTTTGTCTTGATTATTATTTTGTCTCCGGCCCACTTAGAGAAAGAGTGGACCATTTGAAAATTGTCCCCCATCCTGAGAGCGATCACGACCTTTTAACCTTAGGACTTATTAAACAGGAAAAACCCAAACTGAGGCAAATAATTAACCCTATCGAAGTGACCTGGGCTGTAAACATGTTAAGGGTATTTTTGTAAATCTAATTGGACGTTAAAACAATTTACTCACCAGACTAAAAATATCACTTTTAAAGAGTGCTCTCTAAAGCATGCTTATGATCCAACAGTTAGGAAGGCAAAACAGCTACTTCATGCTGACATAGGAAAAATTTAAATCTCAAAGACTGCTCAAACTTTTGAACTATGTCGCCTACGGAGGCAAAAATATAAAAACTAGCTAATTGCAACTAAAAGTTAACGTTTGCAATTTGATGCAGAACACATGCTGAGAGTGGTGTGTCGTACAAATACCAGTGATCTTTAGGAATTGTTAAATAACAGAGGTCATTTTAGATCGGACCATGGGCCTCATTACGAGGTCGGCGGTAAGGGGTTAATGACAACGATAAGGGTGCCATTGCCGTTAACCCCTTACCGCCGCATTACGAGGTCCCTTAGCGGGAGTCGCTAAGGGACCAGGGAGCTAATCCGTAATTAGCTCCATCCCCATTCCCATTGAGCCCTATGGGGGCTCGAATGGGAATGGGGAATGGTTCTCAGAATGGGGATTTACCGGGTCCTCCAAGGTTGGAATGATCCGGTAAGTCCCTATTCCGAGAACCCGGACCCGGAATGCGGTAAGGGGGTAGCCATGGTGCTAATAGCACCATGGCTACCTCCAACGTCGTAATGAGGCCCCATATGTTGAGTCAGGTCAGTGAGTCCAGCTGGCGTGCCCACTATTCTAATTTGTTTGCCGGCCATGGTGATCCACTGATCATAGATGCCAGGAGAAGTTTTTCTCCTGGCAGGAGAAGGAATGATATTATATGATATTTTCTTTGTATCGCGCTCATACACATGTGTTTCAGAGCGCGACAAGGCAAGGAAGGGGAACACTGGAGAACACAACAGCGATCTTACTAGGCCCAGTGACATTGAGAACACTCAAGTGCATGGGAAAGGGAAAGGGGAAAAGTGCATGGAAGGGGGAGAGTGGAGAGTGCAGGGCAGAGGGGAAACAGATAAATAATAATAAATAAAAATAAATAGATAGATAATTGAGGCCATAAACAGTGGTATTGCAGCCAGCAAGTGCTGTGTTTACGGCAGCAGACTGGGTAAGTCTGATAAGTGCTGAAAAAGAAGAAATGGGGGTTGGGGACTGTATGGGTACAGATGCAGACCCTAGTGCGAGGGGTTGCCAGGAGGCATTGCAGGAGGGTGGCAGGTTGAGCAGGTACCTGGGGTCAGAGGACAGGGGTGGCCTGGTGCACAGTGCCAAGAGAACAAATCAGCAAGGGAGAAGGGGAGCGAAGGCAGAAGCAAAGAGGAGAGTCTTGAGGTGCTTCCAGAACCGGAGATGGTTCTCCTCAAATTTTAGAGTGCCAGTGAGGCTATTCCAGAGGGAGGCCCCAGCCGAGGACAGAGATCTACTCCCTGCTTGTTTCTTAGAAAAACGACTGACCCTGAGGGAGTTAGAGGTAGAGGAGCGAAGAGCTTGCGAGGGGAGGTATTTGCGTAGGGATAGCTGAAGCTATTTTGGACCCGGGCCCCAGTAAGCCTTGTGGACAATGCAGAGGGTTTTGAATGTAATCCTTGCATCCACTGGGAGCCAATGGAGAGATTTCAGAGCTGGAGAGATACGATCCCAGGGCTTGAGGCCAAGGACAAGTCTTGCAGTCCTGTTCTGGATTAGTTGCAGAGGGTAGAGGCAGGTAGATTTAGAAAGAGGCTGTTACAATAGACCAACCTAGAGAGAACCAGAGCTTGGGAGACAGTGAGCTTCTGATGGAAGGAGAGGAAAGGCAGAGTACCTCTGAGGAGGTGCAGTAGGAAGTTTGACTTTTGAGAGACCTCAGAGATGTGGGCAGAGAAGGAAAGTGTGGAGTCAAAGTTGACCCTGAGGTTCTTAGCCTCGCAGGTGGGGGTAGGAGGAGGGCCAAGGGAGGCTGGCCAGAGAGTGAGCGGAAAGGATGGTGAATGTGTGCCGATGAGAAGGATCTCTTTCTTGCTGGCATTCAGACAAAGATCATTCCCGGCACACCAATAATGAATGGCAGTAAGGCAATAAGAGATGAGATATGGAGAGGAGGTGGCCGAGGGCAGCCTGAAAATGAGTTGAGTGCCATCAGCATAGCACTGGAAATTTGAGCAGAAAATGGCAATGCAGTGGGCGAGAGTTGCCAGGTATTGGTTAAAAAGCCAGGGCGAGAGGTTAGACCCCTGGGGAACACCACAAGTAGAGAGGAAATAGATGATAGGAAGGACCCAGGTTGGACCTGGGAGGGTCGATCAGAGAGGAAAGAGGTTAGCCAGGCCAGAGCCTGATCGGTGATACCCAGGTTATCACGGAGACGTTTGAGCAGGATGGTATGGTTGACTGTGTCGAAGGCAGAAGAGAGATCGAGTAGGATGAGGACAGGGGGAACGTTAGAGTCAAGGTTGGAGAGCAGATCTTCACGGATGTTCAGGAGAGCAGTTTCCGTGCCTCTGGCAGCTCTGAAGCCAGACTGATGATCATGGAGACAGCCAACAGAATCGGAATGAAGGTTAAGCTGAGAGATGGCCAGCTTTTCCAGGAGTTTGCCCAGAAAGGGAGTTATGTAAATTGGGTGATAGTTAGCAGGACAGGAAGGATCAACTGTGGGTTTCTTGAGAAGAGGATTCACAAGGGAGTGCTTCAGAGGGCAGGGGAAGGATCCTGAGGCAAAGGAGTGGTTGCAAAAATCGGCAAGGAATTACCCGGCCGGAGCAAGGGTGTCAATGTGGTCCTTGGTGGTTTTAGAGGAACAGGGATGAACCTGTTTTGACAAGACTTTCATAGATCGGACTTGTCTAGCGACATCATCAGGGGAGAAAAGAGGAAAGGACGAGAAGGAGGGTGGAGGGGTGGTGAAGGGGGGTTCAACTAGCACAGACTCAGAGGGAATAGGAGAGGGAGGGGGAGGGGAGGAGAGGGTGAACAGGATGTCCTGGATTTTTGAGATAAAGTGAGAGGCAAGGGCATTGCAGAAAGCCTGGCAGGCAACAGGAGGGGTAGAGACTGCATCAGGGTTGGCCAGCTCCTTGCAGATTTTAAAGAGTTTGACTGAGTTGTTAGATGCTGCAGAGACACAGGCTTGAATGTGGACCCTCTTCTTGGTGCGGGCAGAGAGACGGTATTACCTTTGGAGCAGGCGACAGGTCACTTTGTCAGAGGATGAGCTAGAATCCCTCCATTTCCTCTCAGCCACCCTACACTTACGTTTAAGTATAGCTAGGTCTGAGTCATACCAGGAATTGCACTTGGCTTTGGACTTCAAGCGGATCCTCATGACAAGGGCAAGAGCATCAAGAATATCAGAAATAGAAGAGTAGAGTAGGGACAGGGCTATCTCTGGGTGTGAGTCAGCCAGTGGAGGAGGGCGGGGGAGGGAAGGTGGCAGCGAAAGCCTCAACTGACACACCCTTCATAGGTCGGATGTCCGAGAAGGTAGGTGGCAGTGTTGGGGTGGGCTTGGCTAGGTGGCAAGAGAGTGAGAGATGAGAGGAGGGAAGGCAATGGTCCCTCCACGAGAGAGGAGTGGTCAGAGGGATGGAGAGAGGGAGGCCAGAGGAGATCAAGACATCAATTGTGTGTCCTGCAGAGTGCATCGGGCCAAAGGGGAGGATAGAGAGGGAAAGGGATTTGCAGAGGTCACGAAAGAGCAGAGATGAGGGACAGGGAGAATCGAGGTGGATGTTGAGGTCACCAAGGAGGAGGAGTTTAGTTGTTGAGGCCAGGAGGGAGGAGGAGAGGTCAGCCCACTCAGAGAGAAAATAGGTGATTTGACCAGGGGGCCAGTAGAGAGTGGCAACAGTAATACTGACTAGGAGAGATTGAGAGCTTGCAGACAAGGCATTCGAAAGAGCAGTAGATCTGAGTGGCAATGATAGTGGCAGGAATCCACTCAGGAAAGATCAGGGCTACACCCCCTCCAGGCCGAGTGGATCTGGGTGCAGAGAGGATCTTGTAGCCATCAGGGAGGGGAGTGTCAAAGCTAAGCTTGTGACAGAGCTGGCCGTGAACCATGTCTCCGTAAGACCAAGGACATCAAGGTCCAGTTCTTCTAAGAGGTGGCATATGTTAGACGAGTGTTTGACGGCAGAGAGTTGAGAGTGGCAAGATGAAGACGGTTGCCAGCCTTAAAGGCTTTCCGGGGAGGGGTACAAATCAGAGGTACGCCCTGCGGAGTAGTGGCGGTAGCCCGAAGAGGGGCAGAGAACGGAAGAGTGGGCAAGGTAGCCATGGAATGAGAGGAGGGGACAGCCGGAGATGAAAGGAAGTTGATGAGGTGAGGGACCCGCCTATCGAAGAGGAGGAGATTGGCCTGAGGACCTTGGACCATGACGGTGCCATTTAGGTAGACATTAAGGATGATTCTGGAAGAGTCGAAAGAAGCCATTAGGACATCCCAGCGAGTGCCACCATTTATGGGAGAGGAGGAGACAGCACAGAGCACATAGATCATATTGGGGGTCCATGGATCCGGCGAAGGAACAACATAGAGGATGTCGGTGAGGGTCTGTCTGGAACAGGCTCTGGTATAGGTATCAGCAATAGGGAGACCAGGGTTTGAAGCCAAGATATCCTTTTTAAATTTCTTCTTTCCAGACTTAGTGAGCAGCAGTTGGAATAGATGGGAGAAACAGAAAGCGCCATGAGTGTGGAGAGAGGGGACAGAGGGAGGAGAAAGTAAGTACAGTGGTACAGAACAGTCACTGGGCTAGCAGGTTACAATCAATGGACAAAGTTAAATGCAAAATACACCCAAGATTGACTTTCAATTTCATAACCGGCATGGCTACCTTCAAACTCGGGTCCGGGTCCCGAAAAAAGGGAATTACCGGGCCATTCCAACTTTTACGGGCCCGGTAATTCCCATTTTCGGGACGGGACATTCCCATTCCCATTTGAGCCCCCATAGGGCTCAATGGGAATGGTGAGGATGCTAACAACGGACCCGTTAATGACGGGTCCGTTATTAGCATCCTGGTCTGCTCGCGGGTGCCGGTATGCACGTCTGGCCAGACCAGCCGTGCATACCGCCACCCGCAAGCAAACTTGTAATGTGGCGGCCCGGTATGAACGGTGCGGGTACCTTACTGACACCGTTCATACCGCAGCCGCCAGGGTCATAATGAGGCCCATTGAGTCCCTACATAATTATGTCATTTTTAAAAAAAATGTTTTATTTGTTTGGTTGAATTAATCAACCTTTCAAACCAGACATGCTTATATTTAACAAAGAAGATACAATTATACACAACATTATATATAGTCCTTAAAAACAGCAAAAGACAAACATTATTACAGGTCATAAAAAGACAAAAAAACGAAAGCCAAAGAGATCCGTCTACACTAAATTAAAAGGGACTGTAGGGAAGACAATCACTCTGCCTACCATACAAATCAATCAGCTGATATCTAAAAATGCAAGCAGGCATGCCAAACATCTGTCTCCTATAACTTAAGCTAGTTCCAATTTGTCTCCAATGGAATAACGGTATTAACAAACTGAACAAGTGCAATTTGTGTTGCTGTTTTTGTACTTCTTAATAAAAAACTCCCAATTTCATCTTTGGTGCGCAGACAGAGTAATTGCGAGAATTTATGAAAGTGTCTTTGGCGGATGGCAATAAAAGCAGAGCAATCAGCCACCAAATGACAAAGAGTTTCAATTTGAGTCTCATCACTACAAAACTGACAGGTTGTTTGATCTTTAGGAATCCTTTTTCTTCTAGCCATAATCTGCCCGGTCAAACATAGATTCAAACGAATGCGAAGCATTTGAGATCTCACATTGGTCGATGGACATTTTACCAGATAGGTTTCCATGGTGCTATAGGTTTTATGAGCAAACGCCAGTCAAGTGGCACAGCGAGTAGAGCGCTCGCTTTGACATCCGTGCAGAGCCTGCGAACGCAGGTTCGAATCCCGGCCGCGCCAAACTCAGCGTTTCATCCTTCCGAGGTCGATAAATGAGCACCACACACCGTGGGTAATAATAAGCAGCGCTCAGATACCTGAGGGTTCGTAGCGCTATATAAATGCCAAATTATTATTATTATTATAGTAACATTACAATCGGCATAATTTTGACATTGGTTATATGTACTTATCCAATCGAAGCAGTACAAAAGTAGTTTTGCCTTGGAGGGGTTCATCAAAAGCAATTCAATTGATATATCTGCATCATGCAACGCATCTAATACACAGTTAGTCCATGCTTTCGGAAATCGGAGTGACAATGTTAATACATATTTAGCAAGGATGCCCAAAATGTTCTGTGTGGTGGCTCATATTAAACATTTCCTGTAAAGAATACTCTTTTTCCAAAGTAATTGGCTATGGATGGAAATGAAACCTAATTCATAACGCAATAATGGTAAGGGTATGCATTTTGGGAGTCCCAATACTGATTTCCAGAATTTAGCTTCATAACGATCCCAATAGGATCTGGGTTTTGGTGGTACACCTGTGTCTGAACCATATATGATTACCGGCATGACCTTCTGTTGAAAGAAGGTCATGATATGAGATTTTGTCAATTTACCATATTTATGAAGCAGTATTTTGGCTTGTGAAGTCAACATTCGGATTTTTCCATCAAGAGTCACTGTGTAAATAATATCACTCGATGTACCAGTGAATGAGATTCCCAAATACTTATATTGTGTTACCACTGATAATTGTGTATTTTGCAAGGTCCATTTATAATTCACTGTTTTATTGGACTTTCTCTAATGGCATATTACTATTTGAGTTTTATCAAGATTTATGGTTAGATTGTTTTCACAGACATACTTGTTCAGTTTGTTCAGGAGATTTTGCAAACCGATAGGGGTTCGGGACAGTAGAACTAGATCGTCGGCATAATAAAGCCAGGGGATTTTTTGATTTCCCAGTTTGGGTGCATCTGATATTATATCTTCAAACTTGATACCTATATCCAACAAAAATAAATTAAACAAAATAGAGGCTAGTATGCACCCCTGTTTTAATCCTCGATTAGTTGGAATAATGGCACATAGTAAGCCGTCCAATGTAAGTCTAACTTGTATTGTAGTGTTAGAATGTAGTTGTTTAATGAGGGTGAATAATGAGGGGGGGCACCCATATCGTTGAAATTTAACAAAGAGCAATTGCCGATCAACAGAATCAAAGGCTATACGAAAATCGACAAACGCTAAATATAGCATTTGGTTTTGATATAAATATTTGCCTTTTAGCAAATTTAGGGTGAGCATATTTGGCGATGTGCCCAACCCACTTACAAAACCAGATTGAAAAGAGTCTCTTTTTTGTTCTCGCATTGACCACTCATTAAGTTCTTGAAGTATAATATGGCTATATATCTTTCCCGGTGCATCTAGCAATGCGATGGGTCTGTAGCTTTCTGGTTGACGGCAATCTCCCTTTTTATAAATTGGTATAATTATGGAGTGTTTCCACGATAGAGGGATGCATTGTGAGTAATTAATATGTTGCAAAATATGAACCAATATATCTGTCCAAATTTCAGGGTTCTGTTTGAAGATTTTGTTTGACAACCCTCCTGGCCCTGGTGCTTTGGATTGGTTTATTACTTTAATAAAATGCTGTATATCAGCTTTGGCTATATCTAGATAAAAATGTGCCTCATATTCAGTTTCTTGATAATCTAAAAAGGTCAATGGTTTAGCGTATATTTTTTTTTAGTGGTCTACCATACCAGTTCTGAAACATTATGTACCTGGGTGAACATTTGTGGAGTTACTGTTGCTTCGTTTAGAGTTTGCCAAATTCAGCACTGTTTTTATTTTGCATAAGCACCAACATTTGTTCACCATCTCTCTGACAAAGAGTTATACAGTGTGCACGAATCCAGTTTTTATATCTCGTCTTAAGTCTAATCAGATCAGCAGATCACAGGTTTATGGGAAGTGTTAGGACTTTACGCTTTTGTGCACGGTACTCTGATTTCTTAATTTTGACTTGTATGTCAAAGGCAAGGGATCTACGTTAAAACTTCCTTTGTTTTTGTGTATTTATGATGTATTTTTGCATAAGGTCATACTAGGAAATGTTGCATCGTTGGCCACTATGTGAAGAATTAACAAGGACCGAGGACAATGTGTTAGCATAATGTGTTAAAGTCTCCTCTGTCCACCTAATTCGATTCAATTGTGCTTTAACAGTTACATCTCCCGAAAGTAATTTTTTGTTGTTGTGACGGATGCTTACTTAATGTAGACCATTGAATAATTAACATTCGATGGTCACTTTCTGCTACCGATAATATGCGAAAATAAGTTACTCCACAAAATAGCTTATAGTCTACATAGATATAATCAATGGTAACTTCAGATCGGCCTCGTTTCCAAGTAATATGGTGAGGGGTATCTTCCGTACTAGTGCCGTTAAGCATACATAAGGCACGAGATGTTTCCATTGTATTAGCTTACTTTTTCCCCTTGCATTCCCATCCTCAAAACAATGCAAATTTAGGTCGCCTGCAAGAACAGTGTGGGCAATTCCCTGAACCATAGCTACATGATCTAACATGTTGGTTACATCATACAAAAACCTTGAGTCATCAATTCCAGAAGGATTCCAATATAAATTAATCAGAGCAAACAGGACTGAATTGACAGAGACAATGGTAAATTGTGCATAAGTACTAGGCGCATATGAGAAGACAATGCTAAGGCCAGAAATAGTCTTAATACAAGTGAGTATCCCAGACATTGTGCGACCCTTCACTCCTTGTAAAGCTGGGGTGAGATGTATCACATGATCATGCCAAATTGGAGCAGTGGTCAACCAAGTTTCTTGGAGCATAATTAGATCAAGTTCCTTTAACTGAGAATCTTTATTGTTAAACTAATGACGATGACCACACGTGTTCCAAGATACCAATCTGATCAGTCTTTCCACGTCCTGTTGCCCTAGTTAACTTCTGTTCCCACAATTGCAACCACATTTATATACAGTTCGATCATTGGGGTTTACCAATGGATTATTAGTTTGCATTTGTGGAGTTGATCCTGTTTGGGACGCAGCTCCCTGTGGAGCATCATTTAGTTGAGAGGGGCCCACTAAAAGTAGAAATCCCATATCAAAGAGTTGTTCTTTGGCACTCCAAATTGTGTTTTGCACCAATCGTGATCACAACCATATGCGCACTGTACTCACAGTGGGTTCATTGATGAACTCAACTTGTTCAATGTCTAAGGTTCCTATGTCTTCTAGTTTATGATGTCTGAAAACAACTCCAGAACACTGTGCCTATTTAAAGCATATTGAGGAAATGGGGCAGGCCGACAGCCAAACATTAATGCACCAACATGTGTATCACGTATAGTGACATTTTTTGTAACTTTGAGACCTGTTTGGGTATTTGTGTATCTGATAGTTTCCGCATTGATTTTTTGTTTTGTTTTTTTGGGAAGGAGAGATTGTAACATTCTCGCTATCTCTGCTCCATGACCTTCATACTGGTCTTCCCTTCTGTTCTCAGAGCCAGTAAGATCTACTTGTTCACTCAAGATTTTAGAGTTTTTCAAGACAACTTCAGGTGTATTTGCTGCCCTGACAACTCCACTATTTTTGCTCTGGACGTTGGAATCTAATGGGCATTTCGCGACATCAGGTGACATCATAATAGGGGCACGCTGGCCAATGGACATAGATAGTGGGGCTCCTATATTGGGTAAATTAGTAAACCTGACCATATAGGCATCGACTTCCTTCCTAATTTCCTGCCTCCTAAAGGCCTTAACGGCTTGGTCATCAGTTAGGCCACTGATTTCAGGAACTGGAGCAGAGGAGACTGGTGATATTTGGGATGTTGAGCTAGGAGGTATACTTTGTTGATTTTGAATCGCATCTACAAGCTCATCCAACGGAGGATAAGATGTACTAAAAGTCTCACTTGGAGTTGACAATCCAAGTTTGAGTTTACGAGCGTGATTCAATTGCATGTATTTTTTAGAAATAGCCGCAGAAGCCAATTCTGTGTTTTTAGTCATTTTGATGTTCTTCGTTTTTTTTATAATTGGCAGTGTTTACTTTTTGATCCCCCTTCTTTGGTTTTGAAAAAATAGTGTAAACCTTTTTGCCAATTTCACCTTGTGAGTTTGTTAAAGAAGTAGCAGCCTAGTTCAATTGGGCATTAGCTTCAGTGATTATAACTGTAATATGTGGTAAAGAAGACAATTTTTCTGTATTTGGTAACTTGGCATGTGTATGCTCAATAGAGCGACACAGATTCACAGGGTAGGAGGCTCTGTCTACAAGAGTTAAAGAGTGGGAGGAAGCTGGTTTTGTTCCAATAGAACGCAAATGTTTTTAAAGAAACGCCTCGTGCGTGGATTGCCAAGCAAGCATGGAGACTATTTGAGAGATCTGAACATTCATCTTATCATTCAAGGTTTCAAAAAGTTTCACAATAGTGAGCATGGTCGTGTTCATGGCTTCCAATGCTAGTCCCATAACTTTTCCCATCCCATCAGGAATGTGATGGGGATTTTTACTGTTGTTTGCTGAGGAGTGGGGGCAAAAAAAGAAGAAGCCACATGTGATCTATCAGGACTGGCTTCAAAGTTGACGTTTGGGGAAAAGGACAACTTTTCAGAAATACTTTGAGCAGAGTAATCAGTCTGCATCGAATCCAGGTCGATAACAGCTATGTCGGCCGGGAGATTCACACCATTGCCACCACCTCTTACCGGGCAAGCCGCTACCGCCTCGCTTCTCAGTACTGCACTCTCTGATAGGGATAGATTGCAAATGGTTGGATGTGCTGTTGAATTAACTGGATTGCACTCGCCCAGCACATGCGCTTTGGCTGATTTAACAGCTGATAGAAGTCCTGAATACGGATCAGGGTAAAAGAAGCGTATATCGGCAGCAGTAACGGCCTTCGGTTGATGTGGGGCTGAAGTTGATGACGGAACGCATGGTTTAGGTGTGGAACATAGTTTGCGATCAGGATAGCTTTTAGAGAGATCCATTTTTTTTTTTTTAAGGTAGAGTCTCGGCCTCTCTCATTGCAAGGGAGGGGCATGCCTGTGTGAAATGTGTACAGAAATCGTTTCATTTTCAGTGAGAGAACGTAGATAACACTCGGCGTCAAGACCTTCAGTAAGATCACAACACCAACCCATAAGCTAGAATACGTGGTACCAAGCAACAGGAAGGGACCGGACAGACACCGCACGGCGTTGCGACAAAGCAGTGCTTCACCGGTGCTTCCGTTTGGTGCGTGCGCGCTGGTGCGCGCAGAGTCTCCCTTATATGATGTCACAAAATAAAGGGGCAGAGCTTCAGTATAGAAGTTCTAAAAGGGCAAAGAAACAAAGGACAAATATAAGTAATAGTGTCCACAATGTCCATGAAGCTGTTAAGCTGGTAAAAGATCAAATACCAAAGTAATTCAAGTCCAGTAACGAACAAGATAACAGCCAGGCAAGGGTCCAGTGCAAAGCGGTGCTTCACCGGTGCGCGTGCGCTGGTGCGCGCTGGCTCTCCCTTATATGATGTCACAAAAGAAAGGGGTGGAGCTTCAGTATATACGTTCACATTATGTATACTGTAAGCAAGAGATGCTAATGGAGCTCCCAATTAGCCATGTGTATGGACAACGATTCATCGATTTGACTACCAAACGAGAATCCTCATGTGTGGCAATAGCGTCCGTGTTAGATAATGATGTCACTACTTTTTCAGCCCTTAATCATCTGCGCACTTAGGGCCTGATTCACAGAATGTTTTCTTATGGGATTGCGCTATTACAAAAAACTTCTGTGAATCAGGCTCTACATATTTACAAGCTTATTGTTTCCACCGAGTGACACCCCTAGATTTAGAGTGGTGACAATGGGTCCTGATGGGAGAGAGAGTGAGTTTATTTCTAGCGGTACTCAAATTCCTTCAGATCTTACTGGTGCAATCTGAAGCTATTACATGATTCAGATGTGGAAGGACAAATTGGTTTCAAGCTCATGGAAAACTTGGTGGAGCAATTTGGGATCACTGAATGACCTAGATATATGATTCATTGCTTCAAGCAGTGGTTCATCAAGATTCATTCTAATGGATGATACTTTCAAAATGTAACTAACTGCAAAAGATAAGGCTCCCGAAATATTTCTTGTGTTGCAGGAGGTTTACTTATTATGCTGTCTTGAAGATTGTTGTGGATTTTACCTTGTTTTGTATGTAAATGGTTAATTTATTTAATTGTTTTTTTAATTGTAACCAATAAACATATTTAAAATATATATATATATATTGGGAAGGGATGACGGAAAGGAGGGGCTTGCTGTTTTCTTCCCTTCAGACAGCAAGCCTACCAGTTTTCCGAAGACCTCAGAGGGTGAATGGGGCATGTACTCAAGAAATGGCCCAATGCACCGCAATATAAGCACAAACGATTTGTTTGTCTCCGGCGTTTCTCCTCTTTGGTTAGGGGACCACGAATCGCTCCCAACTGCATAGGTTCCCCTTGCCCTTCCATAGTCGTGACTGGACCTGGTGGACCAGACCTGACGGGTACAAGAGATTGCATTGTTTGCTTTTTTTCTCCTTTCCTTTCTGTTAGGTAATGGTCGAGTCGAATTACCAGATTGATGAGAGTGTGGAGATCATGGGGTTCCCTGTAGTGGACTAGCTCGTCTTTGAATTCCTCCCTTTATCTACGCCGAAAAAGAGTCAATATGGTGATCTTGGGTCATTGAGCATCAGCAGCTAATTGGCGGAATCGTCTAATGTATTGAATGATGTCTTGAGACCCTTGTTTTATGTTCCCCAGTCGGTTTTGCATTATATGTTGATGTCTCCTGTGTTGAACACTATGTTGATTGCAGTGTGGCAGTGGTGAGCGCTATGTGTCGATGAGATACCCGGGTGGTTGGGTATTAATTGGCTTGTGTTGATGGATTACGGTAAGCATTGTATGATATGATATGATATGTATGTTTCAGGCAGTTGTGTTGGGCTGCATCTGCCAATGGCCACAGAGTTGAACACCCTTCTGATTGCTGATGTGTTGTATGCCATGTTGAATACTGAGTGTGCCAGTGGTTGGCGTGGTGAGCACCATGTTTCCTGCTGCGCAGAATGGCTGTTGATTGGCTTGGGTGTATGGATTGTAGTAAGCATTGTATGTTGGCAGGAGTGTTGGGCAGCATGTGCTAACGGTCTCAGAATTGTACACCCTTTTGAAGACTGATGTGTTGTATGCTTTGTTGAGGACAGTGTGGCAGTGGTTGGTTTGGTGACTTGCATGTGTTGATGAGCTACATGGGTGGGTTGGCTGTAGATAGATTGTGGCAAGGGTGTTATGTTGATGGCAGGTGTGTTTGGCGGCATTTGCCCGTAGAGTTGAACACTGTGTGGACGGCTGGTGCATTGACAAGACACCATGTGTCAATGACGGGCATGCTTAGCGACTTGTGTTTATGAGGTGCATGGGTGGATGGCTGTTGAATGGCTGTGGCGATAGATTGTGTGACGCTTTGTATGTTGATGGCAGGTGTGTTGGGCAGCATCTACTGATGGTCGCAGAGTTGAACACTGTGTGACCAAGGCAGTGAACGCTCTGTGTCAACCTCTGTGCTGAGAAGCATGTTCTAGTGAGCTGTGGGTGGTTGCCTGTTGATGGATTGTGGTAAGTGTTTCATGTTGATGGCAGGTGTTTTAGGCAGCATTCGGGGTCGGACTGGGGCATAAAAGTGGCCCGGGCTTCAATAAAAAAGTGGCCCACAGTTGCAAATAGCAATGCATTCCTTTTGTGGTGTACTGTTTGAGCAATACGCAAGGACTGGGTCGGACTGGGGCATAAAACTGTCTGGGGCACCAATGAAAAAGTGGCCCACAGTTGTAAATAGCAATGCATTCCTTTTGTGACAGACTGGATAGTCCTCAAGGGAGTTTTTTAGTCAAATGTATTAGAAATTCTGCATTTTAAAGGATATGTGTTCCGTAACACTGCTCAAACTGCTACTCTGATAGTGAAGTTACTAAGTGACCCAATCAAGTCGGGCTCATTTTGACCGAAAAAACAGGTCCACACTAGCATGTTAGTTGGGCATGCAATTCGGCCATTGGCCGCCAGGCCCAACCTGGCAGCATTTCCCGTTCGCTGCAGAACTCAACACTGTGTCCATGTCTGGTGCATTGAACGCCGTGTGTCAATGGGTGTATGTTCAGCTACATGTGCCAATGAGCTGCATGCGCGGGTGGGTGGTTAGTGATGGATTGTGGTGGTAAGCATTGCTTGTTGATGGCAGGAGAGATGGACACAGTGTGCCGATGGCCGCAGAGCTGAACACCCAGTTTGACGGCTGGTGTGCTTGCGTAACGCCATGTTGATGACAGTGTGCCAATGGCTGGCGTGGTGAGAGGCCTGTGCGGATGGCGTGTTGCGCGGCGTGTGTCGATGCCCATACATGTCCCTTCCTGCTGCCGCCGCCCGCACAAGTTGAGGGGAGCGGAGGCATGTGGCTCTGGGAAGAAATGTAGTTGCTAGGTAACCCCTTTCGAAGGATGCCTTTTTTCCCTTCTTTTTTTTCTCTTCTTTTCACCAAAGGGGAGGGGTGTGGGTAGAATAAGATTAAGTTAATTTCACGCAATATTGCTCAGGCTGCGAAGGGAGCCGAGCGAGGAAAGGCTAGCGGCCCCGACTGAAGGGTAGGAAGCAGCGGCTGTGTCTACATGTGCTCCTGGCTGTCCTCCTGTCCCCGCTGCCGTGCACCCCCGGTCTGTGCCCCCTGTCTCTGCCACCACCCCGTCTGTCGCCCTCATGGTGTCCGAAACTCTCACCCTAACGCCCATCACCTGTGTTCTGTCTGTACCCCTCGCCCTGCATTTCCGCAGCCACTCTCCTACCATTGTGCCCACCCTCCCTGTGTCCTCATTCTGTGCCCCGCACCCTCTATCAGCACAGCCGCCTCTACCCCAACTCTCCTACCGTCCATAATAGCCACCCACCATGTACCCTCAGTCTCTGCCCCATCTGTGTCTGCCTCAGACCTACCTCAACACCCGCGCCCGGCCTGCACTGCAACTCTCTCTCCACTGTCCCACGCCACCCCATCACTTCCATTATAAGTGTACTATCACCTCTCTATACACCAGCCCAGCACCCACCTTTCGGCAGGTCCTGAGCTTCTCACCACTTCACCCTATGTGCACTGTCGCCCCTCTTCCAATTCCCCGCTTCACCACCTCTTAGTACACCAACCCTCGCCTACTCCCCCCTCCCCCGGCCATGACCCCACCCAGCCTGAACTTACAATTCACTCCAAAGAGACATTGCCCTCCCTGTACTCCCAACTCCCCCACGCCCCTGCTACAGCGCCCTGCCATCACCCCGCCCCACCCTGCCCGTGCTCCCATTGATCTGACGCTCTCCCACAGCCACCCCTCACCTTCACCCAGTGAACACTGCCTACTCTCCCAGATCAACCGCATCACATCTCTACTCTTCACTCCCCCCCCACTCTGCCACACTCTGTTCTGACATTCGCGCGCCACTCCAGGTTCCCAGCACCCCATCAGCTGAGACCTACCTGTGCCCCCGCCTCTCTTCGAATATACCACCTGCCACACACCGTGCCCCAACTCTCTCTCTCACCAACCCATCCAGATTTCCCCCCTTTTCCATACCATCCCCTCCCTCGGTCCCCCCTGCTAGTATTCCAAACTCTCACTTTACCATCATCCCATCCCCTCCCCTCCCCCGCCTCCCCCATTACATCTCCAATCCATTCTTGGCCCCACTATTACCTTGCTCCCCAGAGTTACCTCCTCCAGACAATGCCTGCCCCCTCCCGCCTCTTCTCACCCCGTTACTCTCCGTTCCTTATCTGCCCGTTTCTATCCGCGCCTCTTCCCCATCACCCTGCGTCCGCCACATCCCTGATTAATTCCTTCTCTCTCTTCCAACAGTTTGCCCCCTCTTGCCTGGCCCACCATCGTCTCCCCCACCTGCTTCTTCCTCGGACCTTGTTTTTAAAGCCCTCCACGTTTTCTGACCCCACCTGTTTCTAATCCACACATGTTTCTAACCCACCCTCCCCAACTGTTTCTGACCCCTCCCGCCCCACCACGTTTCTGATCCCTACCTGTTTCTGACACCCCTCATTCCTTGCCATGCTTCCTGGCCTCTGTTCATTTCTGTCTGTACAGTGGTCCATTTTATTTCTAAAGCTATATTAATGCAGTTGCCCCTCCTTTCATGCTGCCCTTCCCTCGCCCCCTCACTCATATGCGCCTCTTCTCCCTTTTCCCTCATTTCCTTCTCTTGACTCCTGTCCCCCAACTCGCTCTCCTGCCTATTCCTCCTACGCATACTCCCCCCACATTCGGCCCCTCCTTCTTTTTCTACTCTCCATCATTTCGTCTCCAAGGTCCTTCATTTCACACCCTTACTCCTTCACTCGTATGCCTGCCTTACTCCCCTTCCCAATACATCCTTCCCTCGCCTCATCCTCGTCGAGTTCGGCTTCTCTCCCCTTTCCAGTCCTCTCCGCCAAACCTACACACTTTACTTACTCTGCCCAATCTACTTGCTCTCCCCCATCTTCCTAAACTCTCATTCCCAACACTCCCTCAAACTTTACAGTTCACCCGCTCTCATTTCCAATGCCCAAGTTGCCTCACACATCACCCATAACTAGTCCCCTCTTTTGCCCTTTCTCTCTTGGCAATTCTTTCATCTCCCTTCTCTCTTTCCCTTATCCACTCCCATCATCGGTTTCTCTACTCTCCACCATTCCTTATTCATGCATTCACGCCTTTCGCCGTTCTGCCATTTTTGTGCCCTTATCTTCCCTTCCTCCTCTCTTTTACCCTCTTGTACTACTTTCTCACCCTTTTCATACTCTTTCCTCATTGCACTACCCATCTCTTCCCCACCTTCCTTACTCGTTTCCCCCTCTGCAACTCTTTCCTCCCCTAGTATAGTCTTCTCCCCCCTACATTCACCTCACTTACTTTGCTCCTCTTCTTTGCTTCTGACTGTCCATCCTCCCATCGCAACAACTCCTGTCTTACCTTCATGTTCCTCCCGTCTACCTTTTCCACACTTCCATCCCCTCCATATCCTGCTCTTTTCATCTCTCCCAATTCCTCTCCTACTTTCCTCATAAATATTCCTCCCTTTTACACATTCTGTCGCCCCCATACTCTTTAAATAATCCCTTAATGACTCTCCCATCCTGGTTTTTACTCCCTTGTTTCTT
Organism: Ambystoma mexicanum; assembly: GCF_040938575.1. NCBI lineage: Eukaryota > Metazoa > Chordata > Amphibia > Caudata > Ambystomatidae > Ambystoma > Ambystoma mexicanum. Next base: position 798,494,369 of record NC_090938.1, on the reverse strand, counting down.
CTACATCATTCCTCGGTCTCCCACCTTTTCACCCTTCCCTGCCCAACACTTTCCTCCTACTCTTTTCTCCAACTCTTTCCTCCTTCCGGTCCAGTTCTCATTACTCTCTCTACTACTATTACCCATTTCCATCTGCTAGTCATGGCCTACACCCCTCTCCTTCTTCTACTACAATCCCGCTCTTTCCTCCCATTTCCACTCTTTTCCCCTATATCATGTTCTTATAGTTCCTCTTCTCACCTGCTCTTTCCCGTTACCCACTCCTACTCTCTCCTCCCTCCCCTCCTTTAGACTTTTCCTCTTTTTCCTCTCCTACTACTTCGTTCTAAACTTCTTTCCCTTTCCTATTTCTTCCTCATCTCGCCTGCTTTTCTCTCCTTTTCTCACCCACAGTGTCCTACCGCATCTCCAGTATTCTTTTCTCCCTTTATCTCCACCTTACTTCACCTTCACTGATCTTCTTTTTCCTCTCTTCCCTCTCCTTCCTCAATTTTCCCACACTTAACGCAGTTCTTCATCTCTTACCCCCACCACCTCCCCTCTTTCACGTACAGTAAAACTCTTTGATCTGCTTCCACTATACTCTCCACTGCTCAAATTCTCATGTTCTACTTGCCTCTCTTACCTTCTTTTCTCAAACTTCCCCTTCATCATTTCACCTTCCTCTCATCCCACCCTTTCCTTGTCTCTTCTCATCTCACATTCCTTATTTTCTATCTCTTTCTCTCCTCTTTACCTTTCCTCCAGAGCACTTTGCTACCTCTTCATCCCGTGGTCTCTGCTCCCTGTTAACTTTCATCTCACCCGATCTATTCCCCCTCCACTTTAGTCTCTCCACTTTGCCTACCTTATTAGCCCTGCCATTCTCCCCTATTTTCAATTCCTTAACATCTCTCCTCTTCCCTATATTCTCCTTTGCCCATCCCACCTCCTCTTTCCCCCCGCTCTGATGGGTTTGGAGCCAGGAGTTCCCAAGTACAAGTCCCAGCTCTCCACTGAAACTCCGTGTGATTTTAGGACACATTATTCTATTTCTCTGCGACACAGTTCAATAAATTTGACTTGGTCAATGATTCGAATATGACTTGCATTTACAACTTGATTGATTGGTTGATTTGTGGTTGAAAGTCGGGGTCTCAGCTGCTGGGAGCTCTGAGGGGAGCTACGTCTGGACATCCCAAGCCATCTGATCATGGAATGCAGACTAAACACATTTACTATGTACAGTTATGTAGAAACATCTTGATGAGCCTGACCCCGGGCCGGTGCAAATGTGAAAAGAGATTTACAAGTACAAAGAATCACAGATATAGCAAGAGTGTCCATAGGGGTAACACTTTGCTGAACTGTTCTTTGAACACAGACGGGGCATAAGGACTTCATTTGTGCTAATATACCAGCAGCCTCTTTATCCTCATTGAGTGGATACGTTGGCATTATCTCCATTGAATGAACACACCAGCCATCTCTTTATACCCATTGATTGGATACACATTAAGTGTACACATCAGCCTTCTCTTTATTCAGCGTGGATACATTTACATTATCTCCTTTAAGTGGACACACCAACCTTCTCTTTATCCCAGATGAGTGGATACACTGACATTATCTACTTTGACATTATCTACATTGAGTGGACACACTAACCATCTCTTTATCCCCATTGATTACATCGACAGTATGCCAATTGAGTGGACGCAGCAGCCATCTGTTATCCCTATTGAGTAGATACATTGACAGTATCTCCATTGAGTGGATACAGCAGCCGTCTCTTTAGCCACATTGAGTGGATACATTGACATTATCTGCATTGAGTGGGCACACCAACTGTCTCTTTATCCCCATTGGATACATTGACAGTATCTCCATTGAGTGGATACAGCATCCATTTATTTAGCCCCATTGAGTCACGAACCATCTATTTATCCCCATTCAGTTGGTACATTGGTTATATTTCCATTGAGTGGACACACCAGCTGTCTCTTTATCCCCATTGAATACATTGACAGTATCTCAATTCCGTGGACACAGCAGCCATCTCTATCCACATTGAGTATACACTGACAGTATCTCCATTGAGTGGACACATCAGCCTCCTCTTTCTCCTCATTGAGTGGATACATTGACATTAACTTCATTGAGTGGGCACACCAACTGTCTCTTTATCCGCATTGTATACATTGATAGTATCTCCATTGAGTGGATACAGATTCTGCCTCTCTATCCAAATTGAGTGCATACACTGACAGTATATCCATTGTGTGGAGACAGCAGCTGTCTCTTTATCCATATTGAGTGGATACATTAACATTACAGGGCTTGAAATTCAGATTAGATAAACAGGAGCTAAAAGCAGCTCTTGTTTATCGAGCATTAAACAGTGCACATGAGCTAATTCTGGGAAACAAGGAGTTAGTACACATCGTTCTGCAAATCTAATTTCCACATAAGATGGAAACCTATAATTTCCCCAATTTTTTATGACCTCTTATGCTTGAAATGTCATATAGATGTGTCCAAATGTTTATTTATAGATTGTCTCAAATGAGTTCAATTTACATGGGTATGTTTGGCACATAGTTGGCCTTGGGAGCCAAAAGTAGCTCTTGGTAGCTGTTGGTGTCAAGATAACCAGTCTCCCCTAGATTACAAGCAGGAGCTAAAAGGCTCCCAACTCCCCTCAATTTTGAACCCTACATTATCTCCATTGAGTGGACATAGCAGCCGTCTCTTTATCCCCATTGAGTGGATACATTGACAATATCGCTGTTGAGTGGATACAACAGCTGTCTCTTTATTGACATTGAGTGCGTACATTGACAGTGTGTACACAACAGCTGTATATTTATCCTCACTGGACAGTATCTCCATTGAGTGGATACACCAGCAACCTCTTTATCCCCTTCATGTGGCTACACTGGCAGCCTCTCTATCTCCATTGAGAGGATACATTGACAATATCGCCATTGAATGGATGAACGGACACTCTTTTTATCTCCTTAGGGGGGCTACATTAAGAGCGTCTTTATCTCTATTGAGTGAAAACATTGATAGTCTCTTTATCTCCATTAAGTGGATGCGTTGACAATCTTTTTTCTCCATTAAGTGGATCCATTGGCAGTCTCTTTATCTTCATTTAGTAGATGCACTGGCAACTTCTATCTTCATTGAGTGAATACATTCACTGTCTCTTTTCCCCATTGATTGGATGCATTGACAGTCTTTTCATATACACTGAGTGGATATATTGATGTTCTTCTTATCCACAGTAAATGAAGACAAAAGTCGAAATCTCTTTTTTTTGTCTGGTGACAATGGGGATCTCTTTATTGTTACTGATTGGAAATCATGATAATCATATTTTATATCCATTTAAAGCACATATGAATAATCACTTTATGGCTATCAGATCGATAAGATGAAAATCTCAAAATCTTCAGTACGTTAATGAAGTGACAATTTCTTTATCTTTATTCAATGGATACATTAATAACCTCTTATTCTTCATGAAATTGATGCAATTTAAATCTTTTTATTTCCATCCAATTGTTACGTTGTTGCTTTATTGAACCATTGAACTAATACATGAACTATTTATCTTATCTGAAGGGATGTGTTATCGCCTTTGAACAAGCACGCTGACAGAACTTTTGTCCATTAAATTTACAAGTAGATTGAAAATACCTTAAGCGCCATTCAATAAATACATCACTTTTCTCTTTACCTTTACTGAACCACAATGGTGATAATATTACTGTCTCCATTGAATGGATATATTGACAACCATTTTATAGCCATTAAATGACTACATTGGCAGCCACATTATTGTTACTTTGATGATATTCTAAATGTCATTGAATAGGTTCATTGTTGATCTTTGTATTGGAATTGAATGGATACATAAACAACCACTTCATACTCATACTTACAGAATGGATACAACAGCAATCTGTTTATTTCCATTAGATGGAAACAGTGAAGATATTCTAGTATCGACTAAAAAGCTACATTAATGGTCCTTGCCTATCAGTTTAATGGCTACATTTGCAATCACTTTATCTCCAGTAATTTGATCTATTTTCCGTCTCCAGTGTCTCCATTAAATGGGTGCATTTATTATGTCTTTATCACTCTTTCATGGACATGTTTATGATCTGTGATATCACCATGGAATGAATGCATTAATAATATTTTATATCCGTTGTCACCTTTTTCATCTCAATGAATCTAAAATTAATGAGTTCTGTGGGCCGGACACATTAAACTTCTCTTTATCTCCATTAATTTAATGCCTTGAAAATGTCTTTATTTCAAGCAAATTGACTTATTAACAATGACTTTCTCTACACGGCGGAATTGGTTTGTTGATTGTGTTTCGATTGGATGGTGTTTTTGGTGATGTCTTTATTCCCATGGGGTGGTATATTGGCTTTTCCGTCTCTTTTGATACATTGACAGTTTCTGTATCTCAAATGAATAGATACGTTAGCAAGCTCAAGTATCTTCACTGAATAGATACATTGATTTTCTTATAGCTCCATACAATGAATAGATTGATGAGCTCTTTATCACAATGGGATTTATATATTGTGTGAGGATGCAGAAGTGAGCGATCAACACAAGAGTTGTATGGTGATTGTTAAAAACGTTTATTGTATCCAAAAGAAAAGGGAAACCTCTTCCTATCCCTAATGCTAAGAGGGGGTTCCCTGCCTCAAATAATATACTAAGAAACCTGTTAGAATGTCCAAAATAATAAGTGTCCACCATTGTGTTAACTCCCACTTCTTTCCCTAACACTTAAAAATAACTAAAGGTCAAAGTCTCTGCTGGGTCCAGAGGAATGATCTTCTTCTGGACAAAGGGTTTTAAAGTTTCTTTGAAACGGGGCTGGTGGAGTATTTCCCCTCCCCCTGGTTTCTCTGTGGTTTCTATCCAATGTTCCACAATATCGGAGGGGATGACTCCCTCCCCCTGGCTTCTTCCCAAGTGTTCCACAATACCAGAGGGGATAACTCCCTTGCCCTGGTTTCTTCTGTTTCCTTAGTTGTGGGTCCCAACCCTGGTTGGTTGACCTGCTACTCTTCCTTGCCAGGTACCGTGGTGAAGAAGAGGTATGATGCTTCTCTTACTCCCCAGCTCTCTGTATGCATTCCACCTGGTTTCCTTCCCTACCAGGCACTGTACCTATGACAAGCCACAAGAATATAGTGGGTTGCTTTTATGGGTGCATGTCCCAGACTCACAATTTAAATCCTTAATGCACAGACCAACTGGTGTACTCTCCTTCCAGGTACTGTGACTATGATGAGCAACAATGATGCTGTTATGGTTGCAGGTCCTAGACTCACACTTTCTATCTTCTTTTCATAGTCCACCAGATATACTCTCCTGCCAAGTACTGTGACTATGAGGAGCATAGAGGCTGCTCCTCCATTCTGAAAAAGTTCTTTGGTTTCTATTAGGGTCCCAGACCCGTACTCCTGGACTACTTTCTTCCTTCCCGCCTCTCCGACACTGGTTTGGGACCCGGCACCTCCCTTTTCACCTGCATAACTTTTCATGCAGTTTTTGGAACACCTGCGATCTGCCGTGGGGCTTCCCTGCCACTCGGCATATTCCACTGCTCTGCTGCGGCACCACTGTGTGAAGCCTTCTCCAGCTGGTGTGGCTCCTGCTTCCCACGCTTGTTGGTTTTCAGGGATGTCTGGAGCTTCTTCTTCTCGGGCCTCCTGAGGGGCTGTCCACACCGAAGCTGCTTCACACCGGCCTGCTCCCGTATCAGCGTCCTCGTCTGCCTTATTCCTGCTTCTCCCATGTTTTCCTTCACGGTTCCTCCAGGGAGGGCTCGACAGACTCATAATACATATGCAATGTCCACAATGACTAGACTGCTCTTATTTGTGCCGCGGGGTGTTCTTCAGCACTCAGCGCCTCTTCTTCATCTGAGTATCATCACAGATACTCTACTGGGCCACAGATGTTCTTCCTGCAGTGGGCCTCACGTGGGTAGTCCCTTCTCTTCCTCGTCTCAGTATAAGGTAGCAGGATGGAATGGCCTACTCTACATAAACATATTAAAATTGCTCTTTTTTGAGAGCCCACCAGGGGGCGCAGATATGTGGCCGCCTGAGCCTTCGTCTTCCCTGAAGCCCACGCTGGAATGGTGGTGCGTTTCAACTAACTCAGCCCGTTTTGAAAAGTAAGCAGACAGGTGAAGAGAGGAAGCGGCTGGCACTTGGCTGGTCACTTCCTGGACGGAATCGGCAGGGGATACCCTCCGAACATGGTGCAGATAGGTGTTCGTCCCTGAGGCCCGGCCACATCGCTCGCTGGACCCCCAGCAAGCAGACAGCCCCACCCGGCGCTCAGCTCAGTGGATCGTTAGTGAGAGACTGCAGTGACAGAAGGAGTGGGGGCGAAATCCCTAAGCGCCAGCCAGACGCAGCACAGAGAAAACGAGCAGATCGCCCTGTCAACGTGTGTCCAGTACGGAGAGCGAAGGAGCAGGCATCGCCTGGAGCAACCTCGCGAGCTGTATCCCAAGAGAGGTCAGTGCTCATGAAATGAACTGGGGTCGATAGGGAGCATTGTCCATTGGGAAGCGAGCACTCGCAGTGAGTGGCAAGTAACACCCGGCTTAGCGTGGCTCCCAGCTCCCGGGGCCCGGCCGCCATCCTCCCGCTTCACATCAATCAACTTGAGCACTCGGATAATTCATCACCCCAGATATAAGGACCCACCTTAACTGTCTCTGCAATTGCTGTAATCTTGTCTTCCATAACAAGCTGCAGAAAGGAGGGTCCACGTGTGCCAGTGCACATAACATCACAAGCCAAATAAAGGAAAACGGGATCTTTTCATGTGCAATGCCCTGCATGTAACCAGCCCCCTTGACCGCAGTCCGAATCAAAAATCGGGTGCCCTCAGCTCGCGGTATAGGCGGCGTGGAGGGGGCAGCACAGTCGTGGAGGTGCGCACAGTGTTTCATTGTGCCCCCCTACCTGTGCTATCAGGGTGCCAGGAAAGGGAGCACTTTAATATTGGGGAGGCAGTGGACACACAGAAGCATATGCTGAACCAGCCCCCTTGGTACCACGGACCATCCACCCTAAAACAAACTCTGCACTGCATCACGCACATCCAGGCACTATTCAATTGCGGTAGTGCAACCCACCATCACCGCAGGCACCTGGAGCAGGGGACCAAAATCAAGCACCGGTTCAAGCACGAAGTTGAAAAAACTGCCCACCATCAGCACCGGTTGCCATAAGGTGTACATGCCTAGAGAACTGGACCCTGCAACTGCACACAATTTACAGGAGTTTCGTCACACAAGTCCAAACATGGCTACTCAACCTCCAACAGATCCGCCAATCATACCAGGAGCAGATCATGATGCTTCCACAAAAGCAGATATCCGTCTACTCCTGGATGAAATCAGGTTGTTGAAGAGCAGCATGGCAACCACAGTGATTTCTTTGCAACACAGAGTCAACAAAATCAAGGACAAGGTAGAGGCTCTGGAAAATTACCAACTGTCGACCGACCTGGTGGAAATGAAAACAGAAGGTCGCTTACAGGACTTGGAGCAGAGAAATGTAGACCTGGCCAAGGTTGATGACCTCGAGAACCAGGAGATGAGATCTAACATACATATACAAGGCCTCCAGGAGACGCCAAACGAAACCCCATTGATCCTGGAAAGGCAAGTGAAAGCCTTAGTCAATTCTCTCTTCACCTCCCCCCTAACGCCAGACCTGGAGTTTGAAAGAGTGCATCGGGCTGGGGGCCCCTCGAATGGACCGAGGTTGGTCCTAACAAAATGGCATCATTACGGGCACAAGGTCGAAATTCTGCAGCGGGCAAGAGAGCAGTATCACATCAACTTCGAGGGCTTGCGTGTTAGACTCTTCCAAGACTTGTCAGCATCTACTCTCGCCAAAAGGAGAGATTGTCGCCCGCTAAATACATGGCTATGCAAACAGAATATCCGCTAAAGGTGGCGCTTCCCCTATGCGCTTTCCTTTGAACACGGCAACAAGGAATATAGGGTGGTCTCCATGTAAGAAGCAAACAGTATGCTACAAGGTCTAACGGCGGGAACAGGTGGAGTCGAGATGGAAGAACTCCTGTCATCCTCTGAACCACCCAGGAAACCATGGGCCCCTGGCCCAGGAGGGGGCGTATTAAGGGCACCAGGAAATTCAAAAGATTCAACACCCCATGACTTGCCGTGAGGCAAATAACTGGACATGAACAGACAATCCAACTACCTAAGGACGATGTGTGATGCGTCTTGGCACGGGAACGAGAACTTTCAGCCAAGGCTGTTGCACTGGCCATGGATAGAGGATGAAGGCCTGCCTTATCTCTTTTCTTTTTTCTTCTTTTTCTGGGCTGAGTGGTTAAGTGTTGGCTGCAGAATGTTAGCATCGACTAAAAGCAAGCATGTTATAGTTAACAAAGTTGTGGGTTTCAGGGAGTATCCCTTAGTGTGGCCCTATTTCACTCTCTTTGTTCTTCAGGGTCTTGAGGGTAGGGGCGAATAAGGGGAAAGAATACTCGCAGGGGGAAATGGGGTGGTCAGACACAATGGAACTTCTGCACAATTCACATTTCTACAGATCAGCACGCAGCTCACTCTCTTGGGTCTCACACCTGAAGGGAGAGAGAACACTTCAGGCTGCAGCAGTCTGGGCCATGAGAAAGTGAACACTGGGGATAAATGCACAGCAATCCACGAGATTTACCATTAGTCAGGGGTATGGCAAATAATTCAGTTCCATTTGGGTCCCGAAATGTGAAGGGCCTTAACTCACCTCAAAAGAGATCCATGCTGGTGAGGGCATTCAACCAGTCCACACTGGATGTCCTCTTTGTGCAAGAAATCAAATTCCAGAGTGGAGAGGAGATTACCCCAAAGGGAAGGCAACTGGGAGGAGTCATTTGGGCATTAGGACCAGTCAAAACGGGAGGCAGCAGCATGTTTTATCGGGCATCTGAGGGTTGCAAATCACACAAACCCACAGAAACACGAACAGGAGGTATCTGAAACAGGATAATTCAATGGAGGGCAGTCACATTGTGCTCAGCTTACGCATGCAGCAGCCAACACATCGCATTTAGCAAGGAGCTCTTTGCCTTTCCAGAAAAATGGAGAACGGGGGTTCTGATTTGTGGTGGGGACTTTAACATGGTGATGCATCCGGCTCTGGACTGGGTTTCATATAGGGAAGGAGCCGTTCCGCCTACCGGGGAAAGGGCTTTTCCAGCTCCTTTTGCAAGAACACTTCTTGGTAGATTTGTGGAGATGCCGCAACACGCAAACTAGAGCAAAAAGATTTTACTCTCCCCCGCACCAAACGTTCACTCGCATAGATTACATATTTCTGGAGGCGGCACACAAGCACAACATTGAGAGAGCAGCCATTAAACTAGTGGGTTGATCAGACCACGACATTTTCACCAAAAACTTAGATTTATGCCCGGGCACAGTGACAGACAAAATATTGATCTGTAACGACACACTTTTTAAAGATCAGGTCTTTAGGGAATCACGTGACGCCGAAATTAGGGTATTTCTTGAACGAAATGACAGGCAATATCTCAGAATGGGAAGCAGCAAAAGCAACGACAAAGGGGCTTCTGATAGCACAGGGGACATTTCTGAAGAGAACTAGACTACTGCGGGAGACATTCCTGTAGAGCAAAATAAGAAACAAAGAATCGGGCCTGTCAGGTGGGCTGGAGAATACAATAAAAACACTGGTAGAAATAAAGGAGCTTAGACAAGAGATCAAAGACTTGTGGAGTGGGAAAGCACTGACACACCTTTGGTATGTCAAACAAAAGTTTCATGAAAAAGGGGATAAAGCTCACACACTATTTGCAGACATACTAAGAGGGCAGAGAGCCGAAAGAGCGGTATACAAAATTAAAGATCTGGAGGGGCAACTCTGAATAAAACCACTCAAATCACGGCTCGCAAGTGCATCCACCCAAGAAAATATAGAGAAATTCTTAGAAAAATGTACATTCGAAACACTGCAAAGCCCAGATAAAGTCCAATTGAGTGCCCTAATAAAAGTATAGGAAGTAAGTGCCGCTATCTCGAAACTAAAGGCAGGATCGGCGCCAGTGAAAGCTTCACCCCAGCATTTTAGATGACTTTCAACAGGGCAATGGCCCCCTTCTTGACCCTTCTCTTGAACAACATCATGGAAATTGGGCAGGCCCAAGTATCCTTCACAGAGGCCCGTATCATTCTTATCCCCAAAGAATGGAGGGACAAGCTCGAGTGTGGTTCCTACAGGCCAATCTCCCTGTTAAACTTTGTTGCCAAAATCTATGCCAGCATCATCGCAAACAGGTTGAGTGGGGTTCTGCCGAGGCTTTTACACAATGACCAGGTCGGCTACGTGAAAGGGCGACATGGTTCAGACAACATCCACAAAACACTGGACCTAATGACGTCAATTGACCCTCAAGGCTCAAACCCCACCCTAGTCTCAGTGGATGCTGAAAAAGCGTTCAACAGGGTTGAGTTGCTGTTTATCGTTAAAAGTCCTGCGAAAAGCTAACCTGGAGGCACGCTGGATTATGGGGGCACAGGTTCTATACTGCAACACGAAAGCAAAGGTGGTGGTCAATGGAGTGGCATCCCCCCTTTTTGCCTTGAGTCAGGGGATCTGGCAAGGCTGTCCCTTATCACCTTAGATTTTTGCATTGGTGATGGAACCTGTGGCCCCGAACATCTGGGTAAAATGCCACAATCACTGGGATTATAAAATTTGGGAAGGAATACAAATTAGCACTGTTCGCAGACAATGTCTTAGTATGATATGATTGGTTATTTATAACACGCTTAATACCCACAGGTTTCTAAGCGCGGATTCGGGGATCAAACCTGTGTTGCTCCATGTCATCTTGCTTCCAAGGCGAGGACTTTGCCCCTGAGCTACCCTCCCGAGTATATCTGACGCACCCATCCCAGCACTTTTAGCCACAATGGAGGAATATGGCACCCACTCGGGTTCTTGCGTCAATCTAAGCAAAAAAAAGTTTTGGTTTGCCCCACTCCATGTAATATACACTGTTATCTCAATAAAGGAGATGGTCCCAAGTGGGTTGAGGGTCTGATAGGACATCTCAAACTCTCCTTTCAGCAAGATGGCGAGGTAGCAGGTTTTCAGCTCGTTACCCCAATTAATTTGTTGTGCCAACCACTCGAAGTTGAGTTTTTTCCTAAATCTTCTCCGTCCCTGTAAGGTTGCAGAATCCCAAGTGGTAAGATGGGTCTCTCTTGTGCAGCTTCCACCCTTTCTAATTCTCCTTGAAATCGGGCCTCTGCCTCAATTTGATGAGCTACGAGGCATTCCAACAGGGTTTCCAAGATGTTGATATTGTTGGCTAGGAAGGGATTATCAATGAGGTTAGCCATGACTAGTGATTCGTGTTCAATTACTGATGAAGATTGTTGATATGTCTCCTCACTGATTGGGTCTGATAAAGGTGGTTCGAGTTCCCCGAAGAGAAAAATCTCTTCCTCCATTTACTTGAAGAATTCCTTTATTTCTGATGGACTACAGAAGTTTGCTTGAGGAGTTTCTATGATTTCAGGGGATGCTACTTCTGTTTCTTTTTTGTGGGAATAAACAACCAGAGTCTTCTCTGTACTTATGAATGTGGGCCTCTTCAGGCTTTGTTTTATACCTGAAATTTTTATTGGGCCTAACAACCAGATCTAATTTACTGTTGGGGCCAATGGACTACTCAGAGAGTTGGGCGCCGTTGGCTAGTGGTCGTCCCTTAAAGAGGAGCTTTTGTTGACCTATCGGGAATTTGAAGTTTTTAAAATATGGTCTGCTTAACGGCATGAATCTGTTCTTCTGGGGAGAGAGCGCTTGTGAGCCCCGCCAAGGTGGCCACCATTGTTTCATCTCCCTGCTTGCCCGTGACAATCCGGACAAAATCCTATGTTTTTCGCCATGGAGTGGCACGGTTCCTAGTGATTGTTTCGAATGCCAAAGTTTCGAATGGCAAAGTTAAAAAAAAAATGCATATAAAAAATGCATTTATTTTTTAATGGGAGGTCCCCCAACCCCTGTTTTTTTACCCCTTAAAACCCATTATAGCAAAAAAAACTTTACCTACAAAGAAAAGACATTTTTTCGATGCATTTTTTTTCGAAACCTTGGCATTCGAAACTATATATTCGAAGCAATGCCTGGATACCGAGTGGCACAACTCAGCAAGTACCTGCTGGGGGAAGGTCCCTAGTGCCCTTCGGGACTGAATTCATTTCACCGACAGCACCATAAAAGTGCTATTTTACCTTCTCCGTCCGTTGAAGAGGCTGAGCGAGACGTGTGACCGCTTTGCGGACACAACGCGACGTGCGCGGCAGGCTCAGGTGAGGATAACGGGACTGCGCCTCATCCCCAAGCAGTGGCGCACAGATCCAAGAACTGCTGCTAGGAGTGGGGTCAGGGTGGGTGTGGATGTTCTACAGTTTGGTGGTGGCGCACCGCTGAGCCCTCCCCAGTATCACACCAGCAGCAGGAAACGTTGGTCTGACAGCAAACTTGAGCGCGGGAAGACAAAGGAATCTGCCGTTGGAACTCTGTGGAGGTGTGTGGGATGAATCACAGATGATTCACCCAGAAAACCTGGTCTGGGACCCCCCTCATGTGGCCATGCGCTTCCTGATCCTGACCCTGGGGGTGGTGTTCGGCGGGAGAACCACATGGAGGGACCAGGTCAGGACGAATGGGAAAGCCCCTTTAATAACTTTCCCTGAGACCCGACAAATCTAATGGCCTAGTGTAAGGTTGGTATTGTGGAAAAAGATGACTTGAACTTTGGGGACTTCATGTCCCGCTGTTAAGGACTTGCAAATGGGACCTCACAGCATGCGTCAAGATACTTAGCAGAGAAACTTGGGCCCATCAAAGACTCCACACCACAAGAGCAGAAGACTCAGCCATTGGGCATAGTATATTGTCGTTATTATCCAAAACTGACATGGATCACACAAGACAAATAATTCTCCAGCATTCTCAGCTTCCGAGCCTGTGTCACACGGTTTTAAACAAGTATGACATCACAAAATTGGGTCCACCCCAAAAACCTACGGGGTGTCCCCATTCGTCAGTTTGGGCTAACTACCTATGCAAAAACTTTACATTAGTATGTTAGTTCTCCATATCAGGTGGCTCCGCCTGAGACTACCCCTGAATGTTACTAATTACACAGTTGCAGTGTCTCAGGAAGACGATTGGCCCGTGCAACATTTTACACCACCTCACAAATTGAGCTTCTGGATTGGCTAGGGCAGTCCTCCCAGGCCTGTGCCCCTGTCTAGTGACAGAGCTGAGTGTACCTTTTCAAGGTGATGGGAAGGAAAATGGAGGGCTGTGCGTTCCATATTGTTACCACTGTCTGGTCACCTAAGCCTGAGAGAGGGCCTGCAGGTTGCAGTTTTGGTGGGCAACACGTGTATCATTCCACTCTGTCTCACTGGGAACATCTTTTCTTGCCACCACGAGTAAATGAGCATTGTCCTGTTCTGCTGGGTCACATGTGAGAGGACCACAAAATGAACCCCTTCTGTCTGCAAATATGAGGATTTTCTTCTGAATTCTTGCCTTGGGAACCAGGAATTTTCAACCCACCCCTGTCCTTGGCTGTGAACACCAGCTCTGCGCCTCATGCTGCAGGGATCATGTCTCCCCTTCCATGTATCTGAGGTCTGTCTTTCCAACCTGATTCCCTTCAGTCACCCTATAGGTTCCTTATGTGTCTTCATGGTTTCTTATGGTTGGTTGCAATAAAGCATATGTAAGCTTGGTCCACATATATTCTGCATCTTGCTGTTTCGCTTTGGCGACAGAAAGGAAAGGTTCTTAGCATTATGTAAATGTAGCGTCCTCTACCTACAGGACTTATAAGCATGTTTTTCCATGTCTACAAGCAATAAACTAGTGCATGTTTGTGTAGCTTCTTGAATGGATGCATATTAGCTTTGCGGCTTACGCGGCTATGTTGTGATGTCCCTAATGACGTCCTTGATACCTGACTTTATTATCAGTCGACCTGGTCCATTTATGGGACTGCTGTCTCCTCGAAACTATCAACTGGATACGGTTTAAATTGCTGTCTGAGAGACTATCTCTTGTCATATCTATGATACATTGGTGCAGTCAGTGACTGGCCAAAGAGCGAGTTATACCCTTCATTCTTCATTCTGCGAATCGACATTCGCATATAGGTCATAAGGGCCATTGCTAGGACGAGGTTTCTAGACATGTCCGATCTATGAAAGTCTCGTCAAAACAGATTCGTCCCTGTTCTTACAAAACCATCATGGACCACATTGACACCCTTGCTCCTGCCCTGGCTGACTTCTGCAACCACTCCTTTGCCACTGGAGCCTTCCCTTCCCCCCTGAAGCACTCGTTTGTGCATTCTCTTCTCAAAAAACCCTCAGACGACCCCTCCTGCCAGGCTAACTATTGTCTGATCTCCATTACTCTTTTCCTGGGCAAACTCCTGGAAACGCTGGCCATCTCCCAGCTTAATCTTCACGCTGAATCTGTTGGTTGTCTCCATGGCCATCAGTCTGGATTCAGAGCAGCCAAAAGCACGAAAACTGCTCTTCTGAAATCTGCGAAGACCTGTTTTCTAACCTTGATTCTTATCTCCCCTTTGTCCTCATTTTATCCGATTTCTCTTCTGCCTTTGACACGGTCAACCATGCAATCCTGCTCAACCGTCTCCGTGATAACCTGGGCATCACTGATCAGGCCCTGGCCTGGCTGACCTCGTTCCCCTCTGATCGACCCTCCCAGGTCCAACGTGGGTCCTTCCTTTCTTCTATCTCATTCACTACCTGTGGTGTTCCCCAGGGGTCTAACTCTCTCCCTGGCTGTTCAACTAAGACCTGGCACCTCCCGCCCACCGCATTGCGGCTCTCTGCTCCAACCTTCAGTGCTATGCGGTGGACACTCAGGTCGTTTTCAGGCTCCCCTCTGCCACCTCTTCTCCTTCTCTCATCTCTGACTGTCTGCTATCCAGGAGTGGTGTGCCGCCAACAATCTCTGCCTTAATGCCAGTAAGACGTAAATTCTCCTCATCGGCACACCTGAACCCTCCTTTCCTGTCACTCTCTGGCCAGGCTCCCTTGGCCCTCTTCCTGCTCCCACCTGTGAGGCTAAGGACCTCTGGATCATCTTCTACTCCGCATTCTCCCTTTCTCCTCACATCTCTGATGTCTCTAAGAAGTCAAACTACCAACTGCATCTCCTCAAAGGTATTCTTCCTTTCCTCTCCTTCCCCCAGAAGCTCACTGTCTCTAGAACTCTGGTTCTCTCTAGGCTGGACTACTGCAACAGCCTCTTTCTAAATCTGCCTGCTTCTACTCTCTGCCCTCTGCAACTCATCCAAAACAGGACTGCAAGACTTGTTGTTGGCCTCAAGCCCAGGGATTGTATCTCTCCAGCACTAAAATCTGTGCATTGGCTCCCAATGGATGCAAGGATTAAGTTCAATACCCTCTGCATTGTCCACAAGGCCTTCTGGGAGCTGGGCCTTCAATACTTTCAACTCTCTCTTTGCAAATACCTTCCTACTTAAGCTCTTCGTTCCTTCACCTCCGGCTCCCTCAGCATCAGTTGCTTCTCCAAGCAACAAATTGGTGGTAGATCTCTTTCTTCAGCTGGGGCCTCCCTCTGGAACAGCCTCCCTGCTTCTCTAAAACTTGAGGAGAACCATCTCTGGTTCCGGACGCACCTCGAGACCTTCCTCTTTGCTTCTGCCTTCTCTCTTCCTCTCCTCTGCTGATTTCTTGTCTGATACTGCACTGGTCACCTGGCTACCCTCTGAATTCAGGCCCAGGTCCCTGCCCGCCCAGTTGCACACCTGCACTGCCTCCCGGCAACCCTTGCACTTGGGTCTGTATCTGTAACCCTACAGTCCCCCTAACTGCACTTTTGGATACCTGCTGTCTGTACTTACCCTTGCACCTGCCACCTGCTGGCCACACTTCTTGTTATTGTTTTGAGCCCATGTACAGCACTGCCCACTCCCCTTTTCCCTGGCACATTTGCCCTTCCCCCTCCCCTGCAATTGCGCAAACTCAATATCACTTGGCCTAGTAAGATTGCGGTCTCTGTCCTCCCTCTGTTATCCGCTTCCTTGCCTCGTCGCGCCTTGAAACACTTGTGTATAGGCGCATTACAAATGCTCTATCATATTATATCATATCATATAGGCCAATATCGCATTTTTAACATTGATAATAAAATACTGGCACATATTTCATCCTTTAGATTGGCCCCCTTAATTACTAAATACGTAAAGGTAGATTAAGGGGGCTTAATACCTGGGAGGTTTACTTCTAATGGATTGCCCAGGATGTTCGGCCTTTTCTCAGCAATTGACCAACGACGATCAGTAGTGGCCACCCTGTCGGATGCTGGAAAGACTTTCGACTCTGTGGAGTGGCACTTTCCTTTTACAGTACTGAGACGAATGAGAGCAGGGGGAAAATGTATATCCTTGGTGTCCCTGGTGTACTCTTCCCCAGTGGCACAATTACGAGTCAACAAATGGTTCTCTGGGCCGATTAATAAATAGATAAAAATAAATAAATAAAATTGGGTCGAGGTACGAAACAGGGCTGTCCCCTTTCTCCTCTGTTGTTCACTTTGGCTTTTGAGCCCTTAGCCGATTTGATAAGGGAGCAGGATATTCACAGGGGGGTCCAGTTGTTTACTCATAAACTTGTGATTTTGCTATATGTGGATGAAATGGTATTGCATGTTCCAGACCCTGTTGTCAATTTAGCATCTATAATTTTAGATGTTCTTGAATATGGTGAAATGTCCTGGTTCAAAAATGTATCTCAGTAAAAATTGGTACTCTTTCTACTGACTGAACGGATTGAAGAGTATAAGGACAGACTGGGGTTTCAGTGGTACTTGGTCAGTGCCTGTAATTTGGGAATAGAGTTGTCACAATCCCCCACCACCCTTTCCCCCCACAATTTGTCAAATTACTCTACCACACCAGAGCCGTTACTGACAAATGGAAACACCTCTCGCTTTTCCTTCTTGGCAGGATTTCTCTTGTTTAGATGATACCCCTGCCCAGATTTCTTTTAATTTTTCTTAACATACCTTTGATGATACCACAATCCTTTTTTAAGGAGGAGAACTGCATAATATCAAGGTTTGTTTGGGCGGGTAAACAACCTACGGTGGGATGGGATAAACTGACTGCCCCCTGGAATGGGGCAGACTGGCACTCCCCGATCTGGAATCCTATTACGACACAGCACAAGCTGTGTTTTTATCCTGTTAGTTTGCTCCCAACCCAGACAGACCACACGTGCAAATTGAAAGGGCCTTGGCTTCACAGCAATTCTGAGAGCGGTAATACTTACATCCCGCGTTGTATGGCCAGAGCAGAACATCTAGTTGGGTGGTACGTGCAAGGCCTGGCAGCGTAAAGACTGCATGTTGTAACATGACATCTTATATTCTCCCCTGTTGCCAGTGGTACAGATTCCAAGGATGCCCTTAACCTGCGAGAGAAGATACATTCAATGGCCTTCAGTCCGAGTAGGGCGGTGAGGGATACCGGGCACCGGTAAGGAGACCGGTGCCGGTAATCCATTACCGCCCTACTACGAGGTCCCTTAGCAGGTCCCTTCCTTAACGCCTGGTCTGACCAGGTGTTAAGGACGGGACCCGTTAAGGGACCTGGGCGCAAATAACGGGCTTGGCATACGCCGGCCCGTTATTTGCGCCCTCCCCATTCCCATTGAGCCCTATGGGGGCTCAAATAGGAATGGGGAATGGTTTGGTAAATGGGGATTTACCGGTGCTTCCAAGGTCGGAATGGACCGGTAAGTCCCCATTGTACCAAACCGGAGTCGGTACCGGTATGGGAGGCAGTCATGGCGCAAATAGTGCCTTTATTACCACCATACTCGGAATGAGGGCCAATGTATGAGTAGGTCGGGAATATTCCAATTTCAGGACCTCTTTCCACAGGGGCGATTTCTCACTTTTAAAAAATTGGGTGTTAGAACTGCACTGGATTGGTTTTTGTAGTACTCATACATCCAACACAGGATGGTACTGGAAACTTTGGCAGTGCAAAATTGAGCTTCCCCTTAAAATTTAGTATTGCATGCAGGGGCGTGGCATTGGCCGTGGGAATGCCCTGCTGAGGCCCCTCCCTCCGGCGCCTCAATTTTTCCAGACAGATGGTGTCTGGTCCGACAGCCAGAGTGGTGACATTTTTAACTTTTCGCTTGCTTCCTGTTTGTTTATTCAATTCCTATTTCACTTCCCTTTGGTGCCTTGCCTCCCCCGGTGCATTTTTGCCACAGGATGCTTCACGAGATGTGCCGAGGGCATTCATGCCTACCGGAGCTCACTCTGAGGTCGTGAGTCAGGGTGTTCCGGCTGCCGGCCGTCCGGTTGAGGGCTCAGCGCCTACCAGAATGTTCTCTGAGGTCGAAGCCTCTGCTTCGGTTGCAAGACCCAAGCTGTATCCTCTCGTGTCTGAGGCCTCTCTTGGCTCAGGGCCGTCACGTCCTCGCTTCCAGGGCCTGGCGCAAGGCTTCAAAATGGCAGAGTGACAAGTGGCAGAGCCTGCCAGGCAGGTGGCCATCTTGGTTTCAGATCAGGGGCCGCCAATGCTTTCGTCCATCGAGTGGGCTTTGCAGGATGATCCTAGCCCCATTCTCTCACGAAGTAGCAGTGGATCCTACGGTGCATGTTTTTGGTCCCCTCTGGGGTACATCTACCCATCACAGCCGTACGGCCACACACACCAAGTACCTCAACTCTTTCCCCCTCCTCTGCCGCGACCTTTGACGACAAGAAGCAGTGATGTCAAGGTCAGGGAATACAGCATGCCTGTGGGGGACATTTGGCTCTGTTCCAGGACACCTGGAAGTGTCTTTTCAACAACTTGTGGATCCTATCCGTAGTCTCCACAGGCTTCAGTCTTACTCTTCCCTTGCCTCCACCATCCTCTCCTCTGTGAGAAACCAAAGGGCATCTCACCCACTAGTCCTTGGGCACTTGTTATGCAGGTGGCTAGGATACGGCCATTGCTTTTGGATCCAGTTCCTGGGGGTGGACCATTGCGGGAGCATCACCTGGGTGAGGGCTCTTCAAGGAGTGAGGGTGATATAGCCGATGGTGAGACGCTGTATTCACCCTTATTTTGTTATCAAACCCATCCTATGTTTTAGGATGCTCCGAGATCCCAACTCCCCCGCCCCCTTTTTACACAAACACTCGGCCGAGGAAGAGGATGACTGAGAATAACAACACTGACTTGCATACATTGTACTGGCCATATCCCGCTAATCGGGTCAGGCAAAATCAGGCACTTAATCCTAAATGCGTACACCTGATACCAATTAGCTATCCTCACACGAATAAAAGGCAGAAACCGAAGACATACTCTGAGCAAGGCGGAACATGAGAACGAACAGAACTTCTTTTTTTTATTTTTATTTGTTTATACAAACCTTTAAAAGTGAAAAAAACAAAAGATACAGCTAACAAAAAGACAATAATGAAAGCAAAACCATGAAGAGAAGAAAATGCAATAAAAACAAAAAAATAATAAAAATCCAACTGAACACTGTTTGTACAAGTAGAACACATAACGGAGAACAAGTCTTAAATTCAAATGATATTAAAGAATTGACTTGGTTAGTTCTTCTGCAATGATTTTTAGGAGGAATGTCAGAGCGTACGTTCGCTTTTTATTTGCTCCCATAAAACATTCCTCCCACCAATCTTCCATTGTGAGGTGTTGTCTATTCGCAACAATTTGTCCAAACAGTGTCTTTCTTTTTGGTAAAAAGGCTTTGCAAGTGAGAAATTAGATGCTTAATTTTCTCTTCATGGTGATCACAGAACCCCTACATTTAGGATCCGGCTTCTCATATTTAGGCCATCGCATAATCACCTCTTTGGTCTTAAATTGGTTCAGCCTAAATTTCATGAGCAGCGTTCTTTTTTGCTTATCTGGACATCTTTCAAGATAATTGTAGATTGAATTGTAGGCTTTTCCCTCCAAAGAAACATTTTTCATAAGTGAGTATTTTGCTCTATTTATGCTGGTGCTGTTACACCTTTTCGATGTTGGTCTTGGTTGCAAAGAAGGAAATTATGTGGTTCTATATTTTACTATTCTTCTTCAAAGACGGCAGATTCTGAAGATAACAATTTCAGCGGTCTAGCTGTTCCACGCTGTCAACGAACGTCAGAGGCAAGCCACGTGATCACATCACGCGGTCAACTGACGCCAACGGCAAGTCACATGATATCATTTAAGGACCGAAGACTGGCTTCACATTGCGTCGCTACTGTTGTGCATGACGCTCCGTAAATTCGAACTCTAGGACGTTCTTTTTCCAATTATAGAGATTCTTGTCTGTACTCACCTTTTTGCTCTTTGCCTTCTACTCAGTATTCCTTTGCAGTACTTCCTTACCGTGACTCTTCCAATCCAGACCTCTCTTCCAGGTTATTCTACTTACCTGAGTCATTGCCCTCATCCTCACGAGCAGCAAATATTAGGATCGCTGTTGCTATTGATTCAGCTAGTTTCTCTTTTCGGTATATTTCCCTATCCTTTCTCTTGTTCCGCTATTCACTACTTTTCTCACTGCAGAACACCCTGGAGGATTCAGAGTACCAGTCACCATTCCTCTACGACACTGAGTGTTCGTTAATCTATGCCCGCATCTAACCAGGTTAGGATCTTCCCGTTAGATCTATTTGACACATGTTTCTGCTGTCCTGTCCTTCCACCTACCTTGTAATTTATCTGTCTTCTCTTTACTCAGTAGAACCCGAGTTACAGTCTTCCAGAGACTCTTCGCCTAGGATCATCGTCCACCCGCAAGACCATCTATCCACACATCCAGGGTTTTATTCCTCAGACAGAGGGTTTCCCTGGGGTTCGTGCTCCTCCCCCGCAGGAGTTACTATCCCGGGAGGGGGTTCAGGATCCTCAGGGAGGCTTTTCTTTGCGGCAGTTGCTGTTACCTTCCCGGCATTCTGACAAGGTTAGTGAATACCTCATTATATAGACTCATTGAGGTGGTGGCTTGTTCTCATCCTCTTGGCGAGATTGTTACAGGTGCTTATCCAATCGTGTTCCCACAATTTTTTCTTTACAGCTTCTGGATTTTTTACCAGTGTGTCTTTGTCACTGTTTATGTCTTTTAAAATGTGATGGCATTGATTTATCCAAGCCGACAGGACTGAGCTCGATTGTTTATTGGCCTGGCCATGGAGGATTTTCATCTGCGGAGCACCATAAGGTAAGATTATTTTGCGAAAGATTGACAAAGTGTTCCAGATGACGTTTGCATTTATGGAAAATAGCCCCAGTTCATATCGCACTACCACGGCTGGTATACCCTTTGCCACTTTCAAAATCCTAGTCCAAAAAATATTCTCAAGGGTATCCCACATAGTGGCAGGACATCCAAAGGCAGCTTCCGCACCAAATATTAAAGATGGCACAGCCTTTTGGTTATAGAACGTTATAGTGGGAACGAAAGAGAATTTGCCATATTTTTTGTCAAGAACTGTGGCTTGGACCCTAAGTTGACGGCATTTAGCTTTGTTTTTTTCCACCCAACTCATGGATCCTATCCGTAGTCTCTACGGGCTTCAGTCTTACCCTTCCCCTGCCTCCACCATCCTCTCCTCTGTGAGAAACCAAAGGGTATCTCACCCACTAGTCCTTGGGCACTTGTTATGCAGGTGGCTAGGACACGGCTATTGCTTTTGGGTCCAGTTCCGGGGGGTGGACCAGTGCGGGAGCATCACCTGGGTGAGGGCTCTTCAAGGAGTGAGGGTGATATAACCGTTGGTGAGACGCTGTATTCACCCTTATTTTGTTATCAAACCCATTCTATGTTTTATGAAACCGAAGACATACTCTGAGCAAGGCGGAACATGACAACGACCAGAATTTCCGGGGCAAAGGCACATCTACTGGAGCAGAGCAACTGATCAAGGGATGAGAGGAGCAGGCCGAATACCTGAAGGCTTCGCTATTGGAGATCTTTACCCCCGACAGGCTGTGAAAGACATGTAGAGAAGGCCAGATCCAACAAATGAAGATTGCATTGTGTTTCAAGGATGCCAGCGACCCTCCCGGGTGAATGGCAGAGTTGGGGAGGCGAGGTCAAGCCTGTGGTACTAACCTTGACTAGAAAATCAGAAAATGCCAAACAAGAAAGAAACGCACATAGCTGGTAAGTTGACAAGCAACCCGATAGACCCGTGAGTGTTAAAGTGAATGAAGTAGCACCATCATATCACAAGTGAAGGCTGCACGCATGTGGACGAGACGTGAAGAAAGGCAGATCTGTGAATGAACTTTGATATAAAGAACAGCTGGGAAATCAGCAATACTAAGTAAAGCAGTGGTCCGGGGAAAGGAAGTAACCCACTCAAAAGTCTCTGTGAAAGGTACTTTGTTTAAAGCGAGAAAGCGAATGAACAGTAAAAGTAAAAGGAAGAAGATTAATTCCTAGAGAATGGAAGAGTGAAAGTAGCCCAGCAAACTTTGAGTTGAAGTGGTCCTGCAGTGGTCGGACAAAAAAGCCACACACATTTGAATGTTTTCGACATCCGAAAGCGGTCCTACGCTGACAAAGGGAGACCCGAAGGTTGAGTTGAAAGTTATTATGAATGGTCTGAGCCAGACAGAGGGAGATCCGAAGTGAAATAAGCGTGGGGAAGGGAGCCCTCTTGCAACTTGTGTTGAACTTTATCGTAGGAGATCTGAGCATGAGGGGGCTCTTTTGGGATCTTTTTGAATAAGACATTATTTGGAAGAAAGAGAAAGAGCCTCAAGCGTGGAAGGCCAGGCGGGCCTCGAGCCACAGCTTTTTAAACTATATATATTGTATTGAAAACCGAGCCAGAGTGTGTCATCCTGCCTACAAGGATCGCCTTACTACGTGAGGTCTAACGTGGGGAGGAGAGCTGGTTAAACCACATTATCATTTCAACACTGATTTTTCCTTTTGCAGACATTTATCCTTTTTACGTTTTTTAAGATAGGGCAGGCATTATGTTTTGTTGGGCCATTTTGATTTGACAGACTCTACTAGGACAGTGGTATTTATTATTTGATGGTCGAGACTACTCCGATCTTAGTTATAGGGCAGAATAGGAGTTTTTCCAATCCCAACCATTGTACCCATTGTGTCAGTCTCTACTTTTGATACCATGCCTCCCCTACATCTCCTCTTCGTCAGATCAGGACCCCGGCTCTTTTATGCGAGGTCCTTTTACCCTTGGAGATGCAAGCAATAGAACCGTTTCCTCTTGTAGACAGGGGCTTTGGTTACTATTCCAGGATTTTTGCAGTACACAAGAACAACTAGGCTGGCCTGAGGGTAGTTCTGGACCTGTCATTTCTAAATCTGTCTTTATCGCTGGAACTCTTCAAGATGATTACTCCCGCGCACATAGCCAAGTGGGACTGGATGTGTTCCCTGGACCTCAATGATGTGTACCTGCATGTACCCATCTATCAACTGCATTGGAAGTTTCTGCGGTTCACGGTTATGTCGTACCACTTTCAGTACAAGGTGCTGCCCTTTGGCCTGAACTTGGCCCCTCGTGTCTTCACGAAGTTGATGAATGCAGTGGCAGGCCTTCTCTGCTTGGAGGGCTATCATCTATACCCTTATTTGGATAACTGGCTGGCGAGGGCGGGGTCACCCGAAATGGGTGGTGCACTCCTGCCAGAGATTGGCAGATAGCCTTCCTCAGCTGGGGTTTTCCTTCAACCAGAGGAAATCACAGTTATGTCCGTCTCAGGAACTGGTCTCCGTAGGCGTGCGTTGGAACACTACTGTGCAGCGGTTGTTCCACACTTCCGAGAGGTGTGTGTCCCTGCGCAAGGTGGTGAGACACTTTCTGGCCAACTCGACCACCTCACCATGGTGGTTCCAGCACATTCTGGGCCTGATGACCTCCTGTGTGCTCACTGTACAGCACTGTCGCCTTAAGATGTGGTGACTTCAGGTCAGGAGACAGGGTCTCAGTCAGACAGGATTGCAATACCACCGCTCCTGCTGTGCGATCTTCGCTGGTGGCTGATGGAGGGCAATTTCTCAGTGGGAGCCCCTTCGCCCGTCCACAGCCTACCCTGGTGGTGACGACGGACTCCACCCTCTTGGGTTGGGAGGCTACTCTGGGGGAGCTATGCAATTCATGGAGCATGGTCCATGACAGAATCCCTCTTACATATCAATCTGCTTGAGCTTTGGGAAGTTGGCCTGGTCCTCAGGGCGTCCTTGCTCCTCATCAGGGATAGGTCTGTTCTGGTCAGGACGGACAATTCAACTCCAATGTTTTACCTGAACAAGCCAAGTGGCACCCGTTCCTTTCGCCTCTGCATGGAGGCTGTTTCGATCTGGGAATCGGCCCTGGAGGAGGGGATTTGGATTTCGGCAGTCCACCTCCAGGGGGACAGCAACGCAGATGCAGACCAGTTGAGTTGCTTGGGGTGTAACACCTGCAAGTGGGAGTTGCACAACGACTCCTTGTTGCCCCTCTTCCAGCATTGGGGGTTCGCAAACCTGAGTTTTTTCACATCTCCCCGGAATGCCAAGTGTCCCCAGTTTGCTTCATGGGCAGGTCAGGGGTCACTGGGAGATGCCTATCCAGATCTGTGGGCACAGACGCAGGTTTTATGCGTTCCCGTCCACCCTTCTGCTCCACCTGACCCTACGCTAGTTCCGGGCCTCTGTGGTTTACAGCCTCATCCTGGTTGCCCCCACTTACCTCAGAGACCCTGGTTTTCGAATCTGCTGCAGTTGTGGCTCCAGTGTCCCGTCCATCTCCGATCTGCAGCAGGGGCTTCCTGATGCAGCAGGGCTGAGCAGTTGAACATCCAATGCCCTGGTGGCCTGGTTCCTGATTCTCAGGAAGCTGAGGCTTCAGCATGGTCAATTTTCAGATGACATCTGGGTCATCATTCAGCAGGCTAGGAGGCCTTTGACGTAGCCCCAGTATAAGAACAAATGGACTAGGTTCTGCCATTGGGCTAGCAACAAGGGTATGGACCCTGTGTCCTGTTCTCTGGGTGACATGCTTGCTTTTTCAGTACACCTTGATCATGGAGTACAGGTGGATATTTGCCGAGTGTATTTGGCAGCCATCGGGTCTTACAAGAATTTCCCAAAGCATGTGTTTTCGGTAGCCAACCCAGTGGTTAAGGCCCACCTTAAGGGGTTGCCTAAGCTTTTTCCTCTGGTGCATAGGCTACATCCAGTCTGGGACCTCAGTGTGGCTCTTTGCAGCTTTGCAACGCAAGCCTTTCGTGCTGATGGTCTCTGTGGACATCCGCTTGGTGACGCTAAAGACTGTTTTGTTGGTGGCTCTCACCTCTGCCTGCAGGTTTAGTGAGCTGCAGGCGTTGTCTTCATGCAAGCCCTTCACCACGTTTCACAATGACATGGTCATCTTGCGCACTCACCCAAACTTCTTGCCCAAGGTGGTCTCTCCGTTCCATCTGAATCAAGAGATCTGACTGCCAGTGTTCTTCCCGAACCCACAGTCGGAGGCAGAGAAGGACCTACATTTCTTGGACCTCAAGAGGGTTCTCAAGTTTTATCTCTCTCAGACAAATTCCTTCAGGAAGTCTGAGGCATTTTTCGTAAGTTTTGGGCACGTGTCCCCCGACTTCTATCACCCATTCGATGGTTCAGGCCATTTTGGATGCGTACACAGCTGTGGGCAAACCTGTTCCTGAGGGGATTTGTGCCCATGCCGTCAGAGATAAGGCCACAGCCGTAGCGTTTCAGAGACATGCTTCTTGGGATGCCATCAGCAAGGCGGCTACTTGGGCCACTCCGATGGCCTTCTCTAAGCACTACCCGCTGGACACCAGCTCCAGGCGCGATGCAGAGTTTGGTCAGGCTGTTCTGAAGAACCTTTTGCTTCATCCTAGATATGAGGCAGGTTGTCACAGCTCCACCCTTTGTTCTTGTTCGGTGGAATCACCCACAAGGATGTAGAAAAGCGGACAGGAAGTATGAGTAATTAAAGTTACTCACTGTAGTGACTGGAGCACTCATAGTCCATTGTCCCCTTTCCTCCATACGTCCAACTCGCCTTCCTCCGCTAGTATGCCAATGGCTTATAGGTAATAAGAGTAGCCAGGTTTCTAAGCATCCAATGTGTTCAGGTGAGGCGCCGAAGGGTGGAGCCTCGGCAGGGCATTCCCATGCCCGAGGCCGTGCCCCGCGCTGTATAATAAATTTTAAGGTGAAGCTCAATTTCTCACTGCCAAAAGGACTATGAGTATCCTAGTCACTACAGTAAGTAACTTTTTTGTTGCAGGACCACTTTACATGAGTTCTTCCCCTCATTCCCTAAAGCTCCTGATACTGCCGCACTCCTCCACGGTATGATAGTTGCGCAAGGGAACAGGAAAATGGGAGGATTCTTTGGGTATCTCACTCTGTGACAATGTTTGGCGTTACTGCTTCGCACAGACCAAGATAGTGGATCTCCATAGTAAATATAAATGAATGAACTTTGAGTTTCTGCAACAGTTTTATTACACCCCTGCTGCTCTTTATATGAATGTTTGAGATGTACATACTCTCTGCCATCTTTTCTGCATTTAACTTGGCAGTGGCCACAGGTATTTGACTTTTGGACACAAGTGTTCAACACCCTGAGTGAAATAGTGTGGGAGAAAATACTTCCCTCCCCGCTGGTAGCATTGTTGGGGTATACTAAGGGAATAGCTGGACATACCAGGCAGTTGGCAGGGCTTGTATTACTCTTAGCAAAGAGAAGAGTGGCCATGGTTTGGGGTCGGGGACGTCCTCCAGGACTCAAACAGTGGAAAGCAGGCATCCTTTATTGCCATAATATTGAAACAGAATACTCTGCCACCTTGCATCCCTGTGCAAGACCCCAAATTATTTGGGATTGGTACAAATTATACCTGCTATCTATGGCACAGGTGGAGTCAGCAAAGTCTGACCGAGCTTCAGCCATCCATACATAGTAGCTGCAATGAGGTTGGAAATATTGCTTTATGTTTATATGCTCTCTTGAGTGTAACGCGGTCTTGTTTTTGTGTTAACTAAAAAATAAAGAGAATTGTATACGTTCCGTTATAGTTAATATCATGGCAGGGAAGGAAGGTGGTCCTTAAAATGATCTGAGTAGATTCTATTGCTAGAAAAGAGAAAAGAAGGTGTTTGTTACTTTGCTAATGAAGTTCGTGACTCGGGCCCCCCAGTTTGTATCAACTAGGTCAGATCCCACTCCTGAAACCACATGTAAGGGTGCAGAAGTAGGCGATCGACACAAAGGTGGTATTGTGATTGTTACAAACCTTTATTGTAACGAAAGAAAAGGGAAAACCCTACCTACTCCTAATGCTAAGAGGGGTTTCCCTGCATCAAATAATAAGCTAAGGAACCTGTCAGAATGTCCAAAAAAATCAGTGTTCACCTTCGTGTCGACTCCTACTTCTTTCCCTTACACTTAAAATAACTAAAGGTAAAATCCTCTACTGTGTCCAGAAGAATGATCTTCTTCTGGACAAAGGGTTTTAAAGTTCCTTTGAAATGGGCCATGTGCAGTATTTCCCTTCCCCTGGTTTCTCAAGGTTCAATACTAACAGAGGTGAAAACTCTCTCCCCCTGGTTTCTCCCAAGGGTTCCACAACACCGGAGGGGATGACTCCCTCCCCCTAGCTTCTTCACAAGTGTTCCTTAATACCTGAGCGGAGGACTCCCTTCCGCTGGTTAGGATATTTGGTGATTGCACAATTGTGCCTAGGACGAACAGGTGGCAGCAGTTTACCTTTGTCATATTTTTACTTCTTTTAAATGAAGCATACAGCGTTCACCACGTTTGGCTCAAGACTGTGGCCAGTGCGGAGAATGGCCGTGCCACAAAGTCTTTTGTTCAGTCCTTTGGCCATTTTGTCCCTTTGCCTGCCCCCAAGTTCAGCAGACCCCGGAATTCCTTATTTGGGCATGCAGGCTCCTGTGAAAACCGCAACTTTCGCAGGCTCCTGCATGTCACATGTACTAGTGCCCAGGAAGAGGATTTGGACTGTCTGGTCCCAATTCACACTACTGGTGCCAGTATGTCTGGTATGCCTAAATGACTGGAACCACTGTGGGCATGGCATGAATGCAAGAGAGCAGATCTTTGGTGATCCCAGATTTGAGCGCAAAAAGAATCTTGGATAAGAGAAGGGGCTCTGCATCCATTCCAGGTCGATCACCTGAAATTCACACCAAACTACAGAAGGAGTCAAGTATGATAAAAAGCTAAAGCGGACCTGGAAGGTTTGACACCCTAAGCACTTTGCTGTCCCGTCAGATCCCTGTTTTTGCTTTGATCACTGAAGGCCTGTATGGCACTTCGGGTCACGATTCAAGAGAGTGTGTCACATTGCGAGCATTTGCGGTCCCTGTGTCACCCATCTGTGGTGATGGTCATTGTAGGAGCCTTGCCTGCCTGCCCCCCTGTTCCCTGAGAAGTGATGCACTGGAACTGTCCTCTTTTCATCATCAAAAGCTGAGAAAAGGCTACTGTCCCGCCATGGACGATCGTCCTGTCCTGTAGCTGCTGAGAGCCAGAGTGACATGCAACTGCAGGGGTTGAACCTACAGGTGACCTGGCCTAGACTGGTTTGCCTGTACTGTGTCGAGCGTCGGTGAATACTTACATCACTTACCGGTGGCCCCCTGGCACAGCCATTGTTCTGTACGCACGAGAATCCCTAAAAAGACACTCACCTTGGCAGGGCTAGACTGTGCTCCCAAGTTGTTCCCGAAACTCGAACGTCTCTCCTCCTGCAAGGGTAGAACTCCTGGAATAGTAGGACACTGTTCTTCATCACCTCAAGTCTCTTACTGAACTGCTACAGCTCCCTGAAAAGGACCCACTTTCTCTCATTACGCACAACTGCATGTTTTCGACGCACTACTGTACTTTTGACCATATGGCTCCCCACTTCGTGGGGCTGGGCTGCTTAAGTTAGCGATTGATTCTGAAGAACTGCCTAATGCTATATTTGTGTTAACCTACCCTTCTGTTGCCGGTTGTGGCTATGTTTTCTCCTTTACCGCATTAGGTGAAACATAACTGTATATATGTTAAATAAGTGAAATGCGTGTGTTGTAACTGTTTTATTATTACTGTGGTTTATTTGTGTTAAATTTTTAAGGCCTATAATAAATGTATATGTATTTTTATAAACACTTGTCTAAGCATAGTCTGTGGAGTTTTACTGTGTGTTCTCATTGTGGTCTTCCGATCACTCTCACCCTCCTGGGACTTAGGGCCTCATCACGAGTTGGGCTGTATTCCCGGCTGTAATACCGCCGACTGTAATAGCACTAGCACCGACCGGTCCGGTGGTATTACCACCGGATCACGGGTTGGGTCTTAACGGTAAATCCCTATTCCTGATTGGGTCCATTGGATCCAATTGGGAATTTTCGGTGCTAATACTGCGGGCTAATACAGCCGGCTGTAATACCGCCAAAAACAGGGATTTTCTCCTCTAGAAATAAAGCTGGAGGTAAAACAGCCAATTCAGCGCCCAATTCATGATAGTGCCAGCCCTTAAATGCAGCGGTAATACCGTTACCGCCGCGTTTAAGGGCTACAGCCCACATCGTAATGAGATTTTCATCACATCCGATTTCCCGCCGGCGGTAATAGCGCGAAATTCGACAGATTTCCCCCCAGCTAAGAGCTGGGGCGAAATCCGCCGATGTCCTGATTTAGCGGACCCTTAAATCCGGCGGTAATAGCGCTACCGCCGGATTTAAGGGTTACCGCCAAAGTCGTGATGAGGCCCTTAGTCTTGACTGCCTGCCAAGCTACCATGATTTAGGTTCCCCTGTTCCACTAAACTAGGGTGGCCTCCTAAACTTCTACCCACCAGTTCAGAGTTTAGAAATCCATCTTAACACCTCCCTGCAAGGCACTGTACCTATGACGAGCCACATACTGGATTGCTTTTATGGGTGCAGATCCCAGACTCACACTGTAGGTCCTTGATGCACAGACCACCTGGTCTACTCTCCTGCCAGGTACTGTGACTATGAGGAGCAATGAGGATGCTTTTATGGGTGTGGGTCCCAGACTTGCACTCTCTATCTTCTTTGCATAGTCCACCTGGTATACTCTCCTGCCAGGTACTGTGACTATGACGAGCGACAAGGAAGTTCCTCCATTCTGAAAAAGTTATTTGGTTTCTTTTAGGGTCCCAGACCCTTACTCTTGGGCTACTTTCTTCCTTCCCACCTCTACGCCACTGGCTTGGGACCCCGGCGCCTCCCCTTCCACCTGCGTAGTTTTTTGCATGGTCAGCGGTGGTCCTGGAGTTTGCGGAACACCTGCAATCGGCCGTGGGACTTTCTCGCCTCTCTTTGTCTTTCTCTGCTCTGCTGCGGCTCCGCCATGCAAATCCTTCTCCGGCTGGCGTGGTTACTACTTTCCACTCTCGCTGATCTTCATGGATGTCTGGAGCTTATTCTTCTCTGCCTTCTGAGGGGTCTGTTCAGACTGGAGCTGCTTTGCAGTGTCTGGCTCCCATCTCGGTGTCCCAGTGTGCCTTCTTCCTCCATTTCCCGTGTTTGCCTTTGCGGTTCCTCCATGGCAGGCTCATAAGTCCTTCTTTGGTTTGTATACATACGCAATGCCCACAATGACTAGTCTGCTCATGTTGGTTCCGCTGGGTGCTCTTCAGCACTCCAGGCCTCTTCTTCATCCCAGTATCATCAAGGCTACTCTATACTTGGTCACAGATTTTTTTTTTCCTCGTCCCAGTTCTGCAGTCGGCCTCACATTAGTAGTCAACACTCTTCCTCGTCTCAGTATAAGGTAGCGGGATGGAATGATGTACCCTACATAGACATATTGAGATGTGTGGGACTATGTTACCCTATATATGGTCAGAGGGTGAGGGAGCTGGTAAAGGGGCGGATTGGTACTGTGTTGTTCCTAGGATGTCCTCCCTTGTCTTGTAAAAGGATTCCCTTCTCCCATGTGACCCTCCAACGATACACCACCCCCAGAAGGTAAGTATGGGACTGTGGCCGCAGCGCACTGGCCCCATGGGAAGGGTCCTCCTCCTATTGGAGAAGGGACGACATCTAGGGATATGTCACAATTGGTATACTTTTGATCTCATTGGATGATTGCATTCATGATATGTTGTGAGTGCCCTCAGTAGTGATGCTTTTTTCTAATTGATAAGTTCTTTATTGATATGAAATTAGTACACTGATTCTCTCTTTCTCTTCATTCATTGCTTATCTTGACATGGAATGGAAACATTGATAAGCTCTTGGTGTCTTTTATCTTCTTCGAATCAATGTGTTAATGAGCTCTGGACCTCCACTGAAGAGATGCATTAATAATATTTCTATCCATGTTGAATTTATATATCAATTGACATTTTATCTCAGTTGAATTGATACATCAAAGCTCTCCTGTAATGTCACTGTATAAAGGCATTGGTTGTCTCCTACATCTATAAGAATTAGTATATTGATGCTCTCTTTATGTCACATCAAGGCATACAATAAGAAGTGTGCCATAGCAATTTGCTATGCTGTTCTGTAGGTTTGCTAATCAAATTGACACATGTGCAGCAAAGCCAATTATTTAAGTTACCCTGTTCAGTGAATGCACAGCTCACCCTGCATTCCTCTCTTGCCCCCGGGCTCTCTTCACCCTCTTTTCTCTGTTCACTGCAAGTGCAAAGGAGATAATGGAGGGAGAGTATAGCAGTAATCATCTTATCCACTCTTAAGTACCAAAAACCTGTATGGGAGTAGTAGGCAAGAATTTCATGTTCAACTAATTGCCCACCAGTTGTAATTGGGATGATACTTTTATTAAGGTAACTATATTCTGTCCGGCAAAGAACAGTATGCGTTATCTTTATTTTTTTTTATGTTTTAAAAGACAGCCATGCAATTCCATTCCTAAAAATCCTACATCATATTGAATAGTGAACACTTTTGAAAATGTACATGAACACACACGTTTTATGATGGAAAACCTAGTTCTGTAACTTGCTGGCTACATATATCTGTGCAACTGGGGCTCAACCCATGAGCTGACCCCATACCTCTTGACATTCTATCTTATCACACTGTTGCTTTATACCAGCTACCCGGAAAGCGAGATGGCAGCAAACTACAATATTCCCTGTAGTTTTCCCTGTTCTCTGACTGCTACGCCACACACTCTGCTTAGTGTCTTACTTTCTTTCCTCTTACATAATGAATACTCAAAGCTAACAAGATGTTTATGCAAAGTTGTGATCAATAGTTCCATCCAGTCTGTCCATCGACAGATCTGCTGCACTACCATACATAGCCTCCAGAGCTTGCTTTGCTCTAGGATTATGATTGCATTATATATGTGCACGTGCAGGAGAGAGCTGACCATACTGTTTTCAGAGCCTTTTTACCACTATATTTATTTGTGTCCATCCGTGAAGCTCACCTTTGACATTATACAAACTCTCATTCAGGGCTCCTAACGTCTTTCCAATCATTTGAATAGTTGATTAGATTTTATGATGGTTGAGTACCTTTGCAGTGGGTGTTTGAAACTTGTATTTAATATTCACTTTGTTCGCAGTAAATATTAAATAAAAGTTTCACTGGGCATGGCTGGCCTCTGGATGTCAGCAGTGTGCCAAGCATAAAGTGGGTTTTTGGTGACATGCACCATTTTACAGAAAGCACATTTAAATTTGTCATCCGTTGCCGTGGATAGAGTACATGTCTCTTGGGGCGATTAGGTAAACTAAGTTACTTGACCTCAGGTCTAGTCTAATTTTTAAAGATTTTGCAAGGCCTGACTCCACTCGACCTGCAGGTCTAACAGAATTTGAAAGAATTGCAAGGCCTCACTCGTCTAATTATTATCTTACTTCAGCGGTACACAAGACTGCTGTATTGTTGCTCATTTTATGTCTTGGGTATAAATAACTTCTGGTGACACTGAACATATTAGTACAACATAGCTAATGAAATGGGGTTGTTTGCTAATCAAGAACATTTTAATTTGAAAACTCTGCTAATTAGTTTTTGAAAACGGATTTATGCCTTGCACATCCATTGATTTAATTGAAGATCTGTATTGACTGGTTATACTGTTGATCTCTTCTTTTTCATTAAATGCATTGATTATCCCCTGTGAATGAACAAAGAATTGAATGCTAACTAGCCTTCAGTATGTGCACTGCGCACCCTAAATACCACTTTGTGGTTAAATTCAGTAAATTAATTGGTTAAAATCTTAAGTCCCAGTTTTTTCTCATTGAGTACAAAACAGTCTTCTGGCTTGTATTTGATTAGAATAATTACAGATGCACCCAAAGTTCGATGCAATTTTTCGGACTATCACAGTCCTTCCTCAGGGTGTATACAGGTCATCTTTAGTCATTGATGTAAAACAATAGTCATTACATGAAGTGAAAGACCAAGTAAAATTGCATCGAACAGTCATTAGATAACATATGTGCCAAATGTGCAGACCGTCATTATTATTCAAACAAGTCAAAATACAATCAAAACATTGTTTATCCATTAGGTTGAGAATCAGAGCAGTAATCAAAAGAGATCATGTTGTAACATACATTGGGCCACAAAATGAACAACATAAAGACAACATATAGACAAAAATTAAAGAAAAGCAAGAGCTGTTAGAATTCGCCCTTACCAACAACTACTTTGCATTTGACGATGTGTTCTACTTGCGAACATGCGGCACAGCAATGGGCGCTGCTTTCGCCCCCAGCCTGGCGATAATCTACATGGCCGAATATGAGAGAAGCTACATACTTAACAATGTCAACCCTTTCCATGAAAACATTTGCTTATGGTTTAGGTATATTGATGATGTTATTTTTATTTGGCAAGGCAACAGACAAGAATTACCTACCCTTCAGAACTGGATCAATAACCAAACACAAGAAATTCAATTCACCATGAGCCATAGTAACATCAGCATCAGCTTCTTGGATCTCAAAATCGCGGTGTCAGACAACAAACTTACCTGTGCCATCTACAAAAAAGATACCGGTAGAAATACCACGCTGCACTACAGAAGCTTCCACCCAAAAAGCCTACGAGACAACCTACCATACAGACAGTTCCTAAGGATCTGTAGGAACTGTACCGAAATCAATGACTTTAAGATCCATGCAGCTGAGCTACAACACAATCTCCGGACAAGGGGGTACCCAAAGAAACTGCTGAAGAATACGAAGAAAAGAGCCTTACATACTCCCTGAGAAGCGCTGCTCACCCCCAAACCACGCAACGAGCCGACCGACAACACCATGGCATGCATTTCTACTTTCAACCCCAATACATCGCAACTGAAAGGGGCCATCAAAAAATTCTGGCCTATAGTTCGGCTAAGCCTACCTGGAGAACCTCTTCGCAGGATGGCTCTTAAGAGATCAAAAAACCTTAAAGACATTCTCACACATGCCAGACTCAAACGGAAAGAAGCCAGGTCCACTCTATGGAACATGCAGGAGATACAGGGACACCACCCATGCGGCAACCGGGCAGTTTGCAATCAAACCCGGAGGATAAAAACGTTCACCATAGGAGAAAAAGAATGGGAACTCCGCCACTTTTCGAATTGTAAAACATCTAATGCCATTTACCTGATCAAATGTCCTTGCAAACTTCGGTATGTAGGACAAACTTCCCGGCCGATCCACAAAAGGATCGGCGAACATAAGTCAAGGATCATATGTAAAACACATACAGCTGCTCTGGTTTCCCACTTTCTCGAATATCAACACAGCTTCGACTCCTTCAAATGGTGGGTGATAGACAAAGTCCTAGAATCTTCAAACAGCACTAATGCGCTCAATTGCAAAGAAGCATGGTGGATTTTTAAATTGAAAACTGCTACTATGGGACTCAACAAGCTTGCACCCTCAGAATACCAATAATATCCCCCAGTTTGCTCTCATACAACACCGTTGCCAATGGTACTTCCACCCCCAGGCCCCCTTCCATTACCACAGGTGGCATCTTCCACAACTCTCCAGCAACTAGGGGGCTCCATAGGCCATCTTGGCCGCTGGGCGTCACATACATTTGGCCCAATTACCCAAGCGGTCCGGTGTTCCCTTGACCCGTTTCACCCAGTAAACGAGCACATACATCATTTGACATTCATGCTGCCAATCGAGTCCACCACACCCATTGGTTCATTTACATAACAATTTGTTACATTGATACCCTCCGAACCAGTAGCACCTCTCCATCCATGCGCGCTCGCCTCGCAAGCCGCTCCACAATTCGGCTCGAGTCGGGCGTGCACAACACTGCTCACTCCCAGCAAAACCAGAGATTGATGCCGGTAAACACTACCATGGCAACTGATCAGGGAACGCCAACGCGCATGTGCAGTGCAGAGACTGTACATCACTGCACATGCGCCCAGGCACAACAGCTCACAGCTCCAGTCGTCGGACCAGAGACGGCCGTACGGCGGTTTTCCTTCCCACAGCCTGCGTAGGAAACACGCGTCTTCTACTGCTACAGACCTCACGGCTGATGCACAGAGAACCTGTCTCGCTCTAGATCGAGCACAGCAAGCAGCAGGCACACGTTGCTTCTACTAGCCTATAAGGTACATATGCTATGCGAATCACTCCCCATTTTTTGTGCCCCCACAATCATCTCCAATCTGAGCTCCAAGGCACGGCTCATTACTGATGCGGGACATCTGCTTCTCCATTTCAACAGGCCACCAATGTCAGCACACCTTTGCAGCTGAAACTCCACTCTCTCCCATGACCAGCAGCCACAACTCTTTTGAAGCAACAACCCTTTTTGCAGCATTTATTGAAGGTTAGTGTACTGGGTCTCAGGATCCTTTGTAACGTTCTTTCACGTGGGCTACTTAAAGCACGCCCTCATTTTAACCTCCACACTTCTGCTCTAGAGGTACCTTCTAATCTCTGGACTTTTATTAAAACACCCCTTTATGTTGTGTTTTTTTCTAATCTATAGGGAGACCTGTTTAACCTTGGCCCCAGAAGAAGGCTCTACAACCACCCAGCCGAAACATCCGAGGTCACACAGTTTCTGGAACTAAAAACTGTGAATACTGACCGCAAGAACCGCCAATACTTCTAGTTTTTGACGTCGGACCAGCCATCTGGTTATCCCTGTCAAGGCCAGGCTAAAACAGACCCTAAAACTCTTTAGGCCAACTGTCCACTTGAAAGTGGACAAATCTATAAGCCCTTTGGACATTATTTTGCTAATATGGACTTTATATGGGCTGAATAGTGTGTGGATATGTAACACTTACCCCAGTTGAAGAATGCATTGAATACAAAAGTGCTTTTCTCTACTGTTTATACATCTGTTTTCACATTGCTGTTTTTGATTCTTTGGTAAAACACTTGAAAAAACTGTGACTCACTTGATTGAAAATGCTCTCTATTTTATTTTTGTTTTCACAACTTATGATTGCAAAGCTATTTATGTAGCCAAATTAAAAAAGGCCACTATGATATTAGTCCAGCGTCTGGATAATTCCTCTTGTCTTCAGTAAATGCATAATTTATAATGTCTTACTGACCTAATCCTGGAGTATCCGAAACTTTTATTGCACCTAAATCATTGCAATCCCAAATGTTTGTAGACAGGACGACACTTTTGTATATAACTATTTGCTAGCCTCCTTGTCCTGCCTATTTCGAGGCTGTCCCTCCTGTTATAAATCACTAACGAGGACAGGCAGGGTCAGGCATTCCCTTCCAACCACTCACACCTGAATCCAATTACTACTCCCAGGAAGTTTAAAAGACGGGGCAGGAAAGCATACTTTGAGTGAGTTGGGGATGGTGCAAGGTGCAGGAAGCCGGAGGAAGACCAGAAGAGCTGTAGAGACCCTGGGAGACCTGGAGGAGGAGAAAACCACCCTGACACTGGCCCTGTAAGTTCAGGGAAGACTGCACTTTACAGAGGGAGGTGTACCTCCAGAAGGCAAGTCCAGGGGCAGCTGGGGTTGCTCGGCAGTACCCACAGCAAGACTCATCCCCTGGGCCAGTCAGGTGAACCCAGGTCTCTGAGGGTCAGCAAAAGAGACCCTGACCTCAGAACATTATCGCCCTTCAGCCCCTGCAGCTCCGAATGCCAAATGCCATTTTGGAGAGCTGAGGAGTGGGAGCAAAAATCTGACAATGCATTCTGGGACAGGAAGTCCCAAAACCTTTCTTTTGGAAAACTGTGAGGTATGAGAGGAGACTTTAGCCCGGTGGAGGGAAGTCTTCTTTGTAAACTTGAAAGTCTTGTGAAGGGTCCGAGCCCGGAAGACGGAGGCTCTTTTTGG
Source organism: Ambystoma mexicanum (assembly GCF_040938575.1). Taxonomy (NCBI): domain Eukaryota; kingdom Metazoa; phylum Chordata; class Amphibia; order Caudata; family Ambystomatidae; genus Ambystoma; species Ambystoma mexicanum. The sequence goes on along the minus strand of NC_090938.1, from coordinate 798,456,912 downwards.
ATCTTGTGAACCTTGGCAGAGGGGTCCGAGCCTAGCAGAGGGAGACCCCTTGTGGACTTTTTAAGAGATCCTTTGGGGAGCAGGGTCCGAGCCTGGAAGAGGGAGGCCTTTGTTAGCTCTAGGAGGGATCCGAGCCTGGCAGAGGGAGACCTTTGTGGACTTTAAAACTGAGACTGGCACCAGGGATAGAGTGGTCCGGCGCCACATAGGCGCTCATTCAAAGGTCTCTGGCTGGTGCCTCTTCTCCCGAACCAGGAGAAACTACAAGTACCAAGAGGCCATAGGAAAGGCTGGTGTGAGATGTCAAGTGGTCATACAAGGGTCAGGCTAAGCCCTTTGTACAATCGAAAGTTCTTGATTGTTGTAGATGTTTTTGACGTGTTGTGGAGGCAGCCCTGAACCCGATGCATTGTGTGAACCAACTGTGCGAAGCCTGACTGGGGGCTTTAGAAAGAGCCTGACTGTGGGCTTTAGGGAGAGCCTGACTGGGGGCTTTAGGGAGAGCCTGACTGGGGGCTTTAGAGAATGCCTGACTGGGGTTTTTCGAGAGAGCCTGATTGGGGGCCTTAGAGAGAGCCTAGTTGGGGCTTTAGAGAGAGTCTGACTGGGGGCTTTACAGAGAGTCTGACTGGGGGCTTTAGAGAGGGCCTGACTGTGGACTTTAGATCGGGCCTGACTGGGGTCTTTAGATAGAGCCTAACTAGGGGCTTTAGAGAGATCCTGACTGAGGGCTTTAGAGAGAGCCTGACTGAGGGCTTTAGAGAGAGCTTGACTGGGGGCTTTGTCTTGGGAGGATAGCTACACGCTTGCCTTGGAAACGATGACGACGCGGAGCAACACAGGTTCGATCCCTGGGTCTGCGCTTAGAAACCTCTGAGTATTAAGCGCATTATAAATAACCAATTACAATTATAATTACACAGAGAGAGCTTGACTGGGGGCTTTAGAGTGAGCCTGACTGCGGACTGAGACCCGGATTTAGGAAAAGGGAAGAACCTAAGGGGTCTAGAATGACTTTTATTGAGATATGAACAGTGGTAAATGTGAACCCGACGGAGGGATGGCAAGCGAAAGCTAGGGGAAGGGAACCCCCGCTTTCTGATGAGATGTTGAAATTGTGAACTGTGGAAAGTGTGAACCCGATTGAGGGAGTTGTGAAGCTAGCGTTTGCGCCCGGCTGAGGGGAACGCTGTGCAAACTGTGATATTGGCAAGCAATGTTCCCTCTAATTATTTTTCTCTAAGTGCGGAAATGATTAGCCTTTGTGCGCACATTATTTTCCATGTGCGCAACTGAATAACGATGTAAGCCACTTTGTGAACTTGCGTAGTTAGTGAGCTACCATCTCTGAAGAGTTTGGAAGGAGATTTCCCCTTCCCAACCACCTCTTTACAAATCAGTTGTAAAAGGAGCATCTTACAACTCTTTATCCAAACATAGGCTACAAAATCAAATATGTGATTATAAGGAGAGCTCATTAACCAGTCCAAGACTTCAAGATATGCCATAGTACCTACCAAAAGTACTCCTGCACGTAGAGAAAAACGTGTATGCACAAAAAAGCTTTGCATGCTCAGGATAAACAATATGTTTAGTTGTGTCTATCATTTGTCAACACTACTCAGAGACAATGCAGAAAGTGTTTAATGCCATTGGGGAAAAAAACGCATGTTTATTACAAAAAACAAGTATTGCTAATCACTGATGTGGTTGTCAACAAATTCGGACATTATGCAATGTTTGAAAATGGAATAATTGCCACTGAAAGGAATGTGTCAGAAAACATGCCAATAGGAGTTCATGTGAGTAATTCAAGGGCCAGGAGAAAATGCCTCATAATCTATGTAAGGATGATAATTGCATCAAAATAACTGCACCACAGAATATGATGATCTGAATTCCTGGGCAGCTGCTTACTATCCACATTATGATGTTCTGTGAATTGTGACATTTAGTCAAAACCAGCCTTACAGCTAGGAGGCATATACTATTTTTATTAAAAACAGGGCAATGTACCCAACAAAAATGGGAAAACATGAACATATAGGAATCTACCCCCTGCTTCTACCCACAAAGTTCCACTGATCTATTTTCTAATCAGTGACCATCAGAGCAGTGTCATTGGTAGGAACTTTAATAATATTACTGCATGATCCCAAGAGGAATTTGAAGGGGAAAGAAAATATTTCAATAAGCATGAAATATCCGTAATGGCAAAGCCAATTACTTTCTTACTCCCTGAAAAAAAATGTTGATTCCAAATATGGAGTAAATCGTATCGGAGCCCTGATTGTAACCCTGATATAGGAAGCGAAATCACAGGGCACATAATACAGCCTATAGTTTTTCCCACCCTTGATCACCACAGGTTAGACAAAAATCAACAAGGTTTCTTCTGGCGCTCGTTGAAGAAAATCACATATATTTTCCCTTTGAGTCAATTACAGTAATGCTCACAGTTACAACATATTGAGTACCTTCTTCCATAACTGTGGACCCCTCTTCTGAAATTCATTGAACAAGATGCATGGGGATGCTAGAAGAAATAAATGCAAACCCATGAACATATTGAAAAGTCCTCAGCAGCTGTTGCTCCCCAATCATAGGGTAATATTGGCAAAAATTAATATTTGAGTTTTCCAATGCGTTAACTTGCAAAGGGAACTCTTTAAAGAGCTTGTGTGACATATGTACAAAGAATAGGAAGCATTGGGATGAGGTTAAATATCCTAGTAGCCTGCTTACTTAGAGTCAGTACCCGATATTTGAGCTGACACTCGGGTGACATAATGTGGGAATGCTTTTACTAAGGCAACATGAGTAACAGAAATGTGTGTGCTTCAAAGTCATTCATATTATAACATAAACCAAGACTTGTATCTAAGTCTGTAACCTTTTGCTGAGCTAACGTAGGCAGAGTCAAGGTTGTCTGGTAACATCTGATTGTGGCCTGGGGCGGAGTTGGAGTCATACGGTATAAGTGTGGTAGATTCAAGCATAGAATCCTGGGTGGGGAGGGAAGAACATTTAGTTGATGTGTGCAGGTATATCTTAGTTATATCTTCTGTTCATGGATCCACTTTTTCATATTCATTTTTAACCTCGTGTGGGTGTATTCTAAGTTTAGAGTTTTTAGGTTTTTAAGGCCAAGCTTGCATAGTAGGGCAATGTCAATAGGTTACACCAGAGTATCAAGAATAGTTCGTATAATTTAGCTTCATTTTGAGAGAAAATTAATCTAAGGTACCTGCTGTGGATTGTGCCTTATTAAATCTTATTTGAATAGGTAGGAATTGTCTGTGTGCGCTGCTAAAATTCTTCTGAGCGGCACCCAGAAGGAAGCTGGGCAAGCGCACATGCGCACAGCTTAGAAGGAACATTGTTGGCAAGTGCTTTGAGAGTCTAACGCTGAAAGAAGGATCAGAGCCCGGCTGAGGGGGATCCTAGGGTGAAGAGTAATCACTTGATGTGAAAGTTACCAGAAGGAACTTTTGTTTTGTTGTTTTGTCATATCAGGCCCTCCAAGGAAGATACCTGTGCACAGAAGGCCTTGATATAGAGAAAATGAACTGTAAGCTCATGCCAGAGAAGCCCAGGAGTGTGTTGTGCTCAAGAGTCCCACCTTGTCCCATGCTTAAAATGTGGGGAAGGGAGACCCCAGCCATAACATCCTGACTTATTATTTTGTGAACACCTCTTTCTTTTCTTGTGAACACTATCCCACACTATTTTGTAGCATATAGGTAAGGATTGGCAATAGGTTTTCTCCCTCTCTAGACCACTACACTCCTCTGGCTCTAACTCTCTGTGTGTAAAGCGTTTTGCTAAACAGAGGGCAGGTGGCAGTTCGCTTTCCTCAGCTGGCTCCTCCTATGGAACAGCCTCCCCCTGCGCCTTGATCAGGATCTTCTTAAATTCCAGAAGCTCCTTAAGACTCTCCTCTTTACCTCCCCCTTCCCCTCTTCTTTCCCCCTGCTAATCCCACATTTGTTAGGATTGGTGTCCTGGGACTTTATCCATTCTCTGGAGCCCTAACCTCCCTCACCCAATCGGCCCTGCTCCTGTCTTCTGCACTTGCACTTATACGCTCTTTCCTGGTGGCTCGCACTGACACCTTTCGTGGCATTAGGCTGTGTAGCACTCAACATTCCTAGCACTTCATCTGTGGCTCACCCTAGAGCACAGACCCCACAGCACTGATCCCCGCCTTTTCCCTTGCTGCACATGCACGTTCTGAATTACTCACAAGGCATAGTAGGTTCATCCTGTTTTCTGCTTCTCCCCACTGATCTTATTTTTTGTGTTTAAATGTATTTATTATATTTCCCACTCTTGCTCCCACCCTTGCCCTGTAGGTGCTTTGAAACAGTATTTTCTCCAGCACTGGATCTTTCATGGATTCACATGCTTTGAATATTCCCCGTCGTCAGGGGAACCTCGGTCTCTTTTTAAATATTGTTTTCCCTTGGAAAACTTCGACACGTTAGTGTCCTATCGACGTCCTTTCGGGGTGCTTAGCTACCATCCAATAGGACGTAGGGTATAAATAGGGCCGCCCCTGCGGCTTCCCATCAGATTTCAACTGTCTCCAAAGTGTCAGGATCACCCCATGCTCGTTTGATTCTACACATTGGTGTGTTGTGGTAATTTTTTCCCAATGTCTTCAGGAAAAGATTTGTTTCAGCCCTGCGCTACTTGCGAAATGAAAAGGGTATATTAAGGGGACAGGCAAATGGACTGCCTCTATTGCCTCTACCCTCATCACTCCGTCGATTCCTGCGACATCTGCAAGGGTTTCTCGCAGAAAACATTGAAGGACCGTAATCAGCGGTTAATATCGTGGCTGAACGATGGGGCCTACCCTCCATTGGAGGTAGGATCGGTGCGCAGCCTAGCGACGGAGAGACCTGCTCCTGCTGTTCCTCGCCGGTCGGTGCCGGCTAAGAAGTCATGGCCTGCAGACAATAGTGGCCGCCCCTCTTTGGGAAAACACCTGATGAAAGGGGCTCCTTCATCGTCTAAACATGGTCAGTCTGACCAGTCCCGAAGGCCTGAGAAATCTTCTTCTTCTTCGAAAAAGGACAAAAAGGACTCTTCAACCATCGTAGGTCGTCCTTGAGTAGAGAATCTTCGAAGCACCTATCCAAAGTGTCAAAAAAGGCAGGATCGCATGAAAAATCTGTGCCACAGCTGCCAGCGCTGTCGGCGGGAGTCCCGTCGTCGACGGTTTCACTGCCAGCTACAGTATCTGGCCCCACAGTGGTGTTGTCGGCTCCAGTGACTGTGATCGACGAGGGCCGAGGTTTTCGTTGTCGACGGTCGACGTGCTTTCAATGAGTGGAGCTTGGCAGCCTTCGGCGTATGACGCCCTTCTACCATACAACTTACTACAACAGGAGTCCACCCTTTCAGTGTCGTCGATGGAGGAGGAACGCGAGCCTGTGGTGAACCCAACAAGCCTCGGCTTGCAGTGCGTTGGCCCTTCGGCGACGGTGGGAGTACAAAATGTTCCACCTGCGTCTCCTCTGTTGAACCTGCAGTCTGTGCTGTCTCTCCAGGTCTTATCTACACTGCAGTCCCTATTAAGTCAACTGGATTCAAGATTGCCTCCCGTGGGTACGCCCCCGGTAACACCTATCGTCGATGTTCAGCCTCCACGGCTGAGTTGCTGGCTTCCCAGCCGATGAGCACAGAGCCTCCGCGTTCCCACTGAACTGCAGGACTCTGATTCCGACCAGGGTCCCAGGGACTCCATCTCTGATATCTCGTCGTCGCCATCGAGAGACCCGACATGAGAGTCTGATGTGGAAATAGAGGCCCCTAGGAGTCCGGCGCAACCGTCGCCCCCGGATGACATTGGGGCATTTCATTCCATGATGGCAAAAGCCTGTATCGAATTTGGTTTGACCCCAGAGGAAGAATGAAAAGAAAGCTTCCTATTTGACCACATGGGAAAGAGAAGGAAGGCAGTTTTCTCCGTTCCAATCCTGGACCATGTCTGGCAAGAAGGCCTACGCACCACGCCACCCTTTTTCAGAGCCTGCAGTTAAAGGCAGGTTAGAGAAAAAATGTAAGGCTCCGGACTCTACGCCAAAGTGTTTGGTTACACAACCCACCCCTGAATCAGTGGTGTCAGCGGCGGCTAGCCGGAAAGCCAGTACAAAGCACAAATGCACTACACCTCCTGACAGCGACGCCAGAAGACAGTTAAAGCCGCCAACTCGCTGGCAATTATGGCGCGCTACGACCGTGAAATGTGGCATCGTCTACCCCCTCTGTTAGAACATCTACCCGAGGAACACCGAAAGGCTGCCATGTTGCTGGTGCGTGAAGGTGAGGAGGTGTCAAATCAAGCATTAACATCACTGTAGATTTAGCGGAATCTGGTTTCAAACAGATTAATAATGGGGTGGTACTACATCGGCAGGCCTGGCCAAAGTGCACACACTTTAGGCCGGAGGTTCATTACAAGATACTGGACATGCCCTGTAAGGGGGAACAATTGCTTGGGTAAAAAATAAATGAAGCCCTCAAAGGCATGAAAGAGGACTCCGATACGGCAAGGTCATTGGGAGCTTTGCAAAGCGGGCGGTCGTTTCAGCCCTTTCGCCCCTTCCGTGGAGCTTCAGGAAACACCTGGTTTGCTGCCTCCAGAGACCGGAGTTACAATCGGTCTGGATACTCCTCACAAGGCTATAGACGGGTAGTACAGTCTACTCGAAGAAGCTGTGATTTTCAGGCATCCAGAAGGAGAGGAGGACAGCCTTCTTCCGCCAAAGGTAAACAAACAAAATCACAGCAATGACGGTATTCGAGGAAATGTGCTGGGGGGCAGAGTAGCTCTACACATCGACGAATGGGACGAAATTACATCAGACTGTTGGGTATTGGACACGATGCGGTTGGGCCACTCTCTGGAATTCAAGGGCCCACCGGTTCTCATTCATCCTGTGTATTCTGTGCAACCTAATCTTCACATTTTACAGCAGGAGTTTATACTTATGCTACAGAAAGGGGCTATAGAATTGGTTCCAGTGGCCGAGAGAGGTCAGGGGGTATACTCCCGTTACTTCATGGTAAATAAACCCAACGGCAAGTGGTGACCCATTCTGGACCTTCAGGCGCTGAACAAGGCAACGCCTGAAGTTCAAGATGCTCACACTTCAAGAGGTCATTCGGTCGGTACAGCCGGGGGATTTTCTGGCATCGTTGGATTTGCAGGATACATATTTCCACATACCTATGCGTCGACGACACCGAAAATTCCTGCGATTTGTGGTGGGTCAAGATCATTACCTCTTCCGAGTGCTCCCGTTCGGTCTGAAATCGTCCCCCAGGACATTTACGAAATGTTTAGCGCCAGTGACGGCGTGGCTCCTACGAGAAGGTCATCACGTCTACCCTTACCTGGACGACTGGCTGATACGCGGTTCGTCTCCGGCGGCGACAAAGGCAAGTCTCAATGTTACCATGCGGCTGTTACAATGACTAGGATTTGCCGTCAACTTTGAAAAGTCATGTCTATCTCCCTCCAGGAACTTAGTGTTTTTGGGCACAGAATTTCAGACTCAGTCAGACCTAGTGAAGCCCTCCGTCGAGAGAGTTCAAAAACTCAGGCAGAAAGCGGCAGAGTGGAGAATCAGAACGAGAGTGTCGGTCAGAAAGTACATGTTGCTGTTGGGAGCCATGGCGTCATGTATTCCGTTGGTGAAGGACTGTCGTCTCTTCATGAAGCCACTGCAAGAGTTTCTGACGGACCGGTGGGCTCAAAGTCACGGGTTATGGACCAACAAAGTGGTGGTCAACAGCGATTTACAGGAAGCTCTTCGATGGTGGCAGCTCTCAGACAATCTGACTCGAGGAGTACCGTTGCTGGAGCCGGAATTTCAAGCTACAATTGTGACGGATGCCTTTCAGACAGGGTGGGGAGCGCATCTGGGGAGCTTCCAGGTTCAAGGTCTGTGGTCTCCAGTCGAATCAAGTCTTCACATCAATGTGCTGGAACTGAGAGCTGTTCATTGGGCTCTAAAATTGTTTTTGCCACGCATACGCAGCTCTGTGGTGAGGGTGTTGACAGACAACACCACCACAATGTTTTACCTCAGCAAGCAGGGGGGCACCCATTCCAGGGTACTCTTGAGAGAGGCTCAGGAACTATGGCATTAGGCCCTAGGACAGAACATCAATAGTGTGGTGTTTCATCTGCCGGGGGTGATGAACGTGCAGGCGGACTCTCTCAGCAGAGAAATAAACCAACTCCACCAATGGTAGCTGAAGGAACAGCAGGTGTTGAGCATTTTCCGGAAATGGGTTCGTCCCTCATTGGATCTTGTCGCCACTCAAGAGAACAGAAAGTGCAAGGAGTTTGCGAGCATATGGCCTCAGCCAGGTTTGCTGGGGGATGCGTTCTCGTTCCCATGGACGGGCAGGTTCGCGTACTCATTCCCTCCATTTTCACTCATTCGGAGGACCCTCCAGTGGATTCAGAAATGCCCATGCCGTGTGATTCTTGTGGCCCCATATTGGGCCAGGCAACCGTGGTTCTCAGACCTACTCCATCTATCCGTAGCAGAACCAGTTCGGTTACAAGTGACGCCGGACCTTCTGTTTCGAGACAAGGGTGCAGTTTGGCACCACGACCCGGCTCTCTTAGCCTGACGGCTTGGCTCCTGACTTCTCTGAGTTTGGCCTACTGAACATTCCTAGTGACTGTCGCCACATTTTGGAGGCGGCTAGAGCTCCGTCCACGAATGTCTCATATGCATGCAAATGGAAAAGGTTTTGTGTGTGGTGTAAGGGTCAGCCTGGAATGGACCCTTTAAGCATTTCACCGGAGCAAATTCTGCCCTACTTGTTGCACTTGGCAAAGAAACGTTTGGCGTTCTCCTCCATAAACGTACACCTGGCGGCCATTTCCAGATTCACTCGGAAGAGGCATGCTTCAGTGATCGTCTGGTCAAACTTTTTCTGAAAGGATTGTTTCGAACTTTTCCTCCAGCCAAGAAATTCCCTCCTGGTTGGAGCCTCAATCTGGGGCTGTCGGGTCTGATGAAAGCCCCAATTGAACCCATGTCGTCGACGCCCCTGCAGTTCTTGTCATGGAAAGTGGCGTTTTTGGTGGCCATTACTTCGACGGATATCTGAATTGCAAGCCCTAGTTATGTTATGTTATGTTATGTTATGTTACTTAGCATTTATATAGCGCCTTATGTACCATTGGTATGGTCTCAAGGCGCTGGTAGGTTGAACGCCCTCGGGAACCGAAGTACAGGTCAGTAAAGAGAATTGAGAGAGTCAAAGGTGCGTGTGAGCACCGGATATGTGTGCAGCAGGTGTGGCAATCGTGTGTAGCTGCTTCTTAGCTGTAGGTGTGTAGGCTGAGAGATCAGGAGTATGTGTTCGTTCTGGCAGGTTGTTATCCAGCCCGATTTGGCTGCATTAGGCCTGAGGAGAAACGCCTAGGCCGGAGGGTGTGTAACCAGCAGTGTTTAGTTAGGTTGAAGGGGGAATATGAGGCAAATGATGGTATGAGAACAGCTATACCGAATGGTGTCATAGTATCGCTGTGTTCTATTTTAGTGGCGGTGTAAAGAAGAGAGTAAGTGTGGAGATGTGGATATGGTGGTTTACCTTAGCTTCTTGAGACCGAGCCCACTCAAATAGTTCCATGTACTCCATCCGTTCCATGTACTCCATCCGTTCCATGTACTCCGACTGTCCATGCATTACGACCGTGTCAAGCACTCAAAGCCGTTCATTTCAATGCTCTTTCAAACCATTCCATGTAGGTCACGCCATTCTATGCATTCCAATCCGTTCCATGTACTCCAGTCCGTTTCATGCACTCCAGTCCATTCCATGCATTCCAGTCCATTCCATGCACTTGCGACTGTTTTGTGTATTCACATCCGTACCATGCTCTCCACTTCTTTCCAAGCACTCCAGTCCGTTCCAAGCACTCTAATCCGTTCCAAGGACATCAACCATTTTATGCATTCCAACCATTTTATGCACTGCTGCTTTTATTAGTTCTACCTCACATTATCCTTTCTCCATGCATCACCCATCCACATACGTCATCTTCACACGATCCGTCCGCTTAACTGGTTCTAAGCATTTCACATGTTCTATTCACTTCACCCGTTTCACCCACTTTACCGGTTCCATCCACCTACTTCATCCATTTTACCATTCTACCTGTTCCACCCACTTCACCCATTCTACATCAGTTCACCCATTCCATCCACATACTTCATCTGTTCCAACCACATGCTTCACGTATTCCATCCATATACTTCACGTTTTCCATCCACATACTTCACCCGTTTCTTCAACCTGTTTCACCCGTTCCATCTACATGTTTCCTCCGTTCCATCCACATATTTCACCTGTTCCATCCACATGCTTCACTCGTTCCAACCACATGCTTCTTCCGTTTCATCCACCTACTTCACGTGTTCCATTCACATACTTCACGCATTCCATCCACATACTTAATGCGTTCCATCCACATACTTCACTTTTTCCATCTATATACTTCATCCGTTCCACCCAGTTCGTCCGTTCCAACCAATTTGTCCGTTCCAACCAATTCATCCGTTCCGCCCAGTTCATCCGTTCCACCAATATCATCCGTTCCACTCAGATCATCCTTTCCACCACAGATCATTCGTTCTACCCAGTTCATCCGTTCCACCCAGTTCATCCGTTCCACCCAGTCCATCCGTTCCACCAGTCCACCGGTTCCACCCAGTCCATCCGTTCCACCCAGTCCATCCCTTCCACCTAGTTTGTCCGTTCGTTGCAGTTCATTCGTTCGACCCAGATTCATCCGTTCCATCCAGTCCATCCGTTCCACTCACATACTTCACATGGTCCAATTTCATACTTCCTCCGTTCTGACCATAATTTTCATTTTATCCATCCACTTCACCTGTTTCGTCCACATACCTCAATCGTTCTATTCAATATATTTGACCTGTTTTGTCCACATACGTCACCCGTTCCTTCCTTGTACTTTACCCGTATCGTCCATAAATTTCACCTATTCTTCCAGCTCCATCCTCCGTTCCTACCACCCACTTCCATCCACATACATCCACATACATCACCGGTTTGATCTGCACCCGACACCCGCTCCGCACTCTACACCTGCTCTGCACTCTACACCCGCTCTGCACTATACACCCGCTCCGCATTTTACACCCACTCCTCGCTCCGCATAATACACCGCTCCGCACTCTATACTCGCTCCACACTCTACACCCGCTCCGCACCTGCACAATACCCTACGTCTGCTCAACGCCTCACATCGGCTCAACAACACCGCACCTTACATCTGCTCAATACCCTAGATCCGCTCAACACTCTACATCTGCTCAGCACCATCAGGCCCTACATCCACTCCACACCCTAAATCTGCTCGACATCCTACATCCGCTCCACTCTATTATCCACTCACACCCTACAACCGCATCATGACCTATATCCGTACCACAAACTACGCATTCATCTGCCCTATGCACTCATCCGCTCTGCGCCCACATCCGCTCTGCGCCCTCATCCGCTCTGCACCCTCATCCACTCCGCGCACTCGTCCGCTCCGCACACTCATCCGCTCTACGCACTCATTCGCTCTGCGCACTTATCCGCTATGTGTACTCATCTGCTCTACGTACTCATCCGCTCTACGCACTCATCCGCTCTATGCACTCATCTGCTCTACACACTCATCGGCTCTATGCACTCATCCGCTCTATGCACTCATCTGCTCTACACACTCATCGGCTCTGCGCACTCATCCGCTCTACGCATTCATCCGCTCTACGCACTCATCCGCGCTGCGCACTCATCCGCTATGCATACTCATCCGCTCTACGCTCTCATCCGCTCTGCGCGCTCATCCGCTCTGCGCGCTCATCTGCTCTATGTACTCATCCTCTCTACGCACTCATCCGCTCTATGCACTCATCTCCTCTACACACTCATCAGCTCTGCGCACTCATCCGCTCTACTCATTCATCCGCTCTGCGCACTCATCCGCTCTGCGCACTCATCCTCTCTACGCACTCATCCGTTCTACGTGCTTCATCCGCTCTACGCGCTTCACTTCATCCGCTCTGTGCACTCATCCGCTCTACACGCTTCATCCACTTCACCGAATTCGTCAGCTCCACTCACTTTGTTCGTTCACCCTTATTAAAATGTATTTATTTATTTATTTTTTACTCATTCTAATTTGTATGTCCTTTTTAGTTAACCAATAGAGGTTTTTAATTTTCGATCTCTTGCTCGGATCATGATGCTACATTGCTATTTATGATTTAGCATTTGGCAAAGTCAGTGCGATGCTGTTATCCAGTTTGAGTTAGTTTAAGTTTAGGGTCGGTTCTAGCGGAAGAGCCAAGTTTTCAGTAATTTGCGGAAAGACATGAGGTCTTCAGTGAGTCGGATGTGGGGTGGGAGTGCGTTTTCCAGCTTGGGGGCCAAGGCTGAGAAGGACGATCCGCCTAACCTGACTGAGTTTGTTTTTGGTTTGACTAGGAGGCCGGCTGAGCTTGATCTTAGAGTACGTGCTGGCTGGTAGGGTTTTAGTTTGTCTTGAAGATATTGAGGTCCGGTTTTATGCAGTGCTCGGTGAGAAATGCATAAGATTTTGAAGGTCACCCTTCAGGCAACCGGAAGCCAGTGCAGAGTTTTGAGGGCTGATGAGATGTGGTCTCTCGGGCCAAGCGCTAGTAGCAGTTTGGCTGCAGCATTTTGTGCTCTTTGTAGTTTAGGCAGTTGGTATGCATGGATTCCGAGGTAGAGGGGGTTAGCGTAGTCCAGTCTTGATATAACAATTGATTGGACCGCGGAGAGTCTGTTGGGAAAGGAGAGGTATGGAAAAATGCGTCCAAGAGTTTTAAGGTGGTAGTGGCAGGACTTTGAGACGTTGTTGACTTGGTGCGAGACTGTTAGATCAGAGTCTAGGGTGCATCCAAGATTTTTTTCTGAATTAGAGGAGGTTGGTGAAATGCCCATGGCAGATGGCCAGGGTAGTGGGTCTGGAAGAAGTTCGGTGTTGCCACATACCATGATTTCAGTTTTGGAGGGGTTTAGCAAGAGGTGGTTTGTGGTCATCCAGAGCTCTATGTTGAGGAGGCAGGAAGCAAGGCAGGTCGGCAGTTGGGTTTTGAGTTCAAGAGTTTTAGAATTAGTTGAGTGTCATCAGCGTAGTTGTAGCATAGGATGTTGTGTGAACAGATTATTTGTGGGAGGGTGGCCATGTAGAGATTGAACAGGAGGGCTGATAGGCATGCTCCTTGTGGAACTCCTGTGTCGACTGGTCGGGCTTGGGAGAAATAGGTGGAGAGTAGGATTATTTGGTTCCTATTTTTGAGGAAGGATGCTATCCATTTGAGAGCGGTTCCACGGATTCCTAGGGAGGGAGGAGGATTGAGCGGTTGATTGTGTCGAAGGCGGCGGATAGGTCAAGAAGGATTAATGCGGCGCATCATGCAGAGTCTGCCGTGTTTTTAAGGTGATCCCTTATTGATGTTAGGGTGGTTTCGGTTCCTTGTCAGGTTCTGAAACCTGATTGAGCGGGGTCTAGTGATTGATCCTCCCTACTTACGTTTCTTCAAAGACAAGGTGGTGTTGGCTACTAATCTTCACTTTATTCCAAAGGTGCCAACCACTTTTCATAAACTTTCTTCCATCGTGCTGCCATCATTCCTCGCATCTGCTTCCTCATTGGCAGAAAAGGCGCTGCATACGCTGGATGTAAAAAGGGCATTGAAATTTTATCTAGGTCGTACTCAGGAGTTCAGACGTTCAAAACAACTGTTTGTGGCTTATGGACCCTCAGTCAAGGGAAAGGCAATCTCTAAACAAGGACTATCTCGCTGGGTCTCATCGGCTATTTCCTTCTGTCACTCTAAGGTGGGAAAGCCTTTGGAGAGGCGTCCGAAGGCGCACTCGATGAGATCCACCTCGTCGTCAGCGGCATTAAATCCCCACCTGGTGCCGTAAGTTCACTGGCTACCCCTCAGGACCTGTTAGTCGCCATGAGCCATGGCGGCTACTCTCTTCTCTCCTTTCTGACATTTTAGTGTTATGTGTTTGTATTCGTTCATGTAAGCGCCCTGAGACCTTTGGGTGAGTGATTGCGCTATATAAGAAATTCCTTAGTTAGTTAGTTAGTTAGTTATGGTCGGCGATTCCACTGGTGACATCTGCCAGGCGGCCTCCTGATCGGTGCCGCATACCTTTTCTCGGCATTATTGCCTGGAACAGCAGCATTGTGCAGATGTACAGATGGGACGTGCAGTCATGCAACGCCTGTTTCAATAAGGTAAGCCTTTATAGCCTTGGGGTATCTGTTTTCAATGTACCACTGCTAATGTGTTCTTTGCTGGTCGTATGTGTTGCTTTCCTGATGTATTGGTTTGCATTACACGCCGCCATGCATGATGACTACTGCTATGTTATCTATTCAAAGCATGTGAATCCATGAAAGATCCAATGCTGGAGAAGGGAGTAGTTTCTTACCTGTAACTCCATTTCTCCAGCGTTGGTATCTTTCATGAATTCACATGCGCCCGCCGGCCTCCCCTGCATGCAAAACTTGTTGGTGCCGCCTAGTTATACTCTACGTCCTATTGGATGGTAGCTAAGCACCCCGAAAGGACGTCGATAGGACACTAAAGTGTCGAGGTTTTCCAAGGGAAAACGCTATTTAAAAAGAGACTGAGGTTCCCAGCCTAACGACGAGGAATATTCAAAGCATGTGAATCCATGAAAGATACCAACGCTGGAGAAATGGAGTTACAGGTAAGAAACTACTCCCTTCTTACTGTATAAGACCCTAAAAATCAAACAATAATATAAATAAATAAGTATAGGTCCTTTTTATTTGACTAGACTCCACTTGGACGGTATTCTTATGATTTGATGGTTGTAGCTTGCTCAGCTTGCTCCCATCTTAGATTTAGGTTTCGGTTAGGTGTTTATCGCACCCACTTTACTGTTTAATAAACACACTTGAAATGTGGTCACTTGTGTCTGTCTTAGTTTGATACCATGCCTTCCTTACAACCCTATCGATTGATGTCTAGATTACCAAACAAACGCACATTGGGCGCCACCATTGACATGAAGGTGGATGAATTTGTTATATCGCTAGACGGCATATAATCATTTGAGACCTCGCTGTTATTTATTGTTCATTATTATCTCTTCAATATTATTATTTTCAAAACTTTGCGGGTTCCATTTTGTACAATTGTCTAGACAAAAGAGGTTAGAACAGTAGTACATCCGTATGTCAGAGAAATAACAACTATTTTAACCTACTGATCTCTAGAGTTCATCCGATAAGGAGACCATCATATGATTTATACACTCTTCTTATGAGAAGGGATAGCTCTGCCTCGATGGCACAATGAGGGATAGTTCCATAACTTATTTTCTTGACAAGTTCACCATAACGGCTAGTTTAGAAGCATTATTTTAAGTCCTCTGGCATTACTCTGTTTGTCTGTGACTATGTATTCTGTAGAATTTTGCAATTTAATGTTCACAATTGTGAAGACACAATTGCATTTCAAAATAAGGACAACATTTGTTACAGAACATGAGTTAGACTCCCTTAACTGCATCACATCTGTCTGATATTAGCTCTCCAAAATGGCCAACTGTATTTCATTGTATATGCTTCACACCTGCCGTTATGACACAGCATGTCGCCATGGTCCCCAGCAACCGGTTGTTTACTTTAGGTGTTCACGCAGCAATCGCTCGTTGATGAACAGAGCAGCAAACGCACAAGTTAGAATCAGTTTAGTCAAACACTAGATACGGTAAGCACCTCTGAAGTTAGTATAATGATGATATTGCTAATATAGAGAGTGTGATCAGCAATTTCATACATTTTCTACAGGGAAGCTACTTCATACGGTCAACTGGACATTTCCAGATGGCGAATGTTTGCGGCACTGCATGTTAGGAATTACACTCTAGGGTGCTGGGCACATTAACTTTCACATGTCCAATCTTCTATTGACAAAGACACTAATATTAACCTGGTGGATACATTATTGACAGGTACCTTGGCGACTGACCAGAACACTGGATTGGGAGAAGGTCGAATCAGTATTTCAAAGTAATAACACAATGATTATTTGTGATCTGGTCGGACCAAATAGAATTATGTGCTAATGTAACAAATTACAAAGTTCACAAAGTTGATGAGAGTACTAATGCTAACCTGGGGGAAACGTTACTGATAGGTATCTTGGTCACTGACCACAACACTAAATTGGGAAAAGATCACATGAGCATCGGAAAACTATAGTATCACGATGATTATTAATGATTTATATGAACCTAATAGAATTATATGTCATTGGAATAACTTGCTAATGGTGTTGTGAGTCTACTTGTAAAATTCTATGCCTTCATCTTGCTTTTCTTTCATTTTTTGTCTATATGTTGTCTTTATGTTGTTAGTTGTGTGGCCCAATGTATATTACAACATAATCTCTTTTGATTACTGCTCTGATTATGAACATAATGGATGAACTATGTTTTGATTGCATTTTGACTTGTGGGAATAATGATGGTCTGCACATTTGGCACATATGTTATCTAATGACTGTAAAATGCCACTTAACATGGTCTTTCACTTCATGTAATGGCTATTATTTTACTTGTATGACTAAAGATGACCTTTATCAGCCCAGAGTAAGGACTGTGATAGTCCAAAATGCATCGGCTGTGGGTGCATCTGCAATTATTCTAATCAAATACAAGCCAATTTCGGTCTAATGGAAGAAGACTGTTGTGAATTTGTTGCGAAAAAACTGGAACTTAAGATTTTAACCAATGAACATACTGAATTTAACCACAAAGTGGTATTTAGGGTGTGCAGTCTACACCGAAGGCTAGTTAGCCTTCGTTTCTTTGTTCATTCACTTTGTGTGCCTGTCATGGAGGCACTTAAAATTGGGTTGCACCCCACCCACACAATTGTTACAAATATATAGTAGATATTATCACCTCTAATAAATTGAAACAGAGATAATATATGGAGAAGCTGTGCCCACTCACCACAACTACTTATTGATTATCCCGTGTATTATAATAATACATGCACTCTCAGTTTCTCAGTTGTGTTGATCCAATGATATTCTCCACTTAATCTTTATTGATTGGCTCTTATGTTGATCATGTTACGTACAGCGTGTGCCTTCCTCTTGGAGTGCGAAGTGCGGTCGTTTTATTCTGACAATGTTTTGCAGCTATAATGCTAGAGTCAAAGTTGATTTATGGCATGGAATACAGTTCTTTATACCAGGAAGCTTTTTAACCAGAGTCTAAACTGAGAGTATTCCACAAGTATGGCAGTGCACTTGAGAGTGCTCCAGAGCAGCAGAGACTGGACTGTCAAATTTGCTGCCCAGGTACATTTCGCTCTTGCTTGGCTCAAGCAACCAACACAGGACCTTTGTGCTGGTGTACCAGGTTCTTTTACTCTGAATCCCGAATTAGGCAAGCTACTTTATTCTGTTCTGCCTGTAGCTTCTAGATCAGCCTGAGTGGCATACCACCAAAAAGAGTTTTCTAGTGCTCTAAGTAGGCCCGAAGGATTGCTCAATGTCATAATAGCAGATACGGGGCAACACTTCTAAGCAGATTCAAATTCAAATTGCTCTTTTTTACTACCCCCTGTGCCTCAGTCCCCTCTGGGAGCTAATGGCCAACAACTATTGGAATTGTGAGGGGTCAGAAATTACAGAATGGCATAAAGTGGTCATATTTTCAACATTAGCCATTTTATTAACAGAAAGGGGTTAAGATAAAGGCCTAACTTTCCATATCCTAACATGAATTCCCTTCCTATGAAACTAAAGCAGGATCACCTTGTGGCCTAACTCAATCTGACCCTCATACTAACATACTCAATGAAACAGTGCAAGGTAAATGTTTGAAAGTTCAACTCAACAAAAAAGTGCAACAACTCAAACATGTAGCTTCAACCAAAACAATCCTTGTATCCAAGGGGTGGCTGCCTTCCCCTGGATTATTTCAGGTAAACTATTCACAATGTTCCAGGCCAAGACCAGTCTCTTAAAGGCATTTCAAATGTCTCTTTTAACTAATACTCTCGTCAAGATGGCAACACAAATGTCCCTTCCACAACACTAGTTGGAATATGGCAAAGGAAAGTCTTTACTACTTTTCAGGCTGACACAACAAAAGTCCCTTCCACAACACAGGTTGGAATATGGCAAAGGAAAGTCTTTACTACTTTTCAGGATGGCAAAACAAAATGTCCTTTCCACAATGCTGATTCAAATATGGCAAAAGACAAGTCTTTTCAAGGTCTCTTGTTGACAAAATGTTTAATTGAAACAAGAACTTAATATGAGCATGTCTTTCTTTAACACACCAATTCAAAGTGAGTTTCCTGGTACACTCTCCTGCCAGGAAAACTCTCCTGACAGAATATCTCTTTTTTGACTCACATAGATCCCCTGGTGTCCTCCCCTGCTAGATATCTGTTTCTCTTCAAGTTTCACACAATTGTACAATGATAATACACAACCCAACCTGTGAATGGCTGTTCTCGTTGAGTTACACCAAACAATATGCTGTCTTGTTCATCTCTTGATCTAGTATACATATTACCAAATGTAACACGTATATTACTACATATAACTCATAATACTCAATTTGTTAATGCTGCTAAATTACTTTAATTGTAAAAAAAATGCTAGTTGAATGAAAAAAACAATTCATATAAAATGGTTCAATATACACATTTTAAAATTGATTAATCCAGTTGAATTTATTGAACAGCTATTGGAGTGGAGCGTGTCCATATGCTGAAAAAGAAACTATGTAAATGGCCATATAGACCATTATAAGAAATGAAAAAACATGGTCAATGAACAATCTAAACACAAGCAAAACCACCACCAAGTGACTGTAGGTGACAAAACATAAATTCCAAGGTCTCACAAAAACTACAAAATAGCAGCTTTAAATACTCTCAATTATGTGCAACTTGGCTTTTACTAGTCATGTGCAATCTCGATGTGTTTCAGTTCCAATGTGGATATGGAACTTTCTTCAGGGTAATATGATATGATATGGCATTTTTAACGCGCCTATACACAAGGGTTTTGAGGCGTAACGAGGCAAGGGAGGGGGAAACAGAGGGAGGACAGACAACGATCTTACTAGGCCAGGTGTCATTTACATCGCTAAAGTGCATGGGAGATCACAGAATACATCAATTTAAATGAGCGTTGTATTAATTTGACTTGGATGGACGATATTTCAACCAATTATGCAATCAAGAGTATATAGTTGTTTTTAAAAGGCAGCTGTGGACATCAACTTTCCACATGTAAGCTTAATTATCACGGTTCATTGAATGAAACATTCTGATATTTAATTTATCTGTATGACTGTAAATTCATCCGGGTATTGTGAAAAAAACACATCCTAAGGGAATCATACTGGGTTCCTAGAACACAGTCCTAGATCACTTGTGCCCCATATCCTGACAGCCTAAATATCCTATGTCATATTCAGATTGAAGTTCAAAATATCATTCAAGTTGTCGATGCCACTGTGTGAGGTTATTGTTATAGAGAACATCTGATAACAAGATGTCCCAAAATAGTAGCTCAGCGTTCACTTCATCTTGGGAGTTACGCACCAAAAAATGGGAACATGGGAGACTGGTGGAGTTACCTAATCTCAGGAACCAACAGCCAACTGACGTGCGCAGTTGTGAACTTCATGGACATGATCCTACCACAGCATCTCTAATGATGACATAAAATGACTAGAAATAATGTGAAATGTTGTGAAAGTTGAGCTTGAAGCTGAAGTTGAAAGGAATGACTAAAAAGTTTGTCCTTTTTTTGCAAACTAAATGTCAATAATAAAAAAAAATAAAAAAAAATATTGTTATAGAGCAGACAAATCACTGCTGGCAGGTGTGTCTACTGAGCTAAGTTCTGAAGGGACCCTTTCTTTCTTTTGCAAAAATCCCACTCTCATATGGGTTCCGGAGCCTGGTCCTCCCAAACTGCACACTTCTCTGGTGTCCTGGGTTTATGTCCTGAATCTGTAACAGAATTTTAGAGACATAGTTGTATAAACCCTTACACACACAAAAACACAGCCAACAAGGGTGTGTCTTATCTAGCCACCTGAATTCACATTTACCTGGAACTTATAATGACTGCATCACAGGTCTGAGGCCGCTACACAAAACCTCCAAATGAGCTCTGTTAATGCCCAGACACACAGTAGAATCTTAGTTCTCCATGCCTTTATGTACCCCTCACGACATACAGTGAGGAGAATATTTAAATCTCTAAAACTGGGTGGAAGCTGAACATTTTATTTTAACTTATAGCTTTGTTATGATCTAAATCGAACACGAGTGTAGAAAGCGTACTTTTATGGCAGAGGGCACATATGGTCCACACCTTGAGGGTCTGCGTGATCAGCAACAACGCTGTTATCCGTGTCCACGGTATAAAAGAGCCAGAAGGTTCCAGTTACATGATAGCTCCTTTTTACAAGCTTTGCGTAAAACGAAAAGCTGCAAGATGCTTATTGCTTGAGACCCCCCTGACTCCTGCTATCTGCCCTGTTGATACGATCAAATCATTATTTGTTGTGTGATATATATTCTCTACATTTGTATTTTTTAAATTGATCAATGCCAACATTAAAAGCTGTTGCAAAACTTTTTTTAGATAAAGGGGAAACCATATGTCATGCTGACAAATGTATAGGTACCCTGGGGTACAAGCCCAGGTATCTGAATTGATGAAAAGCTGTTGTGAAACCTTTTTGTAGCAAGAAGCCACATATCATACTGACAATATGTGGATACTCTGGGATAAGGATCCAGGTATCTAAATTGTCAATGTTGCCAGGTGTTTCTAGATCGGGTGGGGGGAGAGAAAGAAACATGTATTTCACAAGGAGAATGTCTAAAACTCACTCTCCCATTGAGACACCTTATATGACTACCAGTGATAAAATGAGTCTTTGTTCCCAGTATTCCAGAAAATCCTCTATCTTAGTACCACTGGCCTGCAATAATACTGTCCATTCAATATGTTCCTCTGTGTGGTGTAACTGTTGATAATGTTGCACTAAGGGCACATTCTGTTTACCAGTACGATTGTAGCTATGGTGCTCACCAATTCTGATTTTGATGGTTTGTCCAATGTATATTTTATTACATGGGCACCAGATGCAGTATATCACCATCTTCGAATTACAATTCTCAAAGTTTTTTTGTTGCCATTTGTCTTTGAGTCCTATGTCAAATTCTACAAAGCGCAATGTAAATTTGCAAACCCTGCATGTTCCACACGGGGCTTGACCTCTAATTCTCAGTAGCACCCATCTTTCTGGCAGAGTCTGTTCCTCATTGTGGGATCGAATACATGCATACGTCCTAACCACTACATTTCCAATGCTTCTTTCATAACGGCCTACTCAAAAAGTGGAATTGCCATCTGTGATGCTGGAAATGAATCGGAGGGACAGGGACTCTGTATCCTTGTTCTTTACTGTTTTTTATTGTGTGTTCTGTCGTGTTTTCCACGCAGGAGTTCATGTGGGGCTCCTGGTGTTGCAGCTCTCTCTTTTGGTTTGGTGTACAGACCCATGGGATACCCTTATGGCAATTCTTTTCAGGTATTACTTCTTATTTTGAGGATTAAATCCACACCGTTGAATTCCTGATTTGTTTTATCCTTCAAGATTTCACACATTGTAAGTTGTTTCCCAAATAAACATTAATATTTATTTCGTTTTTTGGAATGCAACCCTTTAAAAATAGAGGTGTTGATCTAATGTCTCTCAGCTGAAAATAGGATTATATAAGTCGAGAGGCAGAACTCATGAGTTTATTTCACAAGTAGTATTTGTTAAAAAGTGTTATTTGGAGTGTTGGACCAAAGATAGTCGAAGACTACTCCTATTTTTTGTGTGGTTCGGAGATATATTCCTTCGTGTAAGCTCCATTCCTAGGGTTTTCAAATACACAATTCCTTTTGGTGTTGGGATTACAGTGTGGCCTGAGTCGGGGATATCTCTGATCCGTAATTTTGCCAATCAGGTCACATAAAAGCCGACCGGTTTCAGTGGTATTGGGATTATTAAGACCACTTTCTTCAGGGCTAAGGACCAACACCAGTTAGTGTGTGGTCTAATTTCTTCCGCTGTTAGTAATGAATCTCTTATATTTCAATAGGAAGTTGCCCCATCACTGATGAGACAACTCCCATACGTCAAGGTCCTTGATCTGAACTAGTATAGTGATTTACAGTGTCACAGATCCAAAAAGATCGCACATTCCTTGCTCACCTCCTGGTAGATGAGAGGTGCCCTTTGTTATTCGAATCCGACGTCGATGCATGGATCTCATCTACCAGGAGGTGAGCAAGGAATGTGCGATCTTTTTGGATCTGTGACACTGTAAATCACTATACTAGTTCAGATCAAGGACCTTGACGTATGGGAGTTGTCTCATCAGTGATGGGGCAACCTCCTATTGGAATACAAGAGATTCATTATTACCAGCGGAAGAAATTAGACCACACACTAACTGGTGTTGGTCCTTAGCCCTGAAGAAAGTGGTCTTAATAATCCCAATACCACTGAAACCGGTTGGCTTTTATGTGACCTGATTGGCAAAATTACAGATCAGAGATATCCCCGACTCAGGCCACACTGTAATCCCAACACCAAAAGGGATTGTGTATTTGAAAACCCTAGGAACGGAGCTTACACGAAGGAATATATCTCCGAACCACACAAAAAATAGATGTAGTCTTCGACTATCTTTGGTCCAACACTCCAAATAACACTTTTTAACAAATACTACTTGTGAAATAAACTCATGAGTTCTGCATCTCGATTTATATAATCCTATTTTCAGCTGAGAGACATTAGATCAACACCTCTATTTTTAAAGGGTTGCATTCCAAAAAACGAAATAAATATTAATGTTTATTTGGGAAACAACATACAATGTGTGAAATCTTGAAGGATAAAACAAATCGGGAATTCAACGGTGTGGATTTAATCCTCAAAATACAAAGAAATACCTGAATAGAATTGACTCAAATGAAACTGTGATACAACACGAGGGAAGATTTAAGTTCCAGATCCCCAAACTAGGTTCTATTATTGTGGATACCATACCCTTATGGCACCCATGGGTGGGCGTACAACCCTTTTCCCCTAGTGTATGTTTTTGGGCACCTGTGTGTGGCCCACAGAGCAGGGTACGGGCTGGTGGCAGCTCCGTGCTGAATTGAGAGGTGCCCTGAGCGTCCTCCATTTTGGGATGCCCAGGCCCTGTCATTGGAATCAGTAGATTCCTGAAGGAAACAAGATTACCCTTGTGGCCTCTTGCCTTCCATCGACTGTTACCTTGGTTTTCCCGAAGTCCCCGGAAGCCCTGACTCTGTCCCTTCCCCCTGACTGGCTGTTGGGTGGAAGATCCATATATGGTAGTGTGGGGAAGTGCCGACCAGACTGGCTGGAGCCTTCCCAACGACCGTATGTTGAGGGTACGCCTGTGGGTGGGACCTGGGTGAATGGAGTGTGTGACGAATACGCATTCTGTGTTGTGGATGTCTAGTATCTGGTGTTTGACACGACTGAGGCAGCCCTGCCCGAAACTGGTATGAATGCAGTGTGTAGTGTGGAATGGCGTGGTACTTGTCCGAATCCACATTCTGTGTTGTGAGTATCTGGATGGAGAAGAATGGCCTGAATGCCACGTAAGCCCGATCGGCTGACTGACTGCCTGAATGCCCTCCTGAGTGATTGGTTGCCTGAGTGTGACCCAGCAGAATGAATGGGAGATCCACAGTATATCTGGGGGCCTCTCACTGCTAGAATTCGTTCAGAAGCTGGAGTTGAAACAGACATTGAAACTGAAGCTTAACCTTGAAGCCCTGCTGGAAGAGAAGTATTGCTGCTGCTCTACTTCATCGATCTGAAAGCTGCTGTGTCTTCAAGACCTGATCCAGAGAGGACTTGGTTAGGCGCCATCTTCACGAGCTACGAGGGACCATCGTGCACTGCTAACCTTCGCCGAAGCTTCCTGGAAGTCAGACCCTCGACATGCTGCCGACCGGATACAGGGACCGCTGAGAAGAACGAAGAGAAGTACCGGAAATTCCATCTACCATCGTCGATCAGTGTTCGCAGGTTTGTTATAACCACTGGAGGCCCGTCGAAGTTAGTTGCCCAGAAGCGGGGACTGCTTGACGCCATGCCTTCGACGACCAGAGCCGCACCACTCCATTGATTAAGACATTTGATTCCCGGGTGCGCTCGTCTGCATCGCCGTCCGCCTTATCCCGCCGGAGAAGACCAGGCCGTCGACATGCGGAGGAGCATCCGCCAGTGGGTTTCCCGCCACCCAAAGACTGTAGAGACACCGGACGACTCAACGCCCTTGCTGGGCCACAGTTCTTCACAACCTCTTTGCGGTCCTGAACTATCGACATCGAGGTGCCCCACACGCCTCTTCCTTGCAGGATGTCGTCGACTCGTCCTCGACGAACACCGCCAGGACCGAAGCTGCTGCCTCGAAGACACCAGACTTTTCATCAAGGATCATCAACGCCAAGTTCACTTTCTTCGAGGCCCATCGACGATCCGTGGCTCCTGCTTTAAAGGGAGTTACTCAAGAAGGATTCATTGACGCCTCCTCGAGGAACTCTGCTATTCCAGGTACATTGGGGTGGGAAAAACATTTTAGAAGGAAATAAGGCTTATTGCACAATATATCGACTGGGCTTGTAGTATATCTTTATTTTTACAGGTTGCCCATGTGGGTGCATCTCCACACAGAACGGTGCCTAGCGGTAGGGGCCCAGTATTCTGCCACTTGTTGGAATCAACTGCTTTCCTCCTATGTCTATTGTTGGTTACCTTTATGAATTGATTTGTGTGACATTTGACCAGAGTACAGTTGATGCACTTTAATGAAATCTGATAATAATTGTGGTACCACTTAGAAGTGTATATATTTGCCATTGTAGATTATCTGAGCACAAAGTGAGTTATTGTGATTGTGTATATAACCTTGAACCTTAATTATATAAAGACTGTGTTTTCACTTATACAGTGTGTGGACATTCCTTTGTGGGTGCTTGGCGACTACACTGTACTTAAGAACCAGCCTGCATCCCCTCCTGAGAAGCTACGCCTTTATTGCTCGACCTGCTCTACCCTATAGAGAATCTTGGCTGGGGTCCTCTGTACCTCTCCTCTGCCATATAGAGAACAGGAGTACAGACACCACCCTCCAGTCTTTACACCATCCAATATCTCAGATTGAAGTTTAACATAAGTGTGGCTTTGATCACCCAGGGTGCCCAAGTAGGAATAGCACACTGTAATAGTAAATGTAGGCTATGTGGAACAAACAAAATAGAGACAATTGAGCACCTATTAATATGGTGTGAAAGTTTGATTGGTTTGCGTACTAGCTACTTGAAAGCGTGCAATAATTATGTTAACATGGACTAACTTATAACTATCTGGGACAGGTTCCAAAATTTTTACGATGGCAATTTGATATTTTATATTGTGCTGTTTTATTGGAAACTGGTTAACATTTTTTAAATTTTAGCCTGATACAAGGCTTCTTATGGAAATGTATTATGTTAGAGATTTTATAAAAGCCACCTGAGTCTAATAGATTGGAATTTGTACCAATAATATGTGGTGTGTTTTGTATTATTGTATTATATGTTTGTATATACAAAGCCATGTGGCTATTGGTATATTAAATACATTAAAATTAAATGCTTATGCTTTTTTTTAAAGCAAACAACGGGTGAGGTAAATGTAAATCACCTTTCTCCAAAAGATGACAATGTTTGTTAATGGCTCCTTTCAGTTTGAATGATAAGTGTGAATAAGTGGACACACATACCATTCGAAGGGATTGTGTCCTCCGACGTATTCCTCATCTTAGATATCTCCTTCCAGCTCTGCTGGCCTCGGAAAAAAATGTCTCTTTAGAGGGCACTGCGCGTCGACGTCCTTCGAGTCGATGTCCCTCGACAGCCGCCGTATCGACGCCGACGGCATCCTGGCTATAAAGGCCACACGAAGCGCCCGTTGCTCAGTTCCGTTTTTCCGCGCGTACTCAGTGCCTCGGAATACCGTTGCTCAGTTTTGTCAGGTTAAACCTATTTACCTCGAGTTATTCGATCCGTACTCAATGGCTTCTTCGTCCGAACCGACAACTCCTCGATCCGGCTTCAAAAAATGCCGAGATTGTGGGAAAAAGATGTCGCTGACTGACCCTCACAGAGTTTGTCTGTGGTGTTTGGGAGCTGAACGCCATTGTTCGGAGTGCGAGGACTGTATGTCCATGACAGCTAAGGCCCTGAAGGAGCGTAGGGGGAAGCTGGGGAAAGGTAAGACTTTTAAAGCTTCTTCTTCGTCGACGAAGTCGAGACATTCGTCTCCTCGTCACCATTCGCGCTCCAGATCTCGGAGTGGGTTTCATCACTCCTCGAGATCGAAGCACTCGAAGAGGAGACATCGAAGATCCCCTTCTCCGTCTTCCTCTTCCTCTGTTTCGCCAAAGAGAATCCTGTGTCCCACGAAACATAGTTCCCGGGCTGAATGGGAGGAATTCCGCAAAAATATGATGAGTGTCTTCGAGAAAGCGGCCTCAACCCCCTCGAAGACTGCCGAGAGCGATGCTCTGGTCGAAAGACCCGAAGGTCAAAAACGCTGCGAGTCGCAGTACCCGGCGAAGGAAACCTCTCGAGCGCGTCACGAACCCTCGAGCAGGACTATGACCTCCAAACCTTCCTCGAAGGTTCCGTCGACGCCGTTGACGAAAGTTCTGTCGACGTCGAGGTCGATGTCTTCGACGCCGTTGTCGAAGAGACCTTCGACACACGAGTCTGTCGACTCGACGCCAGCTTCGACACTGGTGTCGACGCCAAGAAAAGTCACGGTTACGACACACCCAGTGTCTATCCCCAGGTCCTCGACGTCGATGGCTTCGAGATTGTCGAGTAGAATCCCAATTCTGTCGAGGTCTTCGAGGCCTCTGCCTTTGTTTTCGACGCCACGCTCGAAGCCTTCGACGTCGGCGTCGACGACATCGACGTTTTCGAGGCCGATTATGACAAGTTCGGCACCCTCTGCCTTGGAAATGGGGTTTACACCCTTTATGAGTTCAGAACAATTGAGAACTATGTCCTCAATATTGGAAGAGGGTGAATTGTCTGAACAAGAAGACACATTTGAGTTGCAGGGACCTGTAACCCCAATTAGAGAGGAATTTTCCTCTGAAGAACGCAGGTTAAAGGATCTTCATGATTCCTTACATGAGGCAAGTGGGTTAGACACCTCCCCTGAGGTGGAGTTTGCTAGGCCAGACCCGGGGGAACATGCTGAAACCCCCTATAGAGCCTTAATGGCCAGGATCACAGAGTTTATGGGGTGGTCTGCACCTTCACAATCTTTCCAACAAGATGACCTCACGGATATTCTTGACAAAGGCCCACAGGAGGATCCTGTGGTGCCTTTTCATAAAGCTCTTCAGAGGAAGATCATGACAAACTGGGAAACCCCAGATGTCGTACCAGCAGTAAATAAAAAACTGTCTACAAAGTACAGGGTATCCTCTACAGACCCGGAGTTTTTGTCTAAACACCCATCCCCAGAAAGTCTGGTGGTACAGGCAGCATCCTCTACCGATGTCAAGACGGCTTATCCTACAGTCCCACAGGACAGGGACGATAAAAAATATGATGCTATGGCAAAGAAAGTCTTTTCGGCAAGTAGCATGGCGTTAAAATCTGTTAATGCTACTTGCACCCTTGCTAGATTCAGCCATACACTTTGGGAATGTGCTTCTACAGCGGCTGACTGCATCCCGGAGGGAGAAGAAAGGGATGCGTTCCTGAATATTATACAGGACGGTAAAGACGCTATGTGCGAATCCCTCCAGACGGGCATTGATTCGGCTGACAGTATCAGCAGAGCAATGGCGGCAAGTACAACAACCAGGAGATTCGCTTGGTTGAGAAAGTCTGGTTTTGCCCCAGATGTGCAAGCCAGGCTCTTGAACATGCCATTCGATGGCTCTTCTTTGTTCGGGAAAAAGGCGGATGACAGTTTAGAGAAACTGCAAACTTCAAAAGCAGCAGCAAAATCCCTAGGAGCTGCAATCCGTCAGACACCTTTTCATCCCACAGGAACCTCTGCGAGGGGCAAGTCCTTTCGCTTCTACTCCGCATTCGGAAGAGGTAGAGGACGACCGGCTCAAAGGGGACAAAGAAGACCTACCCGAGGTGGACGAGGTAGATATTCAAAAGCCGCAGCAACAGCAGGTGCCTCTTTACCATCGGCATCTGCATCAGCCGCCCCAAAACCACTCTGAGGACTTCCCTCACAGGACACCTGTAGGAGGCAGGTTGACTCAACATCTGGCGGTATGGCAGGCTATCACGTCAGATGCTTGGGCATTGGAAACAGTTGCCCAAGGTTACTGCCTACCTTTCCTACGTATACCTCAGAGTCATCCACCGGGGATCAGCTCTCAGAAAGCTCCAGATCCGCTCCTCTTGCAGGAAATTTTAGACCTGCTAGAGAAAGGTGCCATAGAACCGGTACCTGTAGCGGAGAGGAACAAGGGCTGGTACTCCCCTTACTTTCTCATTCCGAAGAAATACAGAGGACTGAGACCCATCTTGGACTTGCGAGAATTGAACAAATTCCTCAGGAAAGACAAATTCAAGATGGTCACTCTTTCTCAGATCCTCCAGGACCTTCAGTTCCAGGACTGGTTGGTATCTCTGGACCTTCAGGACGCTTATTTCCATGTGCCTATCCATCTCAAACACAGGAAATACCTGAGGTTCGCAATTGGCAACTCTCACTATCAATTTCGAGTGCTGCCATTTGGGCTGACCTCCGCCCCGAGGGTCTTCACCAAGTTAATGTCGGTAGTGGCGGCAAGTCTAAGGAGGGAAGGGATTCACGTCTACCCCTACCTGGACGATTGGTTGATCAGGGCTGTTTCTTCGGAACAAGCTCAGATCCAGCTAAATCACGTGTGCCACTCCCTTCACAGACTGGGCTTCTCCCTCAATTTAAAGAAGTCACAAATGATTCCATCGCAGAGACTCCAGTTCATAGGAGCGATCCTGGACACTTCCCTGGGAAAAGCCTCGCCACCAGAGGTGAGGGCTCAAGATATTCTACAGATGGTTACCAAGTTCCAACATGCCCAACGTCTCCCAGCCTTCGACTTTTTGAGGTTGCTAGGCCTCATGGCATCCTGCATTTTCCTAGTGCCAGAGGCTCGCCTGAGAATGAGATCCCTCCAGTGGGCACTGAGGACTCAGTGGTCACAATTCTCAGGGAGAATGACAGATCTTCTTCAGGTTCCCGACAGAGTAGCTCGAGACCTTCAGTGGTGGGCCTGTCAGGAGAACATTCTGAAAGGAGAACAGTTTTGGCAACCCTGGCCGGAGATAACAGTAGTCACGGATGCCTCACTCACGGGGTGGGGAGCCCACGCCAACGACTTGACCATCAGCGGTCGTTGGTCTCCATCGGAGTCCAGACTACATATCAACCTGTCAGAACTGAGAGCCATCAGACTTGCGCTGAAGGCGTTCCTGCCAGCTGTTCAAGGGAAAAACGTCCTGATAATGACGGACAACACGGTGGCCATGCATTACCTCAACAAAAGAGGAGGCGTAGGATCACTACCCCTGTGCAGAGAGGCGATGCAGCTCTGGTTTTGGGCAATCCAAGAAGGAATCTCTCTATCGACAGTTCACCTAGCCGGAGAGAAGAACTTGACAGCGGACGCTCTGAGCAGGCAGAGCACAGTCTCCCACGAGTGGGAGCTAGCTCAGGAAGTCCTTCAAGAGATCTTCGCCCTTTGGGGAACCCCTCAGGTAGATCTGTTCGCCACCAGCCTCAACAGAAAATGCGATCTGTTCTGCTCAAGGGAATTTCCCCCGAGAGGAGCTCTGGGAGACGCGTTCATAGTGGACTGGGAGTTTCCGCTTCTGTACGCGTTCCCACCGGTCCCTGTCATTCCTCAAATGATCAGGAGGTTGAGAAGATTCCGGAGAACCATGATCCTAATTGCCCCGGATTGGGCCAGGAGAATGTGGTACCCGGACCTTCTAGACTTGTCCATCTGCCCTCCAATTCGACTTCCACTCAGAGAGAACCTACTCTCACAGAAGGGAGGTCAGGTTCTCCATCCAGACATCAAAACCCTCAACCTTCACACTTGGCTTCTGAAAGGCTGAGGTACAAGGATTGGGACCTCCCTGATGGAGGTGTTACTTTCGGCAAGGAGGCCAGCAACAAAGTCTTTATACCGCTGCCGTTGGAACAGATTTTGCAGCTGGTGTAGAGAACAGAATATCGACCCTTTTTCATGTGGTACACCAATGGTTTTGTCCTTCCTACTATATTTGGCAAATTCAGGCCTTCAAGTTGGCACCATCAAGGGCTATCTCGCAGCGCTATCCATCTTTAAGCGCACTGCGGAAGAACCATCCTTTTTCAAGTTACCCTTGGTAATACAATTTCTTAATGGGTTAACCAATGTTTATCCCCCAAGACCATTCCAAGTTCCCCTATGGGATTTAAACTTGGTCCTAACTTTCCTGATGGGCACACCTTTCGAACCACTCCATTCTTGTTCGTTAAGATTCCTTACCCTTAAAACTGTTTTATTAATAGCACTTACATCTGCTAGAAGGGTGAGCGAATTACAAGCTCTTTCTTGTAAACCCCCTCACACTATCTTTCACAAAGACAAAGTTGTCCTGCAAGTGAAGCCTAATTTCCTCCCAAAGGTGGTTTCTGAATTCCATATCACTCAGAAGATTACCCTACCATATTTCTATCCTCCTCCTCACCCGGGGAAAGAGGAAGAGAGGTTACACAGGCTAGACCCTAGAAGGGCTTTAGGTTTTTACATCAGTAGACTAGCCAGGATAAGACAGGCAGACCAGCTGTTTGTAGGTTACACAGGTCACAAGCTGGGGTTACCAATAACTAAGCAGACCATTTCCAGATGGATCATTCTAGCCATCTTGGAATGTTATAAATTGGCAGGAAAAGAGCCCCCTCAAAACCTTAGGGCTCATTCGACCAGAGGTATTGCAGCTTCATCGGCCCTCAAAAGAGGTGTGCCGGTTAAAGACATCTGTGCGGCCGCTACATGGTCGTCTGTCCATACCTTTACACGATTTTACAATTTGGATTCCTCCTCCAGTCAAGAGACTAGGTTTGGAAGGGCTGTACTGCATTCTATTCATCAATAGAAGACAGCATGAAGTCAGTACTCCCTCCTCCAATAATAGAATACTGCTATGGGAGCATATCTAAGATGAGGAATACGTCGGAGGACACAATCCCTTCGAAGAACAAGTTACTTCTTACCTTGTAACGTTCTTTCGACGGGATGTTCCTCCGACGTATTCCTCATCGACCCTCCCATCTATCCCCGCAGTTCTACTTCCCTTGTTGTTGCAGCTTACGCTCCTTCAGGGTGATTAGTTTAGTCCAGAAAGCATTATTGTGGGCTACATAACGGAACTGAGCAACGGGCTCTGCGCGCGGCCTTTATAGCCAGGATGACGTCGGCATCGATACGGCGGTTGTCGAGGGACATCGACTCGAAGGACGTCGACGCGCAGCGCCCTCTAGAGAGAAAAAATTTTCTGAGGCCAGCAGAGCTGGAAGGAGATATCTAAGATGAGGAATACGTCGGAGGAACATCCCGTTGAAAGAACGTTACAAGGTAAGAAGTAACTTGTTCATCTGTCTTGTTGGATGTTCTTCTGTTCTTCGAGGAACACCTCCCTGGGTATATTACTCACTCTCTTCTTTGCATTCCGGATGATTTTCTTAGGATAAAATTGGGCTTTCAGTTTATTTGGTAAATTGGCTGCTGCCTCATTGAAGTGTCCTGTGTTGGTACTGTCCCTTCGTAGCCTGACAAATTTACCAAAAGGCAAGTTTTGTCTAAGATTTCTGTGATGAAATCTCCCATGATTGAGTAAGGATTTGGTGTCAGTAGGTTTAACACAGGGTTTAACCTTTAGCATATTGTTTTCATGAAACACAGTCACATCTAAAAAGCAATATCAATTTTGCTCCCGTTATGTGTGAAGTGTAAATGAGGATCCAAGAAATGTATCCATTCAAAACATTCCTCCATTTGTGTCATGGATCCTTCCCAAATCAGAAAAACATCATCTATAAATCTTTTCCACTTTTTTATACGTCTTAGATGATTATGATCTATAGTGTAAAGATATGTCTCCTCAAACCAATTGACATAAGGGTTAGCCAGATTTGAGGCCACCGTGGACCCCATTACCGTCCTTCAATTTGATGATATAATGTGTGCTGGAACCTTAAGTAATGTATACCATACTATAAAGTCTCTCAGAATTTGTGGCAGCTGATCAAACTCCGTATTGAGATAATGTTGACTGATTATGTCCAGTATATTTGTGAAATGGGACATTATGTCCATACTCACCCGAAATTGAGAGTTTCCATCAAACGGACATAGCTCAATAATATTGATGAATTGTTCCGTGACTTTGACAAAAGTTTGCATGTCAGGTACTGTTTGTTCCAAAAAGAAATCTGCATATTTTGAAAGTGGTTCCAAAATGGAGTCATTACCAGAAACAATTGGTCGTCCCAAAGGGGGTATCACTCCTTTATGATTTTTGGGGACAGTTTAAAAAATGGGTATTCTAATTTTGGTGGGAGTCAAAAACTCTGCTTCTTGTCTGGAGATTATACCCTCATCAAAAGTCTTGCCTACCTTTATTTAAATGTCTTTCTGTAAATCATTGGTTGGATCATGATTAAGTATTTCATATACACTTTTATTATTGACAATATATTTATTTGTAGCTAACACCACAATGGCCCCACTGTTATCGGCGGACTTAATGTTAATCGTGTTATTTTGTTGAAAGCATCTCGAGGATTGCCTTTCTTTCCTACTGATATTCTGAAAAATCTCTGATTGGCATTTCTCAATTTTTTCTACATCAGTTAGGACACATTTCTCAAAAAGTGTTATGTTTGTTTGACACGCAAGAACAGGAAGGCGTGAATGTGGAGGGTGCTCATTAACCTGTTACATTCTCCCTCGCTGTGAATGCATTTTCAGTGAAAAATTCCTTAAGACGTATTTTGCATAGGAATTTGTGTAATCCTTTCTGATAGTCAAATGGGTCATGCATATGTGTCATAGCATAGTTTAAACCTTTACTTACTATTGCTTTTTCATCCTCTGTTAACACATATTTGGACTGTTTGATTACTGTCATAGTCCACTTCTTTTTATCTGCATTTCTTGCGGTTGCCTCTGTTGTCTTCTTTGATGACCTCTGCCCATGCCTCTCTCTAAAAAGGATCAGCCCAGCATGTATCATCGCAAAATGCCTCCTCTAGCGGTCCTTCCATTTGTGCCTATTCTTCCCTCAGAATTACTTGCCCCTGTCTCCGGCCACTGGTCGGTGTTATCATCACTGCTACAGCTAAAGGATGTGCCTCTGAACCTCACACAACTGTTAGCCAGTGCATTGAATACATTATCCTGATTATATGTAGTAAAGCTATGCCCTTCTGATGCATACGGAAAATCATGTTCATGTTTGAATTTGGTGAGATCTTTCTTCAGCCTTTGGACCCTTTCCACCGCTGTGAATTCCTTAAAGTCTACCATTTCTTTGTCTATTTCTTCTAATCTTTTTTTAAAAGATTCAAGTGAGGTCATGTTTTTTATCTTTTCCTCTTTCTTCAGTAAATCCTCTAGGATTTCTTTTGTTATCTCTCTGGCTGTATCAATAATAAACACCAACCAATCATGTCTGCATTTGTTTGCTATTTGACTCCATATCGTTCTAAATTTTAAGTTATCTAAGAACAGGTGTGTTTCATTGCGGACTACGAGCCCCTGTGGTAATGCATTGTGGCGTAGATATTCCATCATTATAGCCCCATGCAATTTTGTTCTTATGGGACGTTTTATAACTTGTATTGTTTTATTCCATTCTGTAACAGTAGTGACAGATGTGGAAGCCACATCTTCTGTCAAGGCCACAACTGAGCCCAGTAACTGTTGGATATAGTCGTCCGTAAAGTATAAACATCTCTTAGTTGTCATGGTTTGAATGATACGTACTGAAATTGTGAGTTGACTGTTGCTGTGTAAATGTCACCTCCGACTTCTCTCTCTTTGTCGGAACTGTGCTGTACTCCTTCAGCGACACAACTTTATTAACTTCATTTGTTATTTGTGCCAATTTCCCCCATACTGACATCCTATATATGAGGGTTCATTCAAGCTCTGGCAACCTTTCCTACAATCTTTCAATCTCTCTTTACTCTTGGCAAAGCTTGTTCCAGGTTTCCTCCAACTGACATCTAATGTCAGGAGAATTGTACAACTCTTGTCTCTTTATTTCTCTCACTATCTTTAGGCTCTTGGAAATGCTGGTTTCACATTTCTCCCAACAGACGTTTTTATGTTAGGAGAATTATACCGTATTTGCCTGTGTTGTTAATGTCTTGTGTCTTAGGCAATGCTGGTCCCATGTTTCCCCCAACTGACCTCTCATGTTAGGAGAACTGCACCATGTTCGCCTTTCCCTTTCAGTTCCATTTGTTCGGCACTTAAAATTACGTTAAAAATTATTTTTAGCGTATTTACACTTCCTGGGGGCCCCCTTCACCGCAAGGCTGACTCACCAGTTCCTTCTGCTCTGGATTGTCACAAAGTAACAAAGATATTATGACTGTCAATGAGTTGATAAATGTATACAATGACTGATATGCATTGATACACAAAAATCGTTATTTGTTACACAAACCATTCATTGATTGTGACGCTTTCCTAGGAACTTTGTCTGTTTGTTTTAGATACATTGTTTGTATTTTGTAGCCTTTGTGCTAAACTTTGTACATCGATTTAATCCTGATTTTAATCATTGTTTATACTATATTAAATTATTTTGATTTTGTATGCTAGTGTATCATGTTGGTTCACTCTGCTCAATGCTCTCTGCTATCTTGAACTCTATCTTCTTTATAATAGATTGACTCACCAGTTCACCATGCGGCTGCTGAGATGTGCATGCGAGGGGCCAGCCAGCTTCCCTTTCTGGGCAGAGTCTCACTAGGTCTCCACGTCAACACTCCTGTCCCTCGCTACCAAGACCCACGAAACTCTGTAGGACCCCTGTCTTCTCTCGCAGCCCTGATGCACACTGTCAGCTTTCTCTCTTCCAGAGTTCCTCTCCTCTCGTCCCAAACTCTGCCAACCTGCTTCTGGCAAGCGTTTTCCGGTCTCCCAGGATCCTTTGTGGGTTTTCCTCTGCCACCGGTCACACCTCCCGCTCCATGCACTCTGCAGCCTTCTTTCGCTCTCCTTCTTCGCTCCCCATTCCACAGTTGATCTGGGGATTTAAATGTCCCGCAAAGTTAACTAGTTTGGTAACAACTAGACTGCACATTACTCTTAGCGTCACATTTCCTCCACATTAATTCATTGCTCCTCTTCCTTGTCACAGTACTTGAGGCTTTCCGGGACTTGGAGTTCCAATAGGTTTCAACTGGTTTTAAGTCACTACGTTGAACAGTTGTATTTAAATACAATCAACAAAAACATCAGATTTTTCACAACAATATGCCATCAAAAACTCTGTTAGGGTTTCCTCCTCACAGAAAGGGGTAGAATACCACTTCTCTCCTGTCTGAGACATCACTTCCCCCCGGTATTCATCTCCTCTCCCATGATCCCCCTCCTGACACCACCACGAGGTCAGGATTAGGTAGCAGCTGCTTTCCCTGGCCATTGGGAGGAGACCACCATTTATGATGGCATTTATCTCCAACAGTTGGATCTGCTGTAACATCGTAATATGCATTCATAGGGCGTTGATGGTGATTGGTAATTCCAGGGATCTAGACATGATAGCAAGAGTATTGATAGCCATTAACTCTGTAGGATGTCCTCGTTCATGTAATCTTGTATTTTCTCAGTTCATTTCTTGTACTTTCATATGGTGGCATGCAATACTGATGGAATCCATTCTCTGTGGAATTGAGACATTTGTGATCTGACATGTTGCCATAGGAAGGATCCATAAAATAGATTGTTGGCGCTTGCCTTCATGTGGGCATGGTGGATTGGCACACAATATCCCATATTCCTGCAACATGCTTATATTGATGGTTCCAGTCTCCATAGGAGTACGTCAGAAGTGATTGTTGTGTCACCTTAGAATGTACTCAGACGTGATTTACATTGGTTTGCTACATGGGTAATATACCTCTTTTCAACAAAATAGCTGCATCTCTGATATCCTATACCTCCAAAGGTTATATTTATTGACAACATGAATTGATAACTTCTTGGTTTTTTTGCAAGATACATGTTTTGGTAAGTTCTTGGTTTTTTGTGCGATACATGTATTGAAGACCTCCTATTCCTCCAAAGATCAATGTATTGATGATTTACTTTATTGCATCAGAATAAAGCTGTTGCATTACATCATGCTACAGTGGTTGTAAAGTGCACACCACTCTCGACTGACATTAAGAACCATTGCAGATATTGTACTGGCAATGTTTATTTAGGATAGTCTTGGTAAAACAAGAGGTTCTTTAAGGTAAGGGGAAAAAAGCTACTAATGAATAGTAGACCTAGTATACAGTAATAGGGCTTTCAATAAGATAATGGCCTGCACTAAGATGTAGATGGCACCAGACAGTCTGCAGAGCAGCTGAGAGTTCAGGGATTTGAGGGAGCGTTGGGTCTGATGTGGCTACAGACTAGCTTTATAAATTAGTGTAGCTTCACTGAAAGACCACACAGTAACCTCACATAGGGCACCTGGGATCAAGAAGGACACCGAGACCAAGTACTAGTCTGTTTTTCATTTTTATTTGGCAACTATGTGCAAACAGGGGCCAACTGAAATCCAAAAATATGATCTCCCCAGAAGAAACAGTGATTGTCTAGGTGATCTTCTTTCTAAAGAAAAGTCCTTCCTGCCATGGTGGTTAGTTGGGTCTTTGTGTCGCTCGGCTAATGTCTGAGTCTTTGCAGTTCCACGAAGAATGTTTGCTTCACCTCTTCTAATCGACTGTTGCAGGCTTATGGGTGTCCTGAGCCTCCTCCTTTCATCTGACTTGTTGCAGGCTTTCTATTGTCCCATACCCCTTGAAGCATTCTTGTATCAAATTGCACATAGGTCCATGGTCATGGTCAGCAGGGAGAGCTAGAGAGATAGCTCTGGGGCAGCGCTGAACCTACCCTGGACCTCTTCCCCTTCACGTCTCTGAACTGGGAAATAGCTCCCTGTTCCTGTTTTGCTCTTGCTATCTATATCCTGGCCTTGCTCACTTTCTTCTTCACTTCTTGATCTTCCTTGTTTCCCTCTTACCACCTCTGCGTCACCCGCCTCACTTGAGGGGACTAGTTTGATGTCATTCCTGAGCTTCCTCCTTGCCCTTGTCATCCATCACCTCCTGCTGTCCACTCTCTGTTCCTGATGTTACCACCTCCTCCTTTTCTACTCCAGATGTCACTACCCCTTCTTTGATCACTAGTGCTACTAACACCACTTCCTTCTTACTCTCCATCCCTAATGTTAGCACCTCCTGAGTCTTTTCTGTTACCACCCTGTCTGTCTGCTCAGTGAACTCCTCAATGTTATGTGACGATTCATGGGATCTCGTCACTTCTCCCCAGAGGGGAGCCCTTGTCTGTGAGGCTAGGAAGGTGAGCCCGCTATGCAACAAGCCCCCTAGGGGTGGCGGAGTGCAGGACATCACATGGAGAGACTCCCCTCATGGGGACAAGGACTCCCATTCTCTGATGGAACTCCCTAACCCCCTTACCTTGGAGACCATGCAATCCTCAAGATCTTCCAAGAACCAACCTGAGAAGACTACTGTCTGTTATTGTAATACTCCCACCTTTCCTTATATAAGACATGACAATACCAACACAAGGTGGAACACACAGAGTGATCATAAGTCATCTCCCAAAAGTACTGAGAAGAGGAAGATTGAATGAGTGATGCAAACTGCTCCTTTTCCATGTCTAGACAGTACTAAGAAGAGGTGGTCCCAAGGAAGCATGAAGAATACCTCATCAACACAGAAGAAGGACTCTGGCACTCCACTCGGGAGGACCCAGCTACAGGCCATAAAAAGCAAAAAGGGACTTAATGAGAAGGGAACCTAGCGTGAAGCCTGTCAACCCCGGGAGATTCAAACCTGGGAACAAGGAAGTGAGCAGGATAAACTAGTCCTTGGTAATGTGGATATCGTGGAAAGCTTGGAAGAATTCTCAATCATGGAGCCGAGACCCAACCTATGCTGAAGCTGGAAAAAGGTTAACAGGGGTGTGACCTTCGGGGAGGTGGACTGTGCAGTCCTTCAGCTACGCCGATACCGAAAGACCCAGTAAGCCGTGGAGCCAACATGGTGCAGCAAAGACCGGAGAGAGAGAGAGACGCAGCCAGTGTTCAGCAAGAAGTCTTGAGACCAACACCTTGTGAAGAGCCGGTGACATGCCCCCATCAGAAAGAAGGTAACGGGAGTCATGGGAGACCCGGGAGGGGTTTGGGGAATACCGGAGAGTACTTTGGGAGTAATCTCC
Organism: Ambystoma mexicanum; assembly: GCF_040938575.1. Taxonomy (NCBI): domain Eukaryota; kingdom Metazoa; phylum Chordata; class Amphibia; order Caudata; family Ambystomatidae; genus Ambystoma; species Ambystoma mexicanum. Next base: position 798,418,154 of record NC_090938.1, on the reverse strand, counting down.
CTCGTCACAGTAATTACTGAGAAGGTATCAAGACTGAAGAGGGCCTCAGTAGTAATCTCCGTCATCAAAGTAATTACAGAGAAGGCATCAAGAGTGAAGAGTACCTCAGGAGTAATCTCGCTCGTCACAGTAATTACTGGGAGAGTATCAAGAGTGAAGAATACATGGGGAGTAATCTCTCTTGTCACAGTGACTATAGAAAAGATTTCAAGGCTGAAGAGTGCCTAAGGAGTAATCTCCCTCGTTACGGTATTTGCCAAAGGGATATTAAGAACAAAAGTCACCACAGGAGCAGTCCTCGTCCTCCGAGAAGTTGTAGAATTGACGGCCAGAGATATTTCGGGAGTGACCTCCCATGTTACAATAGATCAGAAGAAGAAAATCCAGGTATATATATTTCTGACTCATGCCACCTGTAATCTCTGCTTGCCGAGGGACTACCCCGAAGCTAACTGCAGAGCGTGTAGGCTTTTTAAAGCAAAAACACTGAAGGACCGCTCAACTAAATGTTGGGCCCACCACGCCAGGCAGCTCGAGGCCATGGAAGCAGTGGGTGCCTTCAGTGATGGCAGCGACGCCACCCTTTTCGGACGGGGAGGGCACAGGGGTGTCGAAAGACACCCAAGCGCTAGTCCCCGACCTCAGAGGATTGTCCAGCAGGGCAGTTATGGGGCACACACCCGGCGACACGAGCGCTACCCAATCTTCTTCTACACCTAAGAACACTAAGGCCAACCGAGACTCGACACGCGTGTCGAGTTCATGGAAGAAAGAGGCACAAAGAGAGCGGTCGAGATCGCCGCACGACACCCGGCAACCGTCCACAGTTGCCAAGAGTGCCTCGCTCCCTAAAGTAACGGAGGTACGTTCGTCAGAAGATGAATCCGACCTCGATCCCCAAGCCGCACACCCAAAGTCGGCTCCCGCAGCCTTTTCGGCGTCTGCCTCCGAGTCCCGACGTGCGCACTCAAAATAGAGAGAGTGTACCCCCGAATCTCGACGTCAGGCGTCTAAAGATTCCGAAAAGGCCAAACCGTCTGGGAAACACTCTTCCACTCACGGGTAAAGGGGACAAACAGCAGAAGAAGTCTACACATTCAACTTCTGCACCTCAGGTACACAAGGACAAACACAGGTCGTCAGATAAGGACAAATCTAAGACCCCTGTCCCTGTCACTACACCCAGGCTCATCCCTCCCCCTCTTTACGATATGGGATTAGAAGATGAACCTCAACAGGAGGTTGTCATCCCCAGTTCCAGAGAATGGAGCACTGAGGACATAGACAGGGGTGATGAGGAGAATGTCTTCCATAGCAAATTTTTATGAAAAAAATCCACAGCTTTTTCTTAGCTATACCCCTGACAATGCTACTCCTTCAGGATCCAAGGACCCTGAGCCTCCTAATAAGAGATCTCAGCTTGATACCCCAGCTCAGGGACTGTCTTCAGACCCTTACTATATTCAGCCTTACCAACAGTATGATGATGACCCAGACGTACTGGTGCTGGACGACCAAACTGGGTTTGAGTATTATGGAGATGACGAGGGCCAGCACGAGGAGGAGGAAGACGATGCAGAAGTCTACAATATGGACTCCCCGGTTAGCAAGGAACCACAGGTTACTGACTCACCTATAGATAACCAGCCCCTTCTAAATCAGGTCTTGGCTAAAGCTGCAGAGCACTTCCACATAGATACTCAGGGGGCGCAGGAAGAGAGGGACTTTTCAGAGGAGCTAGTGGGGGACAAAAGACCCATTGCGCAAGCCATTCCTATTCCCAAATCAATCCAACGTAGAATTGATCCTTCCCTTCTCACTCCTAATCTCACCAAAGCTGTGAACCCCAGAATTGAGAAGATGTTCAGGGCCGCCCAGTCAGACCCTCTTTACATAAGGGGTCAACTGAAGTCTGACTCCTTGATAATCACAAACACCAGAAAAAGAGCGGGAACACCTCTATCATCATCTGAGGCTCCCCCAGACAAGGAGAGCAAAAGAATTTATGGGTTAGGAAGGAAAGTAGCCTCCACTTCCGCTTACCAGGCATGGATCGCCAACACCACCACTCTGCTGGCAAGCTATAATTGCCACCAGTGGGAGCAGGTAGCTGCTCTCATTGACTCGGAACCACTAAAGGGTCAGTTGGCCCAGATCGCATCAGAGGGTAGAGCCGTGTCTGATTGCATTCTGAAGACGACCTTTGACGCTGCAGATAATGCAGGTCGGCTCATAGCAGAGAGCACTGTCATTAAAAGGCACGCTTGGCTAAGACAGAGTTTAAACCCGAGTCCCAGGCAACCCTTATTGACATGCCGGTAGAACCGAATGTCTTGTTTGGCAAAGCAGTAGAGGATGCACTGAAAACTGCCAAAGACGAGTATGATACTCTAAAGTTCCTGGGACAATTGACGAATAAGCCCACTAATCAAAGAGGGAATAGTAGTTTTTGTCGCTCACACGGCCAAAATTCCCAGAGGGGCTCCAATTATGCACAGGGACAGTGTACATCATGGGGGGCAACCAGCAGACTACCCAAAGTTACGGCAGAGATAACAAGCGGGGCCGTGGTAGAGGTAGACGCAGCCCCGGCAGAGGCAGTACGCCTCCCGCAAAGCAAAGACGTTCCGCTCAGGGTCCCTTCCCACGCATCCCCAGTAGGGGGGCGCATTTCCAACTTCACTCAAGCATGGGAAGGGATCACATCGGACAGATGGGTGCTGTCCACAGTGTCCGCAGGATACTGCATCGAACTGCTAGAGCGCCCACACAACCACCCTCCACGACAAAAGATACATTCACTGGACCACCAGAAGATCCTCCTCGAGGAAATCGTCAATCTTCTCGCAAAGGACGCGATAGAACTCATCCCGGGCAACCAAGTAAACAAGGGTATCTATTCAACTTACTTCCTTGTGCCAAAAAAAGATTTGACATTGCGCCCAGTATTAGACTTATGCCCTGCATACAAGTATGTCAAGCCCCAGAAATTTTGCATGACTACTCTCCAAGAAGTAATCCCCCTCCTAAAAAGGGGGGATTACATGGCAACATTGGACATGAAAGATGCCTATTTTCATATTTCCATGTTCCCAGCCCACAGAAGATTCTTGCACTTCAAGGTGGACAGTCAGCACTACCAGTTCAAGGTGCTGCCCTTCGGTATAGCGTCGACTCCAAGGGTATTCACCAAGGTACTGGCGGTGGCGGCAGGCACACCTACGCAGGGAGGCAATCCCCGTGTACCCTTACCTGGACGACTGGTTCATCACGGGGGAGACCCCAGTAATTTGCAGATCAAACATTCAAAGAATTATCGACCTCCTCTTCGAATTGGGTTTCTCTATCAACGAGAAAAAATCAAGCCTGGTGCCAAACACCTCCAAGCAGTTCCTAGGAGCTGTACTAAACACTCAAGAGGGGTTGGCCTTTCCATCAGAGGAAAGAATTCGGAATCTACTACTGCAAATTCCTCTATATCAGCCCGGTCGCCAGATAAGGGTGCGCAAAGCGATGCGTTTACTAGGCATGATGGCGTCATGTATTTACCTGGTCCCCCATGCGCGCCTGCACATGGGACCCATGCAAGAATGGTTGGCGAAACAATGGTCTCAGGCAAGTGGTCAGTGGGACGATCTAGTGGTAGTTTCGCCAACACTTGTAGAAAGTCTTCACTGGTGGACAAGAGAGAACCTGTCAAAGGGGAAACCCTTTTATGATCTGGAGGTACAAGCTGTAGTCACTACAGACACATCCCTGTCAGGGTGGGGAGCACACCTCCTCCACCACACAGCTCAGGGTCTCTGGTCTCACACAGTGGCCAAGAATCATATCAACCTGCTAGAACTCCTGGCAGTCATCAGAGCACTTTGCGCGTTCGAACCCCACCTGTTGAACCTGTCAGTACAGATCCTAACAGACAGTACGACAGCAATGTTTTACATAAACAAACAGGGAGGCACTCGTTCGTCAAATCTGTCCAGGCTTGCCCAGAAAATTTGGACATGGGTACTCAGACGGAACATTTACCTGTCATCTCAACATGTTCCAGGGGATCTCAATTCACTAGCAGATGCTTTAAGCAGAGATCCCCTCCCAGAATAACACAAATGGTGTCTACACAGAGAAGTCGTAGAAGACATCTTCTCACAGTGGGGTTTCCCCACTATAGACCTATTCGCCACAAGCGGAAACAGGCAATGCCCAGGATTCGCATCCAGGTTCCCCCAGCCAGACTCCAAGGGGAACGCCCTGTGGATGAACTGGTCAGGGATGTTTGTCTACACTTTTCCACCAACCCCTCTCATGAGGAAGGTGGTCAACAAGATACATAGGGAATCGATGACGCTCATCCTAGTCGCTCCCATGTGGGCGAGGCAACCGTGGTTCCCACACCTACGCAGACTAGCAGTGTACGAACCCATCAGACTCCCGTGCTGGCACAACCTACTATCCCAGCACCAAGGTCAAACAGTGCATCCTCAACCCAGCTCAATAAACTTGGCAGCATGGCTCCTGAAGTCATAGAGTTTGGCCATCTCAATTTACCACAGAGGTGCATGGACATCCTAAAGGAATCTAGGAAACCAAACACGAGGCACTGTTATTTTGATAAATGGAAGAGATTCATTATCTGGTGCCAGAATAAGCAAATCAACCCGGTTGATTGCACGCCTTCCAATATTGTCACCTACATGCTCCACTTGCTGGATGCAGGGTTGGTATTTAACTCACTCAAGGTACACCTGGCGGTGCTGTCAGCCTACACCACCTCCCATAACAAGGTTTCATGGTGGAAAGTACCAGTGGTTAAATCCTTCATGGAAGGGGTAAAGAGACTCCACTCTCCAATTTCCAACCCACCACCAGGATGGGACCTTAATGTGGTGCTTGCTAAACTCATGGGCCCACCCTTTGAACCCATGCATAAAGCCAGTCTCAAACACCTGACCTATAAAACTGCCTTCTTAGTAGCCATTACATCTATAAGAAGGGTCAGTGAAATCCAGGCTCTGTCAGTGCAGGATCCTTTCTTTACTGTTCATAAGGATAAACTGGTTCTATGAACACACCCTAGGTTCTCACCTAAGTTCATTTTAAAATTCCACGTTAACCAGTCCATTGAGCTTCCGGCCTTCTTCCAAGAACCCAAAAGCTCTGCTGAGGTGAAACTACACACTCTAGATGTGCGAAGAGCGGTGCTCTACTATGTAGACAAGACCAGGCCGCTAAGGAAAACAGACCAACTGTTTGTCTCTGTAGCTGCAGGAAAAGAGGGAGATTGCATCTCTAAAGGTGCCATCTCGAAGTGGATAGTCAATTGTATCCAGCTATGTTACTCCCTTTCTGAAAGAACTCTGCCTTTTACGCCAAGAGCCCACTCTACAAGAGGCACTAGGGCCACTCTGGCTTTCATTGCAAATGTACCCCATGACACAATTTGCAAAGCAGCTACTTGGAGCTCTATTCACACTTTTACTCAGCACTACTGCATTGACACTCATTCCAAGACAGATACTCAAGTGGGACAAGTGGTTCTAAGACACCTGTTTGCTCATGACCCTTCTCACATCCCACCTCCTTCTTCTAACCCTGCTCGCTAATCTATGCACAGCATGTGATCTAAGCAGATTTCACAAGCCTCAGAAGGGATACATTACTCACCGTAATAGCATTTCTGATGCTTGTATCTGCTTAGATTCACATGCGCCCCCGCCCTTCCCCCCCGCTGAGAGAAGGCGCATGAATGCTTGTAGTCTTATCTATCTATCTGTTTGGTAATCTGCACTCACGCTAATCCCCATGCTCCTCATGTCAGAAAAAATGCAATCTGAGGGTCCTACACACGTGACGGATCATGGGTACAGTGGATGTCGCACTAGGGATAGTATTACTGGCACGCCCTGTGTCGACGCCCATTTTCGAGTTTCGAAAAACAAACTGTAATTGCACTAGATGTCGGCCTGTGCACAGCATGTGAATCTAAGCAGATACAAGCATCAGAAATACGATTACGGTGAGTAACGCATCCCATATCACTGAAGAAGAAGAATTGTTGGACATTTAACAAAGCCCCAGAGAAGTGATGAGAGGAGTTACAAGGATTTATCAAAGCTATTTGCAGAGACTCTTAGCTGTCAGCCCTTAAGGCCTTAAGGCTGAACCAGTTGAACAAGGAGAAGGGAGTCGTTCTCCTGGACCCCTTTTTGGGCTGAATACCTTTGGTTAGTGGTAGGATCAGAGTAGAATAGTTTTTGGACATAGGACAGATTTTTTAGTTTGACAACCACCCTAACAACGAGCACCCGAGTTTAGAATTCAGTTAAGTAGGGCAATCCCTTTAGTTGTTGGAAAAGAAAGATCTTTTTCCATTTTGTTGAATGTCCGATTTATTCTTCTGACTTATCACAGTTACCACATCTTCCTCTTGGTCTCTTCTGCTACCACCACCACCACATTCTTGTGCTAATTTTCCACCTTGAGATTACAACTCCCTCCTGTGTCTCTTCTGTTACCACCAATGTCTTCTGCTCATTCTCCACCCTTGATGTTACCACCTCTTACTGCTCTCCACTGCCACCAACTCTACAGTCTATTCAGCTTATGCTCCTACCGAAGCTCTCCACTCTTCAGCCTTTAAAAACGTTGAGTCTCTTTCAAAACACACTCAGCAACTGGGACTGGTTGCAGTTATACTGTTCCCCATCCTCCCTCTGGGTAGATCTTTCCCTGAAGGACACCTGCTAGAGGTAATTGAGTGAGAGCTGTGATTGGTCCCTCCGAGTGTAGGGATATTTGTAGCGGTGGTTGTTGGACCAGTCTATAACAGTCAGGTCGCCATCTTGGTTTTCAGATTCGTCCCTCTGATCCCCTCTGAGGCTGTTTGTACTGGCCTGGGAGCTGTGGTGTTTTCCGTGGGAGCATTACAAATTGAGAACACGCTGGGTAAGCATTTTAGATTTTCATATTAATTTCTTACTTATCAACTTTATTTCAATGTAAAGAACCATAAAAGCAACATTGTACATATTCATTTCCAATATTGTGCAAGCTGGATGGGTGACAGTTTGTTTCACCAGTGTTACATTCAATGACTGTATTACCATAGTCTACATTTATTAATGATTTCTGTACCTCAATAGAGTGAATGTATGTATACTTTTTAGGATGTTTGTGGTACACGTTTATTGATCATCTTCTGATATCTGATAGGTGCTGTTGTTCATAATTTTCCTTTTTTATGTACGATATATTTCTTGATTTTCTCTTATATCTCCATATGTGCCCATGTGGCGAGTCAGAAGAAGGACATGGACTCTCAGAGGACATGACATACTCTTTTTTTAAATGAAAGTAAAGGTAAAAGGCCTAACTTTTCTCATAACTATGGGTGGTCCCTGCCTATATTAATAACTAAGTTGCTCGTTTGTCAGTCGTGAATGTCCAAAGAAACAAGTACATTGTCCAAAACTACCCTAACTGAACCTACCACTAAAAGAATACTAACTTAGGTGAGGAAAATGACTCCCTTCTCCTGAGGGTACTGTTTTTACTAGTCTTTAATATACCATCCACAAATAGTCTCTTGTGACTTCTTGTATTCATTTTATTAATTCCCCAAGTGGGATGATGCACTTTCTCTCTTCAGCTTGAATCCCCTTTGGCTCTCTCTTAGCTGGTTTAAGGTTTTTGTCATAGACCTGGCTGTGCCCTTCTCCTGAGGGAATATTGGTTTACCTGGCCTTTTACATTTAGGTTTTAACAATTCCACTTTTCCTGGATCACTGGGGTTTGCACCTGGTTTATGTCTGTAGGCTCATAGTCCTGTCGTTTTCTCTCTTTCATACTACATTGTTCTTGTGCAGGATGGAGCTTTGCTTTCCCCCTTTCCCAGAGTTTTTTGTCCCACTGGTTCTCGCTTTTATTATCCAGCTTCTTGGTTTGTAATCTTCGTATCTATTTGTTTTCCAAGTTCACTCTGTTTCATATCTTATACTGTGACTGTGATTTTCTCTTGATTCACAATCTTTGTATCCATTTGCCTTCAAAGCTAACTCTGTTTCATATCTTGTATTGTGATGAGTTAGCTGTGCAATATACTGATCCTTTTGAATCTCCCCTCTACTCCCGTTCTCCCGGTTACCTCCTTTCTTGAACGAGAACTTTGTCGCAGGGTTTTGGCCTTGGGTCTCTCTCTCTCTCTCGCTCTCTCTCCCTCTGTATCGCAGATGTCATCGTCTCCCTGTCATTCGGGTCCTTAGTCTCTCTCTCCTCTCTGTGTCCCGGTGCTCGCCTGCACTCACAGACACATTGTAGTCCTCTGTTGTTGGCAGTCTCTGCGACGTTCTTTGGACCGACAGTCCACCACAGATTTGTCTCTGTGGTCTAGCCACCACCTCTGCTTGTGCTTCTGGCCTGTCAGCTTCTCGGGTTTTGGGACTGCCGTTGCGTTGGAGACCCGTGTAGCAGCTGCAAGCGAGTTTGAAACTCGTGGGTTTCCTGATTTTCGTTCTCATCCGGTGTCACACAGCTTGGAGCCTCCCACAGCCTGCATCTATGATTCTCTCTCTCGTCCCCTGCTTCTCCTTCTCTCCTGTTTGGATGTACAATCTTTAACATACTTTTCGCAGTGAAGTGGATGTCTAAATTTAAAGGGAAATAACATTTTCTCACAAGATACCAATATACCTTATTAGGAGTTTTATCGTCCCAGTCTTGACAGTCATATTTTCATTTGATTTAAAACATCCCATGTAGGCCATGGTATGTCTTCCTGATAACGGGCACCTTGTCCCCGGAGGACGGGGGTAGTCTCTCCCAGGGAGTTCCTACATTTCCTCTCCCAGGGAGGGTATTGCATTTCAAGCTCAACTCCCTAGCCTCACGTAGGAAGAGGGGAGTGCCCCCTTAGAGAGAATGGATGAGTTCCCCTGATTCTCCATAGTATACATTTATTGAAAATGTTCCCTCTCTATCTCAGTGAAATACTTTTATTGATGATTTGCAGGATGTTTTTAGTTCATATCCTTGTTAAACATTTATTTACAATTTCCTGTATCTCTGTGGAATACATTTATTGGTGATTCACAGGATCGTTATAGTCTATGTCCTTCATATATATTTATTGATGATTTTCTGTATCTCTGTGCAATACTTAAATTGGTGATTTGTAGGATAATTCAATGGTATACATTTAGTAATGATTTCCATATCTCTAGAATATTGTGGTTTGTAGGATCATTATAGTCTATTGGGGTCATCACAAGTTTGGTGGTATCCCGCCAGTACTACTGGGATACCACCAAACATACTTACCATTACTGGCACTTGGTCTGCCGGAATTACTGGCAGATTCCAAGTGCCAGTAAGGTAAGTAATTCACCATTCCATGGACTCCAATAGGACTCCATGGAGGGGATGGCCAGAATTACCGGCACTGGAATTACTGGTGCCTGTAATTCCTGCATTTTTTTGCCAGTGGGGGCAACATTTACCTCCAGCTCTTGGCTGGAGATAAATCAGTGCCACCACCGGCAAACCTGTGTTTTGCCTGTGCAGTGAAAGTGCTGATTGCGGTATTATGCCAGTTTTACCTCCACTCTTACTGCACCGGCAAAACTGTAATGAGGCCCATGTCCTTGATAAACATATATTGGTGATTCGTAGGATCTTTATAGCCTGTGTCCTTGATATAAATTTATTGAGGATTTTCCCTATCTCTTTGGAATACTTGCATTGATGACTTGTAGGATATTGAGCGTCTATGGCCTTTGAATGATTTTACTAATGTTTTCATGTATTGAAGTCATGCAGGATGTGTGCATTTGTGGCCCCCTTAATAACATTGCATAGAAAACTTTGTGATGTCATTATCACCATCCGGTAGTATAATTAATGATATCTTGGATTTCGAAAGCATGGATATATAGATAATTTCATGAATTACTATTAAAATCTCACTGACCTTGTTGCCTGCAAACAAGTCATCCCTGAACCCATCTACTTCAGACATATTTACAAGTAGACATATTTGACTGTCATCCAGCAACGTACAACACAAAACAAACAAAACCATGAGGTTGAACACACTCCATAGAAGCCCTAGATCTCTATGTACTAGAACAAGAAGACTGATACACTCCCCTCAAAAAGAAAAGACTGAAACAACACATGAAACAAATGGTGTAACTCAGAGTTGGCCATCTTGGAATGGTTGGGTCAACAACTGGAGTGCCAAGGATGAGGGTCTAAAAATGACGAGAGGTGAAGACATGCTACATGAGAGGATATAATATGAAATGATATGGCATTTATAACGCGCCTATACACAAGTGTTTCAGAGCAATGAATAGCGGTGAAGAAGGGCAACTTTATAGTACTAGGCAAACCCAAAGTAACAGAACAGAGAAACATTGTAGAGAAATATTGAACATTTTCAGTGAATTGCCAATCCCAAAATACCAGAGAAAAGTCTTTCTGCACAAAATTGTGGGGATCTATTTATGCTCGTCAAATGGAAATTTGACAAAATTAAAGAGAACACATCAAATAACCCCAAGCATTATCCGTTACACGTGTAGTGCTGGCCAGTAAAATAAAAAAAATATTATAGAGACCAAGACATTCCATGAAAAAAGACAATGGGCCTCATTACCGATCCGGCAGTAACCGTGTCGGTGACACCAGCCGGTTGCCACCAGACCCGTAAATATTTACTGACGCCTGACTTGCCAGTAACACCAGGGGATTACAAGCCCTGCTTCCGGGAAGTCAGGTGCCGGTAAAATGTTGTTCCCCATTCCCCTAGAGTCCACTATAGCCCTTCGAGGCCACCCATCAGCTTTAAGGAATATTTTCAAAATGTTCTGCAACCTACAAATGATGTCTTTGAATGTGCATCCCTGTCTTTTAAAGGAAATAGAAGATGCAAGTCTGGACCACTTTCAAAGTCTTTGGTGGCAGCTGTTGTAGGATAACAAGGGAGTTGTTGATTTAACTCAATCAGAGCTAAGGGATTGGATTGGGCCTTTCAAACACAAAAGCTCAACCTACTAATGTGCATTGGCACAGGGTGGCACAAGGGCCTTTGCGTTGACCTCGTCAAGAGGTTTATGGTTGGTCTTCCATCGTCTGGAGAGCTGTGGCTACATGTACACAGCACAGACTTCCCCCCGCTTCCCCACTTAGTGTATCAGAAGAGAGTGACTGTGCTTGGGAAGTGCTTTTCCCATGGCAGGACCTGCTGCTTCTCCCCCAAGTAACTGGACATATAGTGTTACCAGTTGCGGGAGGTGAGAATTGCAGCACTCACTGTTGACGGCTTATAAGGGATAAGCCACTGGTGTCCATAGGGCTTAATATACAAATCAGTGATGGTCCCAGTAGAGGCCACAGGAGTTGATGTGAATTGCTCAGAGCAGCTTGGAGATGACAGAGAGCCTGCTATGTGCCAGGATGCATCATAAGGGGTCATCAAGCCATGGGAGGTGAGCAGGTAGACAGTCTGGGCAAGTCTCAGTCAGCTTCTTCAGTGACTGATGGCGACACCCCTGATGTGGCGACTGGTCCAAGGTCATCACTCAGATGGGTAAGCAGCAGCAGGCATGATCTTTTAGGAAGAGCGGACTTCAAGGAAGTCAGCGATTTGAATATAGTTATTTACCAAATCTCCAAATGAGAGGCACAATCACCTGTTGCTTACAACCTCATCTTTATGTTACTCTTATTTATTTTACTTGTTTATTGGTGGTTTTTAAAGTGCCAACTGAGAGCCCAGTCAGTTTGTGGCGGCTCCAAAGTAAAGATATAGGATATAGGAGAAACTATCTTTCACAAGGGTTGGATGATATTCAGATTAAGTAAATGCAAGGGAGGAAGGAATGGGGAAGTGCAGGGTTGATTTTACAGTAACTGCAGAGCAATGGCAATAAGTGAAAAACAAAGTGCAAAGGGGTTAACAATGGCATGGGAATGTGATTAGTACAAGACAAGGAGCCTGAGTAGGAAGGAGTGTAGAGAAGGGACACTATATCATGGGAGTAAACTTGTTCGGACTCTATTGATGGATGGACAAATTAGGAAACAAGAGTGAAAGTCTTTTCTGGAATCCGAGAAGTTCTCCTTAGATCTGTGGACCACTGGAAGTGTCTAGTGTCTTTCCTCTCTCTTTATTTTTTGGAAGGTTGCCACTTCAGGGGTTTTGCAGTTGGAGGATTTAAGAAGCCAGAATAGATAATAAATTTTTACCTTCTGGAAGACAAGTCACGGCCAGTGTCTCAGAAGGCTCTGTGAATGATTGATAGTGTCTTTATTTCGATTCAAGCTGTAACAGGAAGACAGTGCAATGTAATCAGGGCAGAGGTGATGTTGTCAGGCCTCAAAGTCAGGCCTCAAAGAAATGCATGCACCACTAGCCATTGGTTACTGGTAATTGACTCTTCCTAAAAAGAAATGGCGTGTTGTGTGCTTCTGGAGAACTGAGAGGGCAAGTGACGTTTTATGCCGGACTAGTAACTTGCTCTTTGAAATGTTTATTCTCTGATTACCCCACGTAAAAAGAGAGGAAGGACACATTTTTGAAAAATGTGATGCTTTTTACAAAGTGCTCTGGTCCCGTTCCACAGGACCGAGGAATTTCCCATAAGTATAGAAGAAAGGGGACTATGGACTTGGAGTAAAATGGTCACTACGGTGAGTAACCTTATTGTATGGGATGTCAGTATGGTGGAAATTGGAACAAGTACTAACTAAAGTCAACAAAGTTTTACTATTGAAGAAGTGCAATTGTGTTATACCTAAAAGGAATTTGAATGTTACAGAAAGACACGATGAGAGATATATATATCAGGTAGTGAACCTTTTGGGAAGAGGTACCTGGCAGCAGAGTACACAAGGGGATCTGCATAAGCCAAAAGGGAGATATTCCTGACAGGGGAGTAGACCAGGATATCAAGAGAATCAGCTGAGAAGAATCAGTTAACACGTTTCCTGGCAGGAGAGTATACCAGGAAACCCATTTTGAACTGGTGTGTTGAAGATAAACTTTGTCATATCAAGTTGTTGTTTAAATGTAATATTTTGTCAATCAGATGATTAGAAAAAATTTGCCTTTTGCTATACTTCAACCAATATTGGAGAAAAGACATTCTGTTTTGCCATCCTGAAAAAACAAGGAGAGACTTTTTCTTTTATTCCAACCAGGGTTGTGGGAAAGACATTTGTTTTGCCATCCTGAGGAAAGTATTAGATGAAGGAGACATGTTCACTGCCTTTAATAGACTATTGTTGAAACATTACAGAACATTTTGAACATTTATAAATAATAATTCCCCTGAAATAATTCAGGGGAAGGGAACCAAAACCTGGACACAAGGAGTGTTTTGTTGAAGTTATATGTTTACGTTTTTGCAAATTTTTGTTGAAGTGAAATTAGAAACATTTACCTTGCACTTTTTGATCGTGTATGTTAGTGTGAGGGTCTGATTTAGTTTAGACACAAGGTCAGTCTCGTTTAGTTTTAATATCATAGGAAGGGAGATTCACTTTAGGACAGGTAAAGTTAGGCCTTGATCCCAACCCCTTTCTGTTAATAAAATGGCTGATGTTGAGAATATTACTTTGTCTCCATCTCTCTTTTCTGACTCCTCACATGGGTCAGTATTCTGGGTGCCAGTTTGGAGAAAGAACTGGTTCAATCTTCAATAGCGGTTGATATCCAAGTCTGTGGGGCCCCTGGTCTCTCATGCTTCCAGTGTCAGAGAATCACCTGTGGTTCTACATCCAGTGATGAAGAACATCATTTAAAAAAATGGGGCTACAAGTCTAGAGAGTGGCAACCAGTGGGCCTCGGGTGTTTTGGGGAGGCCGATGGCGAAAATAGCTGCCCGGCTCCCCGGAGCATCTTGTAAAAAGGGAAAGACCATCATACTAGAGGAGCCCCAAATTGGACAGAGGTCAGTTGCACTGACTTTCCAGTTGAAGCTTTCCATAGCTGCTTCCGGGGATTCCCCACTCTAGAAAGCTCCACTCACCACCTGGACTTTTCATCTCCACGAAAGCAAAGATAAGCAACAAGCATACTCCCAGTCCCTTTCCCGGCTAGTGAAGCCTTGAGCGCCAGAACCATCCCAGAAATACTTAGGGAATCAGACCATGATAGAGAAAGAACAGCAGACCCTTGCCACCCCTGTAGACCACAAAGAAATCCTCCTTCCAGCTGAAGGACCAGGTTCCATTGAAGCATTCAAATCGGGGGGAGGGTGGGCTGAAAGAGCAGCCACAAGGGAACACTGGCTGGACAATATTCTGGATAATCTGGGATGCCGACAATTGGAAATATTGGGACATGTGAAGAAAGCTAAAACCCAGTCTGCCTGTACCCCAGTTCCTCCCGTGGCTCTACTGCAGGCCTTCTTCTGAAATTATGAGCAGACAGTGGAAGCTCCTAAATGGGATAGGGTGAGCTGGGTCCAATATATATATATTTTTTTTACTTTTATTTTTGTCATTTTCAACAAGAACATAACAACGTGCAACTACAATGAAAATTCTCTCCCCTCCCTCATTCCCCCCGCCCACCATTGGAACTCCCTCCCCGTTCCTCAGATCAAAACAAAAACCAGTTCGAATCAATTGTTACTCTCACTGTTCCAAAACCAGGAGCGCACCGGGGCGACTGGGCTGCTGTCCTTCCCACTTGTGTCTCGACTTTTACCCGGATGAGACAGTACGTAGTTGACATAAGGGCTCCAGATATCTGGTGGTCTAGTGTGCAGGGGGAGTGTTCTAATAAAGTTAGATTCAATGTCATGACAATATATCACATCCTGCAACCGAATTCTCTTGGTTTGGGGCGGGCCCTTGCCCCAGGTCATAGCCACCCGCCTCCTTGCCAGCACCAGCAGCGGACCAACCAGTCTTCTTACTGCTGGTTGGATTTCACATGTATATCCTAATGACGCCACCAATGGACATCTTGGGATCTGTTCTCCCGCAATTGCCGACAAGGTGGACAGAATTTCTTCCCAGAAACTGGCAGGCACTCAAAGGCTACATGCAGGAAGTCTGCGGGGTTAGCTCTGCATCTACCGAATGCTGAGGAAATAGTTGCGTGCTGATGGTGTAATTTGCTGGGGGTGAGGTACGTCTGATGGAGGAAGTGAAAGTGTATGAGTTTGAACCTTGAGTTTAAGGCCACCTTCTGGGTTTGCTTCTGTACATACGACCAATCTTCATCACATATCGGGCCAGCCAGTGCTCTCTCCCACCTCATTTTAGGGGCTGTTGGCTGGGGGGCTACCACCAGTAGTTCCTTGTAGATGCGTGAAACCAGTTTGCCCTCTGCCTGTGCTAGGATCATCTCATGTAGCAGTTGCCATGTGGGTGGTCTTGCTGGAAAAGTGGAGAACAAAGATTTTAAAGCGTGGCGAGTTCTAAAGTATATGAAGATATCTAGTGACGTGACAGTGCTACGTTCCTTGACCTGTCTGAGTGACATGAAGGTATCCTCGATGAACCAGTCATCAATCTTGGTGATTCGCAGCTTGTCCACTAGTTGAAGATAGACCCATTCCGTAGTAAGAGGCAGCCCTGGGATGAATTTCGCTGGAAGAAGAGGGGAGTACCTGTGGGTCACACTACAATTGTGCGCAATCTTCCTCCAGATTTCGTATGTCGTTAGCACAACATTCATAGTTTTTGGGCGGGATGGGCATGTCGCCCGTAATTACTGCCCATAGGAGGTTAGGTGTGGCCAAAGCTCTCTCCACCTAGACGTGTGGCCGTACCGATTGTGTCGCAAACCAATGGCTCAGGTAATGCGCTTGAGCCGCCCAGTAGTAGCGCTCCAGGTCGGGGAGTGCTAGAGCTCCTCTTGTTATGGGTTGAATGAGGCTGGAGTATGCCACCCTTGCTGGTTTGCCTGCCCAGATCAATTCCAGGACAAGACTACGCAGTTGTTTGAAGAAGCACTTTGGTAACAGTTAAGGGAGATTGACGAATAGATATAGTAGTTTGGGAAGTATTACCATTTTAACTATCGAGGCTCTGCCCCAGAGTGTGAGGGATAGACTTTTCCAATGGGTTACTTTCTCTGTAAGAGCTGCCATGGTTTTCTCGTAATTGTCGCAGAAGAGTTAGTCGTGGTGTCTGGACAGCATAATCCCCAGATAGCGTACTTTGGTTGTTTCCCATCTAAAATGGAAGTCCTTTTCAAATTCTGGGGTGTACTCTGTTAGTGGGAATATTATTGATTTGCTGTTATTTAGTTTCAGCCCGGAAAATGTACTGAATCTTATCACTTCTCCCATGACTGCATTCAGGTTTTCTGCCGGGTCTCTAAGTATCAGGGCTACATCGTCGGCATAGAGAGAGAGGATTAGTCTGTGTGGTCCTAAAGAGATGCCCTTATCGATGTACTTGCTCCGGAGGTTTGCAGCTAGTGGTACCATAGCAAGGGCAAATAGTAAGGCCGACAGGGGACACCCCTGCCTGGTCCCCCTTTTCAGTTCTATCGGTTCCGATTTCGATGATCCAAGGGTGTGATGGTTTGCGGCTTCTTATATAAAAGTGAGACCAGCTTAAGAATGTAGGTTCCCAGGCCCATTTTCCGGATTACGGCAAAGAGATAGTGCCACTCAACGGAGTCAAATGCTTTCTCTGCATCAAGCAGGATTGCCGCTGCTTGCACCGATGGTTCTAGTGCTTCAATGACGCCGAATAGTCTCCGGATTCCGAAAGTCATGTTCCGGCCTGGCACAAAGCCGGCCTGATCTGCTAGCACCAGCCCGGGCATCAAGCGGAGGAGTCTGTTGGTTAATATCTTGGCTAGGATCCTATTGTCCAGATTTATCAGTGAGATCGGCCTGTACGAGGCACAATCCTCTGGTGGTTTCCCTGGTTTGTGCATCAGTATCAGATTAGCCTCTCTCATTGTAGGGGGTAGATGTCCTGCTGCGACAGCTTTGTCGTAGACACCCAGTAGGAGCGGGTGAGGGAGGTACCCATTGCCTTATAGAATTCTCCAGTCAGACCGTCCGTGCCCGGCGCCTTGGACCCCGGCAGTTCCTTTATGGCTTCCAGTATTTCTTCAGTCGTAATTTGTTTGTTAAGGTGGTCTCACATTTCTTCGGCTAGCCGAACAGCTCAGTGTCGTCCAGATACTCCTGGAAAGCTGCATTATCACCTGCGCCACTTGAACTATAGAGTTCCTGATAGAAGTGTCGGAACGCCTCCACAATTTCTTGTTCTGTATATACCACTTTCCCTCAATGATCTTGAATACGGTCGATCGTTGGCGGCTTCCTTTCCGCGGCCAGCATCCTAGCTAGGAGGGCTCCTGGTTTTTGACCTTCTCCGTATTGGCGCATTTGGTGGCCTCTTGCTAAATATCTGCTCTCACAATCAGCGTTCTTCCTGAAGGTCTCTAGCTCTTCCTTTAGCTGGGCCAGGACGGACTGGTCTTCTGTTTCCCCATATTTAGTTTCAAGGACTTTCAGCCGGGATTCACTTTTTTGCAGGTCGCTCCTGATCGTCTTCAGGACGGCGTGTTCCTTGGCGATATAGATGCCCCTTGTGTAACACTTCCCATAACGTGCTATATGACGGGCCGATTTTGGGTTGACCGTCAGGAATTAATTAATTTATCCCTGGAGTTCCTGGGTGAACACTGAATCTTGAAGGGCACCTGCTTTAAAACTCCATGGTCTTCTATTTCCACTGTTAACTGCCGGAGTGGCTTCTAGCAGGACCGAGAGCTGGTGCGAGGTAGGATCGAGCAGTCGCCCCATTGCAGCACACCCGTTCTAGATACTAACAATTAGTCTAGCCGTGAATCTGTCCCATGTACCCATGAGCGAAAGGTGTATTCGCGGGAAGTGTAATGCGTTCGCCTCCAGATGTCCACCAGGTCAAATGTGCTACAGATTTCTTGGATTTGGGCGCTTGCTTTAGAGGGCATACTCACATTTGCTCCGGATCTGTCTATGCTGGGGTCTAACATTGTATTAAAGTCACCTCCCCAAATAATTGTTGCATTGTCAATATTCGCTAGATGTTGTAGTATCCAGTCAAAGGCATTAGGCGTGTCGATGCTTGGGCCATAGGAGTTCACGAAGGCTACGCGGACGCCCGCTAGAATACTATGCACCAACAAAGCTCTTCCATCTGCGTCTTGCGAGACCCCAAGGAACCTCAAGTTTAAGTTTTTATGGATCAGTTCTGCCACTCCTCTGGCGTATGATGAGAACGACGAGTAGTAGTGGTGACAGCCCCTCAGTGGTGCCCATTTGTTTTCAGTAGTGCAGGTGAGGTGGGTTTCTTGGATAAGGGCGATGTCTACTTTGCGTAGTTTCAGATAGAGCGAGATCCTCCCCGCCTTTGCTTGATTGCTAGCCCCCCTGACATTCTACGGAATCAACTTGTACGGGCTGCAGCGGCTTCATGGCTAACACAGATCTGGAGGAGCGGTGACTACTTTGGTGGCGAGAGGTGCTGTCCTGGTGAAATTAGGTGATTGTCTATGTGTGGGCGGGTAGGAAACTAGTCCACAGCCTTCACAACAACCCCAACTTGAGCCCTGATCCCTCCCATACCCTCCCCAACGGGCAACCCCCAACCCCCCCGATAAACCCCCCCACCAATCTAACAAGTAACTCGCGCTGAGCTCGGAGCGTAAATGCCGCCAAGAGTCGCTGGCCCTGGTACATATTCACAGAGATATGTGCTTGTGCGAACGTCTGCAAGGTTTGGTTAGATACTAGTCCTTTTCGCTTGCGTTGCCTCAGGGGGGATTTCTCCCGCTCTTTCTCTCCTTTGCGGTTTAGGATCCTCACGCTGAGGACAACCGCCAATTTTATCGAGGAAAAAGCTTGCTCTTCGGGTGAGGAGAAGAACTGCGTTTTATCCTCGTGGATGTCACGCTCACCTGATTCCCACGGAGGCGCAGGTCTGGCTTCGAGTGCTGATGCTTCTTCAATGGTGAAGCGCAGGACTCTGAAGATGGACAGGTAGGGCCCCTCTACTCTGGCTTCTCTGGCTCGTAGGAATATTCCCCTGTGCGTGAAAAGGGATTATTTCCTACTGACGGAATAATGCTCAAGCCTCCCACTTCCTTCCAACCCTCCACGATACCCTTCCACGATTCCCTGTGAAGTCGCACCTTAGGGTCTGGAAGGATGAGTTCTCCATTCTGCTTCTGATGCAGGGGCGCGTTGAAACCCAGTTACTTCACTGGATTGAGGTTTGATGGAAGTTCAAATAAGCTTGACTATTCAGGTAAGGCGCTGTAAGAGTTCTGTTGCAAGTTCAAAAGTTCAAGCTTGATAATAATGTTCATTGTCTTATTGCAGCAAGCGCTAACGCTCATGTCTTTTTCCCCTTAGGGGCCGGGGTTCGGAATGCCGGAGATATGGCGCCGACCCGAAGTGAAACGTGCAGTTCCAATAAATGACAGGTAAGTTCTGGATGAGCGTTCGGGTAATGTCTTTGCATTCGCTCATTCAATGTCTTTGTCTTTTTTCCCCATAGGGGCCGGGGTCCGGAATGCCAGGAAGCGGCAGGACCCGAAATGAAATGGGAATGACCCAACTGGTAAGTCTTAGAAGGAAACTGAGCTTTTCCTATTCCCTTCCTTCTCTCACCTTGTGTTCTTGTCTTTTTCTCTCTAGGCACTGGGAAGTGGCTGCGGATCCGGATGATCGCTGCTGAAGATGGAGGTGCCCAGGAAAGGTGAGTGAAATGCAGCGCTGCAGCGATCGAAGCGAAATGCTTTTAAAAATGATGTCTTCCCTTTCAGGATCGTCGGTGTGATGTCTCCGTGGTACAGCTTTAGCAGGTAAGGTCTTCTTTCTCTCCAATTCTCTCTTATCTCCCTTTGCAGGTGACCCAGGATGCTGACAGGCGTGGCTGAAGTCCAGATGCAGGAGCTGACACGGTGAGCGTCCAGCTGCGAGGAGCAGAACAATGCGAAGCAAGAGTTGCTGATCGGGCGTGGTTTAAATAGCTTTGGAAGAAGTTCCAGGTATGTATCCTTCCACCGATCAGGTATGTATCCTTCCCCGACCACACCCAGGTGGAAAGTAGTCCCACAGGTAAAGTAGTTCCATTCAGGCCTCAAGAGGGCCTGGATGTAGCAGCATGGTCTGCATCAGGTTAGTGCACATTGAAACACTTGAACACATGTCTAGCTTTATGAGCCTGGCGCCTAAGGCGCCAGGACAGGGGTCCAACATGAGCCTGGCGCCTAAGGCGCCAGGACTGTGTCCAAAGGGCCCCAGCTTGGGCCCGCTGGCACTTCCCTGGGGGAATGATGCCTGCCTCTGGGGTTGCTGGGTCGGACTCGGCTCCTTGGAGGTAGGCATCATGACAGTACCCCCCCTCAAGGCCCCTCCCAAGGTTGTTCCCTCCGGGGGTTTTGGCTTATTCGGAAATCTCCGGTGGAACCTTTGTATTAATCGAGGTGCGTGAACATGGTTACTAGGCTCCCACGATCTCTCCTGAGGTCCATATCCCTTCCACTCAACAAGATAGAAGAGTTTTGACTTTAACACTTTGGAGTCTAAAATATCTTTAACTTTGAATTCTAATGCCCCTTCAATTGGAACTGGGTCTGGAGGCTTGGACAGTCGGGTCCCTGGTAGTACTGGCTTCAAAATTGATGCATGAAAAACTGGATGAATACGCATGTTGGACGGTAAATCCAGTTTAAAGGCCACGGGATTGATTATAGCCTTGATGGGATAAGGTCCTATGAATCTGGGATTGAAGGTTCGCGGGCCCTTGAGGGGTAAATGTTTCGTTGCTAGCCATACCTGGTCTCCTACTTGGTAAGGAGGAGTTTTACTTCGGTGCAAATCAGTGTTTTCTTTATACTTTTTCTTGGCTTGCTGTAAATGAGTTGCAGCTTCTTTGAAGGCTCGGGTTATTGTAGAATGCAAATGATTTACTGCGGGCATCTCCAGGGTCAGAGGTGGATCTAGGTCAGAGGTCCGAGGATGGTGACCATACAAAGTATAAAAAGGAGTTTGTCCGGTTCCAGAATGCACTGAATTGTTGTATGCATATTCTGCGATCCAAAGGATGTCTTTCCAATTTAACTCGGATTGGTGTAACATGCACCGAAGATATTGCTCGAGAGTCTGATTGGTTCTCTCGGTTTGTCCGTCGGTCTGGGGGTGGTGGCTGGTGGATAACCGCACATCTATTTGTGCTAGTTGGCAACACTTCTTCCAAAAATGGGAGATAAATTGACTTCCACGATCCAAGACTAATATGGAAGGGAAACCATGTATGCGAACTATATTCTCCAGAAATTCCTTGGCCAACGTGGAAGCTGAAGGCAAACCTTTTAAAGGGATAAAGTGGGCCATTTTGGAGAATAGATCCACAATTACAAGAATAGTGTTGTAACCAGCACAAGGAGGCAGGTCAGTTATAAAGTCCATTGACAAGGTGTGCCATGGTGCCGGTGGAATATCCAAGGGTTGAAGTAGGCCGGCTGGCCTTTTCTTTTGACCCTTGTTTTGGGCGCAAATTCCGCAAGACAATACAAAAGACTTTATGTCTTTTCTCCAAGAAGGCCACCAGAAGTGGCGTTTGATTTTTTCCTCCGTTTTAGCGATACCAGGGTGTCCTTCCATTAATGATTCATGATGATGGGCAATAACAAGTTCTTGCAATTCTTTACTTGGCAGAAACAACCGCTCCTGGAAGTAGGGTAAATCATCCTTAACGGTGTAATGAGGACCCTTTTGACTCCATTCCAGTAAGGCTGAAATGTCTAGAAGTTGTTTTACTTGCGTTTGGATGTCCTCAATAGTTTGCAATGAAGTTAGGCCTAAGATTCTTTGTTCAGGTATGATTGGCACAGGTTCTAAACTCGAATTGGGTTCTTCCATGCCAATCCGGGATAAGGCGTCCGCTTTACCATTCTTGCAGCCAGGGCGATAGGTAATTACAAAATCAAATTCTGCAAAGAATAGAGCTCATCGGAGTTGTCGTGAAGATTGAGCTTTGGCCGTCTTTAAATACTGTACATTTCTGTGGTCCGTAATTACGGTGATGGTGTGTCTTGCCCCGAGAAGGTAGTGACGCCAAGCCTTGAAAGCAGATTTAATAGCCAGTAACTCTTTGTCGGTAATTGCGTAGTTGATTTCAGGAGGAGAAGATTTCCTGGACCAAAAGGCGACTGGGTGTAGTTGGTTAGTTTCTGGGTCTCTTTGCGACAGGACAGCTCCCATGGCCGAACTGGATGCGTCGGTTTCCACAATATAAGGGAGATCTGGGTGCGGGTGCTTCAATACAGGTGCAGAGGCGAATTTGGTTTTCAGGTCCTGAAAGGCTTGTTCGGCCTCAAGAGTCCATTCAAAGCGTTTGTTTTTCTTTAGGAGAGCTGTGATGGGTTGGACTGTTCGGGAAAATTCCGGGATGAATCTTCGATAAAAATTGGCGAAGCCGAGCATGCTCTGGACTCCCTTCACCAAGCTAGGAGATGGCCATTTGAGGATGGCGTCCACCTTTCGCGAATCCATTCGGACTCCTTGTGGTGTCAGGATGAATCCGAGAAACTCAACTTCTGTGGTATGAAAAACGCATTTTTCGAGCTTTGCAAATAGTCTGTGCTGGCGCAATTTCTCAAGAACTGCCCTAACATGTTTTCTGTGATCGGATTCTGAAGAAGAGTACACCAGGATGTCGTCAATATAAACAATGACACAGACATCGATAAGTTCCTGAAGAACATCATTCATAAAGTACTGAAAGGCGGCAGGTGCATTGCACAAACCGAAGGGCATCACCTGATATTCGAAGAGCCCAAATTTGGTGCAGAATGCAGTCTTCCATTCGTCGCCTTCTTTTATACGTACCAGGTGATAAGCTCCTCGAAGATCTAACTTGGTGTACACACAAGCGTCTTTCACCTGGTCGATAAGCTCAGGGATCAGGGGCAGAGGATAACGATTCTTAATCGTTATTTGATTTAGGGCGCGATAGTCTATACATGTTCTAAGGTCGCCCTCTTTTTTCGGCACGAAGAACAAAGCTGAGGAGACAGGAGACTGGACGGGCGAATAAAACCATTGGCTAGGTACTGATCTAAATACTGACGCAAATGCAGGTTCTCAGGTTCCGTAAGAGCATAAATCCTACTACAAGGTAGTTGAGCATTGGGTACTAGATCGATTTGGCGATCATAAGACCGATGGGGAGGTAACGTGTTAGCCTGTTCCTTCTGAAAAACGTCTTGGAATTCTTGGTATTCTGACGGTAGCTGTACAGGGGTGGAAGTTGCTGAGGCTAGACCCATAACTGGATTTCTTGGATAACAAGTTGGTTCACAATCAGGAAAACTTATCTTCTTTGCTCGCCAGTCAATTCTGGGATTATGTGTTTCTAACCAAGGAATTCCAAGAATTACTTGAAATTGTGGGGCCTTGATCACATCAAACACGATTGTTTCCCTATGTCCATCCTGACCCACCAGTGTCATTTCAACAGTGGAATGCGTTACAGGCCCTGAGGCTATTTCGGTTCCATCTACTGTAGTAATGACATCTTGGGTTACTTTCGGGGGAAGAGGGAGCTTAATCCTGGAAGCCAATTCACGGTCTATGTAATTTCCAATAGCTCCACTGTCGATGTATGCTTTTATAGCATGCAACTGCTGAGGCTGTTTTGGGTCCACGGGCACCATTGGCATGACAAAATGCGAGGTCAAAGAATCTGTTTTCAAGCTCGGCAAGCGGACCCCTACGCTTGTCGGGCTAGGTCGTTTCCCGAATCAGGTGTCAATAAATCGTTATCAGTGGCTCCAACCATCTTCTTAGGTGGTTTAACCGGACAATTTCGAAGAAAGTGACCAGAAGTTCCGCAATACAGACAAAGTTGCATTTGCCGCCTTCTCTCTCGTTCCTTCTGCGTTAATGGTCCTTTAACACCGCCGATTTGCATAGGTTCGGATACGTCGGTACTCTTGAAGTTGGCGTGGGTTTTGATCGGTACTCGGGTTTCGTACTTGAACCGATCTGCTTTTCTATTTTGAAGTCTGTGATCAAGTTGAACCACTAAGTCTATGTAGTCTGCGCAGACCTGGGGTGGATCTACTATCTGAGCTAGAACATCCTTAAGCTCTCCGCGCAGGCCTCGATGAAACAATGTGATCCTTTTGTTTTCTGGCCATCCAGTTTCCACAACCAGTCTATTAAAGGTGGCAACGTAGGACAGGAGATCCTGATTACCTTGTCGTAAGAATAGCAGTTCGTTATCAAGGGCCTGTCCTTGAGAGTGTCGAGCAAACAATCTTTCCATGCTGGCCTGGAAACCCTGAAAATTCTGGAGAATGGGATCATCCTGATTTACCAATGGAATAGACCAATCGGCAGCACTGCCACTGAGGAAAGATAGTATAAAGGCTACCTTGGTCTGGTCGTTAGGGAAGGCCCCAGGTCTGCATAGAAAGTGTAAACGACATTGGTTCATAAAGACGGCATATTTCTTGGGATCCCCCGCAAAACGTTCAGGCGGGGCCAAAGGCATGTGTCCTGGTAGATTGATTTGTACCGGGTTATTCAAACCCATTGATGTGGAAGTACCTCCGGAATTAGGTAAAGGAGTGTGCCCTGCCTGGGCCTGCAATAACCTTTTGGCCAGGTCATCTGTTCTTTCCTTGGATAGGATCAGTTCTCTTTTGAGAGCGTTAGTCTCCTGGCGGGCTGAGTGCACTTCTGCCCGTAATTCTCCCAAAAGCTGGGCCAGCTGATCTGTCTCGGAAGTCTCCATAGCGCCCGGGTGGGAAATTCTGGGTAGGCTTCGCGTTCTGTCATGCTCACCTGATTCCCACGGAGGCGCAGGTCTGGCTTCGAGTGCTGATGCTTCTTCAATGGTGAAGCGCAGGACTCTGAAGATGGACAGGTAGGGCCCCTCTACTCTGGCTTCTCTGGCTCGTAGGAATATTCCCCTGTGCGTGAAAAGGGAGTATTACCTACTGATGCAATAATGCTCAAGCCTCCCACTTCCTTCCAACCCTCCACGATACCCTTCCACGATTCCCCGTGAAGTCTCACCTTAGGGTCTGGAAGGATGAGTTCTCCATCCTGCTTCTGATGCAGGGGCGTGTTGAAACCCAGTTACTTCACTGGATTGAGGTTTGATGGAAGTTCAAATAAGCTTGACTATTCAGGTAAGGCGCTGTAAGAGTTCTGTTGCAAGTTCAAAAGTTCAAGCTTAATAATAATGTTCATTGTCTTATTGCAGCAAGCGCTAACGCTCATGTCTTTTTCCCCTTAGGGGCCGGGGTTCGGAATGCCGGAGATATGGCGCCGACCCGAAGTGAAACGTGCAGTTCCAATAAATGACAGGTAAGTTCTGGATGAGCGTTCGAGTAATGTCTTTGCATTCGCTCATTCAATGTCTTTGTCTTTTTTTCCCATAGGGGCCGGGGTCCGGAATGCCAGGAAGCGGCAGGACCCGAAATGAAATGGGAATGACCCAACTGGTAAGTCTTAGAAGGAAACTGAGCTTTTCCTATTCCCTTCCTTCTCTCACCTTGTGTTCTTGTCTTTTTCTCTCTAGGCACTGGGAAGTGGCTGCGGATCCGGATGATCGCTGCTGAAGATGGAGGTGCCCAGGAAAGGTGAGTGAAATGCAGCGCTGCAGCGATCGAAGCGAAATGCTTTTAAAAATGATGTCTTCCCTTTCAGGATCGTCGGTGTGATGTCTCCGTGGTACAGCTTTAGCAGGTAAGGTCTTCTTTCTCCCCAATTCTCTCTTATCTCCCTTTGCAGGTGACCCAGGATGCTGACAGGCGTGGCTGAAGTCCAGATGCAGGAGCTGACACGGTGAGCGTCCAGCTGCGAGGAGCAGAACAACGCGAAGCAAGAGTTGCTGATCGGGCGTGGTTTAAATAGCTTTGGAAGAAGTTCCAGGTATGTGTCCTTCCACCGATCAGGTATGTAGCTTTCCCCGACCACACCCAGGTGAAAAGTAGTCCCACAGGTAAAGTAGTTCCATTCAGGCCTCAAGAGGGCCTGGATGTAGCAGCATGGTCTGCATCAGGTAAGTGCACATTGAAACACTTGAACACGTCTAGCTTTATGAGCCTGGTGCCTAAGGCGCCAGGACAGGGGTCCAACATGAGCCTGGCGCCTAAGGCGCCAGGACTGTGTCCAAAGGGCCCCAGCTTGGGCCCGCTGGTACTTCCCTGGGGGGAATGATGCCTGCCTCTGGGGTTGCTGGGTCGGACTCGGCTCCTTGGAGGTAGGCATCATGACAGTGGAGCACTCGTAACTTGGCTGGAAACAGCATTGACTATTTTATTTGCCCTTCCCGTAGACGACGCTTCACCCCCGCGAAGGCTCTGCATGCAGCTTGCACCGACAGCGAAAAGTCTGGGAAAATCTGAATCTTATCACCGTCGTACTGAAGATCGCCTTTCTCTCTGGCCAAGCGCAGTATAGTGTTGCGGTCTCGACAATTCCTGAGCTTAGCGATGATGGGGCGAGGTGCCGCTCTTGGCACAGGGCGGGTGGTCGGTATTCTATGCGCCCTTTCCACAACGAATAGAGGAGAAAAAGCAGCTTCGCCAAATAGATCTTTACACAGCATCTCCACAAAGTCTTCCATCCTTGTTGGGATGTGCCGTTCTCTTACTCCAACCAACCTAATATTGCTCCGGCGACTGCGCCCCTCTAAATCTTCGTTTTTAGCAGCCACCTCTTTCATCTGGCGCTCCAGCGCCGTAACTCTGAGCATCAGGGATGAAACGCCATCGTACAAGTCGGAAATTCTCTGCTCAGCTGCATTTATTCTTTCGCCATGTTTATCGATACGATGCTGTAAAAGGTCCACTTTGGTGGAAAGGGCATCCATTTTTACAATCAAGACCACCTATACCTGATTTCAGGTCCAGCAGGATCTCTTTTATATCGGAGGTAGTGAAGCATCCAGAGTCTTCTTCTTGTTCCATGGTGGATGCCTGGGTAGACACCTGGTTGAAAAGTTCAGGATTCTTCACCGTGGCCCCCCGCCTCAAAGGTTAACTTCCACTAAGATTTATCCGTTTTGCCCATATTGTAGTCCCGAGCGCTAGGGTATTCCAAAGACCAAGGGAGCACTTGGGTGGTGCGTGTGTGGGTGTCACCCCACATCCCATGCGCTCAGCTGCTGAAAAACGCTGTGGAGGCACTCCGTTCCCCTCTGCGTTGGCACCCAGAGTTTCATGGGGTCCACAGGGGGATACTAGCCTAAGGATAGTGCCCCCACGCTCTATGTAATTCTATCGCTGGATTATCAGAGCCTGGTTGCACTGCCACTGTGCCGCTTCACGCCACCACTGGGTGCTGCCAGGTGTATTGCAGGACAGTGCCCACCTGGGGATCTGATGTTGTGTTAGCCCAGATGGGTGGGAGGGAGGCGCTCCGCAGGGATCACTGATGGTGGGGAGCGTTGCAGGCAGGAAGGGGTTCTGCTCTTATATTTTCCTTGGGGCCACACTGCAGTCATGCAAGGCCTTCCTTCACATTGGCAGTTTACTGCGCCTCCCTCACTTAACAACAGCTGAGACACAAGGGGCTCTCTCATCCCTCCAGCAGTCTTCAGAATGGTTTTATTGCGGTTTGAGTACTGGGGTCAGTAGCACGCAGCTACCCCACTGCTTCTCAGCGAGTCTTGGATTAAGGAGGGGGTCTGCCGCACCAGACCAGGGCAAGGGGGAAAACGCCACACCAACGGCGGGGTACCCTGTTCTTCAGCCACAATAATGGAGCAGGACTGCAGCCTCAGGTACCCTCGGCCGCTGATCTTCGCTGGGTCCCCGGTAGTGCGATCCGCATCACCTCTCGGCGGGAGTGCTCTTGCACTGCCACCCGACGCCGTACACCAGGGCTCTCCTCCTCCCCAGGCGCCCAGGCCAGTATCACCAGCAAACTCTCACCTTGGCGCACTCGGACGGGCTCCCGACTGCCCCTGCCTCAGGCGCCTCCACCACTCCGGGGGACCCCCAGCCCCTCTCGGTCTCCTTATGTGACAGTGGCAGTTCAGTCCAGGGTGCGAGCAGGGGGGGGGGGAACACTCGGTGCCACTCGGCGGGGGGCGTTCTTGCACCGCCGCCCGATGTCGTGGACTGGGCCCCTCTTTCTCCCCCGGTGCCCAGGCCAACACCACCAGCGGGCTCTCACTCCGGCACACCGAGACGGGCTCCTGACTGCCTCCGCCTCAGGCTCCTCCCCCCAGGCGAGTAGGGGGGGAAACACTACACCACAGGACTAGAGCGGGACCTCGGCCCGGAGTTCCCACGGCCGCCGATCTTCGCCGGATCCCGCTCTGGGCTACGCAAGTCAGCGGTGTCTCACGGCGGGGGCACTCCAGCACTGCCGCCCGATGTCGCGGACCCGGGTTCTCTTTCTCGCCTGATGCCTAGACCAACACCACCAGCGAGCTCTCACTCCGGTGCACTGAGACAGGCTCCAGACTGCCTCCGCCTCAGGCGCCTCCACCACTCCGGGGGATCCCCAGCCACGTTTGGTCACCTTGTGTAATGCCTGCAAGCCCCGCTTCGCGCGGCCGCTCACGCATACGGCCCAGGGGCACACAGCATTTGCCAGCAGTCCGAGGTGGGCCCGACACAATGTCCTGGTGCCGCAGCCCCACTGGGTTTTTATTAGGTTACAACTGGTTTCCTCTCGCAGCACTTGTTGTGACGGGTGTCTTGTTTCCTTTGTTGTCTGGATCTCGGAAGGCTCATCTATGTACACACAAGTGCAGCTTTTTCAGGATGTTTCAGGGCACAGCACAGAGCTCGCTAGTGAGCTGCCATCTTGGATAGCTCTCTAGCGCCCTCTCAAGCTGGGTCCAATATATTGCACCCCTCTAACCGTAGACCTGCAGGAGGCCTTTCAGCTCCTTGATGCAGACATACTGATGCTTTATGAAACCCTGAGAGATGAGATCTTGAAATGATTTGGATATGATAACGAGTGCTAGGAGGATAGATCAGGGCAACGCGCTCGTCTTGGGAATAAGACAGTGCTGAACAACATGGTTCAAAGCCTGGTTCCCCACTTAAAGGCCGAATCCGGCCTGAAGTGCAATATAAAATGGCAATTAGTTGTAACATTCAAAAGTTAAAAGAGATCTTTCTACTAACACATGAAACCCCATGACAGATGGTATACCACATTTGCTATATATTTGACTGATGGCTCGGTAAGCTGCAACGGGTAAGGTAAAAGAACAGCTCATTATGGATCAGCTCCTGAGCTCTTTACCAGCCAACCTCCAGTGACAGTCTGCCAACCCCACCAATCAACTTTGTTAGTGTTCATACAAACTGCTATAGGACATGACCGCACTCAGCAGTGGGGACTAATTGGTCCAAAGAACTTAGCCAGTAGAACCCTGCTACCTCCACCCAGTCATGATTCAATAGGTACCACTTCCAACAGCCATTCAAGGGCCTTCTAGCAGCATTCCAATCTGTATTGTATTCCATTGGTCGGATTACCCAGCCCCTCCAAACCCATGAAATTGGCACCTCTAATCCCAGTGCGTCCTCCTGTGACGTTATACTTGCAGGAAAACGGGACACATCGCTGTGGTTTTTTCCCAACAGCCCGGCACCTGACATAATGGACACCAGCCACTGCATGTCCTTTAAGCAGGAGAAAAAGCAAGAAACCTGGTGACTGGACCCAGAGTTCTGAAAGGACCCAAAGGACATGTTGGCCCAGGTTAAAGCAGAGGGCAAATACTTACAACCCAGGTGTTAAGGGGTTAACAGCACCGTAAAAGGTGTCGGCGACCTTAAACCCTTAACGCCTGATTACGAGGTCCCTTTGCGGGTTGCACTTTAACGCCTGCTTTTAGCAGGCGTTAAAAAACCAACCCGCAAAGGGACCTAGGAGCTAATTACGGCACTGTAATTTACGGTGCCGTAATTAGCGCCTTCCCCATTCCCATTGAGCCCTATGGGCCAAAAATGGGAATGGGGAAGGGGCCATGGTGAATGGGGAATTACCGCCCTGCCAACCTTGGAACGGGGCGGTAGTTCCGCCATTCACCATGGTGGATTCCGGCATGGACCATGGTGCTAATAGCACCATGGTCCACCGCCTGGGTTGTAATGAGACCCACTGCCTACAACCCAAAACAACAGAACCCAGAGCGAAGAAACAAGTGTGGGGACACGTAAACTCCCAAGTCTGTGAGTAACTGAGAAGCAAAGACATATCTGGAAACAGATTTGCTGATTAATACTAAACCTAGAGATTTTTCTTTGGTTAGATTGTGAAGCAATGATATTTGATTAATGAACTATGTTGTGTTAGTGGAAAGTGACAAGACCTCCAGGGAAGGGACTCGCAGAAAGAACCAGGAACCTTTGGGACTCGGTGTTCGAACTTAGAAAAAGACTTCCTGATTCGCGACTACAGATAGTTTCCTTGAACTTCCTCTGCCCTGAGCAACTGACCCCTTTGTACGTCCTGTAAGTTGCATAAGGAAATTTCTAGGGATAAGGAAATAGGTGGTTGCTTTTTCTTTTCTTTTTTGAACCCAGCAAAATAGCCACCCTAAATAAATAATTGTTCAATTCCTTATTTCCATGTCTGCATGATAATGATTCTTCTCGGCTTTGTGAAAGTGTTTAGGCAGACCCAACTGAAGACATTTGCAATAGTCTTGGTGCAAGATCACCATGGCAATTTGTGTACAGAAAATGCTGATGGGCATTTTGGTTAACCCACCCTTGTTCACAGTATACAGTTAATTCAAGGCATTCATTTGCCATTGTTATACATGCAAAGGAAAAACATATTGTTAGATCAAAATACTAATAACTAGACTGATATCATTCGTACTGTTCCCTTCATCCCAATATTAGCTCCATCTTGCAGTATGTAAATTCAAATAGCAAATCTAAACACTAGTACATGTTTGCATCAAATGCAATACATAACAGCATTCATATTCCAACTAGAGTGGCAAACTCTTCATAGAGAAAGAGAAGAGAAGGACAGAGGCTATATGTGTCAGGATTACCTGGTCAAAATTGCCCTCGTAGTGTAGAAGAAGAATTCTACCCTACAATGTAACCCTGTGTCTGAATACAAAGAAACCAGCACCAGGGATCAATTGTTTGGAAGAATGGACCCAAAACGCGTGGCAGGAGACTTCCTAAACCGGAAAGGAAAAGAGTAATTAACAACAACCCTTATTCTTTCCTTGGCAAATACGGAAGACAGTTAAACTTACTACCTTAATGTAGATGCGCAAAACACCAAGGTAACAAAGCTTGATAACCACATCACATAAATGGAAGCCCTGGGATATCTGTTTACAAATACAAAAACAATACACAGAATCCTTAATACTCACAGACAATCAGGTCGAAGAAATAGGAATCAAAGAGGAAATGGACAGACACTTCTTACCATGACATGATTAAGGGGTAATCATGGACAGGACAAGTGCTCCAGGTAGGACTGTAAGGTACTGAGGGGCACAGGGCTGTTCCCGACGGCACGCGAACGCCTAGGGGTGAGGAAGTCCAACAGAAGCACCCGACGACACGAGGACGCTCCTCCCTTTCCCCAACAATGGTACAACGGCAGTCTCTAGTCCGTACCGGGATAAGGTGAAGAGGAGAGTACCAAGAGTCTATACGGGGGAGCACATGTGGTTGAGTGGGTCCAGTGAAGATTCAGCAGTCCAATGGATTCCGGGTCGGCAACATGCGTGGAGTAAACCATAACCAGTTCGTGAGACGTAAGCAATCCAGTAAGAAGTCCGAGTCTGCAACGTGCGTGGAGGAAACAGTAACCAGTTCGTGAGACATAAGCAATCCAGTAAGAAGTCCGAGTCGGCAACGTGCGTGGAGGAAACAGTAATCAGTTTGTGAGACTAAAGCTATCCAGTAGGTAGTCTGGGTCGGCAACAGGCAATCAGGGATAGAGTGAGATGGATAACACAGGATCGGGATACAAGACAAAGTAAAAAACAAGGTGCAGAGAGTCAGGGAGTGGAAAGTTTGACATGGGAAGAACACCGGGTAATAAAGTCTCTCAATGGGCTCTCAAAGGTCAAGAACAGGGAAAAGAGGCAACTTGAAACCAAGAACGTAGCACACTTCGGAAAAATAATCAGAAGCAAAGAGCGCAGGGCAAACGTGAGTTTATGAAGTTAAGGTCACATGACCATAACGTGCGTCTGACGTTGAATGATTCAGCGTCTCCGACTCAATTTCCATGGCAACCTCCACGGCGAAGAGAAGGAAGTATACTTTCCAATAAACCTGGTTCTGCAGGGTGTTAATAGTCCCTTAAGAGGGTTTCTACGAGATGGTACTTGCTACTGAGTGTGTGAATCCTGTCTTTTAGAAAACACATATTGTGTTTGACAAGACGGAGGTGGAGCCAACCCACCTCGATTCCTGACAATATGGCTGAAATCACCATCACAAGCAAACAGGGATAAGTGCAAGAATACAGAAAAACACTACATAAAATGTATTGAAGAAACCAAAAAATGTTTTTCAACAAACAAATTGCAGAATCAACCAATTCCATCAGCAAACTTTTTGAGATATTGAAATCAGTTGAAAAACCCAAAGCACTCCCCCCACAAATCACTCCTACTCAAGAAGACTTCAGTGGAGTATAGGAAGCTTTCACTAATAACATTAAGACATCTAGGGAACTTATCCAAGAAATTCAGAATACATTACATGAGCAATCACTCATTCCCTTGATGATAAAATGCATGAAAGACCAAGAGAAATTTGAATTTCAACCCATAACCACATGCCAAATGTCAAAGGTTCTGACTGACTTGAGACCCCCAAATTGTGCAGAGAATATTATCCCTCCGAACATTATTCTTGGAAATGAGGACATCTTTGCACCCTTTCTCACTATGATGGTGAATACCTCTTTTAGGGAAGGAAAAATACCTGAGGTATTGAAAACGGTCACCGTAAACCCTGTGGTGAAAAAACCCGGCCAAGACCCAAAAGATCCAGGAAATTTACAACCGATCACAAACTATCATTTTCTTTTGAAAATTATGGATAAGGTAGCAACAGCACAATTTCAAAAAATCACTGAAGCAAAAGATCTCCTACACAAGCAGCAATCGGTTTTCAGAGCAGCCCATAGTACAAAAACCGCAATGCTGCACCTACAGAACCACATGCTAACCATTACAGATAAAGGAAAAACTGGTCTATTGGTCCTGCTTGATTTAAGTGCTGCTTTCGACTTGCTTGATCATAAGGCACTTAAGTGGGCTCTGGAACACACGGCAAATTGTTCTCCTGATGCAATCAGATTGATCATTTCTTTTGTCTCTGACAGAAGGTCAAAAATCCATTGGGGTGGCAATTTTTCAGTTGAAAACCTGATTGATAGTGGTGTGCCGTAAGGTGCATGTCTTTCCACGCTCCTATTCAACTTATATCTGTCGTATCTCTGCGTAGTACTCGGGAACATCAGAGTCTTTTTTACTAACTACGCAGATGACACCCAGCTGGTGGTCAAATTTTGCGGATGTTACAACAAGGACAGTGCCAAAGTGAATGCCATCTATAAAACCATTGAAATATGGATGGCACAAAACTCAATGTGCCTGAATGGAGAAAAGACAGAGCTGATGATTTTTTGAACTAGCCAAGCTCGAGCCAAACTCAGCCCGGATTTCAAGTCCTTTACCATCAAGGACATAGACATTACAGTTAGCGACAAAGTAAAAACCCTGGGTTTATATCTAGAAGCCTCCTTAGGGACGGACTCCCAAGTAGCATATTTGCATATAAATTGCCAGTACTACCTCAGACTCCTTAAGAACATCAGATCCTATTTAAATGAGGAGAACAGTGCCATATTATCTAGAACCACAACCTTATCACGTTTGGACTATGGGAATGCCTTGATGGCTGGTGCAAGCCAAAAATGTCTGAACAAATGTCATACCATCCAAAATAACGTGGTAAGAATAATCAAAATGAAAAAGAGGAGAGATCAGATTACCAAAGATAGAATGAATCTCCACTGGCTTGCGGTTAAGGAGAGGATTTCTTCTAAGTGCTTGCGCTTGCTCACAGATGCCTGTTTAGACATACACCGCTTTATCTCAAAGAGAGAATCAGTCAATATGTTCCCCAAGATCATTGAGATCTGAAACACAGACGTTGATTAAATGTCCAGCTTTTAAGCGTATAAAAGGCTTGGGCAGATCCTTTCCGGTAAGAGTAGCCCAAAACTGGAACAGCCTTGGTATGCAAAACAGAGGGGGGTCTGGGAAATTTTCTACCAGCACAAACACAGCCCATTGACTTGTTCTTGGGTGGATGGCCCCTGGGAGAATCTCAACCAAGTCTTTAGCTCACTGTTCTTTTCACAGAGTTTCCCAGACCCCCTCTGTTTTGCATACCAAGTAACTTTGGGTCTCACCCTAAATTACCAGGGGAATCCAGACGTGGACCCCTTGCTCACTGCTCTTAGAGAGGCACAGCTTCACCTCACTGATGATACCCAACTAGGCTGAAACACGTGTATGGGGTTGCTGTGGTACTCTTGTTCGGAGGAGAATTGCCTAGCATTTCAGTGCTGGACTGCTCCTGGGCAGGACAAAGACTGATATGCGGGGACATTTCTTCTCTGTGAAAAGAACAGTGAGCTAAAGACTTGGTTGAGACTCTCCCAGGGGCCATCCACCCAAGAACAAGTCAATGGGCTGTGTTCGTGCTGGTAGAGAGTTTCCCAGATCCCCCTCTGTTTTGCACCTGATGATTATAGTTTGAGCCGGAATGTTCTCATCGGCACTATGACTGAAGTGTGCCCTTATTGCAAGGCTCTGAAATTTAATGGAGAAACGAAAGGAATGTGTTGCACCGCCGGGAAAGTTAAACTGCCTCAACTTGGAGAACCGCTAGAGCCATTAAAAACTTTGCTTGCCGGATATACCGCAGAATCAAAGCATTTCCTATCTAACATCAGGAAATACAACTCATGCTTCCAAATGACGTTGTTCGGCGCAGGAATCGTAACAGCTCAATTCATGCCAACTTGCGTTTGCAATCACCATCAGCAAAGCTCATGGCCAATCTTTACAATTGTGCGGTTTAGATCTAGACACAGATTGCTTCTCACATGGACAATTATATGTTGCGTGTTCTACAGTCGGCAAACCAGATAATGGGCCTCATTACGACTTTGGAGGCAGCCATGGTGCTCTTAGCACCATGGCTGCCTCCAAAATCGTGTCCAGGTCCAGGTTCCCTGAATGGGGAATTACCGAGCCATTCCGACTTTGGAAGGCCCGGTATTTCCTCCTTCAGAGAACCAGGGCCTGGTCCTTCCCCATTCCCATTCGAGCCCCCATAGGGCTCAATGGGAATGGGGAGGAAGCCAACAACGGGCCCGTCAATTACGGGCACGTTGTTAGCTCCCTGTCCCCTCGGGCGACCCGCTATGGACGTCTGGAAAAACCAGACATCCACAACGGGTCCCGCGAGGGGACCTCGTAATAGTGCGGAGGGGGTTTAACGGCACCGGCACCATTACCGGCGCCGTTAAACCAATTCCGCACTAGTCGTAATGAGGCCCAATCTCTATATCTGCACAGACAATGGAACAACAAAAAATATTGCATACCCACAAACATTGTGAAATTAAACATATTAGAAACGTGTGCTTTCTCTTTTCTTTCTTTTCCATTTAACTAGACTGAGCCACAGCAACGCGTGGCCAGGGACAGCTAGTCATAAATAAATACATTACTGTAGATAGGCAGGTAATGGTCCAGAAAGTGGAGGGAAGCAAAGATATCAGTGAAGACAAATACTGGGGCACGCACAAACTATTTGGATAAATAATGGACAGTACATGTGGCCAAATACATATCTAATTGTCCTAATAATATATCACAAACTGTTGTAGTCGTTCTGTTCTCCAGCATGGGGTCTGGCATGGATTCACATGCTCATGAATATTCTCAGTCGTCGGGCCAGAAATCCTCAGTAAAGAAAAAATCAGTTTCAGTTTCATTTCTGAACTGTCTTTCTCCTAACAACCAATCACTGAGCTCTCGGTCATACTGCCCCCAGCCAATGACTGCCCTCTACCTATGCCCCTCCTCTGGCACCCATCTTCAGATTTTTACCGTACGTTCAAGTGTTGGGAGTCCTTGTGTTTAGCTCTCGAGCTTTTACTGCGTTTTTGTGTTTTTTGGAAAGAGTTACTCTATTTTTTGGTCAATCAGGCCTTGTGCTCCATCGATCAACCTTCCGATTAACAGGGACCCGTTTTCGGATTCTTCAGCGACAAGCATTCCGAGTGCCTTTACTGCCTCACAAGGAGAGAGGATTGTGCTTTTTGCCAGGAGATAGCACCTCGCATGATGAAGGATCGGCACAGGCGGCTGAACAAGTGGCTACAGGCCAAGGCCCCTGCTCTGGGTGGGTCCCAGAAGCATGCCTCTCCCAGTTCCAAGAAGGCTGAGCGGGCTTCTAAGACCTTTTAGGGCACCCCTCCTGTCAAACTGCGAGTCCACTGCCACCGGGAGCGCCATTGCAATGGGCTCCTCTGCAGCCAGGCCGCCTTCGATGTCTCCAACCTCTGTCACCAGTCAACGGTCAGGCTCTTCGGCCAAGAGGAAATCGGATCATCCGGGCAAACTTAAGGAGAGTCCCAAGTCCGTCCCACCGGAGAAGTCCAAGGGGGAGCGGGTCTCAGACCCTCCCCCCAAGGAGAAGGCCTAATGACATGCCTAATAGTGCGATGATGATGGTCTCTATTGATGTCCCTAAAGTACCTCGTAATACAAAGGAAGTAGAAGTGCAAACTTACCATCCCATTCCCCACCTGGTCTCTAGCCCCTACGGGGTTGAAGTTGACCGACTGTATCACACAACCATTGTCCCTCCCCCTGACCCTGAAAATTACAAGGAAGTATCGGTTGACCTGGCAGGGGATGGGGCTGCATTTACATGACATGTACACCTGAAGCATATGCGCAAGCAGGAGAAAGCATACGACATGTGTGTAGAGCATGGATGCCAATAAAGGGAACGCCCCCGTACGAACATGCTGTGAGAACGGAAAACAAGAGCAAATATGGAGGAGAGTGTGTTACTGTAGAAGTAACAAAAGGGGGGAATGTTGGGATGGAAATGAATCTATCCCACGCCCTAGGCGCTTTAGAGTAAGGCGAATCCCATGAATGATGTGACATGCTAAGGGGGAAAGGGCTGGGTTAAAGCAACTCAGCCTTGATGCAATATCACTGGCATTATAGATGCATGGACGTGGTGCGTGCGTATGAAGAGACACCATTTTGTAGTTATGGAAGACTTCTGCAGCCCTACATGGCTGCACGGTAAAACGTAGGCCCGACGGAGAAACATGAACAGGCCCAAATGCTGAGGACAGAGGAACCCACGCTGCTAATTACCACAGCAACTTCCCCTTGTTCCCTGGCTGTTTCCAATTATTTAGTATCACAATGAGGAATGCGCCCTGCAAGGCTGTGAGACAACACCAGGCTCCTCGAAGTGCCCATTCATCCCAGCCAAACCATCAGTAGGCCTTCAACCCCCACCCATCCTATCCAGAGCCATGGCCCACACCAGTGACCTGGTCCAAAACCCCCTGCATTCCACTATAACGAGTGACCCCAGACATAAAACCAATGGCCATAAAAGATCTGAGCATGTACGTCCGTTTTACCTCTCCTCATAAATACATCCTTTGTAGCGCGAGGTACAGGCAGGGATACATTATATATTAGAACCAGGGTGGACGCCTTGGGTGCGAGGGGTGTGATATCAACAAAGCACAGAATGTGTGGGTCAGCATGACTGTATTTCTTCCTCCCTTCCCCTGAGCCTCCCAGGTGCATGCCACAATGATGTAGTAGTAGTCTTAGTGTATCATAGCGGTTTCGGAACTGTAACTTACGAGGATCCTGACCTTCACTTCTTGGAGTAATGAGCTCAGCTGACCCACTTGGGAACAGACAGACAGCGGAAAAGAGATCCAATCGTAGTCTGGCATCCCTTATGGAGCATGCCCGTGTATAGGGTCTCACCAACCAGCGACGCTAGTTTTTACTGTATAGCAATGACTAGGTACTGCCTTTTAAGCTTCAGCTTGTACTAAGTTAAGTTAGACCAGAACGTTTTCGAGCAGCAGAGTTCTTTGCTGATACCTTTGTATTTTGCTCAATTAAACCTTTTTATCCTTGCAAGCAATCTCTTGGCTTTTTTCCCTAGAGGGTTGTATTCATTCTGGCGTGAGCGTAAACAGGGACTTTGGGGTAGCAGCAGATCCAACCTGAATCAATATGTTTTCCATCTAAACAATAACAAATGCAATTTTTATTTCTCTATGGGGAGTGAAAAACGTTTTTTGGGACTAAAATATTCTGTACATGGAAAGTGACTCAACAGCAGGGTGCTGCAAAAGCCAATGGAGCTAATGCTGCTTCACATGGCACCAGTGCACGCACTTGCACATTGAAAACTAGTATCCCTTTTTGTAAAACATTCAGGATATGCAAAAATTCACACAACTGAAATCTATTAAAACGGCAGCTTTATTATCCCACGCGGTAGACCACAGCACCTATCTTATGCGAGATTCATTACAACAATTTCACATTCAAGTAAGCAGATCAGTTCCTGTTTACAAAGGGACGGGCCTGTTCCCGCCTAAGATTACTTATACAATAGCTACCCCAATTAAACAGAGAATCTCCCCAGATGAATTGCCCAAAGGAATTAGAGTTGATGGGAGATGGTTACTTGCACCATTAAATGCACTTTTACGCACTGTGTGGCATGTTAACGTGCCATCATCAAACTGATGGAGTTCAGTTGTAACGAGTCTAAAGAATGGAAAACGTGCTAAATTGTGAACTACGTTATGTGGTATACATTCTTGGGAGTTCATGCACAAAGATCTAAGAGGGGCGCACTTCTGGCATGCCTAAAGTGAGCATTTCTGAATACCCCAGGACCATCAAGCAAGACAATAACAAATATCAAATTGCAGAGCATCATCACCAGATACACATCAATACTTTGGATATGATCAATGTCTGGAATTGTCCATGTACGACTGAGGGACGGGAAAATAAGGAAATGGAATCAGTGTAAGGAAGTAAATTGCATTTGGGCATTGAGAGCAGATACACTTGGATTGAATACGAACAAGGGGTTGCATGTGGTTTAGGTACCAGGTACACACATTATGTAGAGGATTGTGAACGGTGATCCAGGAGCCTTGACAAATATACAGTAAATGCCTACCATATTAATTGTTAATTTGTTTATTTCTTTTGCTTTAAAATAATGTACCCTAACTAACTAAAAGGTTTTCATATAGCGCACACACACACAACCAAAGGCCTCAGGACCTCATGATACAGAATCAGATCAATTGGTTGTGACTGTATTATTGAATCGATTTGCAGCATGCAACAGAAATATAAAGTTGGAAGAAAAAATGAAGGAACAAGTTACTTACCTGTAACTGTTGTTCTCTGGCATGGATTCACATGCTCATGAATATTCCCCGTCGTCAGGCTGGGAATCCTCGGTAAAGAAAAAATCAGTTTCAGTTTAATTTCCAAACTGTCTTTCTCCTAACAACCAATCACTGAGCTCTGGGTCGTACTGCCCCCAGCCAATGACTATCCTTTACCTAAACTCCTCCTCTGGCAGCCATCTTCAGATTTGGTAGCACGTAAAGTAGCAGTTGGACAAAGAGAAGAGCTGCAGAGGGGTAGGCGGGAGGGTTCGCATGTGAATCCATGCCAGACCCATGCTGCAGAACAACAGTTACAGGTAAGTAACTTGTTCCTTCTCCAGCATGGGGTCTGGCATGGATTCACATGCTCATGAATAAAGAATACATAGCAGTACACACATGCACAACCATGGGAGGTGGCAAAGGCTCAACATAAGCATCTCTTACCTCCTCACCAGGCTCACCTTCAAGCAAACAGGTTGCGCTGCTCTGGACTCCTCCCTGGAATCCCTGTCGACGCAGAAGAATCTCATGAAGGGGTACATCGACCTCCACGTAGTAGCCCTGCAGATGTCCAGCAGGGGCACACCAGACAGGAACGCTGTAGTTGCAGCGATCGCTCTGTTCGAATGGGCTCTCGAACAGCCAGGCAACGGTCGGTTTGCCAACCGGTGACAATGGTTGATGCAGCCGGAGAGCCACCTGGAAATGGAGGCCTTGGAGAGGGCCTTCCCATGGTTCACAGGGCCAACGTTCATGAAATTTTGTGACGTCTTCCGGAAACTCTTCGTACGGTCCACGTAGAACTTCAGCGTTCTAGCCACATCTAGCGAATGCAAAGTCCTCTCGGGCAGTGTCGGAAAAAATACAAGCAACACCAAGGGCTTGTTTAGATGAAATTTCGACTGCACCTTGGGCATGATGGAGGGGTGCGTCTGCAGCACCACCCTCCTGTCATGAAAAGTCAAATAAGGTGGCTTACTGGACAGGGCCTGAATCTCACCCACTCGTCGTTCAGATATGATGGCCACGAGGAACGCTGCCTCCACGACAAAAACTTCAGTGGAACTGTCTGCATAGATTCGAATGGAGGGCCCATGAACCCTAGTCAGCACCACATGTGGCCCTAGTCAGCACCACATTGAGTTTCCATGCCGGTGCTGGAGCCCTCACCGGCGGGAACGAGCGAAACAGTCCCTTCACAAACTTCTTAACCAGACGGTGTGACCACAATGACGACCGTCCCTGCGATCTGGTGTAGCGGGAGATAGCCGCCAGATGAACTTTGATGGAAGCCTGGGCCAGTCCTGCTTTGGCCAACGACAGCAAATACGGTAGCACCTGCGGAGCCATGACTCGCAGAGGGTCGATCTTCTGTGCACTGCACCAAACGGCAAACCTCTTTCATTTATCTCTGTAGCATTTTAGAGTAGACAATGCTCTGGACTTGGCAAGCACCTCCTTGCAGTCCGCTGGGAGGTTGTAACCCCTGAACTCTAACGCGGAACAGAAGATCCACTTGATCCTGCCGAAGCTCCCACTCGTGGCTAGAGCACAGCTCCCTGCTGAGCGAGTCAGCAACGGTGTTCTTCACTCCTGCCAGATGAAACGGGATGAGGATCATCCCCTGGGCGACGGTCCAGTGCCATAGGTCCTGCGCTTCTTTGGAGAGCGCCAGGGATCTGGTGCCCCCTGCTTCCTGATGTAAAACATTGTGGTGGTATTGTCCGTGAAGACGAGCACCACCTTGCACTTGAGGGACGGAAGGAAAGACTTGAGGGCCCAAAACACTCCCCACAACTCCAACACGCGGATGTGCAACGTTTACTCCTCCTGTAGCCACAGGCCTCTTGCGTGAAAACTTCTGATGTGAGCTCTCCACCCTTCCAGGGAGGTGTCCATCGTGACAGTCTCCTAGTGTGGTGGGGTCTGGAAATCCGTGCCTCTGGACAGATGTGCGCGAACTCCCCACCACCGTATTGCTCGACGAAAACTCTCATCGAGTGTGATCTTGTCCTCAAAGCTTCCCGACACTGGTTCTGCAGGGTGTTAATAGTCCCTTAAGAGGGTTTCTACGAGATGGTACTTGCTACTGAGTGTGTGAATCCTGTCTTTTAGAAAACACATATTGTGTTTGACAAGACGGAGGTGGAGCCAACCCACCTCGATTCCTGACAATATGGCTGAAATCACCATCACAAGCAAACAGGGATAAGTGCAAGAATACAGAAAAACACTACATAAAATGTATTGAAGAAACCAAAAAATGTTTTTCAACAAACAAATTGCAGAATCAACCAATTCCATCAGCAAACTTTTTGAGATATTGAAATCAGTTGAAAAACCCAAAGCACTCCCCCCACAAATCACTCCTACTCAAGAAGACTTCAGTGGAGTATAGGAAGCTTTCACTAATAACATTAAGACATCTAGGGAACTTATCCAAGAAATTCAGAATACATTACATGAGCAATCACTCATTCCCTTGATGATAAAATGCATGAAAGACCAAGAGAAATTTGAATTTCAACCCATAACCACATGCCAAATGTCAAAAGTTCTGACTGACTTGAGACCCCCAAATTGTGCAGAGAATATTATCCCTCCGAACATTATTCTTGGAAATGAGGACATCTTTGCACCCTTTCTCACTATGATGGTGAATACCTCTTTTAGGGAAGGAAAAATACCTGAGGTATTGAAAACGGTCACCGTAAACCCTGTGGTGAAAAAACCCGGCCAAGACCCAAAAGATCCAGGAAATTTACAACCGATCACAAACTATCATTTTCTTTTGAAAATTATGGATAAGGTAGCAACAGCACAATTTCAAAAAATCACTGAAGCAAAAGATCTCCTACACAAGCAGCAATCGGTTTTCAGAGCAGCCCATAGTACAAAAACCGCAATGCTGCACCTACAGAACCACATGCTAACCATTACAGATAAAGGAAAAACTGGTCTATTGGTCCTGCTTGATTTAAGTGCTGCTTTCGACTTGCTTGATCATAAGGCACTTAAGTGGGCTCTGGAACACACGCCAAATTGTTCTCCTGATGCAATCAGATTGATCATTTCTTTTGTCTCTGACAGAAGGTCAAAAATCCATTGGGGTGGCAATTTTTCAGTTGAAAACCTGATTGATAGTGGTGTGCCGTAAGGTGCATGTCTTTCCACGCTCCTATTCAACTTATATCTGTCGTGTCTCTGCGTAGTACTCGGGAACATCAGAGTCTTTTTT
This sequence comes from Ambystoma mexicanum, assembly GCF_040938575.1. Taxonomy (NCBI): domain Eukaryota; kingdom Metazoa; phylum Chordata; class Amphibia; order Caudata; family Ambystomatidae; genus Ambystoma; species Ambystoma mexicanum. Next base: position 798,375,398 of record NC_090938.1, on the reverse strand, counting down.
ACTAACTACGCAGATGACACCCAGCTGGTGGTCAAATTTTGCGGATGTTACAACAAGGACAGTGCCAAAGTGAATGCCATCTATAAAACCATTGAAATATGGATGGCACAAAACTCAATGTGCCTGAATGGAGAAAAGACAGAGCTGATGATTTTTTAATCTAGCCAAGCTCGAGCCAAACTCAGCCCGGATTTCAAGTCCTTTACCATCAAGGACATAGACATTACAGTTAGCGACAAAGTAAAAATCCTGGGTTTATATCTAGAAGCCTCCTTAGGGACGGACTCCCAAGTAGCATATTTGCATAGAAATTGCCAGTACTACCTCAGACTCCTTAAGAACATCAGATCCTATTTAAATGAGGAGAACAGTGCCATATTATCTAGAACCACAACCTTATCACGTTTGGACTATGGGAATGCCTTGATGGCTGGTGCAAGCCAAAAATGTCTGAACAAATGTCATACCATCCAAAATAACGTGGTAAGAATAATCAAAATGAAAAAGAGGAGAGATCAGATTACCAAAGATAGAATGAATCTCCACTGGCTTGCGGTTAAGGAGAGGATTTCTTTTAAGTGCTTGCGCTTGCTCACAGATGCCTGTTTAGACATACACCGCTTTATCTCAAAGAGAGAATCAGTCAATATGTTCCCCAAGATCATTGAGATCTGAAACACAGACGTTGATTAAATGTCCAGCTTTTAAGCGTATAAAAGGCTTGGGCAGATCCTTTCCGGTAAGAGTAGCCCAAAACTGGAACAGCCTTGGTATGCAAAACAGAGGGGGGTCTGGGAAATTTTCTACCAGCACAAACACAGCCCATTGACTTGTTCTTGGGTGGATGGCCCCTGGGAGAATCTCAACCAAGTCTTTAGCTCACTGTTCTTTTCACAGAGTTTCCCAGACCCCCTCTGTTTTGCATACCAAGTAACTTTGGGTCTCACCCTAAATTACCAGGGGAATCCAGACGTGGACCCCTTGCTCACTGCTCTTAGAGAGGCACAGCTTCACCTCACTGATGATACCCAACTAGGCTGAAACACGTGTATGGGGTTGCTGTGGTACTCTTGTTCGGAGGAGAATTGCCTAGCATTTCAGTGCTGGACTGCTCCTGGGCAGGACAAAGACTGATATGCGGGGACATTTCTTCTCTGTGAAAAGAACAGTGAGCTAAAGACTTGGTTGAGACTCTCCCAGGGGCCATCCACCCAAGAACAAGTCAATGGGCTGTGTTCGTGCTGGTAGAGAGTTTCCCAGATCCCCCTCTGTTTTGCACCTGATGATTATAGTTTGAGCCGGAATGTTCTCATCGGCACTATGACTGAAGTGTGCCCTTATTGCAAGGCTCTGAAATTTAATGGAGAAACGAAAGGAATGTGTTGCACCGCCGGGAAAGTTAAACTGCCTCAACTTGGAGAACCGCTAGAGCCATTAAAAACTTTGCTTGCCGGATATACCGCAGAATCAAAGCATTTCCTATCTAACATCAGGAAATACAACTCATGCTTCCAAATGACGTTGTTCGGCGCAGGAATCGTAACAGCTCAATTCATGCCAACTTGCGTTTGCAATCACCATCAGCAAAGCTCATGGCCAATCTTTACAATTGTGCGGTTTAGATCTAGACACAGATTGCTTCTCACATGGACAATTATATGTTGCGTGTTCTACAGTCGGCAAACCAGATAATGGGCCTCATTACGACTTTGGAGGCAGCCATGGTGCTCTTAGCACCATGGCTGCCTCCAAAATCGTGTCCAGGTCCAGGTTCCCTGAATGGGGAATTACCAAGCCATTCCGACTTTGGAAGGCCCGGTATTTCCTCCTTCAGAGAACCAGGGCCTGGTCCTTCCCCATTCCCATTCGAGCCCCCATAGGGCTCAATGGGAATGGGGAGGAAGCCAACAACGGGCCCGTCAATTATGGGCACGTTGTTAGCTCCCTGTCCCCTCGGGCGACCCGCTATGGACGTCTGGAAAAACCAGACATCCACAACGGGTCCCGCGAGGGGACCTCGTAATAGTGCGGAGGGGGTTTAACGGCACCGGCACCATTACCGGCGCCGTTAAACCAATTCCGCACTAGTCGTAATGAGGCCCAATCTCTATATCTGCACAGACAATGGAACAACAAAAAATATTGCATACCCACAAACATTGTGAAATTAAACATATTAGAAACGTGTGCTTTCTCTTTTCTTTCTTTTCCATTTAACTAGACTGAGCCACAGCAACGCGTGGCCAGGGACAGCTAGTCATAAATAAATACATTACTGTAGATAGGCAGGTAATGGTCCAGAAAGTGGAGGGAAGCAAAGATATCAGTGAAGACAAATACTGGGGCACGCACAAACTATTTGGATAAATAATGGACAGTACATGTGGCCAAATACATATCTAATTATCCTAATAATATATCACAAACTGTTGTAGTCGTTCTGTTCTCCAGCATGGGGTCTGGCATGGATTCACATGCTCATGAATATTCTCAGTCGTCGGGCCAGAAATCCTCAGTAAAGAAAAAATCAGTTTCAGTTTCATTTCTGAACTGTCTTTCTCCTAACAACCAATCACTGAGCTCTCGGTCATACTGCCCCCAGCCAATGACTGCCCTCTACCTATGCCCCTCCTCTGGCACCCATCTTCATATTTTTACCGTACGTTCAAGTGTTGGGAGTCCTTGTGTTTAGCTCTCGAGCTTTTACTGCGTTTTTGTGTTTTTTGGAAAGAGTTACTCTATTTTTTGGTCAATCAGGCCTTGTGCTCCATCGATCAACCTTCCGATTAACAGGGACCCGTTTTCGGATTCTTCAGCGACAAGCATTCCGAGTGCCTTTACTGCCTCACAAGGAGAGAGGATTGTGCTTTTTGCCAGGAGATAGCACCTCGCATGATGAAGGATCGGCACAGGCGGCTGAACAAGTGGCTACAGGCCAAGGCCCCTGCTCTGGGTGGGTCCCAGAAGCATGCCTCTCCCAGTTCCAAGAAGGCTGAGCGGGCTTCTAAGACCTTTTAGGGCACCCCTCCTGTCAAACTGCGAGTCCACTGCCACCGGGAGCGCCATTGCAATGGGCTCCTCTGCAGCCAGGCCGCCTTCGATGTCTCCAACCTCTGTCACCAGTCAACGGTCAGGCTCTTCGGCCAAGAGGAAATCGGATCATCCGGGCAAACTTAAGGAGAGTCCCAAGTCCGTCCCACCGGAGAAGTCCAAGGGGGAGCGGGTCTCAGACCCTCCCCCCAAGGAGAAGGCCTAATGACATGCCTAATAGTGCGATGATGATGGTCTCTATTGATGTCCCTAAAGTACCTCGTAATACAAAGGAAGTAGAAGTGCAAACTTACCATCCCATTCCCCACCTGGTCTCTAGCCCCTACGGGGTTGAAGTTGACCGACTGTATCACACAACCATTGTCCCTCCCCCTGACCCTGAAAATTACAAGGAAGTATCGGTTGACCTGGCAGGGGATGGGGCTGCATTTACATGACATGTACACCTGAAGCATATGCGCAAGCAGGAGAAAGCATACGACATGTGTGTAGAGCATGGATGCCAATAAAGGGAACGCCCCCGTACGAACATGCTGTGAGAACGGAAAACAAGAGCAAATATGGAGGAGAGTGTGTTACTGTAGAAGTAACAAAAGGGGGGAATGTTGGGATGGAAATGAATCTATCCCACGCCCTAGGCGCTTTAGAGTAAGGCGAATCCCATGAATGATGTGACATGCTAAGGGGGAAAGGGCTGGGTTAAAGCAACTCAGCCTTGATGCAATATCACTGGCATTATAGATGCATGGACGTGGTGCGTGCGTATGAAGAGACACCATTTTGTAGTTATGGAAGACTTCTGCAGCCCTACATGGCTGCACGGTAAAACGTAGGCCCGACGGAGAAACATGAACAGGCCCAAATGCTGAGGACAGAGGAACCCACGCTGCTAATTACCACAGCAACTTCCCCTTGTTCCCTGGCTGTTTCCAATTATTTAGTATCACAATGAGGAATGCGCCCTGCAAGGCTGTGAGACAACACCAGGCTCCTCGAAGTGCCCATTCATCCCAGCCAAACCATCAGTAGGCCTTCAACCCCCACCCATCCTATCCAGAGCCATGGCCCACACCAGTGACCTGGTCCAAAACCCCCTGCATTCCACTATAACGAGTGACCCCAGACATAAAACCAATGGCCATAAAAGATCTGAGCATGTACGTCCGTTTTACCTCTCCTCATAAATACATCCTTTGTAGCGCGAGGTACAGGCAGGGATACATTATATATTAGAACCAGGGTGGACGCCTTGGGTGCGAGGGGTGTGATATCAACAAAGCACAGAATGTGTGGGTCAGCATGACTGTATTTCTTCCTCCCTTCCCCTGAGCCTCCCAGGTGCATGCCACAATGATGTAGTAGTAGTCTTAGTGTATCATAGCGGTTTCGGAACTGTAACTTACGAGGATCCTGACCTTCACTTCTTGGAGTAATGAGCTCAGCTGACCCACTTGGGAACAGACAGACAGCGGAAAAGAGATCCAATCGTAGTCTGGCATCCCTTATGGAGCATGCCCGTGTATAGGGTCTCACCAACCAGCGACGCTAGTTTTTACTGTATAGCAATGACTAGGTACTGCCTTTTAAGCTTCAGCTTGTACTAAGTTAAGTTAGACCAGAACGTTTTCGAGCAGCAGAGTTCTTTGCTGATACCTTTGTATTTTGCTCAATTAAACCTTTTTATCCTTGCAAGCAATCTCTTGGCTTTTTTCCCTAGAGGGTTGTATTCATTCTGGCGTGAGCGTAAACAGGGACTTTGGGGTAGCAGCAGATCCAACCTGAATCAATATGTTTTCCATCTAAACAATAACAAATGCAATTTTTATTTCTCTATGGGGAGTGAAAAACGTTTTTTGGGACTAAAATATTCTGTACATGGAAAGTGACTCAACAGCAGGGTGCTGCAAAAGCCAATGGAGCTAATGCTGCTTCACATGGCACCAGTGCACGCACTTGCACATTGAAAACTAGTATCCCTTTTTGTAAAACATTCAGGATATGCAAAAATTCACACAACTGAAATCTATTAAAACGGCAGCTTTATTATCCCACGCGGTAGACCACAGCACCTATCTTATGCGAGATTCATTACAACAATTTCACATTCAAGTAAGCAGATCAGTTCCTGTTTACAAAGGGACGGGCCTGTTCCCGCCTAAGATTACTTATACAATAGCTACCCCAATTAAACAGAGAATCTCCCCAGATGAATTGCCCAAAGGAATTAGAGTTGATGGGAGATGGTTACTTGCACCATTAAATGCACTTTTACGCACTGTGTGGCATGTTAACGTGCCATCATCAAACTGATGGAGTTCAGTTGTAACGAGTCTAAAGAATGGAAAACGTGCTAAATTGTGAACTACGTTATGTGGTATACATTCTTGGGAGTTCATGCACAAAGATCTAAGAGGGGCGCACTTCTGGCATGCCTAAAGTGAGCATTTCTGAATACCCCAGGACCATCAAGCAAGACAATAACAAATATCAAATTGCAGAACATCATCACCAGATACACATCAATACTTTGGATATGATCAATGTCTGGAATTGTCCATGTACGACTGAGGGACGGGAAAATAAGGAAATGGAATCAGTGTAAGGAAGTAAATTGCATTTGGGCATTGAGAGCAGATACACTTGGATTGAATACGAACAAGGGGTTGCATGTGGTTTAGGTACCAGGTACACACATTATGTAGAGGATTGTGAACGGTGATCCAGGAGCCTTGACAAATATACAGTAAATGCCTACCATATTAATTGTTAATTTGTTTATTTCTTTTGCTTTAAAATAATGTACCCTAACTAACTAAAAGGTTTTCATATAGCGCACACACACACAACCAAAGGCCTCAGGACCTCATGATACAGAATCAGATCAATTGGTTGTGACTGTATTATTGAATCGATTTGCAGCATGCAACAGAAATATAAAGTTGGAAGAAAAAATGAAGGAACAAGTTACTTACCTGTAACTGTTGTTCTCTGGCATGGATTCACATGCTCATGAATATTCCCCGTCGTCAGGCTGGGAATCCTCGGTAAAGAAAAAATCAGTTTCAGTTTAATTTCCAAACTGTCTTTCTCCTAACAACCAATCACTGAGCTCTGGGTCGTACTGCCCCCAGCCAATGACTATCCTTTACCTAAACTCCTCCTCTGGCAGCCATCTTCAGATTTGGTAGCACGTAAAGTAGCAGTTGGACAAAGAGAAGAGCTGCAGAGGGGTAGGCGGGAGGGTTCGCATGTGAATCCATGCCAGACCCATGCTGCAGAACAACAGTTACAGGTAAGTAACTTGTTCCTTCTCCAGCATGGGGTCTGGCATGGATTCACATGCTCATGAATAAAGAATACATAGCAGTACACACATGCACAACCATGGGAGGTGGCAAAGGCTCAACATAAGCATCTCTTACCTCCTCACCAGGCTCACCTTCAAGCAAACAGGTTGCGCTGCTCTGGACTCCTCCCTGGAATCCCTGTCGACGCAGAAGAATCTCATGAAGGGGTACATCGACCTCCACGTAGTAGCCCTGCAGATGTCCAGCAGGGGCACACCAGACAGGAACGCTGTAGTTGCAGCGATCGCTCTGTTCGAATGGGCTCTCGAACAGCCAGGCAACGGTCGGTTTGCCAACCGGTGACAATGGTTGTTGCAGCCGGAGAGCCACCTGGAAATGGAGGCCTTGGAGAGGGCCTTCCCATGGTTCACAGGGCCAACGTTCATGAAATTTTGTGACGTCTTCCGGAAACTCTTCGTACGGTCCACGTAGAACTTCAGCGTTCTAGCCACATCTAGCGAATGCAAAGTCCTCTCGGACAGTGTCGGAAAAAATACAAGCAACACCAAGGGCTTGTTTAGATGAAATTTCGACGGCACCTTGGGCATGATGGAGGGGTGCGTCTGCAGCACCACCCTCCTGTCATGAAAAGTCAAATAAGGTGGCTTACTGGACAGGGCCTGAATCTCACCCACTCGTCGTTCAGATATGATGGCCACGAGGAACGCTGCCTCCACGACAAAAACTTCAGTGGAACTGTCTGCATAGATTCGAATGGAGGGCCCATGAACCCTAGTCAGCACCACATGTGGCCCTAGTCAGCACCACATTGAGTTTCCATGCCGGTGCTGGAGCCCTCACCGGCGGGAACGAGCGAAACAGTCCCTTCACAAACTTCTTAACCAGACGGTGTGACCACAATGACGACCGTCCCTGCGATCTGGTGTAGCGGGAGATAGCCGCCAGATGAACTTTGATGGAAGCCTGGGCCAGTCCTGCTTTGGCCAACGACAGCAAATACGGTAGCACCTGCGGAGCCATGACTCGCAGAGGGTCGATCTTCTGTGCACTGCACCAAACGGCAAACCTCTTTCATTTATCTCTGTAGCATTTTAGAGTAGACAATGCTCTGGACTTGGCAAGCACCTCCTTGCAGTCCGCTGGGAGGTTGTAACCCCTGAACTCTAACGCGGAACAGAAGATCCACTTGATCCTGCCGAAGCTCCCACTCGTGGCTAGAGCACAGCTCCCTGCTGAGCGAGTCAGCAACGGTGTTCTTCACTCCTGCCAGATGAAACGGGATGAGGATCATCCCCTGGGCGACGGTCCAGTGCCATAGGTCCTGCGCTTCTTTGGAGAGCGCCAGGGATCTGGTGCCCCCTGCTTCCTGATGTAAAACATTGTGGTGGTATTGTCCGTGAAGACGAGCACCACCTTGCACTTGAGGGACGGAAGGAAAGACTTGAGGGCCCAAAACACTCCCCACAACTCCAACACGCGGATGTGCAACGTTTACTCCTCCTGTAGCCACAGGCCTCTTGCGTGAAAACTTCTGATGTGAGCTCTCCACCCTTCCAGGGAGGTGTCCATCGTGACAGTCTCCTAGTGTGGTGGGGTCTGGAAATCCGTGCCTCTGGACAGATGTGCGCGAACTCCCCACCACCGTATTGCTCGACGAAAACTCTCATCGAGTGTGATCTTGTCCTCAAAGCTTCCCGACACTTGTATCCAAAGGGCGTTGAGGAACTCCTGTAGGGGACGCATCCGTAGCCTGCACAGCCGAATGAGGTAGATGCATGATGACATCATGCCGAGCAGAGACTTGATGGACCTCACCTTGGCGATCTTCAGGGCCAACAGCCATTGTACCTTGCCCAAGATGGCTGCTCTCCTCTCCTCCGACGGAGACGCCAGGCATGACACTGCGTTGAGTTGGGATCCTAGAAACAACACGTCCTGCGATGGAGTCAAGCAGGACTCTGCAAAGTTCACCGAGAACCTCATCTCCGTCAGTAGGCGAACGGTCCTCGCTGTTTTGTCGATTGCGATCTCCTTCAAGCTGGCCCGGATGAGCCAGTCGTCCAGATAAGGGTAGATGTAAATCCCCCATAGTGGCAGCTGTGCTGCCACCGGTGCCAGACACTTGGTGAAGACTCTTGGCACTGACTTCAATCCGAAGGGAAGGGCCTTGAATTGGTAGTGCTTCCCTTGAACCACAAAACCAACCCACTGCTTGCGACCACTACCCAACCAACGTTCAACTCCTTCAGTCCAATATCAACCGACCAGTTTCTCAAACTTCTCTCTGCCCGCAAACTATCCGGCTCTCAGCTGGACCCTTGCCCAGCCACAACCCTCAAAGAAATGTTTGCATATACCTGCTCAGGAGAACACGCAAGAACCATCATAAATGACTCCCTTTCCTCAGGAATTTTTCCCGACGCGTTCAAAACCATTCATGTCAAACCTCTCATAAAAAAAGCTTCCCTCGACCCTCTAGAGCCCAAAAACTACTGCCCCATCTCAAACACCAGATTCCTTGCCAAACTCATTGACCGAACCGCCTACTCCCAACTAAATACCTTTGTCGAAGCCAACAATCTCCTAGATCCCACCCAATCAGGTTTCAGAGCCCGACACGGAACCGAAACCACCCTAACCTCAATCTGGGATGACCTTAAAAACACGGCAGATTCTGCGGGATGCGCCGCATTAATCCTTCTTGACCTATCCGCCGCATTCGACACAATCAACCACTCAATCCTCCTTGACCGCCTCCACTCCCTAGGAATTTGTGGAACCGCTCTCAAATGGATACCATCCTTCCTCATTAATAGGAACCAAATAACCCTACTCTCCACCTATTCCTCCCAAGCCCGACCAGTCGACACTGGAATTCCACAAGGAGCAAGCCTATCAGCCCTCCTGTTTAACCTCTACATGGCCACCCTCCCACGAATAATTCGTTCGCACAACATCCTGTGCTACAACTATACCAATGACACACACCTAATTCCAAAACTCCTGAACTCAAATCCCAACTGCCGACCTGACCTCGCTTCCTGCCTCGTCGACATAGATCTCTGGATGACCACAAACCACCTCCTACTAAACCCCTCCAAAACCGAAATCATGGTATGTTGCAACACCTAACTTCTTCCACACCCAGTACCCTGGCTATCTACCATGGGCAACTCACTGACACCCCCTAACTCAGTAAAAAACCTTGGATGCACCCTAGACTCAGACCTAACCCTCTTGCGCCAAGTCAACAACGTCTCAAAGTCCTGCCACTACCACCTTAAAACTCTAGGTGCATTTTTCCACACCTCTCCTTTACCAACAGACTCTCTGCGATTCAATCAATTGTTATATCAAGGCTGGACTATGCTAACCCCCTCTACCTCGGAGTCCATGCATACCAACTGACTAAACTACAAAGAGTACAAAACGCTGCAGTCAAACGGCTACTAGCGCTTGGCCCAAGAGACCACATCTGCCCAGCCCTCAAAACTCTGCACTGGTTGCAGGTTGCCCAAAGGGTGACCTTCATTACCTTATGCATTTCTCACCGAGCACTGCATAAAACCGGACCTCAATATCTTCAAGACAAAAACTAAAACCCTATCACCCTGCACGTTCTCTAAGATCAAGCTCAGCCGTCCTCCTAGTCATACCAAAAACAAACTCAGTCAGGTTAGGTGGATCATCGTTCTCAGCCTTGACCCCTACTCTGTGGAACGCACTCCCACCCCACATCCGACTCACTGAGGACCTCATTTCCTTCTGCAAATTACTGAAAACATGGCTCTTCCCCTAAAACCGAAACTGGAAAATAGCAACTCAATGACATTAGCCCAAATGCTAGATCAAAAAGAACGATCCAGCATCATGATCCAAGCAAGAAATCAAAAACGAATAACCTCTAAGTTAAACTAAAAAAGGACAAACAAAATTGAATGAGTAAAAAGGATCAAAGCAGTGAAGTGGAAAAAAAGAATAAGTTGTATGAGAGCAGTAAAGTGGTTGAAATTAAATGTAATGGACAAGAGGATCAAAATGGACGAGAGGAATAAAGTAGATAACAGTAATTCACCTAGCTCAAACTACTAGATCATAAATAACAATAACCTAAATAACAATCCAACATCAAGATCCAAGCGAGAATTCGAAAACTAATAAACCTCTAATGTAAACTAAAATGGACAAACAGAATAGAATGAGTAAAGTGGATCACAGCAGTGAAGTGGATAAAAAAAAAATAATAATTATGAGAGCAGTAAAGTGATTGAAATTAATGAAATGGATGAAATGAATGTAATGGACGAGAGGAACAAAGTGGACGAGAGGAATAAAGTGGAGAGGATGGAAAGACGAATACATGATACGGATGAGTTTACAGAGTACACGGAACTGGTACAGTCCATGAAACAGATAGAAGGCATGGAATGCAAGAATGCATGGTATAAATAGAACTAATAGAATAGACAATTCAAGTGCATGAGACGGGTGTAGTGTATGGGACAGATGGAAAACATGGGACGGATCGAGTGCGTGCGACAAGTGACATGAGTTAAACCAATGATGCATGATGAATGGATGAAGTGAATTGAGCAGATGAAGTCAGTGGAGCAGATGAAGTCGGTGGAGCAGATGAATGTCAGTGGAGAGGATGAAGTGCGTAGAGCGGATGAGAAAATAGAGCAGATGAAATCGTATAGCGGATGAAAGGGCATAGCGGATAAGAGCGGATGAGAGCGCAGAATGAATGAGAGCGTAGAGCGGATGAGAGCGTGGAGCAGATGAGAGCGGATGTAGGGTGTGATGTGGATGTAGGGTGTGGAACAGATGTAGGGTGTTGAGTGGATGTAAGGTATGGGGCAGATGTAGGGTCTGGAGCGTGTGTAGAGTGTGGAGCGTATGTGGAGTGGGTGTAGAGTGCAGAGTGGATGTAGAGTGCGGAGCGGTTGTAGAGTGCGGAGTGAACGGGTGATGTATGTGAAGGAACTGGTGATGTATGTGGATGGAACGGGTGAAGTGGGTGGAAGGAACGGGTGACGTATCTGGAAGGAACGGACAATGTATCTGGAAGGAACAGATGATGCATGTGGACGGAAGTATGTGGATGGAACGGGTAAAGTGGATGAATCAAGTGAAGTATGTGGTTGGAACGGACGAAGTATGGGGGTGGAACGGGTGAAGTATGACAGTGGAACGGATGACCTGGGTGGAACGGATGAACTGGGTGGAACGGATGAAACGGGTTGAACAGATCAACTGGGTAGAACGGATGAACTGGGTGGAACGGGTGAAGTATGTGGATGAAAAGGATGATGTATGTGGATGGATCGGGTGAAATATGTGGCATGGAATGGACACTTAAAAAATGATTCGAGTGCATGGAACGATCTAAAGTGCATATTACGATCAAAGTGCATGAAAAGATCGAAGTGCATAGAATGGTTGGAGCACATAGAATGGTTGGAGCGCATAGAATGGTTGGAGTGCACAGAATGGTTGGAGTGCACAGAATGGTTGGAGTGCATAAAAAAGAGTGCATGGAACGGTTTGGAGTGCATGGAAAGGTCGGAGTGCATGAACGGTCGGAGGGCATGGAATGGTCGGAGTGCATGGAACTATTGGAGTGTGCTCGATCTCAAGCACCTAAGGTAAAGCACCATATAACATCTCCACGCTTACTCTCTTCTTTACACCACCACTCAACTAGAACACAGAGATACTATGACACCATTCGGTATAGCTGTTCTCATACCATCACTTGCCTCATACTGCCCATCACCCTAAATAAACACAGCTGGTTACACACCCTCCAGCCTAGGCGTTCCTCAGGCCTAACGCAGCCAGAATCGGTCTGGATAACAACCTGCCAGAACAAACACATACCCTTGATCTCCCAACCACCACACCTACCGCTAAGAAGCAGCTATCACACGAATGCCACACCTGCTGCACACATATCCGGTGCTCACACGCACCTTATAACTCTCTCTCTCTACCTCTCTCTCTCTCTCTCTCTACTGACTTGAACTTCGGTTCCCGAGGGCGTTCAACCTACCAGCGCCTTGAGATCATACTAATGGTACACAAGGCGCTATATAAATGCAAAATAACATAACATAACATAACATAGCCTACACCAACTATGCCGCCGACACTCAAGTCTTAATCTCTCTCACTGGCATTTATGAACAAGATGCTGCAGCCCTAACCAATATCTATGCTACCATGCCAACGGAGATAAAACAGAGATCCTTGTGGTTGGCACAAAAAAACACTCAACAAACTCTTGCCAGAATACAGTACATTTACCGTCGACAACACCACCATTAAAGTCTCCTCAGCAGTAAAAACACTAGAGGTATACCTCGACTCCTCTCTTTCCATGACCCGCCAGGTCAATGCCATAGCCTCCTAAGCAGCACTCATCAACAAAATCATTAACGCAGTCAAACTATTCTTATCTACGCAAAACTGCCTATCCATTGCCAGAGCCACAGTCGGCACTAAAAGTGACTACTGCAATGCCCTATTTCTGGGCACCTCTGCAAAAAACATCCACAAGCTACAAGTAGCTCAAAACAATGCCCTGAGAGCTGCTCTGAGTATTTCCAAAAGGGAACACATATCCAAAGCTAGGAAAGACGCACACCAGTTGCCAGTTAAAGAGCGTATCCTTTTCAAAACACTGGCAATTACACACAAATGCCTTTCATTGAACGGCCCCCCCTACCTATCCGAAAGGATCACCCCGTGTACATCATCTAGACCCACGAGAACCCATCTCACCAACCAGATCTACGTCCCCTCCTTTAAAAGAGCCAAAGCGGGAGGTGCCAGCTTCCAACACTTAGCACCTAAAAACTGCACGCCGTCCCTACTGCACTCAGAAATGAAAAATCCTATACTGTCTTCCGCAAAATGTTGAAAACCAATCTGTTGAACTAATTTGTCTACGCTCAAACTGCCTGAATGCATGCTCATCAAATGCAATGTTCCACTGTAACCGAGGAACGTGCACCTTTGTCTGTATTCTTGGAAAAGTGCTGTATGTTTAACTCTGCAATCATTAAGCCTTCTGTAACAAGCGTCACAAAGCCCCAGGGCCGCTCTGCGCTATATACATTAAAATAAATAGATATGTAAAACACTGGATGTCTTATTCTTTCTACCATCTATAGCCAATTTGGGGCTCCAGATTGGTACTGTTAAAGGCTACCTGGCGGCGCTGTCCATCTTTAAGAGCTCGTCAGAGGAATGTTCCTACTTCAAAATTCCACTGGTGACACAATTTCTAACGAGGCTCACCAATGTGTTCCCTCCATCTCCTTTCCAGGTTCCAGTTTGGGGCCTTAATTTGGTTCTAAAATTCCAAATGTGTGCACCTTTTGAACCTTTACACTCATGTCCCTTAAGGTTGTTAACCTTTAAAACAATTGTATTGGTAGCTCTCACATCAGCCTGTAGAGTGAGCGAGTTGCAGGCACTTTCATCCAGGCCACCCTTTACTATCTTCCACAAGGATGGGGTTGTTGTAAGGGTCAAACCTTCATTTTTGCCCAAAATCATTTCTGATTTCCATATAGGACAGAAAATGATTCTACCTTCTTTTTATCCCCAACCTCACCCTGGCAAGGAGCAGGAAATACTACATAGGTTAGACACTCATAGAGCGTTACGTTTTTATATATCTATAATGTCAAAACTGCATTGATGAGCAACCTTTCATTGGATATAAGGGTCATAAGCTGGGCCAGGCTGTCTTTAAGCAGACCTTAGTAAGATGGATAATTCTGGCCATTTCAGAATGTTGGCAGGAAAGGAACCTCCGGAAGATTTAAGGGGCCATTCCACCAGGGGCATGGCCACCTCTACAGCTCTACAAAGGGGCGTACCAATTAAAAACATTGTGAAGGGGCAACATGGTCTAGTATCCACACATTCATAAAGCATTATTGCCTGGAATCTTCCCTCGGTCAGGATGGTACCTTTGGTAAAGCAGTCCTGCACTCAGTCCATGAAAATATATGAAATCAAATTCTACTCCCTCCAAATCAAATATTGCTGTGGGAGTCTGTCAAAAGATGAGGAATACGTGGGAGGACACAATCCATTCGAAAGAGGAAGTTACTTACCCCGGGTAACGTTCTTTCGACTGGATGTTCCTCCCACGTATTCTCATCGCCCTCCCATCCTACCCATCAGTAGAATTCCTGTGCTATTATAGCGAACGTTCCATCAAGGCTGAGTATGGTCACTCCTGTTTTTCGCGGGTATTTCTGCTGTTAAAGGGGAAAAACAGAACTGAAGCCAACGGGCGCTGTGCATTCTATATATGCCTTCGATGACAACATCCTCGACAGGCCTTCGAGTGAGATCGAGTCGACGCCATCGACGCACAGCACCCTCTGCCGGAAACATTTTTCCGAAGCAGCTGAAGCTGGACAACATATGCCAAAAGATGAGGAATACGTGGGAGGAACATCCAGTCGAAAGAACGTTACCAGGGGTAAGTAACTTGACAAGTTTTGAACATCCATGGACCATCAAGCAGGAAACAACATGTATCTAATTGCTTGTTTCGTGCCGATCGTGCCACAATTGCAGCTGTAGATGCTGCGTTAAGTCAGGCAAACGCTACTGCTGCTGTCTAATAATTTTACCCAGCTGATCTCTCGTGTGCATAATACCTCCATTGCACTCCACGAGGTTAGGTCCGGGCTAAGATGGCCCCCACAACACATCGAGCTGCATCTCATCTGTAACGGAACGTCCCCCTCTGCTATTTCATCCGGATTGGCTGTTCGGCACCTTACGTGCTCCAATCCTAAACTGGAAGGCGTAAGGACCGTCGGCCGGATATTCTGGTTCTGCTATCTCCTGCACCCCGTGAGTTCCAACTCACACCCACAGTGCCCCGAGCTCCTATCCTCGTCGTTAACCTTGTATGCCTCACCAATGTCTGCTTGCCTGATTCCAGTCTCTAAGTCACCTTCAGAGCACCACTGCTGCACTCCGTCTTTGCATGGGCGTCCTGGAACTCTAACTACCCATCAATCACTACTGAAACTGCTACGCTCAACCCCTCTTACAACATCCCAAGATCGGTAGGCCATATACCTTTCACTATACCACTGCCAGTGCCAGTGTCGCAAAGCTACCCACTGACGTTGCTACTGGGCGCATATCCAAAGTAACTGGCGTAAATCATCCTCCAAATGCATTTTGCATCCTTACATGTAGACTTTGCAAAGACAATTATACTTAATACATGTACCCGATCCAACCAAAGTCTTGGATACACGGTTTCAACATGTATGCTACTCCCTGACTACTGTATCTCATGCAGCACTATCTATACTAATTACTGCTATCTGCCAGTCTTAGTTTCAAAAATACTTTATCCACTGTACCTGTTGCTGCATCCTCCACACTGGAACTCGTACGACATGTGTTGTGCAGTTGTGAACACCACTGTAATTGTCTGCACTGCCTCATTTCATGCTTAGCATTACCCCACTGTAATTGACTGCATCAGCTCATGTTTAGTATTAGCCCACTATATTTGATTGCACTGCCTTAGTTCTTGCTTAGCATTAGCCCACTGTAATTGATTGCACTGCCTCAATTCATGTTAGTACTAGGCCACTGTAATTGATTAGCACTGCCTCTACCTCATTTCAGTAGCACCAATCCCACGACATGCTGCCTAAACTGGCATGCTCGCATGCTATACGACCCATACCTTTCCTCTCTGCACTTTTGTCAGGCATACCAAACTTACGTACCACAATTGCCACATCAGCCCCATCCCTGCACCTAGCTGTACCACTACAGTGCCCAAGTCACCACTGAAAGTACCGGTCCTTACATACCCCAAACCCCTCCATTTGATAAACCAAAGGCTAGGTACCCGTTCTGCCCACATCTCAGTTACTCACAAAAAGCACCCAGGAAAGCAACCTCATCATTCGCCCCCACCGTCCACCACCCCTATGCCAAAAACCCTAGGCACCACCGCTAACAAAAACAACATCTCCATTAAAACTAAATTAGGGAACAACTTCACCAGCCAAATCCAATGTGCACTCAGTGCACGGTCCATGTCAGCTCACGCCACAGAGATTCATGACCTCATCATGGACATGGATCTAGACATCCTAGCCATCACAGAGACTTGGTTACATGAAGCCTCCAGACCAGCCATATGCCAAACCCTACCACCAGGTTACATAATCTTCTGCCAAGATAGAACTCCCAACAAAGGAGGTGTCGCCCTAATTCTCAAGGAAACCCTCAACTCCAGACAAATAAAATCTGCTAACGAGGACAACTTTGACACTCTATCAGTAAAAATATCTTTCTCACCAAATGATACTTAAACATTACATGTAGATCTACCGCCCTCTAGGTCCCCCTCTCGAATTCCAAGCCAACATCATACACTTCCTGGGTGACAACCTAAAAACTAATACAAGAACCATCCTCCTAGGAGACCTAAATCTCGGCTTGAAAGATCCTAAAGACAAGAAAGGTAAAGCTCTCGCCAAAGCCCTCCTTGAACTAGGCTTTACCCAACTAGTCAACAACCCAACTCACACCAAAGGTCGCATATTGGACTGGATAGCTGATCACAATTGTGGTGCTGTTGACATCAGCTCTAACACTCCACGTCCCTGGACCGACCACCATCTACTGCACTTCCTTATACCCTCTAAAATTAGAGGTAAACTCGGCCCATCCATGCCCGCTGCTATGGCCAGGTCAAAGAAACGACCCACCAAAGACAGAATTCTCCCACTCCTTGAAGCCTCAGCTCTAGCACATCCAATCTCAAAAAACCCTACAGAACTAGTAGAGCTCTACAATGCCACTCTTAAAGAGGCAGTAGACGCTGTGGCCCCTCTGGAAAAAAAAGATCTAAGCATATTTTACATGCTAACTCATGGTTCACCCAAGAACTTCTAGACATACGAGCCGCCAAACGGGCAGCACTGACCGTATGACAATCAAGTCCTTCCGTAGCTACACGAGATACTTCCCTGGCAGTGGCTAAACAATACAAAAAGGCTATTTCTACAGCCAAAGCATCAGCCTACAACATTAGAATTGAGAAAGCTAACTCCCAGTCCAAAAGTTTGCTATCTTTAATGAACTGTATAATCAAAAATAGGCGTCCCCAACACCATGAACCCAGGGGAGAACCAAAGTAAGACAGACCCACCAGAGGGGAAAAAGGAAGTTCATGGGAATAGAACCATAGAATCAATCAATGGAATAAGCTGCGCACTGTGAGGGAGCTAAATATGGGGACAGATCAGGTCAAGGAATCATAGAGATATATTCAATCAATCTTTAATAAACACATATACAATTGCCATACAATTAAAAACAGCTTAAAAACATATAATTGATACTAAACATATCTAGTTAAAGTGCATATTATTTTACTAAACATCCTAGGATGTAAGCAAAAGTGCAATGTGCCTAACTTAGTTCAAAAGTGCATAAATTCCGTAGACAGTAAAGATTGGTCAGACCAATTGGTCAGATCGGAGACAAGCACAGGTTGCTGCTTGTTCTCTATAAAGAAATGTTGGGCTGGACTAAGGTACAACCCTTTTCATCTCGCAGAAAATATTGTTTATTGTTGATCTGCGTGACTTTGGTGTCCTACATAACTCTTTAAGCCTCACTAACTAACTCTTACATATATACAGAGATTAGTTATAATATATCCCCCTGGCTAAATACAATTTGGGGTTCAATTGAGGCTCTTTACTGTCTACGGAATTTATGCACTTTTGAACTAAGTTAGGCACATTGCACTTTTGCTTACATCCTAGGATGTTTAGTAAAATAATATGCACTTTAACTAGATATGTTTAGTATCAATTATATGTTTTTAAGCTGTTTTTAATTGTATGGCAATTGTATATGTGTTTATTAAAGATTGATTGAATATATCTCTATGATTCCTTGACCTGATCTGTCCCCATATTTAGCTCCCTCACAGTGCGCAGCTTATTCCATTGATTGATTCTATGGTTCTATTCCCATGAACTTCCTTTTTCCCCTCTGGTGGGTCTGTCTTATCTTTAATGAACTGGTCATCCCCCCCACCTCTACACAACCAACAGAGAAAGATGAAACATGGTGTAATAACATTCCACATGCCATGCTAGACAAAATCAAAACACTACAGGAAAAAATCAAGACACAACTCAACAACCTGCACAAGGTTGCGTCATCTAAATCTAAGCCCTCTTCCACCAGGCCAGTTTCAGGGGGCTCACATGGCACAAACTTACCAAAACCCTTTGCCTTTAGGGAAGTAACAACATCTGAATCCTACTGATTATGAAGCATATTAAACCATCGCTCTGTAAGGGTGACATCTGTCCAGCTAGCTTAGTTAAAGACTGTGCGGTAGCACTGGCCCCTTTTGTCATCATCTTTATTAATGCCTCCTTTGCTTGGGGTACTGTCCCACCTTCCCTTAAGGCGCTTGGGTTCAGCCGCTGCTAAAGAAACCTACCCTTGACCCCGATTCTCCTAACAACTACCGACCAATCACTACCGTTCCGTTCTTGTTGAAAATTCTTGACAAGGCTGCATATCTGCAGATCCAGTCTTACCTGGAAGCACACGATATTCTCGGGAAAGCACAATCTGTCTTTCATCCACGCCACGGCACAGAATCAGCTCTCCTTGATTTTAAGAATCAGGTACTTGAATCCACGGAGAAGGGCACATCCTCACTCCTCCTACTCCTCGATCTTTCGGCTGCCTTCGACTTGGTCGACCACAAGATCCTGCATAAACACCTTTCGGATACCGCACATTCTTCCCAAAAAGCCACTACCTGGATTACGTGCTTCTTGGAGGGCCAGGCCATGAGGGTCTTTTCTGATCAGGCATCAGCCACTCCATCCCCCATTGGGTGTGGAGTCCCATAAGGATCCTGCACATCCCCTACTCTCTACAATCTTTTCACTCTACCCCTGTTTAACGACCTAGAAGAGTTCGGCATAGTTTTTACTAACAATGCTGACGATACACAAATTCTTCTCCCGCTATCAGGTGACTATGTGCAAGACCTCAACACCCTCCAGAAGACATATGCTTGCATCCATGCCTGGATGGTAGCTAATGGCCTGTGTCTCAACAGGGAAAAACAATGAAATTCTATTGGTAGGCCCCAAAGAGTCGCTGAATAATCTAGACAACAAATACAGCCCCTTCAGCCTTGAGAATACTGTAATCACACTCTCTGCTGCAGTTAAAACCCTGGGTGTATACTTAGACTCCACCTTATCAATGGAAAGACAAGTCAGCGCCATTTGATCATCTGCTGCTCTCATGACAAAAATCATTAATGCAGTGAAGCCTCATTTATCGGCAAAAAACGTCCTCAACATTGCGAGAGCCACCATAGGCACGAAGTTGGACTACTGTAACATCCTACTCCTAGGCACATCTGCCAATAACATCAATAAACTGCAAATCACGCAAAATAATGCTCTCAGAGCGGCTCTAAGTATCCCCAGGAGACAGCATATCTCTCAGGCTAGAAAAGATGCCCAATGGCTCCCGATCAAATAGCGTATATTGTTCAAGGCTCTCACCATCACACACAGATGCCTCTCTCAATCTGCCCCCTCTTAACTAGTGGAACGAATACATCAGGTGCCCTCCCACAGACCAAAACGATACTAATACTCTCACCTACTCTCAGTCCCTCCGTTCAATAGAGCCAAAGCCGGCGGCACCAACTTCGAAGTGTTAGCTCCAAAAGCTTGGAACACCCTTCCACTCACACTAAGAAAGGAAAACTCCCTCCCGGCGTTCAGAAAGGCGCTAAAAACTAAGTTATTTAACTAGGTTGTACCTGAATGAGGTTCCCCTGTAACTACGGAACACTCCTACCGTACTGTCGCTGAACCCCTGCAATATTGTTCTGAATAATCTGCTTTAAGTTGTATCTAAGTGAATGTACTGTAACAGGGCCACGATGCCCTAGGGCCATTGGGCGCTTTATAAATGCAAATAAATAAATATCCAGTTGCAGCACATTATGGCCAGATGTGGCCAAATAATAATGAGTTCTGATGCCTTTTACATTTTGATAACAATTTGGGTGAAAGATCTAGTAATAATAACTACATTTTTTCAGGTGCATATTGCCTTAATTGCCTTTATTATTAGTGTTTTATTTAAGGATATGCTTTTCAAAATTATGAGGGGCTGATTTACTAAACTAAATAAGTAATTTAAATAAGTCCCTAACTCATTCTAAGTACACCTTTTTTTTAGCTTAGTAAGTTTAGTTTTACTTAGACAATTCTTTTGGGCTTAGTAAATCAGCCAAATACAAATATATATGTGGGGCTGATTTACTAAGCTAAATAAGTAGCTTAAGTAAGTACCTTAGTCAGTGGGCCTCATTATAAGTTTGCCGGTCCGGTAACAACGGTACTGCTAAGCTTGCCGGTACCATTGTTACAGGACCAGCAAACTACGAGTTCTGCTTGCGGTTGCCTTCCCGCCCGCCAGGTCTGACCTGGTGGGCGTACCGTCACCCGCGAGCAGAGCATGTCGGATGCACCGGCACCATTCTGAATGGGACTCAAATGGGAATGGGGAGCATTTTTTTCCGGTGCCCGCGAATAGGCAATTACCGGGTCCGGCGGGGCTGTAATGACTCAGTAATTGCACATTCGCGGGAGCTGGAAAATAAATGATACCGGCGGCAGCCGTGCCGGTATTTACCGGCACGGCTACCGCCAGGGTCATGATGACCCCCATTGTATCTACGTACACCTTTTTTTTAGCTTAGTAAGTTTAGTTTTCTTACACTATTGCTTAGTTAATAAACCCAATACAAATATATATGTGGGTCTGATTTACTAAGCTACATAAGTAGCTTAAGTAAGTGGCTGCCTCTTTTTTTCTAATTAAACCTTCTGTTTAGCTTAGTAAATATGGTCTTACTTAAGCTACTTATTTATCTTAGTGAATCAGCCCCATGAATATATTCAGCAATTATTAGAAGCGTTTGGACTATTTAAAACATTATTACACTCATCAATTGGCATGAATCTTTTCTCAAGAATTCTATGGACTTTTGTGTGTTTGCAAGGTGAATGCCAGATAGAGAAGTATTCCATTTTTATAAAACTATGATGGATTCTATTACCAAGAAAATTATCTTAGTGAAGCAAGGTTACTGCCTCTCTATTTGGAATATGAATGCTATTCACTATTGTATTTTAACATGAACTTGTTCGTGTGTTTAGATTTGATCATTTGCATATGCGGAGTCCAAGGAGGAGATAGGATTAGAATGAAGGGGACGTTATCAGAACGCGCTAAGTTGTGGATATTTTGTTCTAACAAAAGGCATTTCTTTTGTTTCCCTCAAAAGGGTGACTTGCTCTCTTGAATTAACTGTGTACTATGAACTTGGGGTGGCTGCCTGAAACATGTCAGTGTTTTCTGTACACCAATGTGTGAAATAAAACTGACGCTTTAAAAAGAGGGTCAGTATGATTCTCATTTGGAAGCACTGTCTCCCTAGAGGACAGGACCTGCTGCAGCTGGCTCCTCTCAGTGAAGACCTGTGACCAGTGGCTAGATGGAGCATTAGTGATCACCTGGATTTCTAGCCGATCGATACATTGATTTCCAAGAATATTAGCACCAGTGGCTTATCAATTGATGGCTTTCAATATCACTACTCAACTGATACATGGACGGTCTTCAACATCACCATTTACTTGATGTATTGATGAGCACCTGGATTTCTAACACATTGATACAATGATGACTTTACTATCTCAATAGATGCATTAGAAATCTTCTGTTTTTGTCAAACTCAGCAGCCTTAGAAGAAGTATCCACAACCTCCTCCCCTTCCTCCTCACCTGAATCCTCAGAAGAAGTTAAATGGCGGATGGACTTCTTCTTGGTCTTCTTTTTTGAGAAGAGATAGGGCCGTCCGCGGTGGGAAGCCACCCTGGTTCCCTGCCAAGCAGGGAAGCAGGAGGCTTCCTTTCCGCAGGGACCGAAAACAAGAGGGAAAAAAGCGGATGCTCAAAAAAACCCTCTGTGAGTAGGAAGACAGTTCAACAGGTCTGGAAGATGAAATGAAGAAATTCTGCAGACCCAGTGACAGACAGAGGCTGTCTGATGGAACTTTTCTGGACTGAAGACCAAAGGTGAGGCAAGTCCTTCAAATGGTTCCGGAAGAGACGGGTGCTGGAAACAATCCGAACGTTGGAGCAGGATCATAAACTGTAACAAGTAAGAAAGGAAGAGAAAGCAAAGGGAGCAAGCGGGAAGACAGGAGGACCAGACGGCGAAGAAACGCTGCGGAAAGAAGGTAAGAAAAAACAGAGCGGCTAGGGGATCGCGCGAGGTAAAAACAGGAGAGAAGGGACGGCAAAGGAGCGCCGTCAGAGGCCCAAGGGGCTGAGTGAGAAGCACGGAGGAAAAAACCCACGGAGCAAGCAACGAAGTAGAATATTAAAGTTGCAACGCGCCGAACCCAGTAGAGGGCGGAGCTTAAGTAGTGAAAGCCAGGAAAACAGAGCAAAGACTAGAGCGGGAAACCCGGAAGTGGACAGAAAACCCGGAACATTCTAATGGCGCCGCCAGCGCCAGGCGTTCCATAGCCCCCACCGGCGACTAGAAACCGGCCGCATGACAGCTTTGCCAAGGAATGGACACATGAAGTACCTTCAGTATCGCTATAGAATGCGTATACAGATGATCCTCCGCATCAACATTTAATTATACCTTGATGATAAGCATCACACCTAGGTGCAAACGTTGATGGTTTCCTTTTTCTCCACTGATGGAACACACTGATTGTATCCTGTACTGTGCTAGATGAATACGTCAATGAAGATCATGTCACCAGTGTTTGATACATTGTTGCTCTCCTGTGGGACAAATGACAGCAAAACAGACTTTGTTTCAGAGATCTTCTCAGTCAACAGAATACATATTGGCATCTGCTCCTTTTTATGCACAAGTACCTATACAACATGCATTGTGAAATCGTGATAGTTCCTTAGTCTAGTAACTTGCTCCTTAACTTATTTTTCTCAGTTGTTGTTCTTATAACATTTGTTTGGGAGATAGATTGAGAAGGAATTTATCCAAGAGACTGAGTAGTGGTATAATGAGGAGTGACTTTTTGTAAGTACTGTGAGGGGGCATACATGTGAGGTGGACAACTTGATAAAGGTTTTTCACAAGAAGCCATTTTATTTAACTCATAAGGGTTTGATAAATGCTTCACTATCCCTAACCTAATAAGGATTTTCCCTGACTATCCAAATAAACTAGAGGAAAACACTCTAACAAAATGAATGTGTCCCTCATACTTGTACATACATCAAACTCATACAGGATATATATGCCAATTACAATATAACAGAAATAACAGTTAAGTTCAACATAAACCTAGTAACTGGATATCCTTGTAACCCAATTAGCCACCAAGTTTTTATCTCTCCACTTATAGTAAACGGTCAACACAACTTCTTTCCTTTGAGAAACAAAACACTTTCACAATTCTTCTGTAGCAATAGCTACGTTTTGTCAGGATGACTCCACAACAATTAATGAAACACTTTAGTGTATTTGCCACTTCTTCTTCTTCACATATCCTTCAACCGTACTTCAAAGATGTCTTCCTGGTCCACTAACCTGCCAGGACTACCACTGAAAGGTCTCTACCCTGGTATACTCGCCTGCCAGGACAAAGCTACTAAATCTGCTACCAGTACTATATGGTCTACTTTACATCTTTAGAAAAATCTTTGACTTTCAACAACATCGACATTTACAACTATATTTAGGAAAACATGTTACATATTGGTGCTGTTTGTTCCTATGCTCCTCGCCGCCTGAATACTCAATATCAGGAGGGCCTCTTTCCTGCCACTTCTGTTTTCCCACTTTCACATCAATTAACGGCTGACAATGTTTATTTTCTTACTCTTGCTTCTATTTGGCTTAGACAATGCTTGTTGTTGTCTTGCTTAACTATCGCCTCTTCCTTATTCTGGCAACAACAACTACAATCTTACTGCAACAATGTTCTCTTGCCATTTAGCCAACTTGTATTATATGCTCTGTGAAGTATTGCACCTTTATTACTTTGGCAATGATGGTTATGGTTAGCTTGCTTCAGTATTGCCCCTTCTTTACTTTGGCAGTGTTGGTTACAATTAGCTTGCTTCAGTATTGCTCTTTCTTTACTTTGGCGATGGTTTTTATAATAAGCTTGGTTCAGTATTGCCCCTTCTTTACATTGGCAGTGGTGTGGGATTTAATAACAATGATTGTAATCTCTCTCTTCTAGCCTATTTACAAAGTTCTTATTTCACCAATATGATTTCTTTATATTAGTTCGGTATTCAAAATAACTGTCAGTGGTCAGCAGTCTGTACGGAGTGTACCGGGATTACCTGTCAATGGTAAACTCAATGGCTTCTGCACACACGTCCGTGTGATCCGCTGCCACTGCTCATTCTGCTGCCTTTGTCTGCATGGCAGGCTGCTTCTGGATTCCAGCAGCCCACGCCAACAAGGAAAGGAGCTTTCCTTGCTCCCAGTGTATGCCGGTGCTCGCCAGCCACCGAGACACCCCACGCAAACAGGAGAGCCACTCTCTACAGGGGCAAATCCTGCCACAATGCTGCTTCCCACTGCACAACCTCTGCTATCCAGGTTATTAACCTTGGGAGACCTCTCAGGACTGACATCCGCTTCACACAAAGGATGGGCTACGGGGTCTCCCTTCTTCTTCCACTTCTGCTTCTGCAGCTGCAACGGGTATTCTCTGCAGCTTCACCCTCTTATTCTAATGGCCTGCACCTGAGGGGGCCTTATATATTTAAAAGTCCCGCTCAGGTGTGGGTCATTAGAACCACTAGATTGAATCTTGCAGTTTAGTGCCCTGAATCGCTCTTCCTCGTCCCAGTACTTAGGGCATTGTGGGACTTGACGTCCCCAATGTTCTGATTACTTCTTTCTTTAGAAATACAAACATCAACATTATTGGATTTACTCTGTTTATTAAATTGATTGTTAAGGAAGGGTTTTATAGGAGTTGATGTTTGGGTCAGATTTAAGGGATAATTATATTTAGCAGAAGTCAGGGTATTAATGTTCTGATTCCCACATATATTATTTCTCTGGTAGTCACAAGAGTTTTCCCAACCCTCAATGTGGATATCTTTGTGAAGGGAGGTGTGACCCGACAAAAAGCCATTAAATATTCTGGTACTGTAGAAATCTCCCTCTCTGAAGAAGACAAATACTGTGTCTCTCCTAACGGAATCCTCGTATTCCCTTGGCGGCCTTATCCTCCCAGGTGATCCACACAGCTAATTCCATCCCGGGAGTTAGGATTAAGTAGCGGTTACCTTCCCCAGGCCACTTGGGAGGTGCCTTTAGACAGGGATTCTGGGAAGATTTGCAAGATTCATCACAGTGCTCTAGGTCTTTACCCCATATACCTTGCACACCACACAAGGGACCTTGAATTTGACTCTGTGCGCTACCCATATTCAGAGGAGAGATCTCCTGGCAGAGGTTATGCAATTGGTGTCTCTTTTTTAGTGTACACTAATACATGCCCCATATAAAGACCATTCATTCATTATTTTCCATGGTAAACACCAGGCTGGAATAGACGGTTTGAACACTACCTACCCTGTTGACCTAATAAGATGCCTTCAAGTGGTCCAGAAGGCTCTATGGAGCTCATGTACGTCAAATGAGTGATTTAGCGTCAGGCAGCTGTTACGTGTTGACATGCATGTAGGCGGCTTCCCGCCACTACATTTTTGTCATTTTCATGGCAAAGTTTACAAGGGCTATTGCCTCTCTACCATACGTATGCCCTCCACACAACATCCCTGCCCTTTGCCTGCTATATAAGAGGGTTGGGTGGGAATACTGGGGGTAAGGTTTTCACCGGTGGCGTTCTCCCACCGGCATAATCACATGAACAGATTCAGAGTGCTGCTGGGTGCTCTTTTCCTTTCAATAGGTAGCTGGACCCTATTTCCCATTGTCGCAGACTGAGTGGCTGGCGTTTAGTGCAGTTGAGAATTCAATACAAGAGGCTTGGGCTCACTTTCAAATAATCTCAAGAAATAGTACCATTCTCTGTTGAAAAGACACTCCTAGTTAAATAACTGGCTTTATGCAATGTTCTGCTGATATTTTTCTTTTGGAACTTCCAGTGTCTCGATGTGTGTCAAGGGAGACAGACATTTATCTCTTGTACAACACGCATTGTTGTCCCCTTTACTTACATCCATCTGCCAAGACCTCCCCCTTTTGGACTCCTGCTGTGTGTTAAAAATGTATCAGCACCAGAGAGACTGTTTACAGTGGGGCGACAGTGAGAGGCTATTGAATTGATACAAAGCTGATCTTCAGATAAGGTTGTCACATTTTTATACCTCTTTTGAATGAATACATTAGTAATCTCGTCTACTTCAATTTAATGGATACACTGCTGGTTTTCTATAGCTGAAGTGGCTGAATACTTTCTCGACCCCATCTATCCTCAATGGATTGATTCACTGAATACCTTGTTATCACCACTGAATTGTTACATTGAAGATGTTCTGATATCTTGATTAAATGTATACATTAATGTTTTCTTTATTTCCTTAGGATGTATTCATTTGTGAAATCCTGGTATCACAATTGAATAGACACATTGATGATTTCCTATAGCTTTATTCAATGGACACTGCAAGGAATTGGAAATGAAACTCGGACAAAAGTTAGCCATGTTTTTGGTTAAAGACTTTTATTGAAAATAAAAGGGGTTGGGAAAATGCCTCTCTGACCCTGCTCTAGGAGGACTTTTGCTACCTAAACAAAAACTAAGGATTGGTCTGTGTAAGAATGTCCAAAACAAACCTGTCCCGTGTCCAAAGTTCTATTCTGACCCTCACACTAAAACTAAACTCTAAGGTGAAACTGGAAATGTTTTTAACATTGGAAGGTTTAGAAAAGTATTCACAAAAGAAGAATAAATGGCTCCAACACAAAATGTTCTGCAAGGATAACGGTCCTTGCTCCAGAATAATGGTTCCCTTCCGCTGGATTCCTCTTGGTTCTCTGTAGTTTCACATTCAATAGTTCCTTCTGCCTTTTCTGGCCCACAACAACATTGACGTACACACTTTTCTTGACTTTGAAATTATATTGCTTTGAACACCTGGTTCATGCAATCCTTTCCTAGTTCTGATGTTCCTTCTTAGCGACCTCTTTATTAAACAGCAGAATCCTTTACTCATTCCTTATGTTCCTTCTCAGGACCTCTTTGTTAAACAACACAGTTCTGATTGCCCGGTATACTTTCCTGCCAGGACTTCTTCCATTCACACACTTGTGATGGTTGCCTGGTATACTAACCTTCCAGGACTTCTTGTTTTCACATACTTGTGATGGTTTACAGATACACTCTCCTGCCAGGGCTGCTTGTGTTCACAAAGGCTCTCTGCCCTTTTCCAAAGTCGCACACACACTTTGTTTGCAAATATCTTCTCTGGATATATTTTCCAGTTCTGGTTTTTCCTATGTTCGCACAATTTATATTCAT
This sequence comes from Ambystoma mexicanum, assembly GCF_040938575.1. Taxonomy (NCBI): domain Eukaryota; kingdom Metazoa; phylum Chordata; class Amphibia; order Caudata; family Ambystomatidae; genus Ambystoma; species Ambystoma mexicanum. Next base: position 798,347,399 of record NC_090938.1, on the reverse strand, counting down.
CTGTTTCATTCGTTCTTTTTCTCTCACTTGCTTGTTGTTCATTCACTTGCATTTGGCGTGACCGCCGACATGCCCCGGGGTCCCCACTGCCTCTGGGAGGACTCACTGGCTCTCCTTGGCATTCCTGGATTCTCCAACGGTCACCCAGAGAGGCGCTTTCGTCTGCTTCCTCCTCGCGACCGCTTCCTCCTCGTTTCTTCGGGTCTCGCAGCTTCCACTTGCCGCGTCTGCTTCTCTCCGGGCTCCCACAAGTAAAGCGCTGGTCTTGGTCACCTGTGAATGCCCAGGAGGCCCTTGCCAGCTCCTGGCGTTCCTGCAGATTGTCCTTCTCGTGCAGCAGCCTTCTCCTTCTTCGCTGGTGAGCCCCCTGGCTCCACCATGCCGGTAATCCTTCATCACACAGAGAGACGCACCTCTCTCCCACCAGCAGCAGACCTTGATATCCTACTTCATTTGCCTTTTAAACTTCCCCGGCACAGGTGTGTATGATCAACCACTAGAATGCTCACTGTGCTTGTGGCGTTCCTCATTCTGCATTGCTCGATTCCTCTTCCTCGTCCCAGTATTTTGGTCATTCTGGGAAAGGAAATCCAGTTTTTGGAATTGATTCAGGAGACTTGAATAAACATTTTCTGTAGTCTTAAATGGTGAATGAGTCTTGGATGAATGATAGGTCGAACTGGAGAGGGTGATCCCCCTATTCTTCATGGGATAAGGAGTGGGCGTGTGACAATAGTCCATGAGGCTATTAGATTTGGGAGGGCTATTTTCAAGAGAAAATGGGGGATACCATGACTCATCCGATGAAGCCATGACCTCCCCCCGGAGATTGCCTCCCCCCCATGAGATCCTCCCTCATATAGCTGCCCAGATGTGTACTAATTGACCTTTTCACAATTGATCGCAGGAGAATTGACCTTCTGCACAATTGATCGTGAAATGAAGGTCAGTTAGGACATATATGCAGGGGGAAGCCCCCCGTAACCACTCACTCAATCAAAAAAAAAACTGCAACCCCTATCCAATCCCATTATATTATTTATTACCCCAAATTCACCGCACACACACATATATATATATATATATATATATATATATATATATATATAGTAAAATAAAGGTAAAGGTCAATTGTGCAAAAGGTCAATTAGGACCACTATTATTAGGTCAATTAGGATAAAAGGTCAATTGTAAAAGGTCAATTTGGGTAATACCAGCTGCCCCCAGGTTCAGGATCTGGTAAGGCTGCCATCCCCTGGTCACATGGGAGGAGGTCACAGCCAGGAAATCAGTGATGATTCCATCGGGTTCATCACAACACCCTGATGATTAATGTCCTCATACCTCCACGGAGTAGATACATTGATGATTTCCTGATATCTTCATTTAATGGATACCTTGGTGACTTATTTCTTTGTATCTCCATGGAGAAGATGCAGCTTTCTCATCACTTCTATGATGATTATTCACATCTTTTTCTGTCCTTTTCCTCATTTTCTCCCATCCATCCACTCCATTCTCACTTCCTCTCTGTCGCCCATCCAATCGTGGATGTTTGACCACCACCATCACCTCAGTCCTTCTAAGCCTGAGGTTCTATTTTTTTTCCCACTACAACTGTTTCCCCCTGCCTCCACCTTCTAGTTCCTTTCCTCTTTCCTCTCGCTCCTCTCTCTCAATCTCCCCTTCTGCCTGGAATCTTGGTGTAATCTTCGACTCTTCTCCCATGTTCTCTCTATATATTTCCAATATTGCCCGTCGTGCCAGCTTCTCCTTTTCAATATTCGGAAAGCACACCCCTTTCTGTCTTTCCATGCTGCTAAACCTCTTTTCTCAACTCTTCGGTTTTCATTATCTCATCGCTCTTATCTCTTTCTATTCGCTGTTTCGCTCTCTGCATTCACAATCTCTGTCTTCTTACCGAAGCACTGGAACGCACATCCCATCCCTCTTTTTTCTCTCTCTTCCTATCGTCATTTTCGCACTCGTCTTAAGGATCATATGCTGCCTCAATTGTTTACCTACATTATTGACTTTCATTTGAATTCTACAGTTGTTCTGCACCTCTTGTAAAGCACTTTGGCATATAGTGCTCTAAAAATAAAAATAAATTACAAATACATAGATGATTTCTTGATACCTTTATTAAATGGACACCCTGCCGATTAATTTCCTTGTGTCTCTGTGGGGTAGACACATTGATGATTCCCTGATAGCTTAATTTATTGGACACTCTGATGATTAATGTCCTTGTATCTCCATGGAGTAGATACATTGATGATTTCCTGATAGCTTTATTTAATGTACACTGATGTTTCATTTCCTTGTATTTCCATGTAGTAGATACAGTCCTGATTTCCTGATATCTTCATTTAATGGACACCCTTATGATTAATTTCCTCATATCTCTATAGAGTAGATACATTGATGATTTCCTAATTGCTTCATTTAATGGGCACACTGATGATTCATTTCCTCATATCTCTATGGAGTAGATACATTGATGATTTCCTTATTGCTTCATTTAATGGACACAGTGATGATTCATTTCCTCATATCTCTGTGGAGTAGATACATTGATGATTTCCTGATTGCTTTATTTAATGGACAACCTGATGATTCATTTCCTCATATCTCTATGGAGTAGATACATTGATGATGTTCTGATTGCTTCATTTAATGGACACACTGATGATTAATTTCCTCATTTCTCTGTGGAGTAGATACATTGATGATTTCCTGATTGCTTCATTTAATGGACACCCTGATGATTAATGTCCTCGTATTTCCATGGAGTAGATACATTGATGATTTCCTGATTGCCTCATTTAATGAACACCCTGATGATTCATGTCCTTGTATCTCCATTGAGCAGATACATTGATGATTTCCTTATCGCTTCATTTAATGGACAGACTGATGATTCATTTCCTCATATCTCTGTGGAGTAGATACATTGATGATTTCCTGATTGCTTCATTTAATGGACACCCTGATGATTAATTTCCTCATATCTCTATGGAGTAGATACATTGATGATTTCCTTATTGCTTCATTTAATGGACACGCTGATGATTCATTTCCTCATATCTCTGTGGAGTAGATAGATTGATGATTTCCTGATTGCTTCATTTAATGGACACCCTGATGATTAATTTCCTAGTATATTGATGGAGTATATATATATCGATGATCACTGCTAGCTTCATTTAATGGACACTATGATGAATGAGTTCCTTGTGCCCCAATGGAGTAGATAAATCGATGATTTCCTGGTATCTTCATACATTAATTATCTGATGAGCTTTCCATCCAATTACCAGATTGTCAATCTCTCAATTAAATGGTATAGTGCCAATTCCTGATGTCTCCATTGTGATAACAGTTCTGGTATACCTGTTCAACAGGCACTTTGATGATATACTGTGTGAGGGTGTAGAAGAAGGAAACTGACAAGGAGGAGTCCTGGTGTGGGTTATACATTTAATAAATAAACCTATCTTTCCCTATGTCTAAGGGGCTTGCCCTGCCTCAATTTAAGAAAACGTACTGAATGTCTGTCAAAAGAAATGTTATTTCCGTCCTCGGCCTGAAGACAATATAATCTAACCCTAACACTTAGAAAGATAAGTCTTCAACTAAAGTAAAGTTTGTGTTTCCTTCACCAGGGGCATGGCTCCCTTCTCCGGGTCCTTCTGTAGAAGCTCCACACAGTGTTCTTTAAGTACTTGAGTAGACAACTTGTATTAGTCTCTTTAATTCCTTCCAGGCAGTATTGAAGCTCACTGCATTATTTGGCTTACACTTGACCTTGTGGTGAGGGATAATATTCCCAGGATTCTCTGTATTTTTCCCATATGTCTCCTTACTGTTTTCTCCAAAAGTAGTATTTTGATGAGGGAGATGTCTCTCAAAGCACTCTGGTTTACCAGCTGTTTTCGATGTACCAGTACCACGAGAGAGAGGGCTCCCTTTACACTGTCTTATTAGTGGTATTAGATGGACCACTGTGATGAGGGAGATGACACTTGTGGTACTCTGTTGGAACACTGGTATTAGGTAGACCACTGCGACAAGTGTGATGACTCCCGATGCACTCTGCTTAATCAGTGGTATTTGTTGTGCCACTGCACCGAGGTAGATGACTCCGGTGCACTCTGTGTCATCAGTGGTATGTGTTGGGTCACTGCGGCAAGGGAGGTGACTCCTGACGCACTCTGTTCTATCAGTGGTATTTGTTGGGCCACTGCACCGAGGGAAATGATTCCCGATGCACTCGGTTTCCACAGTGGTATTTATTGGATTACTGTGCCGAGGGAGATGGTTCCCGATGCACTCTGTTTTATCAGTGGTATTTGACAAACCACTGCGATGAGGGAGATGACTCCCGCTGCGATCTGCTCTATTGGGGCCACTTCCTGGACCCCACCCAGTCTTCCTGCCATTCCCGTTACCTGCGGTATCCTTGGGACACGGCTATGGTTCTTCACAGGGTCGCAGGCGCCTCTCTCCCTGCATGGCTCCGTGGCAGGCTAGTGGTCTTGGTGTCGTTTCCGGACCGGGCGGTCCACCTCTCTACGGTCACACCACCACCAATTGATTCGGCTCCCTGCTGTGTCCCAGGACGATTTGGCAACATCCTGTCATTCTGGTGAGATGCTTCTGCTTCGGTCTTCTCAGTTTGAACTTGCCATGTTTGGTTTGTGTACTGCTGTCTTTCACAATGAGACGCTCTTGCTTCCTGCTTTATATGGTTAACTCTATCCTTGTGTAACGTCAACACCATTCACTAAAGTCTCTTTAGTATTCTTCATGCCTCCCATGGGCAACCTGGTTACAGTACTTGATTGTATTTGCATACTGATATTCCACAAGCTTTCCTTGCTCTTCCTTTCCCCAGTATATTTTACATTTGGCATAGTCAAGGTCCTAGAATAGCACATGGTTTTATTATCAGTGGTGGGGAAAAGGGTGACAATGAGGTTAAGGTGTTTTGTAACATGATTTTAGGGAGGCTTTTCCCCAGATGGAAGCCTTTGTCCCCAAGTGGGGAGTCCCTCCCTATGAGGTGCTTTCGCATATCACCACCCCTAGGGGCACTATCATGCTGCGGCCTCACTTCCCTAGCCTCATTGGAAAGGACTCTCCTCTGGGGAGAAGTGGCAAGACCTGGCGAATCGTCACATATCCTTCCCCATATGCTTTCAGCTTCCACATCTAAAATCACAGTTGGGTTACTATCCCCTATGGATCTTACCATGGACATATCCTGGGTTTGCCTTCCAGACCCACACTGAAGAATCTGCCACAAATCCATCTTCTTCCCAGGTGTTTAAGGGGGAATATTTAGACAGGGTGTATTGAGTGTCTCAAATAAACTCCCAAAATGGGGGAAATCGGACCTATAGTTGCTTCTTCAGAAGCTCTGGGACCACAGCTGAGTTCATTGTGATCTCCTTACCCCGAATATTTAGAGTGACTGCGGTCCAGTGATATATCAGAACCCCATGTACGCATGTGATTTTTATTGGTTTCTCCACCTTTAGGTCTTCGGGATATATAAAGTTCTTTCACAGGTGTTTGCTTGCTTCCGAGTCTACCAAGGCAGAGACATGTACCCCATTGATTTTAACTTGTTCATGGATTTTAAAGGGGGTGGGGAGACAGTTGCTTATGGTTTCTATCACTGTTTCCTCTGACTCTTCACATATTTCCCTAACCATCCAGCCTGCTTCCATAGGCTCTTCCTTCTGGTTGTGAGGACAATGTCTGGCTAGGTTGCCCTTTTCTCCACAAGAGAAACAGAATATGATTGTCCCGGGGCTAATTCATTGCTCTTTGTGTTTTGTTGTTCTCAGTCTCTAAAGGAGGGATATTTCTTCTCTTTTTTCTCGATTTCTTTCATTTGTTTGATTTTTCCGATATTGCCTCCCTGGGGTTTACTTTAAATTCCTTTTGAATTATATTTCTGGGGGTTTGCTTTTAATTCTCTTCAGCTCTCTTTCCCTTGTGTAAGGCTCATATAGCATCTTCTGCATGAGCCTGGGGCGCTTTGACCGCACTATTAAGGGTTAGCTTATTTATTTGGAGAACAGCTCTTTGCAGAAATGGGCGAAGACTGTTAATTAGTTGTTTGAGAGCTGAAGCCTCTATTACTTAAGGCATGGTTTTCTTGCCCAATCATTGGGATAGGTGTTCTGTATTTGGGCCCCTAGTTCCAGTGGTGTTTTGGTTGAACCTAATCTAATTTCTCTAAACCTGTGACGATATAAATTCTCAGTTTGTCCTACCCTGTGTAATAGACTGTCAGGCTAGACAGAGCCTGGAGTGTTCCTTATAATAATCCTTGAAAGTCCGGAATACAGTGCACCACCCGCCCAGGAGGAGCCCCTTCCCAGATACTCTATATTGACTAAACTGGGGGAAAGCCCGCCGCCCCCCAGGCGGGAGTGCTACTTGACACACCCCCTAGTTTCCAGAGATCGGGACAGGAGCTGTAGCAGGGAATACAAATAGAAACATTTAAGCAGATATTGTCATGCAAACAAGTCTGGATATCATTGATACAACGAAATCTCCTCAAACCTCACTCAAACCTTTACCTGAAAATCTGCTGCTGTCCGCTATGAACATGATCCAATATAAAGTAGGCAGCTTGTAACTATAGTACCTAAATACCTGTTTGCTTAAACGCTTGCCACTTGAATCCTGGAGTACGACCGTTGCGAGAATGCTGGCCTGTTGTCCACATGAGGCATAAATAGTAATGTGTCTGTGGCGAACGCCAGAGCGAGACCGCACAGATTAGATGAAAGTACGCATGCACGTGACCACACTCTGTGTGCCGCCATGCCATGGGCCCAACTGTGTATGAAGTGTCTTGCGCGTCGTTCAGCATCCGTATCCAGTCCTAATTGACGCAAATGCTGAATGGTCAATGACGCTGTAAACTGCATTATCGGCATCCCCCGTTGCCATGACACTGCTCCTTGATTTGTCAGGGCCCGCGGTAAGCCCACAGGAAGGGATTAGCCCGTGCAGTGCGCCGCAGGCCCTGGCAAACATAGACCTCGCGTAATTTCATCAAAGGATGTTGTCCCCAAGGGATTTAATGTTTCATAAGAGGCTTGTAATTCGGCCCTTAACAGGGTTGCAAGATAGCATGTTTTAATCTCTTAATTCCGAACAAATTGTTGGGCAAGTCTCTCAAAATTAAAAAACAAATTCCATGGCTGTAGGATGCCATATCGGAGGGCTGGTCTCTGCTGACTAGCTGCTATTTTCTCTAGTCCCGCTTGGAATTGCTGGGTGGCCTCTATTTTTTTAAACTCTTTTTATTAACATAGTTTTATAACATGAAGCAAACAGGCATAGAATGTATCATAAACAATCAGCTCATATAGCATTGACAACTGTATACTGTTTTTCACCCGACCCCTTCCACCAGGCCGCCCACCCGCACCCAATCCCCTGGTGAAGGCCTGCGACAGTCCTAAACAGATATAAACCATTATCCACTCACGCTATAGGTTCCAGGGCCTGTAAATTGCCAGAAACACGATAATGTGGGCTTGAGTCCCCTTACCTCCACCTTCACCTACATCCCCTCGAATTACTGTTGTACCCCCTCCTTCCTCCCTTCCAATACCTCCATTTTCTTTCAACCCTCCCTTTTTCACCCTCATGGAGGCTTCAAATCTGCTGAAGAACACAGCTCATTTAACAGTTGGCTCCAATCCACCCTCACCCCTTCCTCCAGCCTGGGGTCCCGGGTCCTCTTCAGGACTTCCCATTCCGCCAGCCCCCATCTACGAATATCTTCCATCCACTGTCTCAAGGATGGGCCTTGGGGCTTTTTCCACGCTATAGCTTGGTTGGCCTCTTTTTGATGATTTATGAGGCGTTCGAGTAATGTCTCTATCGGATTCATGTTAATTTTGGATTGTGGGTCAGGGGAAGAATCTGGTGATTTATTTCCTTCAGGGGGTTTCCCCTTTCCTGACCGGGAGTCCTGCTCCTCCTCTTCCGACCTTGAGTCTACAGAGACTCTAGGTATTGATGAAATGGATGTATTGAAGGTTCACCTCACTTGCCTTTTCACTTTTCAAATCTTCGTGTATTTTGTATGTGAAGGAAGAGGGTGGGGGTTGAAGTCACCCTTCTCTTTTTGTGACTGGAAGAAACTTCAGGTGAATTTTTTGGGGGTGTTCGTCTCTAGGTGTTTCCAACAATTCTCTGATAATCTCCTCTGTGTCTTCCCCACTCTCTGAGCTTCTGGGTAAATGTCATGAAAGGAGGTTCATGGAAGATTTGGTCCCGGTGGAAACTCCGCTAGTCCTGTTTCTATCTCTCTGCAACTATGTATCTCTTCCCCTTTAAATGCAGGGAAGCCACGCCCCCTCAGTGCGTTGCAACTGTGTTGCGGTTTCCTCGCTCTCTGGTTCTCTCGTGGTTCCAGCCTTCCTTCGTTTCTTCCTGAAAGCCCTCCGTATCGTTTTTTCCTGAGCTCATTTCTTCCAGCCTATCTGTCTGCTGTTGTTACCTTTTCCTGCATGCAGTATTTGGGTGTTTTCTGACATTGTTCACTTTCACTTTCTGTCACGGCGCTCGCCGCTTTTCTTACTCCGCCTCTTTCAGTCCCTTTGATTACCTTACCTTCCTTACAGGAGTTCCCAGGTATCCTGACCACTCTGCTCCCGTTTCGGTGCCTTCATTCTTGGGGTAAGAAGTTTTCCACTTGCAGAGGTTCTTTTTACACGTTAGTATGGTGACCTCATGCGCCTGTCCCATTCTCTCTTTCTTATACCTACTTAACCTCCTTCTACCCTTTCCTCTGATATTTCCCTTGGTTTTCTTTCTCCTTCTATTTTTTTCCACCGAAGTTTCACATCTTCCTGTCTCTAGTCCTCTTCCGCCCTCCATTTTTCTTCCGAACTACATATCCAAGTTCGCATCTTGCCTTTGGAGTTTTGTCTCTTCTTCGTCCGCTGGATCTCCATGATACCAGCCTTCAGGAGCATATTTGCAGAAAGAATAGTTACGTTTCAACTTACCTGATCTATTCAAGTCATTCTACTGGATCGGACAAGCCATCACCTCCACGCCTTCTTGCCATTCCATCTATAGGGGTTTTTCGTGCCACAGGCTTTTTCCCCTCCGTGGTCTGCACAGGGGGATTGTCATTTCTGTCTGTGGCTGTTACTCAGCACGACAATTGTGGCGAGCTCCCGGAACAGACCTTACCTCTTCACAAAAAAAGGAACGCCTGATCTCTCGGCAACGGCTCTTTCCGGATCCACCCTCTCCTCTGGCAAATCGGATCTCGAAGCACAGGCGAGCCCCACTTTTGATGACAGTTTGCAACGCCAAAAGATGGCTACGGCAGAACAGGTCCAGGAGTTGCTGAACGCAGTTCAGACCCTGTCTATGGAAGTACAGGGGGTTAAGGCTGAAAATGCAACTCTTCGCCAGATAGTCGCTGCCAGAGACACCCATCAGGCTGATCTTCCACCCTTGTCCTTAGCAGTTGGGAAGTTTGATGGAGCACCCAAGAGAGTTAAGGAGTTCCTGGATGCCTGTATGGTATATTTCACATTTAGACCGGCTACCTACGCATCGGATCGCACCAGAGTGGGTTTTCTCGTCTCTAACATGATTGGAAATGCCTTGGCATGGGCCACCCCATTGGTTACATCCAATAATCCGATTCTACAAGACTACAACGCCTCCACTACGCTTTTTCGACAGACTTTTGAGAGACAAGAGATCAGAATCGCAGCCGGCGACGCCTTGTTTGATATCAAACAGGGTACAATGGATCTTTTGTCATATATCTCGAGTTCAAAAAATGACTGGCTGCAGAAGTAGATTGGCCTGAACCGGTCCAATATACAGCATTCAGAAGGGGCTTACATGAGGATCTTAAAGACGAGTTGGCCCGAGTACCCAGACCTACTACCTTGGCTGATCTTTTTACGCTGGTACTTCAAATCGAATACAGGATATCGGAGCGTAGATCTGAGAAAAAGAAGAGTCGAAAGCCAATGATACCTGTATCCGGATCTCCTTCATCCCTACCACTATCTTCAAACCGTACTGGGGAAGAACCGATGCAAATCGGCACGGCAGGGGACCTTTATCATCTACAGAACGAAGCCGACGCCGGGACAAGGGTTTATGTCTTTACTGCGCCTCTGATTCTCACCTGTTGAGGAATTGCCCTGAGGTTCCCCCACGGCGTCGGGGAAACGACGGACCCCGGTCTTAGAAGGAGCCACTTACCGGGGTTCAATCAAAGGCTCACCTTGTGCACAAACATCAGGAGAGGACTCTCGTCTCATGGTTCTTCAAGCAACCATATACAAGAAGAACCAACAAAAAAAAATGTCTTAGCCCTTATTGACCGTGGAGCTGCAGGAAACTTCCTTGATATCCATTGGGCCAAACAAGAAGGCATCCATCTTGTTGATAAACCGGAAGAACAGAAGGTAGAAGGTGTGGATGGCCGTCCGTTAAGTTCTGGACCTATTGTTCAGGCTGCAGTGGACCTTCAGCTTTGTATCTCCCATCATCATGAAACTCTCACTTTTGATGTTATAAGAGCAGCTCACTTCCCAATCATTCTGGGAATTCCGTGGCTTCGCAGACACAACCCGACGATCAACTGGTCTCTTAACACCCTGAAATTTGAATCCGAGTACTGTGGTCAACGATGCGGAGCTTCCCGAAGCGGGGTTCCCAACAAGATGGAAGAAGCTATGGTGACTTTTCCGTCCTTCTTATCAGATTCGCTTCCAGTTCATAATATCCATTCTATCTTCCAAGATTTTGTCGACGTATTCGAAGACAAGTTACCTAAGGCTTTGCCTCCACACAGACCAGAGGACTGTGCTATTGACATTCTCCCTGGCTCTTCGGTCCCATTTGGACGCATGTTTTCTTTAACCATTCCTGAAAAACAAGCACTAAGAGAGTATTTGGATCAAAACCTTCAAAACGGTCTCATCCGACCATCTAAGTCTCCAGCTGGGGCGTCTCTATTTTTCATTTCCAAAAAAGATTCAAAAGAATTACTTCCTTGTATTGGCTATAGGGGCCTGAATAAGATCACAGTGAAGGATCGCTACCCTATGCCTCTAATAAGGGATATACTGGAAGCCGTAGAAGGATCACGCTTGTTCAGCAAACTTGACCTGAGAGGTGCCTACCACCTTCTCAGGATTAAAGAAGGGGACGAATGGAAGACAGCGTTCCGTACTCCCTTCGGTCTGTACGAATACCGGGTGATGCCCTTTGGCCTAGTCAACGCCCCGGCAGCCTTTCAGAGGTTTATGGACCACCTTTTTGCTGACCTTCTGTTTGTCTCAGTTATTATATACTTAGATGACATCCTGGTTTTTTCGCGACACCCTCACCAACATCAGGCTCATCTCACGGAGGTCATGCAGCGACTTAGACATCATCAGCTGTTTGCAAAACCGGAGAAATGTCTCATTGCAGTATCTTCAGTACCCTATCTAGGTTTTATACTATCCGAGCAAGGAGTAGAGATGGACCCCAAGAAGGTTTCCGCAATTCTTACCTGGCCCTCCCCTTGCAATGTGAAAGAGGTACAAGCCTTCTTAGGTCTTTCCAATTTTTACAGGAGATTTATCGCCAACTTCTCAGAGCGGGTACTACCTATCACAGCCTTATTAAAGAAAGATGTTCGGTTCGAATGGAATTCTTTAGCAGAACAGGCATTCTGCGGGCTTAAGCAATCCTTTTGTTCTGCACCTATCCTGAAACAACCCGATCAGAGTCGACCTTTTATTGTTGAGACTGATGCCTCCGCTGGAGCCCTAGGAGCCGTGATTAAGCAAGAACATAATGGAGTGGAACATCCGATCGCATATCTCTCTCGCACTCTATGTCCCAGCGAGATCAATTACTCCGTAATTGAAAAGGAATTGTTGGCCATTAAACAAGCCTGCTCTGAATGGAGACATCTTCTCCAAGGATCAAGACATCCGTTCGAGATACGCACCGATCACAGTAATCTCAAGGTGCTACAACATATGGAGTGCAGGAATTCCCGCCAAGCCCGATGGGCATACTTCTTGGCTCAATATGATTTTTTCATAACATACCTTCCAGGAAGTAAGAATATCGTAGCCGACAGTTTATCTCGCAGTCCAAACTCCTTCAATAATCCACCTTTTGAAGGCGAGGTGTTGTTTCCTAAAGTCCGTTTTATACAGGTCATTTCGAAATTCTTGCTAGACGTCAAGAAAGCCTCTCCAGAAGCCCTACTTCTGCTTCCCAGAAGTCTATCAAACCGATTAACTACCAAAGAAGATCTATAGTTTTACCAGGGGAGATTATTCATTCCGGATACTAGGTTACGAGCACGAATCCTTCATTGGGGTCACGATTCTAAGATAGCGGGACACAGGGGTGTCACCGCCACATCCGAGCTCATAAGTCGGATGTTCTGGTGGCCGAAAATGCTTACTGACATCAAACTTTATGTGCATTCCTGCCCTATCTGCGCCAGAAGCAAGGGATACACATCTAAACCGGCGGGTTTGTTACATCAACCAAGACTACCTTTGACTCCATGGTCTCATGTCTCTACTGATTTTGTGGTGGATCTTCCCATGTCAAAGGGATTCACAGCGATCATGGTCACTATCGACAGTTTCAGCAAAATGTGCCATTTTTCGCCCTTAAAGGGGATTCCCTCTGCTCCTGAAATGGCACAAGTGTTTTTTTGAGAGACGTGGTACGTCTCCATGGTCTCCCAGAAACGATCCTGTTGGACAGAGGTTCACAATTTACCTCAACATTTTGGAAGACTTTATGTGCTCTTTTAGGAGTAGAAAGAGCTCTTACTTCCGGATACCATCCTCAGTCCAACGGCCAAACGGAGCGACTCAACGCAACCATGGAACAATATCTGCGTTGCTTCGCCAATGAACAACAGGACAATTGGGCATCTCTCCTCCCCATGGCAGAATTTTCATACAACAACACTGTTCATTCTGCTATCAAGATGTCCCCGTTTTTCTGTGTTTTTGGTCGTCATCCTCGTTCCTTCCCTTTGAGTAACATCCCCATTTCTTCTATACCTTCGGTGGACTCTCTTCTTGATGATATTGCTAGGATACAAAAGAATTCCATCACTAATTTGCAGGAAAGTCGTCTCCGATATAAGCTCCAAGCAGACGCTCACCGCACTCAGACTCCAGGATGGCAAGTGGGAGATAAGGTATGGCTATCAACAAGATACTTACCTAGATGGACTCATCCCTCCAAGTTGAGCCCCAAGTTTTTGGGTCCCTTCCCCATCACGGCCCGCATCAATCCGGTGGCTTTTCGACTGAGACTGCCTTCTCAGCTAGGCAGAGTTCACCCAGTCTTTCATTCCTCCTTGTTAAAGACCTATCTCCCGGATCTCCACCATCGGAAGAAGGTCTTTAGGTTGCAAAATAAGAAACCGGAGCCAGAAGTCTATGAGGTGGAACGTATTCTGGACTCCCGTTACCATAGAGGTAGACTACAGTACTTGGTTCATTGGAAAGGATACTCTCACTTGGAAGACTCTTGGGAACCTGCAACCAACATCTCCGCCCCCAGATGTCTACGACAGTTCTATGCCCTTCACCCAGGTAAACCCAGGCCCGTCGCCACAAGAAGGGGACATACTGTCATGAAAGGAGGTTCATGGAAGATGTGGTCCCGGTGGAAACTCCGCTAGTCCTGTTTCTATCTCTCTGCAACTATGTATCTCTTCCCCTTTAAATGCAGGGAAGCCACGCCCCCTCAGTGTGTTGCAACTGTGTTGCGGTTTCCTCGCTCTCTGGTTCTCTCGTAGTTCCAGCCTTCCTTCGTTTCTTCCTGAAAGCCCTCCGTAGCGTTTTTTCCTGAGCTCATTTCTTCCAGCCTATCTGTCTGCTGTTGTTACCTTTTCCTGCATGCAGTATTTGGGTGTTTTCTGACATTGTTCACTTTCACTTTCTGTCACGGCGCTCGCCGCTTTTCTTACTCCGCCTCTTTCAGTCCCTTTGATTACCTTACCTTCCTTACAGGAGTTCCCAGGTATCCTGACCACTCTGCTCCCGTTTCGGTGCCTTCATTCTTGAGGTAAGAAGTTTTCCACTTGCAGGGGTTCTTTTTACACGTTAGTACAGTGACCTCATGCGCCTGTCCCATTCTCTCTTTCTTATACCTACTTAACCTCATTCTACCCTTTCCTCTGATATTTCCCTTGGTTTTCTTTCTCCTTCTATTTTTTTCCACCAAGGTTTCACATCTTCCTGTCTCTAGTCCTCTTCCGCCCTCCATTTTTCTTCCGAACTACATATCCCAGTTCGCATCTTGCCTTTGGAGTTTTGTCTCTTCTTCGTCCGCTGGATCTCCATCATACCAGCCTTCAGGAGCAGATTTGCAGAAAGAATAGTTACGTTTCAACTTACCTGATCTATTCAAGTCATTCTACTGGATCGGACAAGCCATCACCTCCACGCCATCTTGCCATTCCATCTATAGGGGTTTTTTGTGCATTTTGAAGGCGAGGTGTTGTTTCCTAAAGTCCGTTTTATACAGGTCATTTCGAAATTCTTGCTAGACGTCAAGAAAGCCTCTCCAGAAGCTTTACTTCCGCTTCCCAGAAGTCTATCAAACCAATTAACTACCAAAGAAGATCTATAGTTTTACCAGGGGAGATTATTCATTCCGGATACTAGGTTACGAGCATGAATCCTTCATTGGGGTCACGATTCTAAGATAGCGGGACACAGGGGTGTCACCGCCACATCCGAGCTCATAAGTCCGATGTTCTGGTGGCCGAAAATGCTTACTGACATCAAACTTTATGTGCATTCCTGCCCTATCTGCGCCAGAAGCAAGGGATCCACATCTAAACCGGCGGGTTTGTTACATCAACCAAGACTACCTTTGACTCCATGGTCTCATGTCTCTACTGATTTTGTGGTGGATCTTCCCATGTCAAAGGGATTCACAGCGATCATGGTCACTATCGACAGTTTCAGCAAAATGTGCCATTTTTCGCCCTTAAAGGGCATTCCCTCTGCTCCTGAAATGGCACAAGTGTTTTTGAGAGACGTGGTACGTCTCCATGGTCTCCCAGAAAAGATCCTGTCGGACAGAGCTTCACAATTTACCTCAACATTTTGGAAGACTTTATGTGCTCTTTTAGGAGTAGAAAGAGCTCTGACTTCCGGATACCATCCTCAGTCCAACGGCCAAACGGAGCGACTCAACGCAACCATGGAACAATATCTGCGTTGCTTCGCCAGTGAACAACAGGACAATTGGGCATCTCTCCTCCCCATGGCAGAATTTTCATACAACAACACTGTTCATTCTGCTATCAAGATGTCCCTGTTTTTCTGTGTTTTTGGTCGTCATCCTCGTTCCTTCCCTTTGAGTAACATCCCCAGTTCTTCTATACCTTCGGTGGACTCTCTTCTTGATGATATTGCTAGGATACAAAAGAATTCCATCACTAATTTGCAGGAAAGTCGTCTCCGATATAAGCTCCAAGCAGACGCTCACCGCACTCAGACTCCAGGATGGCAAGTGGGAGATAAGGTATGGCTATCAACAAGATACTTACCTAGATGGACTCATCCCTCCAAGTTGAGCCCCAAGTTTTTGGTTCCCTTCCGCATCACGGCCCGCATCAATCGGGTGGCTTTTCGACTGAGACTTGCCTTCTCAGCTAGGCAGAGTTCACCCAGTCTTTCATTCCTCCTTGTTAAAGACCTATCTCCCGGATCTCCACCATCGGAAGAAGGTCTTTAAGTTGCAAAATAAGAAACCGGAGCCAGAAGTCTATGAGGTGGAACGTATTCTGGACTCCCGTTACCATAGAGGTAGACTACAGTACTTGGTTCATTGGAAAGGATACTCTCACTTGGAAGACTCTTGGGAACCTGCAACCAACATCTCCGCCCCCAGATGTCTACGACAGTTCTATGCCCTTCACCCAGGTAAACCCGAGCCTGTCGCCCCAAGAAGGGGACATACTGTCATGAAAGGAGGTTCATGGAAGATGTGGTCCCGGTGGAAACTCTGCTAGTCCTGTTTCTATCTCTCTGCAACTATGTATCTCTTCCCCTTTAAATGCAGGGAAGCCACGCCCCCTCAGTGTGTTGCAACTGTGTTGCGGTTTCCTGGCTCTCTGGTTCTCTTGTAGTTCCATCCTTCCTTCGTTTCTTCCTGAAAGCCCTCCGTAGCGTTTTTTCCTGAGCTCATTTCTTCCAGCCTATCTGTCTGCTGTTGTTACCTTTTCCTGCATGCAGTATTTGGGTGTTTTCTGACATTGTTCACTTTCACTTTCTGTCACGGCGCTCGCCGCTTTTCTTACTCCGCCTCTTTCAGTCCCTTTGATTACCTTACCTTCCTTACAGGAGTTCCCAGGTATCCTGACCACTCTGCTCCCGTTTCGGTGCCTTCATTCTTGAGGTAAGAAGTTTTCCACTTGCAGGGGTTCTTTTTACATGTTAGTACGGTGACCTCATGCGCCTGTCCCATTCTCTCTCTCTTATACCTACTTAACCTCCTTCTACCCTTTCCTCTGATATTTCCCTTGGTTTTCTTTCTCCTTCTATTTTTTTCCACCGAAGTTTCACATCTTCCTGTCTATAGTCCTCTTCCGCCCTCCATTTTTCTTCTGAACTACATATCCCACTTCGCATCTTGCCTTTGGAGTTTTGTCTCTTCTTCGTCCGCTGGATCTCCATCATACCAGCCTTCAGGAGCAGATTTGCAGAAAGAATAGTTACGTTTCAACTTACCTGATCTATTCAAGTCATTCTACTGGATCGGACAAGCCATCACCTCCACGCCTTCTTGCCATTCCATCTATAGGGGTTTTTTGTGCCACAGGCTTTTTCCCCTCCGTGGTCTGCACAGGGGGATTGTCATTTCTGTCTGTGGCTGTTACTCAGCACGACAATTGTGGCGAGCTCCCGGAACAGACCTTACCTCTTCACAAAAAAAGGAACGCCTGATCTCTCGGCAACGGCTCTTTCCATATCCGACCTCTCCTCCCGCGAATCGGATCTCGAAGCACACGTGAGCCCCACTTTTGATGACAGTAAAGAAGGCGTGCAGGTATTTTTAAGGGAGTTTTAGTTGGGGGTCTCTTCAGACTTGGTCATATCCCTAAGGCAAATATGGGAGGTAACTGGTCACGGGGTCTGCCCATACAGTTCATGGGGTCCCTCCACTTTGTTTCAAGTGGACAGCGATCCCATTCATGACACCATATGTGAGGGTGTAGAAGAAGGAAACTGACAAGAAGGGGTCGTGGTGTGGGCTATACACTTTTATTATGTAACTAAAGAAACCTATCTTTCCCTATGTCTAAGGGGCTTGCCCTGCTTCAACTTAATAAGAAAAAGAAGTGGTCCGTCAGAATGTCTATCAAAAGAAATGTTCTTACCGCCCTCGGTCAGAAAACCATCTAATCTAACCCTAACACTTAGAAACATAAATCTTTAAGTAAAGTAAAGCTCCTTTTTCGTTCACCAGGAGAATAACTCCCTTCTCCTGGTTAACACTTCAGTCTTATAGCAATGTAGCAGTCATTACTTCAATGTTCAACTGCTATAGACCAGGGAAACGGCTCCCTTCTCCAGGTCCTTCTGTAAACGCTCCACACAGTGTTCTTTAAGCACTTGAGTAGACAAGCTGAATTAGTCTTTTTAATTCCTTCCAGGCAGTATTGAAACTCACAGCCTTATTTGGCTTACACTTGACCTTCTGGTGAGGGATAATATTCTCAGGATTCTCTGTATTTTCCCCCATATGTCTCCTCACTGTTTTCTCCAAAAGCAGTATTTTGATGAGGGAGATGTCTCCTGAAGCACTCTGGTTTTCCAGCTGTATTTGATGTACCAGTACCAGGAGGGACCGGGCTCCCTTAACACTCAGTCTTATTAATGGTATTAAATGGACCACTGCGATGTGACAGATGACTCCCGAGTTACCCTGTTGGAAGAGTGCTATTAGGTAGAGCACTGCGACGAGAGAAATGACTCCCAATGCACTCTGCTTTATCAGTGGTATCTGTTGGGCCACTGTGCCGAGGGAGATGACTCCCGTTGCATTCTGTTTTATCAGGTGTGTTTATTGGGCCACTGCGCTGAGGGAGATGACTCCAGGTGCACTCTGTTTTCACAGTGGTATTTGACAAACCACTGCCATGAGGGAGATGACTCCCGCGGCAATCAGCTCTATTCGGTCCATTTCCCAGACCCCACCAAGTCTTCCCGACGTTCCAGTTACCTGCAGTATACTTGGAACATAGCTCCAGTTCTTCACAGGGTTGCAGGCGCCTCCCTTCCTTCTTCTTGCTTCCTGCATGGCTCTGCAACAGGCCTGTTGTTCTTGGCGTCGTTTCCAGACCCGCCGGTCCTCCTCTCTGCGGTCATGCCACCACCAAGTGAGTCGGCTCCCTGACGGCTTCCCAGGACGATTCGGCAGCAGCCTTTCGTTCTGGCGAGATGCTTCTGCTTCACCTTCTATCTTCCCAGTTTTAACTTCCTGAGTTTGGTTTGCGTACTGCAGGCTTCCGCAATGAGACTCCCTTGGTCCTTTCTTGCTTTCTCCTTTATATGGTTGACTCTGCCCTTGCGCAACGTCAACACCATTCACTAAAGTCTCTTTAGTGTCTTTGTGCCTCCCGTGGGCCACCTCCTTACAGTGCTTGATTGTATTTGCATACTGCTGTTCCATATGCTTGCCTTGCTCTTCCTCATCTCAGTATATTTTACATTTGGTACAATCTAGGCCCCAGAATAGCACATGGTCTCATTATCAAAGGTGGGGAAAAGGTGTGACAATGAGGGAAAGGTGTTTTGTAACAGGGCTTTAGGGAGGCTTTTCGCCAGATGGACGTCTTGGTCCGCAGGAGGGGAGTCCCTCCCTATGATGTTCTACTGCATATTATCACGCCTAGGGGGACTATCGGGTTGCAGCCTCACCTCTCTAGCCTCATAGGAAAGGGTTATCCTCTTGGGAGAAGTGATGAGACCTGGCAAATCGTCACAACTGGCTCTTACTGAATGACTTCATTGATGTTGCATTGTGTGTTCCTAGGTTGCATAAATTACTTTGTGTGCACATTGATGACACACTGTAAATCCGCTGTGTGGTGGGGCAGTTGCTACAGTATAGTTAAGTTGAGTATTGAGATACATAGGAATAACATTTGACTTGGATGACGGATTTAGCTGAAACTTTGCAGACAAAAGTGTACTGACAGGCCCTCTAACACACCCTGCCTCGCTCCCCCACTCCTATACCGGACAAACGCAGTTTTGGCCTAGACCCCATAAAAAAGGCAAATCTTTGCTCGAGCGCACAGCAAAAGTAGCTGGACGGAATTGGACCAGGTACGAAACAACTTGGGCACGAAGCGTTGACTTGATTTCCAGGGAGAGGGCTGGGGTTATTGCGTCCAGTAGTCCAAAATTATAGGTATATCTCCCATGGTGCGTTGCAGCATAATGGCTTTTCAGAAATTCTTGGTAATATTCGTGGCTGTGCAAAAAACGAAAAGTTGAAAAGATGCCATTTGGAGGAAGAAAAAGGATGAAATGGCATGAGGAAAGAGGACACCATGTGAAATTGGAGGGTTGGGGGAGGCTGGGGGCCTACTTCAGAGCTCAAACATTTTCACATATTCAAGGTTCTTTTTTCATATTCAAGGTTATTTTTGAAAGTTTGTTACATGCAAAATAACAGTGAATATTTTCGAAATATTGTAGGTTATTTGTACTTCATTGCGAACATAACCACGGTTATGGGACTTTTTTTTTTTTAAAGAGTTAAAAATTACATTAATTCAAAAAAAGTGGAATTGTATAGTGAGGTGTGGGATAATCTCTTGGGGCAACATGTCAAGGAGTGCAATATGGCATTGGCCAGTGAGCACGAAGGTCGTGCTCACTGGCCAGTATGGAAGGCCCTGGCTATGGGCCCCAAAGACATGTACAGTGCCCACGGTCACTTAGTGGGTCCAAAAGAAACATATTGGGGGAACATGTACATTGGATATGGCTTTTGGCTAGTGACTCGGTAGTGTTTTAAAATATACAATGGGTATGGCCAAAGGCCGTGCTCACTGACCAGGGTCCCCGAAAGACATTTATAGTGGCCACGGCCAAAGGTCATGGCCACCTAGTGGGTCCAAAATAAACTTATTGGGGGAACATGTACAGTGGCCATGGCCAGAGGCCATGGCAAATGGCCCCGTAGTGTTTTAAAATGCTCTGCCCACTGTCAAGGGACAAAGGCCCTGGCTAGTGGGCCTGAAAGTCATGTTTAGTGGCCTAGTGACCCATAAAAAAATGGTATGACAAAACCCTTGAAATTCACTGAAAAAAACGTAGTTAAGGTGCATTTAAGTTGTGCAGATTTAATGCAACAAAATCCTTGAAATTCAGCGGATGTGGCAAGTCATGACTAGCTTAAGTCGGCACGTTGCCGTTGCAAAGCCCATGAGCACCATACATATTATAATAGAAGGGATTCACAATGACATACAAAATGGCTTTATGGGGGACATCAAAGGGAGCCTGCTGAGTTAAGGTGGTCATGACTTCCCACATCTGCTGAATTTCAAGGGTTTTGTTGCGTTACATATGCCGAATTTAACTGCACCTTAACTAAGGTTTTTTCAGGGAAAATATATGTGTGTGTGTGTGTATAATATATATATATGTGTGTATTATATATATATATATATATATATATCAAACATTGAAAAATAAATACTTAAAAATAGTTTAAGTTTACTCTTACAAAATGTATAGTCAACAAACAGAAGTAATAACAACGTTAAGCTACACACACTCATTACATACCACTACAAATCCAACCGTAACACTCACTTGAACTGTGGTATTGATATGACCTTCCTAATTTTTAACACATTTTTTTACAGAATTTCACAGGTTTGTGTTAACCGTAACATCCTGTTAACCAGGTTTTTCAATGAATTGCGATGATCTTTTTTTTTTTATCACAGAACGAGTTTCATAATATTCCAACACTATATGTAAGTTCTTGTAAAACACCTTTAACCTGGCGGGATAGAGCAACATATAGCGATGGCCTGCTTCTCTGAGCCTCCTTTTCACCGCTCCGAAGTTCATTCGACTACGCTGCACCAGGAGCGTATAGTCCGGGTACGCCGTTATTTTCGCTGATCCCCTTTCTATCGTTCCTACTTTCCGGAAAAATTTGAGAATCCACGGTCACGATAATTCAAGATCTTCGCGATCAGCGGCCGCGGGGGGGCTCCTGGGGCCGGTCTCCTGGTCAAGGCCATATGCGCCCTTTCAACCGCGAACCCCTGCGTCAACTCCCCGCCTGTAATCTCCTGCAAGAGCATGGTTTCAACGTATTCTGTGGGGTTCGATCCTTCCATCCCTTCCGGTACACCCACTATATGATATGATATGATATGGCATTTGTAACGCGCCTATACACAAGTGCTTCAAGGCGCGACGAGGCAGGGAGGGGGGAACAGGGGGAGGACAGACAATGATCCTACTAGGCCAGGTGTCATTCAGACCGCGCAAGTGCAGGGGTAGGGGGAAGGGAAAAGTGCAGTACAAGGTAAGTAGAATAGAAATAAATAGATAAATAAATAAATAGGGCCAGCTGGTGGCAAGTGCAATGTATGTGCAGACAAGTGCTGGGAAGGGGGGGCTGTAGGGATACAGAGACTGTCCCGCAGTGCAGGGGTTGCCAGGGAGGCAGTGCAAGTGGAGAGTGGCTGGGCCCAGGACCGAGGTCGGTGAGAGTGGCCAGGTTTCAGCTTCAGTGCAGAATTTAGTGAAGAATTTAGCAGGGAGAGGGAGAGAGAAAGCAGAAGCAAAGAGGAAGGTTTTGAGGTGCTTCCGGAACCGGAGATGGTTCTCCTCAAGTTTCAGGGAGGCAGGAAGGCTGTTGCAGAGGGAGGCTCCTTCCGCGGAGAGAGATCTACCCCCAGCTCGTTGCTTCGAGAAGCGGCTGACCCTGAGGGAGTTGGAGACGGATGAGCGAAGGGCTCGGGAAGGAAGATATTTAGGAAGAGAGAGTTGCAGGTATTTAGGCCCAGAAGGCCTTGTGGACAATGCAGAGGGTTTTGAACTTAATCCTCGCAGCCACTGGGAGCCAGTGTAGAGATTTCAGTCCTGAAGAGATACGGTCCCTGGGCTTGAGGCCAAGGACAAGTCTCGCAGTTCTGTTCTGGATGAGTTGCAGAGGGCGGAGAGTGGAGGCAGGCAGATTAAGATAGAGACTGTTACAGTAGTCCAGCTTCGAGAGAACCAGGGCTCGGGAGACAGTGAGCTTCTGGGGGAAGGAGAGGAAGGGAAGAATACCTCTAAGGAGGTGCAGCTGGTAGTGTGACTTCTTAGAGACGTCAGATATATGAGGAGAGAAGGAGAGTGTGGAGTTATACGAATGTTATTGCGTCTGGCGCGCCCTTCTGCTTGCTCTGCTCTGTCTTCCAGGTTGCCAACTCGCTGCACGAGGGCATGAAGCTCCTTAGCATGTGCAGCGCACGCCTCCGTGTTCGGGGCCAACTCCTTCTCCAGTGCCCCAGTGTGCTCCGCGATCGTTCGCACGTCCTGCCTCAGCAGGTTCACCTCTTCCTGGACCGCTCCAATCTTGAGGTCTAGGCCCTCATGCAGCTCTTCCATGGCTAGGCCCAGCTTCGTTTCCCAGGCCACCTTCAAGTCAGCAATTGCTGCCAGCACCTCCTGGATAGTGCCTGGTGGGTCTGCCGCCGCCACAGGGGTCTCTTTACTTTTGCCCCCCTCCGTGCCCGGGGACGACTTGGTGTAGGCCTCCATCGTGGGCTGCTTGATCCGGGGTCTCACCACTTTGGAGGACATCCTGCCGAGTCAGTTGAACACGATCCCGCCGTGCTTCTCCTCACACCACTGTTCGCGTGGTCGCCGACCACCCACTGCTGTCCAAGCCCCTGTGTCCTCCCACGCACTCGTGCACCCTTGGTGTTGTGGCGTCGATCTCTGCCATGCTCCTTCCGTGGCCAGTGTTCAGATGCGCTCACCCTTCCCCCGCACTCTCTTTATACCCTCTCTTCCACAACACAAGGCCATCTGGGGCACAAAACAGTCACAGATGTGGTGCTCCCGCACCTAGGCCCAGGGGGGGACCCTATAAGCATCGAAGGACCAGTCACGAGTGGGTTAAGTCCTCCCACATCCTTCAACGCTGCTGTTTCTTAACCAGGTCCGCACACCCGCCCCTCCTCGGCTGTCTCTCGCCGGACACACCGCTGTCCAGGGTCTCCCCAGCGGGGGCCTGCACTCTCCTCAGCGCCGCTAGCCCGTAGCGTCTGAGGGTGTCACCCCGGACCCTTCAAGCGGCTACTCGCGTTGCAGCGACATGGTCTCTGTGTGCTTATGTGCGTGCACTTTGGGCTAGCTGGTTGTATTCCCTTCCCTTGTAAAGTACTTAAATTGGATGTGTATTTTCTGTGTTTTGTGCCCGTTTGCATAGAATGGGCTTCTGTGACTGTGCTTTTAAATGTGCGCTCATGCTCCGGCGCCTGTTCCAACTATATGGATGTCACACGAATTACGTGCCTCACTCAAATGGGAGCCGCCAGCTCGTATCTGTCCTGCAGTGCCGTTCACGTCTGACTCGCCATCATGCCTTCAGCAGCTATTGTCTACGCACTCAGGGTCCAGGGTCTGCGTCAGCCAGCACAGTCACCCCCACAAGCGCTGCCTCTCTCCTCGGCCCGTCCGTGTGGCGTCTGTGTATTTTACAGCACCATCATCCTGATCAGCCTACATAGGAGTTCCAAACGTGTCCATTACACCAACTTCACTCCCGGCGTAACATTGTTGCTCGTGTTATTCGGGTGCATTGCCCATCTGTGCACTCCCTGGCTTCTCCGCTACAGTGTGTCTCACACAACGTCTTCCAGCGTTTGATCGCGCCCCAGCTCTGGCCCTGCGTCCTCCAACTGTTCGCCCGTGCACGGCAGGCCCCAGTCAGTTATCCGCTCTGCATATGCGAGCGCCGGGCACGCGCATCGTCAGTTTTCTTTTGCCAGCGAAATCGACTCACGGCTCAAGCAGCCTGCCTCCTCGGTCCTCTCCTCAGCGCTCCAGCCCCCGCTGTTTTCCAAACTGGGTCCCACCGGGCCCTCGCAGCATCGTCGTCGCAGCTTCCCAGTACAACTCAATCAGTCCTTTGTTCTCGCCGCCGCCATTTTGGTTTCGTTGTCCACCTCAGAAGTCACCAACTGCCGATGGATACAACTTTGTTTTCTCGCCTCACACCTGTCCCAAACGTTCAGCGAGTGCGCTCGCTACCTTCGCAGTCATGCATGTTAAATCCCAGCGCTGGCAAGGATCTGCGCTCGCGCTCCTCCACAGGATCATCTACGGATCGAGGGAGCTCCTCCGGAACCCGTCCTATTACATGGCCGCCCAAGCCACGCCCCTATTCCAACACTATATGTAAGTTAATAAAAAGTCCTCTTTAAACATATGCAAAATAATTCTAATGTTCCTTTGGCAAACCGCTGTATGTCACTTTTAGCAGTGCATGCTGGAGGTGTAAGTTGTGTCTGAATTGAGGCATGAGATTTGCCAATGCCCTGGGCCCTGCGGAGCCACCCAAAATAGCAAGTGGCACCTATAGCCCCTTCATTAGGCCATGAGCTACTGATCATGGCCTGGCCTACGGGCATGGCCACTGGTCACATTCCATTCCATTCCATGTGGCACTGCTTTCAGACATGGTGCATGCCCCGTCCAAAGAACGCACAGTACACGCTGGGCTTGGCTGCCACTTTAGCCCCATAGCCGGTGTGTGGTGGCCATGCCTCAGGAATCAAAGTTCTATCACTAATTTCTTTGACCAACTGTTTTGCAATCTAAAGAAACCACTGGTTAGATTAACATTACATTTTCAAACCACACTCTCTTTACAATGCTGGAAATGCAACCGAATGTGTATATATATATATGCAAATATGGCCTCACACTTTTCTCATGTTCGCGAACATCCAAGTTAAAAAACAAGTATTTTCTGCCCTTTTCTACACATATACCACAGAATCCCCGCCAACCCTCACCTCAACAGAGTTTGTTTCATATGTCAGTAGTGTAATGTGTTTGCAAATATTTTTTCCACTGTGCTGATCGTGGACTATGGGTGAAGGGTGCGAATCCAACATGGCATCCATTTCAAAATATATGATGTACCTCATATTTCTTTGTTGGCCAATCAAGGCTTTCCTTGATGTCAATGAATATTATGGGCCCCTCAGATTAGTTGAGGGGCATCTGCGGACACTGAATAAGGAAGTGAATCAGTGGACCAGACTGAGATATCACTAATTTTGCTTTAACCTACTTTTTGGTCATAAAAAAAAGAAAAAAAATACTGGATGGAATATGCAAAAGCACGCTTTCGGACCAGACAACCTCTCCTCGCACAAGTTTTCTGAAAATACTTCCAGTAGTTCAACCTGCAGGTGCAACTGAATTTTATTTCAATGTAAGATAATCAGGTTTTCAGAAAGTTTTGGCCACCCTCTTAGCTTTGCCGCTCTTACCAAAACTGCACAATGTGCAGATCTGTTGAACGATGCTGCAGTTATAACCTGCCGCAAATGTGTTAAGTGTGTATATATTATCATACAGGGAATATTACGATTTAGGTAAGGCCGAGTGTAGGTGTCTAGGTGAGCGCCCTGTGATTCCTGAATACCTGTGGAACAGTGTAGCTGTTGATCCAGGATGGCTCAATCTGGTGGTGTCTGTCTGGTTTTGTGGGAATGCAGTGTGGGTGGTGTCCGTCCGGTCTTGTGGGAATGCAGTGTGGCTATCTACCCTCTGAACCAAGCTAGGGAATGATAATCAGCATGGGACAGGAAGCAGTTCCCCAGCATGACAGTAGAATGAATTCCCCACAATTAATGTGGTGTCAAGCAGTGCGAGCACTGTAAGTGGGTGATCAAGGAGGAAATTGCAGGCAGGTAAGAAAGGAAGGTAAGGAAAGAAGGGACTAGCCCAAGGCAAAGCAGACTAGTAAAGGGAGAAGTTCAGGGACAAGCAGGCCAGCAAGGATTGCAGAAAAGAGGCCAAGGCAAGGCCACAGGCAGCAGAAGGCAAGGTAGAGCAAAACTACGCTCAACAGCGTTTAACCTCAAGGAAAGGGTTGCATGGCATGGGCTCAGTGTTCGCTATGTTTTTATGCCGTGATGTGGCCAATGGTGGCTGAGCGCTGGGTTGCCATTGCCTGTAGCAATGGACCATGCCTCTTTCACCATGCATTTGCGGAAAGGCAGCCGCCGGTCCCCGGCACATGCGCAGAACGCGCAACATGGCAGCACCTAGTTGCGGGATGCCATTGACTTGCTGACGTTGCAGCGGGAATCCCAGAGCCGCCAATGAGCCTGCCAAGGTAAGGAGCTGAGGCGAGCAGGACTTGTAAGCGCTGTGACATGCAGCCCAACCCAAAGACCAGAAGGAGCACCAGGTTTCCATGGACAGCAAAGGTAAAAACCGCGAACCAAGCCGGGAGCGTGTACACATGGAGCTGGTTCCCTAGAGTTGTCCCAGGCTGCATAACCCTTCTAGGATACCAGATAATAGAGACCTCCACGGTGGAAGCAGGCATTGCATATGTCAGCGACTTCAAATTGAGGGGTTCCGTCCAGCAAAGGGGGCCTGGCAGTGGGCGATGACGTTGGTAAGTATCGACACGAAAAGACTTCCACAAGGACACATGAAAGACAGGGTGGATCCTCTTGGTGGATGGCAGCCATGGACGGAATGCCACTGAAGAGAGACATCCAGAGATATGAAAAGGGCCAGCAAAACGAGGAGCGTGCTTCCGAGGGATGTTACGTAGCGGCAGGTGCCGGGTAGGAAGCCATACACGATCACCAACATGATAATCCGGTGCAGCAGACCAGCGCCGATTGGCTGCCAACTTCACCGCTGCTTGTGAAGCCCAGAGTGGCGTCGTGACCTGCAGCTGAATGTCCAGAA
The DNA here is from genome assembly GCF_040938575.1 of Ambystoma mexicanum. Classification (NCBI taxonomy): domain Eukaryota; kingdom Metazoa; phylum Chordata; class Amphibia; order Caudata; family Ambystomatidae; genus Ambystoma; species Ambystoma mexicanum. The sequence goes on along the minus strand of NC_090938.1, from coordinate 798,320,352 downwards.
GACGAGAAACTAAAGCAGAGCTGGTGGTGAGAAGACCAGAAGTCGCAGACGTAGAGAGCAACAAAGATGGATGAAAACGTGAGCAACAGAACAAAGGACTGAAGCCAGTGGCTGAGTGAACAGTGTTGTTAAAAGTCACCTCTGCCATGAGCAGATTTGTACTCCAGTCTGACTGCTTTCCATCTGCCATAGGTCTCAGGATGGTATTCAGAACTGAAAGCAGTGGTCAACACAATGAGGTTACATAGGTAAGTCCAGAAATGAGATGTAAATTGCGGACCTCTGTCTGAAATGATCTTGTCAGGCAGCCCATGCAATAGATAAAGGAAAAGAAAATGTTCGCCATCTGAGGGGCGGTAGGCAGTCCGGACAAGGGAATAAAATGAGCCATTTTGGAAAAACAGCCCACCACTGACATTATGCAGGTCAAACCATTAGAGGATGGCAGTGGCAATGGTGTGCCAGGGATGGGTAGGTATATTCAAAGGATGTAGAAGACCCACTGGACGCTTATGATATGATATGAAAAGTCATTATAATGCACCTGTAGACAAGTGTTTCTAGGTGCGACAGTGGCTGAGTGAACAGTGATGTTATAAGCTACCTCTGCCATGAGTAGATATGTACTCCAGTCTGACTGCATTCCGCTAGTGGTCTGGGGATAGTATCCGGAACTGAAAGCACTGGTCAACCCAATGAGGTTACATAGAGAAGTCCAGAAACGATATGTAAATTGCAAACCTCTGTTTGAAATGACCTTATTAGGCAGCAGGAAATAACTTTTTGTAGCAATAGAAAAACCAAAAGGTCTCCTTGAATTCAGCTGGAATAGAATTCCCTTGGGTGTTTAAATTAATCTGGTCTCTGCAGGACATTGTAGCAAACATAAAAGGCTCTTACAAAGTTCGAGAGTTTTGCACGCCCTGGCCGATCCCCAAAGCTTAATGGATGCCCATTTCTTTGTCATAGAGTTCCATGTTTTGAGGTTCCTGAACATTCCTCTACTGAATCTCGAACACTGGCCCTCTGATGCCCCCATGGCTGGGATTTGTAAAGTTTGAGATAATTGTGGATCTTCCCATCACTAGTTTGCTCCCACATTGTCTCATGGATGGGTGGATCAGGGGGGCCAATTTCAACTGAGCAGGTGCATGATCTAGGGTTTTGGTCCCTGTGACCCCCACCCCACTCCAGTCGTAACATTCCAGATGCTCAGTGAGAATGCACTTCCTTGTATCACTTCCTACATCTGAGTTCTTCCCTGGATTGGGCTAGTCCGCTGGAACCTCCTTGGTCTCTCTGGCTAGTGGGGTACCTATTCTCATTTTGCCTTATCAGGTATTGCAACTTTAGCACCCCCTCTGTTTTTCTTCTCAGGTGGTAATGGCTATATTCCTCTCTACCCTCCTTTTCAGATAGCTCTTCTACAACACCCTGAATATCTCTATCTCTAGATGGTACAGACTCTCCCTCCAACCTCCTCAGTTTTATTTTTGTTTGTTTTTTATTTAGTGTTCTCTTGGTTAAAAAATCCTTTTAACACATTACAGCAATACAACATAAACATAAAAAAATCAGCACCAATATCAAATGTATCCATATTCCATATTACAGTCACAGGCAAAACCTACCAAACATTAAAAACAAAAACACGATAAATAGTTATAAAACGTTACACAATCTCTAATAATGTATATATTTTTTTCCACATATCTGATATATAGTAAAATTCAGTACTGTGGAATTACCTGAGAATATCGAGGTCCAGGACTGATCAGAGCCATAGTTTACCATTTCATAGTGTAGTTTATGGTAACCCTTTCTGTGCATGTCCTCTAATTTCACACACTCAGTTAGAAGGTGTCTTGTTGTCTCAATCTCTGGATTAGATAGTCTACATAGCCTTTTGGCATACGGAATGCCAGCCAGGCTCCAGTTCTTGCTAGAGTTGGTAGCAAACCAAGTCTTAACCTCATCAGAAACCTTCTTACATTTATGTAATAGTGGTTTGTGAGGTAACTTCATGGAGTATCCACTAGAAAACCTTGTTTAACATATAGATCATATTTCTTAAGAGTACCCAACTGTGTGATGTTAATGTCACAATCCCAGACACTTGCCAAGTTTTTTATTTTAATGTTATTTTCCATTACCACAAGCAGGATTTCTCTTTCCCATTTAAAACTAATTTGAGTGAACAACAACTTAACATCCTCTTTCCATTCTTTCATTATGCATCTAGGACCATTATCAGTCATTATGTTGCCAAAGTCTGAATATATAGATTCCTTATTATCAAGTTTGCTAAGCATGTGCACATAATATATACCCATCCTTATTTTGATTTGCGTGTTCAATAATCACAGACCCAGTTCACAATCAATCCCCTCTACTGCAGCATTATGGGGTAATGCTAGGACTCTGCACCACAGTTTACCCTCCTATTTCTTGCACCATCTATTTTCTTTTGTCAAGAATACTTCCATCCCATAGGCTAAGCATGTTTATTAAACATGTTTTGTATAATTTCACCAGCTCTTATGTATTATGAAGTTTGTTATTACCCAAACCCTTTTCTCAATTTTCTGGCATACAATGTTTTCTAGCATAGACACCTTCATTGAGTTTGATTTAAGCACACCCAAATAAATATAAGTGTGCACTATCCCAATGGTCTCCATCTCCCAAATATAATTCTGGGTCTTTCTTTTGTTAGCACCTGATTTTAGTCTTATTATAATTTATACTAACTTTATTTTTTTGGCATATTCACATAGTTTGTTCATGCAGCTCTGCAACCCTATCGGAGTTTGATCCAGAAGTAGGGTGCCATCTGCGCAGGCTAACCAATTTATGGACGAATCACTGATTTTAGGAGGGAGGTTATTAGTTTCACCCAGATCCTTTTGCTTGTCTAACACATATATATTGTAGAATGTAAGCACCCTTGCTTAAGACCAAAATTTGTGGCTATTTTTCCACTCAGGCTAGCCTTCTGATTGAGTCGAACTTGGACCACATTATCTGTGTAAAATTCCTGGATGAAATTAAATATCGTAGGATTCAACTTTCTTTCTTTTAACTTGGACCACAGAATTTCTCTGTCTACATTATCAAATGCACTTTTAAAATCTATGAAGCAAATACACAGAGGTTTCTCTCTCTGCATAATACTCAGTCCTATCAGATACTGAAGAGTACACACGTTTGACAATGTGCCCATCCCTCGTATGAAACTAGTTTGCAATTTGGATAATACCGTGTTATTTTTTTATCCAAATGTTTACTTCAGTTAGCAGGATTTGAGCAAACATTTTGGAGCAAGCATCTCACATGCTAGCATTCTGCAGTTGTTAGGATTATGTCTTGCACCTTTATTAAAGATTGGTATCAAGATAGGTGCTTTCCAATTTATTGGGATAATACCAGTTGTTACACATGAAGTAAACAGTTGAGATAGGATTCTAGACCAAAATTGTGGCCTGTGCTTATATATCAGGTTGGGAATACTATCTGGGCCCGCCGCTCTAGGTGGTTTCAATTTCGATATTAATTTAATGATATTTTCCCTGCAGCACTCTGCTTTTAAAGCATCTTCCTCCACCCAAACAATTTCCTTCTTATAAGTAGTATTCTTCACTCTATGGTACAACTGTAAAACATGTTTACTCCAGCTCATCTCGGATATAGGATTTATTTCTTTTTTACCCCCATGATATATATCACAGTACGACTTATACAATGCCCAAAATCTACGACCATCCGTATTCTTAAGCATGCTGCGCAATTGAAACCATCTCAGTGAGGCCTCCGATGCCCCATGACATTTAACAACATTTTTATATCTCGTTTTTAGGTTGATACATTTTTTGTTCTTATCTTGGTCCGTATATAAACTCCTCTTGGCCAATTGAATGTCCTTGTCATACCTCTTTTTGGCTCTAGCAATCACCACATCATAATTTTTTCTCTCTACAGTAGTTTTGTCACCATATCTCGTTTTAATATTATGTATAAACAGCTGAATACTTTCTGAGCATTTTGTAAACATATCCTGTCCAATGTTCTTATCAGAGGGGATCCCCTGCAGAATATTCTCGAAAAACCCCACATATCTCTCCATATTCTTAACCAACCAGTACATTTCAGTTACCACCATGATTTATCATGCAACCTCCCCTGGTCCGTTCTCTTTTAGTGACCTCAGATTGTATACCAAACTTCAGTAACACATTATCACTCAAATTGGTAGGGATCAAACTAAGTGGACCAAGGAACTCTGACATTAAATTGGGAAAAAATACATAGTCTATCCAAGGATATATATTCCTTGCCAACCATGTATATGAACACTTTGCCTCCTCCACATTGTCTATGTATAGTTGCCATAATCCATTAGAATATATATATATGTTTCCGATTTGTCATTAGGTTGAACATTGTGCTCCATCTCTTGTACAATAGTAGCACCCCATTTGTTCACAATTATAGGGAACAACTTCCTGATTTCATTCGATGATTGTGTGAATCTACTATAATTGGGATCACCCACCAAGACGGATAAGGCATTCATTTTAACCCTAGTCCAATCTTCAATGATTATGTCGAATACTTCAGTGAATTGTCCAGAGTATAAATTATTAGGTGGGTTATATCTGTTAATAATAATTATTGTCTGTATCTCTTTAATGATCTTAAAATCTAGCGTAGCTGCCAATATACATGTATGGGTTACGGAATTCTTATATTCTGTTAGAGTTAAATAGTTATTTGCTCCCAATATCTACCCGTGCTCGTGTAATTGGCCTTTTTTTGTATTATTTCATATTCATCCAATAAAAAATCCTAACATAGACAGGTCTCTTGTATATCAAAGACTCCATACCTGCCTTTTTTGAGACAAACATATGAAATCCCCTTGGGTTCCATGTTGTGAAGCATAATTCTGCCTTAAACCCAGACTTCTGTCAGTCGATGTCTTCACTGTCACCCTTGTCCACTACACTATTGTTTGAGTTAACATTGTGCACACACACAACTTTTAATTATTCAACAATTTTGTGTACCAACTTCTGAATATTAAATAACATCATACTTCCATTGGTAATAGGCACTATTGGTTTACCACCCCTCACCCTGGTCTCCTTTTCATCCATTCTTGTGAACTCGTATCCCCATCTCTCTGAATACTTTGGCGTATAATAAAATGCACTTGCATACAATGGGGGATACCAAATGAATTATTGCCCAATTTGGTTCTCTGATTTTTTGGGGGATTTTCGACTAAAAGTAATCTCCTTTGTCGATATCGCATTGAAATCCAATACCTGGTGAATCAATGTCAATACATTTCTCCTGTTTAGAAAGGGGCTTTGAGAGGAAGTATTTCTGATCTTTTTTGCTTTGAATTAGGTAGAGCTCAGGATCTCTTTTAAACATGATTCCCTTCGCCTCTGGATGACTCTTATCTGTCACATTGATGATTACCACCCTATCACTCTGTTCAAAACCATCTTTATACTCTTCAGAAGTTAATAATACAGGGTGCCTGACTAGGTCCTGATATGCCCAGGAGGGTGAACGTATATTCAAACAAAAAATCAGGATGGGAGACCCACACTCTTGAGATTCAGGATAATTTTAGTGTAATCTCTGAATTTTGGTGATGATACATATAATATATCAATTGTTAGCATAATAACAGACTGAAAATGTATCAGAAAACAATGTTGATCATCATAATTCTGAAACTTGTACTCATCTACTCATTGAAAAAATCCTCAGATCAAAAATCCTCTTTTTGTCTACTTTCTCATTGCATATGTTTTTGTTACATGTGTGCATTATTCTCAAATTCCCGTGCCCATCTCATACAGATCTTACCTTAGCCGAGGCGTCATCTGTTCTGAGCATCTCCATTGCAGCATTTTCTCCCCTCCTGAAATGCATGGTTATGGTGACTTTGGGATGTCCTGGGGTCATTTAGGCTGCAAGCAAGATGTTGGGGACCTTTGCTGATGGCCATCAGAAGCTTCTTTTACACATACTCAAAGGACCATTTTGGTCAGAGCCACACAGGCGGCATCTTTTGGGTCTCTAACTCCTGCCATTGTCCGTACGTAAGGACCTTTGTGGGTACCTGCCTTTGTTACACAACATTCTTTACAGAATACCTCAGAAACATCATTATTTGTGCATCGTTTCTACTTCTAGCTGCACAGATCTCAGTTTATTTTGCTCCTTCACTATTCCTTGCGCCGGTTCCTTAAGGCTTCTTGACACTTTCCTGCCTCTTGACCCTAGTCTACTGCACTCTTGTAGTCCCATGTCCATGCACTGATCTCTTATTGTCCAGACTACCGAGCAGACCCAGGTTTGGCATCCTTTGGACCTAACAAGTCATCTGGTCCAGCGTTCACTGCTCCTGAGCACTCAACACCAGACCTGACATTTATCTCTTTCTGCTATTGTTTAGTTTTCATACTACCACCCTCCTCCGCCCCATCCAAGTGTGTAATCACAAGTTCTTTTTTCTATTTTAAGAACTTGTTTGACTCTTGGTGTCAAGAATTCAAATCACCACCTGTATACGCACATTTATTTATTTATTTATTCAAATTTGTTGAGCGCACAACAGCCCAGAAGCATCGTGGCGCTTGTTACAGACATCTTAGTTGCAAAGGAAACCGTAGTTACAATCAATACATAAATTACAGAGGAAATATATACAATAGCAAGGCAGTATATTTACATGGCTTCCTGAAATTTGCTAGTTATTTAGCAAGGAACGAGGTTTTCAGTTTCCTGCGAAAGATGGGAAGTGAGTTTTCCGTTCGGATGTCTGAAGGGAGAGCGTTCCAGGTCTGTGCTGCAATGTAGGGAAAGCCTAGACCTCCGGCTTTGGCTTTTTTGATGCGTGGGGTGCAGAGTAGGTTAGCGTATTGCGTCCTGGTGGGACGTGTGGAGGAAGGTTTGAGGATGGTATCTGAAAGATAGGACGGGGCGGAGAAGGAGAGGCATTTGTGAGTGAGGGTGAGGATTTTGAGGGTGATCCGTTCTTTGACTGGGAGCCATTGGGCTGAGAGCCTGGCCTGGGTGATATGCTCTCTTCTTCGAATACTAAGAGCGGCCCGGAGAGCGTTGTTCTGTGTGATTTGTAGTCTATTTATGTTTTTGGCTGATGTGCCTGCTAGGAGAGCATTGCAGTAGTCCAATTTGGCTCCAATGGTTGCCCTCGCTATGGAGAGGCAGTTAGGTTTAGAGAGGTAGGGCTTGATGGCGTTTATAAGTTTGGTGGTGTGTGCGGATGCGGAAGTGATAGCGCTGACTTGTCTAGTCATAGATAGCGAAGAGTCAAGGTATACTCCCAGTGTCTTGACGGCTGTGGACACGGGGATGATGGAGTTGTCAATTGAGAAGTTAGTGTACAGTTTGTCCAGTTTGTCTAAGGTGTTCTGTTGACCTAGTATCAAGATTTCGGTCTTGTCACCATTGAGGCAGAGGCCATTAATTGCCATCCATGCCTTGATGATGGAGTAGATAGTATGGAGTGCCTTTGCGTCTTCGTTGTATGAGCCTGAGAGGGGTAGAAGTACTTGTGTGTCGTCCGCGTAGTTCGTGTAGGTGATGCCGTATGAGTCAAGTTTGTCAAAGAGGGGCTTGGTGAACAAGTTATAGAGTGTGGGTGCAGTGCAGGAACCTTGAGGGACCCCGCAGTGGATTGTCGTGGGTGTGGCGTTAGCGATGTCCGAGAAGACTTTCATGGCCCTACCTTCGAGGAAGGAAGTGATCCAGGCGGCTGCTTTTTTGGAGAAGTTGGCTGAGTGCGTGAGGTGGGAGGTGAGAATCTTGTGATCAACCAGATCAAACGCGGCTGAGAGATCTAGAAGAAGCAGAAGAGCCGGCTTGCCTTTGTCCATGATTTGGGTGATCTGACTCTTCAGATCTACCAGGGCTGTTTCTGTGCCATGTCCTTTCCGGAAGCCCGATTGTCTCGTCCCGAGGATGGAGTGGGTTTCCAGAAAGTGTTGGATTTGGCGGTGTGCGGCTTTGTCCAGTAATTTCAGCAAGAATGGCACAGTGGTTATTGGTCTATAGTTGTTGGGTTGTGAGGGGTCAAGAGTCGGCTTTTTTAGGAGAGGCCGGACCCAAGCCTCTTTGAGGTTGGCTGGGATGATGCCTGTTTTAAAGGACGCATTGATAAATGCCGTGAGGAGCGGCGCAAGGCAGTCTGCGCAGTCTTTGACTAGTTTAGGTGGGCAGATGTCGCCTTTGCATGGGGAGGGTTTGAGGTTTATTAGAAGGTTAATAACTTCTGTTTCAGTGACATCTCTGAAGGAGAAGTCAGGTGTGGTGGGCTTGGAGGAGGTGGGTGGGGTGTTGGTCGGTTTGGTTCCTGTCTGGTGAGGAAGTGCTTTGCAGTGGTCTTTGATTTTCTTTTGGAGAAGGTCAATTTTGTGGAGCATGGCAGCTTGAATGCTGGTACACCACGCTTCATCTTTGATTATTTCATCTGGAGTATTAGGGGGGGAGATGAGCTCATTAAAGATTGCGAAAATCTCTTTGGAGTGTGACTTGGCATTGGCGATACGAGTGTTGAAGGCGTTGGCTTTGGCATTGGAGATAGCTCTCTTGTATTGGTGGGAGATTAAATTGAATATGTTTTTGGTAAAGGTGCAGGGGTCAGATTGCCAGTTTTTTAGAGCTGCTCTTTTGTGGGATCGCATTGAGTGCAGTTCTTCAGTAAACCAGGAGTTGGAGTGTAAGGATTTCTTATTTTTTTTCCATTCAAGTGGCGCTATTTCATCGATGGCTTTGGTGAGGACATCTTTGTATATGTCGGCTAGGATATTGGGATCGCTAGCGAATGGGGGGGCTAACACTGGGGTATTGAGGTATGGGCGTAGGTTCTCCTCTGTGAGTTTTTTTTTTGCTTCTGACTTGTGCAGCGCTGGCAGGGGTCAGAGTCTTAGGGTTTTTGGTGATAGGAATAGAGAACTCTATGCAGTTGTGGTCAGTCCAAGGCAGTGAGGAGTTGGAGGTGATAGTGGAGAGGCAGTTATGGTCTGCGATCCAATCAAGTATGCGGCCTTTGATGTGAGTAGGACTTTCTACTTTTTGGATGAAGCCCAGGTCATTGAGTTCCTTGGTGAGAGTGGCTGCAGATTTGTCCTTGGGATCATTAAATCCGAGGTTGAGGTCCCCTAGTAGAATGGTTTTGGTGGAGCTTTTGATATTGTTGCTAAGGATGTGCAATATGTTGTCCTGGGAGTCTGGGGAGTTGCCTGGGGGGCGGTATAATAGGTGAATGTTGATGGTGCTGTTGGGAGCCAATGAAAGTTTGGCCGATAAGAGGTCAGAGTTGTTGGTCGAGGGGTGACTGATAGGTCGGAGCTGTAGGTTCTCTTTGTAGATGAGGGCTACTCCGCCTCCTATTCGATCTGGCCTATCTTGTCTGAGTATGGAGAAGCCCGGTGGTAGCGCAAGTGCACACCCTCACTAAGAATGCTATGCCCTGTGACCTTTAATCTACAAATAGTGAAACATGTCCAACACACTTTTTCACGTCTTGGTATGCACATGGATTTTGTTTTAAGTATTCACGTCTTTCCCCAATTACTTTACCACAGTCACACCTTCTTCTTATGATAGTCCCATAAAAACACACAGCATGTCACCATGTCAACATCTTCAATAGTCATCATACTGATTGAAGAACACATTACAGGTGTTTTCCCCCTGATTTTCCTTCCCCTCCTGAGAGAGATTCTTCTTTCTATAGGTTTATTCTGTTATTTTGTAAGTCAACCTTATTGTCCAGGGTTGTCAAACATTCACTCACAGGGCCTCCTTGTGAGTATTGTGATAACATTAAAACGACATTTTAAATATCTACCATTTTTAAAATACAACCTACTTAACCTACTTATAAGCTATGATCTCTTGGGATATTTAAGGCATTGGATACAAAGATGCTACTACATGGGGTTAATAACCCATGCTTACTCCCATGATGTATGCAACCCATGCAACACCTTGGGCTCTCCACATGACAGGTACTAAAACCCCCATCAGGCATGTTCAGTAAAGTCAATGGAGAGGGATCTTGGGAGTCCTAGATGAGAAAATCTAGAGAGCATTAGGTTATAGACGTGTGCAATACAGAGAAGAAGATGGCTTGTGTGGTTTAATTGCGTGTATATATTGAGGTAACATTGTGAGTTAAGGCTGCTTTGGCCTCCTAGCATGTTTGACGTGATGATGTATGCTGTAAAGTGTGACGAATCTGAGAATGTTGTCCCTTCTCCCCTAGAGGGAGACTGTATTCTGGTTGCTAGGGCCGTAAATCCAAAGTACAGTAATTCACCTGCTAGTTACACACAAGGGAAAGATTATGTGACGGTTGAATTCCCCACTGAGATTGGGGACCAACAACACCAGATAACGCAGTATCGAACCGGTGTAATAGACCCCACTCCTTTCCCTCTTTAAGTCATTCTTGTACCTACTTAGATAGAACTGACCTATTTTATTGCCAATATATTCCATCTGGCTTAACAAACAAACATGAGAATCCAGAGACTTCCAAATAGCAGACACATAGCTTTAAGGCTAGTACTGGGACTAAGAGGACCACAAGTACAAAGATTATGATTGAGAAGCAGAATGAGCGGTCTAGACTCCTAAGACCAGTGATTGGCCCAAAGTAGTATAATTATGCTTTTCAGAAGTATCAAAGGTGATTTGATTTAGACTTTGTTTAGTTATCTAGTGCTCCAAGACAGACTCAACTGTATCCAGGCGCTGATGAACACTACTGCAAAATGCTGAAGAAAACTGGACATTGTGTGGAGTCCATGTTAGAGTTGCCTATCTAAGTAAATGGGGTTTCAACATCTTTCTAAACTGCCCCAGAGACTGACAGGCTCTGATTTCCAGTGGGAGTTGATTCCAAGGTTTAGGTCCAAACACTCCAAATCTCCTATCCCCGCTGGAGACCAGTTTGGAGTGTGAGACAATCACCAATAGTTTATCTCCAGAGCGTGGTTTCTGGTCGGATGGTACAAAAGGACCTTAGCACTGAGATAATCTCAGGCTAGCCCATTGAGACACTTATACATCAGATAGGCCTCTTTGAACTTAATTCGATCTTCTACCGTAACCAATGAAGGGATCTACGCAGGGCAGATACATGATCCCTCTTCCTCAGATGTCCAATCAGTCTGATTGCCGCTTTCTGGGCCTACTGGAGTCTAACTACCTGCTTTGCTGGAATACCTTCCATCAGACTATTGCAGGTGTCAAGGTGTGTTCTTTTCATTGCCCTCACTAACACTGCATGATCTTCTGCAGGTAGAAAGGGGAGGACATTCCTAAGCACCCGCAGGGAGTAATACACTGCCTTCACCTTAGCCCCCACCTGGGCTTCACTGCCCAGGTTCTCCTGCCAAACGCAGCCTAGAGTTTTGATTTTCCCGGTTAACCGAAGTTCCCAGCCCAGGATAGGAGGGAGGGGAGCGTGCCTCTCAGCCATCATTTTCCCTTTAGGACCAAACAAAACAATTTCGGTCTTTGCTGCGTTCAGTTGCAGCTGATTACATGCCATCGATTTGTTAATATCCCTAATAAACCCTATCGGAGTTTGATCCAGAAGTAGGGTGCCATCTGCGTAGGCTAACCATTTTATGGACGAATCACTGATTTTAGGAGAGAGGTTATTAGGTTCACCCAGATCCTTTTGCTTGTATAACACATATATATTGTAGAATGTAGGCGCCCTTGCTTAAGACCAAAATTTGTGGCTATTTTTCCACTCAGGCTAGCCTGCTGATTGAGTCGAACTTGGACCACATTATCTGTGTAAAATTCCTGGATGAAATCAAATATCGTAGGATTCAACTTTCTTTCTTTTAACTTGGACCACAGAATTTCTCTGTCTACACTATCAAATGCACTTTTAAAATCTATGAAGCAAATACACAGAGGTTTCTCTCTCTGCATAATACTCTGTCGTATCAGATACTGAAGAGCCCACACGTTTGACAATGTGCCCATCCCTCGTATGAAACTAGTTTGCAATTTGGATAATACCCTGTTATTTTTTTATCCAAATGTTTACTTCAGTTAGCAGGATTTGAGCAAACATTTTGGAGCAAGCATCTCACATGCCAGCATTCTGTAGTTGTTAGGATTATGTCTTGCACCTTTATGAAAGATTGATATCAAGATAGGTGCTTTCCAATTTATTGGGATAATACCAGTTGTTACACATGAAGTAAACAGTTGAGATAGGATTCTAGACCAAAATTGTGGCCTGTGCTTATATATCAGGTTGGGAATACTATCTGGGCCCGCCGCACTAGGTGGTTTCAATTTCGATATTAATTTAATGATATTTTCCCTGCAGCACTCTGCTTTTAAAGCATCTTCCTCCACCCAAACAATTTCCTTCTTATAAGTAGTATTCTTCACTCTATGGTACAACTGTAAAACATGTTTACTCCAGCTCATCTCGGATATAGGATTTATTTCTTTTTTAACCCCATGATATATATCACAGTACGACTTATACAATGCCCAAAATCTACGACCATCCGTATTCTTAAGCATGCTGCGCAATTGAAACCATCTCAGTGAGGCCTCCGATGCCCTATGACATTTAACAACATTTTTATATCTCGTTTTTAGGTTAATACATTTTATGTTCTTAGCTTGGTCTGTATATAAACTCCTCTTGGCCAATTGAATGTCCTTGTTATACCTCTTTTTGGCTCTAGCAATCACCACATCATAAATTTTTCTCTTCACAGTAGTTTTGTCACCATATCTCGTTTTAATATTATGTATAAACAGCTGAATACTTTCTGAGCATTTTGTAAACATATCCTGTCCAATGTTCTTATCAGAGGGGATCCCCTGCAGAATATTCTCGAAAAACCCCACATATCTCTCCATATTCTTAACCAACCAGTACATTTCAGTTACCACCATGATTTATCATGCAACCTCCCCTGGTCCGTTCTCTTTTAGTGACCTCAGATTGCATACCAAACTTCAGTACCACATTATCACTCAAATTGGTTGGGATCAAACTAAGTGGACCAAGGAACTCTGACATTAAATTGGGAAAAAATACATAGTCTATCCAAGAATATATATTCCTTGCCGACCATGTATAGGAACACTTTGCCTCCTCCACATTGTCTATGTATAGTTGCCATAATCCATCAGAATATATATATATGTTTCCGATTTGTCATTAGGTTGAACATTGTGCTCCATCTCTTGTATAATCGTAGCACCCCATTTGTTCACAATTATAGGGAACAACTTCCTGATTTCATTCAATGATTGTGTGAATCTACTATAATTGGGATCACCCACCAAGACGGATAAGGCATTAATTTTAACACTAGTCCAATCTTCAATGATTATGTCGAATACTTCAGTGAATTGTCCAGAATATAAATTATTAGGTGGGTTATATCTGTTAATAATAATTATTGTCTGTATCTCTTTAATGATCTTAAAATCTAGCGTAGCTGACAATATACATGTATGGGTTACGGAATTCTTATATTCTGTTAAAGTTAAATAGTTATTTGCTCCCAATATCTACCCGTGCTCATGTAATTGGCCTTTTTTTGTATTATTTCATATTCATCCAATAACAAATCCTGGCAAAGACAGGTCTCTTGTATAGCAAAGACTCCATACCTGCCTTTTTCGAGACAAACATATGAAATCCCCTTGGGTTCCATGTTGTGAAGCATAATTCCGCCTTAAACCCAGACTTCTGTCAGTCGATGTCTTCATTGTCACCCTTGTCCACTACACTATTGTTTGAGTTAACATTGTGCACACACACAACTTTTAATTATTCAACAATTTTGTGTACCAACTTCTTAATATTAAATGACATCATACTTCCATTGGTAATAGGCACTATTGGTTTACCACCCCTCACCCTGGTCTCCTTTTCATCCATTCTTGTGAACTTGTATCCCCATCTCTCTGAATACTTTGGCGTATAATAAAATGCACTTGCATACAATGGGGGATACCAAATGAATTATTGCCCAATTTGGTTCTCTGATTTTTTGGGGTATTTTCGACTAAAAGTAATCTCCTTTGTCGATATCGCATTTTAATCCAATACCTGGTGAATCAATGTCAATACATTTCTCCTGTTTAGAAAGGGGCTTTGAGAGGAAGTATTTCTGATCTTTTTTGCTTTGAATTAGGTAGAGCTCAGGATCTCTTTTAAACATGATTCCCTTCGCCTCTGGATGACTCTTATCTGTCACATCGATGATTACCACCCTATCACTCTGTTCAAAACCATCTTTATAGTCTTCAAAAGTTAATAATACAGGGTTCCTGGCTAGGTCCTGATATGCCCAGGAGGGTGAACTTATATTCAAACAAAAAATCAGGATGGGAGACCTACACTCTTGAGATTCAGGATAATTCTAGTGTAATCTCTGAATTTTGGTGATGATACATATAATATATCAATTGTTAGCATAATAACAGACAGACGGACAGTTGTCATAAAAAACACAACAACAGGTATGTACAAGTATGCAAGGGGTGGAGTTGTGTCATAGATCAATGACAGAACTCCACCCCTTGAATACTTGTACACACCTGTTGTTGTGTTTTTTTCCTATGACAATACCCATGGACCAACTGAGGTCCTGGGCTGCATTCACTCTTGTGTTGTAAGCCCTTGTTAACTGTGTATCCAAGAGATCTTGCACCATCAGAAGGCTTGCACCCTCCACACTCTTGAGGGTGGTACCTAGTGGTACACCTACATATCAAATGTACAACTGTCCGTCTGTCTGTTATTATGCTAACAATCGATATATTATATGTATCATCACCAAAATTCGGAGATCAAACTAAAACTATCCTGAATCTCAAAAGTGTGGGTCTCCAATCCTGATTTTCTGTTTGAATATACTCTTCAAAAGTGACATTATCATTCAATTTCTCTATTTCCAAGAACTTCACTTAATTCTTCTTTTTCTCTTTTGGCCTTCACCCGATAGCTGTTTTTCTAGTGGTACATGTTTATGGGCCTCATTAGTCTTTACCGCAGTTCTCTTGATGTCCTTACTACTTTTACCTTTATTTTTGGTGAACCTATCTGGTTTCTTACTTGTTACTTCTTCAACTAGATGAAAGTTATCATTCGATTCCACAACCCTAACTCTCTCTATCGTTGTTTCAGACAAGGATAACACAACTCTCTTAGTCTTATTTTTTAAACATCTTTCTTGATAGAATTTGTCTCTGTTTTTGATCACCTTTATTGGATTGGATCTGTTTACGTGACTCACCAGTATGCAATACTATCTGAGTAACTTTAGGGGACACATCTATATCATCATGCACTATCAAGATAGAATCATCAGCATTCAACATAGCCCCACATACATGACTAGTGTGCCCTTGGGCTTCATTTTGTGTATTATTGTGCACCTCCACCATTGCCAAAGAGGGTTGCGCGATATTCAATATCACGTCCGCTAGTTTATTGAAACCATCTTTCATAGTGGGCTGTTCTTCAAATATAGAACTGCAAATGGTAAACAGCGCTTTTAATATTTGTATTATTCAGGTTCACTCCTCATATCCTCCCCCGAGGAATCCGTGAATGAGAATGATGAATTCTCCCTTATTGGAGAAGACGCATTAACGTTGTCCTCAATTTCATTCACATGCAGAGTTCTTTCCAGATTTGTAGCCATGCTTTCACCCACAAACAATGGGACATGGGGTAAATGCACCCTTTTATCAGGTTCCCCACTGGTAACATTTTTTTAAACTTAACACAATGTTTAGTAAGAAGTTGTTGTCAATAGGCTCAAGTTACGCTATCTCACCCTTGTCATTTCTGTTTACTGGCACATGCAGCTCGACCTAAACCATCTCGACTTGTGAGGTATGTTTAGTCATGAGTTTAAAATATGTTGTGATTTTGTCTTGGGTGGGCCATGTGAGGGTCCCCCCATTTATCCCAGACCACTTCAATCAGTGCTAATGACACTCACTCTGTATTTAATTTGTTTATATTATTGTTAGTTTTTTTTCTTCTTAGCAATCTCTCTCTTGGTGTTAGTCACACCAGTGTGTCGTTTACACGCCAGTCGGGCCATACTCCTGAGTTGGTATTTGTTCATGATAGCCTGCATTTATACTTAACTAAGCTGCTCCATCATATACAACATGCACAGTTTGGATCGCGACCACGTACACACAACACTCTTGGCCAAATACCACAGAAAGTGCTGCCTTATAAGCAGCCAACCAGGCAGAATAACCGACAGTTATAGTATTCTCATTTCACTGTCGGCCCAAACTGGTAACATTTTCATTATTTTCCCCTTGCCCGTGCATTCTCACCCCATACCCCAACAGCCTGACAGCACTCCAGGTGCACTCCTTGGTGCGCACGCATGCTTGAGAATTTAAAGGGCTTGCTGGGGAAAAGGGGCGTGGTCTATCCAAAATGTAAAGGTTTGGGTAATATATATCGACTATATCGAATATAGTACCACCCTAAGAAACAGTATATTATCAGTCTCAATCCAATTGGTCCGTGAGTTTAAGATAGTCCATGTGTGGACAATGTTCGATTGCAATACCTCGCTGCACGTAGTTAATTTTTTGATCTGCGTTCGAACTTGCTTCTGAGTCTCTCTAGCACCTAAAAGAGCATTCCTTGGTGCGTGCCTCCACAATACTTGGTCTCCAGATGGTATCCTGTCTGCTTCCACCTCCTTGAGCCTCTCCAATCAAAATCACCACTTTCTACTCCAGATGATGCCCATTCTTTGTCGCCAGCTTTCTCAGTAGTCTCTCTCCAACACTCTCTTCCAGATGGTACTCAGTCTTCCTCCAACCTCCTCAATACACTACCGGCAACTCTCACCTTCGTTTCATCTCTCAATAGACCTCTAGCTCACCAATCTCCTACAAACCCCTTTCGAATGGATTGTGTCCTCCCACGTATTCCTCATCTTATGATATTATATCTCACCAGCTTTGCTGCTTTCAGAAAAAATTAATCTTGTAGTAGGGTTGCAATGCACTTTAATTCTATTACAATTAATTGTATCAGTTATTTTCTATTGAGGGAGGATATAGTAGATATATTGAGGGATATTTATATTTCGACTTGCCATTTTAACTTTACAGTTATGTCATGTTATATGTTATGTTATATGGCATTTATATAACACCTCCTGCCGATTGTTGTCATTAATTATTCTATCTGTTATGTTGCTTGTGGCTGTAATTCTACTGCAATGTGTTGTAATGTTTTCTCTGTCTCTTATGTACTGCGCTTTAATGAGTGTTTGTCGAATAAACCTTATTCATAATTATGATGATGATAATTTGAAAATGTATCAGAAAACAATGTTGATCATCATAATTCTGAAACTTGTACTCATCTACTCATTGAAAAAATCCTCAGATCAAAAATCCTCTTTCTGTCTACTTTCTCATTGCATATGTTTTTGTTACATGTTCCCTTGCCCATCTCATACAGATCTTACCTTAGCCGAGGCGTCATCTGTTCTGAGCTTCTCCATTGCAGCATTTTCTCCCCTCCTGAAATGCATGGTTATGGTGACTTTGGGATGTCCTGGGGTCATTTAGGCTGCAAGCAAGATGTTGGGGACCTTTGCTGATGGCCATCAGAAGCTTCTTTTACACATACTAAAGGACCATTTTGATCAGAGCCACATAGGCAGCATCTCTTGGGTCTCTAACTCCTGCCATTGTCCGTACGTAAGGACCTTTGTGGATACCTGCCTTTGTTACACAACACTCTTTACAGAATACCTCAGAAACGTCATTATTTGTGCATCGTTTATACTTCTAGCTGCACAGATCTCAGTTTATTTTGCTCCTTCACTATTCCTTGTGCCGGTTCCTTAAGGCTTCATGACACTTTCCTGCCTCTTGACCCTAGTCTACTGCACTCTTGTAGTCCCATGTCCATGCACTCATCTCTTATTGTCCAGACTTCCGAGCAGACCCAGGTTTGGCATCCTTTGGACCTAAGAAGTCATCTGATCCAGCGTTCACTGCTTCTGAGCACTCAACACCAGACCTGACATTTATCTCTTTCTGCTATTGTTTAGTTTTCATACTACCACCCTCCTCCGCCCCATCCAAGCGTGTAATCACAAGTTCTTTGTTCTATTTTAAGAACTTTTTTGACTCTTGGTGTCAAGAATTCAAATCACCACTTGTATACGCACACCCTCACTAAGAATGCTATGCCCTGTGATCTTTAATCTACAAATAGTGAAACATGTCCAACACACTTTTTTCACATCTTGGTATGCACATGGATTTTGTTTTAAGTATTCACGTTTTTCCCCAATTACTTTACCACAGTCACACCTTCTTCTTATGATAGTCCCATAGTCCCATAGAAACACACAGCATGTCACCATGTCAACATCTTCAATAGTCATCATACTGATTGAAGAACACATTACAGGTGTTTTCCCCCTGATTTTCCTTCCCCTCCTGAGAGAGATTCTTCTTTCTATAGGTTTATTCTGTTATTTTGTAAGTCAACCTTATTGTCCAGGGTTGTCATACATTCACTCACAGGGCCTCCTTGTGAGTATTGTGATAACATTAAAACGTCATTTTAAATATCTACCATTTTTAAAATACAACCTACTTAACCTACTTATAAGCTATGATCTCTTGGGATATTTAAGGCATGGGAAACGAAGATGCTACTGCATGGGGTTAATAACCCATGCTTACTCCCATGCTGTATGCAACCCATGCAACACCTTGGGCTCTCCACATGACAGGTACTAAAACCCCTATCAGCCATGTTCAGTAAAGTCAATGGAGAGGGATCATGGGAGTCCTAGATGAGAAAATCTAGAGAGCATTAGGTTATAGACGTGTGCAATACAGAGAAGAAGATGGCTTGTGTGGTTTAATTGCGTATATATATCGAGGTAACATTGTGAGTTAAGGCTGCTTTGGCCTCCTAGCATGTTTGACGTGATGATGTATGCTGTAAAGTGTGACGAATCTGAGAATGTTGTCCCTTCTCCCCTAGAGGGAGACTGTATTCTGGCTTCTAGGGCCGTAAATCCAAAGTACAGTAATTCTCCTGCTAGTTACACACAAGGGAAAGATTACGTGACGGTTGAATTCCCCACTGAGATTGGGGACCAACAACATCAGATAATGCAGTATCGAACCGATGTAATAGACCCCACTCCTTTCCCTCTTTAAGTCTTTCTTGTACCTGCTTAGATAGAACTGACCTATTTTATTGCCAATATATTCCATCTGGCTTAACAAACAAACATGAGAATCCAGAGACTTCCAAATAGCAGACACATAGCTTTAAGGCTAGTACTGGGACGAAGAGGACCACAAGTACAAAGATTATGATTGAGAAGCAGAATGAGCGGTCTAGACTCCTAAGACCAGTGATTGGCCCAAAGTAGTATAATTATGCTTTGCAGAAGTATCAAAGGTGATTTGATTTAGACTTTGTTTAGTTATCTAGTGCTCCAAGACAGACTCAACTGTATCCAGGCGCAGATGAACACTACTGCAAAATGCTGAAGAAAACTGGACATTGTGTGGAGTCCATGTTAGAGTTGCCTATCTAAGCAAATGGGTTTTCAACATCTTTCTAAACTGCCCCAGAGACTGACAGGCTCTGATTTCCAGTGGGAGTTGATTCCAAGGTTTAGGTCCAAACACTCCAAATCTCCTATCCCCGCTGGAGACCAGTTTGGAGTGTGAGACAGTCACCAATAGTTTATCTCCAGAGCGTGGTTTCTGGTTGGATGGTACAAAAGGACCTTAGTACTGAGATAATCTGAGGCTAGCCCATTGAGACACTTATACATCAGACAGGCCACTTTGAACTTAATTCGATCTTCTACTGTAACCAATGAAGGGATCTACGCAGGGCAGATACATGATCCCTCTTCCTCAGATGTCCAATCAGTCTGATTGCCACATTCTGGGCCTACTGGAGTCTAACTACCTGCTTTGCTGGAATACCTGCCATCAGACTATTGCAGTTGTCAAGGTGTGTTCTTTTCATTGCCCCCACTACCACTGCATGATCTTCTGCAGGTAGAAAGGGGAGGACATTCCTAAGCACCCGCAGGGAGTAATACACTGCCTTCACCTTAGCCCCCACCTGGGCTTCACTGCCCAGGTTCTCCTGACAAATGCAGCCTAGAGTTTTGATTTTCCCGGTTAACTGAAGTTCCCAGCCCAGGATAGGAGGGAGGGGAGCGTGCCTCTCAGCCATCATTTTCCCTTTAGGACCAAACAAAACAATTTCGGTCTTTGCTGCGTTCAGTTGCAGCTGATTACATACCATCCATTTGTTAATATCTATCATATACTGATTGATTCCTGCAAAATCATCCTCAATGTTTTTCGTCTCAATATAGATTTGTGTGTCATCGGCATAGGAGTGAAAGCTCAAAACATGCCTCCTCAGTATATTTAGAATTGGGCAAATATAGAAGTTAGAAATCAGCGGGGATAATTATGACCCCTGAGGCACACTGCAATCCTGGAGCACCACCTCAGAGGTGAAACCTCCAAGCAACACCCGTTGAACTCTGGCCATGAGGAAAGATCTAAACCACCTCACAACTTGTTCTGATGCTTTCCCCACACTTCGAATACGCTTTAGCATAATCTGATGATCTACCATGTCGAAGACCGCGGACAAGTCCAGCATTATTAATACTGTAGAATACTGTAGATACACCGCTGTCTCCGTCCTATGTTTGGGCTGGAAAGCAGACTGGAATTCATCCACTAGCCCTTCTCTGTCCACAAATGCCTATAATTGAGAGGAAACCTTCTCCAGAATCTTAGCTGGCCAAATCAAGTTGGCCACTGGCCAATAGTTCTTCAAAACTACTGGGTCTAGATAGTTTTCTTTAGAAAAGTTTGACTATTACTTCTTTTAATGCATCTAGAACCCGACCCTCTAACAGGGACTCACAAATAGGGTTACAAAGGCTGTGACATTAGCAGCCAATCGCTACACAGGCGGGCATTGCAAAAGCTAAATCATTTGTTGGTTTCAGTTGGAGAATAAGAGAGTGCATCAGTTCCTCAGTCACATACTGGAAACTAAAACCATCCTCCAATACCCCCTTCCCTGGTACTTCTTATCATCCCCCAATTCCTCCTGATCCCTCCCACTGGCAATACTCTTCTGAATGGTCACAATCGTTTCCTTTAAGAAGGTGTTGAAATGATTTGCTTGTTCCTGTGAGGGGTTAGCGGAGGCCGCAATGCATGCAGGGCTACCAAATTTGGACACCACAAGAAATACGGCCCTAGCTTGATTCCCCGCCTGCTCATTCTCCACATGGAGGAAGTCCCTTTTTGTTTCAAATAAGGCTACCTTATGTGATTTTAGCACCATTTTAGCTCTAATTGTATCAGTGCTCAGCTTGGTAGACCGCCAAAGTTTGTTAGTCTGTCGCACCTATTTGCGAAGCAGAGCCAAAGCGGGTCCAAACCAGAACTTCAATTTTAGGGGGGCATAATTGGAACATATATCATCCAGTATCGCAGTCCCAGGGTTGAGGAATTCTTCACATGGAAGCATGACATCAATACTTGCTAATCTGGCCTGCACTTCTTCCCCTGGAATTTTAGCCAGGTCACTTGCTTTATGCATCCATGATGGTGTACTAACCCTGCATCCTCCCGACTGCGCCTCCTTCCCGAACATACCAAACAGTTGGGCACAGTGGTCAGACCACAATATCAGGAGTGGCTCAAGAAATAATGCAGACTTCCCTCATGCTACTACCAAGTCCAGACAATGGCCTTTGTTATGCGATGTCTCCTTGGACATGATAGCCAGACCATGATTGTCCAGAAGCTCAGCTAATTCAACTGAGTCTGGATGTGTGCTACTATCTAACCAAATATTCCAGTCACCCAGGCAGGGGAGTTATTTATATTTACTCCCGACCAACGTTAAGTGCAGGTCCAATTTCAGAGATGGAGAGGGTGGATTCATAAACTATTGCAATACCTCCCCCTCTCCTATCCACACAATTAATAGTCTGAATGCCATAGTTCTAAAGGACTAATTTATGATATATAGGCCCTCATTACAACCTTGGCGGAGGACCAAGGTGCTATTAGCACCATGGTCCATGCCGCTAAGGTCAGGATTCCGCCATGGTGGATGGCGGCATTACCGCCCCATTACAAGGTGAGTGGGGCGGTAATTCCCCATTCACCAATGGCCCCTTCCCCATTCCCATTTTTGCCCCATAGGGCATAATGGGAATGGGGAAGGCGATAATTACGGCAACGTAAATTACGGTTGCCGTAATTATCGCCAAGGTCCCTTTGCGGCATGGTTTTTAACGCCTGCAAAAAGCAGGCGTTAAAATCACCATCCCGCAAAGGGACCTTGGAATCAGGCGTTAAGGGTCGGCGCCGTTTACGGCGCCGTAAACCCCTTAACGCTGGGGTCCTAATGAGGGCCATAGTCTGGGATCCCTCTGCAAACCATGTTTCTGTCAATAATAAGTGGTCGAGATCATATTCCTCAATCAGTTCCCCCACCTCCATTGCATGTGCCACTGCAGAACGCGCCTTCAATAGCGCAGCCTTAATCACTATGGATTCCTCCTCTTTGCCCTAGAGCGTCTCCTGGGTTGCTCTATCAGTTCCCAGCATTGAAATCGTATCGAGGGTCCTGAGAAACAAACTGCCCCACCCATTATACAGCTTTCTCAAGGTTAGGGTAGAATATCTCTGCCCTACCCACTATCCCTTTTGAGGAGCCATGCCTTACCTCAGTTTACGCTCACCAAGACTAGCTGCAAACCAACAGCGTGTCCTGCCCACTGCCGATTCACAGGCCGCAAACAGGCCTGAACAGTCAAAGTCTGTGTCGGCGCAAAATGACATGCTTTAAATGCGTCAAAAAATCACTTAACCTTCCCCACCACTGCAGCACACTATAGTACACGGCTTGCACATATTAAATTCAGAATAGGATTGCGCAATTCCAGCATAGGGCTTTTTTCACAAAACCCTAACCTCTAAATGCATCAAGCCCACGTGGCTCTGGGGGATGAAGTCCACGCAAACTCCCAGCCTAAATATTAAAATAAATTGCGTATTTGTCCGACGCAACCCTCAATGCTAACTGTAAATTACACAATTAACCATTCAAACACTTAATGCCCCTTAACAGGATTTCTTCCCTTATTTTAGTAAAAGCTGTTTAAAAACATTTAAATTCTCCTGGCATCCAAAATGATTGCACAGTCAGCCAAACATAAGCTCACACGTGTCTGTTTGTTTAAAATCAGAAATAACACAAGAACAGCTGTTGTTCAGCTGTGTTCAGGCTCAGCTGTAGCGGCAAGCTGGGGAGCGTGGAGCAAGATGAGAGCTAGCCCCTGGAATGCCAAGCACAGAGGAAATAAACGTGAGAGAGGTCCCCAACTCCAGGACTCCTCACGTTACTGCTGTGGGAAGCTTCCATAGTGCGAGTCGAGGTCCCGCACCTCAAAGAGACGGGCTGGGACCCTATAGAAAACCTGAAGAGTTGTCCTTTTGGCAAGAGAGTGAACCAACGAGATACAGTGCCGCTGTGCGAGTCAAGGACCTGCACCTCAAAAGAGTGTCTGGGATCCTGAAGCAAACTTGGGAGGAGTGTTATACTTGGCAGAAGAGTGAGCCAAGGAAGCACAACTCCATTGTACGAATCAAGAAACCGTACCGCAAAGCTCAGTGTTCATAACACAGTAGTGCGAGTCTGGGACCCACACCCATTAAAGAGAGTAGAGGAAGGACCAAGCCAACCTCTCATGAGTCTGGGCTCTGCCCATAAGAGAGATCAAGATGTCTATGACTCTAAGACTGATAAATAGAATCCCCCCTCTTTTAGAAGAAGGCCTTAAGGTGGTAGGATGCAAAGATGGAGCTCAAGAGACAATCCTTCATATACTATACACTACTAAAGGAGAATAAGATTTCTATGGGAAAGGAGCTCCACCCTGTCCTTGGAAATTTGTATTTTGGAACATTACTTTCTTTATTACTTAAATACCAGTGAAGCTGACAACTTGTTTTGTGAAAATACTATGAACACTTCAGATTTGGAGAAAAGACATTCCTTGAACATTTATCTTAGAGTATTAGTTGTAGGGAGAGAAGTTGGGTCTAAGGACACAACAGTGACTAACGTTATAGTTTTGGACTACCTGACAATTTCATTAGTTTCCTTTTAGGTAGGGAAATCCCTCCTAGATATAGGCACAGATAGGCCTTTTCCAACCATTTTATTATTTACCCAAAAACATACCATCTTTGTGTCTGATTCTTGCTTCTGACTCCTTACATATCTGGCACCATATGTGGGATATTAGTCCACTAGAAAAATTGCGGGGGCCCTGTCGAATCCTCTGGAGTTTGTTTTGTTACCAATGTTAACAAATATAAAGAAAATACAGGTCGAGGAATTCCAGTAAAAGTTTCTCCCACAGAATCAATTTTTACAACTAAGCAGTTAATCCTTACTTAATCAATGAGCCCCCAGCATGGGGGGCATTACCACTTCAGGTAATGCCCCGGGGCCCATAGTTACAGGCCCAAGCGAAGCATGGGCCTTAACGAAGGTAATGCCCCCCTGCGAAGGGCTTATTGCTATTAGTACTCCGGCCTGTAAGACCAGGGTACCAAAAATATATTTTTTCTCTTCTGAAATGCTTTGGTGTTTCAGAACAGAATTCTTTTTTTTTTTTTAAATGGCCGCTGGTGAAGGGAATACAAAGTCTGTTTTCCCTTTCCATGGTGGCCATTGAAAACAATAAAAAAGTAAACAAAAAAAAAGTCTGTCATGGAAATGGAGAAGGGACTACATGTAGTTCCTTCTCCCTTTCCATGGCGACCATTCAAAAAAAAGGAAAAAGGTAAACAGAAAAACGGTAGCCATTGAAAAGAGAGAGCGGACTACATGTAGTCCCTCCTTCCTTTCCATGCGGCCTGTCGCAGATCAGGAGCGGACCAGCTGGAGACAGAAGTGTGTCCAACGTGTTCGCACTCAAAAAGCAAGTAAGTCTGGGAGGGCGGGAGGGAGGGAAGGGAAATGTGGGGAAGGGAGAAGAGGAAGGGGGTTAGAGAAGACTTATATCATTCCCTGGCGAGGGGAGATGGCGGCCCCCAGCCCTGAGGAGGCTCATGGTGTTGGGATTGCCGTCTGGTAACCCCTGCATTCTGAGCCTCGCCATTGGCTGGGAGGATACCACACCCCCCTCGCCCTGTACTAATAAGGTAAAAGCATCCATTTCCCAACAAAAGCTATTTAGTATAGGAAGACCACTACCTGACTGTGCTCGTCTTTCCGATTATTCCATTGGACCCAACCAAATATTGAATTTGGTAATGAGACCGGATAAACGTTTGCTACCAATAGGGAGTTTAGGTATAAAACCAAGTCTTAAAACATCCCCTTGAATAAATTCTACCTAAACTACTGCCACTCCCAAAAATGTTGTGGCCTTGTGCAAAGTCCTGAAGAAAAATTGATCGAGGTTAATGTGAACCAGAAGACAAATAGTAGTATAGCTATAGAAACTGAGGAATCTATCTGGAAATTTGAAGAGGATGTTTTTCTCTTTGAGACACTGGAATATCATACTTTTGACATTCTACCAATTAATACCACAGAGAAAGTAGAACCATCTCACAACCAAGTATACTATCTAAAACCTAATTTAAAGGTCATCATGGGTACATTAGAAACACTTCTCGAGCATCCAGTAACCCATCAAGTCGAAGCTGAAGCAAGGTACCCGGACGGTATTGCCAGGATAGTAGCCGCACAGCAAAGATCCATCCTCCCTCACAGGATTTTACAGCATTGTAGGGATGGGGAAGACTTAGGACATGTCTTCCTAAATTTTGAAAGATTGGCCCAGCAGTTTCACTGGGGGGACAGATTAAAAACGTGTTACCCGGCTCTCCTCCTAATAGGGATCTACAAACGTACTATCCAACCAATGACCCGCTGAGAATCTTTACATTTGAAGAAATCAAAAAAGGACTATTGCTCAGAGTGCACCAAACTGAAACATTTTACAGAAATTAATTTTGAGAAATTAAACTAAATCCAGTAGAATAAGGCACCAGAGTACAAAACATCTGGTCTCTATGACTGGGGAAGTCCTAAAGACACTCGCCCTGGAACAGTTTACCAAGCATTGTGTAACTTTGATATCACATTGAGGCCTGCTCCGTGAGATGGGTAGTTGGGGGTAAGCAATGTATTGAACTTAGTTGGATTGTTGGGGGTAGGAAATGTACCACACTTAGATGCATTGTTGGGGGTAGGAAATATATCACATTTAGATGGATTGTTGGGGATAGGAAATGTATCACACTTAGGTGGATTGTTAGGAAATACATCTCACTTAGGTGGACTGTTGGGGGTAGGAAATGTATTGCACTTAGATGGATTGTTGGGGGACGGAAATGTATTGCTTATTTTTCTTATTTTTTTAATTGTGTTTTGGTTTACATGAAACCTTCCACAAATTAACCCAGTTATATACATGAATTACATGCAATGCATTTGCATGAACATACATACAATTCAACAATTACAATCAATTCCATTAAAAAAACTAACAAGTTCAGTAACTTAAGTTTATTTCACTCCCCACATGAGACAAGACCAAAATAATTATTTAGAGTGAACCGATACAAAACTTCCCAATTCCTTATAAAACACAATAGATCTACCGTAGCTCAGAGCTTTACAGTCCAGAATCCAATGTCTTAAGCTTTCACATGTGGTAGGACACATACAAAAACGACATAACGAAGTAGAAACATCTTCCCAAGATGACACTGACCAACATTTAATCCTTTCTTTAATGTGAAATTGGTTCATCTTAAAACGCAAGATAACCTGACGTATCTTACTACAGGGAAAACACTTAAGATAGATGGACAAGTCCCCCTCTTCCGGGGAAACCTAACATATTCCCTATAGGAAGAATAGAAGGACAGAGATTCAATGGTTTTCCTCCAGTCATCCATAACCAGTTTTAATTTTACTTTGTCCGGGTTGCCCAAAAATTCCATATCAGAGGACCCAATTTGCGCCGGCATAATAAACATATGTGAGCTAAACAGGTTAGCAGAAAACACTGAGCCATGTTACAAATTCTGATGAAAATTGACATAGAGAGATTATGACAGAGGCTTTAGAAACTTGGAATAGATTAATAGTTGTTTCCAAAGTTGTCTAGCCTGTAGAGGTATAAGATTCAATTCATACCGTATCACTGCAATAGGGATAGAAGAGGCCAATCCCAACCCATTCTTCCACAACAGACCCTGTATAGAATCCAAACAAGGACCCAAATTTACTGAGGCCCTGTCCAGCCCATACAATAGGACTGGCTCGATCTTCCCCAAATAGTATTTAAGAGCCGGGAGAAGGGAAAAACCACATACTTTCCCAATAATGTACTTCATATGAGACCTACACTGTAGCATCTATTCCTTTAAAATTACCTCCCACATCTTTATGGACGATATATTAGTCAGATTATATCCTACGTAACGAATAGAAGCCACCCACTCAACATTTTCTGCCCCCAATGTCCATCGCATGACTTTGGGTTTTTTCACATTAGAGAATACTATCACCTTAGACTTTGCACCGTTGGCCACCAAGTTATTCGTTACAGCCTAGTCATGAAAAATATTTAGCTTCCATTGGAGGCCTAGCGGAGTCCTGTAATAAATGATGATATCATCCGCCTAGGCCAACCAATGGATGCTAAGGTGGCCCAGCCTAACCGGTATCAAGTCATATATACGCTAGAGATCCTCAATATCACTCAAATACATATTAAGGAGTATATGTGCAGGAGTGCATCCCTGCCTGAGACCCAACTTAACCGATATCAGCCGAGAAACGGCCCCATCCTTGGTTAAATGAATTCTTAACATGGAGTTTTGATGTAATAAGGCAATAAGCTGGACTAGCTTCCAAGGAACATTAAACCTAAGAAGCTTGTCCCATAATCGCACCACACAGTCAAAAGCAGAAGATAATTCCAGAGAGGCCATATAAATGTTCTTCCCCTGGGATGATTTTACACTGTGTAGTAGATGTTTCAATAACGTAGCATAAGGGAAGTGTCAATCTCCTGCTGAAATCGCACCTGAAAGCAGGACAGAGTGTTAGATTTGCTCAGAAGGTTATTAAAATCTCTTAGAAGCAGAATAGATAACACCTTACAGGATGAATCCGTCAAGGCGATAGGTCTGTAATTCCCAAGCTCCTGAACATTACCCTTGTAATGTATCGCACTTAGGTGGATTGTTGGGGGTAGGAAATGTATCGCAGTTAGGTGCATTGTTGGGGCTGTCACACCTAGAAGATGTACCAGGACAGCCAATCTATTGCATTTAGAAATCTTGAGGGTAGCCTCTCCATAGTGCCTAGAAGAGTCTATTTTTATTTTTTTGTTTTAATCAAAAAAGATTTTTTACAACAAACAAAGTGACACAGGGCCTCATTACACGTTATGCGGTAAGGGATTACCGGCACCGGTAAGGGCACCGGTGCTGGTAATCCCTTACCGCCCTACTACGAGGTCCCTCAGCAGGGCCCGTCCTTAACGTGTGGTCAGACCACACGTTAAGGACGGGACCCGCTGAGGGACTTCAGAGCAAATAACGGTACCGCTAATAGCGGTACCGTTATTTGCTCCTTCCCCATTCCCATTGAGCCCTATGGGGGCTCAAATGGGAATGGGGAATGGTAATTGGCAAGGGGACTTAACAAGTCCTCCAGGGTCGGAATGATCCGGTAAGTCCCCATACCGCCTACCCGGACCCAGAAGGCGGTAGGGGGTAGCCATGGCGCTAATAGCACCATTGTTACCTCCTACCATGTAATGAGGCCCACAGTATAGTTTCTAATGAACTAATAGTGCTGTTTTCAAGTCCAATAGAATGTTCAAGCGACATTTAAGAAGAAGAAGTGTTCAAGGTTGCCGCATTAGTCATAATATGTTGTAGAATTTTCGATGTTGCGATTACCCAAGAACACTTTTCCCCATCAATAAGCCTCAACCACCAAGTCTCTTCGTCCATAAGCAAAGGATTGGAGAGGAAACAATTCAAGTATTGCATTCTTATTTGACGAATGACCACACATGACAGCAGCAAGAGACATATAATCTCTTTTTCGTTGTCCACTTTACAAAAACGACAGTTGTTAGTTGGGGAAAGACCTCTTACTGCCAATATTTCATTTGTTTCTAGAAGATTGAGCCATGCTCGCAGAAAGAGGTTGCATGAGAATCTGTTCCAAAATGTTATAATGAAACCTTGAAGTTGATTCAGTTTTTTAGTGTTACCTGGCAGGTGAGTTGTGAGTTTATTTATTTCAGATTCTTAAGGACTTTGTCGGATTCTCGATCAATTCCGCTTCACAGCTCTGAGTGGACTTCAATAGGTCTTTAATGTCCTTTTTCCAGTTTTCAAGCATTTTGCAGCTACATCCAACAATTTCTTTATTTATCAAGCTGTTTATTGGAGGGTTGTTTGGAAGCCGGCAATTTCTGTACAGCATCAAGGAGTTACAGCTGATTGTTCCTTGTAGGTTCAATAAGCTAAGCTCTCGTCTGATTGATGCCACAGGGGTGGATTTCGGTAAACCAAGGACTGTCCTCCACAAGTAAGCTTCTAATCTGGGCCATAATGATTTTGGTATGTACGGCATGGCTTCGATACCGTAGGTCAATGATGGAACTACCGTCATTCTGTAGAAATGAATCACTGAGAAGCAACCATATTTCCTGTCAATGGCTTTGGCTTGCGATGTTAGGTTTCTGGCTTTCTCCAGGAGGACACGCTGCATAAATGTTTCAAGCTTTGAGCTGTCGAGGGTGACTCCTAGGTACTTAAAGTCATTGGCCCTCATTACGACCCTGGCGGAAATCGTGGCGCAATATGCACCATGGAGCACGGCGGAAAGCTGCCGATAGCGCCATGGGGGTTGGCGGATTTACCGCCCCATTCTGACCTTGGCGGGGCGGTAAATCCCCATTCCCCATTTTACCCTTCCCCATTCCCATTTTTGCCCCATAGGGTATAATGGGAGTGGGGAAGGCGTTAATTGCGCCACCGTAAAATACGGTGGCGTAATTAACAACAAGGTCCCGTAGCGCCATGGATTTCTCCGCCCGGAAAAACCAGGCGGAAAACGCTCCATGGCGCTACGGGAACTCGTAGTAGGGCGGACGGGTCCGCCGCGAATAACGCTGGCGTAAACCCACTCCGCCAGGGTCGTAATGAGGCCCATTGACTTTTGCTATTGCACAGCCCTCTAGGTTCCACTGAAGTTTTTCTGCTCTCTTATTGGTTTTTTCAAGCGCCATAACTTTGGTTTTGCCTTTGTTGAGTTCAAGGTTATTTACGGTGATGTACTGGTGTAAGTTGTTTAGTTGCAGCTGAAGACCAATCGGTGTATGGTCCAGTAGGATTAAGTCGTCAGCGTACAACAAGCGACTAATTTTGGCTTGGCTTAATTTCGGAGGAAAAGATCTTACAGTATCTTCTGTGCCCTTGAAGTCTCCCAAGTAGGCCAAAAAGAGAGCAGGAGCTAGGGGCTAGCCTTGCTTGACCCCTCTCAGTGTTGGTATCTCTGCCGATAGTAAGTCCTGCTGGCTTAAACAAACTCTCATTCTCGTGTTGGTGTGGAGAGTTTTTATCAGTTTGAGAATTTCGTCACAACAGTTCCAAGTGGAGAGTTTGTTCCAAAGTTGATCTCTGTCTACTCGACCGAAGGCCTGAGTTAGGTCGACAAATGCAACAAAGAGCCTATGACCCACTTCTATGATCTTGCTTTTTAGAGTGCTCAACAGTAAGATGTTTGCAGTGGCTACTATGTTTTTCTTGAAGCCTGATTGGAAAGGGTCGTCACAAGGGGCTTTGCTCGCCCATGCCTGAAATTTCCTGAGTAAGAGGGAACCGAAGACTTTCCCAATAGGGTAAAGCAGAGCAATCAGGCGAGAGTTTATTTGGTCGCTTCTGCTTCCCTTTTTGAAAATGGGAACCACTATTGCAGATGTCCATGATGATGGAATAGATTTGGTTTCTGCACATCTTCTTAGGACATTGCTGATGAAGGCAGCCCATTCCTCCAGGTGGCTCTTAAGGTCAAAATTTGTTATGCCATCCGGGCCAGGAGCTCTGTATTTCTTTAGCTTCTGAATTAGTGCGACGATTTCTTCTTTGTTGTCGAGCCTAGCCTAAGCTGGATTTGTCGCTGTTGGACTTTCTAAGGTATCCCTTGAAGGGAGCTGGAATAGAGCCTTATAGTGATTTGCCCAAGTAGATTCTCCAATGCTGTTCAAGATGGAGCCCTCAGTGGCAGTCGTGGTGTTCCGCATGAGACACCAGAATTCTGTGGGGTTGCGTCCGCTGATCAATTTTAACATTGTTTCAGAGTCTTGATGATACAGTGTCCGGCAATAGCCTCTAACCCAAAATTTATAATTTCTGGTTGCTTCGGTTACTGTATTATCTATCTCTGGCCGACTGTGGGTTGAGTCTAATTGCCATCCTCTTAATTTTATGCAATATTTTGTCCTAACTGTGTTTTTTTTAATTTGCGATTAACTTTCGCTAGGTGCCAGTTTTCTTGTAGACTGTAAGCGGAGGCTGGTAGTCAATCTGGTTCATAGTGCGAGCATCTTTGAAGTTGATATACTTATTGGTTAACTCTTTGATGTAGCTTGCGGTCCATTTTAATCTGTTGCCTTGGTTATTGGGTTCAATTTGTGTATTCATTATTTGGTTGTGGACGTAGGTCGAAGTCCATGAGCTAGACAGCAAGTTGTGGTCGCTTGCCTTAGTTCTTTAAACCTCAAACGACATAGTCACGTAAAGTACTGATCTTGAAACAAAGATGTAATCTATGGTAGCAAATGACTCATTTCTCTCCCAGGTAGGCAGACGGTCCGACCGTTCAAACACAGCATCAAGATTGAGCAGATCTCCTGAGTCCATAAGGTTCAACCATAAAGTTCCCCGCTCTTCTGCTGAAGACAATTTCTTTTTCGTGATCTTTGTATGACTGCGGGTTTGACATATTGCATTCAGGTCCCCGCAGATGATTAAGTGAGATACTTGATGGTCGGCAAGAGCCTCATGCACTGATCGTTCAATCATTTCTAAATAGTTCTTGTTATCAATAACTGCTCTTTTTCCCTCTATGTAGGATTCTCAAACTTAGGTGTGTTTTTCCACTGTGCACTGTAAAGTATTTTAAAATTGCATTGTGAAACCTAGGCCTTTTTTCCCCAAGATTCTCAAACTTAGGTGTGTTCTACCCTGAGCACTGTAAAGTATTTTAAAATTGCATTGTGAAACCTAGGCCTTTTTCCCTCTATACAGGATTCACAAACTTAGGTGTGTTTCTTTTCTCCTGATTTTACTTGCACCCTGCCCTGTGTCCTTCCCTAATTTTCTCCCCTTCCCTCTCCCTTCCTCCTCTCTCCTCTCCCTACCTACTATATGGTGCTCTCTGTCTCTACTATCTTTTCCAATTGCTTCCCTATCGACTATCCTGCTATCCTCACTAAATCTGGTAGGAAGAAGTTTAAAAAGAACATCCTGGTATCCAACCCTGGCCTCCCTATCGCTGACGCCTATACCAGTGCCTCCTCCTAGCAAACTTTCACCGATATCCTCTTTGTCGTTCCCTCGCCAGACCCATGGACTCTACATATGGTCTCTGTGCTCTCTCCTTTCTCTTCTTCTCCCATCAATGGGGGCACCCAGTGGGAGGCCCTCCTGTCCTCCTTCCACTCCTCTAAGGTCTTCGTTAATGCTTACCTAAATGGTACCGTCTTGGTCCAAGGCCCTCAGGCCAGCCTTTTCTTCGATAGACGCTTCCCGCGCCTCATCAATTTCCTTTCTTCTCCTGCTGTCCCCTCTCCCCCCCTCCTCTGCCTCTTCGCCTCCCTCTGCTGCCTCCTCCTTGGCTACCTTGCCCTCTTCTCCTTCCTCTTCTGCCACCCCTTGGGCTTCATCTACACCTCTGCAGGGTGTAACTCTGATTTGTACCCCTCCCCGGAAGTCTTTCAAGGACAGCAACCATCTCCATATTGCCACTCTCAACTCTCGCTCAGCTGTCAAACCCTCCTCTGACATCTGCCGCCTTCTTGAGGAACTTGACCTAGATGTCCTCGGTCTCACTGAGACATGGTTCACGGCCAACTGTGTCACAAGCTTTGACACTCTCCTCCCTGACGGCTACATGATCCTCTCCGCTCCCAGGTCCAACCGTTCTGGAGGGGGTGTAGCCCTGATCTTACCTGAGTGGATTCCTGCCTCTGTCATTCCTACGCAGGCCTACTCTTCTCCAGTGTTGGCTCTTTCATGGATTCACATGCTGTGAATATTCCCCGTCGTCAGGCTGGGAACCTAGGTCATTTTTTAATTTAGCGTTTTCCTATGGAAAACTTCGACACTTCAGTGTCCTACCAACGTCCTTTTTGGGTGCTTTAGCCACCACCAATAGGAAGTAGCGTATAAATAGCTCTGCCCCTGCGGCTTCCCTTCTGATTTTAACCGTCTACAAAGTGTTGGGATTACCTCGTGTTCGTTGTAATTTCTACACGTGTGGTGTGATTGGTGAAAATATCTTCAGGAAAATCATTGTTCCGGCCCTGTGCGACCTGCCGGGCTGCGGAAAGTGTATGAACGGGACGGGCATATGGACTGCCTTTATTGCCTCTACCCCCATCATTTGGCCGAATCCTGTGAGATCTGTAAGGGTTCTCTCAAAAGACGCTTAAAGACCGCAATCAGCGATTGGTGTGCTGGCTGAATGAAGGTACTTACCCTTCCTCAGAGGTGGGCTCGGTGCGTAGCTTAGCAACGGAGAGACCAGCCCACGCGGCAGATCATAGCCGGTCAGCATCAGCGGAGCCTCCGGCTAAAAAGTCCCGGCCTGTCTCAGTGGTTGGTGAGAGTGGTCGCCCTCGTGAAGTAAACATCTGTCCAAAGGAAAGTCTTCGGTCAAGCATGCTCGCTTGGATCAGTCACGAGGATCTGGAAGTAGGCCTGAGAAGGATTCTCAGGGGAAGGCCAGGAAAGATTCTTCGTCGAGATGCTCCTCTTTAGGGGACCATCACAAGTCCTCCTCCAGTAGAGAGTTGTCAAAGCATCGGTCCAGTGGGACCAAGCAGGCGGAATCGCCTGAACTATCTGCTCCTGAAGCTGCAGTTCCTACTACGTCGTCGTCGACGGGAGTCCCATCGTCGACAAGTCTGTTGTCAACTACAATACCGTCGTCGACTGTGATGTCTACAGCTCCGGTAGGAGAAAGAGAACCGATTCTGTCGTCGTCGAGCAACCTGTTACCGACGAAGGAGGCGTGGCAGGCTTCGGCATTTGACTCTCATCTACCAGACATGATTCTGCAGCAAGACACTGCATCGGAAATGGAGGACGAGGGGAATCAGGTGGCGGATCCGTCAGCTCTGGGCCTGCAGTGTGTTGGTCCGACGACATCAGCGGGGGTGGGGGCTGGTCCACCCAGTTACCCTCTAATGAACACTCAGGCGATGCTATCGCTCCAGGTGATGTCCACGTTACAATCTCTGTTGGGCCAACTGGATTCAAGATTACCTCCTCTGAACGTGGCTCTGGGGGGGCCTACCTCGACGCGGCAGGTGTTCCTCTGCAGTCTGTGGTTTCAGCTGAATTGCCTTCACCCCTACAAGTGCCCGAAGATCAGCCACGGTCCCACCCTGAGGAGGGTGACCTACTGGATTCCGAATCGGACATTTGGCTTAGGGAGACTATGTCTGCTGGCTCGTCGTTGTCACCGTTGAGAGACCCAGCGTGGGATTTGGACGGCGAATTGGAACCCCCTCGTAGTCCCCGACGATGTGGGGGCGTTTCATGCAATGATGGCTATGGCATGTGCAGAGTTTTGGTTGGCTCCTGAAGAAGAGTGGAAGGAGTGCTTCCTGTTTGACCACATGGGCAAGAGATGAATGGCGGTGTTCTCCATACCAATCCTCGACCATGTGTGGCAGGAGGACCTACGTACGATGCAACATCCCTTCTTGGAACCAGCTATCGAAGGAAGGCTGGAGAAGAAGTTTAAGGCCCCGGAATCGGCACCAAAGTGCTTGGTTTCACAGCCAACTCCTGAGTCTGTGGTTTCAGCGGCGGCTAGCCGAAAAGCCAGGAGTCAGCACAAATGTACCACCCCTCCCGATAATGAGGCCACGAGACAAGATGCCTTTGGTAAGAAGGTTTTGACTGTGGGAGCGACGACGGTGAAGGAGGCCAATTCTCTAGCAATTATGGCTTGCTACGATTGTGAGATGTGGCACTGGTTGGCTCCTCTGCTGGAACACCTACCGGAGGAACAGCAACAAAAGGGTATGATGTTGGTACGCGAAGGGGAGGAGGCGTCCAATCATAGTATAAACATTGCGGTGGACTTGGCGGAATCTGGTTTTAAACAGATCAATAACGGCGTGGTTCTGCGTCGACAAGCGTGGCTTAAGTGCACGGACTTGCGGCCAGAGGTGCACTACAAAGTGCTGGACATGCTATGCAAGGGGGAGCAGTATTTTGGGGAGAAAATCGATGAGACCCTTAAGGGTATGAAAGAAGACTCTGAGACTGCCAAGTCATTAGGAGCCTTACAGAGTGGGTGCTCCTTTCGTCCCTTTCGTGGAGGTTCGGGAAATACCCTATTTGCTTCCCCCAGAGACCGAGGCTATGGGTGATCGGGCTACTCTTCTCAGGGCTATAGGAGGTCGGTACAGTCAATGCAAAAGAGTAGAGACTTTCAGGCATCCAGGAAAATAACAGGTCAAACCTCTTCCTCCAGAGGGAGGCAGGCTAAACCGCAGCAATGACTATCAAGTGAAAAGCAGGCTGGGGGCAGGGTGGCGCTACACATGGACAAGTGGAGCAAGATCACGACAGACCGTTGGGTGTTGGACACGGTGGGCTTGGGACACTGCCTGAAGTTCAGGTGTTCCTCTACCCCCATTGCTCTGGTGTATACTGTACAGCCCCACCTTCACATTCTTCAACAAGAGGTGTTGCTTATGCTGCATAAAGGAGCTATAGAATTGGTTCCAGTAGCTGAGAGAGGCCAGGGCGGTCTACTCCCGGTACTTTGTGGTAAAGAAACCCAATGGCAAGTGGCGGCCCATACTAGATCTTCGAGCGTTGAACAAGACTCTGCAACGCCTGAAGTTCAAGATGCTCACGCTTCAGGGGGTCGTTCGGTCTGTGCAGCCGGGTGAGTATCTGGCCTTGTTGGATCTGCAGGATGCATATTTTCATATCCCTATGCGTCAGCGACACCGCAAATTCCTGCGTTTTGTCGTGGGAGAAGATCACTACCAGTTTCGAGTGCTTCCGTTCGGTTTAAAGTCTTCCCCCAGGATGTTTACAAAAAAATGTCTGGCTCCGGCGGCGGCCTGGCTCCGAAGAGAAGGTCATCATGTTTACCCATACCTGGACTAGACGACTGGCTGGTGCACAGTTCGTCGTCGGGAGAGGTGCAGGAAAGTCTCAGCGCTACCATACAGCTGTTGCAACGACTAGGCTTTGCTGTGAACTTCGGAAAGTCCTTTCTGTCGCCCTCAAAGGACTTGGTTTTTCTGGGGGCACAGTTTCAAACTCAGCTAGCGCTCATAAGGCCATCGGCGAAAGGGTTTGGAAGCTCAAACAGAAAGCAGCAGAGTGGAAGATCGGTACAAGGGTGTCAGTCCGAACATAAATGTCACTGCTAGGAGCCATAGCGTCTTGCATCCTACTGGTGAGAAACTGTTGCTCTCTTTATGAGGCCGGTACAGGAATTCCTCGCCGACCGATGGACACAGAGTCAGGGATTGTGGTCTGACTAGGTGGTGATCAATGACGAGATGGTGGAAGTGCTTTGATGGTGGCAGTGCTCGGCCAACTTGGTTCGGGGTATGCCTTTGCAGGAACCGGAATTTCACTTCACAATAGTGACGGATGCCTCTCAGACGGGATGGGGAGCACATCTCGGAGACTCGCAGGTCCAGGGCCTGTGGTCTGAGGTGGAATCACGTTTTCACATCAATGTGCTAGAACTAAGGGCAGTGCATTGGGCCCTAAAATCGTTCCTGCCGCGCATACACGGGTCGGTGGTGAGGGTGTTGATGGACAATACCACCACAATGTTTTATCTCAGGAAATGGGGGCACGCATTCCAGAGTGCTGTTGAAGGAAGCACAGAGCCTCTGGCATTGGGCTCTATTGCACGACATCAACATCGTGGCCTTTCATCTACCAGGAGTGTTGAATTTGCAAGCGGATACTCTCAGCGGAGAGGTGAGTCAACTACACGAGTGGCAGCTGAAGAATCAGCAGGTGTCCATGCTCTTCCGAAGGTGGGGCTGTCCTTCAGTGGATCTCTTCGTGACGAAGGACAACAAGCAGTGCAAGGAGTTTGCCAGCAGGTGGCCTCATCCCGAGTCTCTAGGGGACGCGTTCTCGTTCCTGTGGACGGACCGGTTCTCTTACGCTTTTCCTCCGTTTCCACTCATTCGACGGACAATCCAGCGGATTCGGAGATACCCATGTCATGTGATTCTGGTGACCCCATTCTGGGCCAGACAACCGTGTTTCTCGAATCTCCTTCATCTGTCGGTGGCGCAGTGGCGGAACCGATTTGGTTGGCGGTGATGCCGGACCTGTTGTCTCAAAGCAAGGGCGCAGTCTGGCACCACAATCCGGGATCTCTCAGCCTGACGGCCTGGCTCCTGACTTCTCTGAGTTTGGACTCCTAAACCTTCCAAGTGACTGTCAGCGCATTTTAGGAGCAGCAAGAGCTCCTTCCACGAATGCCTCTTATGCAGGAAAATGGAAAAGGTTTTGTGTGTGGTGTAAGGATCAACCTGGAGTGGACCCTTTTAACATATCGCCGGAGCAGCTTTTGCCATATCTGTTGCAGTTAGCGAAAAAGGGCATCGCAATTTCCTCTATAAAGGTACACTTGGCGGCAATCTCTAGATTCACTCGGAAACGGCATGCACCGCCTCTGTTTAGTGATCGTCTTATCAAGCATTTCTTAAAGGGACTGTTTTGGACTTTTCCGCCAGTCAAGAAGTTCCCTCCAGAGTGGAGCCTTAATGTGGTTCTGTCGGGTCTGATGAAGCCTCCATTTGAGCCAATGTCGTCGACTTCTTTGCAATTTTTGTCTTGGAAAGTGGCCTTTATAGTGCCCATTACTATGGCCAGAAGAATATTGGAGTTACAAGCTTTAGTAGTGGACCTTCCATATTTGAGGTTCTTCAAGGATAAGGTGGTGTTGGCTACTAATCCGCATTTTATCCCCAAAGTACCAACGACTTTTCATAAACTCTCTTCTATTACGTTACCATCTTTCTTTGCTTCAGCCTCCATGCCTGCAGAGCGGTCTTTGCATTTGCTGGATGCGAAGAGAGCGTTGAAATTCTGTTTGAATTGTACACAGGACTTCAGACTGTCTAAGCAGCTGTTTGAAGCTTATGGACCTTCCGTCAGAGGACGGTTGATCTCCAAACAAAGCTTGTCCCGTTGGGTGTCGTCTGCTATCTCACTTTGCCACGCAAAGGCGGGGAAACCTTTGCAGAAGATCCCGAGGGCACACTCGCCGAGGTCTACAGCGTCGGCGGCGGCGTTGTGGTCAGGTGTTCCATTGGCAGACATCTGCCAAGCGGCCTCCTGGGCGGTGCTGCATACCTTTACTCGACATTACTGTCTGGAGAGGCAGCATGGTGAGGATGTGCAGGTGGGACAGGCGGTCCTGCAACGTCTGTTTCAATAAGGTAAGACCCGCAGCTTGCGGGTGTTTGTTGTTTAAACTTGATCACTGAATGGGTTTCTTGTCTCATGTATGTGATTCTGTTTCTATATTGGTTTGCATTTGCACTCCGCCATGTATGATGGATACTGCTATGTAATCTATTCACAGCATGTGAATCCATGAAAGATCCAATGCTGGAGAAGGGAGTAGTTTCTTACCTGTAACTCCATTTCTCCAGCGTTGGTATCTTTCATGGATTCACATGTGCCCGCCAACCACCCCTGCATGCAAACCTGAATTCGGTTGCCTCCACTTTGGAGGTTAAAATCTGAAGGGAAGCCAGGGGGGTGGGGCTATTTATACCCTACGTCCCATTGGTGGTGGCTAAAGCACCCAAAAAGGACGTTGATAGGACACTGAATTGTCAATGTTTTCCATAGGAAAACGCTAAGTAAAAAAATGACTGAGGTTCCCAGCCTGACGACGGGGAATATTCACAGCATGAGAATCCATGAAAGATAGCAATGCTGGAGAAATGGAGTTACAGGTAAGAAACTACACCCTGCTTTCGAATGCCTCGTTTGCAGGCTCCCTCTCTCTCCTAGCCATTCCCTTA
This sequence comes from Ambystoma mexicanum, assembly GCF_040938575.1. Classification (NCBI taxonomy): domain Eukaryota; kingdom Metazoa; phylum Chordata; class Amphibia; order Caudata; family Ambystomatidae; genus Ambystoma; species Ambystoma mexicanum. Next base: position 798,280,828 of record NC_090938.1, on the reverse strand, counting down.
CTGTGGCTACTATCTATCGACCACCTGGCCAGATCTCCTCCTTTCTCTCTGAATAGGTGGACCTCTCCTCCTCCCCCCTGGTCTCCACCACTCAACTCCTCCTTCTTGGAGACTTTAACATCCACCTGGATGATTCCTGTCCTTCCTCTGGACTCTTTCGCAACCTTTGCGACTCTCACTCTCTATTCTCCCCTCTGGCCCGACTCACTCTGCAGGGCACACTCTGGCTGTTCTGATCCCCTCAGACCTTCCACTTTCCATCCCTCTCACCACTCCTCTCTCCTGGAGTGATCACTTCCTCCTCTCCTCCCACCTCATGCTCTCTATCCGTCGGGCCAAGCCAACTCCAGCACTGCCACCCATCTTCACGGTCATCCAACCCATGAAGCGCGTGTCAGTTGAGGCTTTTGCCGCCACTTTCTCATCCCCTCCTCCCTCTTTGGCTGACTCTCATCCTGACACAGCCCTTTCCATGCTCCACTCTGCTATATCTGATACTCTCATTGCTCTTGCCCTCGTCATGAGGATCCACCTGAAGCCCAAAGCCAAGTGCAACTCATGGTACGACTAAGACCTTGTCACCCTCAAATGCAAGTGCAAGGTGGCTGAGAGGAAATGGCGTGCTTCTGGTACATCCTCTGACAAACTGGCCTGCCGCCTGCTCCAAAGACAATACCGGCTCTCTGTCCTCACCAAGAAGAGATCTCACACCCAAGCCTGCGTCTCTGCAGCATCTAACAACTCGGCTGAACTCTTTAAAATCTGCAAGGAACTGGCCAATCCTGCCGCAGTCTCTACCTCTCCTGCCCCTCCCATGCTCTCTGCACGGCTCTGGCCTCTCATTTGATCTTTAAATCTCAGGACATCCTGTCTTCTCTCTCCTCTCCCCTTCCTCCCTCTACTCCCTGCTCTTCCTCTGGCCCTTCTTTGGCCACCTCTCCTCCCTCCTTCTCTTCCTTTCCCCTGTTCTCCCCAAACAAGGTTTCTAGACAAGTCCAATCTATGAAAGTCTTTTCAAAACAGGTTCATCCCTGTTCCTCCAAAACCATCAAGGACCACATTGACTCTCTGGCTCCTGCTCTGGCCGACTTCTGCAACCATTCCTTCGCCACTGGAGTCTTCTGCTCCACCCTGAAGAACTCCCTTGGACACCCTCTTCTTAAGACACCCTCTACTGATCCGTCCTGCCCGGCTATCGCCCAATCTCCATCACTCCTTTCCTGGGCAAACTCCTGGAAAAGTTGGCCATCTCCCAGCTTAATCTCCACACCAAAGCTGTTGGTTGTCTCCATGATCATCAGTCTGGCTTCAGAGCTGCCAGAAGCACGGAAACTGCTCTCCTGAACATCCGTGAAGACTTGCTCTCCAACCTCGATTCTAACACCCTTGTTTCCTCATCTTACTTGATCTCTCCTCTGCCTTTCACACGGTCAACCATGCTATCCTGCTCAACCGTCTCCGTGATAACCTGGGTATCACCGATCAGGTCCTGGCGTGGCTGACTTCTTTCCTCTCTGATCGACACTCCCAGGTTCAACTTGGGTCCTTCCTCTCCTCTATCTCTTTCTCTACCTGTGGTGTTCCGCAGGGGTCTAACCTCTCTCCCAGGCTGTTCAACCAATACCTGGCACGTCTTGGCCACCGCATTGCTGCGCTCTGCCCCAACCTCCAGTGCTATGCGGACAACACCCAGCTCATTTTCAGGCTACCCTCAGCCACCTCTTCTCCCTCTCTCATCTCAGACTGCCTGTCTGCCATCCAGGAATGGTGTGTTGCAAATGATCTCTGCCTTAATTCCAGCAAGACAGAGATTCTCCTCATCGGCACGCCCACTCCCACCTTTCCTGTCACTCTCTGGCCGGCCTCTCTTGGCTCTCTCCCTGCTCCCACTTGTGAGGCTAAAAACCTTGGGGTCATTTTCGACTCCACACTCTCCTTCTCTCCTCACATCTTTGACATCCCTAAGAAGTCACACTACCAGCTGCCCCTCCTCAGATGTATTCTTCCTTTCCTCTCCTTCCCCAGAAGCTCACTGTCTCCAGAGCTCTGGTTCTCTCTAGGCTGGACTATTGCAACAGCCTCCTTCTAAATATGCCTGCTTCTACTCTCCACCCTCTGCAACTCATCCAGAACAGGACAGCAAGACTTGTCCTTGGACTCAAGCCCAGTGATTGTATCTCTCCAGGACTGAAATATCTGCACTGGCTCCCAGTGGCTGCAAGGATAAAGTTCAAAACCCTCTGCATTGTCCACAAGGCCTTCTGGGGACTGGGGCCTCAATACCTTCAACTCTCTCTTCCTAAATATCTTCCCTCTCTAGCTCTCTGCTCATCCACCTCCAACTCCCTCAACTTCAGTCGCTTCTCCAAGCAACGAGTTGGTGGTAGATCTCTTTCTCCGGCTGGCGCCTTCCTCTGGAACAGCCTCCCTCCCCCCCTGAAACTCGAGGATAATCATCTCTGGTTCTGGAAGCACCTCAAAACATTTCTCTTTGCTTCTGCTTTTTCTCCTCCTCTCCCCTGGTGACTTCCTGGCTGAAACTGAATCTGCACTGGTTACCTGGCCACCCTCTGTTCTCGGGCTCAGGTCTCCTCCCTCACCAGTCATACACCTGCACTGCCTTCCTGGCAACCCCCGCACTTGGGACTGTTTCTGTTTGCCTACAGTCCCACACTTACACCTGATGTCTGCACTCACCCTTGCACTTGCCACCTGATCTCTGCACTTACCCTTGCCACCAGTTGGCTGTACCTTACTTATTTTTTCTATTATCCTATGTACTGCACTGCCCCATCCCCTTTCCCATGCACTTGCGCGATCTGAATGACACCTGGCCTAGTAGGATCGTTGTCTGTCTTCCCTCTGTTCCCCCCCCCTTGCCTCGTCACGCCTTAAAACACTTGTGTATAGGCACATTATAAATGCCATATCATATCATATATCACGCAACATTTTCCAGGGTTTTTGTCGGTTCTTAGCCTTGTTTTGTCAAAGATAGGAAAGTCTTGATTGGAGCCACAGTTGGCGATGGTTCCTTCTACCGAGTTTCAGTCCAGGTCGTTCAGAACAAGCGGTACATCGTCGACCTTCGTTGGATCGTCTTGTGGGGGTTTCACTGTGTTTTTATAGGAGGCACCTTTATCGCCTGTTGGTGCTGCAGGAGACAGTTGCTGCTTGGCAGTTAAGTCTATAAGCGTTTGCGTTCCTGATTCCATTGTGGTTGTTGTAGTTATAGGTTCACCTAAAAATTGAACTTTCCCTTTGGTTACAGGTGTAGCCACAGCTGTAGAATGTACATGTATTGAATTTGAATTTGTGGCTCTTTCTTCGAGAGCCATTATGTAGCCTTCCAAGTAGATAAGTTTAGTATGCATCATTGCTTGGATCGTTGTGTGATCTTTCAGCGTATCGTTTACAGATTCATATAACTTGCTGAATGGAGCTAAAGCAATTGTCACTGCCGACATGATCGAGAAAATATCTGGCTTTTTTGACGGGGTATCTTTTGATGTATTTGCAGCATGTATATGTATTTGAAGCAAAGCACAACTAAAGTCAGAAATGTGTTCTCAGACGTCCCAAACACTGTAGTGTGGACAATAGATCAAAAGATCTACCATTGGGGAATGAAATTGAGTTTCCTGATTATACTGCTTTGTCCTGAAGATGGCCTAATAAGTGAATTGAGTGACAGCACTTGAGAGGGTGTAGTACACGCAAGACGGGCTGAAGCATGCCAACCAGCTAGGAAACCTAAATGTTGTTACCTAGCTCTTTTACATAAACAAATGATTGTTGTGTTAGAAGAGTTAAGCAAAGACTAAGGGCCTCATTACACGGATGGCGGTAAGGATTTACCGGTACCGGTAAAATACCGGTACCGGTAAATCCTTACCGCCTTACTACGAGGTCCCTTTGCGGGTTGGGGGATTTAACGCCTGCTTTTTGCAGGCGTTAAAAACCAACCCGCAAAAAGGGACCTAGGGAGCTAATTACGGTACCGCAATTTGCGGTACCGTAATTAGCGCCTTCCCCATTCCCATTGAGCCCTATGGGGCAAAAATGGGAATTGGGAAGGGCAATGGTGGAAGGGGGAATTACCGCCCCGCCAACCTTGGAATGGGGCGGTAATTCTCCTTTCCGCCAAGGCGGTGCCAGTATTTTACCGGCATGAACCATGGTGCTAATAGCGCCATGGTTCACCGCCATCCGTGTAATGAGGCCCTAAGTTACCCCAGTATGGAAATTAATTGCTGTATGAAAGTGGTGAATGTTGAATAGCAAATATACAATGTGATGTTTTTTATAAGCTTTTTAAGAAAAGAAAAATAAAGAGAACTGTTATAAAAAATGTTTTTAGATTATCGAAAAGTGTCAAAATGGAAGTGGGTGGTTAATCTACCAAATGACTGAGTAGATTTTGATCCTCGTCCCTGTTGAGCCAAAGGGACCCCTAGAGAGAGGTAGTCGATCTGTCTTTTCCCATTGTTCTTAATGTATAACTCTCCCCAGAGTACAGACTCGACCCCCTGTCAACAAAAATAAGGGCGCACCCAATCATTATTTATCTTCTCCAAGTCTGGACACTGGTGTGAGCTCCGCAGCTGACGGCCTTCCTCTTAGTAGACCGGGCTAGGGGTTGCTGCAGTCAGAGCAGCCATAGCAGCCATAGACTGTACAGACTGCCACTCTGCGTCCGCTCTGCGGACAAAGGGAGTTCTTGAATGCTGCTCCTCCCTCCAAAATGAAGAACACGGTAGACCGACTGGCGAGCAGGAATCACTGCACAGACTGCCCCTCAACCGCCACTCCGCGTCCGCTCCACGAATGCTGCTCCTACCTCCAAAACAAAGAACACAGTAGACAGACTGGGGAGCAAGAATCACTGCACAGACTGCCACTCAGCCGCCACTCTGCTGGCTTTTTGTCCCCACAGAAGATCTTATTACACAGCAACATCAAAGATAAGCTCCATCTGAGCTCCAGGTGTGTATAAATGCATCACTTCGGTGGACATCTGCTGCAGGCATGACTATCCATTCACACACATTAGAATTCAGCTACGTCCTATGACAAAATCCGGTCTAGCTGGGCACTTAACGTTTTTAAGCACAGACTTGCCTCAACACCTCTGCCATTGGAATACAGGACAACCTACGACAACATTTCGGTTTAGCTGGACAAATAACAAGTGTCTTGCACTTGCACACATGCGTGACCCTCCTCAGAACACACCCTCATACCTGAACTCTTGTGTTGCTTACTGGCGCTTAGCCAGCCCATCCAATCCCTAATCTTGGCCACATGCACACACACATTCTAAACCTCTATGAGAATTTCCCATACTCTGGACTGTGGTTCCCAAGGGCGTTCCCACTACAAACACCTCAAGGCTATAGTAAGAGTAAAAGGCGCTATATATATCACAATTACTACAGTTTACCTCTGTCGCTATAAAGGCCCATTTTGCAATTGAGTAAACCCACCCTGGTTATGGCTACAGATACTGCTCAAAACCATGCAGAAGCTAATAAAGTTCTTAAAGGAATAACTTGTTCAGAAATACTATTGGCCAAAAAGATGGCCAATAATAAAACAAATACCTGAAATATATATATAAGTCCCTATGCAAAGTTTCGAGCAAATGAAGCTCAAACTTTGAAATTGCAAGCACTAGGGGGCATCCATTTTGTGAAATGGATGCCGCCTGTGCCTGCGTTTGCGGCACTAATGAAGCAAAAGCCAGCCAGCTGTAGTAAACAAAAGCTACCACTGGGTGGCTTTTGCTTCATTGGTGCCGGACTCGGAGGACGGGGACCAGAGACTACAGGCAGGAAACCTGCAGCTGCATCTCGGTAAGTGCTATTTTATTTTTTAAAATAAGCACTAGCTGCGTTTTTTTCCTAAGTTTTCCAGGCTGGAGGAGCCCGGAAAACTTAGAAATAAAACCGCAGCTTTTAAAACATTGTATTTATGTTTACGTTTACGTTGTTGTGTTTCAAAAACGCTGCGGTTTTTCTTTCTAAGTTTCTCGCGCCCCTCCAAGCCGGAGGAGCCTGAGAAACTTAGAAAGAAAAATCGCGTCGTTTTTTCAACACAACCGCGTTGTGTTTCTGCCTGCTGTGGCTATCACTTTGGGTCTCCGGTGCTCCCCCGGGGAGCACCGGAGACCCAAAGTGAAAGCCAAGGCAGGCAGAAACACAACGCGGTTGTGTTTCCTTGCTGCAGTGTTTAGAAATACAACGTTTTTGTATTTGTAAATGCTGCAGTATTTACAAATCCATAAACGTTGTTATTCTAAATGCCGCAGCTTTCGCTGAGAGTCTCATGGACTCCCTCAGGGTTGGGGGAGCCCAGGAGACTCCCAGCAAAAGATACAGCATTCAGAAGAACAATGTTGTTGTATTTGTGATTGCCGTGGTTTTCCAATCACGACAATCACAAATACAACAACGTTATATTTTTAACTGGTGCGCCTCGCTTTTTTCCTTCATTTTACATTTTCTGTGCTTCCCTGGGCTTGGGGAGCACAGAAAATGTAAAATGAGGTAAAATGAAAGTGAAGGCAGCCTCCACAGCTCTGCTTATGCTGCAGTAAGCAAAAGCTCCCAGTAGGGGGCTTTGGCGGCTGTTTAGTGTCGCAAAGGCAGAGCCGAGGGGGCTGCCTGAATTCACAAAATGGATGCCCCTTAGAGTTTGCAATTTTAAAGTTTGAGCTTCATTTGCTCGAAACTTTGCATAGGGACTTAAAAAAAATATATTTTAGGTATTTGTTTTATTATTGGCCATCTTTTTGGCCAATAATATTTTCTGACTGAACCATTCCTTTAAACATTTACATACATTGGATGATGGAAATAAAGAAACAGAGTTTGGTATACGAAACCCTTTTCACCCTGAAATAAAATTGCAGCTTAAAGAAAAGATGAATAAAAGCTTATAAAAAATCAGTAGACCTGGGGTTGGGGAGTCAGAAAGGAAACCAATCATAACAAAAGATAAGGGAAATATCAGATCCGAAGAAATCTGAATATTCAAAAGTCCCCTGGTTACCTGTTTCCCATGTGGAGGAAGGGGACATCTAGCGAGAAAATGTCCTGAAAACCCATGGGGGTTGCTTGGATGACAGGGGAGGAATATGAAATAATTCCAGATGATGAAGATGACATTCATACCGTCAGTAATTTTTTTTTGTTTTCCCACCAAAAAATGGGGATCCTGCTTATGCACTAGTCGATTCTGGGAGCAGGCAAATAGCCATTCGACCTGACCTTATACAAGCTGTGGGGTTAAAAGAGTTGCGGCCACACTACACATACCATTCTCTTGGTTCATCTGTAGCTTTGGAAGATAGACCTTTGTTATCCGTCCAAGATGCCGATAGTATTTTGCATGGCTATCTAAGCTCCATGTCACATAGTTGCAGTCCCCATCAATATTGCACCAAACCCATTTTCTCCAATATTCACAGGTGTTGTAAGGATACTGGAACATCGTTCCAGCCGAGAACAGGGGACACTGCGTTAGTTGTCTCTTCAGTGAATTATGTGTCTTTGTTTCTTCATCTTCTTCAGTTTCTACGTCTATTAGCACTTTCATCTCTAAAGTCTTCTCAGTTGTCTTTCTACATTGCCTTATTATTTTGATGACACGAACTGCCAGCAACACTAATAGCAATGCTGCTGCCAGTACTTTCAGTTAGTTGGCCATCCATGTTGGTATCCATCAGAATATGTAAGATAGCCAAATTTCATCCTTTTCAACATTTTCTGTTTCTGCCTCCATCTTCATGTGAAGTTTAGAGAGCCCGGTGATGGCCTCTGTCAATGTCCTGTTGCCTTCATCATTGGCAGGAACGAATGTACAGCAAGAAGACCTGATTTTGGCGCAAACGCCTCCCTCATGGCTGTGAGGAGATCAGAATGTAGCTGTTCTGGAGAACAATTAGTCTATCTGCTCCCAGCTCCTCCTTGATGGCGTTGAACCCCTTCGCGGTTGAGTTTGTTGCCTGCATCAATTCCCACCTCGTAATATGGAGCCACTTGGCATTCGTGTTTGTTTGCACTGCTGGAACGATGGATACAAACAACATTTCAGTTCTGCTGAACAGCCTGTGCTCTGGTAGTATCACATCCAATGCCTTTTCATGTCTGATGGGGCATAGTTTCCCCTCTTCACTCTGGTCAATTTCACAGATCACTTCTTTCTTTAATTGGTATCCATTTTAAGGAGCCTTCAAGTGTATGTCCTTCTGAGGCACTACTAATGCTGGCGTGTTCAGATGTACTAGTGAACATATCCCCCCCAATTGGGAGGCAGCTGCAGGTATGCCTTCAACGCATAGGCCCAATAGTGGTCCATCAGCACTACTGTTCCAACCTTCATGCCTGTTATTCTCAAAATCTGCTTGCATCCTTCATTTTCTCCAACCTCAACTTCACCATCATTCTGGAAACCTAAAGCTTCTTCCTTGAGAGGTATGATAGGCATGGGCCCTGCTTCGCTTTCTACCCATGTGGGCAGTTTCGCACTTGCTTATCATTTCTTGAGTCACTTGTCATTTTCTTGCTGTACTACTTCCACTGGAACCATTAGGAGAGCATGTGCTTTTCTCCCCACCACTCCTTCTTTCCATCCATCTGGTGTATATACTTGTCCATACACCAGTATCTGTGGTCTTTCCCAACACCCTGGCATTCCTCCTATTTCTGTAGGCGTTGCCTTAGGACACTGTAACTCCTTCTGTGTTACTGTCTGCACTCCCATTTGTGTTGACCCTCTGTTATATACTCTATGCTTTTATCTGTGTTCTAGTAATCATCCAGCATTTCCTAGGTCTTTATGTAATTATCTTCGTACATTAATGTTTTTTGGACATCCACCTTAGTGTGGCACGCTTCCCTTGAAATCGTCTTCTTGTGGTGCATAGCGATAAATGCATGATGCATTGTGCTCTTGCCTTTGGAATTTCAGTTGCTACAAATGTTCTGGATGCACTCATTTCATAGGGGATGAGAGAGCAGACATAACAGCTCTCTTTTGTTGTTTGCTTCCCCACGTTGGCCATGTGGCTATACCACATGTTGTTCGATATACGGGCTGAATCAGTCATGTAGGAATTTACCTGATTGAAATCTACTCCTGCACTGCGCCTGACTCTTTTTCCTTTTTTAGCAGTGCTTGTTGTCTGCCCAGGCATGGCTTCTGTAACAGCCTGGATCGGGGTTATGTTAGTAAAGGTCAAAGCTTGTGCATTAGCGAACAACAATATTCGTAGAATGAGGAGTGTAAAGAGGCAGAGACAACAGAAGATACAAAACATCATCACGATATTACGAATTATGACTCCCATGCTGTATTCTTGGGTGCTCCTTTGCGTTGATACAAGGGCTTGTGCAACTCACCTGAAAAGCCTGAGAAATGCATTATTGTCATGTTAGTGTATGTTAAATTAAGCCCTACGCCGATAATATTGGGTGAGTGCTGCGAAGAACAATCTCTCCCACATACAGATTCTCGAATGTCCAAGCAGAGTGATGACAGATGGATTTCCACAAGTCAGTTGTGGGTAAATGTGGGCAACATGTAACACAAAGGCCTGAAATAACAATTGTGGTGCTATCATTCTCTCATGTTTGGTCCGTATTACAAAGCGTATGAAACACTCCTGAAATGGGTTACGTCTACTGAGCATCATATTGCTTGAATTGTCCTTACTTTCTCGACAAATGCCTATTGTAAGCAAAAGAAATACTGTGCCTATTCTAGGTTCACGTAATGTCTCTCCCTAGATCTCTCACTCTAGAACGCGTCATCTGTGGTTGTTGTTCTTCTTCTGTCTTTAACTTACCCTTGCATCAAATCGTCATCTCTTAGACAGGAAGAAGTCTCACCTCGGCAGGGCATATTGTCTCCAATGTAGTTCCACGCTTTTTCCCGTGCCGTTTTACTGCATGCTCTGTTGCTTGCTCTACAGTATAGGGGCCCTCAAACATGGGCTTGAACCAGGGTCTCACAAAGTTCCAGAGCAGAACTGTCTCTCCCGGATAAAGTAGTGGTTGCTTGAGGGGGTTTTCACTTGTGGCTGGGCTGGTATCTTCCTCACTGTTCTTCGACCTCTCCCCCTGCGCCTGCAGTTGACAAGAAATAAAAGACACACTAGCCATCAAAGAAGCCACATATTCATACATCTCATTGCCAAACACATCAGAGGTTGCATTTGCATCTGTCACTGCTCTAGTGGGAGGAGCCAGGAGTAGTTGCATGCACCATCATGTTATCACCTCATGAGGCGTTAAGTGATGGTTGGACCGGGCCTGATTGCACAATGCGAACAGACTTAAGGGCAAACAGTGAAGCCATCCCTTCTTTAAAGTGGCTTTTATCTTTGTTATCTTCTCTTTGATCAGACCATTGAGGCGCTCACACATCCTGTTCGCTTGCAAGTGATAAGCACAGGAGAATCTGTGCTATATCCCCAGTAGGGTTGTGATGTGCTCAAGTCTCATTCACAAAATGACGCCCATTGTCTGATCGCAGGACCTCACAACCCCCGATGTTGGGAACACCTCTCTAATGAGAAATTGTGCAGCCTTTAGGGCGTCAGTGTGGGAACAGGGACCAGCTTCGATCCATTGGAGAACAGGCACATAACCACTATCATGTAGCGGTAGCCCTGGCACACCTGGATCGTATCTACATAGACGATGTGGAGATGTCGGAAAGGCCCAATTGTCCTGGGTATCACTCCCCTCACTACACGAAAAGTATGTCCTGCAGTGAATTTCTTGCAGATGACACAGTTCTCCATAAATACAGTTATATGCTCAGTCGTGTTCGTACAGAACCAATCTTGCCCAGTATGAGCAGCAATTACTTCTTTACACATATGAGCAGGATAGTGTAGTTGCGTGAGCGTAATTTGCAATAACACTATTTGCAGTACTAATTTGCCAGTGTTTTCTTGTTGCCACACAGCATCCGCGGAGGATATTGTACACCCCCTTCCCACCCATAGATCCTTCTCCTCGGTAGGATCCCTTCCCTGAAACTCAATTATCTGTGTGGCTGGTAACGTGTTATACCCTTCCATTATAATCATGTTGTGCACACGAATACGTGTGCTTGATGGGGTATTGAAGTCTGTTATCCCTTGAAAATATGCTGCACACTTTGCTTCCATGTCCTCTGCTTCATTGAGACTGCATCATCCCCCCTCGTGTGGGCCTGGCACTTTATGACAGCTATTGCTGCTGGGTGTTCAAGCACGTCTATGAGCCTACCCAATAGCGGCAAGTGCTGCACTGGTGTGCTGTCAGCACGTCTAAAGTCCCTCCTCTGCCACTGTGACAGCCCAGAGTGTACTGTAGATGTCACCTAGGCCGAATCTGAATACACTGTGATTTCCTGGTCCCTGCGTGCTTCTAATGCCATTATGAGAGCCACTCATTCTGCTGCTTCCGCCTAAAAATGTGAAGGCAATCTTGCGCTGGCTATTGTTTCTGCTGTACCATCTGTTTTAAGTTGTACCACTGCCGTCCTTGTGTGTGTCCCCTGTTGTCTGGTCTATTGTCAATGACCCGTCAATATAAAGTACTTCTCCCCCCCTCAAGAGGCTTCTCCCCCACCTTGGGAAGGTCATCATACTCCCCCACCTTGGGAAGGACAGACACAGGGACGCAGTGTCCATATATGGAGTGCTGTAGTGTATGGCCTCATTACGAGTTAGGCAGTATCTCTGCGGCAAATCTGCCGGAATATCGCACAAATGAATTAATGTTACCGCCACTTGGTCGGGTGGAATTTCCGACGGATTACAAGTGGTGGTGGCGGTGTAATTACGCATTTAATTTGAGTCTATTGGACTCAATGGGGCTTTTGGCAGAATTTTCACCATGGTAATTCCACTGATTCTGCTGATTTTTCAGCAGTGGGTTGGAGGATTTACCGCCAGGATTTTCCTGCAGACAAATCCTCCACTCCAAATCCATAATTTGGTGTAGTGGTAAAGTTGGCGGTAAGAGAGTTACCACCAACTTTACCACTTACTGACAAATCTGTAATGAGGTCATAGGGCCTCATTACCCGGTAGGCGGTGAGCCATGGCGCTATTAGCGCCATGGCTCATGCCGGTAAAATACCGGCACCGCCTTGGCGGAAAGGGGATTTACCGCCCCATTCCAAGGTTGGAGGGGCAGTAAATCCCCCTTCCGCCATTGCCCTTCCCCATTCCCATTTCTGCCCCATAGGGCTCTATGGGAATGGGGAAGGCGCTAATTACGGCACCGCAATTTTGCGGTGCCGTAATTAGCTCTGAGGTCCCTTAGCGGGTTGGATTTTAATGCCTGCAAAAAGCAGGCGTTAAATCCCCCAACCCGCAAAGGGACCTCGTAGTAAGGCGGTAGGGATTTACCGGTACCGGTATCTTACCGGTACAGGTAAATCCCTACCGCCATCCGTGTAATGAGGCGTCTCCCTCTTATACTGGCTCAGCTAAAAATGTCACTGGATTAATAATCCTGCATCTCACTACCTTGATTGCTTGGCTTGAGATCATTACCTCATATCCAGAAGCTCTCTGCGTGGTTAGTGTACTCTTGTGTCTTTTGAGAATTGGAAAGGGGGCATGCTCCTCATAAAGGACCTCATCACGAGTTGGGTGGTGACGCCGGCGGTATTACCGCCAGCGCTATTAGCCCTACCGCCAAACCCTGCGGCGCTATTAGTGCTGGATCACGGGTTTGGCGGAACAGTTAGTGCCCATTCCCCATTGGGCCCATTCGGCAAGTCCTCATTCCCCATTGGGCCCAATGGGGAAAATTCAGGCTATTACCGCCGGCGGATTTCCCGCCGGCGGTAATAGCGCCAAAAATCGTCAATTTTACCATGGATTTCCCCCCAGCTCAGAGCTGGTGGTAATAGCGCCACCGCCGCATTTAAGGGTTACAACCAAACTCGTGATGAGGCCCAGAGTGTGGTGCTGCACCAGATAGTAATATTTGCTGACTTCTCTACCGCAAATGCGGCAGCAGGCAGAGCTTGCTCATAAGGGTAAAGTCCGTTCATCACTGGGTCTAAACGTCCACTATAATAAGCTAATGGTTTGTACCAGCGTCATTTCTACTCTGTTGGAGTGTGAAAACAAATACAATTTGTCATGGTAGTCGGGGATCCCTAGTACTGGAGCTGTGCATATTGCTTTCTTCAGCTCTTTGAAGACTTCTGTCATTTTGTGTGTCCATACCAACTTACCATTCACTCTCTGTGCCTCCCTAAGTCCGCTCAACAAGGGTCTCTTGTATGCGCTATTGTCAAAAACACCCGAGCTCTGCATTAATTGCAAAGGCCCATAAACTGTTGCATTTCTCTCACTGTCTTTGGCATCAGCATTCTACAGATCACCTCAGCTCATTATAGAGTTACTTTTCGCCCTTCCTGTGATATCAACTGTCCTATGTATAGCACTTCCTTTTGGCAATATTGTAATTTTGCCTTGTCCACCTTGTAACCTTTCTTTGCCAATACTGTCAATAAATATACTGAGTCATTTTGACACTGTACTTCTGATTTACTGTAGATTAAAATGTTGTCCACGTATTTTATGATTGTGCTTGCTATCTGTATGTTGCCTAGGTCATCTGAACGACGCTATTAAATATGGAAGGTGACTCACAGTACCCTTGTGGTAATCTTATATGTTTCCACTTTCGGTTTCTATATAGAAATTATGTCAAATCCTGTAATTCCTCATGAAGTGGTATAGAAAAGAAGGCGTTCATCAAACCTATTACCGTGAAGTGTGTAGCTTCTGTTGGGATGCTGCACAGAATTGTCGCTGGATTTGGAACTAACCGGAATTCTACTTCAACAATTTGGTTCCAAGGATGCAAATCCTGAATGACACGCCATGATCCCCCGTCACCTTTTTCACAGGATACTCTGTGGTATTGCACTGTAACTCTGAAGGCTCCAGAATGCCTTGCTTCACCAGTGTGGCAATCGTTTCAAAAGTGCCCTTGTCTGCTTCCCTCAATAGGGTATACTGTCTGGCTCTTGGTAGAATGGCTCCTGGTTTAAGCTTTGTCTTGGCCGCTCCTATGCCTTTTAGCAGACCCGCGTCATAGGGACTATTCATTTAGTCCATTAGACACTGGGTCCCCGCCCTAGGTCTTCCTCGAGGAATGATGGTGGCAGTTTTCGCAACACAGCCATTCTTTGCGGTACTTCCCTGTAATGTATTTCCAACCAGTGTGTAATGCTTATGTCAAACATCACCTCGTTATCTGATCAATCGTCTTGGAATAGCTCCTCTGTCACGTCAGCCAACCTGTATCCTTCCCCCACTGCCATTACAGTCCTCCATGATCGTCCTATATCATCAGTCCCATGCAGTACTATCCTTGTGACTCTTATTATAACTGTCTCAAGCTTTATTGGGATCACTTTTCCTTTTTCTCATCTGAAGGAACCTGTGGTCGGAATAGGATTTCATATGGTATGCGTAAAAGTCTACCCTGTATCCCTGAAAGCCAGGCGATCAATACTTCTACCCCATATGAAAACAGCTCCATGTCTACTGACACCCATCTCTGTACTGTTTGGCCACAATACGTTTCGATGAGTCCCCTCACATTCATGTAATGAATCCCTGGCATTGAACACACTATCCCTTGGCCTGTGAATGTAATGGACATATTCAATCAGCTCATCATGTCTCTACCCATTATATTCATTGGTGTCTGTCAAGAATATAACAGTGGCATGATCAGGTTGGGTACATCCACAGAAAGTGGCAATTCGTCAGTAAAAGGAACCAAATCCGTGGCCCCAGAGAATCCCTGTGCCTTCATGGCAATGCCTGACATTGGGTATTTCCCCTCCTTGACACAAGACCTAGTCGTCCCTATATCCTCGAGAAAGGAAAAAGTCTTGTCACCTATAGTCACCCCTATATGTGGTTCCTCAGCCAATTAGGTTTAACAGCTAGCTTTAAACACATCAGATCTCTCTGTGGGCTTTCCTGTTGTGAATATAGTGGCACCTTCTGTGCAGGTTGCATTTGCTGCAAGTGTCCCAGCGTCTGTACTGTATGTGTCACAGGCTGATATTATGGTGTTTGCATGTCCTGCGTATGCGCCTGTTGTGGTGTGTACATCTGTATTTGCGTGTGATCTTGGGCATAATAGTCAGTCGGCTCTGTCTGGTATATGGGCTGTTGCTGTATTTCCCCATTCTGAGACATCCCGCTCCTGTACTACATACCCGCAATATATGGCCCGTTTATCCGCACACCCAACATTGTGCAGGATCCCATATATCTTTGCTGTCCCCCATGAAACCCTACTGCATTCTGCTGCGTTGGGTGTCTGAACCCTCCTCCCCGAGGTATCCCAACTCATCCTCTCGGCCACCGAGTCATATTCCCTCGTCCTGCAAAACCTCCTACTGCCATTTGTGGTCGGTTCTGTACCGGCTGAACAACTTTCTGTGCTCTGCTCGTCAGCATTGCCCCTTTCATTGTATACTTAGATCATTTCTCCTGCACTAACTTCGCTTCTTCTTGCTTCCTCTCCTCACACTTCTTTCTCGCATTCTCTTACATTAGCCTACAGTAGTGCACTATACTGGATTTCTGACCATGGCGTAGCCTCCCTTCCCACTAGTTTCTTAAGCTGATTTTGC
Source organism: Ambystoma mexicanum (assembly GCF_040938575.1). Taxonomy (NCBI): domain Eukaryota; kingdom Metazoa; phylum Chordata; class Amphibia; order Caudata; family Ambystomatidae; genus Ambystoma; species Ambystoma mexicanum. The sequence goes on along the minus strand of NC_090938.1, from coordinate 798,265,147 downwards.
ACTTGTTCAGGAAACCCCTGACATAATATGTGATAAAATGACCCCACTGTCTTGTCCCATGGTTTTCTCGTCTCAAGGCGACATCGCTTTTGAATTTGTGGAATATATTGAAGTGGGTCTTCGTCGTCACGCATTTTGCGTGCCATGATTGCGTTATGTCCGATGTGTCTGGGTATTGCACTTTTAGAGCCTGCAATATGGCTGCTCAGCAGTTATTGAACAGTGCACCATAGTGTGCCATGTTTTGTGCCGTCAACTCAGGGTATCCCACCCTTTTTCATACATTGTCAGCTACCGCCCCAAGAATGGCTGAAAGCAAATGCTTCATGTCCCCTACCGCCAATGTTGTTCCTGCTGTCAGTCGTTCGATCTCATAAATCCACTTGCCAGCCACTGTGGTTAACAAAGGTAGCTTGCATCTTAGATTATCTTTGTCCATCTGCTGTCATGGTATGTACTAAGGTTGCCCCCCCCACCCTTTTCCAGCAATGGGAACTGTGCCAGTGTCGTCCATCCGTTCTTTCCGCCCATGTCTTTAGTGGTGGTGAACGCCCTTGCCATCTCTGTCCTTGTCTGTTCTGGCCAGGCCCTGAGCCTCTGTGCATACAGAGTGATATTGTCTGCACTTCATAACCTGTTCTCGGACGTATAGAAACCAAAACTCTTGCCGCCAACATTATGCAACGTCCTCCTCTCTCCTACTCATACTCTCTCTGCCTCCCCATATTGTGTCACTGTCTGGGCTTACTTCCCTGGAGCATTGAGCATTTCTTCTCTCCTCACCCTCTTCGCTGCCCTGTGAATCCTCGTCTAATCCGATGGTCCCAATACTACTGTCACTGTCCCCATCTCTGTCTTCATCAAAGCTAAGTCTCCTTAACATTAACCCTTCCTGCTTTTTTTCCCTTGTTTGGTCAGTGACTCTGTGCTTACCCCCTACAGAGGGTTCAGCACTTCTGTCTACCCGTGGGGTAGCCATGCTGCTTCTCCTGCTCCTGCTCTTGTAGATTTCTCCTATCCTTCTTCATATACCTTCCCATTCCTCATCATCTTAACGTTCCAAGTCCATCTTAATTTCTACCACTTTCGGAGAGCGTCTCTCTCTGCTCTCATCTTTATATCGCTTGCTTCTGTGCGCCTCTCTTTCCCTGCGTCAGTTTTTTTACCGAGCCGCATGACTTTTAACCTTCTTTTTTCTTTCTTTATTTGTAATTGTCTTTCTCGCTCTTTTGCTTTTCTCCTTGCTTTGTCTCCTACGTTTTTCTGCTTTTTTCTTTTCCTCTCCCCTCTTTGCAATCTTTCACTTTCCCCCTTCTCTTCCCTTTCCCTTCTTTCTACCTCCTCCATTATCTCTGTCCAATCTTTAACTTCCTCCCCTGTTTCTTTGTTATTTTGCAATTCATTTCCTGCATGCCCTGTCTCGCTGGCCGGCTTTCCATCCATCCAGTTTTAGCAATATCTGTCCACCTATCCACTCATTTGGTGCCACCAGTTCTTGGCCTTCACAAAGCCCTGTTCTCTCTATGTCATTCTCATTTAGCTTTGCGTGCATTCTGCTGCACTCCCTGCGTTCGCTGCTATTGTCTCGTGCTGCTTTGCTTGCTTGCGTTGCGCCGTCAGGTGCGCCTTCGCTGTTATGAGCTGGAGGTGCGAAAGTGGGGTTAGTGTATCCTGATGCTGCTTTTAATTCCTTTATGCGGTAAAATCCGTTGCTTTCTGTGTCTGTGTCCGCTGTTTGAGGAGGAGGAGGAGGTGGTGGGGTAGCTGGGGGCTGTTCGTCCCCCGGGTCCCGTTGGCTCGGCATACATTGCATCAGAACCGACTCCCCTTTCTTGTTCTGAAACATTTTCAAATAGCTCTTAAATTGCTAATTGCTTGCTCTACTTATTCCCTTTGTAAAATGCTTGCAAATAAGTGACCATTTGTTGCTGCACACATTTGGAAAAACCTCCGTCTTTGGGCCATGGCTTTGCCAATTTGCACTCTTGCCGCAAGTTCATTCCGTGCTATACTTGCATATTGTGTCCTGATATCGTGGGATAGACTTGCACATGTGTTGAAGAGGTGCATCCCTCATTCTCGTCGCTCCTATATAACACTTTATCAATACTTACTTGACCTCAAGTCGGGATTTCGACACATCCAATTGCAGCTAATTGCAGCAGTCGCCCCAATTATTAGCAGAGAACAGTTAGGCCCATCAACTACTCCCAGCCACAAGAACGGGAGACTCAGCCATGGGGTAACGTTTTACTGTCTTTTGTTATCAAAACCAAAAAATGACAGGGATCACACTAGGAAAACAAACATTCTCCAGAACTCTCATCTTCTAAGCATTTGCCACCCTGGTTAATGCTAGTGTGACGTCACAAATTCAGGTTTCAAATCAAAAAAACCTATCAGCCGATTACATTGGTGAGTTTGAGCAGGTTACATATAGAGGACCTATAGGTTAGTCCTGCAATTGGAGAACCATGTCTAGGTGACCCTCCTAAGACCACCCCTACTGGTATCAATCTACAATGTTGCAGGGTCGTAAAGAGACCATTTGCCCTTGCAACACATTATCCCACCGGGAAAGCCCGAATCTAGATTGGTCAGAATGTGTCCTCCCATCCGTGGGAACCTAGAGAGTTACCAGACTGGATGTCCCTTTTCAAGGCAACAGGAATCAAAATGGAGGTGCAAAGTGTTCCCTAATGTTGCCATTCTCTGGTCACGTAAGCCTGTGAGAGTGCATTCAGTTGAACACCCAGGTGCAACACCTGTAGCTTCTTCTCCCTTGGTTTGATGGGAATGTCTCTCTTTGTCTACATTGTTTGAATGGGCATTGTCCTGTTCAGCCGGGTGATGTGTACTGAGACCAGGAAATGAAGACCTCTCACCTGTAATGATCAGGATTTTAGTGTGACTTTCTGCAGGTGGCTTATTGTTTTAGTAACTGGAACTTTCCTGTCTCCACTTGTCCTTGGCTGAGTGCCCCGTTGTTAGGCAGAAACCTGTGCAGTTCCCTCTGGGACCACTGCAAAATATTTAAGACTACAGGTGTTTGGCAGTAAACCCACTTGGTAGCAGTCTGTACCACACAGATTCACTTGGTAGCTGTGGCTGAGCAGTCAGACTTCCCTCAAGAAGAGTTAGGCAGTATACAGAGTATTCACAATAGGTCAAAAGAACACAGTAGAACAAGTAAACACTGACCAGAGCTTGGTGTAAAAGAGATATAATTATTTATTTAAAACCACATCTAGTAAAACACACAGGCACTAATGTTAAGCAGTTCAAAAACACGGTCACTAAAAGATATACACTCCCTTAAAAGAATATTAGACAATTCTTAAGTAAAGCCCTACTTATTTTCAGACAGCGGTGAGCGCTTAACGCAGATGGTACTCTAATAATTCGTTTTAAAAAGAGAGAGAAAAGCAGAGTATAATTTGAAACAGATCCCAAAACTTTCACAAGAACACAACAAGAGAGGAAGGCAAAGTAAAACCGTGAAGTTAGAGTTCAGAAGGCCGGATCCACTTTAAGAGGATCAGAACGAAATGTTTCCAAGGTCACATGGTTGAAGTGCACAAAAAGTCTTGAAAAGGTTCAGAAAGAGTTGGACCAAAGAAAGGGACCAGTTAGACGGTCAATTCGGCCAGCGCCGTCCAGAAGGTTAAGGGATTATTATTACCTTGTAGCAATCTTTAGAAAGGGAGGCCTGGCGGACACGGTACCCTAAAGTGGTGAGAATACTCCAGCGGGGGCAGTTGTTCCTGGCAGCGGATGCAAGTCGGTGCTTCGTCCGGGGGAAGAGAGGATCTCGTCGGGGAGGAAGACAGGAGTCCGTTGCACTGCCAGGGAAGAAACCAGCCGCAGAGTTCTCATGTAAAAGGAGCAGTCCTTTTATTCGCGGTCCAGTGGTAAGTGACTATCCGGTTGCCGGGGTGCTTGGCACAGGCAATTCGACCACAAGACGTCCTGGGATGCGAGGAAAAGAAGGTAAACTGCTTGTGCCCACCAGTCAGGGGAAGAAGCGTCTCCAGCCGGGAGATCTTCTCTGTCGTCAGGAAGTGGTGAGTCGGTTCCGCAGGGCTCCACCGGTGGTGTCGTCACGGTAGGTCGGCTCAGCTTCTCCCTCGTCGGATTCTCAGCTCCTGTGGCGACTTCTGAAGTTCCAGTCCCCAAAGCCCTGCTTTTATGCAGCACACCCCCATTCACTCAGCCTAGCTGTCAATCAAACATGCTAAGTGGTGAGCCGGCCGGCTCACCACTTGGGCCAATCACACAAGAGTGCGACTTGAGTTACCAAGGTAACTCAGTCCAGGGTGCCTAAACCCCCTCCCGCACTCCCTGAGGTACCCAGACACAGTGGCACCACTTTTGGAGGCTTCTGTGGAGAAGCCAGCCAAAAAGTGGAACAAAGGGCTCGACTTGGGTTGGAGTCATAGAAGAGAACACGAGCGCCATTTTAGAATGAAGTCCTGGCAAAAAATACCAACCGGCGAATTAATATTAAATAAATAAAACGGCGGTATGTTCGAGGCTATGAGAATTAAATAATTAAAGTTGGTAGCCTCGAACAATGGTAAAATCCCATAGGGATATATTTGCGGTCGAATATAAAAAGTAGTATCCACTGCCACCAGCCAAAACTCGATCAGGGGGGACGGAGACGTGCCCCCTCGACTAACAGTCCCTGGGGCAATCGAATTGCCCGGACTAGTACGTCCACAATATGATGGTTTGTACTGGTTTCTGTTCATAATTTGGGACTAGTAAAGCCAATGGTGACTTTACATGCCCTGGGAGACAGTAGTCAGTCCCAGGGTATGGAGTCTATGGTGGGGTGTCACTATAAATCATGTCCAAGAGTGGGAGAAAAAGAGTCTCACTCTTGGCAGGAGAAAAAAACAAACTCCAGAAATCCAGCAAACCTGCTGGGGGACTCACTAGGTTAGGAAATTCAGCCTAAAGAGAGAATTCTCCCAAACCCCCGTCTCTGCTCACCTCTGCCTTCAGCGATCGTGTCAGCCTTTCCAGGTGCTCCAAGCTTGTCTCTGCTTTGCCATCCATTTCAGTGACCTATAGCTTCGATATCAATCCTTATGGCTTCTCCATGTTAATAGCAGTCTTGCTATTAGCATATGCAAGCTAAATATATATACTCTTTGCACCTTGAGATTTTAGTTTCTGCGAAAGATATAAACACAGCAGTATGTACGTCTATCTGTCCTCTTACCTCTTACCTACATGGGTCATAAGCATGTGCTTCATGCCTATATGCAATAAAGCAGTGCATGTTCGTGTAACTTCACTTCAGTCAACTTGCTCGGTCGATGTCCTTTCCAAATCGTCCAAGTCATTGATTGAGTGCAGTCTGAAAGGTTGTCTGAGTGAATAGCATTTCTTACACCTGCGATACATCGTAGTTCGTGGTAATGGACCTAGAAATGAGGAACAGCTGTTGTTTCTCTGCCTTCATGCTGAGGATCGTGTGGGGGTCATGAGAGTTGGATTTGGCCCCCCTTCTACATTAGCCTTCCAGAAGAAGTTATATTTGGGACAGATGTTCCCAATTTTTGTAAAATCCTAGCAGATCTTAAACCTCTTGGCAAAAAATATGTGCCTAAAGACTCCTAGGAAGAAATAGAAATTAGGGAATCTATACCTACTCAGAATCGGGAAAATTAAGGGGCAATCTGCTATACCAATCAGACTTTGAAACACCCTAGGGGGAGCTCTAGTGAGAGTAGTCAGATGGAAAGTGGAAAGGAATGTGACAAATCTGAGGATATTTTTCTTTTTCCCGTAGAGAGAGATATTTTTCTGGCTGCTAGGATAGTACATCCACAGTACAGTGCTTCTCCTGCTAGTAACACACAAGGGAAAGATTATGTGGCAGAAGAATTCCCCACTGAGATTGGGGACCAACAACACCAGAGAACTCATTATCTTATCAATGTAATAGACCCCACTCCTTCCCCCTCTTTAAATCATTCTTATACCTACTTAGATAGAACGGACTTGTTTTATTGTCAATGTATTCCATCTGGCTTAACAATCAAATATGAGAATCCAAAGACTTCCAAATATCAGACACATAGCTTTAAGGCTGGTACCGGGACGAAGAGGTGGACCGCGAGTACAAAGATTTTGTTTGAGAAGTAGAATGAGCAGTCTACTTCCTAAGACCAGTGATTGGCCCAAAGTAGTATAATTATGCTTCGCAGGAGGATCATAGGTGTTCAGGCTCAGCTGTAGCAGCAAGCTGGGGACCGGAGAGTGAGATGAGAGCTAGCCCCTGAGAAGCTGAGTAAGGAGTAGAAGAACGTGAGAGAGGTCCCAGACTTCCATGCGAGCGATCCCGGGGAAAGGTTACATGGCCAGGAAGGAGCAGACATCTAAAGAACCGCTGCTGACCCCAAGAAAGTCCCGAATGCGACCAGATCCTCCAGAGAAGCAGCAGAAGCTTGGAGAACACCTGTACCGACCTGGGGAGGAGTAACTGGTGGGTTGCTCAGGTGCAGCACGAGGTCCGGGGCAGTATGGGGCTGCACAAGTGAACCGCAAAGCGAGGATCTGGGACTCTGAAGAAAGCCAAAGAGAGTTGTCTACTTGGCTGGAGAATGAACCAAGGGGAGACAAAACCATGATGAGAGTCGAGGACCCGACTCAAAGAGAAGGTCTGGGACCCTGAAGAAAACCTGAGTGAATTGTCTTCTTGGCAGGAAAGTGAACCAAGGAGATATAACGCTGTTGTGCGAGTCATGGACATGCACCTCAAAAGAGGGACTGGGACCCTGAAGCAAACTTGGAAGGAGTTGTATAGTTGCCAGAAGAGTGAGCCAAGGACACACAGCCCGTTTGTATGAGTCAAGGACCTGTACTCCACAATAAGGGACCTGGGACCAACCACAAAGAGTTGTCTGAAAATAGAAGAAACTAAGCTCAGTGTTTATAACACAGTAGTGAGTCTGGGACACGCACCCATATGAGAAGTTAAAACTGAGCATTAAGGAGAGTAGAGAAAGAAACAAGCCAAACTTTTGTGATTCTGGGTTCCGCCCATACGAGAGATCACGAAGTCTATGATAGTAAGACTGATAAAAAGAACCCTCCCCACTTTTAGAAGAATACCTTAAGGTGGCAGGATGCAAAGAGGGAGCTCAAGAGACAATCCTTCATTTACTATACAGTACTAAAGGAGAATAAGTAGTCTAGGGAAAAGGTGTGCCACCCTGGCCTTAGAACTTTGTATTTTGGAACATTACTTTCTTTACTACTTAAATACCAGCGACGCTGAGAACTTTTCTGTTTAGCAAAAATACTATGAATACTTCAGATTTGGAGAAAAGACATTCCTCACATATTTATCCTAGAGTATTAGTTGTAAGTACAAAAGTAGGATTTTCAGACACAATAGTGACCAACTTTATAGTTTTGTAATGCCTGATGCATATTCAGTAGTTTCGTTTGAGGTAGTAAAATCCCTTCTAGACATATATACAGAGAGGCCTTTTCCAACCTTTTTATTATTTAATAAAGATCTTTACCCAAAAACATACCACCTTTGTGTCTGACTCTTGCTTCTGACTCCTTACAAAGGGTAAAGGTTGGTTCTCTGTGGAATAAGTGTCAGGTTGTGAAGTATCAGGTTGTGCAATGTAACAGATAAACTGCACACAACAGTCCATGTTTAGCATTATTTTTTATCTGTAATATAATTCTCCCCTTCTCCCCATAACCATCAGTGAGAGCCCCACTTTCTATCTCTTTCTCTCCTTATTTGAGGAAACAGGGTGGTATGTTGGGTTATCACTCCCTTAGCACCCAGCATTACGTATTGATGGGGGAAAACGTTGGTTTGTGTGTGCGTGGCATGGTGAAATCAAGGCAGGATCTCTAGAGGTATTGGAAAAGAAACTTGGTATCTTGAAGGGATTTTGTCATGGAAAATAGTTAGAGGGAAATGCAGTGCAGGTAGCATCAAAAATTAGGAGCATTCCCTTGAGTCCAGGGTAGAGGTTAAAGCATATTTAAATGATTACAAAGGGAAGATATCATAGAGCCTATCAATTTGGAGGAGTGGATTTTGCCAATTGTGGTACTATCAAAGCCTGATCATGCAGTGAGATTGTGCGTTGGCTTGAGGAATCTAAATAGTCAGATGGTAGAATAGCATATTCCAATACCGTATATATTAGAGTTACTGCACACACCTGGGAAAGAAAAGCTATTTTCTACAATCGATTTGGTCTAAGCCTACCATCAGATCGGATTGCATGAGAACTCAAAACATTTGACTGCGTTTATCACCCAGCTTGGTTTATTTTATTTTAAGTGCATGTTATTTGGCTGGTTTCTGCCTGGTGATTTTCAAAAATTTGATGTACAAGCTTTTTGGGAGTGAATTTGGAATTATCTGCTACCCGGGTGATATCTTGATTTTTTAACTTGATGAACAGGAACATGACAAAGGGTTGAAGAAAATGTACGGTGTGTTGGGCAATACAGGGTTAACATAAAATTGTGAGACATGCACTTTCTGTAGGAAGGAAGTAGACAATCTGGTTCATGTGTTGATTGAGGAAGATATATGAACGTGTTGGCAGCCATTAAAGATCTACATGCACCAACTATACGACAAGTTATTTTGTCGGCAATAGGGCTTTTACAATATTATTCCAAATGTGCCCACTACTTATAAACTATTGTCACCTAATGCTACAACTTAGAACATGCTATTTGATAAGTCCATAGAGTGTGAGAGGGAGTTTGACAAAGTCAAGAGTGATATTATCAACTTGAAGATGTTGGCTATGTTTGATTCAAACTGTGATACTGTCATTTGTTCTGACCCCAGTAATAGAGGACTTGAGACTGTCTTGACCAAAGTACGTAAGATAACTATTCTCTTGCCCTTAACGGTACTGAGAAAGCAAGTTCTATTCAGTATTAGGAAAGGAGATGTCAGGCTATGTCTGGGTGATTCAAAAGTTCAAATGTTTGTCTGGGAATGTCACTAATGGGTATCTTTGAGGCAGAGACTTAACATGATTGTGGCGTTCATATGTGGGAGGGACAATTGTGTGGCTAATGCACAGCATAAACGTGGAGGAACAAATGCATTATCCAAAGAAAGAAGACTACCAGGTGATCCCGGTTATTGGCTCAGTAAGTAAAAATTAGTTGGAAGAGATTAATAATTGTAACTGCTATCAGAGTATATAGGGAAGTAAATGACATAATTAGGAAGGTCTTAATTTCAGGTGTCGTACATCATCTGGTTATAATTCCCAGACTATTCATGTAGTCGTTGACATGTGTTTTGGTCAAAATATAACAGAAATGACTGTCCCTATTGTTCTCAAGACCTTCTTCAGGACATAGGGCAACATATAGTTCTCCTGCCCTTCATGGAATGGAATAAGCCATTTTCAAATCTAAAAAACATACAGAAAAAACCTGTCAGGGTCAAGGTTCATCCAAATTTCTTCTTAGAGGTGACTATTATTGTCACATGTGCAATTCTAACAAATGAACACATAACATCCTACTCACCCCCATGCCACCAATCTGGGGATGAAGATAGATGTGTTGGATTAAATCCTTCACTGGCGTCTATAAACTTTTTTAGAACCTGTGAAAACAGAGAGCAAAATCTAACACATCTTCGCCTAGTTAGTGTGAGGCATTCTCAAACAAACTATTATTTTAAACGTACGTTTTGAGAATTAACATAGTCCTGTTCCTATGTCCGTTGAGGGCCACAAGAGAATAAAGAGATTTCCTTTGTTTGTGTTGATCCCACGCAGTAAACGGATTGCTTTTTATGTATTCAGTTACACGTCGCAACTCTGAAAATTCTATGGAGTGAGCCTGACCACACGAGTAAGCAGAATACAATAATAATATTGTGAATGTTTAGCTTGCTGGTAGATACCGGGGCAAGGATATATAATTCACAAAGAAAGGCGCTGAGGTCAGTGGGTTGACCCATGGTTAGACTGCAGAGCATGTAGGTGTGTGGCTAGATTGCGCTGGAACAGAAAGCGCATATTACAGGCCGGAACACATTTCTAGCAAATATCAAAAACAAGTGAATTTTATAATGATTAATGATGAGGAGGATACCAGCGAGTTAAATAATGGAGTTTTATTACAGTGTGGAATGTACCGCGAGCTACGAGTTTGAGCGAGTGTCACAGTCACATTAGAAATTTCAAAAATCATTTGATGTGGATGGAGAGTAGCCTCGGTTTCATGCATGTTCCCACAATGAGTGACCAACTAATAATGGTGACACACTGGTACTGGTGAATTTTTTACTCTGAGCATTTACAATTTGGAGGCACAATTACATTGGTCTCTTCCCCTCTTCTATAGGAAGTGCAAAGTATATATATACCCAACAAAAAGGAATCGTCTGGTGTCCATTATTTGGAGTTGGAGGGGAGGTCCCCCAGCATAATGACTACTTATAAAGTTATACTACATCTGGGGTGAGTCTGCCTTAATCCCCTTGCACAACCATATGTGGATTAAATAAAATGCAGAGGATATATCATTTAAAATAATGGTTTGTTTGAGAATGCCTCACACAAACTAGGAAAAGATTACTTAGATTGTGTTCACAGGGTCTAAAAAAGTTTATAAACGCCAGTGAAGAATTTAATCCAACACATCTATCTTCATCCCAAGATTGGTGGCATGGGGGTGAGTAGGATGTTATGTGTTCATTTGTTAGAATTGCACAAATGGCTTATTCCATTCCATTCCATGAAGGGAAGGAGAACTATATTTTGCCCTACAACCTGAAGAAGGTCTTGAGAAAAATAGGGACAGTAATTTCTGTTATATTTTGACCGAAACACGTGTCGACGACTACATGAATAGTCTGGGAATTATAACCAGATGATATATGACACCTGAAATTAGGACTGGGTCACAAATAGTTGTGAAAAAATGTGTGTAAACATTGGTGTAGAATTAGAACATGACTACACAATGTATAGTAGGCCATAATGGTTTTATGTATTAATGTATGAATGAGAGAATGTGGGATTGAGAATTTATGCTTGAGATATGAAAGAAATGCGATTGTGTCTGGAAGATGGAAGCATACTTTTAACTAGTACATACAGTTATATGTTGATGTAATGAATTATTGAATGCAATTTGTATCTTTTGAACTATTTGTGTCATCCTGATCCACTGGTGCACCCTTTGTTTTTGTATTATGTATCTCACCTGAAGGACCAGGGATTTGATTGCAGGTAAACCCCTTTATTTATAATGTATAATTAGGAAGGTGACACCAGATCAATTGAAAGATTTCAGAAGGGTGAGTTAGGTTTTGAGGGCGATCTAGTAGTTAGAAGGGAAAAGGTGATAACCCCACGGATTATTTTCAACTAATGAATCTGTATAGCCCCCGAAGGGCACTTTGCACTCAATAAAATAAAGGACACTCTTTGGGGACACAATTGGTGGCTGGGGATGGATAATGAAGTGGAGGAAGTAATCAAGCGGTGTGAAACATGTAATGAGGGTGATTGTGTGCTGTGCTTGAGACAGAGTCTCTGCATGTCCATCCTTTTCTTATTCCGAAATGACCATGGCAGAAGGTAGCCCTTGATTTGGTGGGACCCATTGTGATTCCCAAGACAGGAACGAGAATTATCGTGGGCGTTATTGAATTATTTCCCAAATGGCCAGAAAAGGTTACAAAAGACATTAAGACTAAACTATCCAGGACAGGTTTTGTACAGGTTTTTTTTGGAGTGAAGATGTTTGACCCTGTATAGTGACAGAGAATGAGGTTCAGATGATCTCTAGAGCAAGGGAGGATTTGTTTGCAGTCAACAGCATTATATCACCTTCAATCCAATGGGGGAATAGAACGGTTCAACTGTACCTTATGAGTAGGGTAAAGAAGGCTATCGAATCCATTAGTATTAGGAATAGGAACTCTTCAGAAGCGTGGCAGGATACTGTTTGGCTGTGCATGCTGTCACTGGACTTGTCTCTCTTGAGGTTTTTAAGAGAAGGATGTTAATGTTAATGTTAAAGGATATTTGTACCGCACACTTTCACTACCGGAGTAGTCCCCTGGCTCTGAATGCTAAACTTTTTCTGGGCTGAATGGGTTGAGTACCTTCTATGGAGTGCTGTGATTTGGCCTTAAGCGAGAGGATGAAGACGTTTAATCATAAGGCAGGGATCAAAATTAAGATTGGATAAGCAGGAGCTAAAAGTAGCTCCTAGGTATCCAACATTAGCCAGTGAGCAGGAGCCATCACTGGGGAATGAGGAGCTTGTACATAGCGCTCTGCAAATCTAACTTCTATATAGGATGCAAAGATAGGATTTTGTCTAATGTTTATGACCACTTAGGCTTTATATGTTGTATAGATGGGTCCTAATGTTTATTTATAGATTGTACCAAATGCACAGAGTTAAATTCACATAGGTGTGTTTATTTGGCATCAGTTGGTCGTGGGAGCCAAAAGTAGCTCAAGTTAACTAGGCTCTTATAGACTAAATAGCTCCCAGCCTATGTAAGGGTACAGAAGGAGGAGACTGACATACAGGTGGCATGCTTTTTGGCTTTAACTTTTGTTTAGGCAAGAATGAAGGGTAAAGCCATCCCTCCCTGTCCCTTCCCCTTCTAAAGAATTAAGGAATAGGTCAGAATATCGAAGTAAATAAAAAGAGTCTACCGTTTTGTCAAAAATGCCTTCTTCTGTCTCCCACACTTCTAACTAATATAAAAGAAGTAGTGGATCTTCCTGGTCCAGAAGAATGACTCCTTTCTTCTGGACAATGAGCCACAAATCCAATCATAAGTGGGAACTTCGCCTGATAGAATGACTCCTTTCCCAAGAAACAAAGTTCTAGCCTGTGATGCTGTCAAGTTGTCAGTTCCAATTCAAAAGACAAAGTTCCAACTCAAAGATTATTCCTTATGTCCATAGTTTGCTTCACTATTGGGTTCCTAGAGAATGCCTCCCTTCCCCAGGTAATTAGTTCTCAATGCCTCCACAGTGCCAGAGGAATGACTCCCTTCCCTGGGCCTTCTTTGGCTTCACGATACACAATATTTACTATTTGGGGCCCTGTAGAAGGTCTCCCTTCTCCAGGAATTTTATTCTCAATGTTCTCACAGTGACAGGGGAATGACTCCCTTCTCCGGGTTTCTTTTCCTCCTTTTCTTTCACAATTCACTGTTCAATATTACCAGGGGGAAATACCTCCCTTCCCCTGGCTTGGTTTGCACTTCAAAGGTTCACAGTTCACACAAACTCCAATCTTATGGGTGTGAGTCTGAAACCTGTGTTTCTTGTCATTTTGCGTTAGCCCTGTTTCACTATCCTGCCAGGTACTGTTGTCAGCCCTTTTGAAGGCCCACCAACTGCCCTGGCAATGCAGGTACCTGAAAGGGGCTTCCTGGTGTTCTTCAGTCAGTCGCTGGCTCTTCTCTGTGTCTTTTCAGGCCTCTCGCGTCCCCTGCTGCTTTCCTTTGTGCTGCAGTGACTCTGCAGCATTCGGTTCAGCGCGTGCTGGGCATCGCCTGTTGGACACGTGTTCCAGCTGCTTCACGTGCCTGGACGCCTGCTTCTCCACGGCTCTGGTAGGTCTCTCTATGGTGGACCGGATAGGGTCAGCTCTGCCTGCAGGGCAGCGTCCCCGGCAACAACCTTCTCTGTTCTCCACTCCCATCTGCTTCCCGTCTCACTGTTCCTCCAGGGAGGGCTTTGCTCTCCTTCCTGGTTTCCCTTTTCAGTTTTGAATGGCTTCTGCCCAATCAGATTTTGGGGAACAATACACCATTCATTCAAGTTCTCATTAGTCCTTGTTATGCTTCTGAACTTCTTCATTCCAGTACTGATCTTGAGATCTTCCAAGGAATCAATTGGTCTCTCCCTTGTCTCAGTACCTAATGGATACATGTCCCTTGAGGAGTCCACGCTCTTCCTTGTCCCAGTATTTACTATATTGATGGTATGACCAAAATGTATAGGAACACTAGGCAAAGTGTTGGTGGGAGGGTGGTATGAAGGTGTGTTAGGGTTAGGTCGGCTCTGGGGATACCATTTCCACCCCAGGTCATCACAAACCCCTTAGACAGGTTTCCCTCCCCATGAGATCCACCCGCTGAGTACCACCCGTAGGGGAACTATCGGGGAGCGGCCTAACCTCCCTGGCCTCATGAGAAGGTGCTCTCCCTAGGGGAGAAGTGATTACATCTGAGGATCTGTCACAGGTATTATGTACAGTTCTAGATGCCTCATCTGGGGTATCGTGTCTCGTTACAGGGACTTTTTCCTGGATATTGTGTCCAGTCATATAGGTCTCATCTGGGGCACTGTACCCAATTCGAGAGGCTTCTTTTGAGGTATTGTGTCCCGTTCTAGAGGTTCCATTTGGGGTATTTTGTCTAATTCTGGAAAATCCATCTGTAGCATTGTGCCCAGTCTTAGGGACCTAATCTGGAATACTGTGTTCAGCTCTAGCAGCCTTATTTAGAGAATTGTGTCCAATTCTAGAGACCTTACCTTGGGTATTCTGTTCGGATCTAGGAGGCTTATCTGGAATATTGTGTCCAGTTCAAGGGCTTCATCTGGGATATTTGTGTCAATTTCTAGCGGCCATACCTGGAACAATGTGCCCAGTTCTAGGGGCCTTTTCTCGGATATTGTGTTGAATTCTAGAGGCAGCTTCTGGGTAATCTGTTCAGTTCTAGAGGCCACCCTGGAATATTGTGTCAAGTTCTTTAGGTCTCATTTGGGGTATTTGTCCAGTTTTATAATCTCATCTAGTATATTATGTTAAGTTTTGAAGGAGAATTGTGTATTATCAATACGTATGCCCCGAACCAAGATACAGTGGCTTATTTCAGACCTTAATTAGCAAAATTAGCCAGTACCTGAGGGGAGCGGTTATATGGGGGTGGGGTGGGACTTTAACTGCACGCTGGACCCCAGGGTGGACAGGTCAGACAGGAAATTAGATAAACCCATCTGCAGCCAAAACCTTGAGGACCCTGTTGGGAGACTTCAAGCTGGAAGATATGAGGCTACACCACACACAGGATAGACAATATTTGCATCATTCGGCCCCACAAAATTCGTATACACGGCTACACTATATGTTTGCTTCTCCTGAGATGCCGGGCGAGATAGTGCGGTCTGAATATAAAGCGAGGGTCCTCTCGGACCACTCGCCACTGGTCTTAACATGGTAATATTTGCCTCCCAGAGCTAGGATCCCAACGTGGCGGCTCAGAGCCGATGCATTGAAAGACACAGGGCCTCATTACGCTGCCGGCCCCGTTAACCCCCTAAAACTAGGCGTCCTTAGCGGGTCCCGTGAGCAGACCAGGATGCAAACAACGCGCCCGTCATTAACAGGCCTGTTGTTTGTAGCCTCCCCATTCCCACATGGGGGCTTAAATGGGAATGGGGATGTACCGGGTCCAAGTTCCCTGAATGGGGAAATACCGGGCCCTCCAAGGTCGGATTGGCCCGGTATTCCCCCATTCAGGGAACCTGGACCCGGTACCCAGTATGGGGGTAGCCATGCCACAAATGGCATTGGCTTACTCCATGGTCTTAATGAGGCCCACAGTGTTCAGAGGGGACCTGAGGAAGGAAATTGTAGAATATTTTGAAAATAACACTAGAATTGTAGAAACGGCCAGCACCCTATGGGAGGCATTTAAGGTGGTGGTGAGGGGAGCAGCTATAGCTAAATCTAAAGGGCTACAAGGAGGCATGTTGCAGGAGCTGCAGAGGGCAGAGGCGAAACTAGAGGCAGTCATGCGCAGAGGAGACAACACCCTGAAGGATGCTGAAACCATAAATAAATTACAGCAAGAATGTGGAGGGCACTGGGAGAGATTATGCAACTTAAATTACAATAAATACATAGAGAGACAGCACAAGGGTGGAGATAATGCGGGGAGGTTGCTAGCGTGGTTGTATAAAAATGAGACACCCAGACCAACGATCAGAGCAATACAGGAGAAGGGCGGACAAATATTTGACATGCAAGAGGGCGTGTACAGAGGTTTCCTTGAGTCCTATAAACAATTGTATGGAGATGTAGAAGGGGGAGAATGGAGTGAGATGGTTGAAACACTGGGAGATATCGGCTTACATAAATTGAGTGCTGAAGAGAGAGAGAACCTGGATGCCCCAATCACATCGGAGGAACTGGAAGCAGTGATCGAGCAATTACCTACTAGTAAGGCCCCGGGAGCGGACAGACTCCCCAGTGAATTTTACAAAACGTATAAGATGGAAGTGCTCCCCCCGCTGCTGGCAATGGTAAATGAAGCATTTGAAACAGGGATACTGCCAGAATCCCTGAGAGAGGCGATTATCATTCCGCTTCTCAAGCCAAATAAGATGAGCATGGATTGCGGGTCGTACAGACTGCTATCCGTGCTGAACCAGGATAGCAAGATACTCACGGCTGTGTTGGAAAGTAGCCTGAGACGGGTCATAAGCAGACTTATACACCCTGATCAGACCAGATATGTTCCGCACAGAAACATATCTGACAATCTCAGGAGGCTCCACCGAGTCATAGAGCAAACAGAAGGAGACTTGCACGAAGTTGCAATTGTTTCATTAGATGCGGTGAAAGCCTTTGATTCTGTCAAATCGCCTTGGCTGATAGCAGCCTTGCAAGAATATGGACTAGGGTCCCGGTACCTGAGGTGGGTGAAACTACTGTATAGCTCACTGCTAGCCAGAGTCAAGACGGGAGCGACCGTTTCAGAGAGGTGGCAATTTAGTAGCAGCACCAGACAGGTATGCCCTTGGTCCCCAATGCTGTACATTCTTGCACTGGCACCCCTAGCAATATACCTGAGGCAATAATACGAGGAGGTGGGGAGCTTCACGAAAGGTGGGCCACACTTAATATTGTATGCTGATGATATTGTCATGATGCCTACCCCTGGGCATCCGGACCAAGCCCATCAGCCCCGGGAGCAGGCATCCAGGTGCTTACTAAAAGCCCAACAGCCCCGGCCAGGGGCTGTCTGGGTACAGTCCTGGCGCCATTGGCGCCAGGCTCATAGAGGAAATCAGTCCTGGCACCATAGGCGCCAGTCTCATGTACATTACTTACCTCATGCAGACCATGCTGCAATGGAGTCAAGCCAACCTGAGGCCTGAATGGGACGATTTTTCTTCAGGGACTATTTTTTACTTGGATGTGGTCCTGGGGAACTTCTTACCTGGGACTACTTTGAAAGCTATTTAAACCACGCCCGAACAGCAGCACATGCTTCGTGTTATTCTGCATCCAGCAGCGTAACGCTCACCGTGCCTGCAGTCAGCATCCAGTCTTCTGCCACGCCCGCCTCGAATCCAGAGCTCCTAGAAAAAGAGGAAAGAAGAAGGAAAGGTTACAACACGGACAGTATTTTAATTCCTTACCTGATTCTGGATCCATCACGTCTTCGAACTTGGAAAGGACATTATTTCTGCACGCGTCGCATCACCAGCTGCAGCGCCGCGCCATACTCACCAGTCCTCACAGCATTTTTCGATTCGACGCTACCTCCATCATTTTCTTCGCCGAACTCCAGCATCTAGGGGACAAAAGAAATATAAGGTGAGCCGAGAGAGCCAACAAATACAATTCTTTTTTTACCACCATAGACTTACCTGATTTACCACCGGAGGCATTATTCTTTAACATCCCGCAACTTCTTACGCTGCACCTGTAAGGAGAGAGAAAACAACAAGTTAAATACACACATCTTTTACCGGACAGTGTTGGGTAATACAGACTCTTACCTGAATGCCATCAGCTGCCATAAGACAATCTTCTCTTGGACCCAGCCGCAACACAAGAAGGGAATGGGACAAGAGTGAACATCGGACATATTGAACTCTTTGGACTTTATACTTACGGGTTCTCGCCAGGAACCTCAGAGTCAATATTCATCCAGAACTCTTCCAACGCCTTCGAACCAGTGAAGTAACTGGTATCTACGCGCCCCTGCATTCCACGCAGGATGGAGAGCTCATCATTCAAAAACATAAATTGAGATTACTGAAAGGGAATATCGGAGGTGATTAGTGGGGAGAACAGTGGGGTGCCATTACTAGAATCCACGGGTGGCTAAATCCCTTTCTCCACTTGCAGGAGAATACTTCTACGGGTCAAGCAGACGAGATTAAGCAGGCCAGTCCAGTCTGTCATCTCTGCACTACGCTTCACGTTGGAGGAGACCGCAGCTGTCCGGGTCCGATCGACGCCCCTGTGGGAGCCAGGTGAGCGTAACAGAACGCAAAGCCTATCTACAAATCCCCACCCGGGCGTTATGGAAACCTCAGAGACCGAACAACTAGCCCAATTATTAGGGGAACCTAGGGCGGAAGTGCACTACGTGCGCCAAGAAACTAATGCCCTCAGGAGAGAACTGATTGTGTCAAAGGAACGCACTGATGATCTTGCTAGACAACTGCTGCAAAACCAAGCTGGGCAAACACCCCTACCTGGACTCGGGGGGGAACCCAACTCCTGTTTCATTGAGCAATCCTGTGCAAGTAATTCTACCAGGGACTATTCCTTTAGCTCCACCCGAACGCTTTGCTGGGGACCCAAAAATGTTTGCAGTGTTTATGAACCAATGCCGATTGCACTTTTTATGCAGACCTGGAGCTTTTCCAAATGACCAATCCAAAGTAGCCTTTGTACTATCATATCTTAGTGGCAGCGCAGCTGATTGGTCAATTCCACTAGTCAACCAGGATGACCCTCTTCTTCAGGATTTTCAGGGTTTCCAAAGGAGCATGGAAAGACTATTCGCCAGATATTCACAAGGACAGGCCCTGCATAACAAACTTTTATCCCTACGACAGGGTAACCAGGATCTGCTAACCTATATCGCAACCTTCAATAGGTTGGTGGTGGAAACCGGATGGCCTGAGGAGAAACGAACTACATTATTTCATCGTGGACTTCGGGGAGAACTCAAAGATGTTTTGGCTCAAGTTGTGAACCCACCTCAGGATTGCGCAGAATGTATAGACTTAGTGGTCCAGTTAGACCACCGACTTCAGAATAGAAAGGCTGATCGAGCTAAGTTCGAGAATCGGGTATGGGTTAAACCCAACGTTACCCCCAAAGGAACAGATGCATCAGAACCTATGCAGATCGGGGGGGGGGTTAAAGGACCCTTAACTCAAAAGGAAAGAGAAAAGAGACGGCAGATGCAATTGTGTCTTTACTGTGGAACTGCAGGACATTTTCTACGGGATTGCCCTATAAAACCACCCAAGAAAGTAGTAGGAGTTGCTGACAAAAGCCGAATAGAGCCTGATTCAGGAAACGACCACGCCCGACAAGCGTAGAGGTCCGCTTGCCGAGCTTAAAGAAGGACACTCAGACCTCGCACCTAATCATACCAATGGTCCTTATTGGTCCAAGGCAACCATCATGTATGCACGCAGTAAGGGCATACATTGATAGTGGGGCCGTAGGAAACTACATTGACAACGAATTAGCCTCAAGGATGAATCTACCCCTTTGCAAAAAGACTGCTTCGGATGTCATCACCACAGTCGATGGAACTGAAATTGCCTCTGGGCCCGTAACTCATTCCACTACTGAGATGACACTGTTGGGTCAAGATGGGCATCGAGAAACTATTGTGTTTGATTTAATCAAGGCCCCACAATTCCAAATAATTCTGGGAATGCCATGGTTGGAAACACATAATCCTTGTATTGAATGGCGAGAGAAGAGAGTGACCTTCCCGGATTGTGCACACACCTGTTACCCGTATAAAAAACCTTAAACAAAGGCCTGGCCACAGTCACTAATCCAGTTGTGCAGTTACCTCAGGAATATCAAGAATTTCAGGATGTTTTTCAAAAAGGACAGGCAAACACCTTACCACCTCACAGATCATATGATTGTCAAATCGACCACGTACCGGGTGCACAACCTCCATGCAGTAGGATTTACGCCCTTACGGAACCCGAAAATCTTCACCTACGACAATACTTGGACCAATACCCTGCTAATGGCTTCATTCGTCCATCCAAGTCTCCTGCATCCTCAGCTTTATTCTTCATGCCAAAAAAGGAAGGTGACCTTAGAACGTGCATAGACTACCGCGCATTAAATCAGATTACGTTAAAAAACCGATGCCCATTGCCTCTGATCCCCGAATTACTAGACCAAGTAAAGGATGCTTGTATCTACACTAAGTTAGATCTCCGAGGGGCATATCATCTGGTATGTGTAAAGAAAGGCGATGAATGGAAGACTGCCTTTCGCACCAAGTACGGGTTATTCGAATACCAGGTGATGCCCTTCGGGTTGTGCAATGCACCAGCAGCCTTCCAGTATTTTATGAACGATGTCCTTCGTGAACTCATTGACGTCTGTGTTGTCGTATACATGGACGATATTCTAGTGTACTCCTCCTCAGAATCAGACCATGTTAATCACGTTTGTGCAGTCCTTGAGAAACTACGCCAGCACAAGTTATACGCAAAATTGGAGAAATGTGTTTTTCATTCTACAGACGTTGAATTTCTTGGATTTATCCTGACTCCAAAAGGAGTTTGAATGGACTCTCGAAAGGTGGAAGCAATCCTCAAGTGGCCATCACCCAGTTCAGTTAAAGGGGTACAAAGTATGCTTGGATTTGCTAACTTCTGTCGCAGATTTATTCCTGAATTCTCACATATTGTACACCCCATCACAGCACTTTTGTGAAAAAACAAACGCTTGTGGACTGAAGAGGCTGAAAGAGCCTTCCAAGAGCTAAAATTGAATTTCACTTTTGCACCTGTCTTAAAGCATCCACGCTCTGAGCTTCCATACATAGTTGAAACCGATGCATCCAGTTTAGCTATGGGAGCTGTCCATTCCCAGAAGGATCCTGAAAGCGGTCAACTTCATCCAGTAGCATTCTGGTCAAGAAAGTTCTCGGCACCCGAGTTAAACTATACGGTTACTGATAAAGAGTTATCAGCCATCAAATCTGGATTCAAGGCTTGGCGGCATTATCTTCTCAGTGCCAGGCATACCATCACTGTAATCACCGATCACAGGAATTTTCAGTATTTGAAAACAGCCAAGGCCCAATCATCACGACAACTTCGATGGACATTATTCTTTGCCGAATTCGATTTCGTGATCACTTATCGACCAGGTTGTAAAAACTGCAAGGCAGATGCCTTATCCCAAATAGGGATGGGAGAAGCATATTCGAACCTGGAACTGGTGCCTATAATTTCAGAACAAAGAATTCTTGGCATAACTACTCTACAGACTTTAGAAGATATTCATTGGAAAATCCAACAACTTTTTGATCCTGCAGCCCTGCAGGACTGGGTAAAGAAAGGCAAAGATTATTCAGTCAGCAATGACCTACCTTACTATCAAGGGCGTCTATTTCTACCACACAAGGAACCACAAGAACTAGTTATCTCCAATTATCATGATGCTCTGATGGAAGGACACCCAGGTATCGCAAAAACTGAAGCTAAAATTAAAAGACAATTCTGGTGGCCCACCTGGCAAAAAGACGTAAAGTCATTTGTGCTATCTTGTGGTATCTGCGCCCAAAACAAAAGTCAGAAGAAAAACCAGCTGGTCTTTTACAACCTTTGGATATTCCACCTACACCATGGCATACTTTGTCTTTAGACTTTATTACTGATCTACCTCCATGTAATGGATTTAACACCGTCTAGTGATTGTGGATCTTTTTTCCAAGATGGCCCACTTTATTCCTTTAAAGGGATTACCTTCCGCTTCAATTTTGGCCAAGGAATTTCTTGAAAACATTGTTCGAATACATGGATTTCCTTCTGCATTGGTCTCTGACCGAGGTAGTGAATTCATTTCGCAATTTTGGAAGAGATGTTGTCAATTAGCGCAAATCGACGTGAGGTTATCAACCAGTCACCATCCCTAGACCGATGGTCAGACGGAGAGGACTAACCAGACTCTTGAACAGTACCTATGTTGCATGCTACACCAAACTGAAAGCAATTGGAAGGATATTTTATGGATTTCCGAATACGCATACTAAATAACTCTGTACATTCAGGAACCGGACAAAGCCCCTTTTATACCATATATGGACATCATCCTCGAACCTCAGAACTCGATTCGCCTCAACACTTAGAAATGCCCGCAGTGAATCATCTGCACTCTACTATTACACAAGCCTTTAAGGAAGCAACAGAACATTTGATACAAGTGAAAGAGAAATACAAGAAAAATGCTGATCAACATAGAAGTGATGCTCCACAATACCAGATTGGGGATCAAGTTTGGCTGGCTACAAAACACATACCTCTAAAAGGGACTCTGACTTTTAATCCTAGATATTTGGGACCTTACACTATTAAGGCCATCATCAACCCGATGGCCGTCAAATTGGAATTACCCTCTAATATGCAGATTCATCCTGTCTTTCATGTTTCACTCCTGAAACCAGTTCAATCCGGGACAAGACTAGCCAAACCACCCGACCCCATCCTAATAGATGGGGAACCCGAATTCGAAGTTAACAATATCCTGGACTCTAAAATGGTTAAATCAAGATTTTTTATTTAATCGACTGGAAGGGTTACGGACCACAAGAAAGGTCATGGGAGCCTAGTGACCACGTTCATGCACCTCGGTTGGTGAAAAGATTCCATCAGAACTTCCCAGACAAACCAGGACCAAGGGGAAGAACACCTTTAGGAGGGGCCTTGGGGGGAGTGCTGTCATGATGCCTACCCCCGGGCATCCGGACCAAGCCCATCAGCCCCGGGAGCAGGCATCCAGGTGCTTACTAAAAGCCCAGTAGCCCCGGCTAGGGGCTGTCTGGGTACAGTCCTGGCGCCATTGGTGCCAGGCTCATAGAGGAAATCAGTCCTGGCGACATAGGTGCCAGGCTCATGTACATTACTTACCTCATGCAGACTATGCTGCAATGGAGTCAAGCCAACGTGAGGCCTGAATGGGACTATTTTACTTCAGGGACTATTTTTTACTCGGGTGTGGTCCTGGGGAACTTCTTACCTGGAACTACTTTGAAGGCTATTTATACCACGCCCGAACAGCAGCAAATGCTTTGCATTATTTTGCATCCAGCAGCGTAACGCTCACCGTGCCTACAGTCAGCATCCAGTCTTCTGCCACGCCCGCCTCGAATCCAGAGCTCCTAGAAAAAGAGGAAAGAAGAAGGAAAGGTTAGAACACGGACATTATTTTAATTCCTTACCTGATTCCGGATCCATCACGTCTTCGAACTTGGAAAGGACATTATTTCTCCACGCGTTGCATCACCAGCTGCAGCGCCGCGCCATACTCACAGTCCTCACAGCATTTTTCAATTCGACGCTGCCCCTATCATTTTCTTCGCCGAACTCCAGCATCTAGGGGACAAAAGAAATATAAGGTGAGCCGAGAGAGCCAACAAATACAATCTCTTTTTACCACCATAGACTTAACTGATTTACCACCGGAGGCATTATTCTTTAACATCCCGCAACTTCTTACGCCGCACCTGTAAGGAGAGAGAAAACAGCAAGTTAAATACACGCATCTTTTACCAGACAGTGTTGAGTAATACAGACTCTTACCTGAACGCCATCAGCTGCCACAAGACAATCTTCTCTTGGACCCAGCTGCAACACAAGAAGGGAATGGGACAAGAGTGAACATCGGACATATTGAACTCTTTGGACTTTATACTTACGGGTTCTCGCCAGGAACCTCAGAGTCAATATTCATCCGGAACTCTTCCAACGCCTTCGAACCAGTGAAGTAACTGGTATCTACGCGCCCCTGCATTCCACGCAGGATGGAGAGCTCATCATTCAAAAACATAAGGTGAGATTACCGAAAGGGAATATCAGAGGTGATTAGTGGGGAGAACAGTGGGGTGCCATTACTAGAATCCACGGGTGGCTAAATCCCTTTCTCCACTTGCAGGAGAATACTTCTACGGGTCAAGCAGACATGATTAAGCAGGCCAGTCCAGTCTGTCATCTCTGCACTACGCTTCATGTTGGAGGAGACTGCAGCTGTCCGGGTCCGATCGACGCACCCTGTGGGAGCCAGGTGAGTGTAACAGTTATGCTGTCATACTTGAGGTATCTGGAGGAAAACCTGAAATACATCTTAGAAGTAATGGAACGATTTGCGTTGCTCTCTGGCATTGCATTCAGTCCTAAGAAGTGTGCATATTCCCCCTGGGGAGATATAAAGGGATTCCGCGGGAACACCTACCAATACTACAAGAAGCCTGGGAGACCAGAACCTTTAGATACCTCGGGATTGATATCTATCATACAGTGGAGGCTGAATATAAACATAACACAGAGAAGGAAGTGGCAAATATTGAGAATAGCATGAGATTCTGGGCTAAGCTCCCTCTGGCCATGGTGGGGAGGGTGACGTTGTTGAAGAGGGTTGTATTGCCGAAGCTGTTACACTTTTTTGGTAATATACCATACATGATACCCAAGCGATTCTTTGTTAAACTTCAGTGCATAAGCAGAGGCTTCATTTGGCATAATACCAGGAATAGAATAGCCCTGTGGAAGCTACGGAACATGTATGACAAAGGGGGCATAAAACTGCCCAACTTTGAGATCTATTATTTGGCCAGTCAAATACAATATGTGGCTAAGTGGTTAACGGAAGACTCAACGTCGGAGTCCAGATTTTTGAGGTCAGAATGTGTCCCGTTCTTTTTGTAGGAATGGATATGGCTGCCCAAACCAGAGCGGGGATGTTGGAATAGGGATGGAAGATGTGGCGTAAGGCTTGCCAGGCCATGGAGAACCTGACCCTGTGTTCTCCTCAAGTGCCGCTAGTGGCATTGACCAGAGGGTACGAGCAACTGAGGAAGATGATTCGTAAGCACTGGGAACCCGTCGGCATTGCAACAATGGGATATATATGACTAGATGGGAAGGTAATGGAATTGAATGTACTGGTAGAAGAAATGGGTCTACACCTGGGGCAGTATATCACTTATACCACATTGGTACAGCGGGTGAAAGAAACATGGTCTGAAATAGTGCTGGAAGATCAACCTGATACGGCCATAGAAACAATTTATGACATCGCAGAGGGGTGGCACGAGGTTTCCCGAATATACGAACTACTGATGTCCAGGGTGGGAAAGGAAGTGACCCAGCTGAGACGGGACTGGGAAGAAGAAGCGGGGAACTCATGAATGATGGGTTGTGGGAGAGGGTCCAGACGTACCATGAAAAAGTGTCCAGGAACATGAGACTTCAACAAATCCAGCTGTACGTAACCCACAGAGCGTGCATGACCCCCAAGAGGATTGCTCGATTCAAGAGGGCAGAAATACAAACATGTTCCAAATGTAGGGGAGTGAACGCAGGAATGGTAAATATGTTTTGGGCATGCCCGGAAATTAGAAAATTCTGCGGAGAAGTAGCCCACTGATTGATTGAGAAAGGGATCACGCTAGACGTGGAATCTGTGTGGGCATGCATGGTAGGGGGTTCTCCTAGATGGCGAAAACTGAAACACGTGAGCAAACGTAAGGACTTGGCATATATACTTGCCAAGCGCAGAATTGCCATGGGTTGGAAAGCAGGCAACGGACCAAAGGTAGAGGTTTGGTGGAATGATCTCCAGAAATGGGTCGAGGCGGAAACAGCGGTATGGAGCAAAGCGGGCAATAGGGGAGGGGAGGAGGAAGCGGAAACTCTGCTGACCTGGAGACACTTAGTGGCCACACTGTCTGGGTCCACCCAGGCATGTCCCAGTAATCATGATTCCACCAGGAACACAGAGGGGGAGGTACCCCTAGAGGGTACAACGGCAGAGGGCGAAGTGAAGTAGGCTCAGGTTGGGGGGCGGGTGATGGGTTAGCAGTGGATATTGTTTGATATTGTACATGATGTTAAAGCTGTATGACATGCACTGCTGGGTTTATTTTTTGTTGATTGGAAGTTGTAAAAATGAATAAAAATTGTTTTAAAAAAAAGAAGTTTTGAAGGTCTTATCTGGGGCATTGTGTCCAGTTCTAGACCCTTCTTATTGTGTATTGTGTCCAATTTCAGAGGCTTCATCTTGAACAGTGTGTCCAGTTCTCGGGGATTAATCTGGCTGCCTCATCTGGGGTACTTTGTCCAGCTCTAGGGGTACTGTGTCCAGCTCATCTGCGTTGTCCAGTTCTAGAGACCCTGTCTGGGGTATTGTGCCCAGTTCTGGAGGTCTCATCTGGGGCACTATGTCCAGTTCTAGAGCCTTCTTATGTTAATGTTAATGTTAAAGGTAGTTATATTGTGCACCGTCACCAACAGAGTTGGTCTTCAGGTGCTCAGGCGGATCTGTAACAAGAGGGCAGGGGGTTTAGGTTAGTCGGCTGAAGAGGGAGAGGGAGGGTGAGAAGAGTGGTCTGCTGTTGGCTTCAGTTCGGTTTTCACTGTGTACTGAGCTTTGGTGTAAGTATTGAAGCAGAACGAGGCCTTGTGTGCTGTTGATGCAGTTTTATGTGTTGTTTGGTGTTGTTGCGGTGTCATGGTGAAGTGCGTGCAGTTTGCTGGGTGAGAGATGGTTGTGTGGGTTTTCGGGTGAATTAGGTAAGCAGAGATTTGAAGTTGGTTTAGTGGATTGTGCATCCTGGTTCTAGCCGATCTTGTTATATTTAAGTGGCATTCCTGTGGGTATACTTAGTAGCTGGTTACGTTTGTTGGTCATCTGGCCATTAGATTAGATGTCACAGTGCATTCCTGGTTGTATTGTATGATTCTTGGGTTGGTGGGGCTGGTTATGTCTAGTCTTCCTCTTATGATGTTGGTGCTGTGGGTTGGCCGCCCCTATATTTCCTCGCTATCTATATTGATGGTGGTCTTCTGGGCTTGGAACTAATTTGGGCCAGGGTACTATTGGTGAATCGTCTTTGATCTTCAGTCGTTGGTCTAACATTATATTCGGTCATTAGTGTTGTTCTATTGTGGCTAACTCTCAATTTGTGGTTTGATACGTCATAGAATGTCTTCCTTGGATTCTGTATGTAGTTGATAGATTGTTGGGGTCCGGCATCAGTGTCTTCGCTCATCCTTGTTACCAGGTGTGTGTGTGCCCCTGTGGGCATTCTTCTAGTTATGCAATGAAGAGCCACTATTTGGCAGTTTCCTGAATAGTAGGTGGTTTCTTGTGTTGCATATATTCTTCGGTAAGTCGTTCCAACTTATTGGTGCGAGGTGAGAGAAAAAGGATCCCCCTAGTTTTCTCTTCTTGTAAGGTTTTGGCTCCAGGTGAATGTCATTGCTTGATCTGAGCGTTCTTGTTGGGTGATGTAGGTGTCATTTTTCTCTCAGAAATTCTGCACCTTGATTCTGGATTGCTTTGTGCGTGATGCACATTGATTTGAATTTGATTAGGTGTTTTATTGGTAGCCAATGTAGTGTTTTTAGCGCAGGAGTGATGTGTTCTCTTTGGGGTAATTTGAGGAACAGTCTGGCTGCTGCATTTTGTATGCTTTTTAGTTTTTTTAGAAGTCATTCAGGCATAACCAGGTATAGGCTGTTGGTCTAATCTACTCTGGACAGTACGAGAGTGATGATGGTTAGTGTTTATTTGGCAAATGATGGGAACGATAGGATCCTTTTTGCCGCTTGCAGTAGAAAGAAGCATTTCGAATGGATTGTGTCCTCCCAAGTATTCCTCATCTTAGATATATCCTTACCTTAAACTTTGCTGCTTCAGAAACATTTTTTCTCTCTCTCTCTCCACCAGAGGGCGCTCCTCTCGAGGCCGCAGCATCGATGTCCCTCGGCGGCATCCGTCGAACACCAACGTCATCCGCTGCATAAATGCCTCGAGCATGCCCGTTGGCCTCAGTTCTGTTTTTCTGTTAGCTTTGCTTCGAATCATTACAAATGGCGCTTCAGTTTTTCGTGAGAAAAATGTTGTCTTCATCGAACCCTTCTACACCGAAGACGGGATTTAAGAAATTCCACAAATGTGGAAAGAAAATGTCTTTGACTGATCCACACAACAATTGCCTCTTGTGCCTGGGTTCCGACCACCGTATTGATGACTGCGGTTCTTGCCAGTCGATGACCCATAATGCTTTAAAAGAACGTAGAGGTAAACTGGCGATGGGGGAGGGTTCATTGTAGTCTTTGTCATTGTAAGGGGAGGAAAGACTCGGCTGAGTCTTTGGTGAAACACCATAAAAAAACTAGTTCGAGGAGCAGATCCGGGAAGTCTTCTTCTTTGTCCTCCAAAAAGACGAAGAAAAGACAACACCGACCTCCCTCTTCCTCTTCTTCCTCGACGTCATCTGAGGAAGTGATAACATGCCCTTCGAAACATGACTCCCTGAGGAAATGGGAAGCATTTAGAGTTTCTATGTTAAACATTTTTGAGAACGCGGCCCAGAACCCCTCAAAACAGTCTAAAGAAGACCATGCCCCTGCTCACGACAGGGGAAGATGTAAAACAAGAAAGTCCGACAAAATGTTATCGAGGGTGTCACCCACGGACTCTTCCCGGTCACCTAATGAAAAAAACCTACCGGTGCATAAACCGGAGGTAGAAGGAAACAAGGTGGCGTCAGGCTCTCATGCGTCATTGAGGTCGACATCGAAAACGCCCTCAAAGTCATCGAAGGTAATCGAGCACAAGGTGTCGACAACTCATCCTAAAAAGGTCACGTCGAGTATACAGTCGACATCTTCGAAGGTTCCTTCGACAGTGTCGATGGTTTCCACAATTCCCTCGACGACATCGAAAGCTACCTCGACAATATTGAAAGTTGTTGTGACAGCATCAACGCCATTGACGTTTTTGTCGACGCCCACGCCTATACCAATGGAAAAACCTGCATTACCTGAAAAGGTTTTTCATCCTAAAAGTAGACATGATTTTTTTAGGACCATGTCATCAATATATGAGGGTGAGTCATCAGCAGATGAAGAAGTTACTTCTGCTGGTGTTAAATTTGGCACAAGACCTGTCCCTGAGGAGTTAGTTGACCCTCAGACTAAGATACAAGATTTACATGAATGCTTGCAATCAGCAAGTGGTCTGGATACCTCTCCAGAGTTCGAATTTGATAAACCAGACCCATCAGAACATGCTGATGTGAGCTACAGAAAATTAATGAGCAGAGTCACTGAATTTATGGGATGGGGTAGAAATTCACTGGTCTATCAAGATGATGACATGACTGATATCCTTTCAAGAGGACCTCAGCAAGACCCCATGCTTCCCTTTCCTATTGCCTTACAAAGGAGGGTTAATTCTGCATAGGAACATCCTAAAGTCATTCCAGCAGTTAATAAAAAGTTTGTGTCGAAATATAGACCCTGTAATTCTGACCCAGAGTATTTAAGCAAACACCCATCTCTAGAAAGTCTAGTAGTTCAAGCAACTACCTCTACTAGAAATGCTGCACACCCCACAATCCCCCAGGATAGGGATGATAAAAAGGTTGATGCATGGTCCAGGAAGATTTTTACGTCAGGGAGCATGGCTTTAAAATCCACTAATGTAACTTTCACCATGGCATGGTTTACATATACCCTGTGGGACTGCAAGTCAGCGGCAGATGAACACATCCCAGAAGGTGAGGAACGTGATGGGTTCCTAGCCATAATAAGGGATTAAAAGGAGGCTTCGGGAGAATGCCTTCAATCAGGTTTGGACACAGCTGACAGTATCAGTAGGTGCATGGCGTCTAGCACGGTGCTACGTAGATTTGCGTGGTTAAGAAAGTCGGGTTTTGCACTGGATGTGCAATCCAGGCTTCTTAATATGCCATTTGACGGCTCGAGGTTGTTTGGCAGCAAGGCGGATTAAAGTTTGGATAAGCTGCAGACCTCCAAAGCGGCGGCAAAATCACTCAGTGCCGCTATAAGACAACCTCAACAACGCCCCTACACAGGCTCATCTTCCTGGAGGGGGAGTCCTTTTTGATTTTATTCCTCAATTGGAAGAGGAAGAGGACAGGCCAGTCAAAGAGGCCAAAGAAAATGTCCTCAGGTGCGAGGAAAAGGTGCTAGACCTGCCCCAGCAGCGGCATCTGTCCCTTCAGCCGCTGCTGCAGCTGCCGCAAAACCACTGTGAAGTTTTGACCCACAAGACCCTAGTGGGAGGCAGGATCGCACGGCATCTGGAAGAATGGCAGGGCATTACTTCAGATGCTTGGGCACTGGAAACAGTATCCCAAAGTTACTGCCTTACTTTTCAAAAGAAACCTCAGAATCACCCACCGGGATACAGCTCTGTCAAACATCCGGATCCGCTCCTGTTGCAGGAAGTCTTAACCCTGCTACAGAAAGGTGCAATAGAACATGTACCTGTAGCGGAGAGGAACAAGGGTTGGTATTCCCCATATTTCCTCATCCCAAAGAAAGACGGAGGACTGAGACCCATCTTGGACTTGAGAAACTTGAACAAGTTCCTAAGGAAGGACAAGTTCAAGATGGTCACACTTTCTCACAGATCCTTCAGGCTCTCCAACTCCAGGATTGGTTGGTATCATTGGACCTTCAGGATGCTTACTTACATGTGCCAATCCATCTCAAGCACAGAAAGTACCTGAGGTTTGGGATTGGCAATTCCCACTATCAGTTTCGAGTTCTGCCATTCGGGTTAACCTCCACCCCAAGAGTTTTCACCAAGTTGATGGCGGTAGTGGCAGCGAGTCTCAGGAGAGGGGGGATTAATGTCTACCCCTATCTGGATGATTGGATGATCAGGGCACGTACTCCAGAACAAGCCCAGGATCATCTGTCCAAGACTTGTCACTTCCTTCACAAACTAGGGTTTTCTCTGAATTTAAAAAATTCAAACATGATACCATCACAGAAACTCCAGTGCAAAGTCTCGCCTCCCAAAGAGAGAGCTCACCACATTCTGCAGATGGTAACAAAATTCCAGAATGCCCAGTATCTTCCGGCCTTCGATTTTCTCAGGTTGCTCGGCCTGATGGCCTCCTGCATTGTTCTGGTGCCAGAAGCCAGATTGAGAATGGTCCCAATTCTCAGGGAAAATGTCAGATCTGTTGCAGGTTCCAGCCAAAGTAGTACAGGATCTACAATGGTGGGCTTGCAGACATCATATCCTCAGAGGAGAATCTTTTTGGCAACCATGGCCAGAGATAACAGTAGGAACGGACGCCTCACTCACGGGGTGGGGAGCTCACACCAGCGGGTTGACAATCAGTGGTCGCTGGTCTCCACCGGAGTCCAAACTACATCAACCTTTTGGAGCAAAGGGCGATCAGATTAGCGCTAAAGGCCTTCCTGCCCTCTGTACGGGGAAAGAATGTCCTGATAATGACAGACAACACGGTGGCCATGTACTACCTCAACAAGAGAGGAGGAGTGGGGTCACTACCACTGTGCAGAGAGGCGATGCAGCTCTGGTTCTGGGCAATACAAGAAGGGATCTCTCTATCGGCAGTTCATCTAGCCGGAGAGCAAAACACAGCGGCGGACGCTCTGAGCAGGCAGAGCACAATCTCCCACGAGTGGGAGCTAGCTCAGGAAGTCATTCAAGACATCTTCACCCTTTGCGGAAACCCCAAGTGGATCTGTTTGCGACTGGTACCAACCGGAAGTGCGAACTGTACTGATCAAGGGAATTTCCCCGAGAGGAGCTCTAGGGGACGCGTTCATGGTGGATTGGGAGTTTCTACTTCTGTATGCATTCCCTCCAGTCCCTGTGATCGCTCAAGTAATAAGAAGGTTGAGAAAGTTCAGGAAAACCATGATCCTAAATGCCCCGGATTGGGCCAGGAGAACGTGGTACCCGGACCTTCTCGACATGTCCATCTGCCCTCCAATAAGAGAGGATCTTCTCTCGCGAGAGGAAGGTAGTGTTCTCCATCTGGAGGTCAACACATTCAACCTTCACGCATGGCTTCTGAGAGGTTGAGATATAAGGATTGGGACCTTCTGGATGACGTGATGGCGACTTTGCTTTCGGCCAGAAGGCCAGCAACCAAATCTCTGTATCGGTGTTGTTGGAACAAGTTCAGTAACTGGACCAGGGAAAATAATGTGGACCCGTTTCAATGTAATATTCCCACAATTTTATCTTTTCTATTACACTTAGCTAATCTGGGGCTCCAGGTTGGTACAATAAAGGGATACTTAGCAGCGCTGTCCATTTTCAAGCGCTTCTCAGAGGAAGAATCTATTTTAAGATACCTTTAATAATTCAGTTCTTAAAAGGTCTAAATAATGTGTTTCCACCAATACCTTTTCAAGTTCCTGTGTGGGATTTAAACTTAGTTATGAACTTCCTCACATGCATTCCATTTGAGCCTTTACACTCTTGTCCACTAAGACTCCTTACTTTAAAAACAATACTTCTTGTAGCATTGACATCAGCCCGCAGGGTAAGTGAGTTACAGGCGCTTTCTAGCGGTCCTCCTCACACCATCTTTTATAAAGACAAAGTAGTGCTTAGAGTTAAACCATCATTTTTGCCAAAAATTGTTTCTGATTTTCACCTGTCACAAAAAAATTACATTGCCTACATAGACTAGATCCCAGAAGAGCTCTTAGCTTCTATATTTCAATATTAGCAAAAATACGTCAGTGTGATCAACTTTTTGTGGGATACACTGGCCGCAAATTAGGACTTGCTGTAACTAAACAATCCTTATCTAGATGGATAATTTTGGCTATAACGGAATATTATAGATTGGCTTGGAAAGAACCACCAGATGGGCTGAGGGCTCATTCAACCAGGGGCATGGCAAATTCGACAGCACTAAAAAAGGGGTGTCCCTCTATAGGATATTTGTGCAGAAGCCACATGGTCATCCATGCATACGTTTATAAAACATTATGCTCTAGACTCAACTTCTTATCAAGGAGGTCTGTTTGCTAAATCTGTACTCCATTCTGTACATGACTAGAACAATTCTGTACTCCCACCTCCAAGACAAACTGCTTTGGGAGTCTATCTAAGCTGAGTAATACGTGGGAGGACACAATCCAAGAACAAGTTACTTACCAACTGTAACGTTCTTTCGATTGGATGTTCCTCCCACGTATTCCTCATCGACCCTCCCAGCCAACCCCACAGTACACTTTACGTGATTTACACTCTAAATTATTTTAAGGCTTGGGTCAAAAGAGGCACGGCATTAACTACAATACATTGGTTACAATATATGAAAAAACAGAACTGAGGCCAACGGGTGCGCTCGAGGCATTTATACAGCGGATGACGTCGGTGTTCGACGGATGCCGCCGAGGGACATCGACGCCGCAGCCTCAAGAGGAGCGCCCTCTGGTGGAGAGAGAGAGATGTTTTTTTCCGAAGCAGCAAAGCTTAAGGCAAGGATATATCTAAGATGAGGAATACGTGGGAGGAACATCCAATCGAAAGAACGTTACAGTTAGTAAGTAACTTGTTCTTCTTGAGTATAGTGTTTACTTCAGGCTCTAGGGTATGTTTGCTGTCTATGGTAAGTTTGTTACTCTAGGTTAAGTTTTCCAGTTTGTGTATAGTGTATTGTATCCTGTTCTAGAGGCTACATCTTGGCTATCTTGCCCATCTTAGGTAATGTATCCAATACTAGGGATCTCATCTTGGGTATTGTGTCACATTCTGGAGGGTAAGTCTGGAGCATTGTGTCCAGTTCTAGGGGCCTCATCTTGGGTGTCCAGTTAAAGAGACCTAGTCTTGGGTATTGTGTTCAGTTCTGGAGGCTTAATCTGGGGTACCATTTGGTTCCACGGGCTACATTCTAGATATTATCTCCAGTTCTAGGCACCTGATCTGCGGATATTGGGTTGCACTCCAGGGGGTCTCATCTGGAATATTGTGTCCAGTTCTTGATGCTCCATCTGTGGTATTGTGTCCAGTTCTAGGTACCTGATCTGTGGATAGTGTGTTGCACTCCAGGGGGTCTCATCTGGAATATTGTGTCCAGTTCTTGATGCTCCATCTGTGGTATTGTGTCCAGTTCTAGGCACCTGATCTGCGGATATTGTGTTGCACTCCAGGGGGTCTCATCTGGAATATTGTGTCCCATTCAAGAGATTTCAACTGGGTTATTTGTGTCCATTTCTAGAGACCTATTACGGGGAACCTGTTCAGTTCTAGAGGCCACCCTGGAGTATTGGGTCCCGTTCCATGGGGTATTGTGTCCAATTCTGGAGGTCTCATTAGGGGTATTGTGTCCAGTTATGGAGGTCTCATTTGCGGTACTATGTTCAGTAGTAGTCGTTTCAGCTGGGGTATTCTGTCCAGTTCTCAAAGCCACATCTGGGTTATTGTGTTTATTTCTGCCGAACACATCTGAAGTATTGCATCTAGGTCTGGAGGCCTCATCTAGGGCATTTCAGCCAGTTCTCGAGGGCAAGTCACTAGTTTTGAGTCCTGTTCTGGAGCCTGATCTGGAATATTGGGTACCAGAAGTGGAGACTGCATCTGGAGTTTTGTTTCCACTTGTGGGGCCTCACAGCTGGCATTTCATTTTGTACAATTCTGAGGCTCCTTTCTAGAGTACTGTAGCTATCTGGACGGCACTTTGGAATGTTATAGAAAGTTCTTGAGGGATCCTCCAGAGTACTTTTTTTGTTTGTGATAGGTCTTTAGGGGCATTGTGTCCAGATCTAGAGGCCTCATCTGAGATATTGAGTCCAGTTCTAGAGGCCTCCGCTGGGGTATTGTATCTAGTTCTAGATTGTGGAGAACACATCTGAGGTGTCTGTTGCTATCCAGTCATTGTATTGCAAACAAAAAAGAGTCGTCAATTTCAAATATAGGCCATCACACAGTGACCCTGATTTTCTGAGTAAACACCCTACACCAAAAAGTCTAGTGGTACAAGCCGCTACCTCCACGAGACAGTCAGCTTATCCATCTATCCCCCAGATAGAGAGGATAAAAAGGTGCACGCTTGGGCCCGCAAGGTATTTTCCTCAGGCAGTATGGCCCTTAAATCAGCAAATGTTACCTGTACCCTGGCCAGTTTTAACCATACCCTGTGGGATTGCTTAAAGGTGGCGGCTGAACATATGCCAGAAGGTGAAGAAAGGGAATGCTTACTGAATATTGTGAAAGATGGTAAGGAGGCAATGAGGAAATCCCTCCAATCTGGATTGGATACTGTTGACAGCATCAGCAGATCCATGGCTGCAAGCACAGTACTGCGCAGATTTGCGTGGTTGAGGAAGTCGGGGCTTGCACCAGACATGCAGGCAAGGCTACTCAACATGCCTTTCAACTGCTTGAGGCTGTTCGGCAGTAAAGCTGATGAGAGCTTAGAAAAACTGCAGAACTCCAAGGCGGCAGCTAAGTCACTTAGCGCCTCTATGCGACAGCCTCAAAAACCTTATTCGGGCTCATCTTCCTGGAGAGGTCGTTCTTTTCGATACTACGCCTCATTTGGTAGAGGAAGAGGACAGGCCACACAGAAAGGTAAAAGACATTTCCCTCGTAGTGGACGAGGAAGAGGGGCTAAATCAGGCTCAGCAGCAGCATCTTTGCCCTCAGCCGCTCGTGCAGCCACCTCCAAATCTTTCTGAGGCCTTAGCACACAAGACCCCGGTGAGAGGCAGAATCTCTCAGCATTTGGACGAATGGCGGGGCATTACTTCATTTGCTTGGGCACTGGAAACAGTAGCTCAAGGTTACTGCCTGCCTTCCCTTCCTGAACAGGCCTCAGGACCATCCAACGGGAGCCAACTCTGTCAAAAATCCAGATACGCTCCTTGTGCAGGAAATTTTAACCCTGCTAGGGAAAGGTGCAATAGAACATGTGCCTGTAGGGGAACGGAACAAGGGTTGTTACTCCCCTTACTTTCTCATACCAAAGAAGGACGGAGGACGGAGACCCATCTTGGACTTAAGAAGCTTGAACAAGTTCCTCAGGAAGGACAAGTTCAATATGGTAATCCTTTATCAGATCCTTCAGGCTCTCCAACTCCAAGACTGGTTGGTATCATTGGACTTTCAGGATGCTTACTTTCATGTGCCAATCCTTCTCAAGCACAGAAAGTACCTGAGGTTTGTGGTTGGCGGCTCTCGCTACCAATTTCGAGTTCTGCCATTCGGGCTGACCTCCGCCTTGAGGGTTTTCACCAAGCTGATGGCAGTTGTGGCAGCGAATCTCCTGAGAGGGGGGATTCACGTCTACCCCTACCTGGACGATTGGTTGATAAGACCTCGTTCCCCCGAACAAGCTCAGGAACATCTTGCAATCACCTGCCACTCCCTACTCAAGCTGGGCTTCTCGCTCAATTACAAGAAGTCCCACATGATACCATTCCAAAGACTCCAGTTTATTGGAGCAGTCCTGGATACTTCCTCGGGCAAAGCCTTGCCTCCCAAGGTGAGAGCTCTCCACATTCTGCAGATGCTAACACAATTCCAGAAGGCCCAGTGTCTACCGGCCTACGATTTTCTGAAGTTGCTCTGCCTCAAGGCGACCTGCATTGTTCTGGTGCCAGAGGCTTCACTGAGGATGAGAGCTCTTCAATGAGCCCTCAGAACTCAGTGGTCCCAATTCTCGGGGAAATATGTCAGATATTCTGCAAGTCCCAAGCAAAGTGGCTCAGGATCTACTATGGTGGGCTTGCAACGACTCTATCCTCAAAGGAGAATCTTTTTGGAAACCATGGCCGGAGATAATAGTAACCATGATCCTAATTGCCCTAGATTGGGCAAAGAGGACGTGGTACTCGGACCTTCTGGACATGCCCATCCCCCCTCCAATTCGTCTTCCACAAAGAGAGGATCTTCTCTCGCAAGAGGAAGGTCGGGTTCTCCATCCAGAGGTCAAGACACTCAACCTTCACGCATGGTTTCTGAGAGGTTAAGATATAAGGATTGGGATCTTCCGGATGACGGAATGGAGATTTTGCTTTCGGCCAGAAGGCCAGCAACTAAATCTCTGTACCGGTGTCATTGGAATAAATTCAGTAACTGGTGCAGGGATAAGAATGTGGACCCTTTTCAATGTGGCACCCCTATGGTACTATCTTCTCTGCTACATTTAGCCAATCTGGGGCTTCCGATTGGAACAATTAAAGGATATTTGGCTACGCTGTCCATTTTGAAGCGCTCCTCGGAAGAGGTTTCTTACTTCAAAATTCCATTGATCATCAATTTCCTGAAAGGACTCACTATGTGTACCCTCCAGTTCCTTTTCATGTCCCGACTTGTGATTTAAATCTTGTATTTAAGTTTCTAACTTGTATACCTTTTGAGCCTCTGCATTCCTGTCCCTTGAGGCTTTCAACATTAAAACTGTTCTTCTTGTGGCCTTAACCTCAGCCCGCAGGGTTAGTGAGTTGCAGGCTCTCTCATGCAAACCTCTGTACACTATTTTTTACAAGGTACTTAAGGTTAAACCTTCTTTCTTACCAAAAGTAGTTTCTGACTTTCACTTGTCACAAAAAATCATACTACCAACTTTCTACCCTCCTCCTCATTTAGGCAAAGAAGAGAAGAGGTTTCATAGACTGGACCCATAAAGGGCTCTCAGTTTTTATATATCAAGAATGTCAAAATTGCGTCAGGATGACCAACTTTTTGTTGGTTATACTGGCCATAAATTGGGATTAGCAGTGACAAAACAGACCATATCCCGCTGGATCATTTTGGCAATAGTGGAGTGCTACAGATTGGCCGGAAAGAACCCGCCGGATGGGCTTCAAACCCATTCCACAAGGGGTATGGCTACTTCTGCGGCTCTGAAGAGGGGAGTCCCTGTAGTGGATATTTGTTCAGGCGCAACATGGGCATCAATGCATACCTTTATTAAGTATTACTGCTTAGATGCCTCTTCTTCCCATGAAGGATTATTTGCTAAGGCGGTACTAAATTCGGTCCATGATAAAAAAATAATTAGTACTTCCACCTCCAAAAATGTCCACTGCTATGGGAGTCTATCATAAGATGAGGAATACGTGGGAGGACACAATCCATTCGAAGAACAAGTTACTTACGAACTGTAACGTTCTTTCAACTGGATGTTCCTCCCACGTATTCCAAATAGACCCTCCCATCCTACCCCGCAGTACAGTTTTCGTTATTTACACATCTCTTTCACGAAGAGTTTTCAGAACTGAAGCCAACGGGCGCGGCATGAGCTAATTACACTGATGTTGACATTGATGCGGTACAGAGCCCGTCGAGGGACATCGAAGCCACGACCTCGTGCACAGCACCCTCTGTCGAGAATTTTTTTTTCCGAAGAAGCGAAGCTGGCGACATACGAATATCATTAGATGAGGAATACGCGGGAGGAACATCCAGTTGAAAGAACGTTACAGTTGGTAAATAACTTGCTCTTCTGCCCTCGAGAGAGGTGCAGCTAATCAGAAAACAGATTAAAATACAAGATGCAAGCTATCGTTTCTGCAAAGATCCGGATTCCTTAGAAACTATCAGACATTTGATGCTGAATTGCCCTTATCTGAGGGAACGAAGAGAAAAGGCTATGGGGGGCTATGTTGTGTTGTGTGACTTGAACCGGGAAGAAGAATACTGGGAGAGGCTATTAACAGTGGACAAAATTGGGCGGACCATTGACACATTAACATTTGTAGAATCCCTGTTGATGGACATACAGGTCTGAAGTCTGCAGTCGAAGGCCCTAATGGTCGAGAGACTAATAGCCTAATTGACTAAAGACTTAAGTTAAGCAGGCTTAATTTGGTATATGTTAAAGGTTAAAAACGTTATTAACCAATAAAACATTAAAAAAATAATTGTATTGTGTGTAGATGAGAGTGGTACCAGTTCATTGTAGTGTGATGCGAGGGTGTTAAAGGTGAGTGAAAGAAAGATGAGAGAGTTGTGAATAGGGTTAGGATGATTTAGAGAGGGTGTGAGAGTAAGTCATAGAGGGTTTGTGACGGGAGAGTGAGAGAGATAGTGAAAGGTAGTAGTGGAAAGCGCAGAGAGAAGAAGGAGTAAGGTAGTGGGAAGAGCATGCAGAGAGAGTGTAGGATCTGGAGACAGATGAGTAGGCAGCGGTTAGTGAGGTACATAGATGAGAGGAGGGGGACACAGGTAGAGAAGAAGAGTGAGAAAAGGGAGAGGAGAGAGCTGTACGTAGTGTGATCATGCCAGAAGAGAGTTGAGAGAAGGCAAAGGGAGCAAATGGAAGGAGAGGGGGAAGGGAGTGAAGTGAGAGGAAAATGAAAGGTGTACAAATAGAGAGAGGGGACAAGGAAGATCACACAGGGAAGAGCGTGCAGATAAAGATAGAGGGAAAGATAGAGACTAAGAGTGAGAGAAGGGGAGAGACTGGAAGAGACATCGTGGTGACATCGGGTTGTCCAACAGACCAGAAGTATTCCGAAAGTCCCAGAAGGGGGTAGATAGAAAAGGCCACCATGGCCTTTAGGTTTCCCTTTCAAGATTAGAAAGTCTTAGATACTAGTGGTTACCTTGCTTTAGAGTATATCAGGGACATTCTGGGAGTTAGGGACGCCTGGACTAGGGTGGAAGGAGCTCCCAGGGGGGTTAAGAGAGCCTTATTTTCAACCATTTCCTGGACGTAGAACTTGAAATTGGACCACAAGGTAATATAACAACCATATACCACAAGAAAATAGACGTTAATAACACATTACACTATCTCAGTCATCACCTGGAACATTTACGGGATAATTTACCTTACAGCCAGTTTTACGCCTAAAACGAGTTATATCAACACCAACAACTTTAGAAGAAGAGAATCTGACCATGACCGAGAAGTACAGGAAACGAGGATACCCAAGAAATGTCATTGAAAAAGCCAGGGAGAAAACTGAGGGTTTAACAAGAAATTAGTTATTAACTCCAAAAGAAAAATAAGGAGAGACACCATTCATATTTGCCCTGAGATACTCTGGACAAAATCACAACATTACCAGGATGATTAAGAAAAACTGGAAGATCATTGGAATGGACACACAATGAAATAAATTGTTCTCAAAACCCCCTATCATAGCATATAAAAGGGGCTGCAATTTTAAATATCAGCTTTTCCATGCCGAAAGAGCACCCAAGGAGAAACAGATGACACTACGAACAAGAAAAACAGGAACCTTTGCTTGTCTTAGTTGTGGACATTGTAACAACATAATGAAGGGCACCCATGTAAGACATCCCTATAATGGAATGAAAATTAAACTAAGAGACTACGGCACGTGCAACACAAAATCAATAGTGTATGGACTTAGTTGTCCCTGTGGAATATTCTATGTTGGTCAAACAAACAGAAAAGCCAAGGAACGTTGGCATGAACACAAGAGTAACATCAGAACAAATAACATAAGATCACTGGTAGCCGCCACTTCAACGAGAAAAAGCATAACATTCCACAATTGAAGGTAGTGACACTGGAAGTGGTAAAGAGATCCCCACGAGGTGGGAATCACATCAAAAAATTAAACCAAAGAGAGTTATACTGGATTGAAAAACTTGATACTATGTTTCCCAGGGGCATAAATGAAGAGTACAATTTAGGAGTATTTTTGTGAGTTACAGTAATGAGATTTTGAATATAGAATGTATTATACACCTGAACTATATCACACGCATAAGCCTCATTAGTGATCTCTGGTCCATGGAAAACATAGAAAGTTATTTACAATCCTGATTAGCTAGGATGGTGGACATTAGAGAATAAAGGTGACTCAATTGACGCATTGCACGGAATCTCTAATGAAGTTTATTGTAATGTGGCTAATGAAACATATTGGAATATGTGTAAATTATTGCATATACATGAGTACTATTGATACACCATCTTATAACGTATTGGGAATATCAGACTGTGTGTCATGAACTTCAGATCGTGCCCCTTTTGGACCTCCTGGTCCTTGTCTCAACGGGGCTTACATTCCGTACTACTTCCAACATGGCCGTCCAGAGCTGAAGCCCTTGCTCGCTCCATGCGCTGAACGGGGTGTGATCTATTTATAGACGACGCCTTCTGCGGCTCTGCGCGTCTCAATGCTATTGCAGAGTAGCCCAGACGTGTGATCGTAGCTCGCGGTATTGTTTCCTTTGTCCCAGTGCTATTACCCGCTCCTGTCCCTTTTCCCCTTCCTGGCTCAGAGCATTTCTAGCCTTTCGCAGACTCCCGGATTCCTGGACTACGCGCTCCCGGAACTAAACGCAACCTGGAACCAGACGAGACTCGAGCAGCACTGTTCAAGACCAGGAGCGTTCGCAAGAAGGCAGCGATCGAAGACACCGGCAAACTCCGGATCCACGTGAGAAGGGGGGAACTCCTTGACACTGTGAGCACACCTTCAATCTCATAATTGCGGTGAGTTAGTCCACTATCAAAGCACTAGAGGATACGTAATCCATTACTAAGGTAGGCCACATAGCGGTGGTACTATCACGATGTTATGACAATTAAATACATTCGGTAACCCTTAAATCCGGCGGACGCGCTATTACCGTCAGATTTAAGGGTCCGCCAAATCAAGGATTCAGCGGATTCCTCCCCAGCTCTGAGCTGGGGGGAAATCCGCTGAAAATTTGCGCTATTACCGCCGGTGGGAAATCCGCCGGCGGTAAGAGCGCAAAAATTCGGCATTCCCGAATGGGCTCAGTGGGGAATTCCATTACCGGCAAACCTGTGATCCGGCGCTAATAGCGCCGGGGGTTTGGCGGTAGGGCTAATACCGCCAGCAGTAATACCGCTGGCGTTACCGCCCAACTCGTGATGAGGCCCATTATATGTTCATGATCTAGAATAGAAAAAGGTAAGCTGATGACCAAAAATGTATATATCTTTCTCCAGCATTGGATCTTTCATGGATTCACATGCTTAGAATATTCCCCGTCGTCAGACTGGGACCCCTCGGTACACATATATAGCCTTTTCCTATCTACGTCCTTTTTGGAGCCGCCTACGCATGCTCCGTAGGCCGTCCCAGTATAAGAGGCCCGCCCCTGCGGCTCCCCTTCAGATTTCAACCGTCTCCAAAGTAGTGGGATCTCCTCGCGTTGTCTTACTATTTTGTACAAGGCTGTATACCTGGAGTTGGAGCTAGAGAAAATGTCTTCCATGTCAGGAAAAGCGCTGTTCCGTCCGTGTGCGACGTGCGGCTTGAAAAAAGTTTACGAGGGGGACGGATTTATGGATTGTATATATTGCCTCCACCCTCATCATTCGGCGGATAACTGCGACATATGCAAAGGGTTTTCTCAAAAAACCCTCAAAGACCGGAGTCGACGGCTGGTGGCATGGCTGAATGACGGAGCGGGGGCATACCCCCCTTCGGAGGTAGGCTCCACACAATCGGCAAAAACATTGCGCCGCGCTACCTCGTCGGAACCACCGGCGAAAAAATCTCGACCGACGGAAAAAGAGTCATCTGGGAGTCACTCAGCTAGAGACTCCTCGTCAAAAAAATCATCGTCATCAAAAAAGCATGAAAAGGAAAGGCCGAAATCCTCCTCGGGCGATCATCAGAGTCGAGTAAAAGCAGGCCAAGCATGGAAAAGGCGGGACCGCCTAAACCACCTGCTAAGTCACCGTCGTCGACGGCGGTCCAGTCATCGACCCCCATCCTGCCACTGACGCAGGTGGCATCCACCGTCTCACCGACAACGGCGGCGACGATGGCCTCGTCGTCGGGGGTTCTACCGGAGGACTGGAGGCCGGAAGTTTTTGATCCGATCCCCCCGGATACTTTACTACAAGAACAGGCTGTGTCGCTGTCGTCGGAGGACGAGAGCGAGAAAATAGCTGGCCCAGCAGACCTAGGGCTACGAGTGGCCGACA
This sequence comes from Ambystoma mexicanum, assembly GCF_040938575.1. Taxonomy (NCBI): domain Eukaryota; kingdom Metazoa; phylum Chordata; class Amphibia; order Caudata; family Ambystomatidae; genus Ambystoma; species Ambystoma mexicanum. The sequence goes on along the minus strand of NC_090938.1, from coordinate 798,222,405 downwards.
AGTCGTCGACGAGGGAATCCGGTGTACCGGTATCTGCCCCTCTTCTCAATCCTCAATCTGTTTTGTCGCTGGAAATTCTGTCCACGCTTCAGTCCTTGCTAAAGTCGTTGGACCAGAGACTACCTCAGGCAAACCTGCCACAGTCACCCGTCGACGAGCCGGGCCCGTCCCGTCCACCGACGCACCTACGCATGCCAATCTCAGCTCTGGCACAAGAGGAAGGTGAGCTTCCGGATTCGGAGTCTGACAGGGGAGCCATGTCGGATATCTCATCACCCCCCTCCAGGGATCCAACTTGGGAGTCAGAGGTAGAGTTGGAAACCCCTAGAAGCCCAGCTCACCCGTCCCCTCCGGACGACATTGCATCATTCCATTCTATGATGGAGAAGGCATGTAAAGAATTTGGTTTGTCCCAGGAAGAACAGAAAAAGGATTGTTTTTTGTTCGACCACATGGGTAAGAGAAGGAGGTCCGTGTTCTCAATACCAATACTAGACCACGTGTGTAAGGAGGGGTTGCAGACAATGCGTCACCCTTTTTCAGAGCCGGCAGTGAAAGGACGCCTCGGGAAAAAGTTTAAGGCTCCAGAGTCTACCCCCAAGTGTTTATCCTCCCAACCAACGCCGGACTCGGTGGTGTCGGCGGCAGCGACGAGAAAGGCGAAGGCCCAGCACAAGTGCACGACTCTGCCTGAAAACGAAGCGAGACGCCAGGATGCCTTTGGCAAAAAAGTGCTATCCGTGGGAGCAACCACAGTAAAGGTCGCAAACTCTCTGGCGATTGTAGCCAGATACGACAGGGAGATGTGGCACAGGCTAGCTCCGTTGCTTGATCATCTTCCGGAAGAACATAGGAAGGCAGCGATGTTACTTGTCCGAGAGGGTGAGGAAGCCTCAAATCACGCAATAAACATCGCGGTGGACCTCGCTGAGTCAGGCTTCAAGCAAGTCAATAATGGGGTCGTATTACGACGACAGTCATGGCTTAAGTGTACCTACTTCAGGCCAGAGGTACAATACAAAGTTTTAGATATGCCCTTTGAGGGAGACCTTCTATTCGGTGAGAAGGTGGACGGAGCCCTAAAGGGAATGAAAGAGGACTCGGACACGGCACGTTCATTGGGTGCCCTCCAGAGTGGCCGAAGCTACAAGTCTTTTCGTCCCTTTAGAGGGGCTTCAGGTAATTCCAGATTCTCTGCGTCTGGAGACAGATCCTTTGGCAGATCGGCTTACCCCTCCCAGGGATACAGACGTGCTTCCCAAACGGCAAACCGACGCCGGAACTTCCAGACGTCCAGGAAAATACCATCCTATCCGTCGTCGTCGAGAGACAAGCAAAATAAAGACCAGCAGTGACATACAACACACCGTTCTGAGTGTCAGCATATGTCGACGAATGGGAACGAATAACGACGGATCAATGGGTGCTGGACACTATAAGAAACGGACACTCTCTACAATTCAAACACAGCCCTCCGCACATTCCACCTGCGTTCACCGCTCATTCCCATCTGAAGATACTGCAACAAGAGGTAACACTCATGTTAGCAAAGGGCGTGATAGAATTAGTTCCAACATCACAGAGAGGTCAAGGAGTCTACTCAAGATACTTCGTCGTAAAAAAGCCGAACGGCAAATGGCGTCCCATTTTAGACTTACGCGACCTCAGCAAGTCTTTAAAGAGCCTAAAATTCAAGATGCTCACTCTGCAGGAAGTGATCCGCGCCGTTCAAGGGGGGGACTTTCTAGCGTCCCTGGATTTACAGGACGCGTACTTCCATATTCCTATGTTTCGGAAACACAGGAAATTCCTGAGATTTGTAATAGGGCGGACACACTACCAGTTCACGGTTCTTCCATTTGGGCTCAAGACCTCCCCCAGAACGTTCACGAAATGCCTGGCTCCAGTAGCGGCCTGGCTAAGGAAGCAAGGCCACCATGTATACCCATACCTCAACGACTGGCTGGTAAGAGGATCCTCCCCAGCATCGACCAACACAAGTTTACAAGCCACCATGCAGCTTCTACAACAGCTGGGATTCGCCATAAACTTCGAAAAATCCTCTCTGCGGCCATCGAGAACGCTGGTATTCCTGGGGGCACAGTTCGAGACCCAGTTAGGGCTAGTGAAACCTTCTCTCGACAGAACCTCAAGACTCAATCAGCTAGCGAGCTGACTACGGCGAAACACCTGGCTCTCAGTGAGAAAATAAGTTTCGGTCCTAGGGGCCATGGCATCCTGCATCCATCTGGTGGAAAACTGTCGCCTATTCATGAGGCCAGTCCAGGAATTCCTCGCGGACCGATGGACGCAGGCTCAAGGATCGTGGTCAGACAAGATAACCATCGACGACGACAAGCTGCTTCGGACCCTTCAGCGGTGGCAGAGTTTCCACAATCTGAACAACGGTGTACCCCTACAGGAACCAGAGTTTCAGCGATCCATAGTCACGGATGCGTCCCTAACCGGATGGGGAGCTCACATGGGTGCTCTCCAAACGCAAGGTCGCTGGTCTCCAACGGAGTCACTCCTACACATAAACGTGTTAGAGCTCAGAGCAGTACGATGGGCCTTGAAGGCATTCCTACCACACATCAAGGGTTCGCGAGTACGAGTACTGACCGTCAATACAACGGCCATGTTTTATCTGAGGAAGCAAGGAGGGACACGATCAAGAACTCTTTCCATAGAAGCCCAGAAAACATGGCATTGGGCATTAAAGCACGAAATTTCCATCGTGGCTCACCACCTCCCAGGAGTGAGGAACTCGCAAGCAGACGCATGGCCCAGATACACGAGTGGGAAATGGACACAGTTCACCTGATGAAAGTGTTCGAGAAATGGGGTCACACCCCTCTGGACGCCTTTGCGACCATAGACAACAAGAAATGCGAGCAATTCGCAAGCAGATGGCCTCAAGAGGGTTCCATGGGGGAGGCATTCTCCTTCCCATGGACGGACATGTTCCTTTATGCTTTTCCCCCGGTCCCCCTCATACGGAGGACAATGCAGTGGATACGCAGATACAATTGCCGGGTAATTCTAGTGGCACCATACTGGCCGAGGCAACCGTGGTTCTCCGACCTGCTTCACCTGTCGCTGGAACATCCCATAGCGTTTCTGAGAGTCCCGAACCTACTATCCCGGGACAAAGGCACGGTGTGGCATCACGACCGCGACAGTCTCAACCTTACAGCCTGGCTCCTGACTTTTCGGAGTTCAGTGCTTTAGACGTTTCGGAGGATTGTCAAAGAATTCTGCAGGCGGCTCGAGCCCCTTCTACAAACAAATCTTACTCCTATAAGTGGCGGAGGTTCTGTGAATGGTGTCGAGGACAACAAGGCCTACAACCGTTGTTGGTGACGCCGGAACAAGTTCTACCTTACCTGCTCCTCTTGGCGGAGAGGGGGTTATCCTTCACATCGATAAAGGTGCACCTGGCGGCCATCTCAAGGTTCACGAGGAAGAGGCAGTCGTCTCCTCTATTTAGCGACAGACTTGTGAAACACTTCATGAGGGGTTTATTTCGAAAATGTCCCCCGGTAAAACGTTTCCCCCCAACTTGGAGTCTCAACACAGTGTTGGCAGGCTTAATGAAACCGCCTTTTGAGCCTATGGCCACATCCGACATAAAATTCATATCGTGGAAGTTGGCATTCTTGATTGCTATCACATCAGCTAGGAGAATCTCGGAACTACAAGCGCTGGTCGTAGACCCGCCATACCTAAGATTCTTTAAGGACAAAGTGGTCCTGGCAACTAATCCTACGTTCGTCCCGAAAGTTCCGACAGTGTATCACAAACACTCGTCCATTGTTCTCCCTACTTTCTTCGCGACACCATCATCGACAGCAGAAAAAGCTCTTCCTACCCTGGACGTTAAGAGGGCTCTGAAATTTTACCTACATCGTACACAGGAACTCAGGTCTACTCGACAACTGTTCATCGCATATGGTCCGTCGACGAGAGGAAAAGCAATCTCTAAACAGGGATTGGCTCGATGGGTCTCATCGACGATTACGTTTTGTCACTCCAAGGCCGGAAGGCCACTGCAAGGACATCCTAGAGCCCATTCTACAAGATCAATGTCCTCCTCAGCAGCTTTATGGGCAGGAATTCCGCTGACGGACATATGCCAGGCTGCGGCATGGTCAGTGCCCCACACGTTTACCCGCCACTACTGCCTTGCCAGGCAGCATGCGGACGAGGTGCAGATGGGAAGAGCTGTCCTGCGCCATCTGTTTCAGTAAGGTAAGCTCCACGCTGTGGAGAATCTGTTTTCTACCTTTTTGATAACAGTATACTTTATGTGGGTAAGGTTTTATGAGCCAACTTATTCCTAATGTGCATATGCATTGTGTAGTATGGTGAAGGTATATTACATTACATTCTCACCGCCGTCTCAAGTGTTACTGCTATACAATCTATTCTAAGCATGTGAATCCATGAAAGATCCAATGCTGGAGAAGGGAATAGTTTCTTACCTGTAACTCCATTTCTCCAGCAATGGTATCTTTCATGGATTCACATGCGCCCGCCAACCTCCCCGGAATGCAATGTATTTGATTGATAAGTTTAACTCTTCCTACTTTGGAGGGGCCGAAATCTGAAGGGGAGCCGCGGGGGCGGGCCTCTTATACTGGGACGGCCTACGGAGCATGCGTAGACGGGTCCAAAAAGGACGTAGATAGGACACAAAAGTGTTGGAGGTTTTTATATATGTGTACAGAGGGGTCCCAGTCTGACGACGGGGAATATTCTAAGCATGTGAATCCATGAAAGATACCAATGCTGGAGAAATGGAGTTACAGGTAAGAAACTATTCCCTTCAGTGATAAGGTTAATAAGGGTCTCACCAAGATCAAATAGATCAGGGGGCATCATAAATTACGTGCGCGTTTAACAGCACAGCACGAAATAACGTATGACGTCACCGCAATGACGCGAGTAAACAATACGGAGGCCATTTTGCGACAGTTCTGTCCGAGACGCTGCAATCTCGGTATGGTGCCGACACGAGGGGAACAGCAGATATCTTTAAAATCCAGGTAAATTACCTAGATAAAACACTAACGACATGTTTCAATGACCTTTATGGTTAACTTTGGTTTAATAACTTAGGGGACACAGTAACACCGTATTCTTCTCCTTATAGTTTCCTAAGGGTACACCAAGAACCCAGCAAAACCAACATTATCCACATTTGGACTTAAGGAGTTGATGACATCTACCATAATAATTGCAAAAGAAGAGGGTAAAATACCTTTTGATATACAATTCCCATAGCCTTTAAAAGCTACCATATGTATTGTAATATTAGGATACATGAGTAGCATTAAGAACAACACATTCTACGTTTTTCCTTGTAGAACATTCTCCATGCAAATTAATTGAAGGGACAGTGAACTGAAAAGAGAGGTTCCCCCCTATATTACCAAGGACAGCATATCCATTGGACAGTGGAGAGGGATGGTCCTGGACCGGAAGACACAGTGATAAGTGCAGCACAGGTGAATTTTTAACATAATCACTAGAAGATATACATATAGACTCTGAACACCCTTTTAACTGGATACAACTGGGAACTAGTTGAGTAAACCTTGTTTTTGTTTTTGATTTACATAAGAAACATTTCTAATCCACTGAAGAATAATCCATATTGAATAAAGACTAAAATACACTCAGGTAATTATGAGATTGTGAACAGAGTGACAGAAATTACCATAATTAGTGCAGAAAACTAAAACTTTAATTACTTATTGTAGATTGGACATCAGACTAATTGAAGAGAATAGACAACTCCTGAAGAAGGGGATAATCAAACCCCGAAACGCGTAGAGACACAAGCCAACGATTGAACATTTCATAAGAAATTGCTCTTAGGGGTCATTATTGAATGTTCTAATTATATGCGAATCAAGACTTCTTACTGTCTATTCAATTGTGAAATGGTTAACAAAGTGCTACACTGTAAAGTTGTAGAGTTGAAAGTTTGGTATATATTATATGGTTTAACAAAATAATATATATATTTTTTAAGTACAAAATCTTCTATAAAACAATTCACGCATGAAGGATGTTATAATTGAATTTCAAAATTGAATGTTTAACATTATTTACCAATTGATTGTTTATACAATACCAATTTGGGTGTGTAGGGGACGGGAGAGATCCACAAGGTTGTGGTCATCTGTTCTTTGGCTCATAAATTGTACAACCTAGTGTCAGGGTTGGTTTTCTACCCGGCACCCCATTATCAATTTTTCATAGTAGTTAATTTCTAAAAACAAAACAGGTGTGCACTAGGAAAACTTAGCTATAGACATTGGGTTGTCCAACAGACCAGAAGTATTCTGAAAGTCCCAGAAGGGGATAGATAGAAAAGGCCACCATGGCCTTTAGGTTTCCCTTTCAAGGTTAGAAAGACTTAGATACTAGAGGTTACCTTGCTTTAGAGTACATCAGGGACATTCTGGGAGTTAGGGACGTCTGGACTAGTGTGGAGGGAGCTCCCAGGGGGTTAAGAGAGCCTTAGTTTCAACCATGTCAGTCTTCCCAAACCAGTTGCTTAACACTTTAATAAAACACCTTAAATCTAATATCATTGTTTGTGGATTTCTGAGGCCATATGTGACAATGCACTGGTTTCCCAGTCTTCTTTGCTGAGCTCCCTTCCTAAGTTTTGTCTCTGTTATAATTTATATTACCATTTCCTGGGTTATCCTGGCTCTGGAATAGCTTTATATAAAGTGGGTATCAAACCCTTTGATCTTGAATGATTTTTCAGTCTTATCAAAGTCTTTTAGTGGCCTGGTTGCCTCATGGCTTACTAACAGAGTACAATGCCAGATGTTGTATTTCAAGGTATTCTAGACTGTCCCTTTCTGTCAATTTGTAATACACCTTGCATTCTTGAAAATATATTGTTCTTTCATCAACACACAAATCGATTAGGTGCAGGCAGTGCCCTTAGCCTATTTTGAGACAGTCCCTTTGTGTAGGTCAGGGGTGACGTCTTGGTTGCAATGTGTAGAAATAGAAGGGTAGTCAGCGCTGCATCTTGCTCAGCATATAACAGACTTTTAGCACATATTTAGTGACTTGCCTAATGTACCATGACAGAGGCCTGTCTTTTTTTATTTTTTAGTAGCCACTTGAAAATCCTCCTATAATACCCTCCCAAGCACTGTTCATAAGACACGATTGTTGTTTAGCCAAGTGTCTTTTGGACCATTCTTTCCAATCTGGGCAACCAAGATGAGCCTTAGAGTTCAGAGCTAAAGAGATTCTCCTGTAGAGGCTGGGCAATCTCCCACCCAAAATGATCCTTGGGACGTCCCTCTGAATCTAAGCTGGATCCATCTGATGCACTGGTGTTGTGAGTGTTTGGAGAAAATAAAGGAGTGTGAGGATTCAAACAACAAAATGGTGAAGCTTCCTCCATCACCTCATGTGACCTCATGAGGAAGCCAGCAAATGATTGTAATTAATTTCGTATAGCTCTTGGGTGTTGTCTGGCTTGGTTGCCCCTTGGTATTTGACACCATTATCCGCCCGTTTTCTGGAGATTTAGAGCAAGTGATTTTGAAATGTTGAAAGCGGATGCTCTGCCATAAGCCCATTATTTTTGTGTTTCCCTTTTTGGACAGTTGTTAAGAAATAGCACGCGCAGTGCCTGTTGGCATCCGTTCTATTTTTTCGTGTCATTCTCAAGTAGAACTACCCGCATCAACATGGGTTTGACTGTAATAGGCTTTAAATAAGCGAAAGATGTAATAACATGGGAAATTTTACTGAGGTGTAGGCTGGCAGAGCGTTGAGGAATATAAGTAACTTGTTGTTTGAATGGATAGTGTGCTCCCACGTATTCCTCATCTTTGATAGCTCAGCTCAGTGATCAGCTCCGGAAGGGCTAGTGTAGATCAGAGACTGTTAGAATCTTACGTTTGTAGCTGGAATCATCCTGTTTGATGCCCTGTATCTGCTTATTGGTTCAGACTCATCTTTCAATCATTTCCATACACAAAACCGAGAAGTGGTGAGAGAAGATAGTCTCAGTGTGTCCCCCCTCTCTTAAGAGTAACCTTGGAAGGCATAACAGTATTTAAATTGATTGAGGTATTAGGGTGTGGGTAATTGGCCATTACTAGATTGATGAATCCTGGACACAAATTCCCAAATTCCACATTCATTCAAAGTGATTGCATATCTACTCTGTCCCCAAAAAATGTTTCCTTCAAGAGGTACTATAAAAGCACTGCGTGAGGTGCTCTTTGATGTTATCTCAAAGGTTGGGTGCTATTATGATGTTGTCAAAGGTTTGTCTGCACACAATAAACCCATCTTGGTCCAAATGAACCATCTGCAACATTGGGCACTCTTATCGCAAAGCCAGAATCTTAGTCAGGCAATGGGTCTACCATTGCATGGTCAGATGCTGCCTAGATAGTGCTCGTCCCTATGTTCTCATGTACCTGTATCATGGTAATTATATCCCTGCTGGCGTCTTGCCGAGGAGAGGATGGACAACATTGCTCAGAGCAAGTGCTATGAACACATCTGTGCTTACCACAGGCCTGGGCTTTATCATGTTGGTCCCAGGCGCAACTGCAGAGGATGACATTCTGCTTCTCCAGCATGAGGTCTGGCATGGATTCACATGCTCATGAATATTCCCCGTCGTCAGGCTGGGAATCCTCGGTAAAGAAAAAATCAGTATCAGTTTCGTTTCTGATCTGTCTTTCTTAATAGTAACCAATCACTGATCTCTGGGTCATACTGCCTCCAGCCAATGACTGCCCTCTCCCTATGCCCCTCATCTGGCAGTCATCCTCAGATTTTTACCGCACGCTCAAGTGTTGGGAGTCCTCGTGTTTAGCTCTCAAGCTTTTTGATGCGTTTTCGTGCTTTTTCAAAGAGATTTTCTCATTTTTCGGTCAAATAGAGCCTCAAGCTCCACCGTGTCTACATCTGATCAACGATTTTCTACGCCCCTCAAGGGTGAAGTTTTCATCGAGTTACGCTTCTCCGAGGAGTCCAGAAGTTTCTGTGGCCTACCCCGGACATGTCCCAGGAGAAAGGAAGCTCAACAGCCGGAAAGCTGTTCAGGGTTTGCCCTGGATGCCAGCTGCAGGATGTGTTCAAAGAGGACGAGCATTCGAAGTGCCTCTACTGCCTTCATGAGGACAAAACGCACGTGGAGAAGGGCATTGCGTTTTGCGGGAACATGTCGGAACGGACGATCAAGGATCAACATCTTCGTCTCTCCAACTGGCTGAAAGGAAAGAGCCCGTCAGGTGAGAAGAAGAAGTCTGAACGTTCTTCTAAATCCTGTGAGGGTGCCCCGGCGATGGGGGCCCAACAGAAGGCAAAGCACCGCGAGTCCGCGGGCACCGGGAGCGCCGAACGGTCGGGCTCCTCGGCTGCCAGGCAGGGCGCATCCTCTCCAGCACCATCAACCACGAGCCAACGCTCTGGCTCTGGGAAGAGGAAAGCCGAGAACCCCCAAGGTGAAGGCCACAGGCCCGCAGAAGGTGGTGAAGGTCTTGATTAGAAAAAAACAACAGGGTAAATTAAAGCTCGAAGAGCCAGAGTGGCAATTGCCTTCCCAAACCGTAGGGAAATACTGATACACAGGGAACGGTTTTCTGGGGAAAAAGATTCATCAACTTGCCGGTGAGGGCAAGGCCAAACAACTAATGATATTTTTGTTAACCATGGTCCTGTTCACTTAGGCACAGGTGGAAAAGCTGGTCTGATGCAGGGAAGGAGGGAGGGGAGGGCAACCAGCACAATGATGTGGGGGAGTGCGAGAGGGGAATTAAATCTCGGATTCTTAAATCTAAGCAGCTAGCCGTCACAAGTGCAGAGATTGAGGCATCGGAATAGTCATGTAATTTTTATTTTAGCATTGATAACTGGAAAGTTCCTTGCAAAAGGGTGGTTGCCCAGAGGGTAGGTGAGGTGATATCAAAATATCACTAAAAAATGCACTGTCCCACTTGTTATGGGATGGGAAAACCCTTTTCGATGGTTCTCCAGTAGCGAACCTGGGAAAAGTCAATCGAGGCGAGCGCATGAAAACTGCAGTCTGCTCCGTCCTAAGGATGTGGGTTCGCTACTGGAGAGAGCTCTCTCACTGCTCCCAGTGCATTTCCTGGATAGCTCAGTCATCCTTTCCAGGATCCCTCTGCAGCCTGTTATTGCTGCCCTACTAAGAGGACAGTCGCTACTCAGCAGCATATGAAAATCGATCTTGTCCTGAAGAAGATGGTCGTTAATCACCCTTGAACCATCGAAACCGGTCGACCTCACCTGTTGTGGCCTCACCACAACATTTTATGATACCCCCAATACCAACAGGGGTTACTGCATGTAATTGAGAGAAAACCCCACAACAACATGGGTTTTCCCATCCCATAACAAGTGGGACAGTGCATTTGTTAGTGATATTTTGATATCACCTCACCTACCCTCTGGGCAACCACCCTTTTGCAAGGAACTTTCCAGTTATCAATGCTAAAATAAAAATTACATGACTATTCCGATGCCTCAATCTCTGCACTTGTGACGGCTAGCTGCTTAGATTTAAGAATCCGAGATTTAATTCCCCTCTCGCACTCCCCCACATCATTGTGCTGGTTGCCCTCCCCTCCCTCCTTCCCTGCATCAGACCAGCTTTTCCACCTGTGCCTAAGTGAACAGGACCATGGTTAACAAAAATATCATTAGTTGTTTGGCCTTGCCCTCACCGGCAAGTTGATGAATCTTTTTCCCCAGAAAACCGTTCCCTGAAGGTCTTGATTAACCTGGCTAAGGCCTCTATCGAGGAAGTCGCGGCGGTCCTGGCGCAGCCTGGGGAGGCTACACCAGTGGAGGCGACCTCTGGGCCCAGAGTTTCTCTGCCACCGCGGAGGGAAGCCTCTTTCAGGCCCATCGAGAAGACCCCCGTGAAGACCCCAGCGGAAAAAGAGGGGGGGAGCCGGTGGCCATTGTGGACACGGATACAGCCTCAGAAGAGGAACTGGTTGAAGTCTTGGAGGGCCTCGACGAGGGCGTCGAAGAGGCCCGGTCCCACGGGAGGGATTCTGACGAGGAGGACGACAAGAGCGCCGGCGGTGCCGGCGAGGTTCCTAGTCAACTGTCACGCCCGTCGCTTCCGGAGCCGCAGGACAACTCGGTGGCCAATTTGTTGGCAATACAATCCTTATGTTCGGAGATAAGGACGAGATTGCCCCTACCACCGACGGAGGAGCCGGAACCAGGCCCATCGGGAAGTCCCCCAAACAAGAGAAGACGGACCCATCCAGCCCCGCCTTTTCAGCCCTTGCGGCCTGCTCAGCCTTTGCCCACATCCCCCGTACCTGGGGATGACACGGGAAGGGACACAGCCACGACGGGTACGGATGATGACGGCGGTGACAACGGGACAGAGCTCCCATCGCCTCCAGCCCGGGCCTCCCTGCCCGACGAGATTGGGTCTTTCCACGCTATGATCGCCAGGGCATCTGAGCTTTTTCAGCTCTGCCCCGAAGAGAAGAAGAAGGAATGTTTCCTTTACCAACGGCGCAAGGCCAAAAGGAAGACAGTCCTCGCCGTGCCTCTTTTGGATGACATCTGGGACGAGGGTCTCACCTTTCTCAAGAACCCGTCTACGACGCCTACCAAGAGGGATCGGTACGAGAAGAAGTACCGGGTCCCCGACGCGGCCCCTTTGTGCCTTAGGGTGCAACCAGCCCCTGACTCGGTCGTCTCAGCAGCGGCCAAAAAGAAAGCGGGGGGTGGCATCGGCCTCAACGTCAACTTCCCCGCCGGACGGCGAAGGAAAGAAGCTGGATGCAATGGGACGACGAGTTATCTCGTCGGCGGCAACAACGATTAAGGCGGCCAACGCCCTTGCGATCGTGGCACGCTACAACAGCGAGTTATGGTACAAGATCACCCCCCTGTTGGACTTCCTACCGGACGACAAGAGGGCTGAGGCCCTGGAGAACTTGTAGGAAGGTGAGGTGGCATCGGACCACGCCATAACGGTGGCAACAGACATTGCCGACACCGGTTTCCGCCAGCTAGGCAACAGCGTTTGCCTCAGACGACGAGGGTGCCTCAAGGCGATGGATTTCCGCCAGGACGTACAAGCCAAGGTGTTGGACATGCCGTTCGACGGGAACAACCTGTTTGGGAAAACAGTGGATGAGTCCCTCCAAGCCATCAAGGTGGATACAGAGACAGCTAAGGCCCTAGGAGTTCTCCAGCAACAAAGGCCGTCCTTTCGGAGCTCCGGAGGCAAGCAGGGTGCCTCCAAGGGATTCGCCGGTGGCTCCTCTACGTACCGCCAAGCGGCCCGCTCCTCGTCGCAGGAAGCCTATAGAGGACGAGGCAAGTCGGGTGGATCCCGCCGTTGTCACCAGGGAGGCCAAGGCGGCAAGGTGTCCTCCAAGCAAGATTGAACCGACTGTGGCGTTGGGCCCCCACCGAAGCACCCCGGTGGGAGGCCGGCTGGCGAAGTTCGTCAGCGTGTGGGAGTCCATCTCCACCGACCGTTGGGTGCTGGATGCCCTGGCCCAGGGGCACGGCCTCGAATTTCTAAAAAAGTGCCCCCGCAAACCTCCCGTGGCCAGGAAAGAAAACCATGTCCCTCAACTACTGTTGGAGGTAAGGGCGATGCTCAAGAAAGGTGCCATCGAGCTCGTCCCAAAGAGGCTCCGGGGCTCCACAGTATACTCAAGGTACTTCCTCGTGAAAAAGAAGACAGGAGGGTGGCGACCCATCCTGGACCTGCGACGACTGAACAAGTACATCAAGGCACAGAAGTTCCGGATGGTCACCCTCCAGCACGTGCTGGGACAGCTGCAGGAGGGCGATTTCCTGTCGTCGTTGGATTTGGAGGATGCATACTTTCATGTTCCCATTCTAAAAGGACACCGGAAGTTCCTCAGGTTTGTGGTCCAAGGGCGGCACTACCAGTTCAAGGACCTCCCGTTCAGATTGAAGTCGGCACCCAGGGTTTTCACCAAGTGCCTCGCTCCAGTGGCGGTGCGGCTGCGCCTGCAGGGGATCCACGTCGACCCCTACCTGGACGATTGGCTCATCCGCGCAAGGACAAGGGAGCTCGCCGTAGAAAACACAGCGAAGACCGTCCAGCTGCTCATGGACCTGGGGTTCTCCATCAACTTCCCCAAGTCCCACCTGGTCCCCTCTCAAGTCGCACTGTTTCTGGGAGCCAAGCTCGACACAGTGGCGCGTCTGGCCTCGCCGTCGGAGGAAAGGACAAAGGCCATCCTAGGCAAGGTGCAGCGTCTGCTGGCCACGGACGTGGCCAGGGTGAGGTCCATCAAGTCCCTCCTCGGGATGATGTCCTCTTGCATTTATCTCGTGTGCCTGTGCAGGCTTCGGATGCGCCTTCTACAGGAGTTCCTCGATGCCTGCTGGATTCAAGCGACGGGCAGCTTCAAGGACAGGATCCCTCTCAACGAGACCTTCCGACGAGCGATCCGGTGGTGGGGCACCCGCGCTCATCTAGCGGCAGGGACAGACTTTCAAACCCCGGCCCACCAGGTGACGGTGATGACGGATGCCTCCCTGGAGGGGTGGGGAGCGCACACCGGAGATCTTCACACGAGAGGCCTTTGGCTCCCGGAGGAGAAGCCGCTCCACATCAACATCCTGGAGCTCCGGGCAGTGTTCTTGGCCCTCAGGTCCTTTCTCCCGTCCATCAAGGGCAAGGTGGTGAAGATCTTCACTGACAACATCACCACGATGTTCTACATCCGGAAGCAGGGCAGAACCAGATCCCCAGCCCTATCCAAGGAAGCACAGGATCTGTGGCATTGGGCCGTTGCTCAAGGAATGTTTCTGGTGCCGTTTCATCTGGCAGGGATATAAAACACCATCGCCGACTCACTCAGCAGAGAGCTGCGCTCGTGCCACGAGTGGGAACTACGCAAGGATCAAGTGGACCGACTCTTTCAGCGATGGGGCAAACCCCAGATCGACCTGTTCGCGACGGCGACGAACTCCAAGTGCCAGAGGTTCGCCAGCAGCTTTCACCAACCGAGTAGCATGGGCGTTGCTTTCTCGTTCCCCTGCGGCCTGTTCCTATATGCTTTCCCTCCGTTGCTGCTCCGACTCATCAACCAGCTCAAGAGGTCCCGGTGCAGGATGATCCTAGTCGCACCGGCGTGGCAGAGGCAGATCTGGTTCCCGGACCTTCTGGACTTGTCGGCGTCCCTACCGGTCAAGTTGCCGACGGATGCAGATCTTCTTTCCAGAGAAGGAGGCGCCATCCTTCATCACGACCCGGAGTCGCTGAACTTGCAGGCCTGGCTCCTGCAGCACTAGAGTTTGGAGGGTCCGATATCCCAGCTGATTGCAGAGAGGTTCTTGCAAAGGCCAGGGCATCCTCAACTCTCAAGTGCTACGGACATAAGTGGAAGAGGTTCTCTGTCTGGTGCCGTGCACAGAAGATTAACCCTCTGTGGATTACGGCCCCTCAAGTACTGCCGTACCCACTGTTGCTGGCCAAGGCTGGACTAGCTCACGCTTCCATCAAGATACATCTGGCTGCGATATCCTGATACACCAGAACTACGGGACCGGTGTCCTTTTGGTCTCATCGCCTGGTGAAGGAATTTATGAAGGGACTGTACCGATCGTTCCTGCCGGTGAAGGCTCCTGCCCCGGCATGGGAACTCAACGTGATGCTGTCTAGGCTCATGGGAGCGCCATTCGAGCCTCTGCATTCGGCGCCGTTGAAGTTCCTGTCGTGGAAGACAGCATTTCTTGTGGCCATCACCTCTGCACGATGAGTGGGAGAGATCCAGGCCCTATCCTGCAAGCCTCCATACTTGACTTTTCACGACACGAGGGTGGTACTGAGGACGTACCCCTCCTTTATGCCCAAGGTGCCGTCGGACTTCCACCTCAACGAGCCCTTGGTGTTACCAGTTTTCTTCCCGTCGCCTTCGTCGCCGGCCGAGAGGACTTTGCACTCGCTGGATGTGGCTAAAGTGCTGAAGTTCTACGTGGACCGCACAAAGAGTTTTCTGAAGACGTCACAGCTGTTTGTGAACTTTGGACCTGTGAACCAAGGGAAGGCTCTCTCGAAGGCTTCCATTTCTAGATGGCTCTCCGGCTGCTTCATGCACTGTCACCGGTTGGCAAACCAACCTTTGCTCGGCCGTCCGAGAGCCCATTCGACCAGAGCGATCGCTGCTACCACAGCATTCTTGTCTGGTGTGCCCCTGCTGGACATCTGCAGGGCTGCTACGTGGAGGTCGACGCACACCTTCATGAGATTCTACTGCGTCGACCGGGATTCCATGGAGGAGTCCAGAGTCGGCCAAGCAGTGCTGCGCAACCTGTTCGCCTGAAGGTGGGCCTGGTGAGGAGGTAAGAGTGCTTAATGTTGAGTTTATGTAATGTTTAATGTTGAGCCTTTGCCACCTTCCGTAGTTGTGCATGTGTGTACTGCTATGTATTCTTATATTCATGAGTATGTGAATCCATGCCAGACCCCATGCTGGAGAAGGAGCAAGTTACTTACCTGTAACTGTTGTTCTCCAGCATGGGTCTGGCATGGATTCACATGCGAACCCTCCCTCCTTCCCTTCTGCGGCTCTTCACTTGGTCATACTGCCACTGTACGTGCTACCAATCAGATAGCAAAAGTTCTGTTAAAGTGTTTTACAACTTTAATTCTTGGGAGTCCACACTCCTTATTTGTTCCTGTTAATTTGTCTCTCTGGCTGCCTCCTTCGTGGCCATTATCCTTTTCACCTGATGTTTCCCCACCCTTTTACCAGTCTCCTCATCTTTGCACCTGCTCAGCCT
Organism: Ambystoma mexicanum; assembly: GCF_040938575.1. NCBI lineage: Eukaryota > Metazoa > Chordata > Amphibia > Caudata > Ambystomatidae > Ambystoma > Ambystoma mexicanum. The sequence goes on along the minus strand of NC_090938.1, from coordinate 798,206,574 downwards.
GGCTTACCGCTCGTTGCCTCTCAACATTCTCCTGATTCTGAGGGGCCGCTAGAGAGCCCACAGCCAAGATGGCCACTCTCGCCTGAGCTCCGCCCCGGACATCCAAAGGGGGAGGCCGCCCTGTTCCCACCGTTGGGGCAAGTGCACATAATCGCAGGGACCTACCTGCTAAAGTGTTCCCCTCAAACTATCCGAGTGCTGGACCCCGCGATGCCCTGCAAATGCATTAAAGAAGAGGAGGAGAGTGGGCGGAGCGTCGCGGCCTGCTGAGTCGGTGGCGGGCAGGGCCAGGTGGAAACAACGCACTGAGCGCAGTCTGCGGCAATACCCAGGCAGGAGCCTTTGCACATACTCCCGGTGTGAGAGGAGGTGGGGTCACTAAGTGGAGCCTGGAGTGCACACCGGAGCCGGTGGGGGGCCATCACACTGTGGCACACCCTCAGCGTGGGTGGAGGAGGAGACAAGGAGAGGAGCCCGTAGAATAAATAGGAGCCGGTGAGGGAGGCTGGCCGCACTGGGGAAAGTGAGTGCGTTGCTGCTCCCCCCCACTGCAACTCTTTGAGGCCGGATCAACCTTTTTTTTTTATCTTCAAATAAAGGAGGAGGGAAAGGGGGGGGGAACGGACATCACTGCCCCAACGAATGTCACGGATGATGCCTCGCCGGCATTCCGGAGCTGTGCATAACTACATAGCCCCATGAGGAAATGGTGCCATGCTGCTGCTGGTGGGCCCCCGGGGGTTGCTTGGACTGCCTGCGCCAGCCCACGCCCTAGGTGGGGGACCAAAGGAGAACTAGATACGTGGCCTGGGTTGGCCCTGGAGCGGGGCTCCCGTTCCACTGGTGCTGCCACTAGGCACCAGTGTTTACACCAGCGGCCCATTTTCTAAAATGACACAGTTGTCCTATCATCATGAGGAGGATGCACCTGATCTAGCCACATGGGGGTGAGTCCGGCTGTTGTTGTGACTTGAACACTTGGAGTGAAGGTGTGCTGGGGACCCCGACACCCGGGTGAATCCAATCCGGGGTCTGGATGCTTGCTAGGCTTGCGCTGCCACTGGATCCTATAACACAATGCCTGAAATCCAACAAGCTTGCCAGCATGGAGGCTGGGGAGGCCCTGACCTGGGCGAGACTGTGGCTGGCGGGCGGTCAATCCCTTCGGGAAGTACGCTGCTGAGAGGCTCCATTTGCGGAGGTGAGTGCGCACCCTTTTTCTCTCCTGTGCCCTGGTGTGCCTGCCCCCGGCGGGAGAGGGTCCCTGCTCCCCAGGACTCCACCCTATGCATCGACGGGAGTGTGTAGGATCAGCATACTTGGCATCACCTTCTTCCGGTTGGAGGGGTTTGAGCCCTGGGCACCCGTTGGGGGACTTGACGACCGCTGCTGCTGGCTGTGCCCAGGGGGGTGGGCGGGGGCACAGTGTCTCTCTGACAACTATTCAAAGAGGCAAGGGTGAAGGGATCTGCATGGCCAAAAAGAACAAGCGACAGGAACAAGTTGCAGTCCCGTATGTCATTCTCACAGAAGGAAGGTTCAATTGGGGTGGAAGAAGATGCTGACGCAGTGGGATACCATGGACAGACCAGGCGTGTCGGCCCAAGAAGAGGCCCCCTCGAAGTCTGCCAGTTGGGCGCCGACATCAGAACTCAGCCTAGTGCTGGCAGAAATGTGGACTGGCTTTGTATCAGTCAACACAATACAGGATGGGATGGCCTATAAGGTAGACCGCATGCAAGAGCAGATTGAGAAGGAGAGTGGTCGGATATCCGAAGCAGAACATCTAGTAGGGGGCTTGGAGGATACCAGCGGCGAGGCAATGCAGGCAATTTGCTAACTCCAGAGGGAGGTCTCCGCAATCAAGGAAAAGAATGAGGACTTGCAAGCAAGGTCCAGAGGATAACATCCAGGTGGTTGGGGTTCCGGAATCTGTCCTACAGCAGCAAATGGAGATCTTTATGGATAAATGCGTTCGAGAAATGTTGCAGACACACCCACTCTCATCCCAATTTTTGATCGAAAGGGTGCATCAAGTGTCACAGGTAGCTCCCAGACCGGGCCAGAGCCCTGCCCAATAATAGCACGTTTGTTGAATTATAGAGACCGCAACACAATCCTACGCAGGACTCGTGAACTGGGGGACTTGATGTATGAGAACTCCAGAGTGTCGATCTAACCTGTGTTCACCCCGTCAGTACAGAAGGCTCAGCTCTCTTTCTTGGCAGCGAAACAAGCCCTCCGGGAGCAGGGTCTTCAATATGCCATGCTGTATCCATCTAAATTGCGTGTACAGCACGGGGGCCAAGCACACTTCTTCACGGACCCAGGGGCTGTTCCCGACTTCTTAGAGACATTGCCGAAGGAGTAAGAGGGTTATTGATATCTACACTCAGTGGCCCCCAGGCTAATGCCGGCCTGAGCGAGATACTACGGGGCATGCTGTGGGGTGTACTCCGCCAGCCTGAGATCGTGGTTACTCACACAAATGTACTGTTAATGTTCTAAGTTCCCACTGGTGGGTTTTGAAATATGCTGGTATATGTAATGAGTCAGTCCCGCTGCTGAGCTAAATTGACAAGGCTAGGGCCTCCCCTCGAGGTCTGCAATGGCTGGCAGACCCGTAACTTGTGGAGTCCGGCCTATGTTCGCCCATGTTGATTGTTTCTTTGAGGGAAACCTTTGGCACAGGTCAATCCACTGCTAGTTGGGGGTGGGCAATGTGGGTGGGGTGGGCACACTGGTTATTACGGGGGTAAATGAGAAGGTTAGAGAGCGGGGACAGAGGGCGGGCTTGTTGGGGATTGTTATTTCACCATGATTCACGTCTCTTGTACATAGGCCAGTTTGGAAGTGAGGTTCGGGAGCACACGGTAGCGGGGCGGGCCCAACTGACACAGCGCAGGGCCCATGGCTAATTGCAAGATCTTAAGATGGAATGTGCGTGGGCTTACCAACCCACGCAAAACCCACAAGGTGATGCAGTATTGTGAGAGGCATGGAGCTAAGGTGGTTCTCCTGCAGGAGACCCACGTAGTTGGGAGGGGGAATTAGGGAGTTGCTAGGTCCTGGGCAGAGAGCAAATACTACACGTCCTACTCCACATACTCAGCGGGAGTCATGACACTCATACACAAGTCTTTAAGGTTTCGCCCTATGGAAACTGTAGTTGACGCAGCAGGAAGATTTGTGATCATTTCGGGTTGTTGGGGATCTATGTTGGTGACGTTTGTGAATGTCTATGGCCCGAATGTGGATGACTCCCTGTTTTTTGAGTCCCTGCTATCTAAGTACTACAAATATTTACACACTAATATTACGTGGGCGGGGGACTTCAATCTTTCTCTTGACCCAGAGAGGGACAGATCTAAAGGGGGTCTTGCCAGGGGATCAGAGCAGCGGAAATGGTGCAGCAGTGTATGACTGAGCTGGAGTTGGGGGATGTGTGGAGGCTGCTCTGGCCAGAGGGTAGTGAATATACGTTCCATTCAACGGTCCATAATACCTCATCACAAATAGATTATATCTTAGCGAGGCAGCCCCATATACGCAGAACGATCAACTGCACTCTTCTCCCCAGAAAGTTGTCTGACCATTTGCCCATTCCCTGGTCATTGGATTCGTGGGGAGAGGTGATACCTTATCCCTATTGGAGGTTTAAATCAGCGGCCCTGTCGGATATTGTGTTTAAAAGTGAAATGCTGAGCACAGTTAAGCTCTATTTCCAGGAGAACTTGGGAATGGTCTCCACGATGAGCTCTACGAGGGAGGGATTCAAGGTGGTGCTGCAGGGATGATGCCTGTCCCTGGAGCTGGGTCTGCTAAAGACGATACGTAGGCAGTTGACTGAGATGGAGCTGGAAATTAAGCGCTACGAGAACAGGGCTGAGGAGGCGAGGGATGCTGATGCTAGGGTTGGCCTTAGAGATGCATTAGATCGCTTTAATATCCTGGCGGACTGTGAGGTTAAATACCTGGCATGTCCAGCGATGGCCCGCAGATATAGGGAAGAGGGCAGGCCGGAAAGGCAGTTGGCAGTAATGCTTGGACGTGAAAGAGGGGGCTACGGTCATGGCCACCGTGAGAAATGAGGCTGGCAAGGTGGTCGTGAAGCCAGAGGCGATTCTGGAGGTTTCCCGCCAATACTACAAGCGCTTGTATACATCTAGAGCTTGATACTGGCACCCAAGCTGGAGTGGTATGTGCGCAAGGCATCCTTGCCCGTGTTGCAACAAGATGCAATTGAAATGCTGGCGAAACCAGTTACGCTGGACGAGATTCTGTGTGCGTAATCTCCCCTCGGCTGAAACACTGTGCACAGAGGGGATCATGGCCGAGTTCTATAGAGAGCTGGGCCCTGAAATAGCTCAGTACCTACTGTCAGTGTGGGAGGAGGCAATGAAGATGGGTCAGCTTCCCCCGATCATGCAAGAGCAGTGATCACCTTAATACTTAAACCCGAGAAGGACCCCATGGAGTGTTCTACGTATCGCCTCATCGCCCAGTTGAATCTGGATACAAAATTCTTTGCCAAGGTGCTCCATACGTGCCCACCATAGTCCCCGTGGACCAGTCAGGCTTTATCCCGGGAAGATCGACCTCGCTGAATCTGCATAGATACTTTGCCATCTTAGCACAGATAGACCCCAAGGCTCAGGCGGTGGTGGCACTTCTCGATATGGAAGAGGCGTTCGACTCCGTTGAGTGGTGTTATCTATTCGAGGTCCTTCGGCAAGTAGACATACCGGAGTACTTCCTGTCGGCAGTGCGCCTACTGTTCTCTGGGGCGAACGCGCAAATAGGGTTAGACAGCAGACGGTCCAGGGTGTTTTTGTTTGTTCGCGGAACTAGGCATGGATGCCCGTTGTCGCCAATGCTCTTTGCATTGGTGATAAAACCAATGGCAGCCCGACTACGCAAGCTAGACCTGACAAGGTGGCTGTTGCTGGGTGGCACTAGGGAACTGGTGTTGCTGTATGCGAATGATGCTATTTTATATCTCAGAGACCCCGCAACTAACCTGGGGCCCTCTCGCAGGAGATAGCAGAGTTTGGGAGGGCATCGGTTTTAGGGTAAAATGGTCTAAATCAATTTTATTCCCACTGAATGAGGGCATGATCAAACCCGTGGACATTGGGGGTTATAGGTGGGAACAAGAGTCGGTCACATACCTGGGGGTGCGGGTGAGCCGCGATGCCCGGACACTGCTTGCGGATAATCATTTTAAGTATTGAGGTCAAGAGTGGATGGGTGGTGTAGACTCCCACTCTTGCTGCTGGGTCGAATAGCAATTTCTAAAATGGTGGTAGTCCCTAAACGCCTTTATATTTGTCTAAATCTCCCAGTATGTCGAGCTGAGAGCCCTGCTGATTAGGATTGCATGGCCACCGCCGAGTTGTACTTCCTGTCTGTGCAGCTACATTTTGCATACTACTGGATGCCGGAGGCCCTGCGGTACCCCCGTGTATGAATATAGAGAGGCTCAGTACATCCTTTCACGCTGCAGGGTCTCTTGGTATCATAGAAGGTGGTGGACACATGCATATTTGACCATGTGGCTTGCACGACCCACGCATGGAAGAGGGCTCTGGAGCGGTTGCAGGTCGATATCCCAATCGACCCGGGCCTGCAGATATGGAACTTGGAGTTTCTCCCACCGGCCTGTGATGTTGCTGTAATGCGAGAGTGGAGAGGAGTGGAGAGAGAATGCATAGCTGACTTGTACCCTGGGGGGACGTTTGTGTCACTCAAGCAGTTATCTGATAGAATGGGAGGCGGATTCCATTGCATACTCCAATACTTCAGAATCCGAGTGGCATTCAGAGCATGGTCCCACAGTTCCCTAATGTCCCGCCGACATTGCTGCTGCTACATTACCTGGTAGGCTCTCCAGCTGCGAGACGAGTGGTCTCAACAATCTATGGGCTTATCCAGCCCGACACCCCCCCGAAGCTCTTAAGTACAGGCAGCAGTGGGAGGGGGATGCGGTAACCCCTTTCACGGACAAACAATGGGCAATGCACTGTAAACATACGCAAAGTGGGGCATTCAATACCCGGCTACAACTGATCCAGCTTAAAACTTTGCACAGGGCGGATGTAACCCCAGCCCGACTCCACTTGTTTAACCCTGCTAGAGAGAGTAACTGCCCGAGATGTAGCACTGAACAAGCTAACTTTCTTTATATGCTGTGTACCTGCCCGAAACTGAGGGAGTCCTGAGAGGGGGTTGTGGAGGCTGTCTCTGCTATGCTGGGGAGGGTGGCCCCATGCGAAGTAATGTGCTGCATGTTTGGCTGGTTGCCCGCAATTCCTAAACAAAGTTGGAAGCTTCTTGCGACATGTATAATAATGATGAGAAGGTGCATTCTGATGAGATGGACTGGTGCAACACCCCCTAGGGTGGAGACCTGGTTTAGGGACTTGAACTGGCTCAGCGATACAGACAAGGAATATGGGTTAGTTTGTGAACTGCAGTCTAGCCTCACACCAAAAGATGCCCCACAGATTGGACTGCCCCTCTATGCTATAGACTCTCTGGTGGGGCCCGGCTGCCCGTCGTCTGTTGCCATGTCTGTTCTGAACCTCTTTGTAATACCTCAACAAGATACTGTAATGTTTAAATGTCTTGAGATGTGAATCAACTAATAAAGAAAGTTAAAAAAAAAACATTCTCCTGATTCTGAAACACCATCCACCATGTGCCTCATTTGAATGCTGGCGCATGTTTACCACCCACTAGCAGTGCATCCGCCCTGTCCCTGCACCACGTTAATCATGGATAGTATGAGGCGACACCCCGCCACTGGTTGTGCGCATGATTCCTTGCAATACCTTTCAAGTACACAGGACGTCAGCAATTTGATCACCATAAGCTCTCCACACAGATGCAAGGCAAGACAAACAGGCAGACAGCACCAGCGTGAGATGCAGTTTAACAGGTTAAGATGCCTGTCACATAGCCAGAACAAGTTACGTCTATTATCTCATTCAAACAATATCACATCGTAATACAGTGAATAAGACGAAGGCTTGTGGTGAACACATAAAGTTAAAAGAAGGAAAGAAAATTAGGGATAGTGCGAAGGGCTCTTAGAAAATTATTTTTGTGTTTCCCTTTTTGCACAGTTGTTAAGAAAGAGCGCTCGTCCTTATAAATTGGAGTACATGATAGGTTGTATTGTATAGGCCAATTTATTCATTAACTCTTGATACATCAATCAGTAACATAATATTATGATAACACATGAAAACTAAAAACACCAACGAAAATGGGAAATTGCCATGGGTGTTAACAATACCTTGAAACTGTATACAATAGAACATCAAAAAATCACATAAGACAATTCAAACACATTTTTGATTAAATATAGATAACTACACTGTATAATAAATTAGAGTGCAAATTCTATTGGTATATCAGACTACGCAGGGAGTGATTCCGAAAGCAGATCACTACCTGTCTAGGCTATCTGTGGATTAGATTGCATTGTAGGTATAAATCGAGGAAAATACATTTGCATTATTTTGGTGGGGTAATCATGAGTTATATCTTCCCCTATTAACCAAGTTACGATGGCTGTGGGCCTATTTGTAAGACGTTTTGGCATTGGTTTCTTACTGGACCATTGCCTTCTTCAGGACCATATTAAATTTCTTTGTGGGACTCTGCATGGAAACATACTCTGTAATTTACATGTTTCTAAAAAATGCATTTAAGTCAATATATATCCAGAATGTTAGAGCAGCTGGAATGTGAAATCATACTAACCTCTGGAGCTATTTAATCTGGAGGGGTCGTGTTAGTGAGCCTTGTCAAGAGTGTTGAGATAGTAAGCATTCAAATCTACATCTGGGCATGCCTGCACATGGAGCAGAGAGATAGAATATACTTATATATGTATCTATAGGTAGGAAAAGGTTTATGTGGCCAGTCTAAGGGTCGCCTGGCATGTAGTAAAACCTGTCGCCCTGTACTAACGTCTCTTACACGGAGTATGTCTTCAATACAGGATTATCAGGTATGCTTCACTAAGAGGAGCAGAGTTTTGTGGGTGGTGATGGTCACTCTGTGGAGAGAGTATATGATGGACATCGCTAAATGTCAGCGGCATTTCAGCGTGCTTATAATGCTGATGTACAGATAGATATTTCTATGTGTGTGGCTAGAGAACATTCAAACATGTGCAAGAGTAATGTGCGGTCTTGCTGGTTAGTCTGCAGTCAAATGCCTGTACATGATTGGGCTCATTATGCGGCCATGGGTCGGTTTATCTTACATGCAGCCAGCCGTGTGTTCGCCCCTGAGGCGTGCTGCTTGTGCCGAGCACACTTGAAATCAATCAAATCTCTAGTCAGAGGGGGGACCATAAAGGGAACAGGTCCCTATTCAGGGGGACCCTGTCCATCTTTCCCTCCTCTAAGATGGTGTCTGGCACTATAGAGGGGACAAAGGCGGGTGTCACGCAAGGTGTATCATGGTAGAGTAAATGCCTGGGGTGCACGTTATGTGCTGGCCGTGGGGCACTGTAATCTGAGCAGGTGGGAATCTTACCAGGCGAGAGATTATCTCATCTGACGAACTGTGTTGTATCAGCTGGTGCAGGCGTCGGGTAAACTGAGCATGGCGTCCTAGCGTCTATTTATGTGGCTAATGCAGGAAACCATAAACGGTTTCCATAGTAACTGTATGGGGGCCTGTGACAGTCCGCCTCGCTGATTGGTGCCCCGTGCACATGGCGTGACAGCGTAATGCCGCCTATGCTCAGTTAGCCGTGTAGAGAGTATATCTGTGGAGGTCGGTTGCTAAGGGCCCTGCCATGATGTGGCTGAATTGGCAAGATCAAGGCCGGCCGGAGATTTAAATGGTCTGCGGTCGTCCTATGCTGTTAGCCGGTGCACTGTCTGTCTCCATGCCGTAAGTTCCACTGTAGTGGCAGGTTGTAAGATGCTGCAGATCTAGTTTGCCTACAATGTTTAACAGCTGGTCCTAGTCTAACACGCTGCCATGGAAGCAGATACATGGGCGGTATTGGTCCCTGAACTAAATCCCTAGCCAGGCGGCCGTATTTATTTTATGTCTCAGTACATTGTATGCCTCATAGAGGCCTTCCCTTTGCATATTCATTTTGTGGATCCACCACCCATCTTTGTGTGTACATTGGGTGCATTGGTAACCACCTCAAGTATCCACCACCATATATCCTGTGAGTGTTGTTGGTGTGCAAAGTGGGGCACTGGGGGGCTGTCAGTGTCCTACACCTGATTTTAGACTGATGTTCAATGATTCTTTTGTGGATTGGTCTAGTTGTTTGCCCTAGATATCTGAGACCACAAGGACATTGCACACAATATACAGCATTTGCTGTCTTGCAATTAGAAAGGTGTTTCATGTGCCAAATCCTGCCCTTAATGTCAAAGCTTGGCATTTTGCTGGTATATTTACATATGCTACATGTGCCGCAGGGAAAATGGCCAGTTATTGGTCTCTTGTTACACATTGTACTTCTACTAGTGGGGCCTCGAAAGCATGAATTGGTTAAATAGTCTTTCAGATTTTTGGATTTTTTTTGTGCCATTCACGGTACTGGTTTGCTGGGAAGGGCTGTCTGTACAAACAGCCAGAATTTGTTGATCGTAGACTTAATCTTAGTTGTTTGGTGGTTATATGTATGTACACATACCAATCTATCTTGTGGTGGTTTCCTGGATTTTGGTGTGAGCAATGCCTCTCTTGGGGTGCAGCTCGTGTGTGTTTCTGATAACTTTTTTGGGGTATCCCCTGGCTCTTAGTCTCTCAACCAGTTTGTATGCTTGTTCTTGGTAGTCTGCCACGGTAGAGCAATTACGTTATATGCATAGAACCTGACCATAGGGTAAGTTATTTCTCAGTGTGTTGGGATGGTGGCTGGAGCAATGCAGTAGGGTGTTGTGGTCTGTGCTTTTTCTGAATACTGTGCACTGTACGGTGTTGTGGTTGACCCATATTGTGAGGTCTAAAAAGTTGACTCAGTCCTGGTGCCAAGACATAGTGAACTGGATGTTGGGGTTTCTGATGTTGAGCCATTGGCGGTACTCTTCAAAGTCCTGTGTGGTGCCATGCCATATAAAGATTACATTGTCTATGTATCATTTCCACTAATATATTTTGTCGTGGAATGGATTGGTAGGGTACGCAATGTGCACCCTTTCAAATTGAGCCATATATATGATGGCTAGGCGTGGTGCAAAGGCTGCACCCATCACTGTTCCTTTTGTCTGTATATAGAAGGTTTTGTTAAACATTAAGAAGATCTTTGTCAAGGCCTGTCATGATGCCTACCCCCGGGGAACCAGACCAGGTCCAGCAACCCCGGAAGCAGGCATCACGTTATTTTGAGCAAGCCCAAAAACCCCTGCTAGGGGCTGTTTGGGTGCGGTCCTGGCGCCTATGGCGCCAGGCTCATACGTAGAATCAGTCCTGGCGCCATAGGCGCCAGGCTCATAGAGTGGAACTTACCTGATGCAGACCATGCTGCAAGCTTACCTGATGCAGACCATGATGCAGAGCTCCAAGCCAAATGAGGCTAGGAAGGGACTATTTTACCTAGGGACTATTTTTTACTCGGGTGGGGCTGGGGAGGAATACTTATCTGGGACTACTTTGGAGGCTATTTAAACCACGCCTGAAGAGCAGCACACGCTTCGCGGTATTCTGTATCCAGCAGCGTAACCCTCACCGTGTCTGCAAGCCTGCATCCAGTCTTCTGCCACGCCCGCCTCGAGTCTGCAGCTCCTAGAAAAAGGGAGGAACAGAAGGAGAAAAGATTAGAATAAGAGCAAAACCTTCGATCCTTACCTGAATTCCGGATTCCACCGCGCCTTCGAGCAGGAAGAAAGAAGCATTTTACGCACGCCGCCTTGCCTGCTGCAGCACCGCGCTGAACTCACCAGCCTTTGCAGCATCCTCACGATCCATTGCATCCTTCTGCACGTTCCCGCCGCATTCTGGCACCTAAGGGGAACACAAGAACAGCAAAGGTGAGCCAAGGGGATAAACAGAGGCAATAGTAACTACCCCCATAGACTTACCTGATTACCGCCGGGGGTACTATTCCTCTTCACGGGTCGGCACAGTCTCCATTGCATCCTCGCCGTACCCCGGCCCCTAAGGGGAACAAAACGACAACAAGGTGAGACAAAGGGACAAACAAGGGGAACTCTTCTCACCGCAATAGACTTACCTAATTTTACCGCCGGAGGCATTATTCCCCGAACTTCATATTTTCTCTCGACACCTAAATAAGGGAGCAAGCAACAGGTTACATTCTGGCCTTATTTTATTGAACTGTGTAGGATAAGCCAAATCCTTACCTGAACTTCTTCAGCTACCACGTGGTCTTCGCTGGGGTCAAGCTGCTAACTGCAAGGAATCGGACAAGAGTGAAAGTCAGACTTGTGAACTCTTACGAACTACATACTTTTCAGAGTCAATATTGTTCTGGAACTCACCAATTCCTTCGAGCCAGTAAAGCAACTGGTTATCAACGCGCCCCTGCGCTCAATGCAGGATGAAGAGCTCATCTTTTCAAACCATCAGGTGAGACTATAAGATGGGACATCAAAGGTGATCTGTGGGGAGAACAGCAGGGGTGGAGGGATTTAGGCTCAACTCCACGGGTGGTTAATTCCCTTTCTCCATTTGCAGAAGAATATTCCTGTGGGCCAGTCCAGTCCGTCATCTCGGCCCTAGGCGTCACATTGGTGGAGACCGCAGCTGTTCAGTTCAGATCGACGCCTCTGTGGGAGCCAGGTGAGCGTAACAAGGCCATAGTTAGCAGTTCTATGATAAGGTCCGTGGGGACTCTCTTTTGAATGTCCTGGGTGTTTAATTCTTCCCTAATGCATTCTGTTGCTTCTTGCTGCAGGATTCTAGTGTATAGTGCTTGGATGTCCATGGTGATAAGATGGTCCGTTGGTAGTTCTATGATAGTGCCCTCAAAACATTTGATGGCATCCATGGTGTCTCGCAGACAGGTCTCTGTTAATTGGCCTAGAGGTTTGAAAAAACAATCTGATATGCTCCCACAGGTTCAAGAATGGATCCACATCCTGAGATTATCGGCCTTCCTGGAGGATTTATAGAGTTTTTGTGTATTTCGGGGATGGCATACATAGTCAGTGTCTATCCTTCTCAGGTATTCCAAAAAGTATATTCCTGCTTTGTTGGCCATTCATTGGTCATGCCAACACATGTTATTTGCAGCAAATCTTGCCTCGTCTCTGTCGTGGGGGTCTTTTCTCTGTTATTTGTAGTCGGTTTCATCATCTAAGAGGTCAGTTACTATTTTGCAATATTGGTTGACCCCAAGCACTACAAGGCCTCCGCCTTTGTTAGCTGGTTTTATGACCATCTCTTTGTTGGCACGTAGAGATGTCAATGCTGCCCTTTCTTGGTTTGTTAGATTGTTCCGGGCAGTAGATTTTTGTTTTTGTCATTGGAAAACTTCTTGTAAGACACATTTTTTGAAAGCCAATATCTCCCTTGGGGTTTTGTTATCCTGTGGTGTAAATGTGGATTTTGCTCTTAAACAAGTGACTTCATCGATATCTTGATTTTGTCGATCTTGGAAGAATATTTTCAATGGTATGCTTCTGAAGAAGCTGTGAATTTGTAGTTCAAGATTATATCAGTCAGTGGTGCTTGTCAGTACAAATGAAATGCTCTTACTCAGAAGCGATTGCTCTCCCTTGCTCAGTTCGGTGGATGTTAAATTGAACACTGGGAGGGTTAGTTGTACGTCCATCTCCTCTGCTGTGGACGTCTCTGTGTCCCTTGGAATCTGTGGCCCTGTGGGTATCTGTTGCCTAGGTTCTGTGGACATCAGAACTCTCTGGGATCCCCCGTCCTAAAAAAGGCAGCCTTCTGCCTCTAGGTTGTGCAAGGGACCAATGTAGTACTCTCTTGGGTCTTCATCCCCAGAGACCCACCAACGTCTAGCATTGGGCCACTGCTGGGTTCCACTTCCATTGCAGTCCCCAGCTTAAGCATCTACCGAAAAACTGGTTGATGTAAAACAGCAGACTCAGGATATTTTCACATGCAAGGGTTTTGTGGTGGATCAGGGCACTACTTATTTTACGTGCCCATCAAGCCCTGCCAAGCAAGTGGGAAAGTGACAAGACTTTGGCCAGAAAGGAAGGAGACTATAAGCTCTTTGGTCAGGACCGAAGGCCTTCCCATGTCAATAATCCAGTCCATGCCACCATCTGTCCTATATTCCCCGGACGTACAGCTGCAATGGGGAATGGGTAAGGAGAAGAAAATCATGATGGTAGCCTTGCTTACCTGAGGGGCATCCAGGAAAGCCTTCCTGAACCAGTTCAAAAAACCCATGCATGCTAAACTCAAAGCTGTCTTTGTAGAAGTCGTAGAAAGAATGCCACTGGCCTCCTGTCCCATAATATAGCAGACTCAGACTCTAGAGCTCACTTTGGCAATTAACCAACATGTTGAGAACCTAGCCTTTGGCGTGATCTGGTGTTAACCAAATTCGATCTTCATGGAGCCTATCACCTCCTATACATAAAGAATGGAGATGACTAGAAGATAGTGTTCAAGACACCCCTGGGACACAGTGACTATCAGGTGATGCATTTTGGACTCAGTAGCACCCCTGCAGTGTTTCAGTGATTTATGGAATTCATTTTCTCTGACCTATTGGGTCTTTCACTTTGGGTTTATCTAGCCCATATTCTAATATTCTCTCCTTCAATGGAGGAACATGTGATTCACATCACTGAAGTATTATCTTGCCTACAGGATAGCCACCTGTATGCCAAGTTGGAGAAATGTGAATTCCATTTTCCATGGATTTAATTCCTTGGTTATATCATGAGCCAAACCAGTATACTTATTGTTATGACGGATTTCGAAACTCTGACCTGGTGGGCAGACGTTTAGGAGGCCACTCTAGTTTAGTGGAACAGGCAAACTTTCTGGACAAGCCAGAACAATCAAGGTAGCTTGGCAGCGTTCAAGACAAAGTCTGAGGAGGGGTGAGAGTGATTGGAAGCCCACAATGAGCACACACAGTAACGAGCCACAGATTACCCTTAGACAGGTGTATATCAAAAATACATATACATTTATTATAGGCCTTATAATCAAACACGAATAACCACAGTAATAAGAAACAATTACCACACTAGCGTATCACTATGTTACATAGATACAATTACTTTTACCCTAATGCAAGATGGCGGAAAACACATCCATAACCTGTAATAGAAGGGGGGGGGTTAACATAATTATTGCATTGGCGACCTTCAGATTCCAAACCCTAACTTATGCAGTTCAATCCTACAAAGTGGGGAGCCTTGCACTCAAATGTACTGCAGTGCGTTTGGAACGCGCAGTCCTGGGCAAGAGAGAAAACGGTACCTCTTCAGGGGGCTGTAGAAGTTCAGGAAGGGGCTTGAGGTGATGAAGAATAAAGTTCCCCTATTCGAGGAGGGTCTACCCTTGCAGGCAGAGCAACATTCGATGTTCGGGAATAGCTAGGGAGAATAGGTTAACCCAGCCAAAGTGATGATCTTTTAAGGGATTCTCGTGCGTATATCAGCTGTGCCAGGGGCCACCGGTAAGTGAAGCAAGTACTCGCCGCCCCTGGGCACAGGTCAGAGCAAACTTTGCCAGTTTAGTCGAGGTCGCTTGTAGGTTTGAGCTCTGCAGTTTCTCGGCGCTCTGGCTTTCAGTGGCTGAGGTACAGGACGATCGTCTATGACAGGACAAAAGACAGAACAAAAGACTTTGTGGCACAGCCATTTTCTGGCACCGGCCACTGTCAGGGACCAAACGCGATAAACGTGGTATGTATAATAAGAAATCAAAATACCAGTAAAGTAAACTGCTGCCACCAGTTCATCCTAGGCACACTTGTATAACCACCAGAAATCCTTAGAGGATGTCTAGGGCCATAAAAATGAAAAGGCCCCTGTGCACAGTACAGTAAGGCACTTGGTGCACAGATAAAAAGTTACCAAGAATTCAGCGCCTCGATGCCTCTGGGCTGCAAGTGCGCTATACAAGTGAAAATAAATAAAATAAAATAAAGAAATGGCAACATAGTCAAAGACTAAGGGAAACATACCAGTACTGACAGTCTGAAGGATGTGTCAGTTTGCCCATAACAAATGAGCAAAAGCCCAGGGGAATACAGCTGAAGGCTGGGCTCCGCTGGAAAAAGTCAGGATAGGTCAGTCAATCAAAAGCCAAAAGGTTTGGGGGGTCCATAACATGGAGTTAAAATTGCACTTAGAGAAATCTTTCCTAACATTCATGGATCCTAAAATGGTTCAAGCATGCTTAGAAATTTAAATTCCCCACAACGTCAAGTCTATGAAATGATGTTTAGGCTTTTCCAATCATTATCACAGCTTCATTCCTGATTTTGCCTGTCTCTCCACTGATATGGCCCGTTTATTGAAGAAAAAAAAACATTCGCTAAGTTAGGCTCTGTCCAATAAGCTGGGGTTTAGATTTTAAAAAAGGCATTCACTGAAGCCTCCATATTACAACATCTGGATAGTAGTCAACCATATATTGTAAAGGTGGATGCTTGGGAACAGACGATCAGGCTACAGTCTTGCAAGTAAATCCTGGAGGCAGACAAGAACATCCAGTGGTATGTTTCTCCTGGAAACTTACACCCTTTGAATAGAAGTATGAAATAATACAGAAGGATTTTAGCTTTAAAGGGTGCATTTGAGGAGTGAAGACATCATCTTCAAGGAGCGCTGTTCCCAGTAAAGTACGCATCAATCCTCACAACCTACAAATCCTATGTACTTTATGCTGCAAAAACGGTTGTCAAGCGAGATGGGCCTTTTTCTTTGAGCAGTTCGAGTTCAACATCATTTATATCCCAGCCCAGGGTCACAGAATAAAAACGTGGATGCCTTCTCCTTTCCTTGACTCTCATTACGAAACCTGTAGAGTGTTGTCCTCTTATTCTACCATCAAAACATTTTCCTTCAGCTGTGATTCAACTTCTGAACCACATCAATATAGATACTACTGTTTTTCTGGGAGAGGTTGTATGTACCAAACATAGTCTGTACGTTCCACCATACTGCCTGTTTTCCATGATGTCCGCACTACACGACACAGAGGAATGGAAGGCACAATGATAATGATAGGACAGTATTTCTTACAATGCATGTCAAGACGTATGTCCCGTCTTTTCCATTGTATGTGCAAACAAAGGCCCTGACATAAAGACCCGTCAGGCTTCTCCAATTCCTGGATGTACCACCCTATCCCTGGCCTACCATTGCGATGGACCTTATCATGAACCTCCCCTCTTTTAACAAAAAACACTGTATTGTGGTTGTCATAGACTGTTATAATAAGATGTCTCATTGTATCCCATTGATGGCCTTGCCTCGCGATTGTATTATGGCAAGAATATTTTTCCATAAAATATATTGACTCACTGGATTACCCTAGAAGATTATTTCAGACCATGCTTCATAGCACATCTCCCGTTTTTGTACAGACTTGTGCTATCATCTCAGGGTGTAAAAGGTGCTTTACTTCAGCTATCATCCACAAACTAACAGGCTGAAAGAACATGCTAATAAGACATTGGAACTGTACCTGTGTTGCTGCACAACTACTCTGCCAGTAGACTAGTCCGAATACCTTGACACCACATCATTTTCTTAAAATAACACCTTCCAAACAGAAACAGGAATCAGCCCCATTCTGTTGCACATATGGTTATCTCCCTGAACTATTATGACTCTCGGTGTCAAAGCTCACCTACTATGGTGGTTTAGCACATCAGTGGGCTACAGGAACACTATTGTGTAGGCCAATCAATGCTATCCATGACTAAGGAAGCACTAAAACATTCTGATAAAAACAGAGTTCCAGAACCTCCTTATAAAGCCAGAGACAAGGGTCTGGCTCTCCTCCAGAAATCTTCAATTGCATCCATTGCCCAGTAGGTTTACACCACACTATATGGGGCAGTCTGTATATTGCAATGCTTCTCTTCTGTAGCATTTGGTGGATGATTCCGGTTTCCATGCTGACTCCCACTCTTTTGCTTCTTGACCTGCTTGTGATTCTGTAACACTAGCCAACGTTTGCTTCACATTGATGGTGGCACACTTCTACCACCCAATGCCAGTGATGTGCACTGTCCCTGCACCACATCCATCATGGGTGATAGTACTTCATGGCGGGCGTGCACATGTTTCTTTGCATTACCCATCACACACTTTAGGGTATCAGTCATCGAATCACTGTTGTCTCTCCAGGCAAGAGAAACAAGCACATGGTACCAGTATGAGACGCAGCTTGACATTGAATATATATGACCCACTTTCCTCTTCCTCTGTGTCTTTCCATGCTTTCACTACCACAGTCGGGGCTGCTTTTGCTATTGTTTGTGATACCCTTACCATTTCCCTAAAGTACTTGAATGGGTCTGTGAGCCAGACTAAAACTACTGTGAATGCCAGGACTAAGGCATTCTAGGCCTGGAGCCTCATTGAATGTGAGCATGGACATTGTTGGCAGTGCCTCCTTCCTAGTCATGTGTCTAGCTAACCATAATATTTGCTGGTCAGTGATCTTGGGCGGGTGGGCTTTCTTCTCGACCGGCAAACCGCCCTTCCTTCCTGCCTTTAAGTCATGTCTGTCTTAATATGTGCAGAGTGGTGAGCTGTCCCTTATTGTGAGAAACCTGAAGTTGTCTCCCTGACTAGTCCGCTGGGATCTGTCATCCAGGTGGCCAGGACACGGCCATCCCTATTGAATCCAGTTCCTGGGGTTGGACCAATGCGGGAGGATCACCTGGAAGGGGGGTCCTTGGGGAGTGGAAGTGGGACGCTGACGGGTGAGATGCAGTACCCCCTTCCCTATAACACCTTTTCCCCATCCTATCCCGTAGGATATTCAGAAGTTCTACCCCGCCTTTCCAACATGAACACTTTCCTACATAGTGACAAACAATGGACTAACACCCGAGCCGTTTACCTGACATGTCCCAACACAAGGGTGGTGCAGAGTCAGGAAATTGGCAAAAACTATACACACCTGCCAGCCCTTTTCTTCCCCACAGGGATAAAAGGCAGAGCATGAAAGCACACTTCGAGCAAGGCCAAACGCATGAGGAAGCAGCTATTTCCCGGACCGGCAGTTCAAACGGAGAAGAAAGGTGGCGAGATCTGAGAGGACGACAAGGAGGGAAGTGCCCTTTCCCTTTTCAACCCAGACTCTGAAAGCATCTGTGAAAAGAATCCTAAGACCGGGACTTAAAGCTGGCGTGCAGTGTTACAGATGTCAACGGGGCACGGGGTCTTCTGCATTAAAACCCAGGTGGGGAGGCATGCTTGCTACCGTGGTGTCGGCCTTGACTCCAGAGGCAAGACAAGCCAACGGGTTCAGCACAGTCAGTGAGTCGGAGGGAGCTGATAGCAAACCGGACTGTGTTGAGCCCAAGGTTGCGAACAGCAACATTGTATGAACTTGTGAACAAAGAACTTGCTTGTGTTTAATCTTGAAAGAAAGTCAGCTGAAGGACCAGCTGCAGAGTGATCAGGCCTCACGTGAGCGCTCATTCGAAGGCCTCTGGCTGGTCCCCTTTGTTGAAACTACAAGACCACGAGGCCCTAGGAAAGGCCGATGTGAGGAGTCAGAGGGGTCATACAAGGGTTGAATCAAACCCCTTGTACACTCAAAAGTCTCTGACACATTGACAAGAAGGAAAGTAAAGTAAAGTGTGTTAACGGAACTGTGTTAGAATGGCTATGTGAACCTGATGGAGGGATGCCAAGGGGAACGCTAAGGAGAGTGAATCCCGAAAATTGATAAAGCAAAGTGAACTGTGTATTTGGCAAATGTGAACCCGGCTGAGGGATACCTGTGAATCAAGGTCAATAGGAATACACCCGTGAACATTGTGTTGACAAAAGTGGACCCGACCAAGGCATGTCCACAGTTAATGATGGTTTAAAAAAGACATTAAGGGCCTCATTACGACCTCGGCGGTAGCCATGCCGCTATTGGCGGCATGGCTGCTGCCGAAATCGCGTCCGGGTTCCCAGAATGAGGAATTACCGGGCCATTCCGAGTTCGGAGGGCCCAGTGATTCCTCCTTCCAAGGACCCGGACCTTCCCCATTCTCATTTGAGCCCCCATATGGCTGAATGGGAATGGGAGAGGGAGCAAACAACAGGCGATTACGAGTGGCCCGTTGTTTGCTCCCTCTTCCCCTCGCGGGACCCGGTAAGCACGTCTGGTTTTACCGAAGCATTGCTAGTATTCGATTGAACAATGCCATGGCCGTCATTTCAAACTCCTCCAACCATGAGCTTCTTGCCTCAAAAGAAGAAAGATGACATCCCCACAAAAAACAATTCCATTCAGAAAACCCAAGCCCCCTCTGCCTACAGGAAAGCATTATCACATTATTGAATATTTTCCTATGATCGTGGTGGCTCCACTTTTGCCTAGACAATGTTTGTAATCACACTTCATTGGTTCAAGTTACAGACTATTGGCTTTCTTCGGGAAACACATTGTTTACTCTAAATTAATTTATCACGTGTTTAAATAGCAATTTCTATTAAGGTGGGGATTTGACACAGGACAAAAGTACAGTAACAGAACATATTATGACTAATTCTAACTGGACATTCATGTTTACACCCCACACAACCAGTGGCGTAACACAAAATGTGGGGGCCCCCCTGAAAGCCCTCCTGAGGGGCCCTCCCCACCGCACACTGCCCCCCTCCGCTGGACATGGGCAGCATAGGGCCCCCCACACCACAGGGGCTGCAGGGGCCCCCATTATACCAGTGCACACAACCCCTAAAACGTTTGGACCTTAACTGCTCAACCACAGCTATCCTAGATGAGCCAGTGAATTTCTGGAGCCCTGTCTAGTATGCAGACTCGTGGGCTAGAGACACTGCCTGCAGTATGACCACAAAGACTGCTGGTAGCTCTGCCCCCTGGCACCGAGATTCTGGAGTAAAGGAAGCTTCAGAAGGGAATTATGGCTCTGTGCTGGCTTTAGAGTTGGGCAGGATTTTCTGGCACAGGTGTTCCTAGCTAGGCCCGCCCCTTCCTTTATGGAGATGTGGTTCAGTGGATAATTGAAATATGCTGCATAGTTTATAGTGACTACGTGAGAATGCTGTCCAGTGTCCCTCTCCCGTCACATCAATGCAGTCTCCAGGTCATGCACCTCTCCCCTCCCCATTCTCAAGTTGATTTTTCCATACCTCTCCTACCCCATATAGTCTCTGCAATCATGGCCATCATCTTTTCGCGCCTAGATTATTCTAATTCCCTCTAGTTAGGTGCACCTGCATCTCAACAGATCCAAAACGCTGCAGCAAGGCTCCTCCTCGCACTCTTCCCCCAGAGAACACATCTCCCCCGCACTCAGGGTACTTCACTGGCTGCCCATCAGCGGACATGCCTTCAAAGCCATGTGCATTACTCACCATGCTATCCATAAGAAAGGCCCTGAATTCCTCCAAAACAACCTCACACGCTACCACCCCACCAGACTCTCAGATCAGGCTCTCCACTCCTGCTACTAGTCCTCCCTTTCAAGTTCTCCAGACTAGGAGGGGCCTGCTTCACCGTCCTTGCACTGACCATCTGGAACTCCCTCCATCTCGTTCTCTGACTCATTGGAGAACACCTGGCTTTCAGGAAAGCCCTCAAAACCTGGCTGTTCCCCCCCAGCTTCATGAACTCCCCCTCTGCGCCCCACACCACAACCCCCCACACTCTACCTCCATCCAGCAGACAGAGTCCGTCTCATGCACACTCCATCACACCTGTCTGTCTTTCAGCTACCTGCCTCGTCTCTCATCTATCATCTGAGCACAGCCCCCTAAACACCCACCTGTGAGTCGTGCCAACCCTGTATGGAGGACTCAAGAAGGTATCCAGTAAACTTGCACATATGAAGAATCCTAAGAGCAGGCCAGGTATTTGATCTTACATGACCTCTTAGGTGAGCAATTTATTGCACTAAAACGCAATTGGATCAATTTGGAAGAAGACAATCGATTACTGCCGAATCTTCCACCATAGTCAGCTCTTTCAGTAGCTCTAAAGCATCTGAGGGTGGGCATTGCCACCACAACTAGTCACCTAAGTTGGGAATTTCTCCTACTGGATTCCCCTGGTAATTTAGGGTGAGACCCAGAGTTACTTAATATGCAAAACAAAGTGGCTTCTGGGAGTCTCTCCACCAGCACGAACACAGCCCATTGACCCGTTCTTGAGTGGTGACTCTCCCAGGGGCCATCCACCCAAGAACAGGTCAATGGGCTGTGTTCGTGCTAGTAGAGAGACTCCAAGAACCCCCTTTGTAGCCTGTTGGTTACTTTGCGATGGGAGACTGACATGTGATCCAGTGGCCTGAACTCTAATCGTGGCTTCACGTTCGCTTACATACTGTAATCCAGAACAAATCACGTTATCGCCTTATTCCTTCACTTCTAATAGCTATAAAAGTTTGATGCGCCTAAAAACTTCGTAAACCCCAGTGTTAAGCGATTTATATCAAAGAAATCTAGACATCTGTTTTTACTTTCATCTGAAATATTGTTGGTCTAGTATTACTGTGTGACAACCAAAGTGCGCCACTAGGTGTCAGCATTGCCCCACGATAGCGCTCCTCTATGTAAGGGAAGATTTGTTTGACAGTGTTCAGCTTCCATTAATTAGCTCATATTAATTCTTCCAGTAAGGACAAAGCGACATCTTTCCGACTTTACGAGATTCATTATCATGTGACCTCTAGTGCCGCAGGACATTGGACGATGAATGGTCCCGGATGCGGGGTGTGGGGACAGGCCCTATGGATTGGCTCAAGGTATAGGGTGCAGCAAATACACGACAGCGTGCCCCGAGCTATTGCCGAGGTACTCGCTCTAGCCTGTTTCTTATTTGAATTTTGGAACTGGTGCAAAACTGCGTGTGTCAAAAAGCAAAGTGAGAATACGCTTGGATGGGCTGTCGCCCGAATGGAGTAAGCCGTGTTGGTATGTATGCAGGCCATGTGGTGCCAGGAGCAGAGGGTACCCAAACAAAGCCCCTGGTCCCTGCTAAGGCGTGCAGGCAGACTGTGGAGCCTCAGCCTTGCGAGTTCTCAAGATCCCGTGAGACTACGATAAAAGGAGCCATGCAGCTGACAGCAGCCTCAAGAATGGACCTGTACTGGACAGCCAAAGAAGCCATAGCAGCACATTGACTGACCTCACACGCAGTTACCAATGTGTCACCCTTTCAAATGCTAAGAGGGAGGAGGGCAGCATCCTCTCCACTTCCCGTGGCTATCAAAGGTGAGGCAAGAGGACACGATTAATATGAACGGGCTGGTGGCGAGGATTCAGAAGAATGAAGGCCAGATGAAAGCGGTAACAGAAGTCATGAAGGGGACTTAGTCAAGATGAAGCTGCCTGACAAGGATCCAGTGACGGGGTCCGAGTACAGCTTGCCACATATGCTCTAGGGATGGAAGAAAATGGAATCTAGAGAAAGTGGCCATCTTTAGAAGACGGACTCTGGGAGCGAGGGAACGGATGGAGGCAGAAGCCAATCCAGGAGAACTGAAGACATTCCACGAACAGGAAGCGGAACCAGAAGATCCTCTAGAGGAGAGCAGACAGTATAGGGGGAAACACACAACACACACACAAGTCTAGAGGGAAACACCTAGTGAAGAAGCTGTTACACCACAGGCGAGGAGCAGAGCCAAAGCAGCTGAGACCATTCTCTCCTGCCCACCACCAGATGAGTGTCGCCCCCAACGCGAGAGGAGAAGACCTGCAAAGTACAAGGACTTCCAGATGTAGTAGGACCATGCTGCTAAACAAGAGGAGGTATGTGGAGCCGTAGCCTTGCAAGTTCTCGCAACCGCAGGATCTCGCAAGATCTCGCAAGACTACAAGCGAGGATGTGGGCGCATGAGCTCAAAGCGATATACTCAAGCGAGGACCGCGGCAAAGAGCAAAGCTTCACCGCGACTCTCCTGCTGGTCCCTAGATCTGCAAGGGCACGAGACTTCATCTTAAGAGACAGAGCTCTACAGCAGTGCGCCACTGCAGGACATACCCATCTCCAATTGATATTCATTACAATGCCATAAGTGTACCTCTGTGACAGAAGATAATAAAACCCTTCACACCATAACAGAACAGGGTCTTAATTCCTGGCCACTACACAGAGACTATGGCTCTCAGATTCTAGGTGCAGGCAGACGATAGCCCCTGGGTGTAGGTGCAGGCAGACCCTATGGCCTCAGGCACTAAGTGCAGTCAGACCATATAGCGCCAGGTTCGAGGTACAGGGAGGCATTGTGGCTCCTGTAGTAAACACTTGCATGTATTATGTCTCCAGATCAGTATGGCCTAAGTTTCTAGGTGTATGGAGACACTGTAGCCCCATAACAAATGTGCAAGTATACACTACATCCCCAGTGTCTAGATGCATGTAGCCCCTATGGCCCCTGGGCCTAGGTGCAGACAGGCTCTGTGGGTCCAGGTTTAGGTGCAAACATGCCCTATTGTCCCACTTACTAGGTGCAGACAGGCACCAGATACTAGGTGCAGACGTACTTTATACCCAGGTCCTAGCTGCACGCATACAATATTGTCTCTGGTTCTAGGTGAAGGCGGACACTATAATTCCAGGTCCCCGATAAGGGGTGTTGAATGACAGACCATATAGCCCCAGGATCTAGGTGCAGTCATACAATATGACCTGTTCTAGGTGCAGGCAGACATTATAGTTCCAGGTGCAGAGTGTAAGCAGGCCCTACGGTTCCAGATAAGATGTGTTGACAGACCATATGGCCGTAGGATCTAGGTGCAGCCATACACTATGGCAGCAGGTAGTAGGCACTGGCAGATTCTCAGACTTCAGGTTCAATCTACAGCCAGATGCTATAACCCCAGATTCTAGGTGCAGTCAGCCACTATGGCCCAGCATCTAGGTGCAGGCAGGTATTATGTTTCCGGATTTTAGGTGCAGTCCTATGGCCATAGGATTTAGGTGCAGGCAGACTCTATGGCCTCAGGTTCTAGGTGCAGGCAGACACTGGTCCTAGCTTACAGGTGCAGGCAGTTTGTATGGCCCTAGGTTCTTTGTATGGGCAGACCCTATGACGTCAGGATCTGGGTGCAGGCCGACTCTATGGCTTCAGGTTCTAGGTGCAGGCAGACACTATGGTTTTAGGTGCAGGCAGACTCTATGGCCTCAGGTTCTAAGTGCTGGGTTTAGTTTCTATGAAGGCAATGGTTATGTGGAATGCTTTATCTGTTCTGAGGAAAATTAGTGTTGCTTGTGACCCATCTCCATGTTATTATTTACAACAAGTAGCTAAAGGCAAGGAAGTGCAAGGTTTTAATAATTGGATGGAAGTAAGTTTGCCATGCTTGACCTCACTTAGGTCCCCTTTAGATCATCTGATTGGGAATCGTTTAGAAATTAAGGTGCAGTTATTGCCAAGAAGGGTGACTATCAACTTCACCTCTTCAGAGGCATTCTCCATTTCCTCACCTTCCCCCAGAAACTCGATGGGCCTCATTACAAGACTGGCGCTCTGGAAATAAGGGTGCTGGTAGCAGCATACTGGCACCCTTCCCGCACCGCCAGTATACAAGTACGCCTGCAGGGGCCGTTGCTCCCGGCAGGTTTGACCTGCCGGGAGCACCGGCCCCTGCAGGCATGGTTTTCACAGAAGCAGCACTGTTAGCAATGGTGCCGGTGCTTCCGTGTCCCCATTCCCGTGGGGGATTTACACTTTCTGCTGCCTGACATCCCGGGCTCCCGGGACTCGTGAAGTCCTGGTGGCACTGGGATATCAGACGGAAGAATGGGGTTGCGAGTTTGGTGGCAATCTGCCGGTAGCATCGGCAGGTTAGCGCCGAACTCGTAATGAGGCCCAATGTTTCCAAAGCTTTGGTTCTCTCAAGGCTTGATTACTGCAACAGCCTCTTCCTTAATCTGCCTCTCTCCCCCCTTCGCCCTATTCAACTAATCCAGAATAGGACTGCAAGGCTTATCCTTGGCCTCAAGCACAGGACTGCATCTGTCCAGCCCCAAAATCTCCTCTGGCTCCCGGTGGTTGCAATGATCAAATTCCTTTGCATCATCCACAAGGCTTTCTGGGGCCTGCGACCTTGCTACATCTAACTCTCTCTCCCTAAATACCACCCTGCTAGAGTCCTTGAGTCCTCTAACTCCAACTTTGATTCTTTAAAACACACTCTAAATGTATTCTTCAGGTACATAAGGGTATAGTCTCTGGGCCTATAGAGACTCAAAAACAACACCTATAAAAAACAGACTGTTGTTGCCAACAGGTAACCTACCTGCACTCCAACTGGACATATATAGTCTCTCTATATTTTTCAAGTGTGTAGATGTAATTCACATATATGTTTCTACTGCTTACTCACATTTTATTCAAAAACATCACACATGGAATGCGAGGGGTTGTGTGTCGACCATTGATTACATTTTTCTAACTGCCAAATTAAACCTCTCAGTGTCAAATTTTGAAGTGAAGATTGCCCCCACAAGCGACTATTGTATGTTGATGATGGAGTTCGAGCTTGTACTATGGGAAAGGGCTAAACAGTGTTATAAAAACGATCTTTTGCTTAACACCGCTAATAATAGGATCAAATGGTCCTTTAATTCGACCAACAAATTTGGCGCTAAGCTGATTGCTGAATATGAAAATACTAACTTGGAACACCGTTTGCAGATGTTCTCAGTAAAATAATTCGATAGTACCATCAGATCCAAAATTAAGGGATTCTTTGAACACAGGCCCTGTAGATTAGCTCAGACAATCCATCATAAACATGCAATGGATATAGAGGTTTACAAAAGAAAAAGAGAACTTAACAGGGAGCTTCGTAGACTACGGAAATTGAGCATTGCCGTTCCGGCCTACTGGGTCCATATTAAACGATTAAAGCAAGCTTACAAAAACTGGCTGAGGAGTAATGGAAGTATCATTGCTCAACGTGATGGTGAACGAATGTTAGATGCAGTGAGAGGGAGGACATCTTCCAATTTCTGGAAACTGATGAACAATGTGGATTGTACCCAAGCTCCGATAATGATAAATCCACTACCTGAAGTTATCTGGGCAGGTCATTTTGCTAAATTATACAAGACAAACGAACAATGTCACTCGCCTTATGAAGTTAATTCTTCTAGTTGGACTCTGAGATGTGAGGTAGACGTAATAATGAGTCTTATAGTAAAATCTAAAAACACAGGTGCCCCGGGCTAAACAATCTAAGTAATAAGGTATTAAAATCTGAACCTTCTTTATGGGCAAAAATGTTGTGTATCCTTTTCAAAGATGTATGTATATCCAAAATTATTCCGCAATCCTGGAGGGTTTCGGTTGTCATTCCCGTGTTTAAAAGTGGTTCCAGATTGCTGCCTAGCAACTATAGACCCATTGCCATCGTGGATTCAGACTCTAAAATTTTTGCATCCTTGGTATTGATAGATGTTCAGAGTTGGATGGATGACAATGATATACTTAGTATGAACCAACTGGGTTTTAGGAAAAACTGTGGTACGGATTGTGGTGGTCTAGTCCTGCGATGTTTGCAAAGCAAAACTTGGGTTAAGGGGAAGAGTCAAACCTTTGTTGCTTCTATGGACCTTAGCAAGGCATTCGACATGGTCGATAGGCCTATGCTATGCTAGGGCATAAATTAAAATCTTTAAAAATGCCAAATCATTTGCTGAATATTATTATTGAGCTCTATACTGACACAAGGCTAGTTGTACCACTGAATATGGCCGGGGACCTCTCTTCTCAGATTATAACAAACAATGGTTTACGACAAGGATGTATGCTGGCCCCAACGATTTTTAACCTTTACGTTAGTGGAGCAAATTTAGCATTTGTGAGCGGGGGTCTGGTGTCTCCCAAATTGAATGGAAGGGGAATTTCGTGGTTGGCCTATGCCGATGATTTTCTCCTCATGGACAACACTAAAGTGGGTTTGCAGAGCTTAATCAAGACCTTTGAACAGTTTATATGTAACCTACACTTAAAAATAAATCCTGCCAAAACGATCATAATACGAATGGGAAGTGTCAATAAGAAGCAGGATTTGCTTTCTTGGTTTTGTGAGGGAAAACTGATTAAGTCTCAAAAAGCGTTAAAATATTTTGGTTACTGCTTTACCGGCACTGAATCGCTCACTTTGCTCAAAAACCAACTTAAAGCTAAAGCAGAAGTTGCTTTAAGACCGATGCGAATGCTGGAAAGAAGATTTTGAGGCTTTACAATGATACCAATGAGGGAATTTTACTTAAGGAAAGTGGTCCCAAGGATCACCTATGGCCTAGAAATCTTCCCAACAGATATTGCAAATTGTCTGAAAATTGTGGAAGGAATTATTTGGAGGGGCCTCCTGTTCTTTTTGCCTAATTGTATACCCATTGAAGTACTGAGGTACAAATTGGGTTTGCAATCTCCCCACTCATTGGTTGCAACTAAAAAGCTTATGTTATGGAGAAAATGCAAATTATCTGGGGCTACCAACTTATATACTGAAGCAGGTGCAGATTTCTCTTGCCCGTTTATGTGTGCTTTTAAATAATGAAATTGAGTTGATTATAGAAGAAACTGGGATTGCGAAATGTACAGTTACGAAAAACCCCAAAAAATGCAAAGAGATCATAAGGGGTATGGATTGGTCGCTCACTAAGAATAAGGTGTTTGACTCCAAATTGTATAATCAGGTCCATTCGTTTTGGAAATTTCTTCCGGTTATAGAGACTTACTTGACTAAATATCCGTCAAGGAGTTTCAGAAATTCTTATATGAGATTTAGATTCAATGTCATGCATACTAATTGTATATTAAATATAAGAAATCCTTGGAGGAAATGAAATGGTGTAGATTTTGCAAGGAGTTTGAAACAGAAGAGACTCTAGAACATATTATGTTGAGCTGCCCAGATATGTTAAAACAAAGAACTGAATATTTTGCAGAGTTATTCGATAATAGTCTCAGCAATGATTCCGATTATATATGGTATAGAATGAGAAATGGATACTCATCGATTTTGTTTATTCGTGTAATTTCTTTCTTAAAAACAGTATGTGATTTAAGTTAGATATCTGTTGATTACGGAACGCTGCTTTATTGTTTTTATCGGTTTTGTCTAAAGTATTTTAAAAGTAATGTGTATATTGTGATTGCGAAACTTTTAATGGTTTGATATCATTCTGTTCTTTGTGACTGTTTTGTAAAGGTTTATGATAAACCATGAACAAATAAACAAAAAAAATAAACAAAAAAAAAATAAACAGTTTGAATACTGCAAAGAACTGCAAGAAATTTGAATTGCAATTTATTTTCTGTATTCAGTCACACCCCAAACGTGGGTGTTAGATTAAATTGTAAATCTATCTGGTTACTTCCAATGAAGCTTTCACCAAATCCAAAGAAAAGGATACACATAACTCCACCTTGGCATAAAACCTAATACTTTTTCCATTGTTATTATTAAACAGTCAACTCTAGATAGTTGCCTACGCATTTCGAATTTGCAAAATCCATCTGGAGGGCTTTAGAGTAGATTCTTTCACATAAAGAATAATTGCATCTGCATGTTTCTCTGTGTGCCTATTACGAAAAACAAATCATTGTATTACTAACTGGTAATTTCTTTCTATGATCATACAATATAATATACACCAATTCGTATCCTACACCTACCTCAAACACTAATCTCAGCGGTGGATCGTTAATCTTAAATACCTGTAAAATGAAGTATATAACACATATGTTAACTAAATCCCAGTATTTCAAATCATGTACATTTGTTTTTTTTTTGTTTTTAATTTTTTATTTTGAAAAGTAAACAATACAAACCAAACTTGCAGCATTATTTACAATAAACTCGTGAATATCAATTAACACTCATTACTGCTCCCCAAACCCCCCCCTCTCAAGAGTTTATTTGCATTTCCGGTTCTGTATCCGCTGCGTGTGGCTGGGTATCGCTTCCTTCCGAAGCTGCAGGATCCACTACTGTGCCAAACAGTCCTGTTATTAACATTCTCCAAGCCATCAGGTTGCCTACATCTTCCTCCCCGCAATTGCTACATGCGTCCTGCCACACCACCGTTTCAGCCTCCGCCCATTTTTGCAAGTCCCGCCACCATACCCCTACCCGTGGCTTGTGGCATTGCTTCCAGCCCATGGATATCCTTCTTTTAGCAACCACATATGCCAGGTCCCTCAGTTTCCCAAGGTGTTTAGTGTTCCGTGGTCTGGGAAACCCTCCCAACAGGCAGGCCCAGGCCGTATCTATGTTGAGCGGGACCCCTTTATCTGCTAGTTTCCGTGCCACTTCCCCCCAAAAAGCTTCAATCACTGGGCAAGACCAGAACATGTGTGTCATATCAGCGTCTTCCTCATCGCATTTCGGGCATGCTTGTTTTCCTGCGTTTGCAAACTTAGATATTCTCTTCGGGGTCATATAGGCTCTATGCGTTATGTATAACTGTATCTGCTGCAAT
The DNA here is from genome assembly GCF_040938575.1 of Ambystoma mexicanum. Taxonomy (NCBI): domain Eukaryota; kingdom Metazoa; phylum Chordata; class Amphibia; order Caudata; family Ambystomatidae; genus Ambystoma; species Ambystoma mexicanum. The sequence continues at coordinate 798,176,979 of NC_090938.1, read as the reverse complement.
CTAGCATTTCTGGACACTTTCTTGTGGTATCCTATGGCCCGTTCCCACATTCCATCGGTCAACTGTGCCCCCACCTCCGCTTCCCAGTCCAGCCTCAGATCAGTCAAATCCTTCCCCACCCGGGTCATCACCATCTCATATAGTCTAGAGATCTCGTGCCCTCCCTCCGATATGTCATATATTGTTCCCATTAGAGCGTCTGGTTCTTCCGCCAGTACAGTCTCCGGCCAGGTTTTGCGAATAGTCTGCACTAGCCTAAGATACGTGACATATTGGCCTCCATGCAAGCCTGTCTCTTCTCCCAGGTCTTCGAATTCTTTAATAGCCCCTTCTTTCCATATGTCTCCCAATGTGGCCAGCCCAACCGATTCCCAATAGGTCCTGATTATCATCCTGAGGTGGTTGTCTCCCCTAGCCAAGGCAACCAGCGGCACCTGTGGGGAACACGGGCACGGGTTCTCCATCAGTTGGCATACTCTGTGCCACATCTTCCACCCAAGCATCAGCATACCCGGGCGTTCGTTCATTTCAAGTCTAGGAACCCAGATGATCTCTTTTAGGTAAAACGGGGTGCAGTCCTGCCCAAACAGCCTAGATTCAGGAGTTTCTTCATCAGAGAGCCATTTGGCTACATATTGCAACTGACTGGCTACATAATAGGCCTCAAAGTTCGGCAGCTTAATGCCCCCTCTATCATGGAAGTTCTGTAGCTTCCATAGCGCCACTCTATTGCGGGTGCCGTGCCACAGGAAGTCCCTACACATGCTGTTCAGTTTGACAAAAAACTTCTTGGGTATCAGGTATGGTATATTACTGAAGAAATGTAACAGCCTAGGCAGGACCACCATTTTGAGCATCGCCCCCCGCCCCATCATCGCCAGCGGCAGCTTCTCCCAAAACTTCATATTTGTGCGGATTTTCTTCACAGCCACCTCGGTGTTATGCAAGTGTTCCCCCTCCACAGTATGATACACATCTATTCCGAGGTAGCGGAAAGAATCAGCCGCCCAAGGTACGGACAACACTGGCACCCGTTCCAGAGGGGCTCCTATGTAGCTCCCCAATGGGAACATGCTCGATTTTTGGGGGTTCACCGCTATGCCGGACAGTTCTGCATACTTTTCCATGACCTCTAGAATATACTGAAGATTTTCCTCCGGATATTTCAAATACAGTAACAAATCGTCAGCATATAGGGATATTAGGTGTTTCTCTCCCCCTGCTTCAATACCGACCATGTCATATTGTTGTCTGAGGTACACTGCCAGGGGCTCTAGGGCCAGAATATATAACATCGGGGACCAGGGGCACCCTTGTCTGGTGCCTCTACTGAGTTGGCACCTCTCAGATATCACCGATCCTGTGTGTACTCTGGCCAGTGGTTCACTGTACAACAATTTCGCCCACCTAACATAACCCGGCCCCATCCCGTATTCCTCCAGGGCCGCCAGCAACCATGGCCACCTCACCGAATCAAAAGCCTTGACTGCATCTAGGGACACCACCGCCATTTCCCCATCACTTCTGTTCCCCTCTTCAATCACCCGGTGGAGTCGCCTGTGGTTGTGGGTTATATTTCTATTGGGGACATAGCCTGTCTGATCCGGGTGTATCAGTTTACTGATGACTCTTCGTAGCCTATTAGCCAGGACCGCCGTCAAGATCTTGCTGTCCTGGTTCAACATTGACAACGGCCTATAGGAGCCGCAGCAATGCCCTGGCTTGTTGGGCTTGGGGAGCGGCACGATTAGTGCTTCTCTGAGCGTGTCCGGTAGCCGACCCTTCTCAAAAGACTCATTAAACATCTCTAGCATAGGGGGGAGTACTTCTGCTTTATATGTTTTGTAAAACTCGCCCGGGAATCCGTCCGTACCCGGGGTCTTGCAGGTGGGCCGCTGTTTTACCACCTCCTCTAATTCCTCCAGGGTAATTGGTGCGTCTAGTTCTTCCCTTTCTTCATCACTAATCTTAGGTAATTCCATGTCTTTTAGTGTTTCTCTAATCTCCTCCTGATTGTCCCCTCCCCTGTCCTCATATAATGTTCTATAATAGTCCAAGAATGCCTCGTTGACTCCTTCCTGGGTGTCAACCACCTCCCCGTCCTCTCTAGTTATTATCCTAATCGGGGGCCTGGGGGTTTCGCTCTTATATAACCACGCCAACAAGCGGCCAGTTTTATCCCCACCTGCATGTTGCCTCTCGACATACTTTTTGTATTTAAAGTTGCAGAGCCTTTCCCAAAGCTCCGCGCACCTCTGCTGCAACTCGAGTACAAGTTCTGCCTCCCCTCCTGCCCTGTCGCTTTCGCGCTCCAGTTTCTCTTCCGCTTCCTCTAGTTCTGTTAGGATCCCACCCTGCAGGCCTTTTAACTTAGAAATAGCAGCACCCCGCAACACAACCTTAAAGGCCTCCCAGAGTGTACACGCTGAATCTACGCTGCCTGTGTTCACCTCAAAGTACTGGGAGATCGCATCCCTGATGTCTTCCCTGAAGACTGGGTCTCTGAGCGCCTCCGCCCGGAGGCGCCACGTCGGTATCCGCGCCCTAGGGCGACAGTGCTGCCAGGTCAGCACCAGGGGCGAGTGGTCCGACAGGACCCTCGCTCTATATTCTATTTGGGTGGTCTCTATCATCACATCTGGCGTGGCAAAAAAATAATCCAGCCTCGTGTGCAGGTGCTGTGGAGCTGAGTAGTGAGAGTACTGTGTTTCATTAGGGTGTTTCAGTCTCCAAACATCCGCCAGCCCAAAGTCCTCTAGTAATGTCTGTAATACCCTGGCCGCCGGGGTGGGCCGATCAATCTTCCCATCAGATCTGTCTGCCTTTGGGTCGAGCACACAGTTAAAGTCCCCTCCCCAAATAACCGCTCCCCCCACACACGCGCCCAGATGAGTACATAGGGTTCTAAAATACGTAGCAGTGTTTTGGTTGGGGGCATATGTATTTATAATGCACACCTCTTTATTCTCTACCAAGGCCTTCAATATGACCAACCTGCCCTCCGTGTCCACCACCTCTTGTGTGAGTTGGAGCAGAACGTGCGGTGCCACCCAGACCAGCACTCCCCTAGCGTAGGCAGAGTACGGAGAGCCCACTACAGTGCCTCTCCACTTCTTCCCCACCAGTTCCAATTTTTGCTGGGTCAGATGTGTTTCCTGCAACAGCGCAATATCAATCCTCTGTCCTTTTAGGTACATCATGACTTGGTTCCTTTTTAAATAGCTGTTAAGTCCCCTGACATTCCATGTTACGATCTTAAGGTCTCCCATGGCTCATGAGTGTCTTCCTGCCTCCCATGTAGCGACTCCCCTTTGCCCACGTGATACAGATACAGCCCTCCTTTTTTACTTGTAGCTTCTCGTACCAGCTCAAACTCCCCATAACTATGTACACAACAAAACCCCAACTTCCCTCCCCTCCCCCCACCCGTCCCTTCCCCAACATCACACACCCCAACTGCTGCCCAGCTCCATCCTCGGAGCTCAGGCACCCCCACATCTAGCCCTGCAGGCACCGAACGGTGCACAGAGCTCAGTAGGGTGAAATCGCCCTAATGGCCACTTAAATAAAACTGTTGTGGGATAGAGAGAATCGCTCCGTAAGGCTCCCGTTAAGTCAACATTAACCACAGTGCTTATGACAAATAGTGCAATAGTCTGACCTTCTCTACTGAAGGCTGCGCAAGCGACTATATTCAAGTCCCACGTGCCACGCCATCTTGCGGCTCCTTCTTCATGCATCACTTATCTCTTCCGAGCTCTTTCTCCGTACGAACTTCTGACTCCTGGGGACATCCTTGCGCATCGAGCCATCCTATGGCATCCTCCGGGGTCTCAAAAAACAAAGTTTTATGTTTATGAATGACTTTCGATTTTGCCGGATAAAGTAACATATATTTGTGGCCCGCCTCTCTCAATCTCCGCTTTACTGTCCCAAAGTTCATGCAGCTACGCTGCACAGACAAGGTGTAATCCGGGTAAGCCGTGATGTTTGCCGCTCCTCGTGTGATCGTTCCTCCCTTACGAAAGTGTTCCAATATGCTCTCCCGGTCTCGGTAATTAAGAATTTTGGCGATCACAGGTCTAGGCGGGTTCCCCGGTGGTGGCCTCCTTGTTAGGGCTCTGTGTGCCCTTTCCACTGCAAATCATTGGGATAGGGCTCCTCCGGGTATCTCTTACAATAACATGGATTCAATGAATTCCGTGGGATCGTGGCCCTCCAATCCCTCCGGCAGGGCCACGATGTGGATGTTGTTTCGTCGGGCTCGTCCTTCCGCCTCCTCCTCTCTGCTCTCCAGGTTGCCCACTCTTTGTATCAGGGCGTGCAGTTCGGCTTTATGGGAGGCGCAATCCGCAGTATTCGGGCTGACTTCCTTCTCAAGGGACTCCGTGCGCTCCGCCAAGGCCCTGACATCCTGTCGGAGTAGGTTAACGTCCTCCTGCACCTCTCTGACCTTGAGGTCCAGTGCCGTTTTTAGTTCAGTGACGGCTAGTTCGAGCTTAGATTCCCAGGCCGCCCTTAGGTCAGTAATCGCAGCCAGGATTTCTTGGTTAGCGCCCAAAGTCGTCATGCCGCTCGCAGCCAGCTTGTCCCTGCTCTTGGTAATGTCTTGACCCGGGGACGTCTTAGTGAAGTCGTCTAGGGTGGGCTGTTTCACCTTCGGCCTCACCGTTCTATTCGACATGACCCAGGGGACCTATAGTTTGCTCAAGTGACAAATGTGCACTCAGTGCGCCGCTTTCGCTGGGTCACTGTGCGGCCTGCTTCTTCCTTTGTTCCGGACCCTGGTCGGCCATTTTGTGTCGTCTTTCATCTCCGGTGTTCCTTATCTCTTCCGCACCGATCTCTGCCGCTGTCACTCCTGCACCATCCAGAAGTTCACCACACGTAGCCCAATCATTCACACACCGGCATGTGTATTTTCAGCGGTCGACGGCCCGTCTTCACGCACTTTTTTGCCCGGATCATTGCAGGATCTCGGGAGCTCCTCCAGAACGCGTCCTCCTACATGGCCCTCGTAGCCACGCCCCCAATCATGTACATTTGTTATAGGACAAATTTCAACAGGACAAACAGTGGTGAAAAATACAATGCCCATTTATCATTGTCACGGTTTATTACACAGCACATACCAGCCAGGGAACTCCTTCCCCTACAGTGAATGTGGTGCACAATAAAATGCTTTTTATTTTTAATATACTACAGATTATTTTTGAGTAGGCCTCCAATCCGTCTCGCACCCAACATCCACAAACACCCCGTGTCACAATGGACTAGGAACCAGGCCGCTGTGTATCAATACGATATTCATTATTTAATGAAAAATGAAAATAAACCAACTGCACAAGCACCAATGTAGTGGCAACACAAAGTGCAATACTCTCTACAAAACCACCAGGTTAAGATATAATATTAGAGTTAATTCCAGTTTGTTAATGGCAGAACAGAAAAATAACAATTTACTACAAAGTGATAGCACCAACAGTTAAGCACACCCCCCTGCAACAATAGAAAAATGGGTTTTCAATGATTCAGTACTACTGCTATGGGGCAGCACACAAGGGTACTTCGGGCTGCTTACACTAGAGGCCGAATCAGGCTTCAAAACAGACTAGCTAGCAGACTTAGGAAATTCGATTTGAACACATGCAGCACATGAGAAAGAAAATAAAAAGAAATGAAGGGAATGCAATTCAAAATAAGTAATCAGGTATAATAGAGGAAGATATATAAACTAGGAAAAAACAGTTTTCAAAGGTTAAAAGACATTTCTAGAAAAACGAAAAGGCTAATCACATTAATTTTGCTGGGGCTGTGAAGTGACAGGCACGCTCTGAGCAATGAAAAATGAAGGAAATGCAATTCAAAATCCACGTTCAGAATATGATAGAGGAAGGGATATACTGTAGGAAAAATGATTTTTAATGAATGAAAAGAAATTTTTAGAAAAACGGAAATTGAAATCACATTAACTTTGCTGGGGCTGGAAGTGACACACACGCTTTCAACAATGAGAAAGGCACATAGGAAAATGGGGTTTTAGTTAAAGGGGCTGCTAAGAGGTTGACAAAGGGATTACTCACAATGGAAACAACGGTTTGGGTTTAATAGGACAGATGCAAATAGGAATGACACTGCCAAATTGAAATTCGCTTAGCAGGGCATCATTTAGACACACAGACAAATTCGGTTTTCAGCACACAAGGAATCATTATTTTCAGGCAACACTTTAATGACTATAACAATTAAATAAAAACACTGGAAAAGGATGATTGGTTTTGAATTTCAACAACCCCGATCCGTGAAATTCAATGGGGTAATTAATTGATTTATCTTACAAAAATACTAAGGATTTACACAGTAAACTGAGGGTTTTTTCAAGGGAGATATGCTAACATACACAGGCAAACAAGATATTCTTCTATTGGGGATGACTGAGCTACACAAGCAATTTGGGTTTTTTAATGGGGAAATATGGATGCCCTGCTACAAAGTTGAAGAGCTTATGCAATTTAGGGCTGGGGTTATTGCTACTTACATAGCAATCCTTTGTTTAAGATTCAGGAAAGCCAGCTGCATCTCAGGACACTCTGGAATAAAAGGGCAAGGGTCTGGGCACTGCACTCTCAACAATGGTAAGTTTCAGCAGCCTTCTCTCCGTCCTCCTTTTTCTGCCGTTCCCGTTTTTTTGTGTCTGTGTCTTAGTACAGCCCCCCTTATGTAGCAGAAATGACATCAGTAATTTTACAATCTAGGGGAAGTACCCTTCAATAATCCCTGCCACCAGGATTGGACAGTTTCTTTCTCTCTCTCCGCCCCCAGTCAGGATTGGATGAGCGATTTTGGAGCACCATCTGTCTTTTCCCCTTTATTACCCTCCTTTGTTCTCATTTCAACTTTTTGGCAAAAACTAGTTATGTATCATAACTTCATAATTGTACTAGCCACTGCCATATGAAACAGATATTCGGTTTTAGCTGATCATGGGGAATTAGATAAATCGGCCGCCAAATCCGTAAGATGTAGCATGGTCATGTGTCACATTTTTGTCGTTTTCATAAAATGTACAACAGTTGTGAATATTTAAGTCATCAAGCATATTCCCAATTTCATTTTCCATCTTTTCACCCACTTTTACATTTGTCACATGTCCATATTAGCCAGAAACCTAGTCTAACTGGCCATTACAGTTCCCAGAGTCCCAGGTAAATGCAAGTTATGTTCCCAAAACCACCCGGAAATGCCGTGAACAATGGCATAAAATTGAGATCTATCCTCAGTCTGATGGCTGTGCAAAATGCCTAAAATGAATATAGTCTTTTAAATCAATTGTGAAAGTTTGTGGGGGTTTGCTCTGGGTTCAACCTCTTATGCCGGCGACCCTGGTTAACATCCAGTTTATGTATGTGTCGCGTTGGTGTGGTGGTTTTGGGAGGGGCCAATCCCCCCCCCCGGTTGAATACAAAAGTCTGTAGTCCACACCTTTACTGCGCCACCAAAAAAGTTCCAAACGAATTTTCACTGTGATTGCTGGCAGAAATTTTTTTATTGCCCCACTGGTTTACACGTGTTTCGGCCTCTCTAGGGCCTTTCTCAAAACAAAAACTTTCTGGCCCAATACAATAAATCAAGTTCAGGTTCTAAAGCAAAAAGTAAGTTGTGACGTGAATCATTAAAACGCATTCAAAATACCTGAAAAAATATGTGAAAAAATAGGAGGAAAGGGAAATTTTGAGGATAGGTTTGTAGTTACCATTAATTATCATTCATATATACACACATATGACAGTACACAGGACAAAGAATGCAAAATAAAAAAGTAAAAATAAAAAAACACAGAGAAAGAAAAATAATTACATTTATAAATATAATTTCACCTTGGTTCACTTCTTCATGAGCATATATATATCCCTACGCAACTATATAAGCATCCGAAATGGATTCTCATCTTAAATAGCATTAGTATTTGCTGTTTTTTTACTGCCATGCTTGTTTATTTAATGCTTGTATAATAGCTTCAGCTTATCCGATGTTGTCAGTTACATCAGGCAGGCAAAATTACCCTTTAACACGCTGCCAATATGGTTATGCACTACCGTTAGTAATTCCCGTTATAGTGAAAAATTCATGCCTGCTTACCAATTTGAAATCTTGTCTGTCACGGGATAATCCCTGTAAGTATAAAAATAAATAATGTAGTCTACACTATAACTATTTACTGAAGTGTCCTCCAAGACAAGTTATTCATTCATATATTGCTATAGATAAAAGCCGGCTGTGCCGTGTGTTTAAAGTGATATTAGTTAATGTCAAAGCAAGAGTCAATGTCAACCTGCGCGAGCCCCTGCAGGGCTCCACGTAGTGTAACATGTACGTATTCCAAGGAGGTTGGGTCGTGGAAATAATTGTACGTCCCCCAGCGCCCTCTTACCTGGCTAAGTTTTGGATCTATTCTCACACATCGGCACTGTTGTTGCTGGAGGCACTAAGTGGCGCGCATCCTTCGTTTTGTATAATGTTTCCTTGACAACACTCGTGTCCTACTTCCGTGTCTACCACCGCTCCACTTGGTCGCCATGTTTCAATGGACCTGAGACCCACTCATATTACATAAGAAGTCTAATAATATTCCTATGTGTCCCAGTTGATGTCTGAAACTGCATTTCTAATGATTTAAATTTGATGCTATTTGTTATGTGGACCGAGTTTGAGTTTAAGGGTCTTGTAATTTAAGAAAAATGTGTGTTCAGAAGTACGATCGTATCGTGCCAAATTCTTAGAGTATTTTCTGTTGCACATATAAAATAAATGTAAAACAAGTTATTAGTTAGTTCGGACAATTTGATTAGTAGTATCCAGTGTCCTCATATAATTTAGGTCGTTAACCTTAGCCAGTCCCTATTGGTCAGGTCTCTCCAATTTCTCCCCCATTATCCATCATTGGATAGTTAATGCTGCATATAAGTGTTATATTGCATATTCTTGCCGCAAGGTCATTTTGCCTGCGATTTAACATTTATTCTGGGTGATTAGTATACCCTCATCCCATTGGCTTACCCTTAGTGAGATAGGTATATACACACGGGTGAGGTTTGAGGGTGGTGAAAGATATTAAGAGAGATAAAAATGATCCCTGCATCTCACATTACCAATTTCTGTCATGCAGCCATGTAGGTTTCCTGGTGTTCTTCTATGTTTGTTAAACCTGTACATTTACACACTATACATACATATAAGGACGCTGATACATGCATTAATATAGATACTGTATATACCATATTGCATATTTTTGAAAAGTAGTCATGTAATTGAATATTCACATAATTAAAACAGCTTATTTACGGTTACATCACAAAAAATGGATCATCTCATTGTCCTGGTTTAAGCCAAATTCAATTGAACTAAATTTGCATATAGTTCTTGCTTCCATCTGTCTGAGTTTTTGTTCCAAGTTTCCCCCTCATCTGTTTAGTTTCACTTTCTGTAGACCAATAAATTGCAGGTTCTTTTTGTCATCCATTTGGTGTTGTAGTTTCCAGTGATGTGCTAGTGGCACAGTTGGGTCTTGGCTGCCCACTGTTGCAAAATGTTCACAAATACGTACTCTGACCTCTCTTATTGTGCTTCCAATGTATAGTTGTTTACATACACATATTATGGCATATACTATATATTTGGATCGACAATTTATGTTTTCTTTTATCTCCATACGTGTGCCTCTCGTATCTGTGAAGCTCGTCGTTGGTTCGTGGGCATAGGGGAAAATAGTACATGTCCCACATTTTCAAATACCTAAAGCCTTTACTTCTAACCAAGTTCCTCTGGGTTACGGGTTCAATTCAGGCAGTAGTGAAGGGCTCACAATCATCTTGATCGTTTTAGCTTTACGAAATGTCATCCTAGGTTTGTCCCCAATGAAATAGGCCAGATGGGGGTACAATTTTAAGAGGTGCCAATTTTTGTTTAATACTTTCTTCAATTCACCATTTTCGTGACTAAACGTTGTTATAAAATTTATTTCACTCTGTTTCCTTTCCTCGGGCTGTACCCAGGGTACCAAAGTTTGTTCCCAAGACATTTTGGTTGCCTTCTGTCGGGCCGTTTTAATACATTTTTTAGAGTACCCTCTTTGTTGAAAGCGTTCCTGTAGTAAGTCACATTCCCTTGAAAAATCAATTGAACGGTTACAATTTCATCTAGCTCTAATGAACTCGCCTGTTGGAATATTCCACTTTACTGGTCTATGGTGACAACTCTGTGCATGTAAGGTAGAGTTGACCTCTGTTTCCTTTCGGAAAGTCCGTGTACACAATTTCTTACCATCTACGAAAATCGTCAAATCCAAAAAGTTGATCTGAGTTGCACTCTCATTGCCCACAAATTCAATTCCGAGTTCATTTTTGTTCAGTCTGTTTTGAAATTCATTTAATTCCACACTTGTACATCCCAGATTAAGAGAACATCATCTATGAAACATATCCATAATTTGATGTTCTTTGTATAAGCTTCATCAAGATATACTCGTTTGTCCTCCTACATCCCCATAAATAGGTTTGGTAGGGCTGGGGCATACTTAGTGCCCATAGCTATCCCTCTCCTTTACCGGTAAAATTGATTGTTGAACATAACAATATTGTTTTCTAAAGTGAATGTCAACATTTCCTTGAGCATCTGTACATGTTGGTAGTGCGATGCAGAGTCATCTCTAAACTCATATTCAATGGTCTTGATAGCTGCTGAATGTTCAATGATGGTGTATAGAGAGCGTACATCCCAGGTAGCCAATAGATATGATGTATTCCAGACAATTTTGTTAATAATCTTAATTGTATCAGTGGTATCCTTAATGAAAGCCTTTAATTTCGGCACCCGTGGTCGTAGGGCATTGTCAATATACTCTGAGATCCTTTCCGTGAGCCACCCAATACCACTAAGTATCGGACGTCCTTCCGGAATTTTGTCAAAGGTTTTATGCACCTTAGGAAGAAAATACAAGGTTGGTATTACAGGAAATTTGATGGTCAGTGCATTTCTCTCCTCGTAGGAAATCATCCGCTTCCTATGCCATTTGGTAGTTAATTCTTCCATTTGGATTAGAATGTCATTCTTAGGGTTTGTACAAAGTTCCTCGTAGCATGCTGGTATTTGTAAATGATTGAGTGCCATCTGGATATAGTCTCGTCTATCCATGACAGCAATGTTTCCACCCTTGTCCGCCTCTTTGATCACTATGTTCCTATCCATTTGTAGTTCCTTTAGTGCTAGTTTTTCTTTTTTGGTTAAATTTGAAATGTTCTGCCAGAAATCACAGTGAAAATTCATTTGGAACTTTTTTGGTGGCGCAGTAAAGGTGTGGTCTACAGACTTTTGTCTTTTAAATCAATCGTGTTTCTGTTCATCAAATGGGAGGCCGTTTCATACCCCACAGCTATCTGTTCCCCTGGGCTCAGCCTAAGACCAGAGATTTTTATGAGCGTTATCGGGGAAGAATGTACGGAATCACAGCTGGCACATTGTTGTGTCCATTCCAGCAAAACGCACATGCTCGCATTTTTGATCTTGTGATGATTAGTATAGTATCTGTGAAACCTACATCTATCGCAGTGAATATTGCGAAGGAGTGGTGACTCTGATCGTTAAATGTAGGAGATCACAGCCAGCGCATGCCGTGCCAGCCATAAGAACATACAAGAAAGGTGCTCAGCTTACAAACCAATTCATCGGTCCTTGATAACCAGATAATCCATATAGTGACAGATCTTACCTTGTTACGATCGATTTTCACAGCCTGCTGCCGGTGAGGACAAACTGTATGCGTGAGTGAAAGCGCTACGACTGCGCTCTGCACTGTAAGGACACGAAACTTGGTTGTCACAGCAACGTTTACTACATAGCTTGGTGGCCATATTGTAACAGGATGTATACGATAAGGGCAGGGACCCTCTTTTTTTTATAGGGGGCCTGACTCCAGAGGGTTAAAGCAGAATCATCAAGGGAATTGGTGTCAAAGGCTACCCTTGTCATTAACACTCTGGTGGTCGCCTATTGTAAGCAGTGGAGCTAGTAAAGCATGTATTGGCTAGCTCTTAAAAGGAACACAAGGAAGTGGGAATGTTTACAAACAAGAACAAGGCATTTTATTTATACATGTAAAACTTTTTTTTAAAGAAAAAAGAAAAAAGGACATATGCCGTCATAGGCACAAGAAATATGCATTGCGTCCAGTCGGCAATTGATTGTGCATATAAGTGTGTTAGTAAATCATAGGTGACTGTTATTTCATGTACTGCTGGAAGTGAAGCAATACGCAGACATTGTTGACGCACACAATTCAGGTGTTTCTAGTTCGGTGGGTTGATGGGGAGAAAAACAGCTGCTTAGAAGTCAAGCCCTGCTGGATGTGGCACTGAACTGTCTTCAGGACTATGGAATCTTGGAGAACGATGTTGCTTAAAGGGAGTGCCAGGCACCTACAAATAGTGAGACAAGGGGATGGATAAGTAACAGGGGTGGAAGGTTAAAAGGCAAAAGAGATTTTGGTACTGAGGAAGACTGCAAAAGGAGACCTACCTAAGGTAGTGGGAGCGTCATGGATAGACGTTGTTTGAATGCCAGGTATCCATCATATGTCTGGCTTAGGTTTGTGTCTGTAGACTGGGCAGGAGATCAGTGAAACAATTGGGAGAGATCCAATGTAATTGAGCGCAGGAAATGTATCCAGCATAATGCGTTTGAAAGGAAGGAGGGTAATTTATGGAAAGCAAGAAATGCAGAATACCTGGGGTAGCCGAGGTTGGGTACAGGTGTAGGTCGAGGAGAAGGAATCTCAATCTGTCAACTGGTTGGTGCCGGGATCTTCTGTTAGAAGAGTCTAAAAAAACGTGATTTGAAAATATGAAAGCATGCTCTGGAGGCAAAAGTGTCTATATACTAGGCATGCAAGTAGGAGAAGATGCAGCAAAAATAAAACTAAACAAAATGGTGGCTCAAGTCACGTTGTGTATGCAACTGGAGGGTAGGATCGTTCCGTGATTATTTAAAGAAATTGATCCGAAAAAAGGGTTGTGGATAGCGCTCATAGACAGGCGGGGTGGTCAATGGCAAGATGGAGGTGCACTTACGATGACCCGTGCTGTGCGCTGCGAGTACAGAACTATCAAATGCTAATTCAGTGAAAAACTGAGAGCGTATTCTGCTCGTATGGGCATAAAGGTGTTTAAAACGAGTGCTGTGTGTCCCATGGGGACTCGGAAAAGTACTGGTGAAACCGCGGCTCAAGGGAGGCTTACCTAGGCATGTGAGCTGTGTTGCTGACTCCAGATAGCGGCTGGTGTTGGCACATGCATGATAGCAAGAGGCATGTTTTAATGTAATGGGGAGCTGTGTAGAAGAGCTCAATGCTCATGCGTTGGAGTTGGAAAGTAGTATTTGGCCAGCGCGTATGTGCTGATCGGCAGCGCCGGAGGAGGAAAGCCCATTTTGTACATGTAGTATGACTACTAGAAACACCATGAATGAGGTAGTCGCAATTATTTATGTACTTGAGGCACATAATTCGACCCGAATGGAGAGTCTATGAGAGAACAACAACAGTGATTATGAGAAATAGCGGTAGTTATTTGGAAGTATAAGAACTAGATGACATATTTTACAAATGTTCGTCTTAACTACCAAAAACACACAAAGCATCCAGATCGTCATATATTGATATTTACAATATGTACTAGACATGTTTACAAGCTTGGAGAAAATGACCATTACATAATAAATGTGTAAAAAGTTTGGCAAAGATCGTTTGCTTTTGGAAATCCCATAGCAATAAAAAGAGAGAGTTATGTGGTCAACACAATTAACACACGTTCACTAAAATCACAAAAAGCTACAATTGCCCTTATTTCGTTGGGAAAACAAGAAATGTTGCTAGGGTCTCAAGGGGATGCTCCAGCGCTCAGTTGTGTGTACTGGCTGACTGAGGAGTGTTGCTCGGCAAAAACTGGATTGTTCTAGAAGATGCTGAGGGAGAAACCCACTAGTGAGATCCCTTGCTAGGGGAGGGAATCACTTGCTGAAGAAAAGGTTCCACTCAATAGCTATATTAAGACCATTTTTGCTCTGAAACACTTGTGTACGAGCACAATATAAATAAAATATCATTTCATTTCATTTAATTTCTTTACAGAATCAAGGCGGTAAATCCATTTTTGTTCTAGTTTACGCAGGGCCAGGTCTCAGTTGCCTCAGCGAAATGGGTTATTGGCAGTTTGCAAGACCACCCGAAAGATGTCATTATGGCTGTGATTCTTTGACTTGAAGTGTGCGACTAGGGGTTTGTCCTTGACTAGGTTTTTAACACAGGAATGGTGTTCACAAATGTGTTGCTTTATCTCCCTCTTGCATTTCCCAATATATATTAAATTGCATGGACATTCGATGACATACACTGCCCACTTGGTTTTGCAATTGGTGAAGGTTGGAAAAGTCCATAGGTTGCCGTTTAGATCAATGTTCTTGATGTTGTTTGTCAGAGAGCACAGCGAACAGTTACCGCACTTAAAATGGCCTTTGACGGGAGGGAATTTCCACAAGGTTGTTTGGGTGTTCTTTTCTTTTGTCTTGTCTTCATAGGTGTATACCAACTGGTCTCTTAGGTTTCTGTTGTGTTTAAATGCAAATCTTGGTTTCTCGGGTTTGAAATAATCAGTATGGAGTTTGTCCCAGTGATGGAGAATTTTCTTCTTAATGGAGTTGCTGAGTGAAGTGAAGGTTGTCACGCATGTCATCTTCGTTGTGTGTTTCTCTTTTGCTATGGGTGTGAGGTATAGTTCCCTGTTGGTGTATTTGGCTCTTTTGCGAGCTTGGAGTATGATGTGGCTCGGGTAGCCCCGTTCTTTTAGGCGTGTAGTTGGGTCGTTACTCTTGATGTCATAATCGTCGTTGGTGCTGCAGTTTCTTCTCAATCTTAGAAACTGGCCGAATGGAAGGTTCATCTTCAAGCCTGTTGGGTGGAACCTGGTGTATCCCAAAAGAGTGTTCTTGGAGGTGGGTTTCCTATAGAGAGTAGTGCTTAAACTATTGTTGGAATCTTTGTAGATTTCAAGGTCTAGAAACGGTATCCGGTTGGGATTATGATTGATCATGAATTTGATGCATGGGTTGCGTGTATTCAACCATTCTTTGAGGGCAAGGAGTTGGTCTGGTGTGCTTTTCCAGGTCATAAAGATGTCGTCTATATACCTGCACCCACATCCTATTGAGTCTTTGAAGGGATTGGAGTCGTGGTATATTGATTGGTGTTCAAAAGAGTCCATAAAGTGATGGGCACCTCCGGGGCAAAAGTTGCCCCCATGCTGGTACCGTGGCACTGCTGATAAAACGTTTCTTCGTAGATGAAATCATTTTCTATCAATGCTATTCTTGTACATTCTAGGAGAAATGAAGTTGGTGGCTCAAGGCGGGGTCTTTGGTCTAGATAAGTCGCCAGAACTTGTATGCACTCCAGTTGCGGGATGCTTGTGTAGAGTGACTCTACATCAAGTGTCACTAGTAAATCGTCTCTGTCCACAGTTATGGTTCTTAGTTTTTTAATCATTGCTGTGGTGTCTTGTATGTATGATGGCATACGGCTAATTAACGGTCTGAGAAAAGGATCGATATAAATCGATAGGGGTTCCAAGACTGAACCGATACCGGCGACTATTGGTCGACCTGGTGGGGTCTGAGTGTTTTTATGCACTTTTGGAAGTAGGTAGAATGCTGTCAGAATTGGATGTCAGTTTATTAGGAATGCCTTCTCATCTTCATCTATCCAACCCTCTTGCCATGCATGGCACATTAGGCTTTCAATTTCTGACAGTAACCTTGTTGTAGGATTAGTAGGTATCTGTCTGTACAACTGGGTGTTGGACAATTGTCTAGTGACTTCATTGGTGTATAGGATGCGGCCCCAAAGAACTATACCACCGCCTTTGTCTGAGGGTTTAATCAGGAAATTATGATCAGCTTCTAGTGATTTAAGAGCAGATCTCTGTTGTTTAGTGAGATTGTCTGTGTAGTGGATTCTTTTGTCTTCAAACATTTTGCGCATTTCTAGCAGAATGCGGTTCTCAAAAGTGAGGCTCTCTGGACATACCATTGATGACAGTTGTGTAAAAGTCGTAGGTGGTTTTAAGCCAGTGGATTCTGGCAGATATTTTTCAGGGCTATCTCTGAAGAAATAGCAAAGGTGGATGGTTCTGAAATATTTTCGTATTTCCACTTCTGTGCTGAATCTCTCAGGTTTTGTACTAGGTATGAAACTCAAGCCTTTGCTGAGAATGCTAATTTCGTCAGAGGATAAAGTGTGGTCGCTTAAGTTGAAAATGGGGATTACCATGTCTGTGCTGGCGGGACCCATTGTCGGGTGCGCATCTGATAGGGCCCTTGGTATTGTGGCCGACTGCGTTGGCCTCGCCCTTGAAAAAACTGTTGTTGATTAGGCCCTTGTTTAGTGGTTGACTGACATCCAGCAGGGCTTGACTTCTAAGCCGCTTTTTTTCTCCCCATCAACCCACCTGAATTTTGTGTGTCGACAATGTCTGCGTATTGCTTCACTTCCAGCAATACATGAAATAACAGTCACCTATGATTTACTAAAAGACCTATATGCACAATCAATTGCCGACTGGACGCAATGCATATTTCCTGTGCCTATGACGGCATATGTCCTTTTTTATTTTTTATTTTTAAAAAAAAGTTTTACATGTGTAAATAAAATGCCTTGTTCTTGTTTGTAAACATTCCCACTTCCTTGTGTTCCTTTTAAGAGCTAGCCGATACATGCTATACTAGCTCCACTGCTTACAATAGGCGACCACAGGAGCGTTAATGACAAGGGTAGCCTTTGACTCCAATTCCCTTGATAATTCTGTTTTAACCCTCTAGAGTCAGGCCCTCTATAAAAAACGAGGGTCCCTGCCCTTATTTTATACATCCCCTAGGACAACCTGTTTGGTTGTTGGGCTTATTTATTCAAAAACTAAAGGAGAGCGTTAACATCGTCAGTTTCTCCGACGATCTCTATAAAAAACTCTTAGACACTCCTTAGCTCTTAGGTGTAACTACAGCACCAACAGGACCAGACAAAAATCCTGCTCTCAATGACTTAGATGTTCTTTTACAAAAAGCAAAAGAAACTAGTTCGCACAGGATCTCATGGCTAACTAATGCTCGAATACCTTAAAGCTGGTGTGATACCAGAAGGCCTACAAGTTAGAAATGTTCCACGCGTATTTCTTGTAACCCTAGGTTTATGAAAAAATTTAGCGGAGTAGGAAACAAGTGTTCACGCGACTGGATTAACCTAGTAATCGAAACAGGTGAGGAGGAAACTAACATCCAAAAAAATAACTAAAAGCCCTCAAAGACAAAATCAAAACAGACTGCGTCATTTCAGAAATCAAGACCCACCTAGAAAAAATAGAAGAAGAGATAACAAAATTCAAGAAATTCACAATTAACAAAAAACTTTGGAAATTATAAAACGACATAAAAAATTATAAAGAGGAAAAAACCTATCCCTACATAGTTGCATGTTTCTACAACCAACAAAACCAGAACACGTCGACTAACAGGCAAAACCCAAGAAGAAATCAGAAAAGATTTGTGATGTTCTCGAATAGCTCGAACAGCAGCGACTCCGATTCAACTGCCAGCGGTCAGTCAACCACTAAACAAGGGCTTAATCAACAACAGTTTTTTCAAGGGTGAGGCCAACGCGGTCGGCCACGATACCAAGGGCCCCATCAGATGCTCACCCGACAATGGGTCCTGTTAGACAGAATCCTGTGCAGTGCCCTTAGGGACCACTACACACAATTAAGACTACAGGTGGCAATACAAGTTTTACCTTTGGTACAAGCCTGTACTACTATGTCAGAGTGGTAGCAGTGGCGGAGCAGCCAGGCTTAGCTCAAGAGTATATGAGCAGTAACAGAGATTACACAAAAGGGACCAAAATTACTGTGACTCAAGCAAACACTGACTCAAGGTTTCAAGTATAAAAATATAAGTACATTTATTTTTAAACCATTCGTTATAAACACAATACTTCTCTAAAACTGCAATAAAAACCACACGTTAAATATACTACAACTAACCAATTCACTTTGTACGTTAAGTCTCAAGGTAAGTACCCTGTGTTTGAAGGAACCGGTGTTAGGAACAAAACACGTTACCGCAAATACAATTACAATCACTTTTTGACAGTTCGGTCTACTAAACAAACGCGTATCTGTGACATGAAATGCTACCGGGGCAAAAACACACTTAGCACCTGAGATACCCAGAGGGAGTTGGAGGCAAAAATCACAGGCAATATTTTGGTTAGGCAGGCAGAATCAAGAAACACGCAAAGACAGGAGTTCAAAAGTAAAAGGGCCGGTGACAGGGTCGAAAGACACCGGGGCCAGTTGCCGAAGATCACACGGTCAAACAGTTCACGATTCAACGTAGCCAAAAAGTACTTTGATATTGTCAATGTTCGGAAGCAAAAGTTATAGGAAGGAGGGAAGACAAGGGCAAGCCTTGGAAATGAAGAAAAAGGGATTCACCCAGTTTCCTCAATAGAACACAGTACCTTGTTCCAGTGGTGGAGCTGGTGCCCTGGCAGATGTTCCTGTTGGTTTCCCGCAGACCCACGATTCCTGGAGCTTCGTTGTGAAGGAGGACGTCTGAAGGTGGTCTGCACCACACAGGGATGAAGCCGGCAGCAGCGACAAGGAATAAAAGGTGCGCTCCTTAAAAACAGGAGAGGCTCTTCAGGTGGCTATCCGGACCACTACAGCAGTGTGCAGCGATTTCGACCAAGGAAGAGGATCCTCTGGCTGTAGAAGATGAGCTGGTTATCCCCACCAAGCTCAAGGGAAGAAGACTCCGGACTGGATCTTCTCTAAGTCATTGAAGGGAAGATAGCTCAGGATTGCAGCAGGGCTTCACCGGGATGGGATAGTTGCAGCAGCCGTCGTTCTCTCGGCTTCTCTTCGGTTCCTTGTAGTTCCAGTGGCGACTCTCTGACTTCTAGCCCGAGAGACCTGCCTTTTATGCGAAAAACCCCATTCACACAGCCTGGCTGTCAATCACCCAGCAGGGGGGTTGTCCAGCCCGGACAACTACCCTGTCCAATAATGACAAAGCGCGACTTGGGTTTCCTAGGATACCCTGTGCAGAGGGGGACTACACCCCTCCCTCACATTCAGCCCACCTAGACACCCAGGCGCCTGGCGGACGGCTTCTGAACAGAAAGCCCGCCAAAAGACGGTGAACAAAGAAGGGGCACCTAGTTTGCCGTGCAAAGTAAGACACAAGAAGGACTTTAACAAAAAGTAATGGCAAATAAACCCAACCGGAGCCAAAAGAAAGACGATTTGGTCAAGCGGGTTTATGTTCGAGGCTAATATAATAGCCAAGAACAGTACCACGTTTATCTAATATAATCGCGGTAGATATGTTAGGGTAGATACCACTGCCACCAGCCAAGTCTTAAAGTTAAAAGAGTAAAACAATGCTCTAGGAGGTACAGATAAAAAGGGACACGAGTTAACCCTTTCCAGTACTCCATGGAAGATGGGTTGCACTGGATCTGTAGTAGATTGACTAAGTAAAGTTAATGGTAACTTTACCCTTTTCTGGGGGACAGTAGTCGCCTCAGAAATGGAGTCGAGGGAAGTCTTAAAGACAACCCTGTGCCACGGCACTGAAGGTGCTGTGTGACACACAAAAAGAAGGGGGGTTCTGAAGTGGTATGCTTCAGAGTCCACACTCACAAAAACGGATAGAAACACATAGCAAAACTCAGGTAAGAGTGGTGGAAAAGCTCTCACTCTTACCAAGTGGAAAAAAATAAACTCCAGAAGTCCAGCAAAGCTGCTGGGGTACTCACTAGGTGAGGAAAATTAGCCATAGATGAGAATTCTCCCTAACAGGTCCCGCCAGCACAGACATGGTAATCCCCATTTTCAACTTAAGCGACCACACTTTATCCTCTGACGAAATTAGCATTCTCAGCAAAGGCTTGAGTTTCATACCTAGTACAAAACCTGAGAGATTCAGCACAGAAGTGGAATTACGAAAAATGTTCAGAACCATCCGCCTTCGCTATTTCTTCATTGATAGCCCTGAAAAAGATCCACCAGAATCCACCGGCTTAAAACCACCTTCAACTTTTACACCACTGTCATCAATGGTATGTCCAGAGATCCTTACTTATAAGAACCGCATTCTGCTAGAAATGCGCAAAATGTTCGAAGACAAAAGAATCCACTACACAGACAATCTCACTAAAAAACAGAGATCTTCTCTTAAATCACTAGAAGCTGATCATAATTACCTGATTAAACCTGCAGACAAAGGCAGTGGTATAGTTCTTTGGGGAAGCCTCCTATACAAAAATGAAGTCACTAGATAATTGTTTAACACCCAGTTGGATAGATGAAGATGAGAAGGCATTCCTAATAAACTGACATCCAATTCTGACAGCGTTCTACCTACTTCCAAAAGTGCATAAAAACACTCAGACCCCACCAGGTCGACCAATAGTCGCCGGTATCGGTTCAGTCCTGGAACCCCTATCAATTTATATCGATCATTTTCTTAGACCCTTCATTAGCCATATGCCATCATACATACAAGACACCACAGCAATGACAGCAATGATTAAAAAACTAAGAACCATAATTGTGGACAGAGACTATTTACTAGTGACACTTGATGTAGTCACTCTACACAAGCATCCCGCAACTGAAGTGCATACAAGTTCTGGCGACTTAGCTAGACCAAAGACACCGCCTTGAGACACCTACTTCGTTTCTCCTAGAATGTACAAGAATAGCATTGACAGAAAATTATTTATGAAGAAACGTTTTATCAGCAGTGCCACGGTACCAGCATGGGGGCAACTTTCACCATGGACGTGGCCAATCTCTTTATGGACCCTCTTGAACAGCAATCAATATACCACGACTCCATTCCCATCAAAGACTCAATAGGATGTTGGTGCAGGTATGTAGACGACGTCTTTATGACCTGGAAAAGCACACCAGACCAACTCAGCCACATCATACGCCAAGCTTGCAAAAGAGCCAAACACACCAACAGGGAACTATGCCTCACACCGATAGCAAAAGAGAAACACACAATGAAGATGACATGCGTGACAACCTTCGCTTCACTCAGCAACTCCATTAAGAATACAATTCTCCATCACTGGGACAAACTCCATACTGATTGTTACAAACCCGAGAAACCAAGATTTGCATTTAAACGCTAAAGAAACCTAAGAGACCACTTGGGAATGTTTACAAACAAGAACAAGGCATTTTATTTACACATGTAAAACTTTTTTTTTAAAGAAAAAAGAAAAAAGGACAAATGCTGTCATAGGCACAGGAAATATGCATTGCGTCCAGTCGGCAATTGGCTTACAATAGGCGACCCCCAGAGCGTTAATGACAAGGGTAGCCTTTGACTCCAATTCCCTTGATAATTCCATATTGGAACAGGGCAATACTTTTGTAGGTATTGCTTTATATCTTCAAACCTAATGCTTAAAATAAGGTTTGCGCTGTAGACAGGGCGTAATGCCTTAAATGATGGTAATGAATTTTGGAGAAGGAATTAATCATATTTAGAGAGAAAAAAGTCGTCTCTTCCTTATTGTGGTGGAGATACTATATGAGCATGCTACGGACACCCGAAGGTGGGTGTATATGCTTGTGTATTCTTGTAACCTGAAATGAATTGAATATGGACATTGTTGATGTTCATGAATATCCCATGTAATCTATTGAATAAATATACATTATTTCAGCTACACCTCCAACAAACAAGCAGTGTCTAAAGTGAAATTCCCTAATTGCTGAGATGATGTCCTGTGTACAAATCTATTCTTTTGGTATTACGAGCAATTGACAGTATAGGTGTATACATATTTTCAGTCATTCGATCTAAACTACCGTATAATCCACATCAAGCAATGATGTTATCTGTGTGCCATCTAGTCTGCCTCTTTTGGATCACAATCTACGGCATCAGCCCTTGAACATTAATGTATAAAAATTTACAAAAGCTTCAACATACAGGTGTGCACATATTTTCACAAGACCTAGTTCAGATGAAACCTTGCCCACGGCCATGAATAGGACCTGAGCACAGGAATTACAATCCTGGGTAATCAGAGTTGTGTAGTATGCACCGAGGTCCAGTGATTGTTTATTCAAAGACGATCAGTTGTCAAGAGTAGTGTGAGCAAGACCCCATAAATTGTTTCCACTCCACTGTGTAATTGAGGCCGTTTTTTATCGTGTCTAAGCGAAAGATCAATCTCTGCTGTAGTCTAGTGAGAGCTTTGTTGAAATGGCCCCGTCTATTTTGTGGAGCCACCTTTTGCAGAACAAACCATTTCAGGTCCGGGTTGTTCATTTTTTTGCAGTGTAGTGTTCCACTAGAGGCTTGTCAGCATCCTCATATTTTATGCAGGATCGATGCTCTGAGATACGCTGCTTGACTTCTCTAATGGTTTTCCCTACGTAGAGCAGGCCACAAGAGCATTCAATGACGTAGATGACGAGCTTGCTATTGCAGTTAGTGTGTTCCGTGAGCTCACAGTGTACATTGTTGTGATCAGATGCTTTTTTGGTGTCTGTAAAGTTGCATGACACACAGTGGCCACATTTGTAGTGTCCCTTTATTGTTTGGAAACCCCACAAAGTCATTGTCTCAGTGTATGTGTTTACTAAATGTTCCTTCAGGTTTCATTTTTTTTTCAAGGCAAAGCATGGTTTTTTCACCAGACTTCCCATTTTCTTGATGATATGCCAGTGTCTACTTAGAGTTACTCAGGGGGCTGAAAGTTGTCACGCAAACCAATCTGTCTAGTGGCTTGTTTGTTTTGGGGGTCAGGCAAGTTTCTCTGTCAGTATTTGCTGCTCTTTTCCTTGCATTTTGTATGGCTTTCTTGGCATACCCCCAGTACATGAATCTGTAGATTATCAGGATGTGCTTTGAATTAGAATTTTTCCGAGCAGTTCCTCCATATCCTTAGAAACTGTCCGTAGGGGGAGATTATATTTCAATCCCGCTGGGTGGTAACTGGAAAAGTGTAACAAGCTGTTACGATTGGTCACTTTCCGCAATAGCTCAGTTTTCATAGTACTGCCTGTTCTATATATATGCAGATCCAGGAAGTCAATTGAGTGAAAGTTCCATTGTATGGTGAACTTGATGTGTCTATTACGCTTGTTAAGCCACTGGTGAAATAGGCTTAAATCCATCTGAGTATCTCCCCACACCAAGAGAACATCATTGATGTAGCTACGCCACATTAATATATTGTTCTTGTAGGGGTTGTGATCGGAGTAAATGTGGTCTCATTCGTATTGAGCCATGTATAATATAAGTTGGCCACGTCCAGAGCAAACGTGGCCTCCATGCTTACTCCCTTGGTTTGTTTATACATCTGGTCCTTAAATGAAAATAAATTCTCCGACATGGCTAGCCTGACGCATTCTAATATGAATCCGGTTCGGACCGTCAGGTTGTCTGGTCTTTGGTCTAGAAGGATCTTGAGTGCGTCTTGGCCTTCTTTTTGAGGGATCGATGCATATAAAGCCTCCACGTCAAGTGTTGCTAAAATGCAGTTGTCCGGTAGGCTAATCTTGCTCACAATATTCAACGTATCGGTGGAATCTTTGATGAATGATTCCATCTTGTTGACAAATCGTTTTAGAAAAAGGTGTGTGTACAGGGACAGGGGTTCTAGAATAGAGTCGCATGCGGAAACTATCGGTTGTCCGGGTGGATTGTTCAAATTCAGGTGTTCTTGGATGTAGTTTATTAAAAAAGACTCTTTCTTCTTTGCAAATCCAAACTTTGTTTTCGGCGTGGCTAGTTAAACTTCTTATTTCTTCTCGCAGTTGTTCTGTCGGGTTGTGGTTAAGCTTGGGATGAACCTCAGTGTCTGACAGTAAACGTAGACATTGGTTCTCATAATCCACAGTGTCAAGGAGCACTATGCCACCCCCCTTGTCCGCTGGTTTTATTATGATTATTTTGTCATTATTCAAGGAAATGAGGGCTGCTCTTTCCTCTTTTGTGAGATTGTCTTGATAGTAATTCTTATTCCTTAGCCTGCCAATGACTGTTTTGGTGACTAGTCTCTCAAAGACGTCAAACTCAGTTGGGATAGTTTGAGGTGAGTGTTGGCTGTGTTGTCTCCTAGTGACGTAGAGGTCCGATGTTCAGGTAGATATTGTTCGAAGAAGTATTTTTGACTTATGTTCCGAAAGAAACGTTTCAGTTCAAGTTCCGCCTGAAAGGATTCTGCCTTGCTTGATGATACAAAAGACAGACCTTTGCCTAACAGTCTTCGTTCTGTTTCAGTAATGGAGTGTTTTGATAGGTTAAAAATCGGGATGCTGTTGTCGTTCACTGGTTTGAGTACCATTGCTGCGTCCTCATTTATTGACCTGATGGCTGTGTTCTTCTTTTGGGATGCCCCCGTTGTCCTCCCCTCTGAAAAAATGATGTTGTTGTGGGCCAGAGGTATTGCTGCCCTGGTTGCCTTGGTCACTGTGACTGGAGGAGGCTGTCAGTAGCATGCCCATGTAGGATCTCAACCACAATAAGGAAGAGACAACTTTTTTTCTCTCTAAATATTATTAATTCCTTCTGCAAAATTAATTACCATCATTTAAGGCATTACGCCCTGTCTACAGCGCAAACCTTATTTTAAGCATCATGTTTGAAGATATAAAGCAATACATACAAAGGTACGTCCCGTTCCAATATGGCCACCAAGCTATGTAGTAAACGTTGCTGTGACAACCAAGGTTTCTCATCCTAACAGTGCACAGCACAGTCACAACGCTTTCACTCACACATAGTTTTTCCTCGTTGGCGGTGTGCTGTGAAAATCGATCGTAACAAGGTAATAGCTCTCACTATATTGACTATCTTGTGATGAATCGGTTTGTAAACTGAGCACCTTTCTTGTATGTTCTTGGGGCTGGCACGGAATGCGTCGGCTGTGATCCCCTGCATTTGACGATCACGCTCACTACTCCTTCGCAATATTCACTGCGATAGATGTAGGTTTCACAGGTACTGTACTAATCATCACAAGATCAAGAATGCACGCGGGTGTGTTTTGCGGGAATGGACACCATGCGCCAGCTGTGATTCCCTACATTCAACGATAACGCTCACCACTCCTTTGCAATATTCACTGCGATAGATGTAGATTTCACAGGCACTGTACTAATCATCATAAGTTCATAAATGCGAGAGGGCGCTTTTGGCTGAATTGGACACAATCTTTCCTTACGCAGCTTAGACACTATTAGTTTACCCAGGAGTGCCCAAGGACAAAACATGTTCTCCTTTCTTTGGCACTATATGTATCATGGGCCAATCTCACTGGTACAACGCATAAGATATAGAATGACATTGAGTGTGTAATAACAGAAATACAGGCACAGCCCCACCTGTGAGACATTTTTTTCTTCATTTCAGTATACCACAACGACTGGAGAATCTCCCCCAGCAGTGGCTCAACACCATATGGTCTATGCAATATCTCCCGAAGTCCGGGACTTATGGTAAGGGTTTTAGACACACACATTATTAGTGTGACAATCATAGACAACAAAAACAAGTAGAAACGCACAGGCAACGTGACCCTTTCTACTTGTCAGTGACTACTAGTATGTCACATTTTTATAGATGAAGGCTCTCCGGTCCAATATCAGTATGGATTAGAGACACAGATTCTTTCCCTTTAAGAAGCCTTGCACCCTAAATCACTTACTCTGGTAACAAGAAGACCAAACCACACAGCCTCCCATCCACCAGTCATTACGAAGTGGATTTTTTTGCAAATACTGTGCGAAATCATGCAAACACAGTAAGAAAAACTACCCCTCGACATGGAGGGGATAGTTCTCTCTTTTATTAATAATTAGCATTAAATGCCCTGTTAAATCAATGAACTAGAATCCGAACTAACATACACACTCTTACACATCTCCTTTGTTCATTTCTTAACAGAGAGACACAGGACTCTATCTCCAACAGTCTTTCTTCTGTCCTGATGAAGGTCACCCTGATCAATTTGTTATTTTTACTATGTGAGTAATCTGGTAAGTGTTCAAATGACACTTACCCACATTTCACTATAGTTGGACCTTTTGAGAACTATATTTCACACACACTGCACTATCTCCGTGCGGTTTTCTGTCTCTCTGTAAGAAATTGGAGGTAAAACGGTCCCCATTAGCAGCCACAATGCTTATGTGTATTTGAGAATATGTAAAGGCATTTAAAACCTACATGTAAAAACGTAGGATAATGGTACATGTTCTCCCATTCACATCCCTTATTTGTGGTTGCTATGGCAGCCTTATTACTATGATCCAGTATATATACTGCTCATCGTAACGGAATGGCGGCCGTGTTGATGCCCAAAGAGGATCAAATACTTAGTCTAATAGCGCAACTATGAACGTGAATGTGAGATCTAATGTAACACTCCCCGTGCTACCGAGAACGCCTCATCACACTGGGTGTGCAGCTATAACCCAGAGTACTTACTTCGTGGCCGTTTTGTACTGGACGTGAGGCAGCAGACTGGGAGACCCGCTTGGTGCCTCAATCCCGTGTATATGTATTTCGTGGCCATGGCAACCTTGTGCATGCGTTTTTCACATGCATCCGGGTCGGTGGCCATCTTGGTAGGGGTATGTGCATCTAGGTAAATGCCAGTTCACATGGTGGTAGAATGACATGAGATACTTCCACGGGGCAGAGCCATCCCTGCAATCCGTGTCGTGAATGGACTGTCCTTCCTAATTATGGCTAAAGAAAGGGGCATAATAGCGCTCGTGAAGGAATGTGCATCACTGTGTTTATGTAAATCTATTAGATTCAAGGGTAGCTCAAGTGCTAGCACTCCAGACTGGTTTTTCTGTATTTCTGGTTATCTGTAGGGTAGATAACCAGTCTCCATACCTGTAGTGCTATTCTTACAAGCTGCTTGTACCTCTCGGACTATAGCCCACTCACACTCTTAAAGACATGATTCATGGTTTGGGTACATATTGGAAGGTCAACATCAGTAAAAATCATACTAGTTTAGTACTTACTCCTCACGGGTTATCCGTTCAAACTCTAGATGATCTGACCCACAATTCATGTATGGTATTCTCAGTACTTTTATGCTAAACACATAAGATCCCTCTCCCCGTTCACTTTTATACAAAACACTGGAGATCCCACTCGCTGTTCATCCCCCGTGGGGTTAAGGAATCTAATATGTCTGTCCACACAATTTCTCTTTGAAATAATTTCTTATGTAGGTCACCACCTCTGTTCCCTTTTGATACCTGTTCTAACAGAACACATTTCAGTTGTGCTATGTTGTGTCTCCCTTCTATAAAGTGTGTGGCTACTTGTGATTTTAGACTTCTCATCTATATATTGGATTTATGATCTGTCCATCACACTTTGGCCTTACGCATTGTCATCCCCACGTAGTACAGACCACATGAACCTCTCAGGGCGAATACCACATTTTTGTTTGAACTTTGTTTTATTAGCATTTTTTATAATATAACAAAAGGGCTCAAGGCAAATTCAAAAAGATATACAAATAGCTGGCCCAACAAATCTCCCCCCACCCCTCTCCCACCCCAAACGGACCTGCCCCCCCTGAAACTTTGACACAGATGGGTCTCCTTATTTGGGGAGACGCTGCGGAAGCTTTATATGTCCGGAGCACGAGAGAAAACTTGAACGTTAACTACGTTTGTGGCTGTACATCGTCCACCATACCCCGGGTCGTGGGCGCCCGATCCCTCCTTCTTTCCTCCTCGTGGGTCAGTGAACGTCCCATCCCCAGGTCTGCTGCACCCCGAACCAGTTCGCTTGGAATGTGCCCCACTCGTTATTCATCATTGCCGTTAGTTTGTCCATCCGAAACATGTTCTTGACCTTTTTCAACCAGACCTCCTTCGATGGGGTCTCCGGGCTCTTCCATTTTTGTGCCAGGGCCACCCTCCCCGCCCTCAACATGGTTTCCCACATCCTTGGGTATCTGGATATGTCTGTGTCCTCCGGGGGGAGGCCCAGCAACATTGTCAGGGGGTTCTGGGGGAGTAGTTCCTCAGTAACTTCAGCGATCCAGCCCCGTACCTCCTCCCAGTATGTCTGGACTTTCGGGCAGTGCCACCACATGTGACCTCTTGTACCGACCTGATCACATCCCCTTGGACATGCGGGGACACTCCCGTGAACATTTTCGCCAACTTCGCAGGATCCCTGTGCCACCCCTGCAAGATCTTGAAATTGTGTTCCATGTCCGCTGTAAATAAGTTCCCATGGAAAGCTATCTTAAATATCCTTGCCCAGGCATCCTCAGAGATCTCCTCCCCCGCCAAATCGTTCCAGAAGGTACGGAACCTCCTCCTCTCCCCCAGGTTGACAGTGTGACATGTATTCTATACATCCCTGATACCGCCCCCTTCCTGGAGGACGCTGTGTTCACAAATTTTTCGAAGGGGGTCAACTGTCTTTTCAAGTTCTGTCCCCAGGATTGGTCGCATAAAATCCCCTTCAAGCAGAGATATTCAAAAATGCAGAGGGTCCCCCGCCCCAGGGCTTCTCTCATTTCCTCATAGGGCCGGAATTCCCCCTCCTTGAACATTTGCCCCGCCCATTCCATCCCCAAATTGGACCAGGATTGAGCGTTGCGGAACCCCCTGCTTCCCAGTCTGAGGGGGTGACCCCAGAGCGATGACATCGGTGACGGCCAAGACGTTAGGTGTGCCGTCTGGGGGCTTTCCCGCCAGATCGACCAGAGGACTCCCAACGTTGGATGTGATTTTAGTCTATTCGGTATGAACTTGCTTGGGGCCCACAGGAGGTCCCTGACCTTAAGTGGGTGGGCGTCCATGTCCTCCAAGTACGTCCAGTATGTACCCATCCCCTCCTTCATATGTTCAAGAAGTATGCGCAACTGGGCAGCGCGAAAGTAGAGTTGGAAGTCCGGCAGCCCAAACCCTCCCTCCTCCCTCGGAAGGGTCAGGATTGCTCTTGCTGTCCTCGGGGTCCTACCCTGCCATATAAACTCACGCACCGCATTCTGAAGGACCCTGAAGGTTTGATCGGGAACACAGGTCGGGAGGGCAGTGAAGAGATATAGTAAGCGCGGGAGTATGTTCATCTTCACAGCCGTCATGCGGCCGTACCAGGACAGGATCATTGACCCCCATCTCCTTAGATCCGCTGTGACCCTTGCCATTACGGGGTCATAGTTAGCTGGGGCGAGGTTGGAGAGGTCCCGGGTGAGGAGGACGCCCAGGTATCGGATGGAAGCCTTCCCCACTTTTATCCCTCCCAGGCTGATCAGGGGGTCCAGGGCCGGGTCCCTCGTTCTCATGGGGAGCAGGACTGATTTAGAGGCGTTGATCTTGAGCCCCGAGAGGCGACCATATGCAGCCATCAGGGACATGGGGGGGAGCGAGGATCCCGGGTCCACCAGGTAGGCCAGGATGTCATCGGCAAACAGGGAGAGTTTAAATTCTACTTCGCCTCTCTGGATCCCCTTGATGTCTGGGTGTGCTCTGACCGCTATGGCCAGGGGTTCCATGGTGAGGACATAGATGAGGGGGGCGTTCCCCGCGAGAGGGGGAAAGGCTCTGACAGCCTACCATTCACCTGAACCCTGGCCTTTGGGGCCCTATATAGCGCCGCCACCCAACCCATGATGTGTGACCCAAAGCCCATTTTCTGGAGGGTGTCACGCCCCTGCGGAGACCATGGTCTCTGTGGCATAGATGGTCTCTTAGACGGATTGCGGCCATCTTTACTCCCAAGATGGCCGCCGCTACGGATGGTGTGGGTCTAGGTTTACACCAAGACCGTGCGGTGGAAGGACCGCCCCCCGGCTCCGGAGCCGGTTCATCTGTTCCTGCAGACAACGCGCGGACGCGTTGCTACTCTTCCACAACAACGCTTCGTGAGTTCGACACTAGGATCTATTGCATACTAGTTTGTTTGTCACTCCTTCTGTGTAATTCTACCCTTTTCACTCACCTATTTTCAGACCTGACTCCTTCTCCCAAATCTTGCACGACATCGGAGACTCGAGTGGACTCTCTCAGACTCACTCGTTACAAGCTGAACCTCACTGATCGGTTTGCTAGTGAGAATTTCTCCCTGGCGAGCGGTACGTGAGAATTGATAGTCCCTTGTAGACCCGTGGGTTAGAAATAGACCCAGGATTGACACCTAATATTGTCTCACCTCTGCAGAAACAGGGATATGCGGGGTCCGATCCGCAGCATTGAGATTTGAGAATCGTTCTCTTTTGGGAACGGCCTCAAGGTTACTCCTATCCGAGTCTTATCGGAAGATCTGCAATATAGCTCGATAAGTGGTACCCCCTTTCCGATCAGGTACTCTTCGTTTTCTCTACCCATATTCTGCTTTCTAGTTTCCCTTCTTAAACTTACCACTTTCCTCTGTCTTTATTCAGACAGCTCCCCTTCAGCGGATAGTCCGGGTACCAAGAACCTCTCCAGACAGACGACATCCATCCAGAGCATCGACACAGGGTTTTCTTCCCCAGAGGATTTCCCTGGGGTCCTTCCCCTCCTTACTCCTTGTGTTGTGGGCAGAGGAAGGGTCTCAGGGAGGCACTCGTTCTCTACCCCTGTCGGAATCTTTCTGAAGAAGGCAGCTTAGGAAGGAGAACGACTGGTGTTTCTCTAAGGTAACCTTTTGGTGTTATTCAAATTTCTTGTAAATTATCTAATTATTACAGTTAGCAACGCCCAAAACAAAGATTAGAAGTTACTGGGGCTTCCCAGGCGCTGAACGATTGCCTTGGAGAACTCAATAGTTCAAGGAGATATCATGGACGCAGCCCAACAGCAGCAATTGGTTTCTGCAGTCCAGTCTTTGACTGCGGAAGTCCAGGCATTAAAACAGGAAAATGACTTCTTGAGACAACAGGTAGGAAGGGTACCTAGTTGTTCAGAATTACCTCCAGGTCCCATTCCAGGGGGTTTATATGATGGGAATCCCCACAAACTTAAAGCTTTTATCGAAGCATGTACTGTCCAGTTTTCGTTCAAGACGGCCTTCTTTCAGAGTGATCGTGACAGGGTGGGACATATGATAGCTAACTTGACTGGACCGGCATTGGCATGGGCTACACCACTGGTTGTGACAAACAACGCTCTGCTAGACTCCTATCCCGCCTTTCTGAACAGTCTTAGATCCATGTTCAGTAGACAAGAGATCACTGTTTCCTCCCAAGAGCAATTATTGGACTTCAAACAGGGATCACAGGATGTACTGTCTTATATCACCTCTTTTAAACAGCTTGCTGCGGGAACCTCTTGGGCTGATGATGCTCTGATAACACTATTTCGTAGGGGTTTGAATGAGGAACTTAAAGACGAGGTGTCTAGAGTGTCTCGACCTCCCAACCTAGCGGAAATGATTACATTAGTGATGCAGATGGACTACCGTCTACAGGAAAGGCTCAGAGAACGACGTCGAAATCGTTCTGTGAGACCATTGACTACGCATCCTACTAGTCCCATGAAAACCCCAATTGATGAACCAATGCAGATAGGAATCACAAGAGGAAGAGGTAGACTCACTTTGGAAGAACGTAATCGACGGAGAGCTAAAGGCTTGTGTATGTATTGTGGGTCCAAAGACCACCCAGTACAGGATTGCCCCATCACCCCTACTAAACGACAGGGAAACGCTTCCTCCCAACCGCATGGGGAACCGCGGCTAGGGAGCCAATAATAGGTTCCTCAACCAAGTCTTTGACTTCTCAAATCACAGACACACCCGATCCTCCCATGATTGTCATTCAAGTTTCAATGGAATGGGGCACCTCCGAGCCAATTTTGGTTCCCGCATTGATTGATTGCGGAGCTGCGGGGAATTTTGTAGACACCCATTGGAAGAATGACAAGAATATACCATGCTCCCTAAAAGCCATTGTGGTTCCAGTAGAATCTTTTGACGGAAGTCCATTGATTTCCGGTCCTATCAGGGAACAAACAAGACCGATTCAAATGAAGATTGCATCTCATCAAGAGACTATTGTATTCGATGACATTCGTACAGCACATTATCCCTTGATATTGGGGTTACCGTGGCTTAGAGCCCATAATCCATACATTAATTGGAAGGCCGGCACAATCTTTCTAGGATCAGAACATTGCCTTACTCATTGCCTTTCTGGTGGAGCGTTAGGGTTCTGTTCTACACACTCCATCCAAGAAAAGAATTGCACTACCTCGGTGTTACATAACATCCAGGAGATTCCTCCTGACTACCAAGAATTTCAAGTAGTGTTTTCCAATTCAGAGTTCGCAGAATTACCTCCTCATCGTAGAGATGATTGCGCCCTTGAACTAGCACCTGGTGTTCCAATCCCTTTTGGGCGCATGTATATACTATCAGCGCGCGAACGGGAAGTCCTAAAGGAGTACCTCCAGAAGAATTTACACAACGGTCTCATTCAGGAATCCACTTCTCCTGCCGGCGCCTCACTGTTCTTTATCCCTAAGAAGGATTCGACAGAACTCAGACCATGTGTAGACTATCGGGGTTTGAACAAGATCACCACTCCGGATCGCTACCCGATGCCCTTAATCCCGGATATTCTTGAGGCAGTAAAGGGTGCCAAGATATTTACCAAGCTAGACCTGCGCGGAGCTTACCATCTTATCCGAATCCGCGCAGGGGATGAATGGAAAACTGCCTTTCGTACTCCCTTGGGCCACTATGAATACAAAGTGATGCCATTCGGACTTTCCAATGCACCAGCTGTTTTCCAACGTTTTATGGATCACATATTCTCGGATATTCTTCTACATACCGTCATTGTCTATTTAGACGACATACTGGTCTTCTCCGTATCCATGTCCGACCATATCCGGCATGTGAAGGAAGTATTGCAGAGACTGGAGGAGAATCATCTTTTTTGCAAGTTAGACAAGTGTGAATTCCACAAGGATAGAGTGGCCTATTTGGGTTATATACTATCCGCCGAGGGAGTTGCCATGGATCCCAGGAAAATCTCTGCTATAACAGAATGGCCAGTTCCACTGGGTGTTAAGGATCTGCAGAGATTCTTAGGATTCGCCAACTTTTATAGGCGTTTCATTCCCCACTATTCAGAGAAGATTCTCCCTATGACGGCTCTCCTTAAGAAGAATGCAAAGTTCTTTTGGTCAGACGGGGCTCAAATAGCCTTTGAGAGTCTCAAGGAAGATTTCACCAAGGAACCTATACTCCTCACCCCTGACCAAAACAAGAGGTTCATTGTAGAATCGGACGCCTCGCATCATGCGGTAGGTGCCGTTCTACTGCAAGAGAATGAACAAGGAGACGAGTGTCCTGTGGCCTATCTATCTAAAACACTCTCACCTTCAGAGATCAATTACTCAGTCCTTGAAAAGGAATTATTAGCTATTAAGAGAGCCTTTGAGGAGTGGCGTCATCTGCTACTAGGGGCCAAACATGCCATTGAAGTACGGACCGATCACAGCAATCTCCGAGCCCTACAATACTCTCAAACACGAAATAGCCGCCAAGCTCGTTGGGCCCATTTTTTTCGCCCTATGATATTGTCTTCTCCTTCATACCGGGAAGAGTCAACCTCAAGGCAGATGCATTATCCAGAAAGGATTACAACTCAACCACTCCTTTCCGTTCCGAACCCTTGTTTCCCAAGGCCAGAATTTTGCAGGAAATCACCACCTTTCTTCAACTGGTGGCTATGGATACCTCTCGATTTATTCAGACCAATCCTCGATTTGCCGCTCTCTGGATGCTTAACTCATCTCAAGGATGCTTCTATAGAGACAAACAGTTATTCATTCCCTCCGAAGAATTAAGAAGAGTAGTCCTTCAACTCTGTCATGATTCTCCGATGGCAGGGCATCGAGGTATAGCAAATAGCAAGGAATTGATTCAACGCCATTTTTGGTGGCCAAGGTTGAGTAGAGATATCAGAGACTATGTTTCAGCATGTGCCATATGTTTACAAACAAAGGTCCCTCGATCGGCCCCAGTTGGTCTCCTATCGGTGATGCCGATTCCTGATCGTCCCTGGCAGATAATTTCGACAGATTTCATAGTCGAACTCCCTATCTCGGAGGGCTGTACAGTAATTATGGTTACAATCGACTACTTTACGAAGATGGCACACTTTATTCCTCTACCATGCATTCCCACTGCAGCTCAGATGGCGAAAATATTCCTTTCACGGGTCTTCACGCTCCATGGGCTTCCTGAAACCATCATCTCCGATCGTGGTTCCCAATATACTTCACGTTATTGGCAACAGATATGTAAAAGCCTCAAAATTTCCCGGGCATTGAGTTCTGGCTTCCATCCTCAAACTAACGGCCAGACGGAGCGACTGAACCAGACATTGGAGGGCTATCTGCGCTGCTACATTTCGGCCTCACAGGACAAGTGGGTTTCTCTATTACCATTGGCGGAGTTTGCCTACAATAACTCCCGTCATTCCGCTCTGGGTTCCAGTCCTTTTTTTTGCTCATATGGATTTCACCCTTCCTGTTTTCCTACTGGCCTTCCTTCTTCATCACGATTTCCAGATGTGGATAACCTAGTTCAAGTTATCCAGACAGGACATTTGGCGGCCAAATCTTCGCTACTTGAGGCTCAGGATAGAGTCAAACGATTTGCAGACAAGCACCGTTCTCCAGCGCCCTCCCTGAAGGCGGGTGATTTGGTATGGTTGGCCTCTCGTTTCTTACCACGGCATCTGGTCCCGTCCAAGCTGTCTCCTAAATATTTCAGACCTTTCCCCATCCTACAGAAGTTGGGTTCCTCTGCTTTCAAACTCAGACTTCCCCCTTCTTGGTCCCGGATTCATCCCGTGTTTCATGTGTCCCAACTGAAGAAAGATGTGTGTGATCGGTTTTCAAGATTAAGGAATACTCACCCTCCTCCGGTGTCTACCCCGTCAGGTCCTGAATATGAGGTGGCGGATATTTGTGACTCTCGTATCTTTCGAGGTCGCCTTCAGTTTTTGATTGACTGGCAAGGTTATACTCCTGCTGACCGTTCCTGGGAACCTGCCTCTGCAGTGCATGCACCGGCTCTTATTCGCCGATTCTTCCATAACCATCCAGGGAAGCCGGGGGCCCCTGCCCTTCGGAGGGGGCATACTGTCACGCCCCTGCGGAGACCATGGTCTCTGTGGCATAGATGGTCTCTTAGACGGATTGCGGCCATCTTTACTCCCAAGATGGCCGCCGCTACGGATGGTGTGGGTCTAGGTTTACACCAAGACCGCGCGGTGTAAGGACCGCCCCCCGGCTCCGGAGCCGGTTCATCTGTTCCTGCAGACAACGCGCGGACGCATTGCTACTCTTCCACAACAACGCTTCGTGAGTTCGACACTAGGATCTATTGCATACTAGTTTGTTTGTCACTCCTTCTGTGTAATTCTACCCTTTTCACTCACCTATTTTCAGACCTGACTCCTTCTCCCAAATCTTGCACGACATCGGAGACTCGAGTGGACTCTCTCAGACTCACTCGTTACAAGCTGAACCTCACTGATCGGTTTGCTAGTGAGAATTTCTCCCTGGCGAGCGGTACGTGAGAATTGATAGTCCCTTGTAGACCCGTGGGTTAGAAATAGACCCAGGATTGACACCTAATATTGTCTCACCTCTGCAGAAACAGGGATATGCGAGGTCCGATCCGCAGCATTGAGATTTGAGAATCGTTCTCTTTTGGGAACGGCCTCAAGGTTACTCCTATCCGCGTCTTATCGGAAGATCTGCAATATAGCTCGATAAGTGGTACCCCCTTTCCGATCAGGTACTCTTTGTTTTCTCTACCCATATTCTGCTTTCTAGTTTCCCTTCTTAAACTTACCACTTTCCTCTGTCTTCATTCAGACGGCTCCCCTTCAGCGGATAGTCCGGGTACCAAGAACCTCTCCAGACAGACGACATCCATCCAGAGCATCGACACAGGGTTTTCTTCCCCAGAGGGTTTCCCTGGGGTCCTTCCCCTCCTTACTCCTTGTGTTGTGGGCGGACGAAGGGTCTCAGGGAGGCACTCGTTCTCTACCCCTGTCGGAATCTTTCTGAAGAAGGCAGCTTAGGAAGGAGAACGACTGGTGTTTCTCTAAGGTAACCTTTTGGTGTTATTC
Source organism: Ambystoma mexicanum (assembly GCF_040938575.1). Taxonomy (NCBI): domain Eukaryota; kingdom Metazoa; phylum Chordata; class Amphibia; order Caudata; family Ambystomatidae; genus Ambystoma; species Ambystoma mexicanum. The sequence continues at coordinate 798,140,723 of NC_090938.1, read as the reverse complement.
AAATTTCTTGTAAATTATCTAATTATTACAGAGGGTGAGTTCCATGAATCTCCACTCCACCCTGTCGAATGCCTTCTCTGAGTCGAGCGATAAGACGCATGCGTCTAGGTCCGACACCTGGGCGTAGTGGAAACTCTATGGTTTTTCGGATATTGTCAGAGCCCTGTCTCCCCCTAATGAACCCCACCTGGTCTCCATAGACCAGCTTCGGCAGGATCCCCTCCATTCGCCCCCCGATCACCTTAGCCAGGATCTTTACATCGGTGTTCAGCAAAGAAATTGGGCGGTAGTAGGAGCACTCCGAGGGATCCCTACCTTCCTTGGGGAGCACCACTATAATTGCCTCCATCATGGAGTCCGGTAGGGGTCCCCCTTCCAGCACTGCATTGAATACCCTGACCAAGTAGGGGGATAGGGTTGAGCAGAACCTCTTATAAAAATAGACTGAGTCGCCATCCTCGCCGGGGGAAGTACCCCCTTTCATCCCTCTGATCACGCGCTCCACCTCCTCCTCTGTCACCGGGGCCTCCAACCCCTCCGCCGTCTCCCTTGATAGGGCTGGGATCTGTATTGAGTTCAGAAACCCCTCAATCTCCGCCTCCCTCCCGTTCAATTCGGACGAGTATAATTTCTCATAGTATAGGCGGAAGGCCTCCCCAATGTGGGATGTGTCGTAACCTATCTCCCCCCCCTCGCTCCTTACTGCTTTCACTAATCTGCTTCTCTGTACCTCCCTCAACTTCCAAGCTAAAATCCTGTCCGCCCTGTCCCCTTTTTCGTAATACTTTTGTTTGACCAATTAAAGGCTTCTCTCTGTCTGGTGGAGAAGGAGGTCCCTCAGCTGGAGTCTACAGTCCTCCAGGGCGGCCACCTGGCCTCGGTCCAAGGGGACCGTGGGGAGCCCCCCTGGTTGGAGTTGGGCTATTTTCTCCCTCAGTAGTCTTTCCTGGGCCTCCCTCTCCCTCTTTTTCTGGGCTCCCATTCTGATCAGGACTCCTCGTAGGGTAGCCTATAAGGCATCCCATAGGGTATGCACGCCTACCTCCCCATTATCGTTAAGGTTGAAGAAATCCGTGATGGCCTCAAGAACTTCCTGAGCTAGTACCTCATCCTTTAACAGGGAGTCGTTGCACTTCCACCTCCCCCTGCGTTCGCTTAATCCTCCCCTTGCTATCGTGATTCAAACCAGGTCGTGGTCGGACCAGGGAATGGGGTCAACCCTATGGCCTGAGGTAAATGGGTGCAGGATCTCGTCCACCAAGATATAATCTATCCTGGAGAACGATGCATGGATAGCTGAGTAATATGTGAAGGGGGGGGGTGTTCGATTCTGGGGATCGGGATCGTGTCCATCAGACCCAAGTATTGATTAACCCCTTGGAAGTTACGCCCCATGGTCTCGTCTGACGCCCTGGAGGGCTGCGGGCCTGTGCGTTTTCTGTCCCGGGTTGGGTCCAGGACCATGTTGAAGTCCCCCCCCACCACCACTGAACCATGAACAAAGTTCTTGAGTTTGTCCCCTACCTCTTCCCAAAACAGAGTTTGGCCTTCATTTGGGGCATAGATTACAGCAAGGGTGAGCGGGGCCCTCTAAAGGGACCCCCGCAACATCAGGTAGCGGCCCTCTGGGTCTTTCAGCGTGGCCTCGTTCTCGAAGCCTGTATTCCTCGATACTAAGATGGCGACCCCTCTCTTTTTGCCTTTATGGGAAGCACTGAAGACCTCCCCTATTCCTCCTCCCCGCATTTTGGGCTCGTAACCCCGCAGCCAATGAGTCTCTTGCACAAAGAGAAAGTCGAGGTTGGCCCTTCTTGAGGTTGGGGATCTCTTCGTGGGAGTGTTTAAGCCCCGTACATTTAGGGAGCCCACACTCAGGGGGGGCAGACTGTTAGCCATAATCTAAGATTTCCTCTCTCTCAGTCAACGTTCTCAACATGCTCTTCCTGGCGTGCTCCCTTGGTTCGACTTTTTGTTCCCCGACTCCCCCCTCCCCTTCCCTCCGGGTGGGCCAAGAACAAGACCCCAACTGCCCCCCTTCCCCAAACCGTAACTGAACTACCCCAACTTCGTGTCCCCCTTCCCTCCTCCCCGGCGTCCGGCCAAATAGTTCTGCCATCCCTGGCTACTGGCCGAACCACCAGCTTACCCGCTGCAACCGGGCATTCTGTGGAAAGCGTGTTTCTGTGAGCCCCCCTCCCTCCATGCCATGCCGTCCCCCTCATGGCTCCTCCATACTTGCTGTTCGTAGGGACGCTATTAATGATGAATCCGCTGGCTTTTCTGTGTATCCCACATGATTCGGGGGGGTTTCCCCAGGTCTCAATCCTCGGGATCGTTCCGCTCCCCCTCCTTGACAGGCGATGGGGTATTAATTTTCCTTTATTTCCTTGCGCCAGTTTTTCGTCTCCTGTCTTTCGACGGGCCCGGGCTCCCCGGGGTATACCTCCCCGGCCCCGACAGGGCCCTCCTGGGATTCGAGTCCACAGCGTAGTCCTGGATGGCTCCTTGTATGTCGTCTTCCGTGGTCAGAGTTGACCGCTGGCCCATGTACTCAAAGGTCAAAGAGAAGGGATAGCCCCAGCGGTAGCGGACCCCCTTTTCTTTCAGTAGGAGTGTTAGTGGGCGACACATCCTGCGTTTGGCCAGGGTGTAGGCGGAGAGATCTTGGTAGATTGAAATCTGGGCGTTGTTGTAGGTGAGCTCCCAAGCCTTCCTGGCTTCCTCCAACACCTTTGTTTTTTCGGAGTAATAGTGGAACCGGACCAGGATAGACCGGGGGCCCCCCGCTCTCCCCCCAGCCCTGTGCACCCTATCGAACGTGGGTTCCGTAGTCATTTCTTCGGCAAAGAGGAGGGTGATGATGTCTCTCACCGTGTGGGTAATGTCTCTCTCCGTTTCCCCTTCCTGTTCCGGTACCTGAAAAATTCTGAGATTGTTCCTCCTTTCCCTATTTTCAAAGTCGTCCATCTGCCTGGACCTTTCCTCCTCCCTTTTCTCCAGGGCCGCTATCCTCAGTCCTAGATCCATCTCTAGGGACGTCGATGATGTCTGGTTGGCCTCAACCTGCAACAGTCTGTCTTCGACCTTGTCCACTCTTTGATCTATTTTTTCAAATTTCTGGGCAATATCAGATCGCATGTCCCTGATCTCTTGTAATATGGAGGCAAAGCCTCTTTCCATGGCAGACGTAGGGGGACCTGGGGTCTCCGACTGTGCAAGTCCCTTGGGGGGGCTTGGGCTTCTCTTGCTGGACGCCATCTCCTGAAAGCGGAATTCATGTAGGGTTTGCCGCCAGTCCATCGGGCTTCCCCCCCTGGGTTAGCCAGTGGTTTCCCTCATGGGGCCCTCAGATCGGGGACGTGATGATGGGTGGGGAGGGAGCACCCGGGCGAGGCGCACCCCTCCCTTACCGCCGTGTGCTGCTGCGGGGGGTTTTCACCGGGCGGGCACACGCCCCACCGTCTCCAGGCGGGGGCCACACACCCGGGCCGAAGGGGCCGCAGTCCGCTTAGGCTGCCGCTGGTCTTTATGGACCACAGGATACGTGGGCTCCCCCCCTCAATTCACCTTACCTTCGTCTCCAAGGGTGGGGGGGGAAACAATGTCATCCCCGGGTGGGCATACGCCGCGCCAAGGTCTGGCGGGGGCCTCGCTCCCGGGGACCGTGCGTAGCTGCTGAGACTCTCCTCGTGGGGGCGGCGGGGCCCCGGGCTCAATCCGGGGGGAGCACCACCCTTGCCTGTCCCAGATGGATCTTCCCGCCCCGGGCCTTCCTTCTTCACGGCGTGCGGGCGAGGGCCATCTCGCCCGCCGAGTAGAACTTCGCCTGGCCCGGGCTCTTTCCGTTGTGGCGTGGGGCCAGCTGTCCTGCTGGGGGCGTCCCCCCCGGTGCTCTGAGGTTCCAGCACCTCTCCAGAGGGGTCACCAGCGCGGGTCCTCCCAGCGCTGGTTTCTTTTCGTCGACGGGGGCGGGGCGGGGGGCGCGGGTCCGTGGCACGGATCGGACCGGCCCCCGCGATCCGCCCCGACCCCCGAATGCGGGACCAAGTGATCGATCGGGTCGGGGGATCGGTCGAGGAAGGCGGGAGAGGAGGGAGCCCTCTCTGTGTGCGCACAGCTTCCCTGGGGCTCTTCTGCGCTTCTCCGGCGCCACGGCCGCCGAGGCTTGGAGTGGCCTCGTCCCCGCCTGGCACTGCGGGTCTCGTTCTCGCTGTTCCCGGGGGCCCCGAGACTCGCTCTTTCGCTCGTTGGGTGCCCAGAAGTTTCCTCGTGCCCCTCCGTCCTGCTTGGTCCGCCTGGAGGGCTTCAGGGGGGGCTCAATCCCCTAATACAGCCCTGCTACGGCGGGAGCAGCACGATCAGGCAGCCATTGCCTGCGCGCCCCCTGGTGGCCTCCTATACCACATTTTTAGAATCACAGGTACAGGAGTGTCATAGTTCAATGACTTTCCCCGAGTGCGGATGTGTAATCTCGTTCCCTTTTATTATGTTGCTGCAAAGTTGTCAATTGCAGCACGGTTGAGTCCCTTTATGTTGTACTCTGGGCTTCTTTTTGGAGGACAGTTTTGCTTGCACTAGTGTGTTCCTTAAGGCTTGGCTATTCCTGCAAGCAAGTGTCTGAGGTTCTGGGAAGAGCCTATTGAAAGTAGGATCCACCTGCATGAGGGTCCAGTTCTGCTTCACAATTTTCGTGGTCTTTTGGCTTTGCGTAGAATGTATTGTAACATACACCAGAGGTTGATCTTCCTTTGATGTTTTAGGTCTCAATAATGTCTCCCTGGGTATCCTTTCCACTTTCTCTGCTATATCTTTAATAAGGTCAGTGTTGTATCTCCTCTCCTGAAACTTCTTCTGTAGTGAAGACGCCTGCTTCTTGTACTCCTCTTCATTGGATATATTTCTCCGAAATCTGAGGAACTGACTCAACGGTACACTGTCGATAGTGGGCTTTGGGTGAAAGCTAGTCGCCAGCAATAGGCTATTCCTGTCAGTTGGTTTTGTAAAGATCCTGGTGTTCAAGCTATTCCCCTCATGATAAATCTCCACATCTAAAAAATGGATACTCGTCTCACTGGCCTCTGTCGTGAACTTTACGCGGGGATGCATATTCATCATTTCAGAAAATCCCTGTAGTTCTTCCACTTGTCCCGTCCACACTCCAAATACATCATCTATGTACCTTACAAAGATAGAAAGGTTTCGCATCCATCTAGTCGATTTTAAGACATGCTCTGTTTCCAGGTACAGACTGTAGGTGTTGGCATAGCTGGGTGCCATTGTTGCCCGCATGCTAGTGCCTGATAGTTGTAAGTAGTAACTTTCATCAAATTTGAAGAAATTATTCATCAATACTAGTTTCAATAATGTGAGGACAAACACCCTGTCGCCTGTACATGCTTCTGCTTCCAATTGTAACCATTCCATGGCCAGGCCGGCTTTGTGTATGATATTCGTATATAGGGAGGTTACATCCATGGTAAATTATCAGGTCCCAGTGCTGAAATCCTGCAAGACAGACAAATTGCCCACCAGATCTCCCAAACTGGTTCAGCCAGCAGTCAATTGACAACTATTGAGTTGAACCGGGGGAAAAGGGGAAATGGATAAAATAACAAATGGTCAGGATTACTCCAGACTCCTTCAATTCTTGGAACTCAAGAAAACCTGCAAATAACACATTACTGATTAAGCATCCAATAAATATACCTGCACTTGAAAGTAATATATTCTTCTCTAAAAACCCACTAATTACCTGACTGCCTCTGCCTTCATCCTATAGGCTCTAAAGAGAAATATGAGAGTTCTTGTCTTGCTGCAACTATGCAACCATACCCCACATTTAGACGTAAGCTACTCAAATGGCTACGAACAAATTACCTTTAACCGGAATTCACCTATTTTATGCACGACGTCCTCTCACTGTACTTGCCTTGACTTTATCCATTAACGTGTAACATGTATAGCCAATGCCTTACCACTACACTGTGACCGGTAGTGCTGTAACTATATATTACCTGTATGCTTATATGTATGTATATGTATTTATCTGATATTCCTCTGTAAACAAGCTTAAGTTATCTTGTCCTACTGTGCCCAGCTATCCAAGGGTTTGGTGCGCAATATTAAATAGACAGAAAAACAAAGTAATATGTCATGTGCTGCTGTGCTCACTGTGGCGTCTTATTCATATCCTCTTGTAGATTGCTCTCTGGAAACATATGTATGTATTTATCTATTCTAATGCAGTCTTGTTCTCAGGTTAACGTTCTCTGCTCTCCTAATAGAGTTCTTCATGCAGTCTCTAGTTTCCTTTTCAAAGCGAATTCTAAAATCTTTTTAAATCAATACAAAAACATATTGCTCAGTCTTCTGTGCACTTTAACTTTCTCAATCTGGTAGTTACTTTTAAAGTTACATTGTATGTACAGTACACACGTAGCTCAGCCACGCTTCTTCCATCTGCCTATGAATTTTCTTGATAACGTTGCTTTGCTATGGTATTTGTTTTGCATTTCACTCAGTTTGCGTGCAATTTAAAACACTCTTTCACTTCCTTTACATTGAAATGAATTCACATGCGCGCACGTTAACTTAAAGCTGGCACGCCACTTGGGAAATGCTTCACGGACTGCTTTTCCTTTATTCCGCACTCGACTTGCTGGTTTCCGCCGCCTCAACTGATCTCACAACGCTTAATCACTTTCCGCCATAGACGTGGAGGGAGCTTCTAGCAACGGCAGCATCAGCGTCTTCAGTGACGACGACGGCGAAAAGGGAACCATTGAATTCCTACGTGGAAGCCCCCGACCCCACAAGACAGACTGGAGACGCTGCTACGGGGACGACACCCGGCGGCACCAGAACAGACAACTCACCCCACACAAAACTCACAACCCAATGCCATAAGTCGACGTCAACACTGACTACACGGCCACACACGTCGTCAAGGGGAAGGTCCAGCAGTTCCCTGTCCTCTGGGCATTTGCGATCGCGTTTGCCTCACGACACCCTTCCCCCCGAAGTCGAGAGATAAATCCAGTTCGGATGCTGTGTCCAAAACTACTGCAGAAAACCGAATGTCAAAAGATGTGGCTCCGGCTTGTTCATCCGCTGAAAAAAACGACAGTCGCCAGACACGTCGAAATTGGCTAAATCTCTGCAGACTTCGAAAATATCTCTTCTTAAAAAACATGGCCCAGAAACACAGCTGAAAGGGCGGACTTCGAAACACCACACATCGAAGACCCACAAATCTCATAGGGAGAAGGAGAGTGTTACCCAAGGGGAGGGAACTATGTCTGAAACTATGAAACACAAGAGGCAGCCTATACCTGAGCTACCTCCCACTCCTGCAACTATCCCAAGTTCCTCACAGTGGTATACTGAATATATAGACAGAGTCATGAGACGCATGTCCTTTATGTCTGATTTGTTTTGAGAAAAACCCTCAAACTCTAGAAAACTTCCAGCACACGCCAGCAGCTAGTGGGGAAACACTGTCACGACCCCCCTCAAGGAAAGCCCAGCCAAACACCCTTCAAGCTGACATCCCTCAACAGGACCCAGATCAGGTTGAACTTTATGACCCCAACCAAAGCTTCCAGGAGACTGGAGTCTACTCAGATTCCGATGATCAGAGGGACATAGGGGAGGAAATCATTATTATGATGATGATGAAGAAGACGTTTATGTCTTACTGTCTCCAGATTATGTAGACCCGCTGGTGGCAGACTCACCGGTAGATAACGAACTCGAATTCAATGACATGCTCCTAAAGGCAGCTGATTACTTTCAAATTCAGACACAGGAAACACAAGTCGACAAAGATGTTGTCGAAGACATGTTGGGTGACAAGAAAGCAGCAACCCAATTTATCCACTTATTACAATTGTGCAAATTAGAATACAACACTCTCTGGTAACCCCTAACCCAACGCAGGCAGTAAACCCCTGCATTGAAAAAAATGTCCGTCCAGCGCCCTCTGACCCCCTCTACATCAGGGGTCAATTAAAGCCGGATTCATTGGTCGTTACCACCACAAGGAATAGGGCGGGAACACCGAGAGCAAAGAAATATACACTTTCGGTAAGAAAAGTGGTCACCTCGGCAGCATACCAGGCAAGAATTGCCAACAACACTACTCTGCTGGCCAGCTACAACTGCCACAAGTTGGAGGAAATAGCACAATTATGGCCTCAGCCCCAGAGCCATTATAATCCCAACTCTCCCTGGCAGTAGCGGAAGGGAAGGCGGTATCTAACGGCATTTTGAAAAATAATTTAGATGCACCGCATAATGCTGTAAGAATTATCGCAGAGGGCACGCCCCGCACCTTACCTGTATAGATGTTTACACACTTGTATCATATTTGTATGTACTGCACCTCTGTATTTTTTGCTACACCTGTACTATATTTTCACCTATGTATATTTTCACTGCATTTTTGTACCATCTCTGTATCACACATGTATTATTACCATGCCTACATCGTATTGCTATATTTGTAACCTGTTAATCAAGCTTTGCATTACCTTTAACTGCTGTGCCCTCATACCCCTGGGTCTGGTGAGCATTATAAATGAATAAACAAAACAAACAAAACAAAACATAAAGCGCCACGCATGGTTGCGCCAGTAAGGCTTTAAATTAGAGACACAAGCGACCGTCCTCAATATGCTGATCGAGCCTAATGTTCTGTTCGGCAAAGCAGTAAAGGATGTTCTCAAAACTGCAAAAGAAGAATATGACACTCTGAAGTCACTGGGTCAACTTACAAACAAACCCTAAGGTCTAAGGGGAGGGCATCATTTTCGTTGTTTCAGGGGACAGAATTTGCATAGAGGTTCGGGATACAACCAGGGTTGTGGTTCATCCTGGGGTTCTACTCAAGACCAAATCTCACAGGGCTTGCAAAGAGGCCAGCGAAGATCTTGCGGCTGGGGTAGATCCTCCTCTTCCAGAGGTGGATCTACACTCCCAAAGCAATGACCACTCGATTTAGGTCCCTTCCCATGTCACTCCAGTAGGAGGATGTATAACACACTTCACCTACGCATGGGAGGGTATCACCTCAGACAAGTGGGTGCTTTCTATGGTGTCGGGCGGTTATTGCATAGAGCTACTACAACAACCTTCCTACCATCCCCCGCGACAAAGAACGACCACGAAGGCGGATGTAAGTGATTTCAATCCAGCATACACCCAACTCATGCCCAGCGTGTAGTGCACAATTGAAACCCTTATTTATTTTATCTATAAGTTCAATGCTCTGAATGATATACCACTCATATCACACTCTTCTCCTGAGACCCCCCCGGTCACACTGAACCGGGAATCAGGCTAGTTTGCAAAGGTAAATATTTATTATGTATTTAGAATTTAATCACAATATATTTTAATAGGTAAACAACAATCACCAATGGGGTGACAGAACACTGAATAGTATCTTTAATAGACTAGGAATCAAGGAATGAACACAAAAACAATGCAGCACAGAAAAGAATGCTTTTGACTTGGTGTAGAACAGATAGCACTATGGTTTGAGGTTCCCCCTGCAACACCCCTCAGCCCACCAAGAGGCAATTAAATAGATGTGAAGAGAGAGCAGGTATTCAGGAATAGCACACATCAAACAGAATATCACTCCCACCTTCCTCCTTCAAACACAAGAGAAAAACAGAATTGACTTTTCACTGTCAGAATGGCTTTGCAATTGTCTTTGGAATTGGCTGGGCAAAAACACAAATGTGGTCAAAAATACTTAAATTGTTATAAATTCCTATGGGAGCCGCTTTGAGCAGTTGCACACAAGCACAAGCAATTATTTAGTCCAAAGAAAACATTTGAAATCTCAAAGTCCAAGTAGGAAATAAATTAAAGCTATTTCACACGTGTAAAACTTCTCCGAATTTCAATTTTTGGCAAACCTTTCCTTGCGCGATGTTCGCTATAATGGGACAATGGTTCTATGGATAGCTAAGGATGTTAGGTACAAGTAGAAGTTGAAATTTTGTTTCTATCATAAAAACTGAGGGAGTTATAGAGGTTTTAGTGAGAGTCGTTTTTTGCAAATTAGACGCGAGAATTGAGAACAGAAATGCATTTTGAAAATGAAAAATGGGTTTGATTACACTATATTATGACTGTTAAAAAGAGAACACATGGTTCTCCACAGTTACGTGGCCAGCGTAACCCTTCACGTGGTGGATGCTCAATTTCTTTTTGGAATTTACTTGAGTCACTCAAAATCACTAATGAGTTATGATTTTATAAAACAAATGAGAGAAAATCAGCACAAGAAAGGTTCTGACAATACTATGATTCTGAATTTACAGATAGGATGGGTTTGAGATTGGGATCATATAATGCAGAGATATTAGGGTCACTTTTCTTCCTATTAATACTTACAAAATCAGTTATTAATTGGACCGTCAGTTCTGGTCATGGATTGGATCTGGTCTGGGAAGAACAGCACATCAGGCACAGGATCAGATCAGCTAGGCCGGTCACCGGATTTGCACAGGATCAGCCCTCCTAGTCTGTGGGTATTTCAATTAGCTGGACAGCGAGTTCCTCAGGCAAGCCTTGTGGTAGCAAGCAAGAGAATTTCAGGATACTAGTTCAAAAGGCCTTCTCACACCACAGCGCTTCACTTTGTTGCAAGAATAAATTTGAGGATTAGGCCTTGCAAAAAGTTAATAGTTCTCTACTGCTTGCAAGAGTCTTGGCGTCTGGATCTGGAAGGATGTTAAAGCTGGATGTAGAATGCTGGATCAGAGTGCTTTGCCAGAATCAGGAAAGTGAGTGAATCATTAAATCCCTATGTGTTGTCAACTGTCTCTATTTATCCTTTCAAATGACATCACAAAGTGGGTGTATGGGCCGGCTTAGCTGAGCTTGCCCCTGTGCACTGGGATTGGATCAAAACTTTATCTCCGCCTTGCATTTGAGTGATTGGATCAAGGACGGATGATGTCACATGTTATGGTTTGGTTTACAGTTCTTAGAAACCTCCCTTTAGCCACTGGTCTCAAAATCGAATTTAATACTAAATACACATTTCTACATTTGTCACCTTTACACAAATCACACACAAAGATTCCATATTTTATGTAGCATCTGTTCCTCAAAACCCCACAGCTGTGGGATCTTGTTTCAACTTTCTACCGAATTTTGTCCTTTATGTTATGAACACAATTTCCAAACTTTATGCAAATTACCACAAATGTGCGCATTCAACATGGGGGTGTGTGTGTAAATTTTTACAATTCTAGTATTAACACATTTCACATAAAACCACATATATTGCCATTCCTGCCCAGAACTTGTTACACGGTTCTGCCGCCTCTTTAAACGTGCAGCCAAAAATTAGACTAACAGATATGTCCTTGGTATATTTTTCACCACTTTGAATCACAAGTTATGAGTCCTTAAAAATGGTTCTTTGTTCATGCTTAACAGCAAATGGTTGCTTGGCTCCATCCCTTTGTCTCTCCTGGGAGTCCATCAGCACCCCCCTCCTTGGGGAAGTTCCTTCCAGGAGCCATTTATGACCCTCTCATACCTCCGTTTCCTGGGCTGAAGGGTCTGGCACTGTTCATTCTCTTTCTGTAGACAAAAGTCTGGGTTAACCCACAATTATAATCTCCCCGTGAGTTTCTGCTGAGAGAATGTCCCCCCCCCCCAGATGAAACCTGTTTGTCCACTTCCAAAGGGTTGCAGGTCAGCCAACCTAATTTATTCTTAATTAAAGATCCAGGAAAAACCAAACTTGTTGCATCAAACATAAATACATTACTTTCTTAGCTTTAACTCTGTGGGATAAAAAGCAACTGAGATCTGTATTCTTTTTAGCCACAATCCTTTTTATGTTTACTAATCCGGCAGACTTTTTAGTTTAGATCACTTTGCAGTTTCATCAGTAACTCATCTGACCGCAGTCATTCACAGATGGCCCAGGGTACTGCCCCCAGATTCTGACAGGAGCTGTCAGTTTACAGACAATCCAGTTTTTCTGAAGAAGTGTTTTGTTCTTCACATTAGGACTTTGTATGTTCGCAATGCTTTATTAGATTACATGAATTTTAGCTCCAAGCAAGATTTTGGATGTTGAGAAGTGTTGTGTTATAGGCATTTTGGAGTTTTTAGCAACACAGCAAATGTCATTTATAGGCACATTTTGGAGTTTCATTTGCCAAGCGCTGCTTCTCTCTCTGCACTCTGTTTGCTGGTCCTGGAGCCCACTAGCACATTTCCTGCAGTGTGTGCTCCATCCCACCACATATGCACCATGGGTGGCAGGTTGTGCATCCATTCTTTTGTGTGTTGCAGGACGCGGTTTTTGTAGGTTTTTGGCACGATCAAGTGTTTTGCCGCCATTGTTGCAGTTTCTTGCGCCATAAGTAGCAGGGTGATGCCGCATAGCATAGCAAAGTGGGTCAATACATCCCACAAGGAACAGCACATACTTCTAGAAGAGGTGGAAGCGCTGCTGTTAAAGGACACCGTCAAAATCGTCCCGGCAAACCAGGTAAACAAGGGTATCTATTCAACATACTTCCTTCTGCCCAAAAAAGATTTAACAATACGCCCCGTATTAGATCTGTGCCCTGCAAACACCTATGTCAAGCCACAAAAATTCCACTTGAGAACGCTACAGGAAGTAATCCCACTGCTAGAGCCAGGGGACTACATGGCAACCTTGGATATTAAAGATGCCTGTTTTCATATTTCAATGTTCCTAACGCACAGAAAATTCTTGCGTTTCAAGATAGCAAACCAGCACTACCAATTCAATGTGCTACCCTTCGGAATAGCATCGGCTCCAAGGGTATTCACCAAGGTACTGGCAATGGTGGCAGCGCACCTGCGCAGAGAGGCAATCCCATTGTACCCCTACCTGGATGACTGGCTGATCATAGAGAAAACTCCCCAAATTTGCAAGCAAAATACACAAAGAACAATCAACCTTCTTTTCCAACTGGGGTTCTCGATAAAACGAGAAAAAGTCAAGCCTTGTACCAAACAGGACCAAACAGTTCTTAGGCGCTGTTATAAAAACAGAGGAAGGGCTAATCTTTTCATCAAAGGAAAGAATCCAAAACATACTGCTGTATATACCTCAGTATCAAGCCAGTCACCAGATAAGCATACGCAAAGCTATGCGTTTGCTCGGCATGATGCCATCTTGCATTTACCGGGTCCCGATGCAGTAGTGGGTTGTGAAACAGTGGTCTTGGGCAAGCGGTCAGTGGGACGATCTAGTGGCTGTTTCGCCAACACTAGGACAAGCTCTATGCTGGTGGACAAATGAGAATCTGTTGAAGGGAAAACCCTTCCACAACCCGGTGGTGCAAGCGGTAGTCACAACAGACACATCGCTCTCCGGGTGAGGGGCCCCATCACCTTCATCTCACAGCACATGGTCTGTGGACTCACATCACACCACAGAACCACATCAACTTGCTGAAACTTCTACCAGTATTCAAAGTGTTCCAAGCCTTCGGAGCGCACCTGACAAATTAGTTAATACAAATTCTCACAGACCGCACCACTGTAATGTTCTATATCAACAAGCAGGGGGGCACACATCCTCCAAATTTGTTCAGGCTAGCACAGAAAAGATGGAAATCGGCACTCAAACGGGGGATGTTCATGACTTCCCAACATGTTCCAGGGGATCTCAACCCCATAGCGGACTCGCTAAGCAGAGATTCTCTGCCAGAAAATCACGAGTGGCAACTCGACAGAAATGTCGTAGATCACTTTTTCTCACAGTGGGGTTACCCCTCGCCAGACTTGTTTGCTACGCAATACCCAGACTTCGCGTCCAGGTTTCTACAACCAGACTTTAAGGGGAACGCCCTATGGATGAGTTGGTCAGGGAAATTTGCCTGCGTTTTTCCTCCAACTCCACTAATTAGAATCATCTGTTCTCTGTGAATCTTGTTCAAGATTCACAAGATTCACAGAGAACAGATGATTCTAATCCTAGTTGCTCCCATGTGGGTGAGACAATCCTGGTATCCACATCTGTGCAAACTGGCGATGAGCAATCCAATCAAGCTCCTGTGCCAAACCAACTTGCTTTCCCAGCAGGGGGGAACAACATTAAACCCTCACTCTAACTCACTGAACTTGGCAGCATGGCTCCTGAGGTCATAGAGTTTGGACAAACCAATTTACCTCAAAGGTGTATGGATATCCTCAAACCACGCAAACCAAACACCAGACACTGTTATTTTGACAAGTGGAGAGGATTTGTAATTTGGTGGCAGGCAAGATTTATAAACCTGATAGAATGTACTCCAACAAACATTCTTCATTTTATGCTCCACTTATTAGACTCAGGGTTAGTCTTTAACTCTATAAAGGTTCACCTGGTGGCTTTATCCCCATACACCTCCTCTCACAGTAAATGTCATGGTCGAAGGTCCCCGTCATTAAGGCATTCATGGAGGGAGTAAAAAGACTCCACCCTCCTATATCTAACCCACTGCCAGGTTTGGACCTCAATGTAGTACTTGTAAAGCTCATGGGACCCCCCCTTGGAGCCTATGCATAAGTCAAGCGTTAAACACCTCACGTATAAAACAGATTTCTTGGTTGCGATCACCTCCATAAGGAGAGTCAGTGAACTTCAAGCATTGTCAGTGCAAGACCATTTCTTTGTTATCCACAAAGACAAATTGGTATTAAGAATGCACCCTAGGTTTTCACCTAAGTTCGTTTCAAAATTTCACGGAAACCAATCCATCGAGCTACCGGCCTTCTTTCAGAACCTAACAAGCTAAGCCGAGAATACATCTGAAGGACCATGGGTACAGTGGACGTCACACTAGGGATAATATTACTGGCACGCCCTGTCGACGGCCCTTTTTGAGTTTTGAAAACAACTGTAATACGCCACAGCTTCCACTAGATGTCGGCCTATGCATAGCATATGAATCTAAGCAGATACAAGCATCAGAAATACGGTTACAGTGATTAATGTATCCCATATATATGGTATAAATATATACAAAAGTATATAGACACGTTTCATACTACTTTAATTGATTGGTATTCTATTCAAGCATATGAATCTATGAAAGATCCAATGCTGCAGAAGTTTAAGTTACTTACCTGTAACTGTATTTCTCCAGCATTGGTATCTTTCATAGAATCACATGTGCCCACCCTTCTCCCCTGGGAAGAGGCTGCTCCCTTCTCCAGTCAGTCATCAACTGCCAGTCTTCACGGTTCAAAATCTGAAGATGGCTGACTGGGGTGGAGCTTAAGGCCTGCCACCTTATTGGTTAAGGTCTAAAAGAACCAAAGGAGGTGGAGGAACTGCACAAGGGAGAGACTACACAGGCCCTTTAGTGCTGGGTGTGTAGCATTTCCCTTTGGGAAAGTTTTTAATATAGTTTATGATCATTTAAATTACTGAGGATTCCCAGTCTGACGACGGGGAATATTCAAGCATGTGAATCGATTATAGATACCAATGCTGGAGAAATACAGTTACAGGTAAGTAACTTAGACTTCTCAGGAATCCTTTTACTTGCCACAAAGTCTCAGGCTTCTCGCCGTCTAGGGCCCTATGGTCTCGGCACAGTTGTCGGACCACACGAGCCACCCATCACAGGTCATGTAACCAGGAGCCCTGTGCTTCTCCTTGACTTGATTTGCCCTGTAGGTGAACTTCACAGTGGGGAACTTCCAGGCCTAGGGGCAATGACCACACGGTACACCTATCACAGGTCGCGCAACCATAAATTACTCCCCTTTGGCCTCAGTTTTTAAACTCTGGTACACCAGTCTTTTGCAAGTCTTCTCTACATTGGTTTGTTATCGTCTTTGCTTTAGTTATATGTGCAATACTGCTTTTGCTCAGTCTGACACTCCTTGTCAGTTTAGTTTCCAATGTTTGTTAAGTATTTAATATGCCAGTGTTCAATATGCCTTAGTTTTACTTGAAACAATACTTTCTCTCCTGCTCTGTATTTAATATTGCATATTTTCATTCACATTGTACTTCTCGTTCAGTTCTGTATTTAAGCCTGTGCAATTGCATTCAAACAGTATTGTTTCTTCAGTTCAGTATTCAAGATAAAGCAACTGCATGCAAGTAGTGCTTTTTATTCAGTTAGGTATTCAAAATCGAGCAATTGCATTCAAATAGTGCCTTTAGTTCAGTTCGGTATTCAATATTAAGCCATTGCATTCAAACAGTGCCTCTTGTTCGATTCGATCTTTTCATTTAGTTCGATAATGGAAGTTGAGTAATTATCGTCAAGTAGTGCTTTTTGTTCAGTTCAGTATTCCAGATTGTGAACCGCTACTTGCCTGTGTTTCCCTGGGAGCGCTCTGTCACTACCGAGCCCTCTGACCCACAGTAATTCTTCCCGCTCCACTGCGGCGGTCCCTGTTGCTCCCTCTCACGTCCTGACCAGCCCGGATGCGGACCGCTTTCACTTCTCTTCCTCGCCGGCACTTCTCTGCACATGCGGGTGACCGCAGCGCCATTCTGCTTTTTGTTAGTTTGACAGCTCCTGCTGTTCTCTTTCACTGCGATGGGTTCCCGGTCCTGCACACACCATGCGACTCGCTTCTGGTCTTGTGGGTCTTCCGGGATAATGGCAAGTCTTCCGACCTCAAGATCTCCTGCCACCAAGGCCGCTCTCTCTCTCTCTCTCTCTCTCTCTGCACCAAGGTCGCTCTCTCCTATACTGATTTGAGTTCTACCTTTTATACACCTCAGCCTCGTTAACAGGTCTCAGGTGTATGTTATTAGTAGCTATTGCCTGATGTTAGGAAACATTTCCATTTATGTATAATTTTCCCTGCAGTTGTGAACCACCCAACTTTTTGCTGTTGTCTGACCATCCTAGCCTGACTTTTGCCAGTGGAGGCCAGCCTTATGCTGAACTCCGCTGGGTTTTCGATTACTTTTTTATGGGGAAACTGACATGCCCTTAAAGACAGTCAGTACTGGGAGACTTTGTTTCCCTTAGTCTTTCACTGGCCCTCATTAGGACCCTGGCGGAGTGGGTTTCCGCCAGCGCTAATCGCGGCGGACCCGTCCGCCGTACTACGAGTTCCCTTAGCGCCATGGAGGTTTTCTCCGCCTGGTTTTGCCGGGCGGAGAAAACCATGGCGCTAAGGGACCTCGTTGTTAATTACGCCGCCGTACTTTACGGCGGCGTAATTAACTCCTTCCCCACTCCCATTATACCCTATGGGGCAAGAATGGGAATGGGGAAGGGTAAAATGGGGATTGGGGATTTACCGCTCCGCCAAGGTCGGCATGGGGTGGTAAATCCGCCAACCCCCATGGCGCTATCGACGGCTTTCCGCCGTGCTTCGCGGTGCATTTAGCACCGCGAAATCCGCCAGGGTCGTAATGAGGGCCACTGTGTTGCTAGTTTTTAGCAACATGTGAACGGTGCACAAAGTACCTTACAGTACAGTGTGCTGGGGTCTTCCTTTCATTTATAAGGCCCTAGACACCCTCAAATGATTTTTCAGTAGAAGTACAGATGTGCCTTGGACCGAGCTGGTGGCAGCTGTTATTTTTCATATATTTGTAACCCTTTCTTGTGGTCCATACCGTGTTTACCGCGTTTGGCCCAGTACAGGGGGTTGGCCCTAAAATGGCCATTCCACGAGGTAATTTGTTTTGTCCTTTGGCCATCTTGCCCCTTTACCTTCGCCAGGTCGGGCAGACCCAGGAAAATCCTTATTTGGTCTTGCAGATCCCTGCGCAAAGCGAAGCTATCGCAGGCTTCTGCATGCCTTGTGTGTGTTCCCCCCAGGATGTGGGCTGAACTGTCTAGTTCCAATACACATCCTGGGTGCCAGGATGTCTGGTGTGCTGAGAATGACTGGGACCACTGGGGTCCGTGATTGGTCCACATCTGGGATGGCTGTATGTGAGCAGATCTCTCATTGGGTCCTCTTCATTTTGGCGTAAAGGAGATTCTGGATAAGAGAAGGCCCCTTAAACCCATACCAGTTTGATCAGTTGAGTGTTTTTCAAACTTAGGATAGGAGCCAAGTATTCTGAAACCAAGAAGCAGAGCAGAGGAACAGCTGGTGACCCGCTGGAAGGTTTGGTACCCTGAGCACGCTGTTGTCCCGTTGGATCTACTGTTTCTGATCAAACTTGGAAGGTCTGCAAAGGCGCTTAGACCCATTGGAATAGTGGGAATAACTATTCCCGGCACCTTCAAGTTAACCTGTAAGTGAACCTTTATGGAAGTGTTCCTGGACCGGCCAGTAAACTGACCAGCTTGCATGGGACCTTTGCCATGGAACCGCCGCCGTCTCAAGTTGACACTTGAGACTTTGGAGACTGTAAGCTCTGGGTATAAGGCACTCTCCCGCCGTGTTTCATACACCTAACATTTCTAGGTCTGGAATTAGGAGAGTATGTCTGAAACCGGGCATACGCGGTCACCGTGTCGCCCAGCTGTGGTGACGAACTTCGAGGTGGTCTTGCTGCTGTGCCTCCCTATACCATCAGACCTGCTGCAGCGGAATTGGCCTGATCCCGTCATCAGGAGCAGATAAATTGCCACTGTCCCGCCACAGAATCATCCCTGGAACGCAGCCCCTGAAAGCTGCAGAACCGCACAACTGCAGGATTCAATCCCGCAACTGAAGTGGACTCAACTGCCGAAGTTTGGTCCGGAGGCACCAAGGGACGGTGAGTACTTGCAACCCTTACCGGTGGCCCCTGGCTCATCCATCCATTTTTACGCACAAGTGTCCCCTGAGGGCCACTCTTCCTTAATCGAGGTAGCCTGTGCTACCAAGCTATTCCCAAGTCTTGGATCTAGTTCTGCTCTCTTGGGGAGACCCTCCTCGAATAGTGGTAACTTATTTCTCACTGCCTCACCTGCCTTGCTGAACTGCTACAGCCCCTGCAAGAGACCCTGTTTTTGGCCAACCATGCGATCGCATGCATGTGCACCAAAACTACTTTTGAGCACAAGGCTCCACTCATCGTAGGCACTGGACTGCCTCTCAGTTAAGGTTTGATAAGTGAAAGACTGCCTAAACGTTATTTGTACTGTTTGCTCCCTTTCTTCACAGGTTGTGGACCCTTACTGTGCACTATTCCTTTAGGCCGTTGATAACTACACATATGTTTCATAGTAGTGTTATGTTGATTTAGTTATTACTGCTGATATTTGCTTTGTGTTTGGTTTAAAAGGCCTTTAATAAATGTATATGTATTGTTGATCTACACACCTGACTGATTTGTAGTGTCGTTTGCTGTGTGTGCTCATTGTGGGCTTTCAATCACTCTAACCCCTACTGAGACCTAGTCTTGACTGCCGCCAATGCTACCTTGATTGGTCTGGCTTGTCCGGAAGGTTACCCTGTTCCAAGGAACTAGGCTGAGCTTCTGAACCTCTGCCCACCAGGTCAGAGTTCAGAACTCCATCTTAACAAATTGGTGTACAGTGGTGGTAATAGGATCGAAGGTACCCATTGCTGCGCACTGGTAAGGGTACTCAGATTACACTTACCCAGGACACATAGTGACCTTAGTAGTAAAGTAACAGTAAATGCTAACGACCTATAATAGAATATGGGAACAATTACCAACCTAACCTTAAATGCTTCAAAGTCAGAAACATTGAGAATGGTATGTACCAAGAGAGGCTTGCCTGCTCAAGGTAGTAAGAGTGAAATGATCCAAAGGATCATGAATTGGCAAGAGTTGCAACTTGATGCCATTACCAAAGATGAAAGTGTAGAAGGTGGTGGGGCTGCTCTTACTGACGCTGCACTTGTCCATGGTGCCCATGAGGATAGAGATGTGATGCCATGCTTGAATTCAAGACACAAGAACTGCTGTTTAAGCAGAAGGAGCTTGAGTTCAACATGGCAAAGCTGAAAGTTGAGCATGCAGAAAAACAGAAGGACAGGGATCACCAGTTGGAACTGGGCAAGCTTCAGGTTTGTTTCAAATGGCTCCTCCAAAGGATCTGGACATGGGTCTGGGTCCTTCTCTCATCCACAGTTTCCTAAAGATCTGCTCAGTGTATATGATGTGAAGAATGTAATTATGGACAGGTTGACTACATTTGAGTATGCATGCGAAGTTCAAGAGTTTGTGGATGCTGACAAGATTGCATGGCTGCTCAGTCGACTACCTCATTCTGGCTGCAGTGCTATTTTGGAAATGTCAAATGATGAAAGAGTAGACTTTGCAAAATTACAGCAAACTGTCATCTTTTTTTTTAATAATTATTTTTATTACGCTGTCAAACATTTTATCCAAGAGATGACAAAGAAATACATAACAATTCATAATCCCGCCAATTCATTACATTGCATCAAAATTCATCTCCCACTTAAAATACAGCAATTTAGTATTTGAGCTCATTAAACATGACAAATCGGTATACAAATTCATTCATCAATAATTGATTGGAGGGTGGAAAAGCAATTTGATCAATAAGCCTCTAGAGAAGAAAGAGATAGATCATGAAGATGTAAGAAAAGTAGGCAGAGAAATAAGGTGGAGAAAAGGAGAAGAAAGAGAAAAAAAAAGAAAACCGTCAGACTCTGTTCAATAGAAAGCATATGAAATGCATGTCAAGAATTCATGAAATGTTTCATTAAGTTCGGTTGAAAGAACATCTGCTGTTTGTCTGAAACATAGTTAAAAAATGGGCCCCAAGTCCGCGTGTACTTCGAGAGCTTCCCCTCGAGCATGGCAGTAAGTTTTTCGAGGCCCAACAATTCCCATACTTTCACCCACCAATATGCTATGTATGGCCCCTTGACAGATTTCCAGAAACCAGCCCTTGTAATTCATGCAGCTATAAGTAACTGGGCAATTAGGGCCGCTTTGGAGTCTGTCATCGGAAAGGACCCATCTTCTGGCACGTCCCCTAAAATTAAAATATGCGGGTCCATGGAGAGCCAGTGATTTCCTTGATTTTGGACCGTACTTCCAGCCAGAAAGTTTGCATAACGGATCAATGCAACAACATGTGCGCTAGATCCCCCCGCTCACCACAGCCATGCCAACATGTGTCTGGATAATCCGGGTTCATTGCATGTAATCTGCTTGGGGGTAAATACCGTCGGAAACAAATCTTAATAGCGTTCTCTTTTACCACTGTACACCTAGAAGTCTTTTGGGCTCTATTCCATATCTTTTGCCATGACTCCTCTGGGATATCTAAGCCCAGCTCCCTCTCCCAGGCCAGCATGTAAGGAAGTTTCTCCCCTTCTGGGGCATTTCCCAGGAGTTTATAGCAGGTGGCTACCCTGTGGGAGCGTTGTCCCTCAAGAATTTTGAGTTCAATGCCTATCGGGGTTCTAGCGGCAGCTAGTAGGGTAGCTCTGTTAGTCAACCACTGTCGAAGCTGTATGTACCTAAAACACTCAGATTCTGGTACACCAAACTTCTCCTTGCACTCTTGAAATGTCAGCGGTTCTTGATCTACATATAAGTCCCTCAGTCTTAAGTGTGTATCTGAGTTCCAGCACTGGAATGAACTGGTGCTCAGGCCTGGAGTGAACGCATGGTTTTGGGTGATGGGGGACAATGGGCCCAAACCAGATGTGATCCCTCTCTGCGCACATGCCTTATCTCAACTCCGGAGCGTTGCCATTGTTGTGGGCAGTACCTCCTCACAATATCCTCGCGCCTCTTAAGGGAGAAAAGGAAAATACGCCATCGGAAAAGGGGTGGCTGCCTTTTCAATTTCTTGCCATTTAGGGGATTCCAATGAGTTCCCCCAAGCTAGCATTGTAGCAACCTGAGCTGCTCTATAATAACGCGAGACTGAGGGAAGCCCTATGCCGCCTGACATCCCGCTTCTCGTATGGAGCTTGCAGGGAATTCTAGATTTCTTTTTCTTCCAAATAAATTGTCCTATCTCCTTTTGCATAGCGATGAGGTCACCTTCAGGGAAAAGAACAGGCAGAGAATGAAAAACGTATAGTAACTTCAGACTAAGGGTCACCTTGACCGCGCTAATCCTGCCCAACCATGGGATTTCATGAGAATCCAAGCGCTGGAGCCATTCTTTGGCTTATCTCAATAGTGCAGGTATGTTAGCCTTAAATAAGCCTGCGAAAGTCAGGGTCAATTTTATTCCTAGATAAGGGATATCCGAGGAAGACCAAGGGATGGGGAATTCCGCTTTTACCTCTGCCAAACCTGCAGGGGATTCAGTTAGAGCCATGCCTACCGATTTAGCGGTAGTCACCTCAAATATGGAAACTCTAGCAAAATGGGACAATAATTCCATAGGAGGCGGAATTGACTTCGGGGCATTGTTCAAGAAACGCAACAGATCGTCTGCATATAAAGCCACTTTATGACATTGACCCGCCAATTCAAAACCCAGACTCTGCTGTGCTAAAGGCTCCAGCGCTAGGGCAAAGACTAGGGGGGACAGGGGACAATCTTTCCTGGTGCCTCTGTTTAAGAAAATCAACGGAGTCCAATTCGCATTCACTTTGATTCTTGTCGAGGAGGATTGGAAGCTTGAAAGAATCAATCTTGAGAAGCTAGGCCCAAAACCAAATCTCTCCAGCACCAACTGCAGATACCCCCAGGACATACTATCAAAAGCCTGACGGGCGTCTAAAGATAATAGGGGCAATCTGCCCGGGAGCTTGGGAGCTAAAGCAATCAGGTTTATCGCCCGGCGGAAGTGATCATATGTCGATCAGTTGTGTATAAAACCAGTTTGATCTTTCTCTATCAGTGGCGTAAGGACCTCTCCCAGACGTTCGGCTATTATTTTACTCTGCAGTTTTGCATCTGTATTCAACAGAGCAATAGGACGATAGGACGCAAAGTCCAGGTTTCAAAATCAGGGTTGTAATGGACTCTGCCATAGAATCAAAAACCGAGCCAGCAACCCAAATGGCATTAAAAAGCTTTGTTAAGTAAGGGGAGAGCACGGATCGAACACAAAGCTAATATCAACAGTAATAACTAAACCAACATAACACTACTGTGAAACATATATACAGTTACCAATGACCTAAAGGAATAGTACACAGTAAGGGTCCACAACCTGTGAAGAAAGGGAGCAAACAGTGCAAATAACTTTTAGGCAGCCCTTCACTTATGAAACGCTGACTGAGAGGCAGTCCAGTCCCTATGATGCTGAAAAGTACTTTAGGGGCAGATGCACATGATCGTGTGGTTGGGCAAAAACAGGGTCTCTTGCAGGGGCTGTAGCAGGTCAGCAAGGCAGGCGAGGCAGTGAGGAATAAGTTAACACTATTCGAGGAGGGTCTCCCCAAGAGAGCAGAACTGGATCCAAGAGTTGGGAATAGCTCGGTAGAACAGGCTACCTCGATTAAGGAAGAGTGGCCTTCAGGGGACACGTGTGCGTAAAAATGGATGGATGCGCCAGGGGCCACTGGTAAGGGTTGCAAGTACTCACTGACCCTCTGCGCACTCTGGACCAAACTTTGGCAGTCGAGTCCACTTCCGTTGCGTGTTCGAATCCTGCAGTTGTGCGGTTCTCCAGCTTTCAGGGGCTGCATTCCAGGGATGATTCAGTGGCGGCACAGTAGTGATTTCTCCACTCCTGATGAAGGGCTCAGGCCAATTCCGCTGCAGCAGGTCTGAGGGCACAGGGGGGCACAGGAGGATCAACATCCAGACAGCTGTGCCCTCACTGGTGAAGCTAGTTTCAGTCCTACAATTCCTTGGAACTGGCACCTTCCAGCACTCTATGGCCAGGTGTCACGATCCATGCCCCTGACCCCCTCAGGTATAACAGCACCCTAGCAGCAGTGGGGCCAAAGCCCTTCACACCGGCCCCAAGGGACTTAAAACTCCATCAGAAACATACATGGAGTCAGTCCTGGCGCCTTTGGCGCCAGGCTCATTATCAGTAATAAAGCAATACCAGTTTTGGACCTTAATCCAACATGGAGGCCTATTACATAGCTCAGTTCTTTAGAACCAAGCCATGTGGTCTAGTGTTTTGGGTGTGGCTGGGCCTGGAACTACTTGGCCTGGAACTACTTTACCTAGGCTATTCAAACCACACCCAAACAGCAGAACACGCTTCGCGTAATTCTGCACTCCTGCAGTGT
Source organism: Ambystoma mexicanum (assembly GCF_040938575.1). Classification (NCBI taxonomy): domain Eukaryota; kingdom Metazoa; phylum Chordata; class Amphibia; order Caudata; family Ambystomatidae; genus Ambystoma; species Ambystoma mexicanum. The sequence continues at coordinate 798,116,645 of NC_090938.1, read as the reverse complement.
AACAATCACTGTGTCCAGCTCCTGCTCATCTGCTTCTCCGGTGGCCCGATCCTGAAGTCCTATATACGGATTCCATTAATGACCTGGAAGAACAAGAACAGCATTAGCGAGCAAGAACACTTACCTGTGAAGTAACCGGCCTTGAATTCATCCGGCGCTGCGCTTCGCTTACCTCGCCCATCTCCGGAGTTTGCCGCAACCTGCAAAGGTAAAGAAACAAGGACAGCATTAATAACAATTCTTACCTGGGTAAGCAGTGAGTCCTGGCAGCACCCTGCGCTTCTCTTACCTCGCCCATCACCGGGTTTCAACCCCAACCAGCAAGGGAGAAGGAACAAGGTCAGCATTAACAAAGCACTTACCTGGGCAAGCAGCGCTTAAATCGCTCATCACTCCGGAACATCACTGCAACCTGTACAAAAAAGAGAAGAGAACACAGGTTAGCAATTAACACCAATAAACATTACAGTGCTCCGCGCATCAATAACTCACCGTGGAATTCGCCATCGGCGTGGCAACACCGAGATCGCAACCATCCCTGTGAAAACAAAAAGAGGCATTGTTAGGTAAAAGCGTAGTGGAGCAAGACAATGAGAAGACAGAGAAAACAGAGGGAATGAAAGAGACAGAATAAAGACGGAAAAGACATTATAACTAACCTGGAAGACAGCAAGCAGAGTCGGAGTCACAGCCGGTCTGGACCTGACATAAGGGCACACGGACCAGTGAAGCAACTAGGTCCACGGAACGCCCGCACCAACCACGCGCCCCTGCAGAGAGACGCAGGATGGAGGGTTCAACGCACAAAAACCTAAGGTGAGCAATAACCCCAAGGGAGGGGATTGTACCAGAGGGGGGTGGGAGTCCACCCATCAGAGAACCAGTATCTTAACCCTCCATTCTCCTGTTATAGGCACTACCCAACATCTGGCACATAAGCAAGCAGAGAGGGGTCCGGGATATCGCTTAGACCTCCATCCAGTATCGTGTGGCACCCCTGTGGATACCCTGTGAGCGTAACACCAGGATGCATGGCATGGCATGGCACAGCCCACATTCTGCGCAGTGTTGGACCAGGTGCTTGAAGCCCTCCTGCGGCAAGTGCAACGCCACATCTCACTGCCTACCACCATAGCCCAGGTTAATGCCATGAAGGTTCAGTTCTATGCCGTTTCCCAAATTTCAAATGTGATTGTTGCCCTGGACTGTACCCGTGTTGCTTTGGTGGCCCGCAGGCCTACAAAGCATTTTACTGTAACCGCAAGCACTACCACTCTCTGAATGTGCAGGTGACCTGTGACCCCAACCTGTACATCACCCAATGCTGTGCCGGCTACCCTGGTTCCACCCACGATGACATGGTCCTACAGAACGGCACACTGCCAGGATGCATGGAGAGGCACATAGGACTACGGAGATGGATAGTAGGTGAGGAGAAATGCCAGCCTGCATGCTCTGCAAAGTATATGTCCAAAGGGGAGAGGGGTGCAAATAACTACACAAAGCATGGCATGACAAGCGAATGCAAAATACGTACTTGACCACCTCCCGCACCAACATCACAGTACAGGCCAGGGACCATGTACATTTCGGACTTACCTGGATGAAGAAGCTGATGTACACATGCAGTAGCATCTATACATATCTACATGACTACAGGTACCACAATGCAACATGCACAAACCAAAGCAATGCTGACAAATGCCCACATCGTCTCACACAACAATAACCCTGCCAGTACCACAGCCATGAACCCATGTGCCGCAAGCACACACTGCCCACCCGTTGGCACCAGATGCTCAGGGAGGGCCCATGCGAAGCCCAGCATGCCACATGCATGGTGGAAATACTCTGCCACATGACAGCCACCATGTCAGCTGCACATGTCAATGACAGACAACTTACGTATCATATGCTTCAAGGGAACAGGGTTCATGCGAAGCAGAAACAATGCACGACATGGGTGACACAACATGCACAGACATTGAATAGACACATGACATGAAATGAAGGCCCATTTGCATGCACAAGATGTCCATTGCCCTGATATTGTGTGAGGACACCCCCACACCTTACACCATGACTAATGCCTGTGCCTCCCACCATGCAGTTGACGTCTGGATACCCACACCTGCCCTTGCTATTTACTCCTCTGCGAGATCCACAAACACTGACGGATAATGCCTACAACCCCACGCTCACAGCAGGACCCGTGTGTGCTTCGAGCATACCTTTGGCATTCTGAAGGCACGTTTCCGCTCCCTTAACTGTATCGGTGGAGCCCTGATGTACGCTCCAGGAAAGTGGGTAAAATTGTGCTTGTGTGTGCCATGCTGCGCAGTATCTGCTTGAAGAGAAATGTTGCGCTAACCGCTGACGTGGACATGCCATCCCCAGAAGATGAGGATGCGGTGCCTCTGGCATAGGCAAATGCATGCATTGCCAGAGATGACGTGAGGGATGGGAGATTGGCCTGCCAGGGACTGATAGACAATTTCTTCGGACTCTTTCACATGGCACAAGCCATGCACAGCTGTCTGTCTCTCACATCTATCAATAAACACGATAATGACACAATCGGGAATGTCTTCGCATTGATGAAGTTTAACAGATTTAATGATATGAAGTGCCCCAAATATCCCCTCTTCCTACTCCCACCACCATCTTGCCAGCACACTATCCCCCTCCCACCTCCCACCACCAACTCCCCAGCACACTATCCCCCTCCATCCTCCCACCACCAACTCCCCAGCACACTATCCCTACTGACCCCCTCCATCACCACCTCCCTGGCATGGCTACTCAGCACAATAAGTGTCTTGATGTTAATTACAACCGTGGCCTCTTTCCCCCCTGCCAACTTCGATGATCTCGGGCGCAAATGGCGCTGGGACTGACACCTTGGTGTGCCTTGCTGAGACTCCTCTTTGGGAGTCGTCGAACTGGAAGGGATGGAGCCTGGCATGTTGGAATGTCACCTCTGTGCACTGGCGGATGGCCTCTACAAGTGCAGAGACCTCTTTGGTAATCTCCTTGACCCTCTGCCCATATAATGTCAGGATGGCTGTACTGGCAGTTCTCTCGGCCCGGTTCCTGGTGATGGCCTGCACAATCCTGTGGATGGCCCCTTGTATGCTATCATGTATGATCTGCAGGTATTCCGAGTCTGTGTGCCCTATCGCCACCATCTCCCTCTGTCTCCGCTCCATCTCCTCCAGCCTCTGCAGCAAAGTGCTGCTTGGTGGTGTGTGCCGTATGGGAGGGGGCTGTGCAGTGGCTCCGGGCTGTTGTCAGGAAAGCCATATTGTAAGGAGGGCATGGTATAAAGTTTAGACAAACACAAGTGGACACAGTTCAAGGGTGTTTATTATACTGTATAGGTAGGTTGGAAAACTGCCAAATCTCAACCTAAATCTAAGATCGGAGCAAGCTATGACCATCAAATAATAATAAGGCAGTCCTAGTGGCGTTGTCTCAAATAAAAGGGCCTATACTAAGAAAAACCTATTGCTAATCCTTACGCTAAATCCAAAAAGTGTGTGGGTTAGGGTTCACAAGAAAGAAAGAAGTGTTCACAAATGATAAGTCAGGATGTGTTAGCCGGGGGTCTCCCTTCTCCACGTTTTGAGCATGGGACGAGGTGGGACTCCTGAGCACTCTCTAGCTTTCCCAGCACGAGACAACAGTTCCGCTTCACGTACCAGGACTTTCGGTGATTAAGTCTCTTTTCTACAAAAAAGTCTCTTGCCCCCAAGGAAGTGATGGGTTTAAAAAATAACAAACAAAAGAAGTTCTGTTTCAAATGTACGTTGGGTGATGGCTTCACCCCTGGGTTCCCCTCTTCCGGGCGGAGACCCCTCAAACAGTTCTTATCAATATCAGGATCTTTGGAGGTTGTCTCTCCTGCTTCCGAGGATCTGATTGGTTCAAACAGCAAACATAAAGTTTCTTTCGGATTACACTTGAGGTGATGCCTCTTCACCTCTGAGTCCCCCTCTTCCGGGCAGAGACCCCTCTCGAATATCAGCCTCCCTACCGTCAGGTTCACTCTGGCTTATATTCCAAATGATTTCTTGGTTGCATTCACAAATCTTAATGTCTTTTTAAACAGTTCACCGTGGACATTCCTCTGCCGGGTTCACTTTTGTCAACACACTGTTTCTTGGGTCATTAGACTTCACCCCTCTTTATTGCCATCCCTCCGCCGGGTTCACTCTTGCCATTTCACAATTCTTTTTACTTTCTTCTGATACAGGATTTACTTCCCTTGTGTTTTCAATGATTTTTCGGTCAAAGACTTTCGACTGCAGAGGGATTTTGCTAGACCCCTGCATGACCATTTTGACCTTTTCCTTGCGGCTCCCCTAGGGCCTTCTGGTATCAGTAGTTTCATTCAATGCAGGATCAATAAGAGTTTCTCGAGTAAGCACATACTCTCCTCCGAACAAGAGTACCAACAGAAACTCCCAGGACTCCCAGGACCCCCCTTGTTAATTTGCATATTCAAGTAACTTTGGGTCTCACCCTAAATTACTAGGGGAATCCAGACGTGGACCCCTTGCTCACTACTCTTAGAGAGGCACAGCTCCTCCCTACTGATGAGGTCCAACCAGACCGAAACACGTGTCTGGGGATGCTGTTGGTACTCTTGTTCAGAGGAGAATTGCCTAGCATTTCGGTGCTGGACTGCCCCAGGGCAGGACAAAGACTGATATGTTCGGGATATTTCTTCTCTGTGAAAGATATGAGCTAAAGACTCTGGATAAGTCTCTCGTAACCAGGACTAATGTCTGGCAGAGGGACTCCCAGGACCCCCCTTGTTAATCTGCCTCAATGTTAGGCAGAATTATATGCAGTACCTTTTGGGAACACTACACACAATTAGGACTACAAGTGACAGTACGATTTCACCTTTGGTACAAGCCTGTACTACACAGTTATAGTGGTAGCAGTAGCGGAGCAGCCAGACTTATGTCAAGAGTAAGTGAGCAGTACAAAGAGTTACACAAAGGACAGCAATTACTATGGTTCAGGCAAACACTGACTCAAGGTTTCTAAGTAAAAGAATATATATTTATTTACTCAACAGTTGTATAACATTTCACTATTCTAAGCAAGTTAAAAATGACAATCATAAATACACCACACCACTTCCCTTAAATTCCAGACAAGTTAAGCTCACAAAATGAAGTGGTGGGAGCAACATGGCACTCCAGCAATTTAAAAGGGAGGGAAAGACAAAGTTATTAGAAATTAGGCAAAACCAACAGTTAAGTACTCAGGGCAATTTAAACAAGAGAGACTACAGTGAGGAGATCAGATAGAGAAGGCTTAGGGCCAAAGTGGTGTCCAGTTTCAGTTTCGAAAAACAAAAGGATCGAATGCCAAATGTGAGAGTGCATTCGATCGAAAACAAAAGGATCACATTTTTTTTTTAAATGCATATATTTTTTTTTGCTATAGTTTAGCTTAAAACAGGTTTTTTTGGTGAAAAAAATTTCGACCCTTTTGTCATTCGACCCTTTTAAGTCGATACTATAACCTATAACCGGCCAAAGTCAATAGGACAAAAGTCTTTTGCTCAAGATCACACAGTTCAGGGTAGTTCGCGATAAAGTTCGTGGCACAGATTCCGGACGAGGTTGGTTGGTAGAAATGTTAGTTCAAAGGGAAGAGAAGGACAAGCCCTCGGATTGGAGAAACATTTAAAACACTTTCACCACAGCTGACCGAAACGGACAACCGGATTTGCACAGTACCTTAAATCGGAGAGGGAGCTGTAGCTGAGATGGACATTCCTGGTGGTTGCTGCAGGCTCACGGTTCCTGAAGCGACTGTCGGACTGACACAAAGTAGGAAGACTGGAGGGTCCTGCGCCACCCAGGGAAGAAGCCAGCAGCAGAGCAAAACAACAAATAAAAGGTGCGCTCCTTAAAACCCAAGCAGGGTCCGACCTTCCTGGCTATCCGGCCCACTGTAGCTCTGTACAGCGAATTCGACCAGAGGAGGGGTCCTGGCTTGTAGTTTGGGCAAACTGGTTGGTCCCACCAGCTCAAGGGAAGAAGTTTCCTGGAGGATCTTCTCTGTCGTCGGATTCAGAGATTCAGACCTGCAGCAGGGCTTCACTGGGCAGTTCAGTCGTGGTAGGGGTCCTCTTCTTCCAGTTCCTCGTTGGTTCTTTCGTTCCAGAGGCGACTCTGCTCTTCCAGTCCCAGAGACCTGCTTTTTATGCAGTTTTCCCCCATTCATACAGCCTGGCTGTCAATCACACAGCAGGGTGGCTGGCCTGACAAGGCCAGTCCCCTTAGCCAATCAGACAAGAGTGCGACTTGGGTTACCAAGGGAACCCTTGGCAGGGGTCCGAAGATCCCTCCCTCACATCCTGCCTACCTAGACTATCAGGCGCCAAAAGGAGGGCCTCTGTGCAGAAGCCCGCGAAAAGACAGCGTACAAAGGAATCATCCCCGGTTTGGCGCGCAGAGAAAAACACGAGAAAGATTTTAACAAAAAGAAATGGCGAATAAACCCAGCCGGAACCAAATTAAATGTATTTGGTCAAGCGGGTTTATGTTCTAGGCTAATAGAATAGCCTGGAACGATACCATGTTTATATAAGATAATCGCGGTAGAAAAGTTAGGGTAGTTACCACTGCCACCAGCCAAGTCTAATGTTAAGGGAGCGAAACAAGGCTCCAAGAGGTACAGACAAAAAGGGATAAGAGTTAACCCTTTCCAATACTCCATGTAAAATGGGGTGTACTGGGTCTGTGGTTTAAAGTGACTATATAAAGATAATGGCAACTTTACCTGTTCCTGGGGGACGGTAGTCAGCCCCAGAAAAATTGAGTCAGTGGGAAGTCTCAAAGACAACCCTGTGTCACTGCACTGAAGGTGCTGTGTAACACAAACAAAAAGTGGTGCACATGGAGTAGGTGAGGCTCCAGTGCCCAAGATCACACAAAAAGTGAAAAACACACACAGCAAAACACATGTAAGAGTGGGTAAAAGGCTCACACCCTTACCAGGTGAAAAAAATAAATCCTAGAAATCCAGCAAAGCTGCTGGGGGACTCTTTAGTTAAGGGAAATCAACCATTTATGAGAATTCTTCCTAACACTCAATCATTGCCATAACTCCACTGTTATGGAGAGACCACTATCTTTTAGCATTCACACTAGCAGCTAAAATTCTCACATCTAAAAATAACCTGCTTGCTCCCCCCACCCTAACGAGGAATAAATAGAACATCACGACAGAGAAGCTCCTACCCTTAATATTACCGACCCTCAACTCATTATCAGATACTACTAGGGATGTAACGGTATTAAGGTATACCGTTAAAGATACCGTGAACCACTCAATTAAACAATAATAACCGTCACATTGTTTATACCGGTATACCGTTTATACCGTTAAGTGTGCTTTTCAATCTGATTTGGAAAGGCTGCAGTAAGCAAGTTCTGCGCAGTCTTGGTCTTGCACTGTTGGTTGTGCCATCTGCAAAGTAGTTTCAGTTGGAGCAGTTTTTAATGCCCTTCCATAAACCACACGTGCCTGACACAAAATCAATATGTTAGCAATAGGAAGAATAAATACACTGCCAAGAAGGAAAGGGGTTTACTTTGGGTTGGCGGCTTTGGGGTTTATATATTTATAATGGATAATGTTTGCTAAACATATGACAATGGAGGAGTTCCCTGGTTCTATCATTGAATTTACATATAATAAGTCACACTGTGAAATTCACTAATCTCTGTGGGTATTCCCTACTGTCATACCAAAGGGTAACATGTTGTCCCGCAAGTAAACTAAAGGCTGTAACGTAAAGAGAGCGTGCGCGCGTGTGTGTGTGTGTGTATGCACACAAGCTTATACTACCATCATCCTCCATTGATCTGTGGCATGCAGGTTATAAAGATGGCAACATTTTCATCTTCCCCAGTAGCCAGTGGGGGAGCTAAAAGCCTAAATGACCACTTAAGAAAAGCTATCAGTTTACTTTCCCAGTTGCAGCAGGCCCCCCTCCCCCTCCTCCTCTCCACATGTGTGTTTGTGTTTGGTGGAAGCAAGGGGTGGCATTTCAGTGGAAAGTATGTTGAAAACCCCAATTCTGGCTCTGTGTGCCTGGTTTTGTTTGTGATGATAAATCTGACAATTTGTGACCTTTTAGAAAATATTTGTTAAGATTAGTTAACTCCGCCTGCTATACCGCAATAACCATGATATACCGTCATTTGGCAAGAAGTTTATCGTACCGTTATAAAACTAATACCGTGACACCCCTAGATACTACTGATCCTACTACCTTAGTAAATGAATATAATAAAATTATGACCAAAGCCTTAGATACCATTGCCCCTTTAAAAATGGGGAAAAGTAAACCCAGAGCACATTTGAACTCTTGTTTCACTCCACACCTCAAAACCTTGAGAGCAGAAAAAATTAAATGCAAAGTCACATGGAGGCATTTACCCTCTGATGAAAATAGATCTAATCTTATCAATATCTCATCCCTCTATAAGAAAGAAATACTTTGTACCAAGCAGGAACCGTACAACAATAGGATTCGTCAAGCAAACTCAAGCACAAAGGAATCTTTGTAATCCTAAAAGAGCTTGAAGCCCCGGTTCCTGTGTCAGATAACTGTGTGAAGGACAACATCTGGTGTTCCAATATTCAGAAGGCCTTAACCAATAAAGTCACCATGCTACAGCATAAGATTGCCGACAAAAAAGCAAACCTTCCCTAACATTGACACACTTACTAGAACTCCCACGTCTTCCTTTAAACCAGTACAACGTTTTAGCTTTGCGAGAGCCTCAATTCTTGAGGTTGAAAATCATCCTCTCCCTCAAACCATTGAACTGTCAGGGAGATAAATGCCCAGCCCAAATCATTAAAGATGCCGCAAGAGACCTTGCATCCTTTATAACTAAGCTAATTAATGCATTGTTCTCTACTGGTACCATCCCTAGCAACTTAAAGGAGTCCAGGATACTCCCCCTCCTTAAAAAACAGTCATTTAAAAAAAAAAGAAATGTTTATTTATTGTCTGGCTGATAAATCAACCTTTCCATTTACATCTTCACAATCACAATACATTACAAACATTTTAGTAATACTGATAAAATGTGTCATTATACAAATCCATTTAAAATTAATTCAATATAGTCATATATTGGTAGAATTAAAAGCATCATCTTATCATATTTGTACTTCACATTCCGAATCATTTAGACCAATCTGCTGTAAGAATTGAATACAGTCATTAGAACCAACAAGCCCACCAACTATAGGCTTATTACAACAGTGCCATTCTTACTTAAGGTTTTAGACAGGGTGGCTTATCTTCAGATACAGGAGTATTTAGAGCTCAGCCAGCTCCTAGGAGTCCACCAGTCGGGCTTTAGGACTCAACACGGCACCGAAACTGCACTGATTGATCTCAAGGTCCAGATTGACGAGCTTAGAGACAAGGGGAATTCAGCCTTACTACCTCTTCTAGATCTCTTGGCTGCGTTCGATTTGGTGGACCACAAGGTCCTATGAAATCACCTTGATTTAGCAGCTCACTTCTCTCAGGAAGCCATAGTTTGGATCCAATCCTTTCTTAGCAACAGGACTATGAGACTCTTCTCGCCTTCATTGGCAGCAGACCCCATTCCGATTACATGTGGAGTGCCACAGGGTTCCTGTGTCTCACCCACAATGTACAATATGTTTACTAAGCCCCTTTTTGATTATCTGGACCATCTTGGTATCACCTACACTAACTATGCAGATGATACCCAGATTCTCATACCACTTACTGGGGATTATGACAAGGATTTGGCCTTGGTAAATAAAATCTATCTCATCATCCAGGCATGGATGGCTGTCCACGGTCTATGCCTGAATGATGACAAAACTGAGCTCATTATTCTAGGAACCACCTTCAACCTCAATAAACCTGACCTCAAATACACCTTTTTTAATATTGATGGCAACAATATTAAAGTTGCTTGTTTTTACCTAGACTCCGCCCTCACCTTTCCCAAATAGGTTAACTCCATGGCCTCATCCTCTGCATACACATGCAAGCTGATTAGAGCCAGTAAACCGTTCCTATCTAAGAATAACTGTTCCATTCTGGCCAGAGCTTTAATCTTGTCCAAATTGGACTATTGCAACTCCCTTTACCTGGGCACCAGTAAGTACATCATCTACAAAATTCAAATTCTCCAAAATAATGCCCTTAGCGCGGCACTGGGCATAGCTAGGAAAGAGAACATCTCAGTGGTAAGGAGACAGAATAAATGGCTGTCCACCAGCGACAAAATTCTGCTTAAAACTGCCTCGTTAACACACAAGTGCCCAAGAAACGCTGCACCGCGCTATCTTATGGAGAGAATCAACAGACAATCCTCTAGTCACCCCACTATGACTGCAAATACAAACTGTCTAGTGGTACCAAGGTTCAAATTGACTAAAGCCGGAGGGAGCAGCTTCCCAGTCAAAGCTGCGCAACTTTGCAACTCTCTCCCCCATTCCTGAGGGCGGACCAAACCTTTCTGAACTTCAGACTTAACATCATCAATTGGCTTAGAGAAAATGACCACTAATCCACTCCAGCTGCTGACCCATTTTCTCCACTCTACCTGCACCACCTATTATCCTGCATTGTAAATAGATATTACAAAGCCTATTGTATGCTGACTCTCAATCTTGTAAATTTGTATTGTTATGTTGATTATTCTTACTGTACGTACATACCTGTCAAATAGCCTACTGACTATATCCTTTCTGTATATCCTTGTTTTTCCTCTATGTAACTGTGTAACCTTAAGCTGAAAGTATTCATGTATCTGCCTGCTCATCTGCGCCCTGATACCTCTGGGTCTGGCGCTCATTACAAATAAACAAACAAACAAACTGGTCCACCCCAGGAACTGGATCCAATAGCGATGGCTGTGTCCTGGCCACCTGGATGACAGATCCACGGGACTAGCTAGTGAGACACCTTCAGGTTTCTCACAATTTATCAATGTCTGGATCAGGTGTCTGAGCACGATTGCTGTTGCGAGGGCGCTCAGGGGTTGTTGAATGCTGGCTGCGCTGTGGGCTTTCTGGGGACTGAGCATGTTGATGAAGATGAGGGCTTTCTGGGGTCTGGTGTTGGAGTACGCTGGTGGCGGTGTGTGCACCCAGGAGTTTGTGGCCCTTCTGTATGCGGTGACACCAGGCTGGTGTCCCCCTGTGTTTCCACAGTGGCTCTGCCTGGAGGTGTGGCCTCAGTGTCAGGCTCTCCACTTGTGGGAGTGGGTGCAGTGGGCCTTGCAATGGTTCTGGTGGGTTGTGGAGTCAACGTCGGCTTGGCCCTACTCGCTTGCGGTGTCTTACGGCGGGACATCCGCCTTGGCATAGCCTGTCTTTGCCTTTGCAGCGGGGAGGTGGCAGATCTTAAAGGCCTGGATGCGCCTTTCCCAGATGGGTCTACCCCCACGTCCCCCTCGGATGCCTATGGCGATGCGTGTCTGCCTGTAGGGGACATAGGAAATGTTGTCAGGTATGGTTTCCCCACGTGTGTTGGCATGCAAGACACATTAAATATGGTACAGAGTGGGACACCACACATTTGGGCAGATGGCATGGTTGGTCAAGGGAGATTGCATGTGGGCCCAGCATTATGGGAATGGTTGCAGCAATGAGTGTGTGACACATGGCCAGTTGGTCTTTGGCCTGTGTGTAGGGAGGGCAGAGTGTCCATGCTGGGGCAGCTGATGTTTGGCATGCATGCTTGTGATCCTTCATTCCCTGCCATCCCCTCCCTGGGTGGCACTCAGCTTGTAGGGGTGGGTGTGGTGGCTTACTCCATGGCACTGGCATGGCTCTATGTGGGACTGCTGTGCAGCCAGCAGGGCTGCACTATGGTGTTCAGTGATTGGCTAACTGAGCCTATATCGGCATAGGGGGACGTGTATTTCTATGTGTCTTGTCTGCTATGCCAACATGGGACAGGCACACTTGGCCCGCAACATGCTGGTGTAACTGTTGCACGGTGTCATGGTTGCTCACGCACCACAATCCTGCTGGCACAGGGTGCACCAGCAGGGGTGTGGTGTGCATGGCACTTGGATAGGTCAGTTGCCACCCCTTCCCACTGCTGTAATCCACAGGGGTGCCATTGGTGCCCTACCCCATGGTTGCTGTGTAGGGTAGCTGATGTGCCTCCCCTCACTCCACCCTGTTGGCATGCCCAGCTTCTGGGTCTGCTGAAATGTGTCCCAGTCCACTGGGGAATTCCATGCTAGACTGTCATTTGTGCATACACTTGTGCTGGGGGGGGCTTGACTCACCTCCTGCCTCCTGGCGGCTGGCACCTGCCTCTGCACCTCCGACTCCCTCTATTCCCTCCATATCCAGCACTGTGCTGCACTTTTCCTCTTAGTCTGTGAGGACCACTGGTTCCACAGTTTCTCCTCCTGTCACCAGGGACTCCTGGCGGTGTTGGGACAGCAGTCCACGCACCCTGATCCTGAGGTTGTTCCAGCATTTACAACAGTCCTCCCCGTCATGGGGTACACTGGCCACAGCCGTCACTTTCTGGCTGATGGAATGCCAGATGGCTGTCCTGCACTCTGCTGAGGTTTTGCGTTGCATGATGACATAAAACTCATCACTGTGAGCAACAACCTCATCAGTGAGGACCACTAGCCCCCCCTCACTAAACATAGGTTTCCTCAAATGATTTTCAGCCACCTTGCCTTTGATCCTCTCCGGAGACATTCATGCTTGTTTTCAGGTCCGGATGGCTGCAGGAAGTTGAGATATTGGATGGATTGCGTTTTTCAAAATGGCCACCGCAATGCTTCCCGTTCCGGAGATGACGCTATTTCTGTTGGCGCTATTAGCACTGATATTTTGGCTGTAACCCTTATTTTGGCGCAGTTTCCACTGGGCGCTAATAGTGTTACCGCCGGAGTCGGGCACGCGTTCACACCAGGTTGGGATGCAGCATTAATACTGCTGCACAATCCGGCGGTAACGCTATTTCCGGTGGAAATTGCGCTGGATTACTGCAGGACTTGTGATGAGGCAACATGTCTCGCCCTCAGGCACTCTCTCCCCAGTCCCAAAAGGACCCTCCACCCAGATGATCCTCCCCCGCTTATCCTTGGGTTGGGGCCCATCCCTTCCTCTTCCACTGTCTCCAACATCCTCTCGGTTGACACGGCCATGCTTCTATGTCCTTAAAAATCTTTGCAAGTCCTTTGAGCTTACGCTGCCTTACTTGCTAGATGGTATCCCAAAACTCGTGATCACTTCACTTTACTTTAATTTCAGTTTTCTTTTCAGTCACCCTGTCGGCCCGCAATATGCCTCATGATCTAACACTACACTCACTTTTACAGCGACTTCCCTGTTGTCAACTGCCCCCTCGGCCCCCCCTCCCTGCCAAACAGCGCCTCCGGTGCACATCTCGGATGCGCACGCCCACAGCTTATGTAGATGCTTTCTTCAGAGCGGAGTTTGGGCAGAAAATCTATAATAAAAGACAAAAAAACGATATAATCTGTTTAGGCAGCTTACTCTGTAATAACTGTAATCATGTTTACACCTATCTACATAGAAACATCCACAACAAGTATTAATCTGCCTACATGCAGATGAAGTATGTCCATCCTTGCAGCCATACAGCACTTCTGGTGCACTTTCTGGATGCGCCACCCCACAGCTTATGTAGCTGCTTCCTTCAGAGCGGGGGTGGTGGGTACTGCCTCCAGCTAGAGTTCACAATGTGATTTCTGAAAGGACCAAATCCAGTCACAACCACAAGGCAGGAATTAGGGTAAAGGCAGCTGCAGAATGTGCAATCTGGTATCCGGTGAGCGGCAAACAGGACTGTCAGACTTAAAGAGACCATGTGGGGTCCATGGCTGCTTTCCTTGAGTCCAACTCGTCTGGAGCACTTGCAAATTCACCCAGGAAATGGCTCAATCTCGGCAGCATGCCCTTGTCATTCAGTTAAAGACATGATGCCTGCTCTGGCCATTGCCTTCCCGCTCGTACAATGATCACAAGTTGCTGGAAGGCGAAGGAGAGCAGTTACCTGGCAGTTAAAACACTTTTTCTTAGAGCTCTCATGACTGTATATAGATAGTATTGGTGCTCTTCCTGGGTTCCACTATGGATTACAATGTCATCAATGTATGCTCCACAAAAGTCTCAGTAGGGTTGTAATATTCGATCCATTTCTGGAATGTTGCAGGAGCAGTACGTAATCCAAATAGTAGGACTTTAATATTGAATAGTCCTATGAGAGTAGAAAATGCAGTTTTTTCTTTGTCAGGTTAAAATAGTGGAACCTGCCAATACCCTTTTGTGAGATCTAGGGTTGACAAGCAGATAGCATTACCCAATGTATCTATAAGGTCGTCAATACATGGCATTGGGTAAGCGTCAAAGCTGAGATCGCATTTGCTTTCCTAAAATCTATGCAGAATCTCCAACTACCATCAAATTTTGCTACCAACACCATAGGTGAAGACCATGAACTGTTTGAAGGTTATTGGCATTGAGCATTTGTTCTATTTCCTTGATGATGATGTTCTTTCGACATTCGGTTAGTTAATAAGGTTTTAAATGGACTACCTTGCCTAGGGGGGTGCAAACGTGATGATATATAACTTTCACTTGACCCGCACATCACAAAACTCATCCGGAAATTGGTTTATTAGGTCAACAAGGTCTTGTTTTTGATTATTCGTAATGTCAGAAGTAATTAAGGTTGTATTCTCCACTTCTTCCAGGACCAACCAGGTACACTATGGTAGCATTGGCCTCAGAGGGATTCTCTTTCCAGTCTTTAAGTAGGTTTACATCTGGGGTGCACAACATATTGCACTCAGGCCAAATGCAGTCCTCCACCCCACGATATGCGGCCTGCCAAGAGTGTTTACTTTTGTAATGAAATACGGCCCACTTCAAGCAGTCACACACATTTCATTAAATAATTAAACAAACAGTTTGCACATTGCTGGGGTCAGGTTAAAGTCTTTGAGGCTTGAGAGAATTAAAAAGATGTCCAGAAGTAAAAGTGAGTACCGTATTTGACTAACTTAAGTTTCTTTGGTCACCTGAAGCCACACTGTTTTTCTGCAGAGATGACTACTTCATGCATGTTAAGTTTTATCTTTAATTCCACCCATTGATATTGATGCAGTGCAGTGGTGTTTTTGACATAACCAGAAAACTGTGGATTTCATTACTAGAAGTGTTAGATTAGTGGGTAAGTAATGGGGGCCTTATGTGGCATATTATGTCCAGATACATGTGACTTCAGACCCTGGTGAGCCAAGTGAGGCTTAAACTCAGTGCCTTCATAATAAAGCAATGTAGGTGTTTATCTAGCACTTCTAGTAATGAAAACCACAGTTTTCGGGTAATGTTTAACATTGATAACATCAAAAAGTGGAACTCTTTAACTTTTTCTTTTGTTCTAATCAGAACTTTGGCATATTGGTTTTATCTAGAATTTAGGAACTTTAAGGTTATGCTGATTTAGCAATAATCGCATCTAATGTACTACCCAACAATAGATGTTGACACTCTAGCAAACAATGTCGTTAAGGTAAAACTAGCAATTTGTAACACTCATATATGTTTGTATAAATTTGTGTCTCCTCCCCTTGCCCATCTTCCTCCCTCATCGCTTCATTGGCGTCATGCATTAATGATTTACTTTGTATTGATATTTTTCTATGTATGTCATGGGTTTTGTCTTTACTTACAATGTCAAAATGACCATGTGATGATGAAATGTGACATTTATATTTTTCTTGTTTGATTATAATTTCAAGACATGGGGCCTCATTACGGGTCCGGCAGTAACCGTGCTGGTAAAACAGGCAGGTAGCTGACAGACCCATAAACAGTTACCGGCACTTGGCTTGCCAATAACACCGGGGTATTACAACCCCAGTGGCCAGAAAGTTAGGCACTGGTAGTATGTTGTTCCCCATTCCCATAGAGTCACATAGGACTCTATGGGAATGGAGACCACGGAAACACCGGCACCGGTAATAATGGTGCCAGTGCTTCCATGGAAGTCTGTGGGGTGGGTGGGTGCCAGTCTACCCTGCAAGTCAGACCTGCCGGGCGGGAGGGCACCCGCCCACCCGACTTGTACTTTGCCAGTCCGAAATCAACGGTGCCGGTAAGCTTACCGGCACTGTTGTTTCCAGACCGGCAAGGTTAGAATGAGGCCCATAGATATTGTTGACTTGCCTTGATAAAGACCAGCAAGGTAGAAACACGTGTTGGCACGGCAAACAAATCAGAGGAATAGAAAATAAATCACTATTTTTATCAGAATATTGTTTTTCTTCATTGCAACTTATTGATTTCAAGTTGTCCATCCTTGTATTAGCGCATTGATTCTGGCACTCCTTTTTTAACTGTATAATTGTATACTTTTCTAGTTCTCTTCCCAACATCTGAACTTACTCCAACATTGGGCAAGCAGAATACGTGTCACACTTGCCAGCATCTGTCTGCCCAGGCAGCTAGCTGTGTTTTGACAGAACAAACAGCCTCTCGACCTCCCGAGCCAGTAACTGGGATTCATTGGATTTGTGTGTGTGGAGAGACGAGAGAGAACAAGTGATTTACAGTCTTTACCAGGAGTGGATGCCCGTGGTCTTATTTGAAGTCAGCCATGTTGCTTTTCCTTATCCTTCAATATTCTGTGTGAACTGCACTTTTCTTTATTACATGTATATGTTTGGGGAGATACAGTGCAAACCCCATATCTTCCAACTTTGCCACTCATAGTAGAGGTTGGTATTTCAATTACTGTTTTTAGTTTTGGCTGTACATTGGGGCAAGCCACCACCGGCCAACAATTGTGAGTACTTCATAGGGGATGCGGCATCTACTGGACTATGCTTTAGCCTTGTGCAGGTCATCTTTCCTCGTGTTTCATATGTACATTTCATGGCGGCGGTCGTGCTGATGAGTACCCCTCCTCTGCCGCAGAGTTCCTGCATCTCCTTGCCCTCTTTTGTCAGCTCTTGTCCCAATACTCATGAGCTCCTCACACTCCCACTAGGCAGGAGAGGGCTGGTATGGCGAGTCCGGTGCAGCCGCAGTTAATGATGCTCGTAGCTCACAGATTGTGACTATCACTGCCAGAGAAGGAACTTGTGTTTTATCCTTTTGATGGGAATTAAAAAAGTGAAATGGCTCTTTGGGGCATGCCCCACATCATGGAAGGCACAATCCCCAGTTTGTCATAGAACATTGAAAGAATGTGTTGAGGTTCTGCAGCGCAGGATCTGAGGCCAGGGGGCGACAACAGATAAGGTGCAAAGCAAGGCCATATAAGAGAGAAGTATTTCTAGACCAAGAGCATACAATAGCCTAAAGTGCAGGGGCGAGCTAGCAGGGAGCTGAAACACTGAATGCCCACCGAGGAGCAATGAATCCTTCTTTGTAAGAAAGTGGTTGACATGGAGGAACCAGTGTTCAGAGGAAATGAGGTGCTAACGGCCGGACGGGCTCAGCAAACACAGCTTGTAAGGTGAGCACTGCAAAGCTCATACTTTAAGCTCCAGAATGTAAGCAATATATGAAGGTATATATTGCTGTGTTATTAAACTGCTGACTGGCATTATGGGGGCAATTGCTTGGGGGGCCTCTTGAGGATCGAGGCCCTTTTCATTTGAAAAGCCCTGACACCATCCCTGTCTGTACTGATAAAGGATCTTCATCCTGGTGACAGACGACCTTTGTTTCATTTCCAAAGCCATTTTTGCCAGATGGCAGTCGGTGACTAATGGGTACATAGTGGTTTGGCAATAGAAAAAATAGTCTTCTTGCCATTGCGGAACATATAGTGCTACAGTCCAGGAACTTCCCGGATAGCATTTCTTTGTTCCTTGGGCATAAATTATTGCTTTTTCGAGTTACAATAATGTATTAATTTAATATGTTTTATAAACCTATTTTGCGGCACTTGTTTTTAGACTCATGCCGATGCATAGCTAGGTTTATGTGCGCTTGCATGGCAATAGTTCCTTTTTTAAAATGTATTTTATTAGTGAATTAACACAGTAATAACATGCATATTCATTACATCTTCACACCTTCTGTGATTCACTATCAAGGTTTTCCCAAACATTTTCTCCCCCCACTTCAGCCCCTACCCAATCCCCTTCCAGGTCCCCCCTCCTCTTCCGCTTGCGGCCCCAGGGTGGCCAATTCGGGTGTCTCATTGGAGCCTTGTATTCAAGCTCTTTCTATCATTTGTTCCACAATTTGGCAAGAGTCTGTCTTCCATATTCACTTTTTAATTTCTCAAACATCCTCCCAGGGTCTGGTCTAGGGCTCGCTTGCACCTTTTGTGCTTTCCACTGTCTCTGGCTTGTGTCACCTCTCTTACTCGTTGCTGTTACCAGCTGTGGCCATCGTTCAAATTCTGTTCCCTCCTCTTGAGGCTGTCCACTGTCTCTGGCTCCCCAGTTCTTTCATCCGACTGTGACCTCTCTGGGGCGTACCTCTTGAGAATTGCCACCCACACCATTTCCCTTGAAGGGGTCAGGCTGTGTATTTTCCCTGTCAGCTTTTCCATCCTATATATGTCCATGGCTTTCAAGACCCATTGTCGCTCACCTGGTCGTTTCTCTCTCTTCCATCCCCCTGCCAGACAAGCCCTAGCTGCCAACAATAGGTAGTGGGGCATATGAGGGAGTTTCACCCATTCCCCCTCCACCGTCTCCATCCCAAACAAAACCAGCAGGGGGTCCTGATGTTTTTCCACCCCGTCCAAGGCCTGTATCCATCCCGGGACCTAATTCCAATACTCTTGTGCCTTCCCACACGCCCACCACATATGCCAATAGTCTGCTGTTTGCCCACACTTCCTCCAGCACTGGGGGTCTACCCCTGGTACATTTTAGATCGTTTTATTGGGTCTCATTGCCACCTGTATAAAGGTTTGATTCCATGCAACTTGTATTGACAGGCAATGGACATTCGTTGCGCATTCTCGCATAGCTTTCTCCATTGATCGACATGCATTTCTATTACCATATCCCTCTCCACTTTCTTCTTAAATGTTTCTATCTCTACTCCCTGCGCCTCCAGTAGGGCCTGATACAGTTTAGATATTAACCGCTTCGCTCAACTCATTCAACTCAGTATCATTTCTGTGCCCGTCAGTTCCCTTTGCAGTTTATCCTTCCATTATCCTGACATCAACACCCCTTTAAAGTGCAAGTATTTGAATACTCAGATCTTACCTATGCCCATGTTCTCCTCAAGCTCTGTCACGTCTATAAATTCACCCTTGTTTAGGACTTGCCCTGCTCTTTCCAGTCCCGCCTTGAACCAGTCCTGGAATCTAGCATGATCTTGGATGTGGTCGCATATATGGGGGGCCCATAGATGGCTCAGTGGGGCCGCCCATGTTGTGACTCTTGCCATTTCCTTTTTAACCCTCCAAAGCCTCCAGAGCGGACCCAAAATTCTATGTGCCCTTACCTTTTTCGGGATAGCTTTCTGCGGTGCCCAAAGCCACTCCCCCAGCATGACCGGCCTCAGTTGGTAATTTTCGATACCCACCCACAGCTTCTGTTTATCCACCCACAGGTGAGGGACCAAAGCTCGAAACTGGGCTGCTATATAGTAGGTGCGCATTTCGGATAAGCCCACTCCACCCTTCCCTTTGGGCTTTACCAGTATTCTATATGCAACTCTCTGTTTCTCCCTTGCCATAGAAATGTTCCTATTCTCCTTAATTCTGTAAAGTGTAAGTCTGGTAGCTCTATTGGCAGTGCCTGGTATAGATACATTACCCGGGGGAGAAACACCATTTTAACAGCATTAAGTCTGCCCCGCCATGAAATGGTAAGCCCCAATCATGTTTCCAGTTCACTGAAGAGCCTGTGAAGCAGCGGGGGGAAGTTCAGCTCGTATAGTTTGTCTAGCTCCCTAGGTAGTCTCACCCCCAGGTATTTTATACTTTCGCTTTCCACCAGTATTCCCAAGCCATCCCATTCCCTTCCCTGTTCCCCAGTCTCGCCTTTCAAGGGGCGGAGTACCAACTTTTTTACATTTACTTTAAATCCTGATACTCTTTCGTAGTTTCCCAGTATCTGAAGTTCCCTTGGAACTGATGCCGGTATTCCTGAGAGATATAACAGTATGTTGTCTGCGTGCATACATATTTTGTGGCTATCCGCTCCCATCTTAACACCGCTTATCTTGGCGCCCCCGTATCTTCTCCTCCCCCTGGGGCTCCATCATTAGGGCGAAAAGGAGGGGCGACAAGGGACACTGCTGTCTTGTTCCCCTGCTAAGTTCGAATTCCCTGGGCTTTATTCCATTCACAGCCACCCTTGATGTGGGGCCTGAGTAGATCGCCCCCTATGGCCCGGCACATTCTGTCCCAATTCCTATCTTCCACAGTATAGCAATTATAAATCCCCATTCAACCCTGTCGAAGGCCATTTCTGCATCAAGACACAAAATAGCATAGCCAGCTGAATCCCCTTTGACATCCTCAATGAGATCCAAGGTTTTGCTAATCGCATCCAGGCCCTGTCTACCCCCTATAAATCCCATTTGGTCTGGGTGGACGATACAGGGCATCTTCTCTTAGAAGCGTGTTAATAAGACGCGTGTGAATATTTTTTCATACACGTTTAAGAGTGAAATGGGATGATATGATGAGCATTGGACTGAATCCCTTCCTTTTATCGGTATTACCGTTATCAGCGATCTACTAAATGTTGCCGGCATCTCCCCAGTGTCCGGGAAATGTTTATATTGCTTAACCATGTGGTGTACCAGGACCCCTGCATATCTCTTATAAAGAGGGGCTAGAACGATAGAGAGAGAGAGATACGGAGAGAGACAGGGAGTCCTGTTCTTCCTCATTACAGTGCTTACTTTCTGAGGCCCCTGTCTTCATAACCAGGACTTTTTTTTCATTCTTTTTCATTTTCCTTGCTTCTCCCCCTTGCTCATACAGTGCGATCACCACTCCAAACCACACATTAGAAGTCTGGTCCACTGTACGCAGCTTTGAAGGTACATTCGGCCCGTCACGACAAACAAGTTGTACACCCCTGGTTTACATGATAAATCTGTGTTTTTAGATAGCTATCAGGCTGCAATATTTTATAATGCTCTACCACCTCATATGGCCAATGCCACTTGATACCCAACTATTATCGGACGTAGGTAGAAGTATCAAGACTTTTTGCCAGATCGAAAAGGTTCTCAAGGCGACCTTTTGATTATAAGAAGTTTTCTGTTGCCCCTGGGCTCTAATGATATGAGTTTGTACTAAGGATTTTACGGCAGCCATGTGCCTTTTAAGATGATTCGCCATTTGTGACAGGGGTATTGGAACCTTTTCCCTTTCCTCCCAAGTATCTCTTAGAATGTCTAAGACGTATCGGGGTTTCCGTCCATAAAGTAATTCAAATGGAGAAAACCCATTGGAAGCCTGAGGTGTTTTCCTGATGGCAAACAAAGCCGAAGGAATCATTTGATCCCAGTTCTTCCCATCCTCATCTACTAGTTTCCATAAAACGGTTTTCAGAGTCTTATTAAACCATTCTACAAGGCCATCTGTTTGAGGATGATACACAGATGTACGCAAAGTAGTTAGATGCAACAGTTCTTTGACTTCTCCCATAAGATTACTCATGAAATTAGAGCCTTGATCCGTTAATATTTCCCTTGGGAATCCAACTTGGGCGAAGAAAGGGGGCAGATGTTTTGAAATGTGGTGTGTTATTTCTCAGGGGAAAGGCCTTGGGGTATCGGGTAGCATAATCCATTGTTACTAGCACATATGTGTTACCCATTTCAGTGTTACTCACCACTCCGAAATAGGCCGAAGATGCAGAGAAGTGACCTTGGAGATGATGGTGGTACAAGAATCGATATTCAGCCTTCCATCCCAGCTCCCCTGAGTACAAGACTCAGGCTTCCTCAAAGAGGGGCTCTTTTCCACAATGTACCTCTCTGCTGTTTCAGTTGGGACAGACAGAGGTGTCAATTGAATAAAAAGAGCGGGGAGAACACACACCGCCAATACCAATGCTGCAAAGGAATACAAAGATATTAGACAGTGTTGAGGTTAATGCAAATGATTAGAACTGTTGGATTAAATGGGCAACTACCTAGATAGATATTGGAGTGGAGCTTCCCCGGGGTGGATCTACAAGGAATAACACAAAATGAGTGGAAATGGTCTAATTCACTATCGGTCCCAACCAATGTTCCCTCTAATTATTTTTCTCTAAGTGCGGAAATGATTAGCCTTTGTGCGCACATTATTTTCCATGTGCGCAACTGAATAACGATGTAAGCCACTTTGTGAGCTTGCGTAGTTAGTGAGCTACCATCTCTGAAGAGTTTGGAAGGAGATTTCCCCTTCCCAACCACTTCTTTACATATCAGTTGTAAAAGGAGCATCTTACAACTCTTTTTCCAAACATAGGCTACAAAATCAAATATTTATATGTGATTATAAGGAGAGCTCATTAACCAGTCCAAGACGTCAAGATATGCCATAGCACCTACCAAAAGTACTCCTGCACATAGAGAAAAACGTGTATGCACAAAAAAGCTTTGCATGCTCAGGATAAACAATATGTTTAGTTGTATCTATCATTTGTCAACACTACTCAGAGACAATGCAGAAAGTGTTTAATGCCATTGGGGGAAAAAACGCATGTTTATTACAAAAAACAAGTATTGCTAATCACTGATGTGGTTGTCAACAAATTCGGACATTATGCAATGTTTGCAAATGGAATAATTGCCACTGAAAGGAATGTGTCAGAAAACATGCCAATAGGAGTTCATGTGACACTTTAATTGAGTAATTCAAGGGCCAGGAGAAAATGCCTCATAATCTATGTAAGGATGATAATTGCATCAAAATAACTGCACCACAGAATATGATGATCTGAATTCCTGGGCAGCTGCTTACTATCCACATTATGATGTTGTTCTGTGAATTGTGACATTTAGTCAAAACCAGCATTACAGCTAGGAGGCATATACTATTTTTATTAAAAACAGGGCAATGTACCCAACAAAAACGGGAAAACATGAACATATAGGAATCTACCCCCTGCTTCTACCCACAAAGTTCCACTGATCTATTTTCTAATCAGTGACCATCAGAGCAGTGTCATTGGTAGGAACTTTATATTACTGCATGATCCCAAGAGGAATTTGAAGGGGAAAGAAAATATTTCAATAAGCATGAAATATCCGTAATGGCAAAGCCAATTAGTTTCTTACTCCCTGAAAAAAAATGTTGATTCCAAATATGGAGTAAAATCGTATCGGAGCCCTGATTGTAACCCTGATATAGGAAGCGAAATTACAGGGCACATAATACAGCCTATAGTTTTTCCCACCCTTGATCACCACAGGTTAGACAAAAATCAACAAGGTTTCTTCTGGCGCTCGTTGAAGAAAATCACATATATTTTCCCTTTGAGTCAATTACAGTAATGCTCACAGTTACAATATATTGAGTACCTTCTTCCATAACTGTGGACCCTCTTCTGAAATTCATTGAACAAGATGCATGGGGATGCTAGAAGAAATAAATGCAAACCCATGAACATATTGAAAAGTCCTCAGCAGCTGTTGCTCCCCAATCATAGGGTAATATTGGCAAAAATTAATATTTGAGTTTTCCAATGCGTTAACTTGCAAAGGGAACTCTTCAAAGAGCTTGTGTGACATATGTACAAAGAATAGGAAGCATTGGGATGAGGTTAAATATCCTAGTAGCCTGCTTACTTAGAGTCAGTACCCGATATTTGAGCTGACACTCGGGTGACATAATGTGGGAATGCTTTTACTAAGGCAACATGAGTAACAGAAATGTGTGTGCTTCAAAGTCATTCATATTATAAAATAAACCAAGACTTGTATCTAAGTCTGTAACCTTTTGCTGAGCTAACGTAGGCAGAGTCAAGGTTGTCTGGTAACATCTGATTGTGGCCTGGGGTGGAGTTGGAGTCATACGGTATAAGTGTGGTAGATTCAAGCATAGAATCCTGGGTGGGGAGGGAAGAACATTTAGTTGATGTGTGCAGGTATATCTTAGTTATATCTTCTGTTCATGGAGCCACTTTTTCATATTCATTTTTAACCTCGTGTGGGTGTATTCTATGTTTAGAGTTTTTAGGTTTTTAAGGCCAAGTTTGCATAGTAGGACAATGGGCCTCATTACACGGACGGCGGTAAGGGTTAACGGTCACCGTTAATGGCAACGGTGACCGTTAACCCTTACCGCCGTACTACGAGGTCCCTTTGCGGGTTGGTGATTTAACGCCTGCTTTTTGCAGGCGTTAAAAACCAACCCGCTAAGGGACCTCGGAGCTAATTACGGCACCGCAAAATTGCGGTGCCGTAATTAGCGCCTTCCCCATTCCCATAGAGCCCTATGGGGCAGAAATGGGAATGGTGAAGGGCAATGGCGGAAGGGGGATTTACCGCCCCACCAACCTTGGAATGGGGCGGTAAATCCCCTTTCCGCCAAGGCGGTGCCGGTATTTTACCAGCATGAGCCATGGCGCTAATAGCGCCATGGCTCACCTCCTTCCGTGTAATGAGGCCCAATGTCAATAGGTTACACCAGAGTATCAAGAATAGTTCGTATAATTTAGCTTCATTTTGAGAGAAAACAAATCTAAGGTACCTGCTGTGGGTTGTGCCTTATTAAATCTTATTTGAATAGGTAGGAATTGTCTGTGTGCGCTGCTAAAAGTCTTCTGAGCGGCACCCAGAAGGAAGCTGGGCAAGCGCACATGCGCACAGCTTAGAGGGAACATTGGTCCCAACTATATATAGAATCGATAACAACTAACCTGAATAAGGATATATTGAGGAAAGGAATCCAGGAAACAGAAGACAACGACAGGAGAAAATAACAAACAGGGATGTTAGTATAGGGAAGTAGCCCCGGACGGCACGAGGGTCGCACTAGTGCCGGTGTTGGTGCAGTTTCAGGAGAGCGTTTATATGCACTTAAGGACAATCTCACATGAAAGTCACTCAATGTCC
Source organism: Ambystoma mexicanum (assembly GCF_040938575.1). Taxonomy (NCBI): domain Eukaryota; kingdom Metazoa; phylum Chordata; class Amphibia; order Caudata; family Ambystomatidae; genus Ambystoma; species Ambystoma mexicanum. The sequence continues at coordinate 798,091,559 of NC_090938.1, read as the reverse complement.
CAGAATCCAACAGAAGACAAATATCCAGACAAGTTGTGGAGATAAACAGTTGCAGAGATGGGGATAGCCAATTAAGTATGTACCTGAGCACATATGTATCCCGAGTAGCTGTAGATAAGATCCGGATAGTAGACAGCAATTTGGTTCCGAGTGCAGAGGCGGCAACCAGGAATGAAATACCGCAGAAGGGAGCCGGATCCAGTAACGTTCCAAGTCAAACAACCAGACGAGCACGACAGGAATAAAGGAGGAGCCGAGGCAATCCAGTAGTCAGGCAAAGGTCAAAACCAGGAGTTCAGATGAGGAATCGTGTAGGAAGACACGAAGAGGAAACGGACGAAACCGCGTGTAGCTTGTAACGCTAATTAGCAGCAACGTATCTGGTCCATAGAGGAGCTTGTAAAGAAGAGATGGGGATAGCCAATTAAGTATGTACCTGAGCACATATGTATCCCGAGTAGCTGTAGATAAGATCCGGATAGTAGACAGCAATTTGGTTCCGAGTGCAGAGGCGGCAACCAGGAATGAAATACCGCAGAAGGGAGCCGGATCCAGTAACGTTCCAAGTCAAACAACCAGACGAGCACGACAGGAATAAAGGAGGAGCCGAGGCAATCCAGTAGTCAGGCAAAGGTCAAAACCAGGAGTTCAGATGAGGAATCGTGTAGGAAGACACGAAGAGGAAACGGACGAAACCGCGTGTAGCTTGTAACGCTAATTAGCAGCAATGTATCTGGTCCATAGAGGAGCTTGTAAAGAAGTCGTACCCTGCAAGGAAGTCCGTGAGGAAGCCTGAAGTGTAACAGCATCCCCCCTCAAAGACTCCGGCAACCCCTTGGCGGAATGGAAACTCCTCAGAAGATCCGGACAATGCAAATTGGAGAGAGGCTCCCAAGTACGGTCCTCAGGCCCATACCCCTTCCAATCCACGAGGTAGAACAACGTACCCCTAGACACCCTGCAGTCCAGGATACGCGAGACCTCATATTCCTCCTCACCATCCACCAAGATCAGCGAAGGGCGAGTAGGCAGACGGGTTCCCTGGATGAAAGGCTTAATCAGGGAGACGTGAAAGACCAGATGTATGTGCCATGATCGTGGCAGAGAAAGCTTAACCGCCACAGGATTGATGACATCAGTAATGACATAGGGTCCCACATATTTGGGCAGAAGCGAGCGTTTGCCTGCAATTCGCAAAATTATGGGACAACAACCACACCTTCATGCCACTGCGATAGACTGGAGCAGGTGATCGATGCACATCAGCATACTTCTTGGCACGATCTTGAGCTTGGAGTAAATGACAGCGTACATCCCGATGAATCTTATCGAGATCTATCATACAATCTCTCGCTGCAGGATTAATGGCCGGTAATACCGGATCAAGTGGGAGTGCCCTAGGATGACCACCATACAGAGCGAAAAAGGGAGAAACTCCAGTTGATGTATGCATGGAGTTGTTATATGCAAATTCTGCATAAGGCAGAGAAGTAAACCAAGACTGTTGGAACTGAAGGCATAAACAGCGTAGGTACTGTTCGATAGTAGCATTAGTTCTCTCAGTCTGCCCATCCGTTTGAGGATGCTAAGCCGAGGAGTACCTGTCGTCAATATCCAGAGAAGCTGTCTTCCAGAATCGTGACGTAAATTGTGTGCCACGATCGGAAACAATAACCGAGGGTAATCCAAAGAAATGAAACACATTCGTCAAGAACAGTCTCGCCAATTCTGGAGTCGCGGGCAAACCAGAGCAAGGTATGAACAATGCATATTTTGTGAAATAATCAACGATTACCCAAATGGTGTTATGGTCCTGAACGTCAGGAAGTTCCACAATGAAATCCATTGACAGCATCTGCCAAGGTTTGTACGGAACAGTAAGAGGTTGTAGCAAACCGACTGGTTTGGCTCTAGAGGTTTTACACTGGGTGCATATGGAACAAGTCAAAATGTAGTCCTTTACATCACGAACCATGGAAGGCCACCAAGCCCAACGCCGTAAGGCTTCAAGAGTTTTTTGACTTCCTGGTTGTGCAGCAATCAAAGAATCGTGAGACCACTGGAGCGCTAAATCTCTAGCTTGACCTGAGGGTATATAGACGCGCCCTTGAATGAATGGCATACCCTGTACTATTTCCAGGTTGAGGTCAGTGATCTCTTTTGGGTGGGATGAGACCCAATCAAGGATGATTGAACGCAAAGAGGGCTGAACCGAACAAGCACAAACAACTTTGTTCGGTAGAAGAGGAAGTGCTTCGATCTGTTGAGACTGGCCATCCGCATGTAAGCGAGAGAGAGTATCAGCCGAAACTTGAGCTTTAGCAGGACGGTACGTGATAACAAATTGATATTGTGAAAAGAACAAATGCCACCGCGCCTGTCTACCTGTAAGACATTTCATAGATTTGAAGGCTAACAGACTGCGGTGATCCGAGTACACTGTTACAAGGTGTTTGGCCCCCAGAAGGTGATGTCTCCATTCCAAGAATGCGTTTCTGATGGCTAGAAGTTTGCGTTCTGTGATGGAATAATTTCTTTCGTAAGCGGCCAATTTACGAGAGAAGTAGGCAACATGATGAATCTCTCCCGAATGAGGACAGGTTTGAGACAACACCGCCCCAAGAGCATACCCTGAAGCATCAGCTTCAACAAAAAAAGGAATCTCGGGATCAGGATGTTTGAGGACAGGGGCGGAAGTGAAGGCTGATTTTAATTGGTCAAAAGCTTTCTGAGCTTCTGAAGACCATACAAATGGAACCTTGGCACTTGTCAGAGAGGTAAGAGGTGCAGAGATTTCAGAAAATCCATTGATAAAGCATCTATAAAAGTTTGCAAATCCCAGGAATGATTGTAAAGATTTGACTGAATTGGGCACAGGCCATTCCAGGATTGCACTAATTTTGGACTGACTCATGCGCACTCCATTGTTAGTAAGATCATATCCCAAAAATTCCACCTCTGAGGCATGAAATATGCACTTTTCGGCTTTTACAAACAATCTATGTTCTCTCAGGCATTGGAGTACTGTTTTGACATGTTTTTCATGGTCTTCCTGGTTTTGTGAATAAATCAAAATGTCATCCAGGTAGACAACAACAAATTGATCAAGAATATCATAAAACAGATCATTCATGAATGCCTGAAAGGTAGCCGGGGCATTACATAACCCAAAGGGCATGACAAGATACTCAAATAGACCGTAACGTGTTTTGAATGCGGTCTTCCATTCGTCCCCCTCTCTCATGCTGACGAGATTGTAAGCTCCTCTGAGATCAAGCTTAGTAAATATTTTGGAAGAACCCAATTGATCAAGGAGGACAGAAATCATAGGAAGAGGGTATTGGTTTTTTATGGTTGCTGCATTCAAAGCACGATAATCAATACAGGGACGTAGATCCCCTTCCTTCTTAGGAACAAAGAAAAGTGGTGATGAAATTGGTGATTTAGAAGGACGAATGAATCCCATTGCCAAGGCCTTGTCTATGTAATCTTAAAGGACTTCATCTTCTTTGAGAGTGAGGGAGTACACTCTGCCGGATGGTATCTTTACTCCCGGTATTAGGGCTATTGGGCAATCATAGGCTCTATGTGGGGGTAGAGTCTCCGCCATCCCTTTGTCAAAAACATCTGTTTAATCTGCATATTGAGAAGGTATCACAGAGACAACAATTTTAGAGACAGCTCCAATATGCATAGTAGGAGAAACCAGCGCCCTGACCGGACTATCCTGGGTAATATTGAGTAATGTAGTACATCGAGTATTGCATATATTGGAAGGGAACTGAATCTGAGATGTCGACCAGTCGATGGCAGGATTATGAAGCTTCAACCATGGAATGCCCAGAATGACTTTGTAGGCTGGTGCTTTAATGATGTCGAATGATATGTCTTCAGTATGGCCTTCATCGGTACTCATATGCAGTGGAACCGTTTGGTGAGTTACCATTCCTGAGACAAAAATTTAACCATCCACTGCATTCACTGTTTCAGGTATAGTTTTGCGAACCAGTGGTATTCTTGACATGGAGGCAAAGCATTGATCAACATAATTACCTGTTGCACCTGAATCGATCACGGCTGTTGTCTGGAATGAAACACTGTGATCTAAGGAAAATGTAACAGGTAGGCGGACTAAATGACTCGGATTCTGTAATGTAGAGTCCAAAGGTGAGTTTCCCGACATAGGGACTCTGTCTACTGTCGGGATTTGGCGTTTCCCGCCTTTCTTTTGGGCTTTTGGGAACATTCAGGCAATAAGTGATCAGAGGCCCCACAGTACATGCAGAGATTGTGTGATCTACGATATTCTCGTTGAGCAGGAGTAAGTGGTCCCCTAACCACACCAATCTGCATAGGTTCTGGCGCAGGAAGTGAGGAAGACGAGGCCTCTGCTGACACCGTGCTGAACAAGGCTGGTTTCTTTTCACCATGTCTTTCGGATTTACGAGCATCAATCTGAAGGACTAAATCTAGCAGTTCCCCGAATGCTGTGGGGACTACAGGAACAGTAGAGAGGATGTCCTTTAATTCATCTGAGAGACCTTGATAGAAGACGGCTGTCTTCTTTTCCTCAGGCCAGTCAGTTTCTGCTGCCAACTGATTGAACCGGGCCAAATATACCAATAAAGAATTGTTCCCTTGTCGATGCTTTAAGAGTTCCAGGTCAGTAGCTTGAGTAGTATAACGAGTATCAAAAACTTTACTCATCATAGCAAGAAGGGCATCACAATTGTAAAGAACATGACTATTGGATTCCAACAATGGATTAGCCCATGCGGCTGCAGTGCCTCCTAAATGAGACAAAACAAAAGCTGCTTTAGTTGTAGAGGTGGGAAATGAAGCGGGGCGACACAAAAAATGCAGTTTGCATTGGTTAATGAATGTTCGATATTGTTTAGGGTCGCCTAGGAAGCGTTCAGGAGGAGCTAGAGGGAACTGGGTAGTAAGCATGATCGGGTTTGATTCCTGCTGTGGAGGTGGAAACCCTGAACTTGATGCTGTAGCACCAGCACCGGCCATCTGTGGCGCTGGTGTGGTATTATTAACAATCAATGGGGCAATTTCTATAAATTGACAGGGTATTGCCCTTAGATAAGTAATATTCACACAAAAGGTTAGGCAACACACAACTGTGTAAATGTTACTAGCAACCACCTGAAAACCCAAGTCTAGGTCCAGATAGTAAAACCAAACCCAAAGAGAAGATTTTATTTATTTTACTGTGGGATGGACTCAAATCTATTCATAAGAAGAATAGAACAAGGTTGTGACTGAAGACAGAAGGATAGAGCGAAACAAGGGTACTGTCCCTGCCTAAAATGCACTCTTGGCTAGGTTGCGGTGTTCCAACGCCTGTCTATTAGTGACAGAATAAGATTACCACTTCTATGATATGTAATGCGTTCAACCTTGAGAGTACCAACCCACTCTCTTCCCAATTGGTTTGAATCGGAAGAGACTACCAGTAAAACCAGGGAAAGGAAAAGAGAGTCAACCCAGGGAAGTGAAGAGAGTCAATTTTTCTCTTCAGAACAAACCATGTGGCATTTAATGGGATAGACAATTTTTAATAGCCCATTGTTTGTCACACTGCTCCTGGGGTACTCAAATGTAAAAATGACACAACTTAGGGAAATAGGATACATTCCCAATCCCAAAAACACACACAAAGACAATACAATCACCACTTCCCATGTGGAATCAACTTTTTGCTCATGGAAAAGTGGGACAATTTAAAAAAGTTTGCTCAAAACTAAAATGGGGGCAAATTGGAGCCCTTTTAGATGATACAAACACCGTCAACCAAAGCCTGAATGGCATCCATACGTTGGCGCAGTGCCTCTTGTGCATTGGTCAAGTCAGTACGTAAATCCGTGACCATTTGCAAGATTTGATTCAAAGCATCACTGGCCTCCGTGGACATTTTTCGTGGCTGCTAATTCTGTTACTCACCACTCCGAAATAGGCCGAAGATGCAGAGAAGTGACCTTGGAGATGATGGTGGTAAAAGAATCGATATTCAGCCTTCTATCCCAGCTCCCCTGAGTACAAGACTCAGGCTTCCTCAAAGAGGGGCTCTTTTCCACAATGTACCTCTCTGCTGTTTCAGTTGGGACAGACAGAGGTGTCAATTGAATAAAAGAGCGGGGAGAACACACACCGCCAATACCAATGCTGCAAAGGAATACAAAGATATAAGACAGTGTTGAGGTTAATGCAAATGATTAGAACAGTTGGATTAAATGGGCAACTACCTAGATAGATATTGGAGTGGAGCTTCTTGTGGATCTACAAGGAATAACACAAAATGAGTGGAAATGGTCTAATTCAATATCGGTCCCAACTATATATAGAATCGATAACAACTAACCTGAATAAGGATATATTGAGGAAAGGAATCCAGGAAACAGAAGACAATGACAGGAGAAAATAACAAACTGGGATGTTAGTATAGGGAAGTAGCCCCGGACGGCACGAGGGTTGAACTAGTGCCGGGTTGGTGCAGTTTCAGGAGAGCGTTTATATGCACTTAAGAACAATCTCACATGAAAGTCACTCAATGTCCCAGAATCCAACAGAAGACAAATATCCAGACAAGTTGTGGAGATAAACAGTTGCAGAGATGGGGATAGCCAATTAAGTATGTACCTGAGCACACATGTATCCCGAGTAGCTGTAGATAAGATCCGGATAGTAGACAGCAATTTGGTTCCGAGTGCAGAGGCGGCAACCAGGAATGAAATACCGCAGAAGGGAGCTGGATCCAGTAACGTTCCGAGTCAAACAACCAGACGAGCACGACAGGAATAAAGGAGGAGCTGAGGCAATCCAGTAGTCAGGCAAAGGTCAAAACCAGGTGTTCAGATGAGGAATCGTGTAGGAAGACACGAAGAGGAAACGGACGAAACCGCGTGTAGCTTGTAACGCTAATTAGCAGCAACAAGCCCCTTGGAAGACGGTAGTTTTGTAGTCGTAAGAGGGGCGTGTCTTGCTGTACGTCTTCCACGTACAAGAGTCAGCTGACCCGGAGTCCGTTGAAGTTTGTACAGACGCCATGGTAGCCTGTATCTGGTCCATAGAGGAGCTTGTAAAGAAGTCGTACCCTGCAAGGAGGCCCGTGAGGAAGCCTGAAGTGTAGCATTCAGAAGGTTCAAGGGGACAGATTATGTCCATCCCGATTCTTCAAACGGGAATTTCAATAATGGGTTAAGGGATTTAATGGAGATGGTAATGGTAAATGAGTACTAGTTCTCTGACAAATATCACACGCTTCACCATAGGTCTTAATATTTCCATGAATCTCTGTCCAATAGGATGTATTGCTTATGTGGGCTTGTGTTTTGGTCTGTGCCAAGTGTCCTCCTGTTAGGTGAGAATGGGCTATTTCAAGGACCACTTGTTTGTGGCTTCTGGGAACCACCAGTTGAGTTTTGGTCAAACCGTCAGTGGTTGGGTCTCTTCTATGTAGTAAGCCATGTTTTAAAAAGAAAAAGGGCCATCCTGTTTCTCGACCTTCAGATTTGGGTTTTACCTGCAAAAAAACCTCTGCCAACAAAGGGTCATTTCTCTGGGCGAAGGCTAAATCTGGTAGGGTTTCAGGTTTTTCCTCACTTGGTTTAGAGGGCAATGAAGTGGTTGTTTTTTTATCCACCTCCCCGAAACCTAGAGTGCCCCTGTAAATCTCCTCTTTCTTAGTTTCTTCTTCACACTTGGGAAACACTGCCCTCTCAAGTACCCCTTCGGCAATCCTGTGCCCTGATTTGATCTGAAAAGCATCTTTCCCATGATTTTGTTATAATACTATTATGTCTCCCCAATAGTCTGGTTCAATAACACCGGCCAGGACATCTAGCCCAAACTTCCAAGAGAGTACTGACTTAGGTGCCAGTCATATGTAAGTGCCAGGGGGTGGTATACGTACCAAGTCAGTAGGTATAAGTCTTCTTTCCCCAGGAGGGATGATCTCTTCCCTGCTACGACAGATATCAAATCCAGTGCAGGCCTTTGTGGCCACCGTGGACTTGATGCTTTGTTACTTAGCTTTTCAAATTTGAGGGTTCCCTAACTTGTATCAGTTGAGCCTCATCCCACCCCTGACACCATATGTGGGACAGGCATGGTATCAAGAGCTATGACACAGACGACAGAACCCAAGTTTCAATGAGCTTTATTAAAATGTCAGCATGGTGAAAGGCTTAATTTGCCCTTTAACTAATATGTGGATTTCTATGCTCTGTATGTGTCTCAAAACATGTGCTTGCCCTCACATCTATAAATAAACACAGTGTGGGATTTCTCTTAACCAAAATAGTGTTAAAAAATAAAAGCTTAGCTGCTTTCAGCTTAAGTTCTTCTTGGCCTTACACTTCAGGCTTAATATAGTTCCAATAGCTGTTGATCTAACCAATATTCTGCCAATTCTTGAGGTTCCCTTCCCCAAGTTCAATTTAGCACAGTTCACAAAAAGGGGGACTTGAGGTTCCCTTACCCAAGACTGTGTTTCTCAGTTCTTTAAGTTCTCAGGAATCCCTTCCCCAAGATTGCACTATAGTACTCCATTGACTTGCCACAAAGTCTCAGGCTTCTAACCATCTAGGGCCCCCTGGTCTCGGCACAGTTGTCAGACCACACAGTCCACCCATCACAAGTTACATAAACAGGAGCCCTTTGCTTCTCCTTGACTTGATTAGCATTGTGGGTGAACTTCACAGTGGGGAACTTCCAGGTCTATGCTCAGTTGTCAGACCACACGGTCCACCCATCACAGGTCACTCAACAGTAAGTTCCTCCCCTTTGGCCTCAGTAGTTACACTCTTGTATATCATTCTTTTGCAAGTCTTCTCCATATTGGTTTGTTAACCTCTTTGCTTTAGTTCTGTGTGCAATACTGCTTTCGCTCAATATGACACTCTGCGTAAGTTTATTTTCCAGTGTTCGTTCAGTATTTAATATCCTGGTGTTTAATATGCCTTAGTTTTTCTTCAAACAATGCTTTCTCTGCTTCTCGGTATTTACTATTTCATGTTTTTATTCACATTGTACTTCTCATTCAGTTTTGTATATAAATCTGTGTAAATTGCATTCAAGCAGTATTGTTTGTTCAGTTCGGTATTCAAGATAAAGCAATTGCATTCAAGTAGCGCTTTTCATTCAGTTCTGTATTCAAGATTAAGCAATTGCATTCAAACATTGCCTCTCGTTAGATTCAATCTTTTCGTTAAGTTCGATAACCAAAATTCAAGTAGTGCTTTTAGTTCAGTTTGGTAAACAAGATTGTGAACCGCTACTTGCCTGCAGTTCCCTGGGAGTGCTGCGGCTCCTCTGACCCTCACCGGCTCTTCCTGCTCCACCCCAGCAGTCCCTATCACCTCCTGGCCAGCCACGACGTGGACCACTTTCACTTCTCCTCCTCACCGGGCACTTCTCTGCACACGCCTGCGACCGCAGCAGCTGTGGTTTGCTGCTGTTCTGCTTTTCGTTAGTTTGACAGCTCCCGCTGTCCCCTTTCACTGCAATGGGTTCCCGGTCCTGCACACACCATACGACTTGCTCTCTTCTGGTCTTGTTGTTCCACTGGGAAAATGGCAAGTCTTCCAACCTCGGGATATCCTACCACCAAGGTCACGCTCTCTCCCTGCACCAAGGTCGCTCTCTCATACACTGATTTGATTTCCATCTTTTATACACCTGTGCCACGTTAACACGTCTCAGGTGTATGTTATTAGTTGCTATTGCCTGACCATTACAAGTCCAGTTATTGGGACATGCCTGATGTTCATTAGTAAATGGTTGTATATTCCTCTTCTTCATCCCAGTACTATAGTGGTGTTTGGGGAGTTATGGGTTGGGATTGCATATAATCCATAAAGGCTGAGGAGGGTCAGCTATGTCAGTGTTAGGAAAGGGGGGCTATCATGTCTCACCTTCAGACACTCCCCAATCGCCAAAGACCCTTCACCCAGGTGATTCTCCCTTGCTTGTCCAGCCACAGGGCGGGGATCCAAAAGTGATGGTCCTTCCCTGGCCACCTGAACGGAAGACCCCTGAGGAGTAGACCTGAGTGTACCCTCAGGTTTCTCACAGCACACAGTGAGTGAGTCACAGAGGCTGGCCAGAAGGGTGATTTCCTCACATGGTTTGGGATTCACACCCAGAGGGTGAGTCTTGCAGTGCCTTCTCACAGTGTTGTAACAGACCATTTGCATGTGTGCTAGGGTTTGCTCTGAGTGTCTTGTTGGTAAACTCCAGTCACAGAGGCCCACTCCAAGGCTTATGCTGACTCCACTGAAAGAGTCACCAGAATGTTAACTGATGTGCAAATTGCTGACTGTGGTGCAACGGTGAACCTACAGTAAAGAGAATCATGCAAGAGGGTTCTGTGTGCCTGAATACAAGATGTCAGCCGGGGTCTGTGAAACTGGTCCCTTTGGCTTTTAATGGCTGGATGGCGCTCTAAATATTGTGTAAATTGAGGCTGGCCGAGGAAATACACACTTGGCAAAAACATTTGAGTCGTAACAGGTCTAAGTTTTTTCATAGCTTGAAATACGTAATGGGTTGGATCAAACGTATATCAATATTAAAAGGAGTTTCTCTAGAAACAATAAGGGATTATCTAATGAAGCAATGTCAAGGATGGGTTCTTCTAGAGGTATAAATAATAATGTTCCAAATCCTTAATCTTTAGGTCAATGGTGAGGTGAGCCTTTAGTTCATCCACTAAAGGCTACGACAATTTTCAATTAAAGCAATTTGAAATACTTTTCAAGACACTCTCTCTTTTTATGAGAATCATGCGGCGCATTAACAAGTGTAAGCTCACCTCATCATTGACATTTTTGAACAACGGAGTTGAGTGTCTCTTTGTCTCCGTAGATGCTTACATGGATGCAACCAATGACTTAACTATGCAGCTACTATAACCAAGATCTCTCAAATTCTAAGTACTAAACATATAACGGGTTGCGAGGTATTACCACCAAAAGGTGTCAACCAAAAAGTCCCTCATCACCAGTCAACCTTAATCTTAAGGGTCTTTGCCCTTTACTGGACCCCAATCTACTAATCAACGTCCTAAAATGAAGGGGCCAGCAGAAAGATTTGAACCTAAACTTGATAGGTCCTTACCCTTCAGGCTGTTCTATGCTTATAGCACAAATGTCCAAACTTTGACCAACTCAAAAGCTATAACCCTATCCTTATAAGTCCATAATGTAGAAATGTTTTTGTTTTATATTTTTACATTTTTGGTTCACATTAGGGTGACATGACTAATTTCATGTCCCTGGTATGCAGTCCCACTGCAAAATTCTGGGTAAGAAAAACAGAGCGTGATTCCTCAAAATTTGAAAGTTATTTAAAAGAATGGCGGTCAATTTAAACAAAGATGATATCCAGCTTTATACCAAGGAAATTACTACTATGTTATAGGTACAAAAACCACTGGCCACTAACACAAGATTTTTTTTTTAAATTTGTTTTTTATTGACAATATACAAACCAGGGTGGGCCAAATGGTCCATCACCTCAACAATAAATGCATAAGAAATCACATTGTCAGGAACATTTTCTGATTAACTCCTTACCCCTATTCCCCCCTCCCGATCCCTCCCCCCAAACAATTGTCACGCCAGCTTTGGAGAAGATGCAACTACATTAAGCATAGGGAAGAACATTCGTATAGCACTAGACAGATAAAAGTGATCCTTGAGACAGTGGGGTAAGACCATGAAGCGATTGAGCCAGGGCAAGACCAACCCTCCGGGGAGTGTGGGGACCCGCGCTTTGCAACCAATAGTTTACACACTTGTACAATCGCCCCTCTACAATCGCATAGTAATACAGTCATCGTGCAGCAGCACTGCTGTCCATTCCTGGACAAAGTCAGACATGGTATCGTTTGCTATTGCCGAGAGTTTTTCATAGCTGAAAATCACCCTGAGCTTGCAGAGCCATTCCTCTTTGGAGGGGGCCAGGACGCTCTTCCATTTTTGCGCAAGCGCCAATCTCCCTGCCCGCAGCATGGCGCCGATGACCCTGGGGAAGGCATTCACCTCTGACTCAGGCATGGGGGAGCCCAGTAGGATTTCCAGCGGGTGCAGCGATGGACCATAACCCTCGATGTCTTTGATCCAGCTAAGAAGCTCCGTCCATTATACCTGTATGGACGGGCAGCTCCACCACATATGAAACCAGGTTCCCCGTTGGTGACATCCCCTGGGGCAGAGGGGGGAAACATCTTGGTACATTCTAGACAACAGAGCCGGGGGGCGGTGCCATGAATGAAGGATCTTAAAGCTATGTTCCATAGCTGCTGTGTATAGGGAGCCCGTGAAGATGCACTTGAAAACCGCCCTCCAGGTGTGATCATCTATTGACATTCCCATCCTCTCTTCCCATATGCGCTTAAAGGGTTGTCTGCCTTCTAGGTCCGCTGTAATCAGCACACTATAAAGCTTGGATAGCGAACCCTTGCGGGATCTACATTTGGCCAGAATAAGTTCGAATGGGGTGAGGGGACGACTAAGCTGCTCGGACCACCTTGGTTGGGTGAGTATCCCTTTCAACCGCAGGAATTCAAAAATCGTGGGGGGCCTATCCACCAGAGCCTCTGTCAAACTGTCATATTCAATAAAGCCCTCCTCTTGTGTAAGCTGGGAGACTCTTTCCAGTCCCATGTCAGACCATGCCTGCGTGTCCCGAAAACCTCTCATGTCCAGATCGATGGGCGGGCCCCAGAGAGATGACAGAGGCGAAGGCCATGTAGATATCAATTTGTTGGCTTTGCTGGGTTTCCATAGCGTCCAGAGGACTGCTAAGGTAGGATGTGTCTTGAGTTGTGGGGGGATTGACCTGGGAGAGGCCCAGAGATAGTCCCTAACCTTCCTCGGATGTACATGGGTGTCTTCGACATACGTCCAGAATGTACGCATATCGTCCCGCATGTGCTCCAACATCACCCTGAGCTGGGCTGCTTTATAATAAAGCCGGAAATCGGGGAGTCCAAAGCCACCATGGGATTTTGGGAGGGTCAGAGTGGAAGTTTTAACCCTGGGCCTTTTGCCATTCCAAATGAAGTGGAGGACACGGGATTGGAGCGCCTCGAAGAAGGCCTCAGGTATCACAACGGGGAGAGCTGAAAAGAGATAGAGAAGGCGTGGAAGAACGTTCATTTTAACCGAAACCATGCGTCCAAGCCAGGAAAGCGTGAGGGGGGCCCATCTTTTGAGATCGCTACTGACCCGGGCAAGGATTCCAGGGAAATTCCATTGATATAGTTGTGACAGGTCTCTGGGGATGATGGTGCCCAGATATCTTGTGGATTCTCGCTCGATTCTAACCCCCTGAATGTCGGATTTATTCTCAATATCTAGTTCCCCTGGGCCCATTGGCATGATGCTTGATTTGGATGTGTTTACTCTCAACCCCGAAAAGGAGCCAAATAAGTGTATGAGATCAAACAGCCTCGGTAGGGATTTTGGAATGCTGGTCAGGTATCCTAGTATATCGTCTGCGAAAAGGGAGAGCTTAAACTCGCACTCACCACATTGTATACCCATAATTTCCGGGTCGTTCCTAACCGCTATAGCCAGGGGCTCCATGGCCAGGGCATATAGGAGGGGTGACAGGGGACAACCTTGCCGGGTGCCTCGGGAAAGGGAAAAGGGGTCAGATGTACCCCCATTAACTAATACTCTCGCTGAGGGCGAGTTGTATAGTGCTGCGACCCACCTGCAGAAGTTAACTCCCAATCCCATTTTCCTGAGAACCTTGATCATGTAAGGCCATTCGACCCGGTCGAAGGCTTTCTCCGAGTCGAGTGAAAGGAGGTACCCCTCCACTCCCTGCTTGGTTGCCTCGTGCATCAGGTCGAGGGTTTTTCTGATGTTATCTGACCCCTGGCGCCCCGGGATAAAGCCCACTTGATCTCCATGGACCAGGGTAGGGAGGAACTTTGCCAATCTGTTCGCCAGAAGTTTCGCCAGAATTTTGACGTCGGTGTTTAGAAGCGATATGGGTCGGTACGACTGGCACAAGGTTGGGTCCTTGCCCTCCTTAGGTAAGACCACTATTAGGGCTGACATCATTGAGGGTGGGAGGGACCCCTGGCTAAGCGCACTGTTGAACAGCTTGGCCAGAAAGGGGGCGAGTGTGGATCTATAGGTCTTATAGAATTTGACTGAGAAGCCGTCGTCCCCCGGGGCCGTACCACTTTTTAAGGAGGAGATAGTATCGATTACTTCTTCCGGGGAAATGGGGATTTCCAGAGTGTCAGCTTTGTCCGGTAGCAGGCCCGGGACAGGGAGGGAATCCAGGAACCTATCAACGATTATCCCATCCCCCTTGTATTCTGAGCAGTATAATTTTTCATAATATAGCCTGAATTGTTCCGCTATCTTGGAGTCCCTTGCAGTCGAGTTACCGTCCGCAGAGCGGATAGAATTCACTCTTCTGCTGTTCCTCAGTTCGCGAAGTCTCCAGGCCAGTATCTTGTCGGCCTTTTCCCCTTTTTCCATATATTTTTGTTTCAGAAAAGAGAGCTTCCTTTCCATTTGCCCTACTTGAAGGTGAGCCAGTCTAGTACGCAGCTTCTGCAATTCCTCCCACTGCCCGGGGAACATCTGTGTTTTCAGCTTCCCACCCGGTTGTATGGCCCCTATCTTGGATTTCAGGTCTTTCTCTTCCCGGTCCCTCTCCCTTTTTTTCCCTGCCCCTATGCCAATCAAGGTACCTCTGATAGTTGCCTTAAACGCCTCCCATACTCCCATAGTGCCTACCTCCCCGTTGTCGTTCAGGGCGAAATAATCTTCTATGGCTGTCAGAAGAGTTTGGCGCGTCTCCTTGTCATGTAGAAGGAGGTCATTACAACTCCAGCGGGAGCTGGTTGCAGGAGTAGGGGGGAGGCCAATCCTAATCTTAACCATGTCATGATCCGTCCAGGGGACGGTTTCCACCCCCGCGCTGGAGACCTCTCCTTGCATAGTTGAGTCTACCAAAATGTAGTCTATACGCGAGAAGACTTCATGAGGCTTAGAATAAAAAGTGTAGTCGGGGTTTAGACCTTTCCTGGGTGTACTCGTGTCACACAATCCCAATTCCCCATTCACTTCCCGGAAGGCTGATGCCAATTTTTTGTGGAGACGAATGTTGGGGCAGGGGTTCACAGCTTTTCTATCCCTCTCGGGACACAGCACCATATTAAAGTCCCCACCCACCAGGAGGGTACCCTCCGTGAATGCCATTATTGTCCCCTTCATGCCCTCCCAGAAGACGTCCTGCGACTCATTTGGGGCGTATATGCAGACCAAGGTGAACAAACGACCCCGCACATCGCCTTTTACCATGAGATACCGACCCTCCGGGTCTGTTTGTGCCACCTTGAACCCAAAATGAGCCCCTGGGGACACCAGCAGAGCTACTCCCCTCTTCTTGGACTGGGCAGAGGCTGAGAATACCTGATCTATGTTCTTAGCCTTGAGCTTGGGCTCCTTCCCCCGAACCCAGTGGGTCTCTTGCACAAAGAGGAACTGTAGTTTCATCCTCGTGAATTCCCGCATGAGCAGCTACCTCTTGGTGGGTGAGTTGAGCCCCCTGACATTTAGAGACCCCACTGACAAGGATTGGAGTGTGTCATCCATTAAGACGCGTTCTGAAGCGCATAACTCCAATTTCAAGGATGCAAGTGCCGTTACTCCCTAGTTGTTTCAATACCTCGCAGGGGGCTAGTAACGACCCCCAGGGTGTGATCAAATCCCCAAACTTAGGCGTGACATAACAAATCCCCCAACATCCCAACTTCCCCTCTTCTCTCCCCCCACCCCCCTCCCCCAGATCGCCTGGTTGTGTTGAGGCATCGTCCCGAGGACACACAACCGGCCAACCATGTCTCCCCCCTCCGAGCTCGTTACCTCATTATACACACCCAATCGAGCCCCCCCCCCTCTTCGGGATGAATGCAAGGAAGTAGAATCTAGCAACATCCCCCCTTTGCATAGTCAAGTGGATAACATTTTCATCGGTTTCCAGTAGTTTGATTCAGCCGTTTTGAGGGTCCGGCGACGCTGGTGCCACTCTCCTGAATTTCCTTTGGCCTCGTACTCTGCGCCTCTCCTTTGGAGCGTTGCTCTTTTTTGGGCCCTTCGGGGTGCACTCCGGATCTCGGTCTCCCGGTTCCAGGCCCGAACTATCTAGGAGTTCGCCCGTCACTCTTTGGATGTCATCTTCGGTGATCAGGGTATACTTATATCCCTCGAATTCGAAAGAAAGTGAAAAAGGATACCCCCACCTGTATCGGACTCCCTTGGCTTGGAGCATTTTCGTCAGAGGGGAACACAGGCGGCGTCTTGCCAGAGTGAAGGCCGACAGATCCTGATATACCGAGATCTGGGCCCCCTCCCATTCCACCGGGCCCTTCCTGCGAGCCAGTTCGAGGATCCTGCTTTTCTCAGAGAAGTAGTGGAAGCGGACCAGGACGGATCTGGGGCCTCTGGAGGCTGCCCCTGCTCTATGGGCCCTGTCAATAGTGGGTTCGTTAGTATTAGCCCCGTCGAAAAGGACTCTCACCACCGCGTTGACTGCCTTGACAATGTCTGCCTGAGTTTCACCATCTTGCTCCGGGAAGCCTAGGAAACGTAGGTTGCAGCGCCTTTCCCTGTTTTCCAAATCGTCCATTTTTAATGAGCATTTCTCTTCTCTTCTCTCAAGCTCCGACAGGCGCATGTCAAATTGAGTCTCGAAAATGTCACTGGAGGTTGTAGTGTTCTCCAGTGCCTGCACCCTGTCCTCTATATTGTCCACCTTTTTGTCTAGGGTGTCCAGCCTAAGGGTGATATCTGCACGGAATCCTCTAATTTCATCCAGCAGGGCCGCCATGCCCCTGGAGACCGAATTGGCATCTGTCGCTTCTTGTTGCATTTGGGCGGCCATTTCAGGGGGTGTAGGGGGTTCAAGGGACGGGCGCCGAAACCTCTGCAGTGTTTCCCTCCAGGTCATAGGCCTTCCCTGGGCGCTCTTGCTCTCCGGTGTTTACCACTGAGTGATAGTGGCCAGCGGGGCCTACTCGTCTCCTTTGCGTCCTGGGGGGAGCGGGGGCCCCTGGTAGCTCTGCGGCCGAGGGTGGGGGCAAGGTTGTGGGGGGGCTGGAGCCCCAGTCAATTCCCCTGTCGAGGGCGGTGGTTTCCCTTTCTCCGATTTTCCCCGCTGTTTTGTCCCCGTAGTTGGGGCCGTGGCTTGTTGTGTTTATGCAGGCTGTCCTATTGCGGCGTTTGCGGGGGGTGGGTGCCTCAGATTGAGCCCCGTGCCCCTCTCAGTCTCAGGGTGCTTCCTGGGCTTGCGTGGGCAGTCCCTGGCTTCTCTCCTCCTTCCCCCTTATGGGTTTTGTTTCCCCCGGTGGGTGCCCAGCCCCGGGGTGGGTCTCCTTACCTCGGGGGGGCCACTCCCCCGCCGCTCGTGGGGTGCTGTGTCGTTGCTGTCTCCCCGCTGGGGGGGTTCCTTGACCTGTTGCGGTGCCACCTCATGGGCCGTTTCGCCGTCACGAACGGCCGTCTGGTCAGGGCAGGAGCCCTCGGCCCCGATCGCCCGAGCCTCTGCACGTCCTCTCCGGGCCCGGGCTCGACGCTGCTTTCCGCGGAGCCGCAGGGCCGCAGGGGGGAGGGGCCTCGCGCCCTCGAAGTTCGCAGGCCCAGAGCTCCGGCTCTGGTCCACACTCGGCTTTGAAAGTTGGGCCGGGGGTGCCCAGCACCTTCACACGTGGGGGGGGGGGGTGTCACTGTCTCGCTCCGGGGGTGTCGGGGGGGGCTCAGGTCCCTCGATCAGCGCCCTGTTGGGGAGACGAGCGGAGATGCTTCAACACATCTCAGCGCCCCCTGGTGGATCTAACACAAGATTTTACCTTTCGAATGGATTGTGTCCTCCCACGTATTCCTCGCCTTATGATATTTCCATAGCCAGCTTCAGCTGCTTCGGAAATGTTTTACAGCAGAGGGAGCTGTGCGTTGATGCCTGTCAACTTGATGTCCCTCAGAGATCTCTGTCTCGATGTCGACGTCATCGATGGTATAGTGCGCGCGCAGCGACCATTGGTTTCAGTTCAATTTTTCAGCGAAAGCTATCATTTGGCTACAGTGCGCTTCGGTACCCTACAAGAATATTCTAATAACAATTATTAGAATGGCATTGTCATTGGCGTCTTCGACTCCGAGATCCAGGTTTAAGAAGTGCAAGGACTGTTGGGCAAAGATGTCCCTTATGGACAACCCCATCAGGTGTGTCTGTGGTGCCTCGGTTCCTCTCACGCTACCTTCGACTGTAAGGCCTGCCTATCGATGATGGCGAAATCCCTGAAAGAGTGAAGAGGAAAACTAGCAGCAGGTAGGTCAGAATCCCCATCGACGACTCTGTCGAAAAGACAGTCTTCAGATGAGTCGAGAAATATTTCTCCTCGTCGAAAGAAGACAAAAATTACGAGATTACGCAGTGGTTCTCACCATTCATCATCTTTGTGACGTTCGAAGAAAAGGTACCATAGGTCGCCGTTGTCGTCGAGTTCCTCCCCAGAACGGGTTAAATGCCTCGACCCCCTCAAAGACTTATGAAAGCCATGCCCAAGTCGAAAAACTCAACAAGAAAAGAGATGAGGGCAATAGTTGAGCGACCTCAGGCTTGGGAGGCAAGGAAAAATCTCCTCGAGAGCGGTCCAAGGATCCCTCGAGTCGAGGCAAATCTTGAGGAAGAAGTCATCGATGTCGAAAGACTCCTCGTCGGACCCTAACAGGTCGCGTTTAAGCACCCGACGTCCACGGTGTCGAAAATCTCGGCACCGCTATCGAGGATTACAGAGAAATTATATACACTACTCCCAAGAAAGGATTTTTTTTTATCACTTTCTTCTATTGATGAGGAAGCAGAACATTCCTCTGATGGTTCACTTCCCTTTGGTCTACAATATGGAACACCTGGGGTCCTTGAACCCTTGATCTCAGGGGAATCAAGGTTGAAAAATATACAGGAGTACCTGCAAAATACAAGTGGACTAGATACGTCCCCAGAATTAGAATTTGGGAGACCTGATCCTACTGACCATGCAGAAGGGTGTTACAGACATTTAGTGTCCAGGGTGGTGGAATACATGAGGTGGAAAAGACCCACACCAATATATGAGCAGGATGATCTTACAGATATCCTAGATAAAGGACCCCAGGAGGATCCTATTCTTCCTATTCATGTGTCTCTGCAAAGGCGAGTAAATACAAATTGGGAGACGCCAGAATTAATTCCGTAAGTAAATAAAAAACTAACATCCAAATACAGGGTGTGTAGTAGTGATGCCAGTTATCTGACGAAACATCCCACTCCTGAAAGTTTGGTGGTACAGGCTGCCACATCCACCTCAAAACAAAACCCATTCCTGACTAGTCCCCCAGACACAGATGACAAGCGTTACGAAGCTTTGGCCAAGATAGTTTTCTCTGTTGGAAGTATGGCCCTAAAGTCAGTGAATGCTACGTACACGTTAGCCTGGTTCACTTACACTATTTGGGAATGTATAGCAATGACGGCTGAGCATATGCCCGAAGGGGACGAAAGAGACAAATTTTTAAATCTAGTCAAGGATAGGTAGGACACGATGTGCAAATCCCTCTAGACAGGGCTCGACACTGCTGACAATATCAGCAGGTCAATGGCGGCTAGTACAGTAATGCACAGATTTTCGTGGTTAAGAAAGTTCGGTTTTGCTGCAGATGTGCAATCCAGACTTCTTAACATGCCCTTTGATGGCACATATTTATTTGGTAGCAAGGCTGACGAGAGCCTGGAGA
The DNA here is from genome assembly GCF_040938575.1 of Ambystoma mexicanum. Classification (NCBI taxonomy): domain Eukaryota; kingdom Metazoa; phylum Chordata; class Amphibia; order Caudata; family Ambystomatidae; genus Ambystoma; species Ambystoma mexicanum. Next base: position 798,071,742 of record NC_090938.1, on the reverse strand, counting down.
AACTGCAGACCTCCAAAGCAGCAGCAAAATCCCTTGGTGCTGATATTAGACAGCCACAAAACGGCCCCACCAGCACACCTTGGAGGGGTAGGTCCTTTCGCTTTTACGCCTCAGTTTGAAGGGGGAGAGGACTGTCCAATCAAAGAGGTAAAAAAAGATTCCCCCGTGGTGGGCGGGGAAGAGGTACTAAAAACGCCCTGGCAGCGGCTACTTTACCATAGGCCACTGCTCCAACCACATCAAAACCTCTCTGAGGCCTTCACAAGACTCCAGTGGGAGGCAGACTCTCACTGCATCTGAAAGAATGGCGAGGCATTACTTCAGAGCATGGGCATTGGAAACCGTTGCTCTTTCCCTTTCTAAAAAAGCCTCAGAGTCATCCATCGGGGAACAGCTCTTTCAAAGTTCCAGATCTGCTCCTTATGCACAAAATCTTGACCCTGCTAGAGAAAGGTGCTTTAGAACCAGTATCTGTAGCAGAGAGGAACAAGGGTTGGTTCTCCCCGTACTTCCTAATTCTCAAGAAGGACGGAGGATTGCGACCCATTTTTGGATTTAAGAGACTTCGACTAATTCCTCAGGAAGGACACGTTCAAGATGCTTATCCTTTCTCAGATCCTTCGGGCCCTCCAGCTTCAGGACTGGATGGTATCATTGGACCATCAGGATGCTTACTTTCATGTGCCAATCCATCACAAGCACAGACAGTACTTGAGGTTCGCCGTTGGCGGTTCTCATTATCAGTTTCGAGTTCTGCCATTTGGGCTGACCTCCGCCCGATGGGTTTCACCAAGTTGATGGCAGCGAGTCTCAGGAGAGGGGGGATTCACATCTACCCCTACCTGGACGATTGGCTGATCAGGTCCAGTTCCCCCGAACAAGCCCTGGAACATCTCAGCTACACCTGTCATTCTCTCCACGGCCTGGGATTCTCCCTCAACTTCAAGAAGTCCCACATGATACCATCTCAAAGACTCCAATTCATTGGAGCAGTCCTAGATTCATCCCTGGGAAAAGCTTCCCCACCAGTAGTGAGGGCTCAAGACATTCTGCAGATGGTTACCAAATTGCAATGTGCCCAGCGACTCCCGACCTTCGACTTTCTGAGGTTGCTCGGCCTCATGGCATCCTGCATTTTTCTGGTTCCAGAGGCGCGCCTCAGAATGAGATCTCTCCAGTGGGCTCTCAGGACTCAATGGTCTCAATTCTCAGGCAGAATGTCACATCGCCTTCAGGTTCCAAGCAGGGTTGCACAGGATCTACTGTGGTTGGATCAGCGGTCGTTGGTCTCCATCGGAGACCAAACTACATATCACCCTTTAGGAGCTGAATGCAATCAGACTACCGCTGAAGGCCTTTCTGCTCTCTGTGTGGGGAAAGAATGTCCTGATAATGACGGACAACACAGTGACCATGTACTACCGCAACAAGAGAGGAGGTATAGGATCACTACCACTGTTCAGGGAGGCAATGCAGCTCTGGTACTGGGCAATTCAAGAAGGAATCTCCCTATCCGCAGTTCACCTAGCCAGAGTGGAGAATACAGCGGTGGACGCTCTGAGCAGGCAGATCAGAGTCCCCCACGAGTTGGAACTAGCTTAGGAAGTCCTTCAAGAGATCTTCACCCTTTGGGGAACCCCTCAGGTGGACCTGTTTGCGACTGGTGTCAACCGAAAGTGCGAGTGGTACTGGTCAAAGGAATTTCCCCTAAGAGGAACTCTAGGGTACGCGTTCATAGTGGACTGGGAGTTTGCACTCCTGTATGCGTTTCCTCCAGTCCCCATCATTACTCAAGTCCTCAGGCAGTTGAGGAGGTTCAGGAAATCCATGATCATAATTGCTGCAGATTGAGCCAGGAGGACGTGGTACCCGGACCTTCTGGACTTGACCGTCTGCCCTCCAATACGTATTCTACAAAGAGAGGACCTTCTCTCTAGAGAGGGGGGAGGGTCGGGTTCTCCATCCAGAGGTGAATACACTCAACCTTCACGCATGGTTTCTGAGAGGTTGAGGTACAAGGATTGGGACCTCCCTGACAACGTAATGGAGATTTTGCTTTCGGCCAGAAGGCCAGCAACAAAATACTTGTTCCGCTGCCATTGGAACAAATTCTGCAGCTGGTGCAGGGATAAGATTGAGGATCCTTTTACATGCAGTACACCTATGGTGTTATCATTCCTATTACACCTGGCTAATCTGGGGCTCTGGCTTGGTACAATTAAGGGGTATCTGGCAGCGCTCGCTACTTTTAATCGCTCCTCTGAAGAGGTATCTTTCTTCAAGATCCCACTTGTGATAACATTCTTAAAATGACTGACAAATACATTTCCTCCGGTCCCATTTCAAGTCCCAATTTGGGACCTCAACTCGGTGTGGTCATTTCTAATGTATGCTCCTTTTGAGCCTATCCATTCCTGTCCTTTAAGGTTATTAACTTTAAAGACCATCCTTTTAGTGGCCATCACATCAGCCCGAAGTGTGAATGAACTTCAGGCCTTGTCCTCCAAGCCTCGTTATACAATCTTCTATAAGGGGTCCTTAAGGTTAAACCTACCTTCTTACCTAAGATTGTGTCTGAGTTCCATTTAAAATAATTTTACCATCATTGTACACAGGCTTGATCCCAGGCATGCACTGAGTTTCTTCATCTCCAGGATGTCTAAACTAAGACACGATGACCAGCTTTTTGTAGGGTAAACAGGCCACAAGTTGGGTATGGCAATTTCTAAACAAACTTTATCTAGATGGACCATTTTAGGAATATCTGAATGCTGCAGACTAGCAGGAAAGGATTCTCCGGAGGGTCTTAGAGCTCATTCGACCAGGGGCATGGCTACCTCCTCTGCATTACAGAGGGATGTCCCAATTAAAGATATTTGTGCGGCAGCCACATGGTCATCCGTACACACTTTTACCAAACACTATATCCTGGACTCTTCTTCAAGCCGAGAAGGTTTATTTGGAAAGGCAGTGCTACATTCTGTGCACACAGACCTATAAAGGAACTCCTAAATTATCATGAGTCTGAAAGTTCTGACTCCTTCCTCCAGGAATACATATACTGGTTTGTGAGTTTATCATAAGATGAGGATTACGTGGGAGGACCCAATCCTTTCAAAGAACAAGTTACTTACCTATGGTAACGTTCTTTCAACTTGATGTTCCTCCCACATTTTCCTCATCGCCCCTCCCAACCTGCCCAGCAGTAGAATTTTCCATGTGATTGCAGTCTTCGCTCTTTCAGGAGGAGTAACGGTCGGGTGTAGGATATCCTATACACTTCAAAAACAGAACTGAAGCCAGCGGTCGCTGCACACGCTTTATACCATTGATGACGTTGATATCGAGACAGAGGCTTCCGAGGGAGTCGACAGGCATCGATACGCAGCACCCTCTGCTGGAAAAAATGTCTGAAGCAGCTGTAGCTGGATATGGAAATATCATAAGATGAGGAATACGTGGGAGGAACATCCAGTCGACACAATGTTACCCTGGGTAAGTAACTTGTTCATCTTCATGAATCTCACAATTATCCATTCACACAAGCATTCATGTCCATAATCAATTCTAGTTGTATATTGCACTCTAAAAGATAATGGGCATTCTAACCACTTCTATTGCTTGTCTTTGTTAAATTCACAAAGCATTTCAATATGAGACTTCTTCACATTGCTGTTTAAATGAATCAAATTGCAGTCTTCAATTTCTCCAATGACTCCCACCATTTATAGAATGAGAGTACGTTCTCTACAGTAAATGTGGCAAAAGGGATTCTCACATGTGTATGCAATCTGCTCTGAATATACGTGTGCAGCTCTCAATGAATGTGTGTGTGTGTGTGTTTGTGTGTGTGCAATCATCAATTTACATATGAGTGCACAACCTTCAGTGTACATATGGGTGCAACTTTCAATCTACATATGTGTGTACAGCTTCCAATCTATATGTGTGTGTGTAGCTTTTCATCAATTCTTATACATTTGCCTTCAGCTTTACAAGTTTAGTCTGCAGTTGTAATCTTCTCCAGTATAAGGTGCCATGTTAAATCACACTTGTCTTTCACATTACTCATAGGTCGGCCTTTGCCTTTCAAGATAAGGGATTTCAGGGTTTTAAAACTTTGCATGATTTTCTGTGAATAGAATTAATTCTCTGTAATCATTTCTGTTGGCCAAATATATAAGTTATGACTAGGCTCCCCTCCGTTTGCAAATTTGCATGATATCACATTAGGCAATATTATTGCCACTATGGCGTGCATGATTCTATTCTAACATGAGCCAAAGATTCTATTTTAATTAGGTATTATTCTACAAAAACTATCTGCATTCAATATGTACAAAATGCTGTTAGTTTTAAATTGCACCTCTCAATACAATCACACATTGGATTTTATATAAATGAAATCTCATATGTAGTCAATTTCAATGTGAGACACAGAGCACCATATTTAAGAATGCACCTGTATCTTTGTCACATTAGCATTCCCCTTGGCTACCAGCCCCTTTGATTCCCAGAATTGTACCATGGACAGCAATGTGGGCAATTTGGAATTATATATTGGGGTTTCTTATACTTCAATTTTAAATGTGGATTCTTATTTTTGGAGAATCAGCTGGGACCCACTCAGTCTGGAATTACTACAAGAGCATGCACTATCTAGCTGCCGGTTTGGAAACCAATCTCCAAAATGGGCTAATCATCTCTCTACGAAAGGGCTTCTATCTGCAGCCTGCATGGTGAATCAGTGATCCAGATGGTTTCAGGTCTGCTCCCCAGCCACCTCCTTCTAGTTGTATCAAGTTATATTCTTAAATATTAATCTCCTAACATTAATCCTTTCTATCTGTGTGCCAGCTGTTTTGTAATCATCAACTCCTCCCCTCAACTGGTGGTTTGAAAGGATGGGCTCTTCCCTCCGAGTCCCATGATTGAAAAGATGGGAGGGAATGCCACACCTATAGTTATGAACAGACATTTCTTTTAAATAGTATTACTTTAAATGGGAATGTGTGAGTTTAATAAAATAAAGATAGTGATATCCTGTAGATCAGAACACACAATCGAAGATGCAGAATGTTTAGAATGTTTTTGTGGGATGTGTATTCACAGAGATAATTTGTTTTTCTACTTTTTAGAATTCTTTTCCATTGTGCACCACACAAAATTTTATATACGTTGCAATATATGTTGCAAGATATTTTTTTACAAAGTGTAATTTGTTTTAAGTTTGTAGGACCTTACAAAATGGAGTTGTGCATTTTCAAATTATTCTTTTTTGAGGTTAAAATGTAACACATGTAACTTTCCTATTCAGTTTATAAGTGAAGAAATGCTGACTTCTGCCAACAGAGATCACTATCGATACACACCTTGCATTTCTCCATCATGATGTTACTACATGTCCAGGCTAATTTCTTTTGCTTGTTTACTGAGATCCCATGACTTTAGCTAAATGGATTTGGTGAGGGTCCTTCATTTGATATATGTGTCAGCTCCCTTTGGATTTGATGAGGGTCCTTCATTTGATATATGTGTCAGTTCCCTTTGTACTTTGTCCATTAGCCAGTATCTGGCAATGTTTTATAAGGCCTGGGCTCTGAAATAATTTGAACATGATTAATCAGGACCATATTGTGGCCTCAAATCTTGTAATGTGCCTGGGACTGTGTGAATCTTAAGTCAACTCCAGCTGGTACAACTACCATGGAGTAGTACAAGGATAAGAGTGTGAGTTAATCCAATATATTGTACATGTCTCATTTCAAGTACATGACACAATACAATGGACTTTCGAATTATGTTTGGTTATGATCCACAAGTATGTCTTCTACTTACAATATGGCAATGTGGTGAAATCCCAGAAGTGTTCCTTTATTTTTATAATGCTCCAACTAATGTTTTGAGGTGTGTTGAATTTTTTTGAATGTGGCCAACACACACTTTTCACATGTGCGTAATTATGGGCATGTCTGTAGCATTGACAAGCCACTCTCTGGATTCACTTGAAGGCCTTGGAAATAGTTGCAATCTGTCTCTTGGTGTACACACAGTTATTTGAACCTTGCATTTTACAGGGGAACACTTTTCATCAAGCAGCAAGCAAGATGCACAATCCAACAGGAGGCATCATTTTGTGAATGGTGCTTCTCTCACTCTTTCAGAAAAAGGTTTTGTTGTCATTCACTTTAAGAAAACTATCTGTGCTGTTAATCAGAAATAACTAAATATAGCACTGTTCATGGGAAGGCTCCTTGCAGAGCTACTCACAGTCTGGACTTCTCCTTCTGCCTCTCTACCTATCTTTTGGTCCCAGGACTAAGGAATGTGGTTTCACCAGCCCTTCTTCGTAAGTTGACTCAGGTCCTGCCTGCTAGTACCTGGATCCGAAGATGGCCTTAGCAGGTTCGGTACTGGTGAGGGTGAACAGACTACCGGGATAGGTTAATGATCCCTTCGAAGATGGGAAACACAGAGATGACCAGCGGAACCCAGTCTGCCTGCCTGGTAATATGTTGCTGGGTCAGGATATTGGAGGAGGTCTTGGGAACCAGACAGTGGTTGGGTAGATAGGATTCCACACCAGGCTGGGTGGGAGAAATGCAAGAGTAAGTGGGTGAAGAGAACCAAGGGTACACCAGTCTGCACTGGAGGTGAACATACAGATATAGTTGTACCTTGGTTGAAGGCAGACGGACTGTGAAGAGAAGGTTAAGAAAGCAGGATTGTTTGGAAAGAAAAAGCCAGACTCCGATCCCCTCTCTTCACGGTCCGATCTCCGAGCAGACAGACCGTGAAGAGAAGGTGAAGAAAGCAGGATTGTTTGGAAAGAAAAAGCCAGACTCCGATCCCCAGATAGTAGTCTCTAGGTAGGAACATTATATTTTGAATTGGGTCTCCTCTCCCCTCCTTTCTGTAATATACTTAAACAAAATTGTATACCAAATTATTCCTAACTATGAAAACCTAGAGTTTTACTAAATTGCCCCAAAACTATAATAACCTACTTCTTAGGATGTTGTGTAGTGCCTCTAAACATTGCCTGGAAGTTCACCGTTGCAAAGACACAGTGGAAGCCTTTGTATGCCCTTAAATAACGGCGTACTGGAAGTGGTTTGTTGCACTTCCGGTTCACCGTCCTTGTGATGCCTGACTAGCGCCTGGCAGGCTGCCATCTTGAGGGCAGGCGCCAAGCCAGACGCCAGTCTTGCACCCCTTGTTGTGCCCTGTGTCCCCTGTGTGCAGGAACCGGCATGCAAGGTCTTCCCCCGTGAGCGTGGTGAGTCTAGGTGGTTGCGTGTTGGACCGGGCCCGTTCTTGAGCATTCCTGACACTGCCAACCTGTATCAGTGAGCTTCTCCTCTCCTGGGGTTTTACAATTCATCAAACAAAGACCTTCCTCGATGTTGACAGTTTTAGATGCACAACCTGTCTGCCCTGGATCTTTACTCTCTCAGCTTTTCGCAAGTCCCACCTGGACCTTAACCATCTCAGGCTTCATGGCAGGTTTCTTGTGGACTTTGGATTCACAACAAGTCACTACTGGAACCTTGAATTTCTTAGGCTTCCCAACAGGTCCCACCTGAGCCTTGTCTTTCTTAGGATAGGCTTCACAACAGGTCCTTCCTGGACATTATCTTGCTCGGTTTTCACATTACCTTTAATGATTAATTCTCACCCCCTCACCCAGGGCCCTTGACAGACAGTGAATAGTATGCCATCCTCCAGCCATGGCTCAGAGTTCACGCTTCTTACAGGGGTTGCTGGTTGCAAGCCATAGGTCATGGCTTTCCAATTCTCTTAGGTCTCTCGAAAGTGCTTGACTGCACCTTCAGGCAAACCCCCATTATGGGCACCTCATATCTGAGCAGCTCCCAGAGCCTTTACCAAGTCTATCAGTTTCTCTGTCAGTCTTCCTCCAGTATTCTCCCTTTGTGTCAAGGGAGTTGTGGTCTGCACGCCTCCACTCGCCGTGATTCTCTCACCAACTGTTCTTTTCCTAGCACTTTTATACACCCTGGGTTGGGGATGGTCTCCTGAGTCTTCAACTGATTGGTTATTCCCCATGCATCTCTGAATTACACATAGTGATTAGTGATTCTCTTGGGGATTTCTAATTACACGTATTGTCACACGCCCCGACTGGCGCTTGTGGAGGAGGTGGAGGCTGTTCTGCCATAGACCTGGTGCCACGCACCTTCCGACGTACTGCGTATTACGGTCTAGCTCTTCATAGCCCGCCTCTTGCTTTGGCTGTGCGTGTTGCAATCCAGTAGTTTCCCTTTGGCTTACGAATGCTAGTGTTTTCCTCTGTTGCCTTGTTCAGCTTACCGAACGCTTCTTACCCTCATTTATCTCCTTCTTGATTTCACTCATTCTTCTCTTTATCTTTGCTTTCCGGTCAGGTGTTTACAGGTCCTGCCACGGCCCTGCTCTCTCTCCTTTGGAGCCGCTGCACATCAGATGTTTTTTTCTGCTCTTCCTCGTCTCCCCCAAAGATTCTTGTTTCACGCCTCAGCGCACTCTCCTTTTCTGGGGATCTCACTCTCTCCCCTCATTTGGCTCTCATGTATGCGCCTCTACATACCCAGATTCGCTCTCCTGCTCGCTGGAAGCCAAATACCTTCCGTAGATCCCGCAGAGCTCCCTTATCTGGCCCTCATCCGCTCTCTGCTGGCTGTCGTTGTTCCCCGCTTCTGGTCTCATCTGGAAATTGTCTGGAGGTCCTGACACCTTGAGGATCCACTCCTTCATCTCTCCTATTGCAACTGGATCTCACCCTCTTGTATTCAAGGTTTTTTTTATGCCTAAAGTGGCTTTTTCCCCTTCTTGGGCTATTTCAGGAAAGGAGTCTTGCCTTCTGGTTAAATACGCAGGCAGAGTGGCTTCCCTCCGAGGTAGACTCTACCTCTACAAAAAAAAGGATTTCCGCAGAAAGGGACGCAAGAAGAAGCTGTCTAGCAGTACCAACGCTTCAAGTGAGGAGGAGGTGGTGGAAACAGAATCCGAAGAGGAAGCTGACACGTATTAAATGTTATTATTCGAAGCCAACCGTTGGTTAAATACCTGATGGTCTAATGGTTGGTTATCCTGGGGCTGTGAAGCTTGAAAGGCATCCAGGGCTTGCAGTGCGATCTTGGATTCTGGTTTGTCGCTGGAAGCAGGTTTGTAGCTTTCTGCAAGCTCTCCCACCTGCAAACTGCAAACCAATTAGCAATGCTGCTCTTTGGATCTCTCCTGTTTCTGACCTCTGTCTGGTAAGAGGTAAGTGCTTATGTCACTGATTTGTCAATCTCAGTGGGTCTGTTTTGATGTTTCTCATTTTGCCCTGTTATTGGAGCCACTTGGACTCCGCACCATGCGCTCTGGTATATTGAGTCTCTATGCTCAGAAACAAGAAGGGCATCCTTGGGGAAGGGTTTACTGTGATTCAGGGGTAATAGCAAGCCAGCTGGATCCCACCTCATCCTCCTGTCTGGGAGACTCATTTGATAGCTGTCACACCAGCCCAGTCCCTGAGGACATCAAGATGGGGAGTTCAGGCGCACAAGTAGTAGGAGGGTAGGTGACATTTTGAATAGTAGATTGGTGGCTAAATGTGGTTTTCCTGAGGTTGACTGAATTGATTTTAACTTCTAGAATATGGGCAACCCCATATACTTGCACAATATATTTTTTTTACTCAATTCTATGCTTATATCAAAGCCAACTATAATTTTACACAAGTGCATTGTATTTGATGTTCTATTTTGTAGAGGATAAAAGTAACCTTGTACAATAGGCATACTTATCTTTCCACCTCCCTTATTTCCACCCTCCTAAGTGTGGCGATCAGCATAATCTACTTAATCACTGGAGCGACATGCTTGGTTAAAACATTCATTTACATGTTTCCCTTTCTCCAACTCTTGATTAGCGCCTGTACATTGTGACTCTCGTTTAGGCATACCCATTAACTCTTGATGAGCACCTCTACACTGTGACTCTTGTTTAGCCATATCCATTGACTCGTCTATCTTTCTGCAACCCTTGATGTGCACCTCTACTGTGATCGTATCTCATCTCCCACATTGAATTTCACTGGCTCTCTGTCACGTCTCCCGTTGCTCGCCCTACCAGGAATCACACGATCACACGTCCCGCACCACACCTATCCGCAAGAGCAGTCCCTGCACACAGAGTGAACCAGCAGTTCGCCCAGCGTGGGAGGACACCAGCCTGTAGCCCCGGCGTCTACCGTCCTTCGTTCCGCTGGCAGTTGCCATGGAAGCGCACTCACGGCTGGCCACGCCCACAGAGACTCCCACAGCAACCCCGAACATCCGGCGTCTTGTGCCCACGTGATCACGTCACGCCTTGCACGTCCGTGGGACACATCACGTGACTGCCTAACGAGTTCAAAAGCATCCTGACAACACGGGTGCAGCGCTTCACAGCTGATGTCTTGAGGATTGTTTAGCGCTTCTGGTTTACCTTTTTTGATCACGGACCTTGCGACCTCGGACTGCTCAACGGACTTGTCTTGCCTGCTCCTTGGATTTCTGCCTCTTGGATCCCCGCCTTGTTTCCCCCGGCTCCTCGACCTTGGAACACTCTCTCTCAGACTGCCTTTGATCAACCCCTTTGAACCTTGAATCTTGGAACTTGTTTTCGACTTCCTTTGCCTTGCTGGTCCAGGTCTGACACACCCACAAGCCGTGCAGAACGTCTCTTCTACCACCATCAGCAGACTGTTGTCCTCGCCACGCTTAGGGTACTGCCTACAGCACACTTGGGTAAGCCTTGTTACTACTGATTGTTACCTGTACCATCCGCACTGCTCCTATTTAACCCTCACACATTGCCTTACAGTGGTCAGGAGGTCCTTCCGGTGTTCCTGCTACCTGATTGACGGCTCACCACACCTGTGGCCTCAAAGATTGCACAGGCAGTGTATCATTTCTGCCTGTGCGGTACTTGGGGACGGAGGTACATTAATCTGCACGACCATCAAGATCAGCACACTCTCACTCCCTCATGCATCCTTTTCAAAACAAATGGTTATCTTCAAAGAAAGGGACACCTCCACAAAATGCCCTAGGAGACTGCACTATTGCAGGCAAACTATGTTTGGGTACCATAAGACCACCTGAAGCCAGAGCTCTAGAAAGACTAGAACCCAGAAATCACTTAACAAAAAGAACCACGAGACAAGAGTTCTCATTCTTCGTGCCGTGACTCTAGAATAAGCTGTCACAAGTCTCTCCCCTTCTCACCTGCTTTTGTTGTTTGCTTGCGACCTTCTGTGAAGTCTTCTTTCTCACGGTCCGGGATTTGTACAAACCCGAACGCTGGTCCTCGGATTCCAGCGCGAGGTTCGCTATCCAACTTCCGGGAGCATTCAGAAGTCCAGGGTGGATACCAGGAAGGAATGAAGTTTGCAGTCAGAGACACGGAACGCCGCGACCCGAGCGCGGAAGAAAATCCAGGAAGATCAAAGGTAAGGTAGAGGAATGGGAGGAAGGACGGGGGATTCAAGGAACTGGGAACCAGGAATCAAAGGAGAGCCCTGAGCGAACTCCGGCAACACACGTTCGACTACAGCAAGCGGTAGCGTTGAGACGCGCAGAGCCGCGGGAGCGTGTCTGTTTTGTAGAGCGTGCAGCGTGGAGCGTAGAGACTGGCCAGGAGCATTCCGTTTCGAGCGGCCATGTTGGAAGGATCACTGTATTCAATCCCCTATGGGTCAGGGACCAGGAAGTCCAGAAGGGACGCAGACGACGGTTCATGACAGTATGCCTCCTCTGAAACCCAGCTCCTCCGGGCTTGCCCGATGGATAAGATGGAATCTTCGAACCAGCCTGGGGGCATTCATGTTTGACATGGGTTCCAAGGTGCACTCACTGGGAGGGTATCCCTTCAATTCGACCAAATATTGTAGTTGACCACGTCGGTACCTAGAGTCACAGATTCTGGAAACCTTGTATTCGAGTTGGTCATTTACAATCACTGGGGTGGATTTTGGAGCTGTTCGAGATGTCTGAAGATATGGTTTTAACAGTGAGGTGTGGAAGACTGGACGGATCCTTTTCCAGGATTCTGGTAGTCGGAGTCGAAAGGCCACTGGATTGATGATTTCTTGTATAGAAAAGGGTCCGTAATACCTGGGAGCCAATTTATTCAGGCGCAGATGTCGAGGAAGGAGCTTCGAGGATAACTAGACTTTATCGCCTACTGAGTAGGAAGGTCCAGGCCTTCTTTTGGAGTCAGCATACTGTTTAACGTCTCTTCGGGCTTTTTCTAAGTGTTCCTTTGCTTCTTTATGTATGGTAATAAGGGTTTCAATCCAGGAATCTACCGCAGGAACTGGGGTAGGGTGTGGGAGAACGGAGGGTAGAACTGAAGAATGAAATCCTTGACTACAGAAGAAGGGACTGGTTTTGATAGCTGAATGATCCGAATTGTTATAAGTGAATTTGGCCACAGGTATTAAGAGTGACCAATCATCTTGGACCTTGGTAGCAAAACAACGAAGGTATTGTTCCAGAGTTTGGTTTACACGTTCAGTGGCTCCATTGGTCTGTGGGTGATAGCCTGAAGACAAGGCACAATGGATTCCCAGTATATGACATAATTGCTTCCAGAACTGAGATATGTACTGGGGTCCTCGGTCAGAAATGATCTTGGAGGGTAGCCCATGAAGCCGGAATATGTGTTCTAGGACGATTCCGGCAAGGTCAGATGAGGATGGCAGTTTGTATAAAGGTGTAAAATGAGCCATATGAGTAAACAAATCAATAGTAACCACGATAGTTGTGTAGCCCCTGGAGGATGGTAGTTCCATGATAAAATCTGTGGCAATGATTTCCCAGGGTCTTGTTGGTATTGCTGGTTGGAGCAGGAGGCCTGCCGGTTTTTTATTATCATGTTTGCACTGATTGCAGATTGCACATGTCTGGATATGGATCCCGATATCATCCTTCATCTTCGCCCACCAAAACTATCTTTGTATTTGATGGAGGGTGTTGGTGATGCCATGGTGTCCTGAATTAAAGGTATCATGACATAGGCTTGTGATATTTTTTCTCAGTTCAGGAGTGGGAATGACCAACCGATTGTCCTTGATTAGATACCCGTCCTTTGTTTTGAGATTACATCTATTGTTTCTCTTAAACTCCTTACAGGTTTCAGAGGATTGAGTTTGAATTTGAATATTCTCCAGGAGGGTCAGTGCTCGAGCAACAAATATTGTGTGGGGAAACATCTTTGGGAAGGTCTGATCTTCAAGGGCTTCGTAATCAGGACGTCTGGATAGGGCATCGGCTATAATGTTATGTGTTCCAGGGACATGATGGATTTGAAACTGGTATTGAGCAAAAAAGAAGGCCCAACGGGCTTGACGACTGTTTCTACATTCTGGAGATTGTAGGACTTGAAGATTCTGATGGTCCGTGCAAACTTGTACTGGGTGTTTAGCTCCCAGGAGGAGATGACGCCAGTCAGTGAAAGCTTGACGAATGGCTAGTAATTCCTTTTCCAAAACGGAGTAATGGGTTTCACTGGGAGTCAAGGTGCGAGAAAGATAGGCGATGGGGTGTTCTAACTTGTCATCCAACTCTTGCTTTAGGACTGCCCCAATGGCGTAGTTGGAAGCATCAGTTTCAACAAGAAAGAGTCGATCAATGTCAGGTTGAGCTAGGATGGGGGCTTGTGTGAACTCTGACTTCAACCATTGGAACGCCGTATCTTGGGCTGAGGTCCACAGGAAGGGGGTGTCCTTCTTTAACAATGTAACGATAGGATGCACAATCTCTGAAAAGGTTGGTATAAATTTCCGATAGAAGTTAGCAAGCCCCAGGAAGGATTGAATTTGTTTTTCAGTAGTTGGAACGGGCCAGGACAAAATGGAGTCTACCTTCGAGGAGACCATTCCAATTCCCTTTGTGCTGAGAACAAATCCGAGGTAGTGAACAGTTGATACATGGAAAAGGCACTTCTCGGGCTTGGCCAGGAGCTTATGTTCACCTAGACTTTGTAAGACTGCTTTCACATGCTCTTTATGTTTTAGATGGTCCTTGGAGTATATCAATATATCGTCCAGATATACAATGACGAAGATGAACAGCATATCAGAGAACACTCGGTCCATAAAAAGTTGGAATACCGTTGGGGCATTAGCAAGTCCAAAGGGCATAACCAGGTATTCAAAATGGCCAAAGAGGGTTCTAAAGGCTGTTTTCCATTCATCACCTTACTTTATACGAATAAAATGGTAGGCACTCCTTAGGTCTAGTTTTGTGAAGACCACTGCACCTCTGACTGCTTCCAGGATATCCGAGATGAGAGGCAATGGGTAGCGGTCCTTGAGAGTGCACTGGTTAAGGCCACGGTAGTCTAGACATGGTCTGAGCTCCTTGGTGTCTTTCTTGGGAACAAAGAACAATGAAGCACCCGTTGGGGATTTAGATGGTCGTATGGTGCCGTTATCCAGGTTAGTATCCAGGTATTCCCGGAGGGCCCTTTTTTCAGGTTCTGATAAAATAAACATCCTGCCAAAAGGAATCACTGCTGAAGGTACAGTATCGATGGCGCAATCCTCTGGTCTGTGAGGAGGGAGAGCTTGAACTATAACGGTCGAAAATACATCAGAAAAGGCTTGGTAGGCCCTGGGAATCCGGATGATGTTAGAGACGGTTGCTGGATTTTGCTGACTCGCTTGCAAGTCTTCAGATGACTTTGGTAAATAATCTAGGGATAAGCAGTGAGACATACAGTGTTCAGATCCAAGGAACAGGGAGCCTGATGCCCAATTGATGTAGGGGTTATGCCTTTGTAACCAGGGCATTCCTAGAACCATCGCATAGTGGGCTGATTTTATAATGTCAAATTTGATCCTCTCTCGATGGTGGTTTATAGAGAGTAGAATCTCTTTAGTCTGAAGGGTTATGGGTCCTGAAGACAGAGGTCTCCCATCAATAGCCTCTACAGGTTGCATTGTTCCTCGAATTTCATGTGGAATGTTGTGAGCAGTGACCCAATCATGATCTAGGAATACGCCCATGGCTCCGCAATCTACTAATGCCAGGATGGGGTAGGATTCTTTCTTGGAAGGCGATAGAAAGGCCTGTAGAACCACAAGATTATTTTGTCCAGGAGAGTTCAATGATGGAATTGATGTGGAGCAAAGATCTCTCTCTCGAAACTGTGCCCCTTCTAGGATCGGGAGCTGGCGTTTCCCGAACGCCGTGGAGGAGCAATAGGGCATTCTCTCACAAGGTGTTTATCGGAGGCGCAATACATGCACAGACCAGTGTGAATCCGTCGCATCCTCTCTTGTGGGGTAATGTGTCCACGGATGGCCCCCAGTTGCATGGGTTCTGGGTCCGGGTTTGGAGAAACTGTGGGCTCAGATCTAGACGAGTGTTCTGTGGTGGCCCTTTGGAAAGTCGATTTAGACTTCTTTTTCTCCGCTTTTCTTTCTTGGATTTGGAAGTCTATTTGCAAGGAAAGGAAAGTCGATTTAGACTTCTTTTTCTCCGCTTTTCTTTCTTGGATTTGGAAGTCTATTTGCAAGGAAAGGTCCATGAGAGCCTTGAAGGAGCTTGGCCGAGCTACCCTAGCTAACTCATCCTTTATTTCTTCATTCAGACCTCTTCAGAAGAGAGCGAAGCTGGCTTCTTGAGACCAATCTGCTTCCTTCACCAGTTGTTTAAAACGGGTCACATAAGTGCGCATATCCTGGGATCCTTGTTGAAATTCTAGCAGTCTTTCTTGGGCACTGTACACCTGGTCTGGGCGATCCAACATGGCCTTTAGAGCATCCACAAACCCATCATAATCATCCAGGAGGGCGTCGCCCGAATTGACTAGGGGGGTTGCCCAGGTCAAGGCATTTTCACTGAGGTGTGAGATCATAAAGCCCACCTTTGCTCTAGGAGTGGAGAAGTAGTAGGGCTTGAAGGTGAAGTGCACTAAACATGAATCAAGGAAAGCATGGAGAGTCTTGAAAGAACCATCATACTTGTCCACTACTCCTTCCAATAACACGCTTTCTTTAGTTGCAGAGTCACGTGACAAAACTAGCTGTTTTAATGCAGCATTCTCAGCCTTAAGGTTCTGTACCTACGTGGTTAGTTCCTGCATGCCTCGCATGAGGTCTTGAACAGCGGCTTCCATCTCTGTGAATGTATCGTGTTTTAGGCATCTCAATCTGGCACAAGTCTCTCACCTGCTTTTGTTGTTTGCTTGCGACCTTCTGTGATGTCTTCTTTCTCACAGTCTGGGATTTGTACAAACACGAACGCTAGTCCTCGGATTCCAGCGTGAGGTTCGCTATCCAACTTTCGGGAGCGTTCAGAAGTCCAGGGTGGATACCAGGAAGGAAAGAAGTTTCCACTCGGAGGCAGGGAACGCCGTGATCCGAGCGCGGATGAAAATCCGGGAAGATCAAAGGTAAGGTAGAGGAATGGGAGGAAGGACGGGGGATTCAAGGAACTGGGATCCAGGAATCAAAGAGAGCTCTGAGCGAACTCCGGCAACACACGTCCGACTACAGCAAGCGGTAGCGTTCAGACGCGCAGAGCCGCGAGGGCGTGTCTGTTTTGTAGAGCGTGCAGCATGGAGCGTAGAGACTGGCCAGGAGCATTCTGTTTCGAGCGGCCATGTTGGAAGGATCACTGCATTCAATCCCCTATGGGTCAGGGACCAGGAAGTCCAGAAGGGACGCAGACGACGGTTCATGACATAAGTTTCATCTGGATTGGAGTCCATCCAACCCCTTACTAACAGTTCATTGGACCGCTTAAGAGCCACCATAAGTGACGATTCCTGCGCCAATTAAGCTTACTCCTCCTCAAAATACCCCCATAATATTCCTTTGCATCAAGCCATGCACATGCATTTTGCTACTTATATTCTAAGTAGGAATAGCGTGGTGACAGCAAGGATGTTCTGAGTGTTCTCATCTGCCACTCTGAGATCTGCATTGATGAGCAGTATAAATTAAAATATATTACATAACGTTGACGGCGGTGGTGTGTAGCCATGACATTTTCAGAGTCCATCCAATGTCCTCGAGGGAAGTCCTGATGGGCTATTTGCAGTATAAATAGCCAGAGGATCTCAAGAAATGTAGGAAGTCCAAAATAGCTTGACAGCACGAGTACAGGAAGAAAAGCAAGTTCACAATGTCCTTACAGTAAGAGGACTGGGAAAAAAAGAAGTCCACAATAGTCCTATGACACAAAAATGGTAAGGAAAGGAAGTACGTAATATCCCAACCATAAGTTGACAGGATGAAAAATAAGTTCACAAGAACACAATGGGCCTCATAACGACACAGGCAGCCACAGAATGAATGGTGCCGGTAAGGGACCGGCACCGTTCATTCCAGGCCGCCCTATTACGAGGTCTGCAGCGGGTCCCGCAAAGGAACGCCTGCTCAGACCAGGCATCCTTAGTGGGACCCGCTAGCAGACCAGGATGCTAACAACGGGCCTCTCATTGACGGGCCCGTTGTTAGCATCTTCCCCATTCCCATTGAGCCCTATGGGGACTCAAATGGGAATGGGGATTTACCGGGCCTCGCGAAAGGGATTTACCAGGCCCTCCAAAGTCGGAATGGCCCGGTAAATCCCCATTTGCGGGACTCGGACCTGGTACCCGGTATGGGGGTAGCCATGCCGCTAAAAGCAGCATGGCTACCTCCATACCCGTAATGAGGCCCAATGTCATACAGATGAGGATAAAATTCACAAGAACCTGACGCCATGAGATAAAAAGATGCTACTGGCAGATCACAGGAGCAAGGGATAAGAAATACCCCAGATAGTCTGAAAGGAAGATAGGGTTTCAGAAGAGACAAAATCAAGGTTCAAATTCAGCGCTAACTATGCCATCCAAGTAGGAGCTACTTTTGGCAATGAATAAGATCATCAAAGGAAAAGCACAGAGCATACGACTAAAGGGTATTTGTAGATTACTGCGCGTCCGAAGTAGTCGCAGGAGAATTGGTCGCAATTTATTTGCACAGTTTGCTGCATATATATATTTGGGGTGTGGGTTTAGGGATATAATTAATGTAAAGGGGATACGGGGGTGTGCGTGCGGTCCCCCCCACATTAATATGCAGCCAAAATGTACTTGCCAAAATTAAAATCGTCCAATTCTCCAACGACCAATTTGATTCAATGTAATCAACCCAAACCGACAAAAGCTCCCCAACTGAGTAAATACATTCATTGAGGAGACATCAGTATTGCCTCTTCTTGCATGAAGTACAAATGTATTCCTGAAGTGGTCGTGCGAGCAGAGTAAAAACGTTTGCAGAACATGCATGCACAGACCACAGTGGATGCCAGAGAACTGTAATGTGGAACGTACCATCGCCTCACACTGCATTACTACCGACTATGGCAGAATGCGGCAGACTTTTGTAGATCATTTAGGATTGTACCTGTGTTAGGGAATCATTTTTAATGTTGTGTGTTTGTTGATTTGTATAGTTTTTAAATAATTTTCACAGTGTTGTTTGTATATAAATAAAAGTTTTTTCCTTTTAGAATCCTGAACTTTATTTAATAATTTAGGTGATTCAATCAAACGTTGACTTACAAGGATAATTTTATAATCTTGATTCATCCCACAGAAATTGTTTTTTCTTTGTCTATATATTTGTTTGTTCCGTGGTTTTTTGTGGGAGTAGCGGAAAACCTCTGTATTGATGACTTATGTTTCCATTGCTTATGTTAAGTAGGGCTTACAGAAGACAGTGAATGAGGTGCCTGTTTTCAAATAATCTAATAGGGCATCAATGGCTGTGAAATGTCCGTCCTTCAGAGAGTATTGACTTTTGCACTGTCTACAACCCCTCCTAGACTTCTACCTATGAATGAAGTGAAACCATTTCTGAGAAAAGTTAGACTTTTTTGCAATGAAATTCAAAGTGAAGATGATGTGACTGAGACATGCCTTAAGCCTAAATCATCCTTTTCACCACCTCCATTATTAGCTGCACCACGTGATGTTATCACTTTGGAAAAGGGGATTATAATAAAGGTGGGGTAAATATTGCATTCCCATTGGGTGAGTGGTAAACCCAATTTGACACTAGATGAGTTCAATGCTATTGATCAACTTCAGAAAGACAAACTATTGTCAATAAGCCCACCCATAAGGCAGGTGGTATTGTGATTTTAGATTCAAACATATATGACAAGGAATTCCTGAGACTGATAGGAATTCTAGGTCATTATGGAAAGCTCACCTCTGATCCAACTAATGTTATAACATCTGGTATTAAGAACCTGACAGACAGGGCTTTGAGAGGAAGTTACATTTCTCAGGATGAATATGGATTGTTGAATTCCCAGAATAATTGGGTGCCACTTTTCTACATCTTACCTAAAATTCATAGCGAGAGTGATCCCCTGAGTAGAGCCATTGCCTCGAGTGGTGGCTCGATTCTAGAATTATTGTCAGAATATGTTGATGTTTTCATCAAACATCTAGCAATGTGAACTCATGCATTTCTGGAAGATACTAGAGATGTTAGTTGAAGGACATACATTGAATCCTTTGAGGCAATTGTTTGTATTGTTACATATAGAGTCTCTTTATACTAATTTATCTCAAGATAAGGCACTCATGATGATTAAGGAAAGCTTGAACTCAATAGATTTTATAGTTAGTTGTGCTGACTTTGCTCTGGCAAAGAAAATGTGTATGTTTAGGGATCAATACTTTGTCCAGACTAATGGAATTGTTATGGGCTCATCCCATGCCCCTAATTTTACCAGAAAGGTATTGATTAATGAGTGTGGTTGTTGTTCATAGTCACATCACGCTATTGCCATATACTTAATTCTCACTGACAACAACCTGTAGTAACTGAAATATCTTCGGAAATGGAACCAACAGGTTCAACAAATCCCAGCGGGCAAAACAAAGGATCACAAAGAGCGTGCCATACGGGCAATTGAATTTAGTATATGGTCATAACGCGAGAAGAATATCAACTGGACCAAACTGGAATGGGAAGCATCACAGATGCAATAACTACAAACATTGATCATAACTTTATGGAGTAAATCACTACTTTTACAGAAGCTTCTGTGCATTTTAGCAACTCTAGAAATTAATTTGGAATTGGATTATCCTGCTAACCTACTAAATCAAATATTTGTAAAGTTAGCTCAACAAAGCTATGTTGTGACACAGCAAAGGACTACATTTCGCATGTAGTAGTAATGCTTTGAAGAAGCTCTAGATTTGAGTGAAACACGTGTTGGCCACAAAATTAGACCAAAGGTTTCTCGAATATCTAAGGTTAAAGCTTCAGGAATTAACACTGACATGTTCAAGAGTCCTAGTTTTTTTGTAGCCTAAGTACTTATATGTTTGTTTATTCATCTTTGTAAATATAATACATTTTCCATAACAACTCCAATGTGTATATTCCTATTTGTTGACACATTGATTTATGGACACTGAACCATTTCTAAACATGATGGTAAGCGCACATTCTGCAAATAGTTGAATTGACTGACTTTACATGACAGGGGGTTACATTTCTCAGAATGAATATGGATTGTTGAATGCCCAGAATACCAGGTGTGAGAAACCTGAAGGTGTCTCCCTGGCTAGTCCCCGGGGATCTGTCATCCAGGGGGCCAGGACACGGCCATCTCTATTGGATACAGTTCCTGGGGGTGGACTAGTGAGGGAGGATCACCTGGATGTGGGGTTCTTGGGGAGCAGGAGTGGGAAACTGATGGGTGAGATGCGGTATCCCCCTTCTTTTAACCCCTTTTAACCATCCTACCACGTAGGATATTCCAAAACACTGCCCCCCCCTTTCCTGACACGAACACTCTCGCGCAACACAGAAGACAACGGACTAAGACCAGAGCCGTTTACCTAACATGTCCCAATACAAGGGTCTGGCAAAGGCAGGCAATTGACCAGAATCACAAACACCTCATGGCGATTTCCATTCCCCATAGGCATAAAAGGTGGAGCACGAGAGCACAGGATGAGCAAGGCAGAGTGCATGAGAGGCTGGCCAGGAGAGAAGTGACCTTGTCCTTTCCGAACTAGCCCTGTGAAACCTCTGCAGATGAAAACATAAGACCCCAAACAAAGGCCAGCGTGTGTTGCAGCAGAAGTCTAGCGTACGCGAGACCCTCCTCCGCTGATAACCAAGCCGGGGAAGGACGCTGGTCTCGGTGGTACCAACCTTGACTCCAAGGAGAAAGAAAAGCAAGCGGTTCATCACAACTGGTGAGTCGAGGGGAGAATCGATAAGAAACTGAACTGTGTTGAACGAAAAGTAGCCAGCGGCTAATTTGAACATAGAAAGAAAGAAAGCTGCAATTGGCAAGAGAGGGGAAACCAGCAACAGAGGAGTCAAGCACCACGTGGGTGCTTAGACAGGAAACTCTGGGCAATTACCCAATGGTATAAACTACCAAAACCAGAAGCCCCTGGGAAGAAGTGAGAAAAGGTCAAAGTAGTTAAAGAGGGGTCTTGTAAAATCCTCTGTACTGTCGAACGTATTTGGCCGACAGATTATTATGAATCTAAGGGACATGGATTGTTAGGCAGAAACCTGTGCAGTTCCCTTAGGGAACACTGCAAAAGATTTAGGACTACAGGTGTTAGCAGTAAACCCACTTGGTAGCAGTCCGTACCACCCAGATTTACCTGGTAGCTGTGGCTGAGCAGTCAGACTTCCCTCAAGAAGAGTTAGGCAGTATGCAAAGTATACACAATAGGCACTCAGATACGATAATACAAACAAACACTGACCAGAGCTTTGGTATCAAAGTATATCATTATTTATTTAAAAACACACTGTTTGAAACACTCCAGCACTCTTATTGTAAAATACTCTAAACACAGTTACTATTATAAGATATACAACCCTTATTCCTTATCAGATAAGTCTTAGTTAACACCACTTATTTCCATACAGAGGTGAGCGCTTAACTATAGATGGCACCCCAATAAGTGTATGAGAAAGGGAGGGAAAAAGACAGAATATGGAAAGGTACACCACTCTAAGATTTAGGAACACTGTTAGCAAGGCAGAAGAGCAAGAGTCACTTGTGAGCCAAAGTCCATAGGCTGGGCCCACTCTTAGAGAGAGCTGAGCACAAATGCGCCCAAGATCACACAGTTACACTAGGCTTTGGAAGTCTTGCAGGGAGTTCGAAAAGAGTTTAGAGATGCTCAGAAAAGTTTAGCCAGCGTGTCCCAGGCTAACCCAGGTTCGAAAGCCAGGGGCTAAATCTACCCCGTACAGTCGGTGGCAAGGTAAGCCAGACGGGACACGGTACCTTAAGCGGGAAGGATCCTCCAGCGGTGGCAGTTGTTCCTGGCAGTGGTTGCAAGTCTCGTTGTCGTCCAGGGGAAGAGAAGATCTCGACTTGGAGGGAAGATGAAGGTCGTTGCACTATCAGGGAAGAAACCAGCCGCTGAGTTTTCCGGTTAAAGGTAATACCCTTTAATTCCCAGTCGTGGTAAAACGTGGTATCCCGGTTGCCGGAGTGCTTGGCACAGGCAAGACGGCCACCAGATACATCGGGAAGGCGAAAAGACGGTGAAACTGGTTATCCCCACTAGTCAAAGGAAGAAGACTCTCCGGCGGGAGATCTCCTCTGTCATTGGGAAAAGTGGTGAGACGGTCCAGCAGGGCTCCACCGATGGTGTCGTCGTGGCAGGTCGGCTCAGCTTCTCCCTCGTAGGATTCTTAGGTCCTGTGGCGACTTCTGAAGTTCCAGTCCCCAAAGCCCTGCTTTTATGCAGAAAACCCCCATTCACTCAGCCTAGCTGTCACTCAAACATGCTAAGTGGTGAGCCGGCCGGCTCACAACTTGGGCCAATCAGGATGGAGTGCGACTTGAGTTGCCTAGGCAACTCAGTCCAGGGTGCCTAAATCCCCCTCCACCCCTCCTTAGTACCCCAGACAGAGTGGCACCACTTTGGAGGGCTTCTGTGGAGAAGCCCGCCAAAAAGTGGAACAAAGGGCTCGACTTGGGTTGGAGTCACAGAAGAGAACACAAACGCCATTTTAGAACCGAGTTTTGGCAAAAAATACCAACCGGAGAATTAATATTAATTAAATAAACCGGCGGTATGTTCGAGGCTATCGTAATTAAATAATTAAAGATAGTAGCCTCGAATAATGGGAAAATCCCATAGAGAAATATTCGCGGTTGAATATAAAAAGTAGTATCCACTGCCACCAGCCAAAACTCGGACGTGCCCCCTCGACTAACAGACCCCGGGGCAACTGAATTGCCCCAGCCAGTACGTTCACAATATGATGGTTTGTACTGGGTCTGTTCAGAATTCAAGACTAGTAAAGTCAATGGTGACTTTACATGCCCTGGGAGACAGTAGTCAGTCCCAGGGTATGGAGTCTATACTGGGGGGTCACTATGACACCCCTGTGTTACTGCACTGAGGGTGCTGTGTAACACACATCACAAAAACACATGAAGCCCTATGGAGTAAAAGACCCCATAGCCCATTAAACACATCTAGAGTCAAAGAAACACACTCAAATCATGCCCAAGAGTGAGGGTAACAGAGTCTCACTCTTGGCAGGAGAAAAAAATAAACCCCAAAAATCCAGCAAAGCTGCTGGGGGACTTACTAGGTTAGGAAATTCAGCCTAAACAGAGAATTCTCCCTAACATGGATCCCATATGTTGAAATCAGTATATGAACAGTGTGCTTTCATAAAATGTTGGCAAGAGTGAACCCGGCGGAGGGAAGGCGACATCCAGAATAGTGTGTTGATCGAAGTGTACATGACCAAGGGGTGTCCATACCACGTTCTGTAAAAGGTGGCGAGAGTGAACCCCGAAGAGGGAAGCCAACAATCAGGGGCAAAGCACGAAGAACTGTTTAAAAAGACATTAAGATTCTTGAAAGTTCGAAAAGCCACAGTGAACTCGAAGGGGAGAGGCGAATGTAAGAAAGGGGTCAGAGCCCGAAAGAGGGAGATCTGGGTTGGAAAGTTGTTACCCAAAGTGCATTGGAAAAGAAACAGTTTAATCGACTCGCTGCATACGATTTTGTGAAGGGTCTAATCCCGGAAGAGCAGAAAGCAGAACTTTGTATTTGTTTGTTGAATACATCAGACTTCGAAGTCAAGAGATGTTTGTTAAAAGAGACGTAACCATCGAAGGACCTGACAGCTGGAACGGAACTGTCGGCTCGTGCTGCGAAAGCTCGAGCGTGTACTGTGCTAGCTTGAATGGATCTATCGGCTCGTGCTGGGAAAGCTCGAGTGTGTGCTGTGCTCAGAAGTCACACCTTGTCCCGTTATGAAAACGTGGGGAAGGGAGACCCCTGACAATCACATCCTGACTTATTATTTGAGAACACTTCTGTATTGAAACCCTATCCCACACTCTTTCTGTAATTAGTTTTGAGGACTTGGCAATAGCTTTCTCACATCTTAGATTTAGGTTTAGGTTAGCCATTTTTCCAACCTGCATTCATTGTTCATTAAACACCCTTGAACTGTGGTCACTTGTGCCTGCCTTTACTATTGCCACCATAAATTCTTTACACAGGGCGACACTTTTCTAAATCTTACCTAAACTTCATAAGAAGGGGAATGATCCCCTGGGTAGACCCATTGTCTCGAGTGGTGGCTCAATTGTAGAATTTTTTGTCAGAATATGTTGATTTTTTCTTCAAGCCTCTAGCAATGGAAACTCGTGTATATCTGGAAGGTACTAGAGATGTCAGTTGAAGGACTTCCATTTAATTCTTAGAGGCAATTGTTTGTATTGTTACATATAGAGTCTCTTTATGGTAATATACCTCAAGATAAGGAACTAAGGGTGAATGGGCCTCATTATGAGCATGGAGGTAAGCAAAAAATGAAGGCGGAATGGTAATACCGGCATCGAGTACCGGTCCGGGCCATTACGAGCCGTAAACCCGGCAATACCGCCACCGCCTGTACCGTACTCCTTCTTACCGGCATGCACGCATACACGCGCCCCTCGTGGTGGAAATACCGGGATGCCACTAACAGGAGGACATCACAAGTCACACGGCCATGCACCTACCGGCACCGCAAAGGCGGTAAATAGGGCCTTGACGATGGCGTTATTACAGGCATCGCGGATCACCTGTAAATAGCAACCTGCTGTTCCTACACCAAAATGATCCCACTTGCTGTTGCAATCCTGGGGCTGGAGGACATGCCTGTACTGCTACAGCAGCAACAACAACAAAAGGCAGCACAGAGGAGACGCAGGAGGAGAAGGAGGGTGAGATGGGCCCAGCAAGTCCCACCAGTGCAGGCAGCCACCAATCCCTCGCATCAGAGTCAGTCCATTCAACCTAACCCCTGTGCAGTTCCACACCCTGTACCGGTTGGACCGGGACACCATCACCACCATAGTGTACATGATACATGACGACATTATCAGCCTGATAGAAATCCGCACTGCCGTCCCCCCTCTATTGAAAGTAGTGTCTGTGCTCCACTTCCTGGCCACAGGCACCTACCAGCACACAGTGGGCCAGCGCTGCATGGCATATCACAACTTCTCTTCTCACGCATGCTGACCCAAGTGCTGGATGCCCTCCTGAAGCATGCAAGCAACCACATATCCCTACCACGGACTGGCCAGGAGCTCGCTGACACTAAAGTTGGCTTCCATGCAGTGGCAGGCATGCCCAATTGCATTGGTACCCTCAACTGCATCCATGTAGAATTGGTGGTCCCTCATGCCATGGCGGTGGTGTACCGCAATCGAAAGCAAAACCACTCCATCAATGTGAAGATGGTATGTGACTCCAGCAAGATCATCACACATTGTTGTACCCAATTTCCCGGATCCACATATGATGCCATGGTGCTGTGGAACTCCTCGCTACCCCGCTACATGGAGCGACATGCTGGACGACGTGCCTGGCTGCTCAGTAAGTTGCCTGACAGGCCATGGCAGTGCATTGGTGTGGGGATGCATACTCCAGCTGGGTGAGAATGGGGGGGTGCATACTCCAGCTGGGTGAGAATGGGGGGATGTATACTCCAGCTGGGTGAGAATGGGGGGGAATGCATACTCCAACTGGTTGAGAAATGGGGGGATGCATACTGCAGCTGGGTGAGAATGGGGGGTGAGTGGACAATGCACATACAGTAAAACACTGTGGCCCTACACATCCCAACCTGAACATGACACATCAATGCCATACATAAGACCAATGGTGCACACCAATGACAATATGCCAGACGTACAAGCAGGACACTTCCCTCAACGCGTCGACTGCACATCAACTGAGCATACCCCCTGTGACACAATCCAGCAACATGCAGTGACTATGCGTAACGTACATGACTGCAGCAAAGCACAACACGGGACATGCACCCATGAGTGGTAACAAAGAAATTCCACTGAGGGAATACACTGATTGTCACTGGGCCATCACCACAGTCGTACTGCATGCACCATGGGAATGGCAACCAAAAGATGACAAAGCATGATCACATGTGTGCCAATGCTGCTAGTGGGAATAGAGTACGATACATCACCAATATGTGCGCAAATACATTTTTCCGCATCCAGAGTACATCTGCAACAGCATGTAAGTGAACACCCAGCATCTTCTGGACAACGCAATCCACACCTGCAGACCATAGTACAGCACACATTGCGACAAATGAAACTGTGTGCATACATCCAGGGACATGTGCATGTCCACACCTAATAGCTGCAGCCATGACAGTGATTTCTACAGGTGTCATGTCAGATAATGTCTCACACATACCTCATGGTGCTCCCATGCAGTTGATGGTGGCTATCCCTTGAATCTGTGGTTACTTACCCCGGTACGGAACCCGCAGAACAGGCAGGAAGAGGAGTATAACTGGGTATACACCGTACCTGTGTTCTGATCAAGCAGACCTTTAGCCTGTTGAAGGCACCGTTCTGCTGCCTCAGCAGGTCTGGTGGAGCACTCCTTTACGGGCCTGAGAAGGTGGGAAAGATCACCATGGTCTGTGCCATGCTGCACAACATGTGCACCCGGAGAAACGTACCACTGCCACCTGACATTGACCTGCATGCACCGGGTGAGGATGAAGATGATGATGGAGGAGAAGCAGTACCCCTGCCAGTTTGCGATGCACAAGATGGCCGTGATGTGCGCCAATACGCGATTGACGATTTCTTCTGAACCACTGGGATGCTGATGGGTCTGTGTCAGTACTACACTGGGCACTGGGATCGTGTGCATATGGACACAGGGTGTGTGGGGAGTTGGGCACTGTGTGCTGTTGTGAATAGAATAAACACACGAAATGAACAATGTCCAGGCAAGATATGATTTTGAACACAATGGGTGTATTGGAAATTAAACATTATTGTGGTTGAACCCTCCACCTCACACACACCCTCCGCCCTCTGCCCTCCCCCAACACCCCCAACACCCCATATCCCCTCCCACCTCCCCCAACACCCCAACACCACCTCCCCCTCCCACATCCTCCCTCCCCACAAAACCGTCAACACCCCATACCCCCTCCCCCATTAACATCCCACACATGATGTGCCAATCATGGTTTTCCTCAGGCTGTAGTTAGCACATGCAGGGTGGCCCTGCTAGTGGTGGCCTCTCTTTGGTTCTGGGGGCTGCATGTCTGTGTGGCGTGTGCTGCGCTGGGCTGGAGCACAGGGCTTGTTGGAGCCGAGCTGGCAGGTGTGCTTGATGGGGTAGAGGTGGCTGCCTGTGCAACCATTGGTGCAGGTCGTTGATGCTGTAGTTGCTCAACAATCCTTCCCAGGACCTGGGTCACTGGTGCCAGACTGTCGCGGATCACCATAGTGTTATTGTTCATGGCTAGGATGTTTGCTGCATTGGCCTCACGTATTTCCCGGCGGGTCAGTTCCCCTTCCACCACGTACTGCCGGACCAGCTCTATCATATGATCCTGGCAGGCCTTAATCCTCGTAATGCAGGCTTCCATGTTAGTGGTGGCTGTGGAGGTGAATGAGGCAGTGGCAGGGCGGGCCAATGCTGGACTGCCCTCTGATGGGGACGGCAAATGTGGACTCCCCAGTACTCCGGCCTGTTCTTGCATGGAGCTGACTGGCGCACCCTGTGTGGAGTGCAGGGGGGTGGGCTGGGGGCTCGGGTATGTGGACATTCCACATGGAGATTGCCGTCCATGTCGAATTGTTCTTCGAGGTGGCCCTCTACATCGCTGAGTGGGGCTGAGGCAGCTACCTCCCCAATTGAACTGGTGGCAGCAGACTGTGTGCCATCAACTTCAGCCTCTACAACAGTGGACAACTCCGGTATGGCTGTGTCGTCGGGTGGTGTCTCACTTGTTTTTTCCTTCTCCGGTGGCCTGCCATTTACTGCTGGTGCTGGCCTGTGTTGCAGTCTGGGCGTTGGTGTTGCCCTGGAGGTAGAAGATCCTGTGCCTTCTTGGCTGGCCCTGGATCCCTTAGAGGATGTCATGGCCTGTGCGGCAGGCTCCTGGCCTTCAGTGTCAGCATCTGTGCCTGCGGGGGACCAAGAGATGCAGGGCAACAGTGATGGTGGTACGTGCAAGATGCATACATTGGTGTTGTTCATTAGTTCACATTTCATGCATTGCACACTTGTAGGTGTGACGCGCTGGGTGCTTGCAATAGGGGGGGCATATTGGCATACGTCGTGGACTCTCCTTTTTGAACTGATGTGTGCTATGTGGCATACTGCTGTGTTGCGGTTTGCGTAATGTGTGACATGTGATGTTTTGCTGTGTGTTGGGTGTCTGTTGTAATGGGATTGGCACGCAGCATGCATATCAATGTGCCAGGGTTCGGGCCATCATCTGGACATGGATCTGTTATGTGTGTATGATGGGCCATGCATTGACTTGGTTCACTTTCATGTCAGTTGTGCTACGTCATGCTTTGGTTCTCTGTGGTTTGTGGGGACACTCACCTCCATCTGCCGATGACGGCACACCCGCCTCCATGTCTCCGAAACCTCTATCGACTCCATGCTGATGGTGGTGCTGCACGTCTCCTCCCACCTTGTCAGTTTGGTGGGGGAGTGGTCCCCGCCGCCTGTTGCCATGGCCTCCCTGCGGTTGGCAGACAGGATGTTGCAGACGCAGAGACGTAGATCATCCCACTTTTTTTTAACATCCTTCACTGTGCGGGTAGTGGTGCCAACCGCAGTGACTTTCCTCGCCACCTCCTCCCAGATTTCTTTTCTCTGCAGTTGTGCTGGGCGCTTCAGATCTGTGGCAAAGACTTCCTCTGCATGTGCAACCAGCGTGACAGCTAACATATTTAGTTCTTTGTCCAAGAACCTCTTCTTGCGCAGGAGGGGGTGGATTTCCTTGTAGCCTTGGACATTTTATGTTGATTTGATCTACTGCCAACTCAGTAGCAGTGCTGTGTTCGGAGGATTGTAATGGATTGTGTTTTTTAAGATGGGCGCCGCCGCATTTCCCGTTCCGGCGCGATGACGTTACTTCCGGGTCCGGTATTACGGCCTGGTATTTGCATGATGGTATTGCCGGGTCTGTTATTAAGGGTTTGCTCCTGGGCGGAGGCGGTTTCATCGGGTTCCGTGATGTCACTATCGGGGATTTGGGTGATCTTTAGTGGCATGGCGGTGCAGCCATTACCGGCATGGGGGTTCGCGCATGCTTTCGCTCTCATCATCAGCCACTATTTGCGGCGTCGAGGGTACACGGACGTGCTACTACCACCATGCCGGTAATGACTGTGTTTTTACCACGATTCTCGTAATGAGGCCCAATTTCTCACTTGTTGAACCTGCAGCTAACCATAGCTTTAACTCACACTAACACTAGCGCTGACCATTGCCTAAATTTACCTAATCAGTCTGACCATTGCCTACATTTACCCCACCAGTCAAAACATTATTTCGAAGGGATTGTGTCCTCTGACGTATTCCTTATCTTTGATAATAAGTTTCCAGCTTGCTGGCCTTGGAAATGTTTTCTGTAGAGGGCGCTGCGTGTCGACGTCTGGCGAGTTGATGTCCCTCGACGGCCACTGTATCGGCGCCGACGTCACCATGCCCATAAATAGCCACGCGCGCATCCGTTGCTCAGTTCCGTTTTTCCGCGCTTGGTGGGGCCTCGGAACATCGTTGCTCAGTTCAGTCAGATAATCTAATCTACATTTACTCGAAATATACCAACTCGTTCTCGATGGCATCTTCACCAGAACCGACAACACCGCGATCCGGCTTCAAAAAATGTCGAGACTGCGGTAAAAAAATGTCGATAACAGATCCACACAGGATCTGCTTGTGGTTCTTGGGAGCCGAGCACCATTGTTCGGAGTGTGAGGACTGCATGTACATGACAGCGAAGCCTTGAAGGAGTGCAAGGGGAAGCGCGAGAGAGGTAAGTCAGTCAAAACTTCCTCGAAAGTTTCTTCGGCCGAGTCGAGGCATTCGTCTCCTCGCCGTCGAAAAACATTCCCATTCTAGATCTCGAAGTAGCTCCCACCATTCGTCGAGATCAAGACACTCAAAGAAGAGACATCGAAGATCCCCTTCCTCGTCGTCTTCTGTTTCCCCAGAAAGGGTCTCCTGCCCCACAAAACACAGCTCTCAGGCTGAGTGGGAGGAATTCAGGAAGAAAATGTTAAGCGTCTTTGAGAAAGCGGCCTCGTCCCCCTCGAAGACAGCTGAGGGTGATACCCTGCGTAAAAAAGCCAAAAAATCAAAACGCCGCGAGTCGCAGCACCCGGCGAAACATTCCACCCGAGAGCGCCACGGGCCATCGGGTAAGAAGGCACCGTCTTTGACCAGGCCCGGCTCTAGCAGGGGGACCAGGGAGGCCAGGCCCCCCCAAGGCCACCCCTTGGCCCCCCCTACAAAAGGGGCAATGCCAGTGGTGGTAAACAGCACTGGAATCCCGAGGGAGTATGGGCCTGAGGGGTGGATTTCACTCTACACATGCAGCAGCAACCAGGGTCGAACTGGGGCATAACATTGTCTTGGGCACCAATGAAAAAGTGTCCCACAGTGGAAAATGGGAATTCATTCCTTTTGTGACACTGTTTTCAGTAGTACCCAAGGTTTTCTTGTTGTTGATGAAATGTGATGCAAATTGTGCATTTAAAAGAATATTTATTCAGCAACACTGGTCAAAACTACTAACCGCATAGTGAAGTAACTCATCAAACTGACCCACATTGGGCCAAAAACGGACCCACTTTGACCCAAATAAACTGCCCCACGCAAGCATTTTGTGTTTTTGGTTTGGCCATGGGCCCATACCCCTATAGGCCAGTCCGAGCCTTGCACCAATTTCAGAGACATCATTCTTAGAGGCTGAACTGCAGGAGGCCCGGCCAGGACTTTGCTTGCCCTAGACAATGATTTATGCTCCACAACATGAAAGCACAAATGACCAGGGATATGGAGGGCCATTCACATCTTTAAGTGGGGTAGCACACTTATTCAAGCATGCTGCCTACTATTTTCTCAAAACTAAAATCACAATTTCAGTTTCTGTAATTTAAAGTAGGTTTCTCTTTTGTGGGTATATAGCATCTTTTCACATCATGCTTAATAATATGGTTAACCATATCAAACAATCAATGACAGGTGATGTTGCCTGAACATAGATTTCTGCAGAAGGTGCATCATCTTTTTTTAAATGTATTATTATTTTTTTTTAATTTGGTTTATTCAAACCTTTAAAAAGTGAAAGAAAACGAACACGATCAGTCTTGTTACACTCAGACACTTCGCGTCATCTGTTAGAATTAACACCATATTAACTTCCAGTTCAGTTTCCGACCAGGCGCTCACGTTGGTGACTAAGTTCAGAGTCTTGTTCAATTGTCGTCAAGACATTCCTTCAAGGCCTGCAAGAAGACAACCAGTGCAAACATCAGTTTTCTGTCTGCCCCGTCAAACATGGCTTGCCACCACTCTGTCCTGCTTTATTTTGTATTACAGAGCTCCCCAATTTGGATAACAATTTTGTTAAACCTTTTCTTGTAACTAAAATAAGTGTTACCCTGTTGTTGCTGGTAAAGAATCCTACCATGCAAATGATGATGCTATAAGCAATTTTTCTTTCAGGTTTGAGACTGATGCTCTATTACTGCCTCAACAATTTTGTTTTGCTTCTCCATCATATCAGGACACTGCATTTTTGTTTCTGTTGTTTTGTTAAAGAAAATTGAGTGCAATAAAATTTAAAAAAACTGCACCATATAAAACTGGTTTCTTGTAATAGAACTTGCCTATACAATACAAATCATATTGTCCTGTTTTCAACCCCTAGGGGATGTTAGATTACATCACTAGGATAAATCAAAGGTATATTTCTGCATAGACCACCAATTTTATAATATCCACCACATACATAAGTATAGTATGGTGTGACTTTGTTAGGCGGCTACCCCCTTATGTGACACATTGCTTACTTCAGCCTTTGGTTCCGCCTTTATGGGCTGCCCCTCTAGTGTACTTGCCACCAGTCGTCAGCATTCACTGTATGGTGCCTACTGATCACTGGACCCAAGATTTGTGTTCTAAGGTTCCGAAACTTTTGAAAAACAGCGTTAGATGCTTCAGTGTCTCCTTGTGTAGATTGCAGAAGCAACATGTCGGGTCCAGTTCGGCATAAAGCGCCCATGTGCTTAGGCGTTATTTGGTTGTCAACACGTTAAGCCTGAACTGCATATACAGAGATCTCGATTTTTACTCAGGAAATCGAGATAAAGTAGGCTTGCAGCTCCCGATATGCTCTTGCTTCACTGCAGTACTTATTCAGTCTTGATGTTCGCCTTGAGTCACATGTTTGGCACCAGTCAGATCTCCATAGCTTCTTCTTGGCCGAGTCCGGGTTGTCAATAAGGGGTTTTAAGGCAATGTCATGTTCTTTCAGGACTTAAAGAGATTGCTCGTTCCACATTGATAACACGGTGTACACTTTATCATTACCAGGGTTATGCAGTATTTTTACTTGAGATACTGGTGTTGTTATCATCATTTTCCTGAATACGTTTAGTAAATTACAGCATACTCTTGCATGGATTGAGATGAGACCCAATTCGTAACGTATGCAAACAGTCAAAGTTCCTTTAGGTAATTGTAGGACCCTGACCCAGAAGATGTTTTCCAGTGTGTTCCACAAGTCGTGTGAACACCCAAATGCGTTTTCCACACCATAGATTAGGGTTGGCACTGCCTTTTGTTGATAAAAGGCAATGGTTGGCCTTAGAGAACATTTTCCATATTGTTTAATTATCATGGAAGCTTGACATGTCAGCTGCCGACACTTGCTTTTAGCGGAAGTTCCATCATCTAACTGGAGGCCCTTACAAATTACATTCAAAGTATATATTCTGATGCATTAACTACTTGAGTATAAGTGAAAAGATAAAGTTGGTAGTAATGAAAATGTAATTCAGGAGAAGAGAGTGTAGTAACATCAAATAGTGATAGATGCAAGGCTTTGAATTCAAAATGACCACTACTGTTGCGCAACATTCCATGCCATTATTCTGTAGTATTTCTGTGCCATTAAAGAAGGGGACACGCCATTAGCAAATGACTCCTGGTTCTGCCATTAAAAGGTGCAGTCCAATCTCAATTGCTAGGCCATGTCCCCTCTGCACTGGAACAC
Source organism: Ambystoma mexicanum (assembly GCF_040938575.1). Taxonomy (NCBI): domain Eukaryota; kingdom Metazoa; phylum Chordata; class Amphibia; order Caudata; family Ambystomatidae; genus Ambystoma; species Ambystoma mexicanum. Next base: position 798,038,105 of record NC_090938.1, on the reverse strand, counting down.
AAGCCACATGCATGTGTAGGCCTTGTGGTCTAGCAGTTTGGGATTAGTGACATGGCCAAGGATGATTTGAAAACAATGGTATGGGTGGCTGGCCAGAACAATGCCAGTGGTTATAATTGATTCAGAGATATTTGCCTACTAGGTACAAGCCAGAACTCATGCAGTGGAACACATATAGGGTGGAGATAAAATGTCTGGAGAAACACACATCCTATGAGTGAGTTTGGTCACTTACCCACCCAATGACTAGCCAGGTCTAAGTTAATGCCTATGGCATTACCATCAACTGCCTGCCCCTCGCCACCAAAACGTACCCTTTCTGGAACTCATTGAGCAAGCTCCATCACAAAGTAACACAACACATGTTGCTGTATATTGCCATCCACTGTTATAGCAAAGCATTCTTTTTAGTCTTTTTAATTACTTAATTGCCTCTGTAAATGAGCTCCTGGTGTAATAAAAATCGATTAATGTGTATCTTCAGCCAGTTGATTTTATAAGCAATATCTTTGTCAAGGCCTCTATTCCTTGCACTGAAGTCCTGTCTAAAGCAAGCCACCACAAAGGCAACAGTTTTGGCTTGCAGATAGGTATTAGACTGACATTTGCCAAGCAATGCCATTATATGCCCTGGTACTCGCTGTTTTCCAGCTTTTCCCATCCTATGGCCAGGCAGTACTTGTGATGATTCACAGATTCTCATCACATCTCCCCAGAGGGTAGCCCTCCCCTATGAGGGTAGGGAGGTGAGGCCCCAACCCACTGGTCCCTCTAGGGGTGGTAAAAAGTGGGAGGACCTCATATGGGGAGACTCTGCTCATGGGGATGAGGACTCCCGTCCGTAACAGGCAGCCCTCCACCCTTGTTCCCTGGAGCCATGGCCCTATTACCTCCTTCTTCCTCCCAACCTTAAGCTACTAATGTGTGTTATTGTTAAGTCTCTACTATTGCATCTGTAAGGCCAGACAGGACTGAGACGAGGAAGAGCCAAAGAAACATTCAGAACAACAGTAGAAGAAATTACCAAAGAACCGTGATGAGGTGGCCACTGTTAGGCTTGAAGGTAACTTCAAAGGCATTTACGACAAACATTGCCGCTACGCTGGGGCAGGCCCAGCAATATAAAGTAAAGACCAAGGAAGGACTAAGTTTTTTCAGGAGCAGGAAGAGTAGTAAGGGACCCAGGTGTCCATAGTGCAGGGTCTGGGAAATTCAAACCCACTCTCCCCGAAGCGCTGAGAGACAGTTGGTCTCCGAAGAAGTAGCTGAAAGGAATTACATGAGCTGGAGTAAACCTGACTTGCTGCTGAAGCAGGAAGAATTCAGCAGTGGTGTGGCCTGGACGTGGACTGTGTGGTCCATAAAACACATCGACAATGCCACAGTAACAGCTCAGCAGAGCCATACAGACCAAAGAGGAGCAGAGCAGGAAGACGCACTGAACACGTGTTGAACCGACAGTGACCTGAGACCCTGCAAAGAACCGGTTGCGGTCCCCATGAAGATACAGGTAACAGGAGTGAGAAAGCTGGGTGGGGTCCAGGGAGCGCAAAGAGTCAAGTATTCCTCGGGAGTGACTTCCATCACAGTAGTGATACCGAAAGAACCAAGAGACAAGTATTCCTCTAGAGTGATCTCCTTCGTCACACTGGTGACAGAAGACAGCATAAATCTCAAGAGTGCCTCAGGAATGAACTCCCACTCCCTCACCACAGTGGACAACTCAACACATGTGAAAGTTACCAAAAGGATCAAGAACTTGCAGGGAGTAATCTCCCCAATAGTCAAGATATAAAAATTCCTGACAGAGTGCCAGCAATAAGAAGAAGAGTTGATAGTCTTATCTCTGTTGTTCACCAATTATTGGGAGTAAGTAAATAGACATCTAAAGACTTGTACACAGAACTATTAAGGAACAGTCTCCAAGGCTCTTCCAGATAGACCGGGAAAAGTCATTTTCCTGGTCTAGGTATATTTGGTAAATCAGACCTTGATATAAGAGACTGCGTTTACGTTAACCTAAGTTCATTGAACCCTTTTCTTCTTGGTTTATTTGTTAGTGTCGGGGATAGAGTAGGTGGTTTGGACAGAGAACAGTATTATGGTTTCTTTTGACTTACATCCTGACGAGCACTCAAGTTATTTTGTGTTTGAGGTAGGGAAAACCCCTCTTCAAATAGGGAGAGACAGGTTCTTTTCTTTATTTGAATATAAGTCTATAGCCAAAATTATACCACATTGTCCATCTCCGTACTCCATCACGCCACATACCCTTATGGCAGTGCCTGGCAAATGCCTATCCATTCCTAATCAAACCCCAAAGCTGTTCGCTTCACCAATACATGTTGTCTTCAGTTTGTCTCCCTAAGTGAACGTGTATATGCCCAGATGCGGGTGCCTTGCTTGCTACGCCTAAGAAATCAAGCTGTGCCTCACTGAGTTGGTCCAACAAGACCCTGCCTGAAAATGATAAGGCTAGCATGGCAAGTATGGACCGGTTTCAGATCTTCTCGTGATTACTTTTCAGTGGGGGTCTGACCTAAATAGAATGTATCTTGGTCTGTGTGGAAGCCTAGTCTACTCTGCAGAAATGTTTCATGATTCAAACTGACTTGATAACCTCACACTGTTTTGGTAACTTACGAGTTTGCATTCAAACAGAATACATTTATGGATTTAACATTTGGACAATGCCCATGCCCCCCTGCTTTGCCTTTCTCCCCTTAAATACAAACAGCCAAGGGTGCACAGGCCCACCCAGTGAGGTGTTATCTTTTTTAACGTGTATCAGAGGCAGATTATTTACAACAGGAAGTGATTGGAGATGATACAAGATAAAAGGCAGTGGCCATTGCTGTGGCAGTTTTTTTATTTAAATTATATAGGGTTTTAACAAGCTATTTAAGTGTGATTTTTGGGTCATTAGAAACTAAGGGGACAAAGAACAAGCTGTGTGAAACAACAACCTTGTCATGCATTTCATTGTGTCTTTATGAGATGTTTTGTATGTTCTCATTGATTTCTATGCTGCAGCTTGTAGGCTTCCATTCAGGATAGGGAAAATAAAGCTGCAATCATAGGGGGTCATTTTCCAAGTCAAGCGCAGTGGATCTATTTATCACCACTTGTAATGAGCTGCAGGATTTTGTATGATTTGGCAGGCGAAGTTGGAGAGAAGATGGGAGTTAACAAGGCCCTCCTACCAAATCCGATTGGCTTTCCACCAGCATGTATTTTTAAGTTGGCGGAAAACCAATGGATTCCTGTGGGATCTGCCTGACTTTTACAACTGGTAAAAGCAGACAGATTCCAAAGGAATTCATTGTGGATGACTCCCACAATCGTCAATTGTGGAAGGGATTTACACTTTTCCAGACACATGGTGGAAAGGTGAAGAGCAAAGGCGATTTTCAACTGTGTTTTACTCTTTACTTGTCCAGTACTTGGTGGAAACTTGAACATTAATGAATGGTCCCTTTTGAAAAAAAGTGGAAACAGGAGTGGTCCCTTCCTCTACAATTTAAGATTCAAAATAAAATGCCCCCTTACTCTTTTCATCAAAATGTTTCTACAATGATGAATACATGGTCAGGTTGATTTATCAAGTGACTTGTGCATGTTTTAAGTAATCTGTATCAAATGGAGTATTATTTTAGGCATTCAAAACCAAACTTCAACACATATTTGTACCAACTTGAGCTTGGAAGATGTGTGGTTAAGAATCTAAATTTCAGGCTAGGCTCAAATTCTGGCTTTACTATTTAACCAAAGTGTGTGATCCTGGACAAATTATTTAATTTTACTATGCCTTACCTGCTAAAAATAGGTGGCCCTAGAAGTGATTCAGTTTGCATTATAAGCTATTCCAAAAAGTCTTGCTAAAGGTTTAATAGATGGGCAGCACAGGCATTAGGACCCACCAACAACACACATCCATATCTTTCTTTGAAAATATCAGGCGACATTTATTGAACAAAATGGTGTAATTCAATAACAAATCAAAGTAAACACATCAAACAAAAAGTCATCATGGAAAATTGCATATTATAAACAGTATTTATATAGTATGTACCAGACAATGATGTACAGGGGCATGTCAGGTGAGCAAGGCAGTCTCCTCCCTGCCACACCCCACCAGGAGCAATACCAAGAGGCTGGAAACACCTCAACGTGCATCATCTGCCTCCTGATGCAGCTCTCCAAGCCCTAGCATTCTATCCTACATGCCATCACTCCCTTGCACCCTCAACTTAATTAAAAGGTGCTGCAAGAATGCAACAACATATAAGATGTTATGTTTAAAAGGCATTGTTGGGCGAACACCATCTGAGATGGTACAAAGACTGGGTGCCTCACTGCTCTGCCCTCTCAGGGGAGGAGGAGGAGGCATCACCCTCGATTTTCCCCAGCCAGGCCAAGAAAGGCGTGTTAGGGGCTGGTGGGAGTAGTGGGGAGTGGAGGTAAATGGGAATGGTGGTTAGAGGAGCTGAAGGAAGGTGACTTGGGGTGAAAGGTGAAGGAGGATTGGATATAATAGAAAGGGAAGAGCAGATGTGAAGGGAAGATAGGTAGCTTGATGTGCAACACTATGTTCCTTGCTGCTCTTTTTGCTCTGTACTGTTTTTTATAGAGGGGTGCAAATGCATTTTTCCAGACTTGGAAATACATTTTTTGCTGGGTCACGGATGTGGGAAATCTGGTTCAACGCCAGCACTTTATTTAGGGTACTCCTAGACCCACACCCATTGGAATTTGGGCTCCCCTGGTCACAAACCTGGCCCACCCAGTTAGAAATTCCTGGAGCCGGGCCTGGATTCGACGCTGTCGTCGAAGATCCCTTCAACGCATGGATCGGCGCCATCGACGCCGTTGTCGACGGGTTCTTCGACTCATCGGTCGATCGACTCGACGCAATCGTCGACGCCGATATCGACGCCAATGAAAGAGAAGACCACGGTTACTCCACAGCCAACAGTGATTCCAAGAGCCTCCGGCACGATGCCGAGACCGTCGTCGATGTCCTCGAGTAGGATCCCGATCCTCTCAAGTTCTTCAAGACCTCTTCCGGTTTTCTCGAGGCCGTTTTCGGCGCCTGTCACTTCGGCGTCGACGACATTGACGTTTTCTCGCCCAATAATGACGAATTTGGCTCCTTCTGCCTTAGAAATGGGTTTTATACAATTTCAGAGGTCAGAGTACCCTGGATTATCTTCAATTTATGAAGAAGGGGAAGATTCTGACCAGGAAACCTTCGAGTTGCAGAGGACTACACTACCTGTTTCAGAGGATTTCTCCTCTGAGGAAAGAAGGTTGAAAGACCTACAGGAGTCATTACATGAGGCAAGTGGGCTGGACACTTCCCCAGAAGTGGATTTTGTTAAGCCAGACCCAGGGGAACATGCCGAAACACCCTATAGAACCCTGATGGCAAGAATTATTGAATTCATGGGTTGGTCTGCGCCTTCGCCTGTTTTTCAACAGGATTACCTGACAGACATATTAGACAAAGGTCCACAGGAGGATCCTGTGGTCCCCTTCCATACAGCCTTACAAAGAAAAATTGCATCTAACTGGGAAACCCCTGAAGTTATCCCTGCTGTCAACAAAAGATTATCAGCCAAGTATAGGGTAGCTGCTGCTGACCCTGAATACTTATCGAAACACCCGACTCCAGAGAGCTTGGTGGTCCAAGCGGCAACTTCATCAAGCAGCAGGACCGCTTACCCTACTGTCCCACAGGATAGAGATGACAAGAGGTATGATTCTATGGCAAAGAAAGTCTTCTCTGCTTATAGTATGGCATTGAAGTCCATCAACGCCACCTGTACGCTCGCCGGGTTCAGTCACACACTGTGGGAGTGTGCTTCATCAGCGGCTGACTGCATACCCGAAGGCGAGGAAAAGGAAGCCTTCCTTAACATTATTAAAGATGGCAAGGATGCCATGTGTGAGTCACTTCAAACTGGCATCGATTCCGCTGACAGTATCAGCAGGGCCATGGCGGCAAGTACAACAATCCGCAGGCATGCGTGGTTGCGAAAGTCTGGCTTTGCTCCAGATGTACAGGCCAGACTTTTGAATATGCCCTTTGACGGATCTTCATTATTCGGAAAAAAGGCTGATGACAGTCTGGAAAAGTTGCAGACATCTAAAGCAGCTGCAAAATCTTTAGGAGCTGCTATCCGCCAAACTCCTTTTCGCCCCTCAGGAACCTCTGGAAGAGGAAAGTCCTTTCGCTATTATTCCGCATTCGGGAAAGGCAGAGGACAGCCGGCTCAAAGAGGCCAAAGGAGATCCACCCGAGGTGGACGGGTCAAAGGTATTAAGGCCGCAGCAGCAGCAGGTGCCTCTTTACCCTCAGCATCTGCATCAGCCGCCCCCAAACCACTCTGAGGTCTTTCCACACAAGACACCTGTAGGGGGCAGGTTAGCTCACCACCTGACGGAATGGCAGGCTATAACGTCAGATGCTTGGGCATTGGAGACAGTTGCCCAGGGTTACTGCCTACCCTTTCTACACATCCCTCAGAGTCATCCACCGGGGAACAGCTCTCTAAAAGTTCCAGATCCGCTCCTCTTGCAGGAAATTATAGACCTGCTAGAGAAAGGTGCCATAGAACCAGTACCTGTAGCGGACAGGTACAAGGGCTGGTACTCCCTCTACTTTCTCATACCAAAGAAGGACAGAGGACTGAGACCCATCCTGGACTTACGAGAATTGAACAAGTTCCTCAGGAAGGACAAGTTCAAGATGGTAACTCTCTCTCAGATATTTCAGGCCCTCCAGCTCCAGGACTGGTTTGGTATCTCTGGACCTTCAGGATGCTTATTTCCATGTGCCAATCCATCCCAAACACAGGAAATACCTGAGGTTCGCAATTGGCGACTCTCATTATCAATTTCGAGTTCTGCCATTTGGGCTGACCTCCGCCCCGAGGGTCTTCACCAAGCTAATGTCGGTAGTGGCTGTGAGTCTAAGGAGGGAAGGGATCCACGTCTACCTAGACGATTGGCTGATCAGGGCTGTATCTTCGGAACATGCTCAGACCCAGCTAGAATATGTCTGCCACTTCCTTCACAAACTGGGCTTCTCCCTCAATTTAAAGAAGTCACAGATGATACCATCACAGAGACTCCAGTTCATTGGAGTGGTCCTGGACACTTCCCTGGGAAAAGCCTTGCCACCAGAGGTGAGGGCTCAAGATATTCTGCAGATGGTCAACAAGTTTCAAAATACCCAACGTCTCCCAGCCTTTGACTTTTTGAGGTTGCTAGGCCTCATGGCATCCTGCATCTTCCTTTGCCAGAGGCTCGCCTGAGAATGAGATCTCTTCAGTGGGCACTGAGAACTCAGTGGTCACAATTCTCAGGGAGAATGACAGATCTCCTCCGGATTCCGGACAAAGTAGCCCGCAACCTTCAATGGTGGGCCTATCCAGAGAACATCTTGAAAGGAGAACTGTTTTGGCAACCATGGGCGGAGATAACAGTAGTCACAAACGCCTCACTCACGGGGTGGGGAGCCCATGCCAACGACTTGACCATCAGCGGTCGTTGGTCTCCATCGGAGTCCAGACTACACATCAACCTATTGGAGCTGAGAGCGATCAGACTAGTGCTGAAAGCTTTCCTGCCATCAGTACAGGGGAGAAATGTCCTGATAATGACGGACAACACGGTGGCCATGCACTACCTCAACAAAAGAGGAGGCGTATGGTCACTGCCACTGTGCAGAGAGGCAATGCAGCTCTGGTTTTGGGCAATTCGGGAAGGAATCTCTCTATCGGCAGTCCACCTAGCCGGAGAGAAGAACTTGCCAGTGGACGCTCTGAGCAGGCAGAGCACTGTCTCCCATGAGTGGGAGCTAGCTCAAGAAGTCCTTCAAGAGATCTTCGCCCTTTGGGGAACCCCTCAGTGGATCTGTTCGCCACAAGCACCAACAGGAAGTGTGATCTGTTCTGTTCGAGGGAATTTCCCTCAAGAGGAGCTGTAGGAGACGAATTCGTAGTGGACTGGGAGTTTCCATTCCTTTACGTGTTCCGACCAGTCCCTGTTATTCCTCAAATGATCAGGAGGTTGAGAAGATTCCGGAAAACCATGATCCTAATTGGCCCGGACTGGGCCAGGAGAACATGGTACCCGGACCTTCTAGATATGTCCATCTGCCCTCCAATCCGTCTTCCACTCAAAGAGAATCTTCTCTCGCAGAAGGGAGGTCAGGTTCTCCATCCAGACACCAGAACCCTCAACCTTCACGCTTGGCTTCTGAAAGGGTGAGGTACAAGGATTGGGATCTCCCTGATGACGTCATGGAGGTGTTGCTTTCGGCCAGAAGGCCAGCAACATAGTCTTTATACCGCTGCCGTTGGAACAAATTTTGCAGCTGGTGTAGGGAAGAGAATATCAACCCTTTTTCATGTGGTGCGCCAACAGTGTTATCGTTTCTACTCTACTTGGCAAACTCAGGCCTTCAAGTTAGCACTGTAAAAGGCTGTCTCGCAGCGCTTTCTATCTTCAAGCGCACTGCGGAGGAACCAAACTACCTCTAGTGATACAATTTCTCAAAAGATTAACTAATGTTTATCCTCCAAAACCATTCCAGGTTCCCTTATGGGACTTACATTTAGTCTTAAACTTCCTAACGGGCACTCCATTCGAACCACTTCACTCTTGTTCGCTGAGATTTCTCACGCTTAAAACTGTCCTATTGGTAGCACTAACATCTGCTAGGAGGGTGAGCGAGCTACAAGCTCTCGCCTGTAAACCCCCACATACAATTTTCCGCAAGGACAAAGTTGTCCTACAGGTTAAGCCTAATTTCCTCCCAAGGGTGGTTTCTGAATTTCATATTACTCAGAAAATTACCTTACCTTCGTTCTACCCTCCTCCCCATCCGGGGAAAGAGGAAGAAAGGTTACATAGGCTGGACCCAAGGCGAGCTCTCAGCTTTTACATCAGCAGAATGGTTAGGATCAGGCAAGCAGACCAACTGTTTATAGGATACTCAGGTCACAAGTTGGGACTACCCATAACAAAACAAACCATTTCCAGGTGGATTTTTTTGGCCATTTTGGAATGTTACAAACTGGCAGGGAAAGAGCCACCCCAAAACCTTAGGGCTCATTCAACCAGGGGTATCCCAGCCTCTTCTGTTCTCCAAAGAGGGGTACCGGTCAGAGACATATGTGCGGCTGCCACATGGTCGTCCGCACATACATTCACAAAATTTTACAACCTGGATTCCTCCACTAGTCAAGAGACCAGATTTGGCAAGGCCGTATTACATTCGGTCCATCCCTAAAGGGATACATAACATTCTTACTCCCACCTCCAATTACATGCCACTGCTATGGGAGTCTATCAAAGATAAGGAATATGTCGGAGGACACAATCCCTTCGAAGAACAAGTTACTTCTTACCTTGTAACGTTCTTTCGACGGGATGTTCCTCCGACGTATTCCTTATCACCCCTCCCATCTATCCCTGCAGTAATACTTCCCTTGTGGTTGCAGCTTACGCTCCTTCAAGGTCAATAACCAATTCAGGCATGACTTTTCTTATGTTACAAAACGGAAGTGAGCAACGGATGCCGCGCGTGGCTCTTTATGGGCCTGGTGACGTCGGCGCCGATACGGTGGCCGTCGAGGGACATCGACTCGGCGGACGTCGATGCGCAGCGCCCTCTACAGAAAAAATTTCCGAGGGCAGCACGCTGGAAACGTATTATCAAAGATAAGGAATACGTCAGAGGAACATCCCGTCGAAAGAACGTTACAAGGTAAGAAGTAACTTGTTCTTCTATAAACAGAGCTAAAATCATATGATGAGGTTTAAGCATAAAAACCAGCAAGTGCTCCAAATACGGGATCCAAAGGGAAAGTTGCTGGGCGGGAAAGGGGGCATTTCTGGTATCCACTGATGTTACCGTAAATAAAATAACAAATGACATTTTTACCTAAACATAAATACCCAAAAAATACCGAATTTATATTAAGTATATGTGGGGGTGGGGTAAGGGATTAAAAAAGGGTGGGGAGAAGGTTGGGGTAGGGCTATAATAATTGTAAAACGTGGGGCTTCGAGGGGAAAACCCCCAAATAAAATTTTAAAATCTGTATTTTTTCGCTGATAAAGTGTCAATAAATATTTTATTGTTATAAGAATTTTCGTTGACAACATATGGAACCGGCATTTTTGTCTAAGAAAGGTGAGTTGGCAAAAAAGGAGTGGATGGGAGATAATTGCATGGAATTTTTGATGTGTCATTAGTAACTCTGTTCTGCAGAGGCACAGTACATAGGCCATTTAATTTCTGTCCCCTTTACTCAACAAAAATATATTCTGAAATAAAAAAGAAGAGATCCCTGTATAATTCTTATTTGTATGTTTGTTTGGGGATTTCTTGCAGCCCAGGTCCAAATGGTCATTTTATGGGGATTTGAAAAGCCTTCTCTCAGGGTGATGGACCGGAGATCCGTCACACAGTGAAGCTGCTGTCACTTTATGGGGATTTGAAAAGCCTTCTCTCAGGGTGATGGACCGGAGACTCGTCACACAGTGAAGCTGCTGTCACCCTATGGGGATTTGAAAAGCCTTCTCTCAGGGTGATGGACCGGAGACTCGTCACACAGTGAAGCTGCTGTCACCTTATGGGGATTTGAAAAGCCTTCTCTCAGGGTGATGGACCGGAGACTCGTCACACAGTGAAGCTGCTGTCACCTTATGGGGATTTGAAAAGGCTTCTCTCAGGATGATGGACTGGAGACTCGTCACACAGTGAAGCTGCTGTCACCTTATGGGGATTTGAAAAGCCTTCTCTCAGGGTGATGGACCGGAGACTCGTCACACTGCTTGTCATTATGCACTTTGGCACGCAGGAGTATTTGTTGTGCGTTTTCTGTTTATGCTGCACAAGCTGGGTTTCTGCAATGCCCACGTGCTCTCCATTATATTTGCAGCGGATTTTGGAACTTTCAGTGCAGTATACTGGAACAATATCTCACTGGGTGTTTACTAGGAATGTCAAACGAGGATCTTATTTCACAGCTCAAACGAGGAGTTTAGTGGCAAAGCCAAGCTTACTGGAAACGTCAAGCTAAAATATAACTGGAAAAAGTCAAACTTTGAGCTTGATCTGAAAGTCAAACTGGGAGTTTACCATAAAAATCAAGCTTTCTGGGCATGCCAGTTTGGTATTTTACTGGGAATGTCAAGCTTACTGGAATTGTAAAGCTAAGAAATAACTTGAAATGTCAAACTGGGAACTTACCAATAAAGTCAAGCTTTTTGGAAATGTCAAACTAGGAGCTTATTTCAATTGTCAAACTGGGTAGTTTCTTGGAAAGTCAATCTTACTCGAAATTTACTGGCAATGTCTACTGGAAGGTTACTGGGAATGTCCAGTCTACTGAAAAGTGAAGCCGGGAGCTTGCAAGGAATGTCCAGTTGGGAGCTTACTGCAATATCTCATTTATTGGAAAAGTTAAGACGAGAGTTTACAGGGAATGTCACACTCTGAGCTCACTGGGAATATCAAGTTTCCTGGAAAAGTCAAACTGAGAGATTAAAAGCAGTGTCAAACTGGGATCTTACCTGGACTCCAAACTGGGAGCTTGCTGGACATGTCAAGACTACCGGGAATGCCAATCTAAGATTTCACCGTTAATGTCAAACTGGGAGCCTAGTGTGAATGCCAGGTTTACTGGGAATGTCATGCCATGATATGACATGAGTTGTCATACCATGGCATCAGTGTGAGTGTGAGTGAGTATGAATGATCATGAGAATGAGTTTCAGTGTGAGAGTGAGTGTGTGAGGGTGTTAGTGAGTGTGAGAGTGAGTGTTCAGCAAGATTGGATGCAGTAACCCTCTGGGAGTCTACACCAGCCTTGTCCTCTTGGTAATAGGTAACCCACCTGTTGGTATAGGTCTATACTACAGAAGGTGGTAGAGTGACTGAGTAGCCAGACTTATCTCAAGAGGGGTAAATAAAACACTGGCTGAGTTCATGGGGTCTGTCTTCAGCCAATAATTGAAAGTTAAGACTTGCCATATGAACTTCTCCCTCAGTGATGGAGGCTAAGGAGGCAGTGTGGACTCCTGAAGGTTTACCCTTACATCTGGGATCCCCTTTCACATGATCAGTAGACCCAAATACAAAGCATTTCCCAAATGCTCTCTGAATGGGGGTTTCTGCTGACCTCCCTCTGGCTTAACACCAGAGGTTTCACTAGACTTATCAGGTTTCCCATGGGACATACCCTTACTATGTTTGTGGCCCTATTTTGGATGGTTGGAATTAGAATTCTCTTTTCCCTCTTTCCTGTTTTCCTGTGCTACTTCCACTCATCCTTTCTGTGAGTTGCCCCAGAGTCCTTGTGAGTGGCCATGTTGGCGACCCACCAGTCAGCAGCCTGTGATAACCTTTTGGGATCAATCTCTTTTGAGTGCGCCAAATGCTGTCTCAGCTCAGGAGAGCAGGCATTAACAATAGATTCTAACATAAATAGATGTCTCATTCCTTCAAAGGTGTCCACTCTGTAACCCTTAACCCAACCGTCTAAGTTCTTTAAACACTCACATGTCCAGGCAGTCTAAGAGGTACCATCAGTCTTTTTGAGGGTCCTAAACCTCGTAAGTACCGGGAAGGAGTTTTCCCAAATATGGCTATTAATGCCAGCTTCACTGATTCAAACTCCTTTCTCTCAATGGCACCCAACTCCATTACAACATTACAGCCAATTAGGGGGAGCCTAGACATGAGCCCAGGGATAAAAACATTCCCACTGATTCCTTGAAGACCATAGGTGTATTCAAATGTACTCAACCAATCCAATACATCAAGTTTTGCATCATGCACACTCACTGCTTCTTTAGCCAGGTAAGGGCCTCTTGGGACTTGAAGACCTAGAGGACTCTGGGAGGGAAACAGATTCAAGAGACAGTCTTTTCATATCCTTTTCATGTTGCGGTTCCAACTCCCTGAGTCTGATGTCCTGATGTCTGGCTTCAGCTTGAGCGTTTACCTTTTTGAATTCCAGCTCTAATCTTTTGTTGGAAACATATCCTGGGCTTAATGTTGGACCTGGTCAATGGAAACAGGCTGAGGCAAAAGGACAGGTTCTCTCTCTGGGACTCCTCTACCTTATCTGACTCGTCCAGCAGAATGGAGCTAGACTCTAAACTGTCATCCTCCTCATTTTCTACATTACTTGGGATAGTAGGTGTTACAGGCCTACTACCCAAACTTTGGTGATTCAACAACCTTGCAATCATTTCACCTTTCTTTCCTTTAACCGGCAGACCCCTAGCTTTACACATATCTTTCAGTTGATCTACTGTCGTCAGAATAACCAGGTCTGCCTCATTGAAGTTATCCATATTTGGCATGTTACAATTGTTTTACTTTTTGATGGAGATTAGCCTTGTGGCTGGTATAGTTGGACACACGTACAGCAGAATACTCAATGTAACAACTCTACACAAATCCTCACCACCTACCACCAGTGTTAGGCACGATTGGATACAGTAACCCTGTGGAAGACTACACCACCCTTGTCCTCTTGGTAATAGGTAACCCACCAATTGGTATAGGTCTGTACTACACAAGTTGGTAGAGTGACTGAGCAGCCAGACTTATCTCAAGAGGGGTAAATGTGAGCTGTAGAGATGTAACACTGAGAATCACAATTACAAGTATCCAAATAACACTTACACTCAAGGTTTTCTAGTAAAATAATTATTTATTTAACAGTCAGTTTTAAATAAGCCTTCTTTAAAAAGGGGCAATATGCAACAATAAAAATACACCTCATAACACTTCCTCAGATTTATGATAAGCAAATAGATACCCTTTTGGGATGCCACACACACACTTCCTACACCCTGAGGTGACTTCATTACTAGGGCAATGTTTGGCATTAATATATCACTTTTTACACTTAATGCAATTCTGAGGTTGTGGGAAAGGAAAAGGTTAGGAAACGAAAAGGTTAACAGGTTCTCAGAGCATGTGAATGCTTTTCAGCCTCCCAATAAAGTCTAGGTTAGATCTCTCCCAGCAATACAAGTTAAACTTATGCACCACATATGAGTGACAGTTAGAACCAAAGTCAATGGGTTAGAAGAGTCTGCAGGGAGCCAGGACAGCCAAAGTCAATTTGAGCAATGTCTATGGAGCTGAGGCACTTCTTTAGATAGCACAGAGGTCTTGCACAAAGTTTAGAGAGTTTGTAGTAAAAAACGAATCACTCTTGGGCGACAAGCTGTAAGGCTTTTGAAGGGCAGAGCTGGATTCAACTCAGCTATGGCACGTCTCCAGTGAGAACAAGCAAGCTACAGACCAAAGAGGTAAGTACCCCTTAGTCAAGACAGTACCTTAGGTTTGAAGAAGAGGATCCAGCTGGCTTCTATTCTGGATGCAGGCTTGCAGATCCTGGGTTCCTAAGCCTCAGTTGTGGGGACAAGAGGGAGGACGTCTGGAGGACCCCTGCACTGCAATTTGAAGGTCGTCAGCAGCTACGGGCTCTTTTCAGTTCAGCAGCACTTTGCGATTTCAGCTAATGGTCAATAGCACCACCGTGGTTCTTGGGCACTTGATACGCTTCCCTTGCTTTTGGGTTCCAGCACTCTGGTGAGGTGGGTCAGGGTTAGGTTGTCCTGCTTTAGGAGGGTCCTCAGGATCTTCCTGGAGCTTGGGTCTGGCTTAAAGACGATGTACTCGATTCTGGTTTTCATGACCACAGGCACTCGGTTCCAGCAGCAGCAAAAAAGAACAGCCAGCAGGGAGAGGTTTTCCTGCTAAGTTCGTCTTGGGATCATTTGGTCCCACCAACCCAAGGGAAGATGTCATCCGTTCTGGGCTTCTCTAGTCGATATGAAATTGGAGCTTCAGCACTGCAGCAGGGCTTCACCGGGCAGTTCAATGGTCCAGGAGGGTGCAGCAAACTTCTCTTCCAGTTTCCTTCATCAGATGTTTCGTTCAGTGGTCGTCTCTGCCTTCTGTTCAAGAGACCTCGCCTTTTATGCAGGTTTCTCCCATTCATGCACAGCCTGTCACTCACACAGCAGGGTGGCTGTCCTCCAAGGACAACCAGCCAGCCAATCAGTACTGGGTGCATTCAGGTAACCAAGGAGATTAAGGACAGGGAGTTTCGGACACCTCCCTCGCTTCCTGCCCTGCACAACACACTTCAGCCAGAGGCGGGTTTCAGCATTGAAGCCCGACAAAGGCGAAACGAACACAAGGATTAAACCTAGTTTGCCGTGCAGAGTAAAACCCAAGAAAGATCTCACAAGCAAGAAACGGCAAAAAAGAAGACCGTGGCCATTTTGACAAAATGGGCCCCCATGGGTGCAAACTGCAGCTGAGGATTCAGCCTACTGTAAAAACTCACAATGGTAGGACAATTAAACTACTGCCACCAGCCATTTAAAGTCATGAGGGTAACATCAAAAATGTTACATGAGTAAGTAGGAAAAGGGACTACTAAGTAACCCCCCAGTACTTCCACATAAGATGGGGCGTACTGGATCTACGTAGAAAAAACAGGTAAGTGAAGCCAATTTCACTTTACTGCTCTTGAGAACAGTAGTTCACGCAAGAGAAGATATTTAAACCTTAAGTGAAATCCAAAGGACTTGGTGCTGTGTGTCACAATACAAAAAGCAGATGCCTATGGAGTTTGTCAGATTCCAAAAACAAAGAAACACAGAGTCCAAATCAGATAAAAAAAAACACGAGAGAGAGAGAGAGAGAGAAAAAGACCTCACTCACTCCAGGATAAAAATTCATAGTTCTAAAGTACAGAAAAACAGCTGAGCGTCTCCAAGGTTGAAGGGAATTAGCAAAGAAATGAGAATTCTCCCTAACAGTGAGCATACAACACCATGTGGCAGGCTGAGAGTAAGAGTGAGTTTGTATGTGACTTTAATTGTGAACGCGAGTCTATG
Source organism: Ambystoma mexicanum (assembly GCF_040938575.1). Classification (NCBI taxonomy): domain Eukaryota; kingdom Metazoa; phylum Chordata; class Amphibia; order Caudata; family Ambystomatidae; genus Ambystoma; species Ambystoma mexicanum. The sequence goes on along the minus strand of NC_090938.1, from coordinate 798,022,154 downwards.
GGAGTGAGAGTGGATGTGAGAATGAGAGTTTGTGTGATTGTGAGTGTTAGTGTGTGTTCTAATTACTCTGCCGTGCAGATGTGGGCATGAGGGAATTTCATAACTGGGCAAAATGGAAACTGGAAATTATGTGTGAAGTGGGGTTGCTGGAAACTGGCAATTATGGCTAAGTGGGTAAAATCCCTTTCTTTGATTTCCATATGCAGACAAAGTAAACATCATTTGTCTGCAGGAAACATGGTTGTGCTCACTGCCAATAATGGATGGTGTTCATGTTGTCTTGAATCCAGCAATTAAGGGCCTAAAAGGTAGGCCTTCCTTTGGGTTGCTTCTAGCCATAGATATGAGTAGCAACCTGAAGCTACTAAGGTATGAACATCCCGATCCCTATATCCAGATGATAGTTCTCCTTGATGATAACAGTCTGGGGTGTGACTCCTACATTGTCTGTAACTTTTATTGGAAACTGGGAGTAAAGGGAGCCAACCTGTTTATAGACATATTTGCAGATACACTAAACACATGTATTGAAGCATACCCGGAAGCTGAGATAATCGTTTGCAGAGATTTTAACTTGCCTGAATTTGAAACCATCTGAGGTAAAAAGTATGTGACAATCTTAAGAGGAGGCTGTGGACCCAGGAAATTTGTGACTGAAATTTGCACAAAGTAAACGGTCTCATTTCAGGTGACATCACAGGGCGATATATGTGGAAGGGCGTGTTGAAGTCCAGCACGCTAAATTACATTTTTGTCACTGAGAGATTCCTGAAGTCCATCAGAAGGTTCAAAGTTAGAGACACTGCCAGAAGTGACCATAACATCTTATACACCCATTGGTCAATTAAGTACGCTTCATCAAAAAGAAAGTTCAACTTTGAACTAGAGGTTAACTCTGGGCGTTACAGATTGCGGATGTCTGCTAAAGAAATCTCGGCCCTTCAGACGATGTGGTCTGAGGTTCGACCTCAAGAAAAATCTAGCAGGAAAAGAGGATCTTTAATATCCTAGACTTCTGTTGGATTTCACCTTAGCAGGCAGTTGTTTGGCTAAAATTGAATTTCTCCCAAAACATGTTTTCAATCAGCTTGTCAAAAACGAGAAGTGGTGTTTGAGAGCTGATGTGCAAGCTATCTGCAAAGCAGGAGGCCCCAGCATGAAAGAGGATTTAAGGAGATGTCGCCAGAACTACCCTAACTGGTTGAAAAGGCACAAGTTGAGGTTGGACCTAGCTGACTCTGAACTCATGCTAGGTGAAAGGACAAATAAAAAATGTGGCTTAAGTATGGAAGCTAATTAATTAAACTGGTCCAATTTAAGAGCAATTCAAATGAATGCAGTCCCCGAACACCTATGGGTGAAGCACTACTCTGATCTGTTTGGGAAACATAAAGAAGATGGATCCTTAGCTCAAATCCCTAACGTAGACCCATGGGTGCTTGAGTTTGATATAGACGACATCCTTCAGCTCATAAGCAAAGCAAGAAACTCCAGAGCCCCCGGGCCCGATGGCCTTACTAACATAATGCTGAAAACCAAATCTGCGGGCGTGCGCAGACTTTAGCTGGGTTCTGTTTAATAAAATCCAGAAACAAGGAAGGGTCCCAGATTCCTGGAAAACATTTATAATCGTTCCGATTTTTAAGAAAGGCTCTCGGGATAACCCCTCAAATTACAGGCCCATACGCCTCATTACTTTTGAAGACCTTGAAGCAGTGGATTTCAAGCTCGGCTAGCTTTGATCCCCACCAAGCCAAGTTTGTAAAGCAAGTTGGGACTCCTCTGAAAGTTTTCCTGATGAACATCCTGAAATCTAGGGCACTCAAGAGTAAAAAACACATCTACTTGGCATTTGTTGACCTCGAACAGGCGTTCAACTCAGTTGATCGGCAATTGCTATGGAATAAACTACGAGCCTGTGGTTGTCCAAAGGGTTTAATCTCAGCCATAAAATCATTCTACTCTGGCACCAGTTTAAAGGTCAGACTAGACAACAGAGGCCTCCTCTCAGAAAGTATTGAGACAAGACGTGGCTTCAAACAAGGGTGCCCCTTGGCGGCAGAGTTGTTTAATTCTTACATCTCAGATTTAGGAACTTCATAATCCGAGGTCAGATCATTTCCACCAAAAATCGATGAATGGTGTTTAGGTCACCTGCTTTGTGCAGATGACTTGGTCCTAGTTGGCCAGACCCCTATCGGACTCCAACGCCAATGGAACAAACTTCAGGAATATGTTAAAATAAACAAACTCAGAGTTAACGTCCCAAAAACAAAAATCTTAATTTGGCAATCCGTGCTAGGGAGGAAAAAAGCTAGACCAGTTTGGTGCCTGAACAAAGAACACATCGAGGTAGTTACCACCTTTGTGTATTTAGGGATGTTGATAAACACCAGCTTCAACGACGCCCCAAGGATTTTAGGACTGAAAATGAGAATTAGTCAGTTGGCTTCACAAGCCCGAATTCTAATTAGGAGGTTTGGAACATTCTCACTGTAACCAGCCATTCAATTTTATAAGGCTAAGGGAATGGCTATAGTCACCTATGGGGCTGAAGTTTTCTTAGCTACAAACTCTACCTGGTGGGTAATTTTGGATGGACGGTTTTAGAAGGGAGTGCTAAATCTACCAATGAGCACACCAATGCCTGCAATCAGGTAGGAATTAGCCCTGATGTCCCTTTGTGCAAAGAGGGAATGGAAAACTCTGTCATTGTACAGGAAGTGTCTTGCCGACCCTCCAGTTCGAGGATTCAAGATCCTGCAAGACTCCTTGAATGTTCAGCTGAACCTATCTTAAATACATGACTAGGTTGTTGAAGATGTTAGGTTCCTCTGAAATGGACATACTGCACAAACCTGATGCCAAACTTAAGTTATGGAGGCAAGACTGGATAGACACGATCACAGCAAGAGATCTGTATAATTCTTATACTGATTTCAAGCTCGAATTTAAATGAAATGATATTTTATTTATATCGCGCTCGTACACAAGTGTTTCAGATCGTGACCAGGCAAAAGGGAGGGGAACAAGCGAGAAAAAACAGAAAAACAGCGATCTTTTAAGAAAGCACAAGTGCATGGAAAAGGAAAATGGAGGAAAAGTGAATGTAAAGAGGGGGAGTGGAAAGTGCGAGGCAGAGGAGAGAAGACGTAAATAAATATTAAAATCGAATAAATAATAAATAAGGGCGATAAACCATGGTAGTGCAGCCAGCAAGTGGCAGGTGAAAGTTAGTCAGAAAGATATATCTGATAAGTGCAGAAGAAAAGTGGGAGGGGGACTGTATGGGTATAGATACAGAACCCTAGTGCAGATGGTAGCCTGCAGGCAGTGCAGGAGAGTGGCAGGGTGAGCAGGTACCTGGGCCCGAAAGAACAGAGGGTGGCCAGATGCACAATGCCAAGGGAAGAAACAGATCAACAGGGGAGAAGGGGGGCAAAGGCAGAGGCAAAAAGGAAAGTCTTGAGAAGTTTCCGGAACCGAAGATGTTTTTCCTCAAGTTTCAGGTAGTCAGAGGAACCCTGTCCCGCTCTATCTTAAACAGTTCCGATGTCCAATTATGCGAGCAAAGCTACTTAGACTTAGATTGAATCTTCTCCCTACAAAAGAGGTCCTGATAAACAGGAATCAATGGCAAGAGATGGACACAAATTGCAAATTCTATAATAAGCTTGATAGCAAAGAAACACTCTACCCTTTGACCCTGGTATGTGAAAGGCTATCGGAGAGCAAAAAGTGTGTGCTGCAAACTCTCACCTCAGGACAGGTTATCATGCCATGTTCTCTCTGGAGAGGAGCGCCTGCTACCTTTTGTGAAATATCGGAGAAAATTAGCCTATTTTTAGGCAAAATAATCAACAGCTTTAGTTCAATCTCTGTGGATGATTGGTGGCTTAAGCTCACAAAGGGTGAGAACCTGAACCAAACTATTGCATTATTAAGGTTTTTGGACAATACTTTAATGGTTCATTTTAAAGAGTAGCCTATAGTTGATCGTCACGTATCGAAAAGAGAGGGAACCAGTCATACAACATGAGGAACAATATGACTTAGTTTGCAGAGAGCACTTAGGAATCCTAAGAATGAATTCTGTTTTTAAGAATGTTTTTATGTGTTATTTTTATTTTGAGGTAACAATTAATGTGGAACTTTCACTGATGAATCAAGTATCTATTTATTTGAATTGTTGGAAACAAATGATGAATTGTGTTTGTGGATTTTTGTTTGTTTTGGAAAGTGAAAGGTTTTGTAAACCAAGCACTAATAAATAAATAATTTAAAACAAATGTAAACTGGTACGGATGTGCTAGCTAGCTTACCATATTGATGCACTAAACAAACATACAGAATAATATGTATTCATCAAAATGCCTTGCACCGTAGAGTGGCATTGCCATTTTAATCTTACATTTGGACCAAGAGCAAGTCAGTACAACCATTAACACAGGAGAAGAAGATCCAGGAAGGTCCCTGGTATTGTATGTGTAAGCACAGATGTGGGCTTATGCCAAGTAGAAGGGGTACTTCAGCAGTCAGCCTGATGGAGACTTAAGGGATGAGTCTTGAGTTTGGATCGGGCAAGTAGGTATTCAGAGGTGATATAGTGTTCAATGGGTAAAGCTGTCTAGATGCGATGGCTTTCCTGAAAAAAGGTGGCATTAGACTCTTACGCTCTTGTAGAGTGGGATTACTTATTTTTGGGTGAGCAACATTCCTCTGGTTCGGTAGACCTTTTCTTTGTAGTTTTATGAAGAGGAAGAGCTTTCTGGCAGAGCCATGCATTACTGACAATAATCCGAGCTTGAAGGTACAGCCAGAGATGTTTCTAAAAAAATCGAATGTAATATCTCTCTAAAGGAATCTCCAGATGCATGGAATCCAATCCTCCTTAAATACTTTTACAATTGGCATATGAATAATGCGCCTTCCAATCAAATTCTCCTTTTTCCCTTTCAGAAGTTCCTCTGGGCCTTCACAGACTTATCAATTAAGTGTTAATAATAATGGTCAGACGTTCCCTTTCCTCTCCATATAATGGTGCTCTGTAGCTCCTCATGAAGTTGAGAGGCTGTTAAACACATGTTAGGGGCCCTTAAATGACAGAAGGTGATTGTGAAGTGATGTCTTTCAACGTCTGGAAGAAAATAGTTAATAAATTCCTATCGAAGACAGTGAGGAGGGTCCTATCTCCAACATAAAGACAATTGTGGATAGGTCAAAGGTCAAAGATGCATGATTTTTACCTGAGAAGTCAGTGGAGAAGTTCCATCTTCCATCCTAAAGATGATAGTCCATTAATTCCAACATCCAGTCTGAAGACGATAGACCAATGTTTCCAACATCCAGAATGAAAACAATAGTGGAGAGGTTCTGACTACGGGTCTAAAGATGTAATAGAGAGGACACAACCTCCATTCTAAATACAGTGGTGGAAAGGTTACAACTTCCAGTCTGAAGGCGGGAGTGGAAAGGTCACAACGCCCTGTCTGAAGATGGTAGTGGAGTGAATCCTACCGCCAGTCCATAGAAAGTAGAGAATCCTTCCTCCAGCCATAGGTAGAGAGCAGATGCGTGTCTAGTGACCAGTAGTCCGCAGACTCCCATCTTATTGGTCAGTTTCCTATAATTAGAGTCTAGTCTCTGCTAATGGGCTTTTTACCCTTCACTCCGAAAACCTCCTTTAAAGATTCATCTTTATCTCTGTTTGACTCCGAGAATCATTGATGTCTTTGTTCTGATGAATCATAAGTGACCTACGGGTTTTCAGTGTCGCAATATTGCACTTTCACATTCTAACACAACTCACATGCAGATATAGCTTTGGTTTCCAGCCTTGCATGTAGTTGTAGAGCTGCAATGGCAAAGTACACCCAAAGAGACAAGCAGGTGTGCCACTCTTCATCTGAATAGTGTTCAATCCATGTCTTTGAACTATGCAACTTATAGATTGTTATACATTGCTGCATTGTTATGTCTTATTTTCAGGTTCTTTTGCTCTGATGAATATTAATGCATGTGTTATAAAATTATGTCTTTATGATAAATATTTGTCTTTTCTTGATGAGTTTTGCTGAAGATATGATAGTGTTTCTTTCGATAAAGGTGGACATGCTGTGGATGGCTGTTTGAAGGGTGATGATGGTTCTAAATCGGTTATGTAGGCACTTGTGTAGTTATGTGTGCTAGAGGTCATATGATGGGTTTGTGGTTTCTGAGAAAGGTGGCTTATTTTCTGATGTCTGCAAGAGGAGACATAAGGATTGTATGGTTTGTAAAGAAGTCTGTTATGTCAATGATTATTCCCATGGTAAGATGACGTTTTGTGGTGGGTAGAACGTGTAGGTGTGTTATTGGTAGCGGTTAGTGCTGAGGTGTGGTTTGAAATTGTCAATTATGTTTGGTGTATTGTTGATGGTTGTTAGTTGTGAAATGATTGTTGTGCAGTTTGTGCTGGAAGTGGCTAGGTAGCTCTATTGATGATAAAGGGTAGTGCTCAGAAGATGATTGTGCACTTGGTGTTGAAGGAGTTCATGTTGTTGATCACTATGGCAAGATTATAGCTGTGGAATTGTTGAAGGTGATTATGTTCATGAGGGCTATTAGCAGTACAATTATGTTATATGATTTGTGATGAAGGTGGCTGTGTTGTTGATGGCACTTTTAGTGATGAGATACTAAGTGCGCTTTTCCTAAGGAAGGATGTCTTGTTGTTGAGGCTTTTAGAAGCAAAACAATAATTCTGTATTTGGTAATTAATGGAATTGTGTAGTTGAGTGGTGAGTTGGTGGGTGTGTATGTGGTGATGAAGATGTGGTGATTGCTTTTGGTTTTTAGATGAAGGTCAAAGTGTGAGTGACAGAGGTGGTCGTATTGTAGGTAGCTATTAGTGGTGCAATGATTGTTTTGTGGCTGGCTATGAAGGCATTCATGCAGCTGGTGCTGCTAGTTTTGAAATGACATCACTTTTACATGACTGGTATGAAATTGGCAGTTTTCTTAAATGCTTTTAGTGCTGAGATAAAGGTTGTGCTGGTGATGAATTTGAGATAGCTGTTGATGCTTTTGATGGTGAGATGATGTTTGTAATGTGGGTGATGAAGCTGTTAATGTTGATGGCTGTTACAGGTCAGATCATGTTTTACGGTTCGTAAAAATGAAGATTGTATTGTTGATAGCTGCTAACGATGAGATGATTGTTGTGTGGCTGATGATGAAGGTGTTTATGTTGTTGACCATTCTTCACGGTGAGGTGATGATTGTGGAGCTGGTGATGATAGTGGTTGTTATGTTGGTGGCTGTCACTCTTGATGATGTTCATGTGATTGGTAATAAAGGTAGAATGTCTCATGAGGGTTTTCGGAGAAAGGTTGGTTTGAAGTTGGGCAGTAGACAGTTGTGTATTTGCTGATCACAGTTGGACTGTTGTTTATGGTTGATTGTTTAGTGGAAGGTTCTGAGCTTGGCATGGAAGGTGGAACTGTTGTGGTGGTTGTTTGAACGGCAGATGATTATGTGCCTGGGGATGAAGGTAGTACTTTTGGTGGTACATTTATGCACTGTGGAAGTTTCTGAGATTGGTGATGAGGGTGGAACAAATGTTGGTGATTGTTTGTAATGTTGAAGGTTCTGTATATGGTGATGAAGATGAAACTATTGTTGGTGTTTGCTTGTCCAGCGGCAGGCTATCAAGGCTGGTGATCAAGGCGGGACATTGGTTGGCTCCTGGTATTATGAATGGATTGATTTTAGTGATGAATGTGAGATTTTTGGCAGTCCCTCACTCCTTCAGTTATCCACATATACACAGCACACCAATTCTTACTTGCCAAGAGTCAATTATCACTCACCCATGGCTAGTGGCGAGTGAAAATATTGATGCCTGATCTGAAGTTGGTGCTGAAGGTGGGAAAGTTGGTGGTTGTTTTAAACGTGCATGGTTGTGTGGTTTGTACTGAAGCGTGGACTATTGTCGTTGTATGCTTAGACTGCTAAGGTTCTGAGAATGACAGCAAGATGCGATTGCTGGTGGCTGCTTCTACTGCTTCATACTGTTCTAATGTTGGTGATGACGCAGGGACTGTTGATGGCTGTTTGAACTGTGGACAGTTCTGAGGTTGGTGATGAAGGTGGACCCACAGTTATTGATTGTTTGGACTCTGAAAATGTTTTACGGTTGATGATCAATCAGGGACTGCTGGTGGTGGTTGCTTGTCATTTGGATGTTTCTGCTGAGATTGATGATAATAGACCTTTGCTGGTGGTAGCTTGTTCTGTGGAATGTTCTGAGCTTTGAGATTAATGCTATGATGATTACCTGGAGATATAAACAAAGTGTAACAGTGGTAAAGTAAAAGGAAACTATTTGTATTGAGTACAATGTGAAACAGACAGGCCTTACATCTCTGTCATGGTTCTTTGGGATGCAAAGGGTTACTCTCAGCACCGCTGGTCGCCCATTGCCTTTGCTGGGGCTGTGCCACATCTTTCACTGTAAACACATCACTTCTTCTTTTTCTTCTCTCTTTGGCCTTCTTGCACTTGAACATTGACTGGGGTACTTGACTTTCACTGCTGAGCATGGCAAATACTCCACAAGCTCTTTCCCAGGCTTGACTAATCCTAAATTGGGTCACATGACTATTATACTTAGCACATTACCAAGCATGCATATTCAACTCAATCCTTCAGGTACTTTTAACACAGGATTAACTCCTCTGTGGCTTTTTCATAAACTCTGCATAAATGGTTCTATCTCGGTGTTTTATTGCAAATGAGGATTCAATTGCTCTCTCAGCCTTGGCCTATGGACCAATCATTTAATGTATCTCTCATCCTTGGCTTAGACATGTAACGCCTGGTTGTCCCTTGCTTTAAGTCGTTCAGTACCTCCTGGACCAGCAAGCACTGATTCAGTTAATCTCAGTCTTAATGTAGATTTTTAACGAACAGTTGACTTTTTAAATTAAATCTTCCACTGACTTGGGAACCAATGATACTCTCACACCCTCATCAATAGATTTGGGCTGTGATATTGGACCTTGTTTCCCTGCATATATCCAAGGATTAAACATTATTCTCAAAATCATTATTAGACTTGGGATGTGATATTGGAATTCATTTCCAATCATGCATCAAAATGGTTTACATATTTTCTGACAATCATTATTAGACTTGGGTTTGGACCCTGGACCATGTTTCCCAGCATGTATCAAAGAATGTAATTTCCTTCTGACAGTCATTGTTCGACTTGTAGTCTAATGTATTGCCCTTCATTCCCAAGCATGCACTAAATGTGTCAAGTCTGCTTTTACATTCTATGTTGGTCTTGTGCTGGATATACCACTTTGTTTCCTCCCATACATCAAAAAACTTCTACCTCTTTCATAGTCATTATTACATCAGGACTGGGGTTTGAACTTGGTTTCTCAGCATATGTAAAACAATGTGGCTTATCTTTTCCTGGAGTTGTTGCTGGACTGTGTACCCCGACACACAACCTTTCTTTCCGGATTGGTCCAGACTTTCTCAAACAGTTTCTCCGACCCTTCCTGATCTTGGTACTCTTTGTTGCCTTCCCTCCTGTTCATTTCTCATAATATGTATCAGCCTTCTCTTCTTCATCTTGTGGCCTTACCAGCGGGACTGTTACCTTGCCACTCGACTTCCTCTCGTCAGTCTTTGACAGGCTGTCTGTGTCAGAGTCTTCTTCTGAGATAGTATCTTTTTCCTGGTACTCTTGTTCTCATTCCCCTTATGAGAGATTTCCTTGGTAGACTCACTTCTCTATCTCAGCATCTCCTGCTCGGTGGCCATGGGAAAGTTTGTCATCCTGCAGTCAGGGCCCAGTGGCCGATTTAGTTACGGATCCAGGATTGGCAGGTCTCCACCTCATCCTTCCACCTTTGTCCCTTGAAGTTATCTCCTTCCCTAAGCTCCAGTTTCTGTTTTCAAAGGCATGCAGCTCTCTGAGAATGGCCATAGACAATAGACTCAGATATTTCTCATGATACAGTAGAAATCCTGTCAGATGCTTGCAGGTGAATGTTCTTTGGCTCGTGATGAAAGTGGGACTGTTGTTGGTTACTTGCACTGTGGGGAGTTCGGCAGTTGGAGATGAAGGTGGGGCTGTTGGTAGTTGCTTGTACGTCAGATGAATTTGAGTTTGGTGATAAAGGAGACGTGTTGGTGTGTGTTTGGATTGTGGAAGTTCTGCGGTTGGTTATACATGTGGGAATTGATGATTTATTATAGTGTGCAAGGTTCAGAGAATGATGATAAAAAATCGACTATTGTTGGTGGCTGTTTGTATTGTAGAAGGTTCTGATGTTGGAGATGAGGGTGGACCAGTTGTTGGCAGTTGCCTTTACAGTGGACATTTCTGTGGTTGGTGAGGGATATGCAGCTGATGGGGAATGCTTGGACTGTATGTTCTGAGTTTGGTAATGAAGGTGGAATTGTTGGTGGTTGACTCACTTGTGGAAGGCTATACAGTTTGTGCTAGAGGTAAGATTTTGTTGGTGGTTATTTGAATTGTGGAAGGTTTTGAGATTGACAATGGAGACACAACTATTGTTTGTGGTTGCTGGTATCGTGTAAGGTTCAAGGGTTAGTTCTTCAGACGGGAGTGCAGTTGGTGGTTGCTTGGACTGTGTACCATTATGAAGTTGTTGATGAAGGTTGGTCTGTTTTTGGTGGATGTATTGACAGTGGATATTGTTAAGGTTGGTGATGAGAGTGGGAGGACTCCTGTTGGTGGTTGTTTGTACTGTGGACGTTTCTTAGATTGGTAAGGAACTGTTGGTGGTATTTATTTTAATGTGGAGGTTTCTGAGTTGTGTGATGAGGGTTTGACTTATTACTAGTGGTAGCATGCTCAGTTGAAAGTTCTGAGGTCGGCCATGTTGATGATTCTGTTGGTGTGTGTGGTTGCATGTACTCCAGAGGGTTCTGGGGTTGGTAATGAATGTGAAGCTGTTGGTCGTTGCTTGTATAGATGACGTTTCTGAGGTTGGTTTTGTAAACAGGGATGTTGGTGATTGCTTACACTGTGGTGGTTCCGGAGAGTGGTGATTGTTACTTTCTGAGGTGGGTTAAATGGTCAGATAGTTGAGCCTAATTGCTAATGCTGTTGAAGATTTTGAGTTTGGTAATGCAGGTTGTTTTGAATGTAGATGCTTCTTAGGTTGGTGTTGATGGTGGAACTGTTGGTTTTTTATACAGTGGCAGGTTTGTTATTTGTGGTTGCTTGTTCTGTGGAAGGTACTGAGAATGGTGATCAATATAGAACCATTGGTTAAAAAAGGGGTCTGGAAGGCCCTCTACCGAGAATGAACAGAGTCAAATAACCTGTCTCTCTGGGAAGGTGCCCACTTGGGAGGGTCTACAACCAAGTTTTAGCTCACTGTACCTTTGATAGAGAAGAAATATACATTTGCATATCAGTCTGGTCCCACCCATTTGGGCAGTTCATCAAAATGGTAGGCAATTCTCCTCTGAACAAGAGTACCAACAGCAAACCCAGACACGTGTGTCGTCCTAGTCGTGCCTCATCAGTGAGGTGAAGCTGTGCTTCGCTAAGACCAGTGAGCATGGGGCCCATGCCTGGATTACCATGGGTAACTTAGGGTGAAAACCCAAGTTCCTAAAAATAAATAAATAGGTCTGGGAGCCCCTCTACCGAGAACAAACATGGCCAAATAACCTGTTATTTGGGAAGGTGCCCACTTGGGAGGGTCTACAACCACGTTTTAGCTCACTGTACCTTTAACAGAGGTGAAATGTCCATTTCCATATCAGTCTGGTCGCACCCACTTTAGCAGTCAGCACCAAAATGCTAGGCAATTCTCCTCTGAACAAGGGTACCAACAGCAACCCCTGACACTTGTTTCAGCCTACTCAGGCCTTATCGAGGAGGTGAAGCTGGGCCACTCTAAGCACAGTGAGCAATGGGACCATGTCTGGATTACCCTCGGTAATTTAGGGTGAAAACCTAAGGTCCTACATTTTATTGGATAAAGGGTCTGGGAGCACCTCTACCGAGAGCAAACACAGCCAAATAACCTGTTCTCTGGGAAGGTGCCCACTCAGGAGGGTATACATCCATGTTGTAGCTCACTGTACCTTTCACAGAGCAGGAATATCTATTTGCACGTCATTTTGGTCCCACCCACTTGGGCAGTCCAGCACCGAAATGCTAGGCCATTCTCTGAACAAGAGTACCAACAGCAATCCCAGACATGTGTTTCAGACCTCATCAGTGAGGTGACGTTGTGCCTCTCTAAGCACAGAGAGCAAGTGGTCCACGTCTGGATTACCTTGGGTAATTTAGGGCGAAAACCCAGGTCCTAAAAATTCAACCAAAGAAAGGTCTGGGAGCCCCTCTTCCAAGAACAAACATAGCCAAATGATATGATATGATATGATATGATATGATATTTTATTTGTATCGCGCTCGTACACAAGTGTTTCAGAGCGCGACTAGGCAAGCAAGGGGAACAAGGGAGAACACAGCACAACATAAAAATTATCATACTAGGCACAGTGACATTGAGAACGTGCAAGGGCATGGGAAAGGGAAAAGGGAAAAAGTGCATGGAAGAGGAGAGTGGAAAGTGCAGAAGCCGAGGAGCGCAGATAAATAAAATAAATAGAAAATTGAGGCAAACTGTGGTAGTGCAGCCAGCAAGTGGCAAGTGCTGTGTTTAAGGCAGCAGACTGGGTAAGTCTGAATAAGTGCAGAAAAGAAAAAAAATGGGGGGTGGGGTTGTATGGGTACAGATACAGTCCCCAGTGCAAGGGGTTGCCAGGAGGCAGTGCAGGAAGGTGGCAGGGTGAGCAGGTACGTGGGCCCAGGGGACAGAGGGTGGCCAAGTGCACAGTGCCAAGAGAGCAGAACAGCAGGGGAGAAGGGGAGCGAAGGCAAAAGCAAAGAGGAAGGTTTTGAGGTGCTTCCGGAACCGGATATGGTTCTCCTCAAGTTTTAGAGTGGCAGGGAGGCTGTTCCAGAGGGAGGCCCCAGCCGAAGATAGAGATCTACCCCGAGCTCGTTTCTTTGAAAAACGACTGACCCTGATGGAGTTAGAGGTAGAGGAGCGAAGAGCTCGAGAGGGGAGGTATTTGAAGAGGGATAGCTGAAGGTATTTTGGACCCAGGCCCCAGAAAGTCTTGTGGACAATGCAGAGGGTTTTGAATTTAATCCTTGCATCCACTGGGAGCCAATGGAGAGATGTCAAAGCTGGAGAGATACGATCCCAGGGCTTGAGGCCAAGTTCAAGTCTCGCAGTCCTGTTCTGGATAAGTTGTAGAGGGCGGAGAGTAGAGGCAGGTAGATTTAGAAAGAGGCTGTTACAATAGTCCAAGCTAGAGAGAACCAGAGCTTGGGATACCATGAGCTTCTGGGGGAAGGAGAGGAAAGGCAGAATACCTCTGAGGAGGTGCAGTTGGACGTTTGACTTTTTAGAGATATCAGAGATATGGGCCGAGAAGGAAAGTGTGGAGTCAAAGATGACGCCAAGGTTCTTAGCCTCGCAGGTGGGGGTAGGAGGAGGGCCAAGGGAAGCCGGCCAGAGAGTGAGGGGAAAGGATGGAGATGGTGTGCCGATGAGGAGGATCTCCATCTTGCTGGCATTCAAACAAAGATCATTGGCGGCAGACCAATTTTGAATGGCAATTAGGCAGTCAGAGATGCGAGAGGGAGAGGAGGTGGCCAAGGGCAGCCGGAAAATGAGTTCAGTGTCATCAGCGTAGCACTGGAAATTTGAGCAGAAAATGGCAATGCAGTGAGCGAGAGTTGCCAGGCATTGGTTGAAAAGCCAGGGTGAGAGGTTAGACCCCTGGGCAACCCCAAAGGTGGAGAGAAAGTTAGATGATAGGAAAGACCCCAGTTGGATCTGGGAGGGTCGATCAGAGAGGAAAGAGGTCAGCCAGGCCAGAGCCTGATCAGTGATACCCAGATTATCACGGAGACGGATGAGCCGGATAGTGCGGTTGACCGTGTCGAAGGCAGAAGAGAGATCAAGAAGGATGAGGACAGAGGGAATGTTAGAATCAAGGTTGGAGAGCAGATCTTCAGGGATATTGAGGAGAGCAATTTCCGTGCTTCTGGCCGCTCTGACCTGTTCTCTGGGAAGGTGCCCTCTCGGGACGGTCTACCACCATGTTTTTGCTCAGTGTACCGTTCGCAGAGGAGAAATATCAATTTCACCCTAAATAATCCAGGGTAATCCAGACGTGGGCCCCTTGCTCCCTGTACCTTAGAGAGGCACAGCTTCACCTCACTGATGAGGCCCGACTAGGCCGAAACATCTGTCAGGGGTTGCTGATGGTTCTCTTGTTCAGAGGAGAATTGCCTAGCAATTTGGTTCTGGACTGCCCTTGTGGGTAAAACCAGACTGATATGCAAATGGATATTTCTTCTCTGTGAAGGGCACAGTAAACTAAAACATGGTTGTAGACCCTCCTGAATGGAAGACATTCCATAGGACAAGGCATTTTACCCATGTTTGTTCTCAGTAGAGGGGCTCCCACACCCTTGCTTACTTTGTATCACTTGGGGTTTCACCCTTAGTATCCCAGGGTAATCCAGACGTGGGCCCCTTGCTCTCTGTACCTTAGAGAGGCTCAGTTTCACCTCACTGATGATGCTGACTTGGCCGAAACACGTGTTTGGGGTTGCTGATGGCCCTTTTGTTCAGTGAGAATTGCTTAGCAGTTTGGTCATGGAATGCCTTTGTGGGTGGGACCAGACTGATATGCAAATGGGAATGTCTTCTCTGTGAAGGGTACAGTGAGCTAAAACGTGGTTGCAGACCCTCCTAAGTAGGAGAAATTCCATAGAACAGGTTATTTTATACATGTTTGTTCCCATTAGAGGGGCTTCCACATCCTTGCTCAATGTGTAAAACATGTTGTTTCACCTTAAATAACCCAGGGTAATCCAGACATGGACCCCTTGCTCCCTGTGCCTTAGAGAGGCTCAGCTTCACCTCACTGAAGAGGCCCAACAAGGTCGAAACACGTGTCTGGGGATGCTGTTGGTCCTCTTATTCAAAGGAGCTTTGCTGAGCAGTTCAGTGATGGACTGCCCTTGTGGGTGGGCCAGACTGATATGCAAATGGATATTTCTTCTCTGTAAAGGATGCAATGAGCTAAAACGTGATTGTAGGCCCTACTGAGTGGAAGAACTTCCATAGAACAGGGTATTTTACCCATGTTTCTTCTCAGTAGAGGCGCTCCCATACCCTTGCTTAATTTGCGAAACTTGGGGTTTCACCTTAAGTAACCCAGGGTAATCCAGACATGGACCCTTTGCTCCCTGTGCCTTAGAGAGGCTCAGCTTCACCTCACTGAAGAGGCCCAACAAGGTCAAAAAACGTGTCTGGGGATGCTGTTGGTCCTCTTATTCAGAGGAGCTTTGCTGAGCAGTTTGGTGCTGCACTGTTCTTGTGGGTAGGACCAGACTGATATGCAAATGGATATTTCTTCTCTGTGAAGGGTACAGTGAGCTAAAACATGGTTGTAGACCCTCCTGAGTGGACGACATCCCATAGAACTAGGTATTTTTTTCTATGTTCGTTCTCAGTAGAGGGGCTCCCACCACCATGCTTAAACAGAACTATTGGTTGTTGCTTGTACAGGTGAAGGTTCTGAGGTCAGTGAGGAAAGTAGGGCTATTGATCGTTGCTTGCACTATGTAGGTTTCAGAGGTTATGATTGCGATGGAAATGTTGCTTGTCATTGCTTGTACAGTGGAATGTTCTTTGGTTGATGATGGTTGGAATGTTGGGGGTGATTGCTTATACTGTGGAAGGTTTTGAGACTGGTAATGAAGATGCTGCTGTTGATGGTTGTTTAAAATATGAATGTATTTGAGGTTGGAGATCATTTTGGGATTGTTGTTGCTAGTTTCTTATTCTGTGGAAGACACCTAGGTTGGTGATAAAGATGTGGCTGTTGTTTGTGATTGCTTGAAATGTGGAAGGTTTTGAGATTAATGATGAATGCAGAATTATTGGTAGTTACTTGTTAACAGGACTGATGTTCTCAGGTTGATGACAAAGTGGGACTGTCAGTGGTTGCTTGTACGCTAGAGGGTACTGACGTTGGTGATGAAGATGGGGCTGTTGATTATCATTGCTTGTCCAGTGGAAGGTTGTGAGGTCTTGGTGATGATGATGATGGGGAGGCTCTTGATTGGACTCTGAAAGAGTCTTGTGTTGGCAATGATGCTGGAAGATAATGAGGTTGGCGAGGAAGGTGAGATTGATAACTGTACTTGCTTGCGGTGCTTGCTTGCAGTGTGGACAGTTGGAAGGGCGACTGTTATTGGTAGTTGTTTGACCTGTGGATGTTTTGGTGGGGGGTTCTGGGGCTGTTTGACCTGTGGATGTTCCGGTGGAGGGTGCTGTGACTGGTGATTAGGGTGTTTCACTGATTTTGTAGCTGTCAAGCAGCGACTGTGGGAGAATTTGTGAAGTGTGTGGCTCTTTGCTCTCATTAACCTTTTTGAGTTGATCATGTGATTTCAAGAGCGATAAGATTGGGAGGTGCAGGTGGCTGATGGTGGTCCCTCATGACCTCTCCCTCTCTTTCAGATGTGCGAGCAGCGCCAATGCACCGAATGCCCTACGTTCACTCACCCTATGACCGCCCTCCCTGGAATCCCCGCTACTGCATCATCTCTGGAAACCAATTGCTTATGCTTGACGAGGATGAGGTGAGTGCCATCGTATTGGTGGCTCCATCATTCTGTGTGTTCTTGGTTGTGGTGTAAGTGGCTCTATTAAGGTGTGCATCATTGGTGGCATTGTCTTGGTTGTGGCAGTCACATGCTTTGCTTTTTTGGATGTTGTCATCTTAGCTTTTGTAAGGTCTGTGGCAGAGTGGACTAATACTAATGGTTCTGCACTCAATACAATGAGTATCATTCTGTTGGGCAACAATGAACATCTGCTTTCAGGACCAAGATGCCCCCTGTGGGGTGAAAGTGTGATCTGTTGTTACAGTATGTGGAAGGGGCTCTGTCACGATTTGTGCTATCATTTTAGCTGTGGCAAGAGGCACTCTGACGTGCCATTGCCATACCGCTCAACATAATTCTTCTTTATTAACATTTTAATTGGTTTTCACAACATACATCTCCACTAAACATGAAATATAAATTGGTGACCTTAAACAGAGTCCCATCCCTCCCCCGCATTCAATTAAATACAATGGTAATACCAATCAGATATCACACCAGATCCCATTCCAAGAACCTGTCCCAGATGTCCTCATTCAGTGTACATCTTCTCTGCTGTTCCACCGCTACCCTCTCAAGCAGAGACGTTTTACAGAACTGTTGAATACATTCAGCCTTTGAGGATGATTTGTCAAACTTCCAGACCCTCAAAACTAACTTTGTAGCCATCGACGCTTCCCTGAATAGCCAGTGTTTTCGCGGACGTCTTCTCCCAGGATCCGGGTTTCTAAGTCATGTTCATTAGCCAAGGCCAGTAAAATTGTGCTGCTTTTGTGTTTAGTGGACGAGAGTCCATTAAAGATGGGTATGGAGCGTGCCAAGAGGTGTGCTGAGTCCATTTTAGGGCCAGTGGCAGCGGCCAAATGCGGCTGAGTTGAGTATGTGAGCCCACCCACCGTGGTTATGGTGGAAAAGGTTCTGTCTTCCCCTTTATCTTGGACATGTGCCCTGCCCTGCAATCTTTGTGTGGTTCGGGAGCACACCCTTGCCTTGTGTCCTGGGTGGCCCATCCTGCTTCTGGCTCAGGGGCTCTACCATGCATGTCTTCCTGGTGGCAGGCAGGGTCTCCATAGTAACATTAGCCATAATGCCCTCCCTTGAGTGAGAGAGAGAATGTGTGTGATAGCTGTGTGGCGATAGTGGAAGGCGGTACTTGCACACTGGGGTGTAACTCTGGATGGTCACGACCCCCCAGGAGCTGGCCTTCCTCTCGTGTTGCAGGTTGGAGTGCAGCATGCGCTAGTAATGGCGGCGTTCCGTTGGCTCGGTTCTGCGAGGCCAAAGATCCGCCTCTGATAGCGGAGCTTGCATTTTCCTGCTTGCTTTTGGAAGCTGTTGATGAGCTACCGTATGTGGGAGTGAGGCAAGCTGGGCCCGCAGATGATCGCGTGCTTTCCTGTATCCTGTAACCATGAGAATACAGATCGGTGCAGATGGGAGAGGTAGAGAAAGCAAGGAGGATGGGGGAGAGAGAGGGGGGAGGCGGAGGGGAAGCTGGGGTAAAGAGGAAGAGGCGAAGACATGGACAGAGTAGGATGAGGGAGATAGGGCGAAGGAGATTGGGGGAGGCGTAGAGAGGTGGGAAGGGGAGTGGAGGATGAAGGAGGGTGGGGATGGTGAAGGGAGGAGCCAGGAAGAGGAGAGAGTGAAGGAGGGTTAGGAGGGCGTAGAGAGATGGGGGAGAGTGAAGGAGCGGCAGAGGGCGAAAAAGGGTAGGTGGGAAGGTGAGGCAAAGATATAGAGAGTAGATGACATGCTCAGAGGGAAGGAGCTGGGGAGGAGGGAGAAGGGCAAAGGACGGCTGTAAGGACGTCGAAAAGCGGGGAGAGGAGGAAGGAGAGAGAGACAAAGGGTTGGGAGGGTGCAGAGAGAAGGGGTGGAGAGTTAGATGAAAGGGACAGAGAGGGTGGGGGGAGCATGCGAGAGATGACAGAAGGAAATGAGGGCTAGGGAGTGGAGAAGCAGGGGGTCGAGGAAAAGGAAGAGAGATGGGGGGAGCCGGAGGGCGTTGAGGGTAGAGGGAATAAGGGAAGAAATAGAAATGGAATGATAGAGAAGGGACTGTGTTAGAGGGGAAACATTAAGCGAAGGTGCAGAGACTGCAGGGGAAGCCTGTTCTATGCAGAGTGCTCTAGCACCTATGCTCATTCCTGGAAGCAGAGGGCAGATAATGCATGCTCGTATGCACAGTGCTGGAGAAAGGAAACAGTAATGTTGGTTTCTATGCACAGTGTTGGCAACAAATAACAGCAGTTTTGGTTCCTATGCACATTGCTGGTGAAAGGGACCAGTAGTGTTGGTTCCTATGCACAGTGCTGGCGAAAAGGAACAGAAGTGATTATTCTTATGCACATTGCTGTTGAAAGCAAGGCCTACATTAGCTTTCAAACATTGATTAGCAGAGTTTGATAATTAAAATTGTCTTGATTAGCAAACAAATCCATTTGATTAGCAATGTTGTACTAATATGTTCAGTGTCAACAGAGGATATTTGTACCCAAAACATAAAATGAGCAACAATACAACAGTCTTGTGTACCCTTGAAGTAAGCTATGGGAAACAGGCCTTGCAAATTCTTTAAAATGTCGCTAGACCTGCAGGTCGAGTGGAGTCAGGCTTGCAAATTCTTTAATATTGTACTTGACCTGCAGGTCGAGTAACTTAGCTTACTGACATGCACTCTACCGACAGCAACGGATGACAACAAATTTAAATGCGTTTTCTGTAAAATGGTGCATGTCACCATAAACTCACTTCATGTTTGGCGACCCTGCTGCCACCCAGAGGCCAGCCATGCACAGTGAAACTTGTATTTGACATTGTCTGCAAAGTAAATGTTAAATACAAGTTTCAAACATCTCCACTGTGAACCCTGAATGAGTGTCTGTAAATGTAATTGGTTAGCTGCATGAATTGGCACAAATAAATAGATATGGTAAAAAGGCTATGAAAACAGTTTTACGAGCTCTCTTCTGCAGGTGCAGGTATCTAATGTAATTATAATTATAGAGCAAAACAAGCTCGGGAGGCTAACTACAGTGTATGGTAGTGCAGTAGATCTGTCAATGTACAGATCAAACTATTGATCCCTACTTTGCATAAACATCTAGGTAACTTTGTGTATTCATTATGTAAGGGGAAAGAAAGTAACACACTAAGCAGAGTGTGCAGTGTAGCATGCAGAGAACTGGGAAAACTATGAGTAATATTGTAGTTTTCGAACATCTCACTTTCAGGGTAGCTGGTGTAAAGCAACAGGGTGATAAGATAGAATGTCAAGAAGTATGGGGTCAGCTCATGGGTTGAGCACCAGTGTCACAGATATGTGCAACCAGCAAGTTACAGAACTAGGTTTGCCATGAAAAAACACATGTGATCATGTACATTTTCAAAAGTGTTCACTCGTCACTATGATGTATCTTCCCCAATAAAATGAAATATAGTTTGACACTATGAGATTTAGATACAGTAACCTAAACTTTACATTAAAGTATTGAGATGATGCAGTTTTTCACAGTATCAATACTGTAATTATGCATTATGCAACAACTTACATTTTTAGGAATGGAATTGCATGACTGTCTTTAAAAAAATAAATAAAGATAACACATACTGGTCTTTGCCTGACAGGATAGGGTTAGCTTAATACAAGTATCATCCCAGTTACTTCTGGTTTGTAATTATTTGAAAATGACATTCTTGCCTAGCACTCCCATAAAGGCCGTTGGTATTCAAGAGTGGTTAAGATGATTACTGCTGCACTCTCTCCCCATTAGCCCCTTTGAACTTGCAGTGAACGGAGAAAAGAGGGTGAAGAGAACCCCGGGGACAAGAGAGGATTTCAGGGTGAGCTGTGGTTTCATTGAACAGGGTAACTTAAATAGCTGGCTTTGCTACACAAGTGTCAATCTGAGTAGCAAACCTACAGAATTGCATAGCAAATAGCTATGTGACAATGCTTATTTTATGCCTGGGAAAGGAAACAGGAGTGTGGGTTCTTATGCACATTGCTGGTGAAAGGGAACAGTAGTGTTGGTTCTTAACCACAGTGCATGTGAAATTTAACAGTTGTGTGGGTTCCTATGCACAGTGGTGCTAAAAGGATACAGTAGTGTGGGCTCTTATGCATGGGGCTAGTGAAAGGGAACAGTGGTGTGTGCTTATGCACAGTGTTGGTGAAAGGGAACATTAGTGTGGGTTCTTATGCACATTGCTGGTGAAAGGGAACAGTAGTGCAGGTTCTTATGCACATTGCTGGTGCGGGGGAACAATAGTGTGGGTTCATATGTGCAGTGCTGTGAAAGGGAACAGTAGTGTTTGGTCTTATGCCCAGTGCTGGTAAAAGGGAACATGAGCTTGGACTCATATGCACAGTGCTGGTGAGAGGGAACTATACTGTGGGCTTGTATGCACATTGTGGATTAAAGGAAACAGTTGTGTTGGTTCTTATGCACAGCATCAGAGAAAGGGAACAGTCATTTTGGTCCTTATGCATTGTGTCAGAGAAAGTTGGTTCTTATGCATGCTGGTGGAGAAAGGGAACCATGCTTTTGTTTTCTATGCACAGCCCTTGTGAAAGGGACTACTAGTGTAGGTTCTTATGACCATTACTAGTGAAAGGGAACAGTATTGTTGGTTCTTATGAACATTACTGTTTGGTTCTTAATCACATTCCTGGTGAAAGGGAGTGATAGTGTTGGTTCCTATGCGCAGTTCTGGTGAAAGGGAACAGTAGAGGTGTAACATGCTGGTTCCTTTGCACTGTGCTGGAAGGAAATTAGTTCTGGGTCTTATGCACTGGAGGTGTTAGGTTCTGGGTATTGCACAGTTCTTGGACATGAGACAGAGAGCGTTTCTTGCCACGCACTGTGTTGGAGGCAGACACTGACGGTTCCCCTGCACATCGATGGATGCAGGGGGCAAGTATTGGTTGCTATGTTCTGTGTTGGTGGCAGTGTGCTTGTATTTATGCACTGTGCTATAGGCCATGGGCTTATTGCTTATTGCTATGCACATTGTTGAAGGGAGGGATAGATAGTCTTTGTTGCTATGCATTGTGCTGGAGCCAGACCATGTTGGTTGCTGTGCACACTCCTGGAGGTGGGGGTTGAGGGCGTTGGTTTTTTGTGTACAGTACTCTAAGTAGCACAGAGAGTGCCTGTTGCTACATCCAGTCCTAAATACACAATGTGCAAGAGTTTTGGTTTCTATACACAGTACTGGAGTCATAACATGCTGATTCCTGTGCATGGAGCTGGTAGCAGCCAGTGTTCATCGCTATGCACACACAGTTCTAAGGCAGTAGCAGCCGAGAGTCCTAACACCTATGCACTCTTCCCGAGGCATAGCAATCTGGTCCTTTTGTTTTTTACTCGAGACAGGGCAGGCCTGCTAGTGGTTATGCACAGTGCTTGATCCAGGAGCAACATGTTGGTTTTAATTCACAGGCTGGAGGCATATGGGCTTGTGTATAATGCACAAGGTCAGAGAGTGCTGACTCTTACACAATGCTAAAGGCAAAAAGAGCTAGTGATTGTTCTTATTGTAACAGTTTATTGAGAAGCACCCTCAACACAGGGAGTTCCTTCCCTCCCCACTCAAGGTGTCTTGCAACAAACTGTTTGATGGATTATTTTATTCAGCCCTATCTCCAATTCATCTACTACCCCTTGGATCCCTCCCCCCGAGCTACCAATGAGCCAAACACCAGGCCAGTATACAGGAAACATATTTTGGTTTATTTGGATTCAATGTTACGAAACTCACACTGAAATGTCAAACACCACTTTATCCATGGCACCACACAATAAACTTCTCTCAACATAAATAAATCACAAAAGTGACTTGAAAAGAGTACACATCACAATTGTTTACTTTCTACAAATTTCTCTTCAAGAAATAATTAGCGCTGGTCAGTGAGCCCATTTATAGATGTACTGCAGTGCAATTTCGATTTTCCTGCATGCTTAAAAGGCTAGCAGTTTGTTTTTTCAGATTTTGGACAAATGCATATGGCAATTATTATTTCACCCAAACTTATGGCCTGAGTTGGGAAAGTCTGACAGAACAATTTGTATGATTTGGGAATTATTGATTTTAGACCCCCCTGCCACTGAAAGGCCGGTGTTGGGGAATCTGGATGGTAAAAATTGGGATGATTTGAGAATGTAGGATGCTCAGCCCCGCTTCCAAACTTAAAAGCCTGTGTTAGGGGAAAGTTGGACAAAAAGGTTGCACTGATTTAAGAACAAAGACACTCCTCTTCCTCAAAGAAGTCAGGGTCGACAGGAAAAAAAAGGATTACCCATTTACATTATAGGCTATAGTTTTTCAGTGCTCACTGGGAAGTGAGCTTTGTTAATTTGGAATTTTAACACAAATCACCCTGTAGTGTTCCACCAAATGTGGAATTAATTTAATTAATCTTTTTAGTTAAGTAGGCTAAGGATCTATGCAGTTTTGCCCCCAGCCCACTATAGAGGGGAATGATTTACGGCAAGCAGACTCCCCCACTTTTTGGTTTCCCAGGGCTCAGTTATACTTACATATAACACCTCTGTTTAAATTCAGGAACCCAAGCTACATTTCAGGACACTCTGGAAAGATAGAGCAGCAGTGTTGTCACTCCCCTTTCAAGGATGGCCTTCTGCCCTACACCATAGAACCCAGTCCGTTTTTAGGCCTACCTAGAAATAGACAACTCCACCCAGATGCAATCTCGGCAATCTCCTCTGGTGTTTCCTTGCAGCTGTCAGATGGTAAGTTTCATCAGCTCTCTTTGATGGTAAATTCCAACAGCTCTGTCTGTCCCTTCCTCCTAGTGCATTCTCCCTTATATAGCAGCAATGACACCAACAAATTTATAATCTTGGGGGGAAAACCCTGCAAGAGTTGTCGCAAATAGGATTGGACACTTAACCCTTCTCTCTCCTCCCAAAACCAGCCTCCCGCTAAGGATTGGTTTAGGGGTCTGGAACAGACATATGGCAATTCCCATTTGCAATCCCCATGTGTTCTTATGTCAAATGTTGGCAAAAATCTAGTTATGTGGCAAAACTTTATCATTTTATTCGCAAATGCCATAATATATATATTTTCTGATTCAGATAATCATGGGAAATTAAATAAGACAGCAGCCAGGTCTGGACCATTTTGCACAGCCATGTGGCAATTTTCTGTAGTTTTCACAAAAAACATAACACTTATGAATATGTTATTTATTACCAATATTCCTAATTCTACCCTCCACCCGTTCACCAACTCTCACCCTTGGAACATTTTCATATCAGCCAGAACCCAAATTTGGATGGCCATAACAGTTCCCTGAGTCACAATCAGACTTATGGTTGCTGGGAAAAAGGGTTTGCCTCTTGCCTACAGAAACATTTTCATGGAAAAAGTGGGATTTTCTTTCATAAGTTTGCTGGTATTCTGCATGCAAAACATATTACACATAACTTTTTGTCAAAGGCCTGATGTATTTTTCCCTGACATTTGTATGTTAGCAGGGGTACATTTTTCACACTTAAACTGCAAACACACATGCCATTTCTGTGTCAGCGTTTAAAAGTCCCATTTTTCATGTGAAAAGGACCTTTTTAATTCCTTGTTCCTTTGTGGATTAAAATGCTGCTTTTCCTTTTGCATTTACAGCTAGGCCTTTTCCACAGAGCACTTCAGTTTCTACTTGCAGCCACACATGCAAAGCTGTTTTTGGGTCAGTGTTGAGAAATCCTGCTTTTCATGTGAAAGGGACCTTCAGTTTGGAGCATTTGAATACACCCCACACTATGCATAATGCTAGAGTCAGAGGAAGGGTGCTGGGTCCCACGCATAGTGCTGTGAAGCAGGGTTCTGTTGTATGCACAGTTATTGAGTCAGGGAACTGCTGTTTCTATAGGAATTGATGGATGCAGAGACTGAGTCCCGGTTATTATTCACAGCGCCAGGGGCAGAAAACAAGGTGATGTCTGTATGCACAGTGCTGGTGCAGGGAGCAGAGTGTTCACAATGATTGAGTAATATAGGGCTGTTTCTTATGCACGGGGCAGAGTGCCGATGGTATACACAGTGCTTGTTCCTTTGCACAGTAGTGGAAGCAGCAGCAGAACAGCTGGTTTCTATGCCCTCTGTTGAAGACAGACAGTGCCGGTTCTTATGCACTGTGATCTAATCATGGGCAGAGTGCTGGCCTCTATAAACAGTACTGGAACCAGGGTCATTGTTGCTGGGGGTGTATATGTCTGTTTCTTATGCACATGGATGTATTGTTGTTTGCTGTGCACAGTAGGAGACAATGAGAGTGACATTGGCTGTGCACATTGCTGGATGCAGAGTGCCCTGTGCAAAGTGGTAGAGATTGAGACTGACACTGGCTGTGCACAGTGATGGATGCATGAAGTGCTGTTTGCTGTGCACAGTTGTAGAGGTAGAGAGTGGCATTGGCTGTGCACAGTGCTCGATGGAGAGAGTGCTGTTGGCTATGCACAGTGGTAGATGTAGAGATTGACACTGGCTGTGCACATTTCTGGATGCAGAGAGTGCTGTTTGCTGTACAGAGTGGTAGAGGTCGAGAGTGACATTGGCTGTGCACAGTGCTGGATGCAGAGAGTGCCGTTTGCTGTCCACAGTTGTAGAGGCATTGAGTGGCATTGGCTTACAATGCCACTCGATGCCTCTTATGTCCCGTCCCCTTTCCTCCATACTGCATGGGCGTCCCTTCCAAGGGACGGGAGACAGAACTTTCCTCTTTAAATTTAGAGGCATGCAGGGGTGCTACCCTGGGAGCATGACCTGCCCTGACTCCACCCTCTGGCACCTCGTGCCAGTCCCCTTTTCTGCGTCGACGGGCAACAGCCAAATTTACCAGTGCTCCTGGGTTTGGCTTCAACCATGTAATTCCACGTGCAAATACTTCGTCTCTACTGTCTTTTTATCATTCCGACACTCGGTCCTCAGGCGCATGTCGACTTCTACAGGGTTCAGCAGGTGTCCATCCTGCGACGGGCTCTTTCCAACTAAAGACCCCCACACCCTCTGCCTAAGTTGCCTTGGCCCAGACCACGGCTGGCAAGCTTGTACCACATGCGATGCGCTCTCCTCAAGGTCTCCGAAGAACAGGCTAGCCAGGTGGAGAGAACTCTTCCAGAGATCGCCTCCAGAGGACCTTGAAGGACTCCGTCATATATCGATCCAAGCCCAAGGTAGGGCAGCTCTTTTCCAGCGCACCCCGCAAGGGAGACTCCTTCCCAAAGGGCCGCTCAGGTCCTTATACCAGCACGAGTACCGAGGCTATAGCAGCTGCCGGCCGGCAGGCCGAGGGGTCAGTTGATCCTCTCGGTGACAGTGCTGAGGGACCAGAAGGTTCTTTTACTGGGTCATTACCCGAGGGGCCACACCCTTGTACCGGCAACATGTCAAAGGAGGTGCCTTTACACAGTTCTACCTGCAGATCCGCCGAGGGCGAAACGCCTGCCAGGCCTCGGCCTGAGGAACAGGGTAGGCCTCATGATGCACACTCAAGAGTCCTGGACGGAGCTGGGCCCAGCGAGCCAAGCAACACGACGCAGGCATGTGGAAGGCAGCTCGACAAAATGGCTGCCGTGCCAGACATTTCTGACATCTGCCCGATACCGCACAACGTCAGGGAGCAGAAGGAGGAACGTTTGTCAAGGTGGGACTTGTGTCAACCAGGTAAGTGGCCTACAGCCTACCCTTACTTTGCGCAAGGCAGGTTCCTGCTGCGCCCGTGTTGTCAGGGTACGCAACAGCTCCAGCAGCCGGCCGCCACCCTGTCAGTATTGCCTACCATTTTCCGGCCTGTGAGGACAGATTCTTTGAAAGGTTCCTCGGGCTCATGAAATCTCCTTGGATGGGGTCAGGGACGGGCTCCCGCCAATGGCTCCAGCGCCGCAGGCTCCAGTTCAGGCGCCCCTGGCCCCTGTTTAGCCGCCGCCACCTGCTCCGGTCCTACCGATTGTGCAGGCGGTCCCGTTCCAGCCTCCGCTGCAGCCTCCGGCTCTGGATCTCCACACCACAGCCTTCGTCTCCCAGTACCCCTCCACCGGTGCCGGTCCAACCGGACCCTCAGGTGGGCACAGATGAGGAGGTGGACCCCGACACACCATCATCAGCCAAGGCCTTCCATGAACGTCTTGCGGGTCTGGCATAGTACTTGGGCCTTCCTCAATCAGAGGTTGATCAACCATCAGGGGGGGTCCTCGCCAAAGTCCTCACGCTCTGTCCTGCAGTGAGAACGGGGATCCCGATGCAGGAGGATGTAGTCGCCTTGGCCAAAAAGGGCTGGCTCAATCCCCACTTGGTCCAGCCGGTCAATCGACTCCTGGACGCCAAGTACAGGCAGATGGAGGGGGATACACTCTTTCTATCGGCCCACACTCAGCCGCATTCTTCGGTGATCGCTGCGGCATCACTATACTCCAAGCCTCAGTCGTCCTCAGCTTCTTCCTCCGCAGCACTGCTAGGCAAGGAGGAGAATATCTTGGAGGCGTACAGGAAGAAGCTGTATTCCAACATGTCCCTGCATTCATTAAAAACAATCCCTAAAAGAATGAGTTCATTCTTTTAGGGTTGTGATCTACATAACACTTCTCCTCACAGATCCGCCCTTGTGATAGATTGTTTTTAATGAATTCTATTGCTGTTTGTTTAATATATTTGTAAACATTAAAATAATCAAATGGGATGTGATGAATGTTTGTCCCACTCCCAATTGGCAAATAATGTTAATTAATTTAGTTATCTTTTTAGCCATTGTTGGTTGGTTGAATGTCACTATGTATGATGTATGGTTTGGATGCTGCACTATGAATGTTTGTTGAGATGGATGTATTTTAGTCACAGTTATTTGTTCATCTATGCTGGTGTGTTACGTGATTTATTGATGCCCTACAAAGTAGAATGCCATTAATTGACTTGTTCAAAAAATTTTTGTATCATGATAAATAAAATGATTTGATACTTTTGTAAGTAATAGTATTTTGCACTCAGGATATCTCTTCAGTTTCTCGTCTCGGAGCTGCTAAGCCTCTCGAAGAGACCTCCCATTCCCCTTCCGACGGGCCCAGCACATTTTCTGGTGCAGCAGGGTGGCAGGGTCATTCACCCCGCACCACAGAAACTAGCCCTCACAGCGTGGTTACTTAACAGGTCACGATAGGACATCTCAGCCTGTCCCAGGCTAACATAGAGATCATACAGGGCGCTATGAGCAAAGCTACCAGGGCCCAGTATAAGAGCAAGTGGACCAGGGTCTGCCACTGGGCAGATGCTAAGGATATCAACCTCCTTGCATTTACCTTGGACGATGTGCTCTCCTTCTTGTCGCACCTCGCCCACTTGGGCGTGCAGGTAGCCACTTGCTGCACTTACTTGGCAGCCATTGGGGCCTACAGAAACTCAGAGGAAGAGGTCTTCTCCTCTTCCAACCCCATTGTCAAGAAGCATCTGATGGGACTCGCCAGACTCTACCCGCCCATCAAGAGGCCACACCCCGTGTGGGACCTAAGTATAGTGTTGGGTGCCCCGGCGCACAAACCATTAGAGCGAATGGCGTCCGTGGACATCAGCCTGGTCACCATTAAGACAGCCTTGCTAGTCGGCCTCACCTCGGCTTGCAGGATAAGAGAAATCCAGGCGCTGGTCGCCTCAGAGCCCTACACTACGCTTCACAGAGATAAAGTAGTCCTGCGGACACACCCAGCATTCAGCCTAAGGTGCCTTCCGCATTCCATCTCAACAAAGAAATAGAGCTGCCTATGTTTTTTGCTGAGCCCAAAGACGAGGCACAGATGTCAGGCATGCCTTGAAATTCTACTTGGACAGGACTAAGGGCTTGCGTGGTCCTTCCACAAGTCGGACGCACTTTTCGTCACCTTGGCAGATCTAGACCGGGATATCAGGCCTCCATGGCCTCCATAGCCCATTGGATGGTCTCAGCCATCAAAGAAGCTTACGAGGGACCGCATAAGCCACTTCTGGCCAACATGCACGCCCATGCGGTCAGAGGCAAGGCAAAGGCCATCGCATTCCAGCGGCATGTCCCCTGGCAAGTCATAAGCAGGGCGGCCACATGGGCCACCCCTTCGGTTTTCTGCAAGCACTACTGTTTGGATGCCGGCTCTAGATCAGATGCAGGATTTGGACAGGCGGTTCTTAGAAACCTGTTTGCTTAAGGAGGGTCTCCTCTCCACCCTGGGGCTACACTCAGTTGTAATCGCCCATGCAGTATGGAGGAAAGGGGATGGGACGTAAGAGTAATTATAAGTTACTCACCGTAGTGACTAACGTACTCTTAGTCCTTAGTCCCCTTTCCTCCATACGTCCCACCATACTCCCCCTAATAATCCTGGTGTCATTAGGCAATGTTAATCTATTGTCGACATGTCTATGGGGACTGAGGTGTGGCGCCGGAGGGCAGAGTCAGGGGAGCGCATACTCCCAGGGCCGCACCCCAGCGTGCCTCTAAATTTAAGGGGGAAGAAGTTTTTTTCTGGTGAAAAAGGTTCCATCTCCTGTCCCTTGGAAGGGACGCCCATGCAGTATGGAGGAAAGGGGACTAAGGACTAAGTGTACGTTAATCACTACAGTGAGTAACTTATAATTTTGCAGCAGAGTGTTGTTCCTGTGCACAGTGCTGTGGGCAGAAAGCACAGTATTGTTTATTATGCACAGTGCTTGCCGCAGAGTGGTGGTTTCTGTGTGCAGTGCTGGGGACAGAAAGCAGAGTATTGTTAATATGCACAGTGCTGGCAGAAGAGTGGTGGTTCCTATGTACAATGCTGTGGGCAGAAAGCACAGTATTGGTTCTTATGCAAAGTGCTTGCAGCAAAGGACCGCTTTCTATGCGCAGTGCTGGGGACAGAAAGCAGAGTATTGGTTGATATGCACAGTGCTGGCAGCAGAGTGGTGGTTCCTTGCGCAGTGCTGGGGACAGAAGGCAGAATATTGTTTATTATGCACAATGTTTGTAGCAGAGTGTTGTGCCTGTGCACAGTGCTGTGGGCAGAAAGCACAGTATTGGTAATTATGTACAGTGCTGGTAGCAGAGTGGTGGTCCCTATGCGTTGTGCTGGGGTAAGAATACAGAATATTGTTTATTATGCACAATGTTTGTAGCAGAGTGGTGGTTCCTATGCGCCATGCTGGGGGCAGAAAGCAGAGTATTGGTTAATATGTACAGTGCTGGCAGCAGAGTGGTGGTTCCTATGCGCAGTGCTGTGGGCAGAAAGCAGAGTATTGGTTAATATGCACAGAGCTGGCAGCAGAGTGGTGGTCCCTATGCGCAGTGCTGGGGGGAGAAAGCAGAGCATTTGTTATAATGCACAGGCAGAGTGTTGCTTTTCTGCACAACGCCGGGGGCAGAAAGCTGAGTATTGGTTAATATCCTGGCAGCAGAGTGGTGGTTCCCGTGAGCCGTGCCGGAGGAGGGGCAAGATAATGGTTCTTATTCACAATGTTTGCGCATAAAACAAATTGCTGTTTCTTTATGCACAGGTTCTGGGGCAGAGAGCGCTGGTTCATTTGCACAGTAATAGTGACATGGGAAGAGTGCTGGTCGGTATGTATTGCGATGGAGGCAGGCGCAGAGTGCAGCCCCATGAGCACTGTGCCGAAGCAGGAACACAGGGCTGGCTCCTGTGCACAGAGATAGGAAGGCGTAGAGCGCTGGTTCTTGTGCACAATGCTGGAGATGGGGAAACTGTTGTGGCTCCTGTCCACAGACCTAGAGCGAGGAGCACAGTGCCAGTTCCTGTGCACAGTGCAGGGGGCGGGAGCACATAGCTAGTTCCTGTGCACAGTGCAGGGGGCGGGAGCACACATCTAGTTCATATGCACAGTGCAGGGGGCAGGAGCACACAGCCAGTTCCTGTGCACAGTGTTGGAGACTGGGGCAGAGTTCTGGTTCCTACACAAAGTGATGGGGTAGAAGACCAGCGCTAGTTCCTGTGCACAATTCTGGACCCTGGAAGCAGAGTTCTGCTTCCTATGCACAGTGATAGAGGCAGGGGCATAATGCCGGTTCTTATGTACATTGCTGGAGGCCAGAGCACAGTGTTGGTTCCTGTTCACAGTTAGGAAGGAGAAGAGGCTGGTGTTTATGTACAGTGCTGTAGGAAGGGACACAGTGCTGGCTCGCATGCACAGTACTAGCACGCATGCAGAGGGCTGCTTATTATGCACAAGACTGTAAGCAGAAGCAGAATGTTGGTTCCTATGCACACCGCTCTGCAGTGCTCACCATTAGGGGGGCTTTCAGGAAATAATGATTATAATTATCTAGTCAGCCCAGGACCTGATATTTCCACCAATCGCAAAGCATTGGGTTTTCTGGGAAACATTAACCCATACACTGCGTCAGGTCGGCTGAGAGCGAGCACGTCTTTGGAGGAGTGTCAATGAAAGGGTTGGGGTGTCAGCCATTGAAGGGAGCCCTTAGTGGTCGCAAACCAACAACCCCACCCCCTCCCCCCCCCCCGAGCTCCGGCATGCCCACATTGAAAATAGTGTCGGATTTTTGATAAATGTCTACGGGCTACAGTTTAAACACAGCCTCTTGCAGTTTGTCTGCCGTGTGGACGCTGAGCTGCGGTTTGGATTTACATTCCTGAATCCAGCCCCTGCCAGATGCTCTCTAGTTTAGGAGCACCCGACGTGAAGTACCAGGGTATTTCTCTGACCTTGTCAGATACCCCGGGTGAACTTCTTTCCCGTCCATCTCCTAATCCAGATTTTGTTTGGGTGGATCAACCTGCAAGTATGCCAAACCTCTCCAGTTGTCAACTGCCAGGTGAGGTGTCTCCACTCCAGGCTATCTTTCCATAGTCCTCTTCTAATGACATCCTCCCCAACCTGCAAGTATGCCAAACCTCTCCAGCTGTCAACTGCCAGGTGAGGTGTCTCCACTCCAGGCTATCTTTCCATAGTCCTCTTCTAATGACATCCTCCCCAACCTGCAAGTATGCCAAACCTCTCCAGTTGTCAACTGCCAGGTGAGGTGTCTCCACTCCAGGCTATCTTTCCATAGTCCTCTTCTAATGACATCCTCCCCAACCTGCAAGTATGCCAAACCTCTCCAGCTGTCAACTGCCAGGTGAGGTGTCTCCACTCCAGGCTATCTTTCCATAGTCCTCTTCTAATGACATCCTCCCCAACCTGCAAGTAGGCCACACCTCTCCAGCTGTCAACTGCCAGGTGAGGTGTCTCCACTCCAGGCTATCTTTCCATAGTCCTCTTCTAATGACATCCTCCCCAACCTGCAAGTATGCCAAACCTCTCCAGCTGTCAACTGCCAGGTGAGGTGTCTCCACTCCAGGCTATCTTTCCATAGTCCTCTTCTAATGACATCCTCCCCAACCTGCAAGTAGGCCACACCTCTCCAGTTGTCAACCGCCAGCCAAGGGGTCTCCACTTTAGGCTACCTCTCCAGGATCCTCTTCTAATGACAACCAACCTCAACCTGCAAGTAGGCCAAACCTCTCCAGTTGTCAACCGCCAGCCAAGGGGTCTCCACTTTAGGCTACCTCTCCAGGATCCTCTTCTAATGACAACGAACCTCAACCTGCAAGTAGGCCAAACCTCTCGTCGTCAACTGCTAGGCAAGGGGTATCCACATAAGGCTACCTCTCCAGAGTCCTATTCTATTGACATGCAACCCCAACCTGCAAGTAAGCCAAACCTTTCTCGTGCTCAACCACGCAAGGGGTCTCCTCTCTAGGCTTCCTCTCCATGGTCCTATTCTAATGACATCCGACGCTACACTGCAAGTAGGATGAACCTTTCTAGCGCTCAAGCGCCAAGCAAGGGTTCTCCACTCTAAGCTACCTTCCTGAGGGTCCTCTTTCAATGATATTCGGACCCAACCTGCAAGTAGGCCACACCTGTCTAGTGCTCAACCGCTAGGCACTGGGTCTCCACACTAGGTTACCTCTCCAGGGTCCTGTTCTAATGACAATCGATCCCAACCTGCAAGTAGGCCAAACCTGTCTAGTGCTCAACCGCCATGCAAGGAGTCTCCACTCTAGGCTACCTCTCCAAGATCCTCTTCTAATGACATCCGTCCGCAACCTGCAAGTATGCCTAACTTCTCTAGTAGTCAACCGCCAGCAAAGGGGTCTCCACTCTAGGCTAACTCTCCAGGGTCCGCTTCTAATGCCACCCGACCCCAACCTGCAAGTAGGCCAAACCTCTCTAGTCATCAACTGCTAGGCAATGGTATCCACACTAGGCTACCTCCCCAGAGTCCTGTTCTAATGATGTCCGACCTCAACCTGCAAGTAGGCCAAACCTCTCTAGTGGTCAACCATGAAGCAAGGGTCTCCACTCTAGGCTACTTCCCTGGGGTCTTCTTCTAATGACATCCAACCCCAATCTGCAAGTAGGTAAAACCTCTCTAGATCTCACCCACCAAGCAAGGGGTCTTCACTCTAGGCTACCTATCCAGGGTCCTCATTTAATGCAGTCATCTCTCCACTCTAGGCTACCTATCCAGGGTCCTCAATTGCACTGGTTACCTGGCTACCCTCTGATCTCGGGCCCATTTCCCCTCCCCGCCAGTTGCACACCTGCACTGCCCCCCTGGCCCCCTTGCACTCAGGGACGGTTCCGTATCCCTATAGCCCCTACTGGCACTTGACACCTGATGTCTGCACTTACCCTTGCACTTGCCACACTTTATTTATTGCCCTTATATTATCTTACTGTTATCCTATGTCCTGCACTGCCCCCTCCCTTTTCCTCCTGCACTTTTCCCCCTCCCCCTCTCCTGCACTTGCACAATCTCAATGTCGCCTGCCCTAGTAGGATCGCTGTCTCTGTCCTCCTCTGTTTCCCCTACCTTGCCTCATCCTGCTTGAAACACTTGTATAGGCACGTTATAAATGCCATATCATATCATATCAGTGACATCCAACCACAACCTGCTAGTAGGCCAAACCTCTCTAGTGCTCAACTGCAGGCAAGGGGTCTCCACTCTAGGCTACTTCTCCAGGGTCTTGTTCTAATGACAACCAAATAAATCCTGCAAGCAGTCAAAACCTCTTTAGTGCTCACCCACAGACAAGGGGTCTACACTTTGGGCCACCTCTCCAGGGTCCTCTTCTACTGAAACATGACCCCCTGTAGGACACCATGCAGGCTTAGTAAGAACAGAGCCGCCCACCCTGGGTAAGGTCACTATGTCTGGTAGGAAGTAGCAGGTCTACAGGACAGACTGAGCTACAGAGTAAGATTTATTCCATGCCTGGACCTCACTGGTAGCCATGCCACATACTCCTGGTTATTACTTTTGACCATACGATATGGGCCAGTTTCAGCCTGCTTCGCAGCCTTCTATGTTCTTCTAGTACCGTATCTTGTGCAGCTTGCAGCAGCATTGCCCAGCTCCCTCATGGTCTCATATACATTTTGTACTTCTCTGATGCCCTTCAACTTAGCCTTATTATTTTTTAACAACTGTGATTATTCTGTTGTACATATGAATCAGCATTACAGAAATGAAATTGCATAATAAGGTAACATAAAACTCTTTGTGCAAAATAAGACGTCATATAGCTCTCTCTTTCTCCCCCTCCCCTCCCCCCAACAGTCCCGCCTTCATAAGGGTTCAAGAACCTCGCAGGAAAAGTTCAGAAAGTTTAGGTTTAAATGTCAATGCTGGGAACTTCCGACCATATCCCAGGAAGGGGGTCCAAATGTCCTCATATTGGTGTACGAGTCCATCCTTGGCTGCCATGACATTGTCTGCCACCAGGATTTCCCAAAGCGTGACCCACCAAAGTTAATAACGGGCCTTCAGGGGCTTTCCAACAGCGGCAATCATGAACTGTGCAGCCAGCAGCAGCTGTGTTATTAATTTAGCGGCCCTCCCAGATTTAGAATCAACTTCCCTTACTGGAGCGCCCATGAGTAGACCTCAGGCTTCATTGGGTGTCTGATGTGAGTGATGGCCTCTATTATAGAGACAGTACTGTCCCAAAAGGAGTTGACAAGCAGACAAACCCACCACATGTGGAAATAAGACCCCTGCGCTCCACATTTCTGCCAACACTGCAGCTCCAATATTGCTTGCACACAATGCAGCTGTACTGGGGACTAATAACAACGAAATAAACGTTTCAGAGTGCATTCTTTATTGGTGCCACATCTGGAGGAGGAGTGATTTCTAGCCCATATGTCTAGCCAGGATTGGTCCTCCAGTTGCTGGGCCAGGTCAACCTCCCAGCGGCACATATAAGGTGGGCGCCCAGCCAGCATGTCATTTCAAAGGAGTTTGTATAACCTGAAGACGCTACCAGCCTGTGTGCCCTCCTGAACTGTAAGCTCCGATGGGCTCAGATCACGTGTAGCCCTTGTCTAACCAATGGCTGTGTGATCTGGTGGTGTAACTGTGCATATGCAAATCCATCTGATTCAGAAAGCTGAAATGGCTGGTTGTCTCAGAACAGCTGAGATAAAGTTTGTAGACCTCCTCGTCTCCAATTCCTAGGGGCCCCTGGTTGCATGCCAGGAGAGAAAGCTGGGTTATGAAAGACTGGGTATAAGGGCCCTATACCGCTTGGGATCTTGTTTTGCCGTAGTGCCCAGTCCCAGGTCCTCAATGTAACCCTGGTAGAGGTAAGCAGCTCGCTCCATTGTTTCTGTGCCGATCCGGGGACAAAGGGCAAGAAACGCAGAGGGAGCCTAGCCTGTTCAATGGTAATCCATTTCGGGAGGAGTATCGAGAGACATCCATGGCGAGAGATGGGAGAGCTGCACCGCAACGTAGTACTTGTGGAGGTCTGGAACTCCGTGCCCCCCTAAACGGGCAACCCCCAACATGACCTTTCTGGGAATTCTAGCCTTTTCACCCTGCCAGATGAATCACAACATTTTACATTGCAGGCGGTCAACGAATCTGCTGGATTTCAACTGGTAGAGACATGCAAAGACAGAGGTATCGGGGAAGCAAATCCATTTTACCGGCTGTGATTCGTCCCATCAAGGAGATTTCCTGAGTCGTTCATCTCTCTAAGTCTGCTTCCAATACTTTAATTAAAGGTGGAAAGTTGGCCCCAAATGGGGAAGCAGAGATCCAGACCTCCAAATATTCAATCAATTTTTCCTCCCACCTGATAGGACAGAAAGATTGCAGAGAGCGGTCTTCGTCAATGGAAAGTCCCACCCCCAATGCCACTGACTTGCCGTAACCCAGCCACCTGACCAAAACAGTTAATTTTCTCTAAGGGTGTAAGGAGGGGAAGATGGAACATTGGTCAGTGTGAGTGAAACATCATCGGCATAAAGAGATACCTTGTGCTGAGAGTCTTGTATTTCGACCCCTTCAATAGAGGAATTGTGTCGTATTAGTTGAGCAAGGGGTTCCACAATCAGGGCAAACAGTAAGAGGAACGAGGGAAACCCTGATGTGTCCCGCATTTCAGGGGAATAGGAGGTGTGTGTTCCTGATTTACCTGTAATGAAGTATTGGGTGAAACATAATTGGCCAGGACCATTTTCCAGAAGAGAGGACCAAATTGAAAAGTCTCCAGAGTTAGTTTCATGAAAGACCAGTCTACCTTGTTGAATGCTTTAGTGGCATCCAGCGCTAAAATAGCTAGCATCTGGTTTTCAGACGTGACTGTATCTATCATATTTAGATCTCTCCGAATGTTGTCTCCCGTTTTCCTTCCAAGAACAAATCCTGTTTGATCTGAGTCTATTAGTCCGGGGAGAATCGGAACTAGCTGATTGGCCAAGACCTTAGAGTAGATGTTTGCATCAATGTTTAAAAGAGATATTGGCCTGTAGGAGGCACATGCCATGGGACCTTAATTAAGTTTAAATATCAGAATAGTAGTGGAGTCTTGCATAGAGGGAGTTAAAGAACCAGTCTCCCTAAAGGAGTTGAGAAGTGTTGTTAACGGGACCAAAACCTGGACTTTGATTATGTTATAACATTTCGTTGAAAACACGTCCAGGCCTGGGGCTCTAGGTTTCAGAGATCTAATAACTGCATCCACTTCCTCCACCTGTATTGGGGCACCTAGAGCCAAACCTTCTTCTGAAGGCAGATGCAGTAAAGAGGCTTTTTCGATGCATTGCTTCTGCCCTTCCAAGGAGCGGGGGCTGCCTACATAGTTTCAATAAAGTGGGCCTCTACTAGCCAGGTTTTTGCTTGTTCACCATATTGTATTGACCCTTGCTGGTCACACAGGCCAATGATCATATTACGTCTCTTAGCTCTGGCCAATTTCCTCACCAGAAACTGATTGGCCTTATTGCCCTTAGCATAGTATCAGTCACGCCTCTTAGAAAGCGCTGGTCCTTATGGCACCGTTGGGTTCAGAGGTATGCAGTGTCCATTTTTACATCTAAGATGGCGGCTAGTACTGCCTGCTGCAGTCTAGCTGCTCTGTTTCCACACGGCAACTCGACTCTGCCCCCTCGACCAAGCACAGCATATCTGACTCTTCCTGCGACAAGCGGGCGCGTTGCTACTACTTTTTTATCAACGCTGCGTAAGTACGGACCTAGGCTTTGTCTTTCTGTCCTTATTACGTTTACTGTCTGTAATTACCTTCTACCTTCTGTTTCCTGTATCAGTACACCTTGCTTCCCAGCTGTAAAATCGAAACCGCAGTACTTTCACGAGCAGAACGAACTCACACGCTTTCAGAGAATTCTTCTGGATTACCTCCGTACATCAAACAATATCATCCCTCAGTAATCTCAGAGGTACGAAGGCAGGGCTAGCTCTTCCTTTATCTTTCACACTGTAGGAATTGCCCTAACATTGTTCCCTTCTCTCCCAGTCAATCTTATGCTTCTGCAACTCCTGACAAATATCCGACTACTTTTCTGAACCGCAGCTCGGAAGCAGTTCCGTCCCTTATCACAGGTATTTCTTTTCGTAGGAGGTACACATATCTTTTTTCTTTCTCTGCCCTTTCTAACACGTTCTTTCTATTTAATGGAGTTTCCCGAAATCTGAGCATCCTGTTTCACGTATCATAATTTCTACAGGTGTGAGTCTCGTCCCGATTCCTTTTTTCCTCTAATATACTGTCTAAATCTACACCAAGCCTTACTTACTGTGTCTTTCTCATTTCCTTATATTAGACCTTACGATGTGCACCAACCTTGAAGTATAGCTGCTTAGGAAGTTACCAGAAGCAGACGACTTGACAGACACGCAGGGTTTTCTTCCCCCCGAAGGATTCCCTGCGGTCGTTCTCTCCATCCGGGTTTTTTTTTGCCACGGGAGGAGAGGGAGAGTTCAGGGGAATTTCTATCAGCATCACCCTACCTGAGTTCCGGTCACAAGTTGGTCCAAGAGTTCTTCTCCGTTGGTGAGTCGTGCTGAAGTTTCTTTCCTTGTCATTGCTACTGATTGAAAGTGTTTCAAGCACAGCTGATACAATATTATCGCAGTATTACAATTATTACAGTTAGCAACGCCTAAAAAAAAAAGATAGTGGTTAAGGACGGTGAGTGAAACTTTAGTTCGCTCTTCAATTGGAGCATAAAACTCAAAATGGACCCGGCCCAACAGCAACAATTGCTGACAGCTGTTCAGTCACTGACCGCTGAGGTACAGTCTTTAAAACAGGAAAATGCTATTTTACGCCAACATATGGCGAGAGCTCCCAGTTGCTCTGAATTATCCCCTGGCCCAATACCCGGAGGTTTATATGACGGTGACCCCCATAAACTGAAAGCTTTCATTGAAGCGTCCACTGTCCAGTTTTCTTTTAAGGCTGCGTTCTTTCACACTGATCGGGATAAAGTTGGTCATATAATTTCTAACTTAACCGGTCCAGCTCTAGCTTGGGCTACACCACTAGTCACCTCTAATAACCCCTTACTGGATTCATATCCGGCCTTTCTGAATAGCCTTAGGACCATGTTTGGTAGGCAGGAGATTACTATCTCAGCACAGGAACAGCTTTTGGACTTTAGGCAAGGGTCACAGGACCTACTGTCCTATATTACTAGGTTTAAACAATTGGCATCAGGCACTTCCTGGGCGGACGATTCTCTCATTACTCTTTTTAGGAGGAGTTAAAGGATGAAGTGTCGCGAGTTCCTCGTCCCCCTAATCTCGTGGAATTTTTTTCTATGGTTATGCAAATGGATTATCGAATACAGGCAAGACATAGAGAACGTCGCAGGCCCAGGAATCCAGGATTTACATTTGATGCCACCTCCATGTCCATGAGGGCTCAAGCAGAGGAACCTATGCAGATTGGAGCAACTCGAGGTCGTCTGACTCCGGATGAACATAACAGACGTCGCCAACAAAATATTTGTATGTACTGTGGAGTCAAGGATCACGCCGTACAGAACTGTCCCGTAATTCCAGTTAGGAGATTGGGAAACGCTCGCTCCCTACCGTCAGGGGAACCACGGATAGGGAACTGAGAAACGGTTCCTCACCTATACATGTGCCCTCTCAAGTTACTGAGATCCCCGATCTTCCAATGGTAGTTTTGCACATAACTCTCCGATGGGATACTGTTGAACCAGTGGAAGTACCTGCCTTGATTGACAGTGGGGCCGCCAGTAATTTCATTGATCTTCAGTGGACTCAACGAGTGGGTATACCATGCACGTTAAAACAGCTAGCTATTCCAGTTGAATCAGTTGACGGAATTCCGTTGGTATCTGGTCCGATCACTAAACAGACTCAACCACTTCATATGAAGATAGCTTCCCATAGTGAAACTATCACATTAGACATCATCTGGACCGCCCATTATCCAATCATACTTGGACTACCTTGGCTCAGAGTTCATAATCCATATATAAACTGGACGGCCGGAACCCTTTTTATGGGTTCTGAACATTGTATCGGACACTGTCTTTCGAGCGGAGCCTTAGGGTTTCATCCTGGGTCTTCTTTGCAAGAACTTAGACCAAACTCCACTAGGCTTAATCATATTCAGGGTGTTCCTGACGCCTGTCAGCCTTTTCATACGGTATTCTCAAACACTGAATATGCTGAACTCCCACCTCACTGGAGAGATGATTGTGCAATCGAACTGATGCCTGATGCTCCCATTCCTTTCGGGCGCATGTACATCTTATCATCGCAGGAAAAGGAAGTTCTGAAGGAATACCTCCAAAAGAACCTGCGTCATGGGCTTATTGCAGAGTCTACATCCCCAGCAGGAGCTTCATTATTTTTTGTTCCTAAAAAGGATACTACAGAACTTAGACCATGCATCGACTATCGCGGATTGAATAAAATCACAATTGCCAATAGGTATCCTATGCCTTTGATCCCTGACATACTTGAAGCCGTACAAGGAGCTACCATCTTTACAAAATTGGATCTCCACGGAGCTTACCACCTTATCCGTATTCGGGCTGGCGACGAATGGAACACGGCATTCCAAACACCTTTTCGGGCATTTCGAATACAGAGTCATGCCCTTTGGCCTCTCTAATGCCCTTGCCGTCTTCCAGCGTTTCATGGATCACATCTTCTCCGATCTTCTTCTCCATTTGGTGATAATTTATTTGGACGATATTCTGGTCTTCTCTTCATCCCCTTTTCAACACATACGACATGTTATGGAAGTACTCAAAAGATTGTCTGATAATCACCGTTTCTGTAAATTGGATAAGTTTGAGTTTCACAAGGACAAGGTGGCATATCTAGGATACATTTTATCGACTCAAGGAATTTCTATGGATCCACAAAAGGTTTCTGCTATTACCGAATGGACCACTCCTGGGTGTGTGAAGGAACTTCAGAGATTCCTCAGGTTTGCCAATTTCTACCGGCGTTTCATCCTTAACTACTCAGAGAAGATCTTACCAATGACCGCTCTTCTCAAGAAGAGAGTGCATTTTCTTTGGTCGGATGAAGCTCAGTTGGTCTTTGATAAACTTAAGATGCGCTTTATCTCAGGCCCGATCCTTCTTACCCCAGACCAAACTAAGAGGTTTATTGTGGAATCGGACGCATCTCACCATGCATTGGGAGCCGTTCTTTTACAGGAGAACGATCAGGGAGTAGAGTGTCCAGTGGCATACATGTCCAAGACACTCTCGCCTTCCGAAAGGAATTACTCCGTCCTCGAAAAAGAACTACTTGCAATCAAACGTGCCTTCGAGGAATGGCGGCATCTGTTGCTAGGAGCTTGTCATGCAATTGAGGTTCAAACGGACCACAGTAACCTCCGAGCCCTACAATATGCCCAGACTCAGAATAGTAGACAAGCCCACTGGGCGCATTTCTTTTCTCCTTATAAGATAATTTTTACATTCATACCTGGCAGGGTGAATCTCAAGGCTGACGCCTTGTCAAGGAAGGATTCCACCTTTTCAAATTCTTTTCGATCAGAGCCTATTTTTTCCCAGGTCTCGTTTTCTGCAGGTATTAACTACATTTCGAGTGGATTGTGTCCTCCAACGTATTCCTCATCTTAGATGTATTCCATCCAGCTTTGCTGCTCTTCGGAAATTTTGTCGGCATAGGGCGCCGTGCGTCGATGTCGTCGAGTCGATGGTCTCTCGAAGGCCTCCGTCGAGGGTGACGTCATCGGGTGTATAAGTAGCATGCGCGGCACCCGTTGGCTTCAGTTCCGTTTTTCCGCAGTTACGTTGCTTCGGACATTCGACGCGCCTCGAGTTCTGTGAAGAATATATATATAAACAAGAAGAAATATGTCCTCGTCATCGACAACGACCACGACCCCGAGATCGGGTTTCAAGAAATGAAAGTCGTGCGGCTCAAAAATGTTGATCACGGACCCGCACTGCAAGTGTTTGTGGTGCCTCGGAGAAGGCCACGACATGGAGGCCTGTTCGAAGTGTCAGGCGATGACGGGGAAGGCCTTGCGAAAAAGGAGAGGAAAGCTACAGGTAGGTCGGAAGGATCGAAAAGCCTCTAGCGTCGAGTCGAGACCCCATGAGGAGAAATCTCCTAGACGCGAAAGGCATCGATATAGATCCCGAAGCGATTCTCATCGCTCGTCGTCTTTGTCAAAAAAATCAAAGAAACTACGCCACAGGTCTCCCTCCACCTCGTCGTCAGATGAGTCTAAAAAAAAAATGAAATGCCCCACGAAACATTCGTCTTCCGAAGAATGGGAAGCATTCAGGGTCAAAATGATTGAGGTGTTTGAGAAGGCGAAGCCTCGGTCCGTGCCTTCTTC
This sequence comes from Ambystoma mexicanum, assembly GCF_040938575.1. Classification (NCBI taxonomy): domain Eukaryota; kingdom Metazoa; phylum Chordata; class Amphibia; order Caudata; family Ambystomatidae; genus Ambystoma; species Ambystoma mexicanum. Next base: position 797,980,250 of record NC_090938.1, on the reverse strand, counting down.
GGAAGCCGGCCGGGAGTGTCATCGCTCCGACACTCGCGCGCCCTCGAGCCCGGGTGATCGTGAAAGGAAGGATAGGGAACCTTCCAGGACGCCGAGTGATAAACGCTCGAGTTGAATCGACCGCTCGAGGTCACTGACGCCGTCCGAGACCTGTCACACCTTGAAGGGAAAATCGTGGAAGACTGCCTCGACGCCCTTGCCTTTATCGACGTCGACGCCGAAACCCTCGGTGCCAAAGGCTTCAACCAAGCCAGGGCAGCCAGAAAAAGAGAAGGAGAAAGTTACAAAACGTGTAATTTCTTCAGAGCCTGGTACTACACCTCTTCCTCCTCCTCTCCCAGAGAAGGTTTTCAAGCCTCTCCCTAGGAAGGAGTTTTTCAAATCCTTGACCTCAATTTTTGAGGAACAGGAGAGATCCGAGGAGGAAAATGTACCTTTTGGATTGGAATATGTACCTTTTGGATTGGAACATTCCCAAATGTCCCAGAATGCTCAATCTCAGAGGAAAGCAGAATGAGGGATTTGGTGGAGTCTTTACATAATGCAAGTGGCATTGACACTTCTCCTGAGAATGACTTTGGTAGACCAGATCAAGGAGAGCATGCCAGTCCATCTTACCGTCAGTTAATGACCAAGGTGGTAGATTACTTGGGATGGGCTAGACCACCAGCCCAATTCGTCCAAGACGATTTAACAGACATATTGGACCATGGTCCCACTGAATATCCAGTACTACCTTTTCATGTAGCCTTACAAAACAGGGTGGCCAAGAATTGGGAAACTCTGGATTCTATTCCTCCGGTAAATAAGTCCTCTGCATCAAAATACCGCCCAGCCAGTAGCGACCCCAGCTATCTGTCAAAACATCCAACTCCCGAGAGTCTGGTCATACAGGCAGCCACAGCTTCCAGCAAACTTTCGTACCCGTCTATCCCTCCAGACAGGGACGATAAGCATGTGGATGGTTGGGCACGGAAGGTATTTTCAGCCGGGAGCATGGCATTAAAATCTGCCAACTCCACATGTGCCTTGGCAACATTTTCATACACTCTGTGGGAGTGCATCGCAATGGCGGCGGTTCACATACCAGAAGGGGAAGAAAGGGAAGGTTTCCTAGCCATCGTTAGAGATGGAAAGGAGGCCATGCAGGAATCCCTCCAATCTGGATTGGACACTGCGGATAGTGTAAGCAGGTCCATGGGCACTAGCACGGTAATGCGCAGGTTTGCGTGGTTACGGAAGTCGGGTTTTGCACCGGACGTACAGAACCGCCTTCTGAACATGCCTTTTGACGGGTCTCACCATTTTGGCAACAAGGCTGACGAGAGCCTTGAGAGGTTGCAGACCTCAACAGCAGCGGCCAAATCTTTAGGAGCTGCTATTAGGCAACCTCAGCCTTTTCGTGCGCAAGGGCAAACATGGAGGGGACGATCCTATCGTTATTACACCTCATATGGAAAGACAAGAGGAATGGCCAATCAAAGGGGCCAAAGAAAAGCCACTCGAGGAAAACGTGCTAAGCCAGCTCCAGCTGCAGCCTCTTTGCCATCAGCGGCTGCAACATCCGCCACAAAACCACTTTGAGGACTTGCACCACAAAACACCTGTAGGAGGCAGGCTGTCGCAACATCTGCAAGAATGGCGAGCCATTACATCAGATGTTTGGGCTCTAGAAATAATAGCCCAAGGCTACTGCCTTCCTTTTCTAAAGCAACCTCAAAGCAATCCACCAGGGAGACACCCGTTGAAAGTTTCAAACCCGCTCCTACAGCAGGAAGTTCTAACCCTGCTGGAGAAAGGTGCTATAGAACCAGTAGCTGCAGCGGAGAGGAACAAGGGATGGTACTCCCCATATTTTTTGATCCCCAAAAAGGACGGAGGACTGAGACCAATCTTGGACTTAAGAAACTTGAACAAGTTCCTCAGGAAAGACAAATTCAAGATGGTTACCCTTTCTCAGATCCTTCAGGCCCTTCAACACCTGGACTGGTTGGTGTCATTGGACCTCCAGGATGCTTATTTTCATGTGCCGATTCATCTCAAACACAGAAAATACCTGAGGTTCGTAGTTGGCGACTCACACTATCAGTTTCGATTCCTGCCATTCGAGTTGACCTCCGCCCCGAGGGTCTTCATCAAGTTAATGGTAGTGGTGGCAGTGCACCTCAGAGAGAGGGGGATTCATGTCTACCCCTACCTGGACGATTGGTTGATCAGAGCGCACTCTGCCGAGCAAGCACTGGACCATCTGAAAGTCACCTGCCACTTCCTCCACAAACTGGGCTTCTCCATCAATTTCAAGAAGTCTCAAATGACATCTTCCCAACAGCTTCAGTACATAGGAGCTGTACTAGACACATCCTTGGGAAAGAGCTCGCCTCCCAAGACGAGGGCTCAAGACATTCTTCAGATGGTTTCCAAATTCCAAAATGCCCAAAATCTCCAGGCTTACGACTTTTTAAGGTTGCTCGGCCTCATGGCATCCTGCATCTTTCTAGTGCCAGAGGCACGCTTGAGGATGAGATCCCTTCAATGGGCCCTAAAGACTCAGTGGTCCCAGTTCTCGGGTCAAATGACGGATCTTCTTCAGATTCCGAACAAGGTCAGACAAGACCTTCTATGGTGGACAGGTACAGAGAACATCCTAAAAGGAGAACCTTTTTGGCAACCATGGGCAGAGATCACAGTAGTTACGGACACCTCACTCCTGGGGTGGGGAGCTCATGCCAACGATTTGACAATCAACGGTCGTTGGTCTCCATCGGAGTCCAAATTACATATCAACCTTTTAGATCTGAGGGCAATCAGACTAGCGCTGAAGGCCTTCCTGCAGTCTGTCAGGGCAAAGAATGTCCTGATAATGACGGACAACACAGTGGCCATGCACTACCTAAACAAAAGAGGAGGTATGGAGTCACTACCCCTGTGCAGAGAGGCAATGCAGCTCTGGTATTGGGCGATTCAGGAGGGAATCTCTTTAACGGCAATTCATGTAGCCGGGGAAGAGAATATGACGGCAGATGCTCTGAGCAGGCAGAGCACGGTGTCCCACGAATGGGAACTGGCTCAGGAAGTCATTCAAGAGATCTTCACCCTTTGGGGAACCCTTCAGGTAGACCTATTCGCAACCAGTAACAACCGAAAATGCGAAAGGTATTGCTCAAGGGAATTTCCCCCGAGAGGAGCCCTGGGGGACGCGTTCGCGGTGGATTGGAATTTCCCACTATTGTACGGGTTCCCTCCGATTCCCGTCATTCCTCAGGTCATCAGGAGGCTGAGACGCTTCGGGAACCGCATGATCCTAATTGCCCCGGATTGGGCCAGGAGAACGTGGTATCCGGACCTTCTAGATATGTCCATCTGTCCTCCAGTACGTTTTCCTCAGAGAGAGAACCTTCTCTCTCAAATGGAAGGTCAGGTTCTCCACCCAGAGGTCAGAACACTCAACCTTCATGGTTGGTATCTGAAAGGCTGAGATACAGGGATTGGAACCTTCCAGATGATGTTATGGAGGTGTTGCTTTCGGCAAGAAGGCCAGCAACAAGGTCTCTATACCATTGCCGTTGGAAAAAGTTTTGCAACTGGTGCAGGGAAAAGAATGTTGATCCTTTTCTACGTTCTATTCCGGAAGTACTATCTTTCCTTCTGACCCTAGCACATACAGGTCTGAATATCGGAACAATAAAAGGTTACCTTGCAGCGCTTTCTATTTTCAAGCGCTCATCGGAAGAATGCTCCTACTTCAAAATTCCTTTGATAACACAATTCTTAAAAGGTCTTACTAATGTGTTTCCTCCTCACCCATTTCAAGTACCGATTTGGGATCTAAATTTAGCCCTCAAATTTTTAATGTGTGCCCCTTTTGAGCCTATGCACACGTGTCCATTAAAATTATTAACATGGAAAACAACCTTTTTAGTTGCTCTAACATCGGCAAGAAGAGTGAGCGAATTGCAGGCACTGTCTTCTGGGCCACCCTATACTGTGTTCCACAAGGACAGGTTTGTATTGAGGGTTAAACTATCATTTTTACCAAAAGTAATATCTGATTTTCATTTAAGTCATAAAATTGTTTTACCCTCATTCTATCCTCCACCTCATCCTTATAAGGAGGAAGAAAGATTACACAGACTGGATCCAAAAAGAGCTTTAAGCTTTTACATCTCTAGACTTTCTAGGCTTAGAGTGGACAACCAGTTGTTTATAGGCTACACAGAAAGGAAACTGGGTCAATTGGTAACAAAACAGACAATTTCACGGTGGATTGTACTTTGCATTTCAGAATGCTACAGACTAGCACAAAAAGACCCACCAGAAGGGTTGAGGGCTCATTCCACCAGAGGCATCGCCTCTTCCACGGCCCTTCAAAGAGGTGTCCCAATAAGGTCCATTTGCGAAGCAGCAACTTGGTCTTCACTTCACACCTTCTCAAAATTCTATAGCCTGGATGCTTCCCAGTCTAGGGAGCTCACTTTTGGAAAAGCAGTGCTTTATTCAGCCATCTAAAAGCATTGATAAAAAAAAAAAATAAAAAAAAAATCTGACCCCTCCTCCAGAGAAAGTAACAAAATACTGCTTTGGGAGTCTATCTACGATGAGGAATACGTTGGAGGACACAATCCACTCGAAGAACAAGTTACTTCCCAACTGGTAACGTTCTTTTGATTGGATGTTCCTCCAACGTATTCCTCATCGCCCTCCCAACCTACCCCTCTGTAGATTTTTCCGGGTTATTGCCATCTCAAATCTCGCAAGGCTGATACCTGTCTACACAGTACAAGATCACAGGCAAAAAAAAGGGGGGAAAACAGAACTGAGGCCAAAGGGCGCCGCGCGTGCTACTTATACACCCGATGACGTCACCCTCGACGGAGGCCTTCGAGGGACCATCGACTCGACGACATCGACGCACAGCACCCTCTGCCGAAGAAATTTCCGAAGAGCAGCAAAGCTGGATGGAATACATCTAAGATGAGGAATACGTTGGAGGAACATCCAATCGAAAGAACATTACCAGTTGGTAAGTAACTTGTTCTTCTACAGTCCGTCTCTGAAGCTACAGCTCTGTTTCTGAGAAATAATCCTACTGTATTGAGTGACTTGAGACTGGTGCTGTCCCAGGGTTGTGCCTACCGGGACAAGCGATTATTTTTACCCTCTGAGAATCTGAGAAGGATGGTGTTGCAATTATGCCATGATTCACGAATAGCAGGACACAGAGGAATTTCCAACACTACGGAACTGGTTCAACAGCATTTTTGGTGGCCCGAGTGGGTGCAGGATATCCAGGACTATGTCTCAGCCTGTTCAATTTGTTTACAAACCAAGACCCAACGTACAGCTCCCCAGGGCTTCCTTTCTAACATGCCTGTTCCAGTCCCCCCCTGGCAAATTATTTCTACCGACTTTGTAGTTGACCTACCTGTCTCCGAAGGGTGTACGGCGATAATGGTGGTCGTGGACTATTTTACAAAAATGGCCCATTTTATTCCTCTTCCGCAGGTTCCCATGGCCGCTCAGATGGCAAGAATATTTATCGCCCGGAACTTCTTGCTTCATGGACTTTTGGAAACCATTGTCTCGGATCGAGGGCCACAGTACACCTCTCGGTACTGGCGCCAGATCTGTAAATGTCTACAGATCAATAGGGTTCTGAGCTCTGGATTCCACCCACAAACCAACGACCAGACAGAGCATCTCAATCAGACACTGGAGGGTTACATTTCGGCCTCCCATGACAATTGGTGCGAATTGTTGCCCTTGGCTGAATTTGCCTACAATAACTCAAGACAGTCGGCTCTGAAGACCAGCCCATTCCAATGTTCTTACGGATTTCATCCTACCTGTTTTCCTGTGGGTCTATCTTCTCCATCTAAATTTCCAGATGTGGATAGTTTACTCTTGAGCATCCGGGAGTGTCAGCAATCTACTCGGACCTCTCTTCTGGCTGCACAGGAACGTGTCAAGAGTTCTGCCGACAGACGCCGCATCCCGGCTCCACTGTTGGCTCCGGGGGATTATGTATGGTTGGCATCCCGCTTTTTGCCCCGTCATTTGGTGCCGTCCAAATTATCTCCCAAATACTTCGGTCCTTTCCCTGTTCTTCAACGCATGGGATCTGCTGCCTTCCGTCTTCAGCTCCCTTCCTCATGGTCCCAGATTCATCCTGTTTTTCATGTCTCCCAACTTAAGAAAGACGTGTTTGGATCGTTTTGCTAGACGCCGGGGTTCTCGTCCCCCTCCTGTCTCTACATCTTTGGGACCTGAATATGCAGTGGCCGGTATTTGTGATTCCCGGTTTTATCGGGGTCATTTGCAGTATCTAGTAGATTGGCACGGTTATTCTCCCGCAGACCGTTCATGGGAACCGGCTTCTGCGGTGCATGCCCCGGACATTGTTCGGCGGTTCTATCGGTGTCACCCCGGTAAGCTGGGTGACCCTATCCTTCGGAGGGGGCATACTGTCACGCCTCTTAGGAAGCGCTGGTCTTTATGGCACCGTTGGGTTCAGAGGTATGCAGCGTCCATTTTTACATCTAAGATGGTGGCTGCTAATGCCTGCTGCAGTCTAGCTGCTCTGTTTCCACACGGCAACTCGACTCCGCCCCCTCAACCAAGCACAGCATATCTGACACTTCCTGCAACAAGCGGGCGCGTTGCTACTCCTTTTTATCAACACTGCGTAAGTACGGACCTAGGCTTTGTCTTTCTGTCCTTATTACGTTTACTGTGTGTAATTACCTTCTACCTTCTGTTTCCTGTATCAGTATACCTTACTTCAAAGCCGTAAAACCGAAACTGCAGTACTTTCACAAGCAGAACGAACTTACACGCTTTCAGAGAATTCAACCGGATTACCTCTGTACATCAAACAATATCATCCCTCAGTAATCTCTGAGGTACGAAGGCAGGGCTAGTTCTTCCTTTATCTTTCACACTGTAGGAATTGCCCAAACGTTGTTCCCTTCTCTCCCAGTCAATCTTATGCTTCTGCAACTACCGACAAATATCGGACTACTTTTCTGAACTGCAGCTCGGAAGCAGTTCCGTCCCTTATCACAGGTATTTCTTGTCATAGGAGGTACACATATCTTTTCTTCTTCTCTGCCCGTTCCAACACGTTCTTTCTATTTAGTGGAGTTTCCCGAATTCTGAGCATCCTGTTTCGCGTATCATAATTTCCCGAATAACTACAGGTGTGAGTCTCGTCTCGATTCCTTTTTTCCTCTAATATACTGTCTAAATCTATACCAAGCCCTACCTACTGTGTTTTTCTCATTTCCTTATATTAGACCTTACGATGTGCACCAACCTTGAAGTATAGCTGTTTGGGAAGTTACCAGAAGCAGACGACTTGACAGACACGCAAGGTTTTCTTCACCCCGAGGGTTTCCCTGCGGTCTTTCTCTCCGTCCATGGTTTTTTTTGCCACGAGAGGAGAGGGAGAGTTCGGGGGAATTTCTATCAGCATCACCCTACCTGTTTCCCGGTCACAAGTTGGTCCAGGAGTTCTTCTCCGTTGGTGAGTCGTGCTGAAGTTTCTTTCCTTGTCATTGCTACTGATTGATAGTGTTTCAAGCACAGCAGATACAATATTATCGCAGTATTACAATTACTACAGTATCCTTGATTGGATTCCGAAAGAGAATTTGCCATTTCTTCAGCATAAAGGGCCTCTAATTTGTTTCTGGCAATACGCAAAGATCGATGGAGTTTCAGAGACCACACGTTTTTATATTTCCCTAGCATCCCTAAGGGCCATATTGTTTAAATCTGTGTCGTATAAATGCCATTGTGGACTGACTCCAGGGGCGGGGTCACATGCCCTGATGGTTAAAAGGACTGGGGCGTGATTGGATAATACTCTAGCGCCAATGGACACCCCATCAACAAATGACATAATCTGGGGGGATGCTAGGAGTAAATCTATATGAGAGGCAGCTATGGGGGAACGGTGATATTTCCATGTATTCCCAATGAACCCCATACTCCCCTAATATCCCAGAAGATGTCTACCATGTAAACCATTATCGAATCCCACATGTACATTGTTAAGGACTACTGCACCCCTCACCGTGGCCTTCCCATCGCAGGCCTCTCTTTCTCGCATACATAAAGCTCCTCGCTTCCCACTCCAAGCACTACACATTGTATATTGCACAATTACATTGTGTCCCCATAACTTCTATTATGTTGCTACATGATGATAATCTAAAATGTATCCAAACTAAAAACAAAGTACACTTATAATAACATTTATCCCAATCCATTTACCTACACTGAACACCTGTTAAATTACAACATTGTGTCTAACCGAGCCACATTGTTGTTCTAATAAGACATACGCAATGTAAACCTCTTCCCTACGTTGGGACATGAAACGTGCATCCCAACATAGCAAATAAAGCACTTAGTCAGCCCCAAACAACTATTAAACCAGCATTTATCCCAATCATGAAGGTGAAACAGGCACAGTCTAACAGGTGTTCATCCTTTGCCTCTTATGGTAGTGCAATACGAGGGCAGGTTATACTCTTCAATGAAGAGTGTGAGCTGGGATAGAAGCAATTGCAACAACAGTAGAACTGTGGTATCAAAATAAAGAAATGTCCTATGAAGGTTCAATAAAAATATTACATGGAATGAAGTTAACAAAATGCATACAACTAATAAAAGCACTGCAAGGGAAACACGTTGCGCCAGAGTCTCAATGCTTTTTTCGGCGCAAGTGAGGAGGTGCCCTGGCACATCTCCCCACCTGTGCCAAAAAAGAAGAAGCCCAATTCACAAAGGGCATCTGAATGAGCGCACCTTAAATAAGTACTAGATTAATTCAAAACCTTCCACCCATCACCTTATGTGAGAGGGGGTATGCCCAGATGTGGGTCCCTTGCTCGCTGCGCCATATGGAACCAAGCTGCACCGCACTGATGAGGCCCAACAAGGCTGAAACATATCTTGGGTTACTTGTGTTTCCCTGCAGACGGGACCTGGCCTAGCAGTTCGGGCTGGGTTGCTCCCGCTGGCGGCAGTACCAGACTGATATGCATGTGGCTGGACCCCTTATGCAATGGTGCAGACGAGCTAAAAGAAAAGTGGTGTGGAACGTTGCCCTAGAGCAGCGCCAGTGATTCAGATGAATTCAAAACCTTCTACCCATCAATTTTTTCGATTAAATTTAGTTCATGCAGAATTTGCGCTGTGTCTTGTGCATGCTTATGCACCCTAGGAAGATAGTTGGCCTGCCGCTAATGATGGTATGTCCTCTACTGAAACTATTTCGTCCCATAGCCCTTCCAATCCTCTTAGTGGTTCAAACGGCAAGTTGAGGTCCCATCCCAACTAAAATATGCAGTTTCCCGGGCATTTTGTGCTCCCAACTGACTCTTGATTCCTGTTTAAGTGTTAACGTCCCCTACGGGTTTGTACCATATGGTCTAGTATATATAATAAATACAAGTAAAATATGCCCCTCCTTGTTCTTCCGGATAACCAGTTGGAGATCAGGTGAATTCAAATTACTGATTTCTGTTACCCATCAGGGTCAGTTGTCCCCCCCACGGCCTTTCCCTTGCACCTTTGGCTGCCGGTATACTAAATGCCTTAAACCCCTGTACCTCAACCGGTAGTAGGGCCCAGGTTTCCTGAACACATATGATCTTGCAGCTATTTATCAAGGCAGTCAAATCTGGATCATTCAAGTGTCTTTCTATCACTGCGACGTTCCACGTGCTAGGCGCAGTGGGAACGCTTGGCACGGGGGGTCATGAAGTCAATCCACCGCTTCCAACCCTATACCTTAATCAGCTGAATTGAGCCTGCCACCATGTGTTGTTTGGCCAGGGTTTCTCTGTTGCTGTTCACTACAGGGGAAGGGTCTCAGTGAGATCGAGGTCCCAACTGGGGGGTAAGTTCGAGCCTCAATTGCAAGAAGTCCTTCAACCAATGACCTATCCTTCAATGTTAGTTGGATGAAATCGCATTGGCCATTTGGCATTTTCCCTCTTTTACAAAGGACAATATCCTCTCTTATGACAGAGATACAGCTGCTGACTTTATGGACCTAGTGGATGCTCTTGTTCGTCAATATCTCTTTGTTCTCATAGATGTCTGGTCTTAGTTTATGGCCACGCACATGTAGGCTATTGCATTATTCCTGTCCCCTGCTTTGTTTCTAGGAGTACTAGTGCCCCCCAATCTTGAATTCATTTCTGGATTGTGCCTATCATTTCCAATTCTCCATGGCCGGTGAGTGGACACGTGTTTATCAGTAGAGTTTGTGATTGACTTCGCCCACTGAGGGTTATTCCCAACAAGTGCAGCCTTTGTAATCGCTAACGCTTCCTTAACTCTTTTGTTGTTAGTGTTGCACTGAATGTGTTGCACATATCGCCCCTTGGATACTGCATGTGTTGCAGGCTTTTCTGTCAGCAGGTTGCTAGATGGTGGATCACACTCCTTCTGGACCTTGGTGCCCCTGTGCAGTTACACAGGCGGTTAGTTTAATCACCATTTCCCTGAGTATCCCAACCTCGTCCAGTAACTCCCTTTGTTTTTCTCCCGCCTCCATTTGCACCCACATGTTAACAATCCTTGTGATTGTCCAAAAGGGGAAACAGTTAGAAAGCTTTTTGGGTCATTTGATGGCTTTGAACCACTTGTGGGCTGGCACTCCCTGGGGCATTTCCTCCGCTCCCCCGGGTAGATTTTGTTTCCCAGAGCCTCACTGTGGGTCGCTGTCCTTGCTGTAATTACGTTTTGTGCTTCACCCACCTCATCCTTATCTCCAAAGACTTCTCCCTCCAACACAAAAAATCTATTATACAAAGTAACTTGGGGGGCAATTTTCATACACCTGTTGATACATTTTGGACTAGTAACATGAGCCACTCCTGCATCTATGCGCCTGAGTTTAGGGCCCTTTAGTTACGTGCATTCAATGGATGGGTTCGCAGAATAACTCTGAGTCCAAATAACTGAACCAACTCAGGAAGATTGCAAAGATACTGTTTTATTAACAATGATCTAAAACAGGGAGTTACAACCAACATCAACGGACATTCGCTCAGTTTTCTCTCAGCGATCTTCTCATAAAACATACATTTCATACTAAAAATACATCAGAGGTGACGTCATACTACGTGGCAAATAATGAAAACGTACTAGGGATTGTCATTGGCTTAAGGTGAACATCTAAGTACACATTACATTGGGACTCGGATTGTGATTAGCTGCCCACTGTCAGGTGGACAATATATGCCTACCTCTAAAAGATGTCATCTTCAACATCATTAAGTAGACGGTTTTCAATTGGTCTCCAAACTATAAGGTCCTTCGTTATACAGACCTCTACAATTGGTTGGCACACTTGTGCCATGTCTGGAACATTCTTTTCACTTAGCAGCACGTAAGCCCAGACCCATTTGCAGGGAGGTGGGCCTGACTCTACCTCCCCACCCAATTAGCCCAACATCTCTCATCGCCCATGCCTTCTTCCATGAAGATTTTCTTTGAACTTGGCCTTGCAAAGTAGCCTTGTCTCTGGGAATACATGGGAGTGCAGGCACTCACTATCGTGATTCTAGGACTCCAAGTTCAACTCTATTTTTGTCCTTGGCTCACGTGACAAGAGACCACGATTTGGTCCATTTTGCAGGTTTTTAAATGTCTTAGAAGAATAAAACTTAGCACCCTTGGTGTTCTTCCTTTACACCTTAACAAGAGATCCTTCGCATATTCACTCCTTTCAAGAATAGATAACCAATCTTGGCTGCTTCAGTTTTGATACCAGGCCAGACAACCTTGCCATGCAGCTCCACGATTTCAGCTTATTCTTGATGCGACACAATCCTCGACTTTTCTCTTCATGGGTCCTGTCTTACTAATTTCACGACACTGATGTCCAGCTCATGTACATTGGCGGCTCCGCCTGCATTCTATTCACTACATATAGCCAGCTTCTATGATGACTTAATCTACCTTGCGGGTCAGCATCTGTACAATTATTGAACGGTTTATTCTCTGCAGCACTTCGTGCACGTATAATCTTCTTTTTCATATTTAAGAGTTCACTCGGTTCTTTACTTCATTATTAGTTTCTTATAGGATCCATGCATCTTCTTCAGCGAGTATCTCGAGACATGACACATGTCTTCTGTGATGTCACTAGCTCCTCTCTTTGCTCTTTTTCATATTCCTTCAGGGAGTTCCTCCCTCAGATTGTCGTGTCTTCGGGGATACATTTGATAGGGTTGTCTTGATGAGTGTCTTCGAACATACACTGCAGTATTGGCACAACTGCTGGTGTCAAACATGCCACAATCTCAGACTTTCAACATATAGGAGGTAGGGGGTGGGATTTCCTGCAGAGGCATGTAACTGCTCCTGTACACCCCTTGTTTCCACCCTCTTGAGTTTGTTGTATACAGATGCTGTAGAGTCAGGGGGTGGAGGGGGCTTCTCATGGCTTTCAACATTTTTCACTTATCCTGGTTGGGAATAAACTTGGATAACATTGCTGGTTGGGGAACCCAATGAATTAGAGCTATGCACTGGGATAAGATAGTTTCCCCCACCCCCTTCCTGACGACAGATATTTCCACCCTGAATTTATCAAGGGGGTCATCATTACCCTGTTTCCTTGCACAACGTGGGCCCAAAGTCGTTACATTACTGTTGATGATGTTCCCCTCCTCTGCTACTGCTATCGCACTCAATGCATTTCGACCCTCATCTAAATACGCAGTTAGATTTGGTACTTTTCGGGCCCCCCCATCGATGTCATGTAACAGCCCTTTCTTTTCTGAAATCAATACATGAACACCATTAATTGGCTCAAAGAGTTTGTAAACCCTCTTTGGTCCTACTCCGGGTGAAATAGTAGAGTTTGCCTTACGCTTCACCATCCTTGGTTCCAGGTTATTAATCCTAGACCAGAAACCAAGGTTTTGGTGATCAGCCGGGGTCAAACCCCCAAGTGCCTCTTTAGCACTGTTTTTTCCCAAGAGTTTGAATATAAATGTACAACACTGAGTAGCTCACAGACAGCTGCCACCTATTAACGGGGGGTAACCGCTTATCCAAGGGGTTGAAGATAAATCTTAAACTCCTTGTTAAGCTGGGCGCCTCTACCTGTATCATATGTGAAATACTGCAGTACTACAGTACCACAGTAGTCTAAAGTGCAGGTGCAAAGTGCAAAATAACAATAATTCTTCAATACAGTGCAATAATGGATAATGTGCAAGTTACCAATATGGCCTCTGTAAAGTGCTGGTCAGAATAAGTGCAAAAGCAGAGTGCTAAGGTACCAAGAAATGTAAACTACAAGAACTAAAATACAGAACACTGGCACTTTGCCAGTGTATCTAGTTAAACAGAGTGTACAGTGTGACATTACACTGATCTAATTTGCCTCTTGAACTAAAAATCTAAAAATCAAAAAAGCGGAAAAGCACGACAACTGTAATAGGAGTCAAATTAAGCAATCAGCCCAAGTGATATACTGGAAAGTAAAAGAATCAGAAGTATTGAGCTCGCTGCTCTGCAATGCAATGTCTACAGTAACTTAAAATCCAGTATGTTTGCTATAAGTTAAAAGATGAAAGGGCACCTAAGAGCCCTAATTGTCCAGAGAAGAAATATAGAAATGAGCAGTGTACAAAATACACGCTCAGTTTGTACTTCGTAAACCCATCAAATTAAAGAAGTGTATAGGGGGCAAGTAGAGTGGGGAACGCTCGACTGCTCGAGGGGCATCCGTAGTCTGTCTCCCCCCGCTCCTCACAACGGTCCTCCCAGCACTTCCGCGTGTCGAAAATATTCACCAGGCCAGCTGCTTGTAAGATGATAAGGTGGTGTGCAGGTCCTCCTAGGTGGGACTAAATCCGCTGCCAGTCTAATAGCCTTGTCAACAGAGATAGAGATATGAAACAGAGAGAGAGATACAGGGAGGGAGACAGAGGGATAGAGAGAGACAGAGAGAGAGAAAGATATTTGCTTTTGTAAACCAATTTTTTCAGCGTTTACATACTCTTACTAATACTGTACACTGTTACGAAAAAGTGAAGGTGCTCACTCCCCACATCACCAACAAAGAACTCAGAATAAAGGACACATCCCAGTAGGGAATGAGACCAAGAGATTAGTTTTGAGAGTCAGCAAAGGTTTATATAAGATTCAGCATCCAGAGAACTCTGCTGCCTCGAGGGCGCTCTGGCAAACAATACAGAAACAATACATTTTAAAGTATTACAGTGGGCCTCATTACACGGATGGCGCTAAGGGATTACTGGCACCGGTAAGGGCACCGGTGCCGGTAATCCCTTAGCGCCATACTACGAGGTCCCTCAGTGGGTCCCGTCCTTAACGTGTGGCCAGACCACATGTTAAGGAAGGGACCCGCTGAGGGACTTCAGGGCAAATAACGGTACCGCTAATAGCGGTACCGTTATTTGCTCCTTCACCATTCCCATTGAGCCCTATGGGGGCTCAAATGGGAATGGGGAAGGGCCTTGGTGAATGGGGAATTACCGCCCGCCAACCTGGAATGGGGCGGTAATTCCCCCATTCACCAAGGTGGAATCGGTAAAATACCGGCAGCAACCATGGTGCTACTAGCGCCATGGTTGCCACCGTCCGTGTGATGAGGCCCAGTTTCATCTGTGACGATTTCTATACAGGCTACAAGTTACATTTTGATGGCTTAGGGTAGGGGTACGAGTTTAGCGCTGTAAGAGCCGGCTCCACGAGATTGGCTGATGACTTGGCGGGAGGTTGGACATCACGTGGTTCATCTGGGCCGGCCCGTGCGAGGTGAAGGTTGAGTCAGGTCCAGAGAGACAGCTGGTTCTGGCTAACTAATCTACACACTTATCACCTAATATAAAAGTTATACTCCAGTACAGCCACATGCAAAATAACATTACAGAAAAAACAATAGCTACAAAGTATAATCCACAGTCATAATTATGAGCTTTAGTAGCACTAACTTCTTCCCTACTGCTATCTACATTTGTGGTGTTGTTAGTGAGGGCCCTCCTTTCCGCCATATTTACACCTGAAGAGGCGATATAAATGGGTTAAGTACACACAAATAAATCAAATATTATCTTTTTACACCTCAACAGGCAATTTTATCTATTCATCTTAGAGAGAACATGACAGTGAGAGAGAATAACAGAGAAAGAAAGAAACGGTGAGAGAAATAAAACAGAAATAGAGAAAACCGGGAGAGATAGAGAGAGAGAGAAACAGTGAGAGAAATAAAACAGAGATAGAGAGATGAAACAGAGAGGGAGACAGAGAGATAGATAGAGAGAGAGATAGAAATAGATATTCACCAGGCCAGCTGATTGTAAGATGATAAGGTGGTGTGCAGGTCCTCCTAGATGGGACTAAATCTCCTGCCAGTCTAATAGCCTTGTCAGTCTCTTTGGCATGGAGACGTAACAAAACCATGTAAGGGGTTAGCTGAATCAATATGTTCAAATGTTACAATAATGAATATGCTGTGGCTTTATGAACCGGGGTAAATAATGTTCCTGCAGTCCGCCCAGCTCACGCCCTATTGACCCTTCACGGACCGGATTAAACCAGCTGATGTTCTGCTCGGTTCACTCACAAAGGCACTTGTCACTGCAGCTCAGCCTCTTAAACTCCTTTCGGGGCAGAGTCCTCCTTTGCCACCACACAGCCCGCCAACATCCCTGTAACAGCTGCGCCCAGTGCCTGCGGGCATTTTAAAGCGCATCTCGAATTCACAAACAGGTTGTGCTTTAAAATGCCCAGAAACGATGGGCCTCTGGTTTTTGAAACAGGTGGAGGTGGAGGTAGGAATCATGACAGGGTCATTTCTGACCCTATGATGGTTTGTTTTTTTAGTGCGACAGCCATGGGTTTAACCACAGCTGCCACACTAGCATTTCCATCCTGCAAATTGAGATGGAAATGCTTTTAATGAAAAGTCATTTCACCGAGACGGGCCCTTTAATGGCCCGTCTCTGTGAATGCTCTCCTAGCAACCATGTGGTTGCTGGGGCCTGTCATAGATTGGTGTGGGGAGCGCCACTGTCCAGCCCCTACAGAAATGCTCACGTCACCAAGAATAAGGTGACCTGAGCATTTCTGAAAATAGGGCAAAGTGCATTCGCTCCCTTCATTTGTGCTATTTTTGAGAATCAGGCCCAGAGAAAGCAGACTTTAGGTTAAAGGGGCACCCTGTAGACAGGGGTTCTCATGCAAGGATTTCAGCAGCAACTGTCAAAGGCTCAAAGCTATTGAAGGTGCCCTGTAAAATGTTGGCCCCACCCATGACACTGTCTTTTTCAACAACCATCCTCCATTGAACAGGAACACTCCCTTTGGGTTCTGCTGGGAGACAGTGTTTCAAAGACAATCCTATCACTAAAATGGCCACCTCTCACCAGCGTGCTGATTACTGGAGTCCTCCAACAGGATGTTGGTCCTCTGATGATGACAGAGCTGGATGTCAGAGTTCTGGCAATACTGGAGTTGGATATGCGAGCTCTGGTGGTGCTGGAATAGTATGTCATGCCCAGTAGGGCTTAAGATGGATGTTGGAACTCGGCCAGTACTAGAGCAAGATGTCAAAGCTCTGCGGAAGCGGCAGGTGGACATCATAGCTCTGGCACAGCTGGCGATGAAGGTCTGAGCTCTATGGGACTGGAGCTGGAATTTTGAGCACAGGGACACTG
Organism: Ambystoma mexicanum; assembly: GCF_040938575.1. NCBI lineage: Eukaryota > Metazoa > Chordata > Amphibia > Caudata > Ambystomatidae > Ambystoma > Ambystoma mexicanum. The sequence goes on along the minus strand of NC_090938.1, from coordinate 797,963,535 downwards.
AAGTTGGATGTTGGACCTTTGATGGTGAGGGAGCTGGAGATCAGAGACTTTGCAAAATTGGAATTAGATTTCAGAGCTATGGCAATACTGGAGCAGGATGTCACACCATAGTGGTGCTTAAGATTGATGTTGCCACTCTGGCACTACTAGAGTAAGATGGCAAAGCTGTGATGGAGCCACAGGTGGCTGTCAGAGCTCTGACAGTGATGATGTAGCTGGATATCAGAATTGCAGCAAGCTGAAGCAGAATGTTTTAGATTCGGCTGTACTAGAGCAAGATTTTAGAGCTCTTGTGCTGATAGAGAAAATGTAATACGGCTCTGGTGGTGCAGGGCGTCATAGCTCTGCTCTGATTGGAGCTGAAGCTCATCAGAGCAGCAGTGGCACTGGAACTGCATGTCAGTGCTCTCGTGTTGCTGGAGCTGGATGTCACAGCCCCAATGGTGCTGGAGCTGGATGTTAGCACTTTCGTGGTACGGGAGCTTGATGTTAGAGTTCTGCCTGTGCTCAACCTTGGTGTAATAACTCTGGCAGTGCTGGAGCTGGATGTTGGGTTTCAGAGCTCTGAGTGGGCTGGAGCTGGATGTCACAGCTCCAATGGTACTGCAGCTGGATGTTTCCTCTCAGTGCTACTGGAGCTGGATGTTAGCACTCAGTGGTACGGGAGCTTGACGCTAGAGCTCTGCCTGTGCTGAACCTGGGAGTTATAGCTCTGGGAAGGCTGTATGTCAGAACTCTGTCGTGGCTTGTTATTGATGGTGAAGCTCTGACGTACTCTGAGGTGGATAACAAATCTCTAGTGATCCCTGATGTGGATGTCAACGCTCAGAGGGGTCTGGGGTGGAAGGACAGGAATCTTGCAGTGTTGGGGCTGGATGTTGGGGCTCCACTGAGGCCAGAGATGGATGTCAGAGCAGAGCACAGGGAATGATTGAGCTGAATGTTACGCTCTCACAATGCTGATACTGAATGTCAAAGCTTGGGCAGTGCTGAAGCTGGGTTTTGGAGCTCTGGTGACCCCGGAGATGAATGTTGGAGGGTGGACTTCCTTGTGCTGGGCGGTAAAGCTCCTGCTTTGGCCCAGCTAGATGTTGTATCCCAGCTCAATATCACAATGCTAGTGCAGCATAAACTGGGCATTTGAAACCTGCAGACCTGAACTTGATGCTGGTACCATCAGTGCTGGAGCTGCATAGCAGAGTTCCGGCAGTGCAGAAGATGAATGTGGGGCTACAGCAGTGATATTGATGGATAGTTATGCTTCGGTGGGGCTGTGCTGTAGCTCCAACAGTGATGGAGGTAGAAGTTAGAGCTCCGTTAGTGTCGGGATTGGATGTATTGTATTGTATTGTAGTTGTCATTTATACAGCGGTATGGCCTCAACCTGCTTTGTGGTAGGAACACCCTCAGGGACCAAAGTCGGGCTGGCTAGGCTTCAGTAAGCAACCCAAGAGGTCAGGTATGCGGGTGGGTGTTGACGGAGGTCATGACAGAGTGCTAGTGCAAGATACTCAATGTGTGCCCAGCTAGACCGAAAATTCTTGTAGGTTGTCGCTGTATTCTAATGGCAGAGGTGTTGTAGTAAGTCTGGTGTAAGGGCGAATCCATTACGTGTCCAGCTAGATGGAATTTGTCTTAATTCGTAACTGCATTCTAAAGTGTGCTGATGGATAGCCGTGCCTTCGGCAGATGCTGACCAAAGTTGTGCGTTTATACGTACTTTAAGCTCAGATAGAGCTTATCTTTGATCTCACTGTGTGATCTGGTCGTCTCTGTTAAAAAGACAAGCTACCCTCACATGCTATTCTAGGCTCTATTGACAGGCTAACCTGAAAGGCTTCAAAGTGCAAAATACAATAGCCATCTTATACCGTCTTCTAAGCTTGGAATCCAGGTTGCCTTAAGATCTAGAGTCATAGGATTTTCTAGCGCAATAGACGGGCTACCCTTATAGTCTTACTCTATATCTTCTAAGTTCCATAACAGACTAACATCGGGCATCTTCTAGTGCAGTATCGAGGATACCTGCATATATAATTATGAGTTACAGTGGCTGACTTATAGATCTTCTAATTGCAATGGCTAGCTTATCATCATATATCTTCTAGCGCAATAGACAGGATAACATTATATGGTGCTGCCCAAATTGTCTCCTCCCAGATCTATCCATGTGCAGCACATAGCTCACCATTCAATCCGTTTAATCTTCATAGATCTTCTAAGTGAAATATTTGTGCTAACATCACAATCTTTTCTAGAGCCGTTCCTGTGCAAGTCTTCACATTTCTCAATGTTCAATTGTCTTTGAAGGATGGGGGGAACTACCACCCGATGGGTCTCTTAGCAGCTTAGCTGGCTCCCCTAAATGCAGTCCAGCACGCCTCATTACCGGTGCTCGGATATTTGACTGAATCACCCGTGTCATATGCAAAACTACACTGCGTTCCTCTACAGTCCAGGATGTTTTTCCTGTCTGCATGCATCATCTACAAAGCAGTCAAGAATAGCACACCAGCATGCCAAGCACCTACCCTCTGGAACGCTATCCCTGTATCAACTCGGAATGCCCCCGCAAATCTCCAATCCCGCAAAGCTCTACAATGTGGCTTCAATAATAGCAGACCAAAGACTAATCCAGACTGATGCACAGCCCGCAACTAAGTATTGCGCTACTGTTAAAAGACACCAGCCCAAACACTGGCCAGCCAGCGCCTTTCACAGTGCTCCAGTTTTCGGCCGGCACTTTAAACAAAATATGAACCCCCCTCTATTTGAAAACAGCCATATAACATTAAGTCATAAAGCATCATACTTGCCCCGTGCCAACCTGTAGCCAGTCAGGTGGAGAAAATGATTGCTTGTACATTTTACACTATCATTGTTGCTGGTTCATTATTTCCATAAGAGAAAAATAAATTATATTTTGACAAGATCCACCAATTAATATAGTGGTCTGAGATTACTTGATCCAAAAAATATCAGATTAATATATTGGTTTAAGTGCATGCATAAAAAGTCAAGAAATTAATTACTTCTGGTGGCATCATTTGTATATTGTATTTATTTTGTATTTGTATTTTATTTATTTGTAAAGCGCGGCCGAGCCCTGGGGCAACTGGGTGCTGAATCTTACATGTTGCATAGGCATAAACTATACAAGCAAACTAAGAAATTACACGTGAATAAAATATACAGACAATCCAGGCTGTTAGCAAATATGGTAACATGATACAGATTATTATACAGTGTGAAATCAGCTACATATATACAAGCAGTGGCAATTGAATAAAGGAATTGATTGTATTGTTTTTTATAAAGCGGAATGATTATGGTCCTGCTCGTAGAACCAGGCTTTAACCTTGCTACGGAATTAAATGAAGGATGGTTCCGCTCTTATGGAGATGGGTAGAGCATTCTATTTCTTTGCAGCAAGGACTGGGAAGCTGACTCCGCCTGCGTGTTGTTGGTTGAATCGTGGGATGACCACACAGTGCGATTGCGCTGCTCTAATAGGTCACGTCGATGTATGACGTGAGAAGGTGTCAGATAGGTAAGTGGGGGCCTGGTTGTGGAGACACTTGTGGGTGAGTGAGAGTGACTTTAGGTCTATTCTCTGCTTAACGTTGAGCCATTTTATGTTCTGTCTGGTTGCAGTGATTTACTGTTTCCTGTGGATGTTACATGCTGATCTGATTGTATTCTTTTGCATGACTTGCATTTTGTTTGTATTTTGTTGGGATGTATCCGGGTAGAGCGCATTGCAATAGTCAAACTTAGATAATACTAAGCCTCTTGCTACTGAAATGCAGTTAGTTGTGTTCAGGTATGGGCGGCAGGCTGTAATAAGCTTGCAAGTATAAGCTGTAGAGGATGCTAATGCATTAGTCTGTCTCATAAGTGTGAGTGCTGAGTCAATGTGGATTCCTAAAGTTTTCACATCGTTGGCTACTTTGATGGTGTTACCGTCGATGTTGAAGGAGTTGAAGAGGGTCCCTAATTTGCTCAGTTTAGATGGAGAGCCAAGGAGGAGTAATTCGGTTTTGTCGTCATTTAGACATAAACTGTGCTTTGCCATCCAGATTTGAATGGTGCTGTAAATATCATTAAGGGTTTTACTATCTGCAGTGTAGTCACCAGTGATGGGGATGAGTATCTGGGTGTCGTCTGCGTAATTTGTGTACGTGACACCCAGATAGTCAAGTATATCAGTAGGGGTTTGGTGAAGACATTGTAAAGAGTTGGGGATGCACAGGATCCTTGAGGGACTGGTGATGGTAAGGCAGACGCAGAAGGTGCAAAGACCCTCATTGATCTGTTGCTAAGGAAGGATTTAATCCAGGTGTTGGCTTGGTCTGAGAAATGTGCAGCAGATGACTGATGTCTACATAAAATGTCATGATTCACTAAGTCAAATGCTGCTTATAGGTCAAGTAATAGGAGTAAGGGAGATTTACCCTTGTCTTTTAGGATCCGAATTTGTGTCTTTAAGTCAATGAGTGCCGTCTCAGTCCCGTGTCTAGGTCTGAATCCTGACTGTCTTAGTCCTAACAAGTAGTTTGCTTCTAGGTAATGCTGTATCTGTAGGTAGGCTGCACGGTCCAGTATTTTTAACAAGAACAGAACAATTGTAATCGGTCTGTAATTAGATGGGTTGTTTGAGTCTAGTGAGGGTTTTTTTAACAGTGGGAGTACCCAGGCATCTTTCCGATTTGTGGGGACAGTACTGGAGTTAAATGATGCATTGATAAATGATGTGATGAAGAGGACGAGTTTATTAGCCGCCTCCTTAGTAAGCATGGCAGGGCAGATGTCACCCTGGCAATTAGTTGGTTTAAGTATAAGTATAATCATCTTCACTTCTTTAATGGAAAGATGCTTGAAGTTGACTTGTGGTATATTAGGTAGGGGGGGAGAGGGCAGGTTCTGAGGGATAGCATTGTCAATGAGGTTTTTTTTTTGGTTTTTATTTTGTTTAATAGCATAGTGATTTTATCTTGGAGAGCATTCTGTATGTTAGTAGACCATAAGGTGTCTTTCGTACAGGTGTCCGGTAGAGGGGCAGGAGATTCCAGTTCTTTCAATATGTTAAATAATTCCTTAGTACTGGAATTAGCTTTGGCGATGCAATCATTGAAGCTGGACAATGGCTAATTTGTAATTGAGTGAGGCTGCAGTGAAATTAATCTTGTTGGATTCTAGGGGGGAGTTTTTCCAAGCAGTTTCCGCTGTTCGTTTCACTTTCCTTGGAGTCTTAAGGTGGGGCATGTACCATTTGTTGATGTGAGCGCGGGGTTTGGATTTCTGCATTATAAGAGGTGCTATGGTGTTGATAGCCTTGAGGAGGGTTTTGTTGTATAGGTCCACTAGTTCAGATGGGTCCGAAGGCAGTGTACCAGGATGTGTAATTGGGCGTAGTAAAGATAGTAAGTTCTCTACTGTGAGTTTCCGTTTGCTTCTCGTCATCATGGCCGGACCTTGAGTTTGTGATCTGTGGGGTGCTGTCTTGTCGATGGTGAACGTGATTAGGTTGTGGTCTGTCCACACGCATGGAGTATTGGAAAGAACATTAATACTGCAGTTAAGGACTGCTAACCAGTCTAGCGTTCTTCCTTTGTTGTGGGTAGGGTTATTTATATGATGTGTGAACCCTAACTCAATGATAGTGTCCTTAAGGGCAGTTGCTTTAGGGTCTTTGGTATCATGGAGGCCTAGATTACAGTCTCCCAGAATAATAATTTGGGATTTGCTTTTGGTGTTAGCGGACAATAGGTGTGATACATCATTTTCAAAGGTAGAGGATGTACCAGGGGGTCGGTAAATTAGGTGCAAGGTGATGGTGGATGTGTTGGAGGTGGATAGTTTGATAGACAGTAATTCGGCAGATGGGAAATGTTGCTTGTTGACCATTCTTAGATCTAGTGCTGTTTTGTGTATGAAAGCAATCCCTCCTCCCTTGGAAGTATTGGTATCTCTATCGGAGCGTAGGATAGTGTAATTGTCAGGTATGACCAGTGCTAGTGAGGGGCCTGATGTAGGATTTATCCATGTTTCCGTAATAGCAATGAATTCAAGGTCATGGAGAGTTATGATGTTGGCTATATCCAAGGTATGCGCTTGGAGCAATCTCGCATGAATGAGTCCTGCTTTGATTGTGTTATCATGGTTGCTGGGTACAGGCATCTGAGATTTTCGGATTGTGGTTTGATTTCCCCAGCTACCAGCAGAAGGGTTACTCCCTCCAGTATATTTTACAGTTGGGTGGAGCACATGTGATTAAAAAAAGAATACAGGCTGCAAAAATATTGTTGCGGTAAGTAATATTTCCTTTTGCAGCATATGAATCGGTTTTAGGTGAGCATGCTATGCACATATATAAACACCCTCTCCCCTCAGGGAAGGGTGTGAGATTGGGGCAATATTACATTGAGTCAGCCCTCATCTGATTGTCCATGCAATAGTGCTTCATGACACTATGCACAGCCTCCCCCATCCCAGGTGCAGAAGACATTAGTTAGCAGTATATCATGTCTGCAGAGTTATATGTTTTAGGTGAGCATGCTATGCACATATATAAACACCCTCTCCCCTCAGGCAAGGGTGTGAGATTGGGGCAATATTACATTGAGTCAGCCCTCATCTGATTGTCCATGCAATAGTGCTTCATGACACTATGCACAGCCTCCCCCATCCCAGGTGCAGAAGACATTAGTTAGCAGTATATCATGTCTGCAGAGTTATATGTTTTAGAGTGAAATGCTGTGCATAGGGCACTACTGTGCTTAGTATACAATCTTATTTTGAGATGTAGCGTTGGCTTCAACTGGGATGTTCCCATTAGAAGAACCACGTATGACGTGTTGCTGCCACACACATCGCTCCTACCGTCAACTCTCACCTCCGATTGTTTTCACTTAGTTTACATAGACAAGTAGGGATTTCAAAGTATTTTGTAACGCCTGCGCAAGTTAATGCACTATACTTCAAAAACTGCACTTTCTAGGCGCCTTGCCTTAAAGGGGATTTCTTCTCCTTTTTTCTCCCCGCCCCCACTAAAATCAGAATGATGTAATGCCGTTATGTTTTTTAAATACTATTAACAAGGGGGAGGGTGGCAGAAAAGCTATTAGGCAGAAGTAGCGTCTTCTTTGTTCAGCATGAAATCCATGATTGATTCAGAGGCGGTGGATAGCTTAGTATGCAATGCATAGTGCTCTTGGAAGAGGACCTGCAGTATCGGAACATAGGAAAGGTTTTATCACGCAGACTGTCCTACTTGCGACTCTACTAGTGTGTCGATGCAACACTTTGCGAATGTGTGTAGAGCACTCCACGTTGCTGGCTTCCACATGGCAGCCATTGGTGCACTAGGTAGGAAGGCCAACATTGTCCCCCTCACCCTTGAGTAAGCTTTTGGTATATCTGGTAACAGTTTGTTTGCTAGAGTATAGCATTGTTGAATGCATTGCACAAGCCATCGGGTAATGCCAGCTTTGTCGATTGATTTACCTCTTTTCATAATGCCAAAAGCAAGGGTAACAGTTCTAGCTGCAAAGTCCAAATTCTGGCCGCTGGAACCAGGCGGCTAAATTAAGGCTGTGTGAATTGGGCTATGCTATTTCCGCTTGCTGTCACTTCAGTAAGTGCACGTGCGTGCAGTTTGACTAGTGTTCCCAAGGCCATGTTTAGTAGCTGTGGATAATTTGCCTACACGCGTTGGAGCAATACGAGCACAAATGGTCTCCCTCTTCACCTTGTGCACAACTTTGGTAAAATTAGTTGTGCAAGTGGAAAAACAAAGGCAAATATCAGTGCTATAGTGCATTGCCTAGTGACCCCTGTTTTAGGCACCTGGAGGTGAAGGGCCGACATTTTGCTTTCAGTCTATGCTGGTGTTTGAGATCCTGCGAAACTTGGCAGCAACAGAGCTAAAATGCCAGCTACCAGTCTGATGCATTTTCTGCTACGATTGTCTCTTTTTTGCCAGCACCAATGTAACGGTGGCGTAATTTGCAATACTTACTTGCTGATGTAAAACATTGCAGTTGTACAGTCTTCCTTTAGAAGCACAGGTTTGTCTCGTATATATTTTTGGAAAACTTCAGGGCAGTAAAGCGACCTATATTGTAGGACACTGGTGTGCAATTAAGGCTGGTGCACAATCCTCTTACTTAGATTTAGTCTAGATGTGCTACTCACCCATGAGTCCTCTGTTGTGTCACTGGGGTGCTGGCGACTGAGAAAGGTTGTCCCCATTTTAGTGACTGTACAACCTTTGCAGTCACCACTGAATAGTTCCCTGTGACCACTGGCTAGTCAAGGACTCTTCCATGGAACCCCTCGGAAAGAGTGCATAGCTAATCAACTGTATGTCTCTTGACTGGTATTCGGCTTGATTTCGACAGCAAAAGTGAACCACAAAAAATGGAGGAGCTTTATTGTTTCTATTGTGTGCTGCTTGCACAAATTGGCTATGTTCCCTGTTACCAGACTGTCATCCAAGTACAGGGGCACATGCACTGCTTGTTTACAGAGGTGACTGCGCTGCGACCTCTGCTAACACCTTTACACCCTTGGAGATGTTGTTCTGAAGGGGATCACCTTGAACTTAGAATGATCTGCAACCACCCTGAAATGCAGAAACTGTCAGTGTGTTTGGTGCATTAGTAAATGAAACTTGGCAGCTTTGATATCCAGGATGATCGTGTGGCCCACTTGTAGACGAGGAATCAATTGCAAGATGGTCAAACACTTGCTCTTTCGCTCTTTCACGTTAGTTCCGCAGTCAGAGATAGGTCATCAGCCTCAACAATCCATCTTTCTTTGGAACAAGAAAGTATATTGAATGCACCCTTCTTGTATTCCTTGTGTATCATTTTGTATTTACCCTTCAATAGAAGTGCCCACAGTTCAGCTAGCAATAGAGTGAGATTTTATGGTTTTCTCCCATTCTTTTTGACGTGATGTTCACTGGCTTTCAAAGCAATCCCTTTCAGTTGCTCTTTCGGTAGTTGGCACCCACTTGTCTTTAGTAAATTCCCCCCACGTGTGGGCATAATTGGTTAATCTTCTTGCTGCTGCTGGAGTTTACCCTGAAATTACATTGAACGTTTTGCAGGAGTTTCACCCCTTATGTGGTCTGCTCTGGCACAGTATCCATGCTGGACTTCCTGTGCTAGGACTCTGCTGGTGGTACAGCTAGATCTGAGAGCTCAGGCAATGCTGGAGCTGAATGTCGGGGCTATGGCAATGCTGGAGCTAGATGTTGGTGCTGTATTAGTGCTAGAGTTGCAAGTCAGACCTCCAATGGAGCAGGAGCTGGATATCAAAGCTTTTGGGGTGTGTGACAAATCCAGGGTATTGGTCCCTTCTTCACAGGGGGTGCCACCCCCTTTGATGCTTGGTAGGTGTGTCTGCTAAGAGAAACCCTCCCTGAGGGTCTGGGCAAGTGAAACCTCACTGGGAATGACTCACCTCTCTGGGACAAGGACTCCCATTCCGATAAGGAACTCCCAGTCCACAATACATTGTCTGCATACATAGTAATTGGGAAGACTGTGTTTACTTCTGTTTTGACTCGACCACACAGTGACAATTCTTCCATCTTTTTAGTTTCAGGTAATGCTGGATCTTGCCCGAACTACATAGTCGAAGAACAGCAACACACCCCTTGTATTTGTGATACTATTTTGGATGTATCGAATAGTGACATTTCTTCCAACTCTTTGGCTTCAGGTATTGCTGGATCTCGCCTGCACACCTGAACACCACAGGCAAAGGAGAAAGAAACAACCCTTGTGTTTGTGGTGATGTGTATAGAGCCAAGAATAACTTTGAATCAGGGAGAAACCCCAACGCAGGTAGGAGAGAGAATCCTACGCAGAGGCCAGCCTCTGGCGAGAAGAAGTCCTGGAAGGGAGGAGCCATGCTAGACCGCAGAGCCAGCAGTAGCATGGAGATCAAGTGAATCACTAGCTGGATGCCGCAGGCATCCTGGCCGACCGAGAAGCCAGAGTCAGGAAAGTAGAGAGATGGGAAAGCAACCAACTCGCCTGGCAGCGCAACCACAAGGAAGCAGAGGTGGGCCTGGGGCCCAGTAACCAATGTCAAGACCAGAGTGCAACAGAGAACCCGGAAGCCCAAGCTCCACATAAGAAGTGGAATAGCTGCTGAGTCAAGCAGCGGAAGGGAATTGAACACTCCCAGAAATGTAACGCCGTGGGGAAGAGGCGATCAGAGACATGCAAGGTTGGAAAAGCCTCCAATGTTACGGGAGCATGATAAACCAGAGCAGAGGGAACCAAGCCTACAAAAGGCTCAGAAGACTTTGGAGAGTCCTGAGAAGCTGAGAGATTTTGGAGGCTGGAAAAGCTGCCAAGGTTACAGGAGCCTGATAAACCAGAGCAGAGAAAGCAGGCCTATCAGAGGGCAGTTGGACTTTGGAGTGTCTGAAGAAACTTAGGTAATTTATCATTCGAGGCTGGGGTAGTCACTGGGGTTGTGGGAACCGAGAAAACCCAAACGGGCCCTCAACCAAGAGAAAGTAAGCCTGTCAGAAGAACAGAGGAGTTTGGAAAGTCCAAGAACCACAATGATTTCTAAAGAGAAATGTAGAGAAAGAGAAACTATGGGTTTCAAGCATCTAGTCTAATTTGGAGAAATTATATGAAAAAAAAAGTATTTTTCCTGGGGAGTAGGAAACCGCATGGAAGATGTTAACATTTGACCAACAGAATCATCTGCATGGAAGTTATGAACTGTATTTTGAGACATTGATGAACTTTGTAAACCTGCTGGAAAGAGAATCAAGGGATTGGTCCAGGCAGAAGCCGAAGACAGAGGCTATTGCTGTGGCCTCCTTCTTTTTGTTATTTGTCTTGTAATTAGCTTCTAGTATTTGGATTCAGGACTTTTTGAGTTTTGCACTTTGACGAGCACCCTTAGTTTTAGTTTCATTAGGGAGGGAACTTCCCTCAGTGGTAGGGCTAGGTAGGCATTTTCTTTTAATTTTAATAAACTCCCTTGAACTTGACAGTTATTAGTCCGACTCTTTCTTCTGGTTCGCCACAGGTGCCGGAATCAGATTTCAGATTTCTGGTAAATGTTGGAGCTTGGCCATTGCTGGATGTCAGAGCTTCAGCTTTGGAGGAGCTAGATGTCAGAGCTCTGACAATCCTGAGCGGGATGTCAGCACTGCAGTGGTGCTGGAGCTGGATGTCAGTTCCCTACCAGCGCTGGAGCTGAATGTTGGGGATCCAGCAGTGCAAGAGCTGGGTGTTGTAGCTCTGGCAATGCTGGAGCTGGAAGTCTTACCTTTCGAGGTGATGGAGCTGGTTGTTGGCGCTTCAGCTGGGCTAGATGTTAGTGACCTGGTACTGCTGAAGCCAAATCTGGTCTATTGCTGTGCTGGAACTAGATGTTGCATCTCTGGTGGGACTGGATGTCCAAACTTTGTATTCAACGGAGCTCGGTGTCAATGCACTGACCGTGCTGGAGCTGGTTGACTGTGCTCCGGTTATGCTGGAGCTGGATGTCAAAGTTCCTGTGGTGCTGAGTGGAATGCTGGAGCCGAATGACGGATATACAGCTGTGAGGGAGCTGTATATGTCTGCTACTGTGGTACTGGGTCAGCATATTGGATGTTGGAGCATTAATGGTGCTGGAGCCGGATATTGAAGCTCTGGGTGTGCTGGAGCTGGATGTCAGTTCCTCACCAGCACTGCAGCTGGATGTCAGGGCTTCAGCAGTACAAGAGCTGGGTGTTGTAGCTTTGACAATCCTGGAGCTGGATGCAGTGCTGCAGTTATACTGGATAATAGAGCTCTGGCGATGTTGGAGCTGGATGTCAGAGTACTGGATTTGCCTGGCTGGATGGCATAGCGCCAGTGCTGCTAAAGCTGGATGTTGGGGTTTCTGTGGGGCTAAAGGTGAATATTAAAGCTCCAAAAGTGCTGGGGCTCGATGTCACCATTATGGGCATGTAGGTGCTCTGCGCTCTGGCAGAACAGGACATCTGAGCTGTGGTGGTGTTGGGTTTCCTGCTTGAATCCAATGCCCAGCCCAGCACTCCTTTTCTTCTACCTCAGGCTCTGCGGCCCACAGTCCCATTTGTATCCACTGCAATGCTTATCACCCCTTCCCTCCATAGGCAGCACCACATGGCATACATTGTCATGTTTCACATCACATGAAGGAATGTCCCACGAGCACGCCACCAAACTGTGCAGGATAATCTTATGGCAAAGACATGACATGCTAATGCACCCCTTGTTATTAGCATTTCCACCCACTCCCATATACTTCATTCCATCCGGGTTCTTGCGGGGCTCTCGTTTCGGGCAACCGCCATCTTTCAACACATTACCCACGTGTGGAACATCTTCTCCTTTCTAACAACTCTACTGTTCCTTCCCCTAGAGGGGTCAGAGATACCTCCATGAAATAACCTGCACCCTGCCAGCACCACACCAAGGAGCCACCACCCCAACAACCCTGAATGTCACAATTAATCTCATTGCCAGAGGTTACTTGCCCCACCACTGTCCCCAGCCATGTGATAGCCCTCAAATTACGCAGAAGACTGTGCTAGAATCACCAATAATTTGTGATGCGCCAGAAATTAGTGCTGCTCCTGGCACCACGGTAAGCAAGCTCACTACACATCAAACCAATGACTACCTTTCCAAATACAATGACCATTTTGGCCATATGTCTATCACATATGCTGCTTCAACGGTCCTCGACCCATGACCTAATGTACAACTGCTGTTTTGGGCACACCTTTGAGATGCGAGCTTGCATAGATTTCTGAAGAATCTTGGGAGTTCAAGGTTTATACATCTGGCTGTTATTCCACAACCTAGGCTGTTGGCAGTGTTTTTGAAAGGTGCAGAGTTCTTGACCTAATAATCACCTTGTGGCGAATGAGGGCACTGCTATTTCTGAGGGGCATGCAGAGGTAAGAGGACCGTAGAATCATGTTCTCTAGGTTTGTAAAATATATGGTTATGATTTTTGGTGTTATATATATGCCACCAGAAGTACCTGGTGACTCAGGGAACCCTTTGCGGCCCTTTGCTGGGATTCCCCATAAGCAAGACTTGTTCACCATATCTACGCTGTACCAGAACACTTGAAAGACAGAGAGGGTGTCTGAACAGTGTATATTCGACGTGCCCACAGGTTTGCTTGTAGGGCACAAGACAGAGCCACAATAGTCCACTGCTCCTTGAGCGCACACAGAGATTCGCAAACCCCTAGACCTAAGTAGGGGACAAACAGAGACACTACACCTTCCCCATGCAGGACAATCAATCGTTTGTCTCCAGTCTCAATCTAGGTTGCAAAGTCATTTTCCTGAACTGTTATACTTAGAAAGAACAGGGGTCTGCAACCTTTGGCTCTTCAGATGTTTTGGACTGCAACTCCCATGATGTCTCACTATTGTCTATGCTGACTAGGGGTGATGAGAGTTGTAGTACCAAACATCAGGAGAGCCAAAAGTTGCAGACCAATGACCTAGAAGAAGTTGGATGCCTTTGCTCTTTATATTTTCGATGACTTTTCTAGATGTGATTATAGAAGTTATTTTATATTTTAAATAAAAATATGACTGATCATTGTTATATTTATCCTATTTACTGTGCTGCTGTGTTGCCCTGCAGGCTCATTCCATAACATCTTTTTCAAAGTGATAAGCCTAGATCGTTCGGCCTCTTCTACCCAGAGGTGAACAGAGGCCTCTAAGGTGCACAAGCTTCTCCAATGGTCAGTCCATCAGTCATTTTGCTCCTTAATGTGCTGAGGGATTCTGTACCCTTGTGGAGTGTGGGTTCTATTAAGTGACCATGACACGAACATAGCCGAACATCTTGGTGATAAGCAGTGCAATTTGAGTGTGAACCCACAGCGCACTCCTGCACTAGGGCGAGCAACTAGGGATTTCAAGCAGTGTGTGTTTTACACAGAAACGGGAATGCAGATTTATTTTGTGGGACAGAGGGTTGCCACTTAGAGGGGTGGGGTTGACAGAGATCTTGGGGCATCTCTTGCACAGATGCCGCAAAGTCTTCTTGTGAAACTCTTGGCATCCACCACATCTAGCTGCTGTATGGACTCTTTATGGAGAAGTTATGGTCTAGCGCTTCTCCCACTTCTTCACACAAACCATGAGTTGACCTCACCTGAGCTCTTCTACTTTCAGACTATTGCAACTTAGTCTAGGCTGTACCCCGAAGAAACAAATGCAATATATCTGGGATTCAAAACCCAGTGATTGTTCTCTGTCTTGGTGTTGGAAGGCCAGGTGACACTACACCTACCCAGAGAGTTCTTCACTTCCCCCGTTTAGCGCAAATTACTACATATAAAATGGCAAGCACTGAATGCATTCTATCATCCATCATGTAGTACCTGTTTTGCGACTGGAGTGTCCCTTTTACACAATGCCAAAGACAACTGAGAATTGGCTTGCTGTTTTGAGAAGCCGTGGCCTGGGCATATAAAAACAGACAGCTGTGTCTCGTGTATGTAAACTTGTTTCTGAGGAAAGCTTAGAATATTCTTCAAAAATTGCTCACCACCTTTGACCTGGACCGGAGCCTATCGCCAGCAAAGACGATCTGGTCCTTCAACCCAGACACAAGCACCTATGAAAAACCACCAGCGCTTAGGGTCGTCACCCTAGGAACTCTTTTGACCTGTGCTTGCTGGTCCAGCCAAGGATGCTGTCTTCGAAACACATAACCATACACTATGAATGTGCTGCAGCCCTCGAGTCCCTGAAAAAGGGACCCTGCTAATAGTTAATCAGTCATTAATTCAAACAGAAAGTTCAATACCTTCAGGTGGAAAATGAATGATGAAACTATTGAAAAAGTTTAGAAATACTTTTATCTATGTATACCTCTTATGGATACATTAAATATTAATGAATTAGCTAAGGATATTATTGGTAAGGTAGTTAAAAAATGTAATGTTAGAAGATTTGCTGACCATATGGGGAGCTATTTCCATGGAGGGTATGGTTACAATATACAAATGTTGTACCATTGCTACTGCCCTCTATCGAATGGAGGTGTTCGGTAATGATGAGACCAAGTGTCTCATGAAATTGGAGAGTAAAATCTGGCAAGCTACTTTGGGTAGCTCCTCTTCAACGCCCATTGAAGCTATTCAACGTGAGTCAGGGCTTATCTCCCTTGTCACACTGAAAAAGATAGCCACAAGTATCATTTATTTAAAGATGATAGTAGAGTGCACTCAACACACTACGATATAAATAACCTTTTTGGAGACTTATTTGACTTTGAGCTATAACATAATATCTTAAAGTTATTTCTGGAGGATATTCAGATGTTTTCCGATAAGATTGGCTATGAAATTGCGTACCTGATAAATATTGGGGTGGCAGCCAGAGACATAAAAAAGAAAGCTGAAGTTTGTGATTGTAATCTGCAAGAATTGGGGGGGACTACATTTGTGGACTATGTAAAACACAGTTTTAATACTAAGGGGCCTGCCATGTATACGTTGAATATTAGGGATTCCAACGTGGGCAGATTTATTTTGCAGTTAAGAGTGGAGCAACAGCCACATCTTGATGCCCGGTTTGCAATTCCCAGACAGGAAAGACTGTCATAGAGAGACAGAGACTCCCAAACATCTTATTAACTGGTTGCCTAGCTCTAACAGACATCTATCGGAAAGGTTTTGGAGGCTAAAAGAAGTGGGAGCAAATGGCACTTCAGTAACTTTCAAAAGGGGTAGAAAGACAAACGTTATAAGAATCAAAACACAGTTACTTTCAGAGACAGTGCAAATAGTTTCAGTTCACTACAAGAGGCAATTCAATTCAATAGGCCTTGGCCAAAGTCAATGGTTCAGTGTCTTGGATAGGATAGCACAGTTCTGGTAGTAAACGGTTAATTATTATTTTTTTTTTAATTTTTATTCTTGGTTTAACCATAAATGAGGTTTTTACAAGATGAGTCAACAAACCTTTGTAGGAGTCTCTGTCTCATTTTTTAATTTTCTTTATCTGTAGTCATAGTTTTTAAAATCAGTTCCATGATTTTGGCCATAGCCGTCAGCCAGGCTGTCTTCTCTCCTCCAATCAACCGTGACCACCAAAAGTCTTCCTTGAAAATGTGGGCCGATGCTAGAATATTTTTCAGGTAGTTTCCTGATGTGGTTAACCCCAGGGCATGATAGTAAGAGGTGTCGAGTTGTTTCAACTTCATTCTGATTGTTGCAGAATCTGCATTTGGTGGATGTAAACAGACCTTTGATTTCTAAGATTTCGTTGGTATGGAGGAGGTTTAAATGGGCTCTCAGGAATGTGTTTTTGAGCTTTCTGTTTGGTTATTTTGCCACAAAGGATTGTATTTCATGAAGCTTCCATGCCTGTGATGGCAAGTGGGCAACCATTTTGTATTTTGCAGCTGTGTCCGACGTTGTGATCCAATCTAGTTTGTTCATTTTCTTTTGGATCTTTGCTGGATTGTCCATCAGTTCTTTTTTCAAACTTTGGATCTCACGTAGTTTGGCCTCCTGTGTTTTTTCCCACCGGTTTAGAAGGTTGCAGCTTCTGCCTGTTAGCTCTTCGTGTATGGTCTCGAGTAGCTTTGGACGATTTTCTAGCAGAATGCTTCTGTATAGCATCATAGCGTTTCAGTCTACCAGCACCTCCAGCGACAGCTGGCTCAATTCGTGCCTTATCAAGACCATAGGTGTCGAGTTCGGCAGGTTGAGGGCCTTTCTCCAGAAGTAACTTTCCAGTAGTTTCCAGATCTTTTTGGGCAAGTTTGCAATGCTTCCGCTCTGTAACAAATCGATGGTACAACTTTGGCTTTGTAGAAGTTTATGACAGGCAATAGTGAAAAGCGTCCGAATATTTTGTCCACTGCTTGTGACTGAGATGTTAGGCTTTGCATTTTTTCATCTAAGATATTCTGCATGGCCTTCTCCTGTTGTGAGCTGTCCAGCATAACTCCCAGATATTTTAATTCTGTTACTCTTTCGATTGGTGCGACATCGAGCTGCCATTTGAATTTTTCAGATTTTACTCTGCCTTTACCCAAGGACAGGATTTTTGTCTTGCTCTTATTGATTTCCAGATGGTTGGTGGCAATATATTGCGCAAAGTTGGTCAGCTGTCTCTGGAGACCAATGGCCGTTTGATCGAGAAGTATGACATTGTCCGTGTATAATAACCTGGAAATTTTTTCTTGCCCAAGCTGCGGGAGAAATTATCTAACTCTTATCTCCACATCTTTGTAGTCTCCCATGTAGGACAAGAAGAGTGCTGGGGCCAGCGAGCATCCCTGTTTCACTCCTTGGTTTTTTGGCATTGCTTCTGATAGTGTACCTTGATTGTTTAGGCGGACTTGCATTCTGGTGTTATTATGTAGGGCTACGATTGGTTGTAGAAGGTCCTCTGGGCATTACCACGCTTGTAGTTTCTCCCACAGTCTTAGGGCCTCATTACACGGTAGGCGGTGAGCCATGGCGCTATTAGCGCCATGGCTCATGCCGGTAAAATACCGGCACCGCCTTGGCGGAAAGGGGATTTACCGCCCCATCCCAAGGTTGGAGGGGCGGTAAATCCCCCTTCCGCCATTGCCCTTCCCCATTCCCATTTCTGCCCCATAGGGCTCAATGGGAATGGGGAAGGCGCTAATTACGGCACCGCAATTTAGCGGTGCCGTAATTAGCTCCGAGGTCCCTTAGCGGGTTGGTATTTAACGCCTGCAAAAAGCAGGCGTTAAAACTCCAACCCGCTAAGAGACCTCGTAGTAAGGCGGCAGGGATTTACCGGTACCGGTATTTTACCGGTACCGGTAAATCCCTACCGCCTACCGTGTAATGAGGCCCTTAGTCTGTCTACTTGGTCAAAAGCCTGGCTTAAGTCAATGAACGCCAATAATATTCCGGCGCCACCTACCAACGACTTGCTTTTGAGAATGCTCAGAGTCAGGATGTTTATACTAGTGCCAACGTTCTTCTTAAACCCCGACTGGAACGGATCGCTGCATGTTGCATCTTGTGTCCAGCTTTGCAAGCGGCGTAATAAGAGCGACCCGTAGACTTTTACAATCACGTCCAGTAAGGCAATAGGATGAAAGTTTCTTGGGTTGTCTCTATTGTCTTTCTTGTAGATTGGGACTACTACTGAGGAGTTCCAGGATTCTGGTAGTTTCTTGGCTTTGGTGCATCTTTCAAACACTAAGCTGATGAAGGTCACCCATTCCTCTGGGTGTTTTTTCAGGTCGAAGTTTGTTAGTCTATCAGGGCCTGGTGCTCTTGAGTTTTTGAGCTTTCGGAGGACTTCTAGGATTTCCACTCTGTCATGGAGCTCCACCCAGGTTGTATCTTCTGGGGGATTTGTAGTATGTAAAGCCATAGTTGGTATGTAGAATAAGATCTTATATTGTCTCACCCAGGCGTCTTCACCTATTCCGTTCATGCATCGTTCGACTGGCATTCTGTCGATCTGATCATAGACCAGAATTTGCGTGAGTTTTTCCCACAGACCTGTTTCAACATATCCTCAGAATCGTACTGATAGAGGGTAAGGTGGTCGTTTTTCAGCCATGCCTTGTAGTTCTTGGATGCCACCAATAGGGCTTTTGTGTTTAATTCGGTATTATTTCAGGCTGCCACTCTTCTTAATCTTCTTAATGATCTTCTTTTTAGGTTCAAGGTTTTGTTATACTTGTGAGAAGTTTTTTCCATTCCCACTCCAAAGTTCGATTTAAGTTTCTTATATGGGATGAGCAGGGGACAATAGTCCAGTTTTGTGTCTGTCGAGCTGGAGGATCCAAGCTGAAGGTAGATGTTAGTTAGCTTGGTGATGTTTCTGGCACTAGGCATAAGGCGATTGCCTTTGTTATTTACTTCCAGTTCTGTTTTTGATGTCTGGTTTTCTGTGTGAAAAGATGTCCATGTGGTTCTCAAACGGTTGTGGTCACTTGCAGTGGTCTTTGTGATGTTAAAAGAAGAGATGGTTGGAAGTAGCGAGCGTGAAACAAAGATGTGATCGATAGTTGCAGAGGATTTTTTGCCTTCCCACGAGGGAATCCGACTGGTAGAGACGTATATGCTATCGAGGTTGACGAGTTCTCTTGAGATCATCAGATTCAGCCAGGCAAGTCCTCGCTTTTCTGCCAATGTGCTGCGCAGGGGCAGATGGTTCTTTGTGCATATTGTGTTTAAGTCTCTGCAAATAAAGAGATGTGAGACCTGGTGTTCTATACACATTCAATCTATTTCGCTTTCCAGCATACTGAGAAAACTGAAAACTGCTGTTGGAAAAGGCCTTGGAGTTCCTGTAGGTGTTCATAATCACTGCCCGAACTGCAGATATCTTCCCAGTTTCCACATTGTGGTAGTTCCATGTGACTAACACAGTCAATAGGAAAAGGGTCATAGTCAAGATTTCTTTCATTATGATCCCCTTTCCCGAAT
The DNA here is from genome assembly GCF_040938575.1 of Ambystoma mexicanum. NCBI lineage: Eukaryota > Metazoa > Chordata > Amphibia > Caudata > Ambystomatidae > Ambystoma > Ambystoma mexicanum. The sequence goes on along the minus strand of NC_090938.1, from coordinate 797,944,071 downwards.
GTATCACTGTTAACAGGCCTGAGGATGGGCGGCCCCTCATTCCTTTTTTCGCTGGTGCGAGGGCAAGGGCGACACCATCTTAAAATTGGTTTCTCAGTTAAAAACGTTTCCTGGAGACACAAGATGTCAAAAGAGGCCAAGTCTACGTCACCGGGGGCCGTCAGGTGTAAGAAGCCTCGAGTGTTCCATGATCACAGTCTCAAGGTTGCTTCTCCTGTCCTTTGGAGTAATGTCGGGATGACTCTCGGAAGTTTCATGGGTTCCTATTTACGGTTGGTCGACAAGGCCTTCGGAATCCAGGCCCACAGCTGATGTAAAGGAAGCAGTTTTTCCTTTTCTTGAGTTTTCCCTGTTTCCTTTGAGGGGACCTGTACCAATGTTCTTTTTATTGAGGACAGTGGGCCAGATGGCCCTCTTCCAGATCTTTCGGGGGCTTCTGCCAGTTGAGCATCTCCTTGGTTTTGGTCTTGGGGAGCACTATCCGATAGGCTGGGTTAAGTTCTGTTCCCTCTCCCTTCTGTTTTCCTTACTGATAACTTCGAGATGGTATTTGTTGGACCTGAATGGTCATTTGTATCAGGTTTCTGCCCATGCTTACTGGTCTGGTCAGGTCTCGATCTGCTGCGGCATTCGTTACTTTTCGGAGATCTCGGATGATGTGGGGGGTCCTTTGATATACCCGAAGTGCAAAGGGCCTGTGGTTTTCCTGTTATGTCCCTCAGATCGTAGCCCAGTTTGAGAAGTTTTCCGGCTGAGTCTTTTAGCTTTTGTTCATTGTTCTGGAAGTTATGTAGAGGAGTGTTGTTGCTTGTCTCCCTTCATGGCTTGTCTCCACTATGTTTAGATCATCAATTTTCAGCTAACTGAGATTCGGGACACAGTGGAAGAGTTTCATGACTGTTCTTCTGTTTAGTACCACGTATTATCTGCTGTCACTTAATTGTTCCAGTTTAAAAGTCGCCGTTTTCTCTCCCAGTCCTTGCCAACTCCACTTTGTCGCTATGTCTCTACCTCGATTTTCTGCATCTTGTGGTCGTGCTTTCCTTAATGCTAGGTGCTCTTCCATGGTCAACTGTTTTCTTTGAGGCAGGCTTTGGGTGTGGTTGTTGTTTGCCATGTTCTTGCTTGTCAATGAGGAACTGTGAGATGTTGAAGTCGCCGCCCTTGACTGGAAGTGTTGCTGGGACTCTTTTGAGATTTCCCATGGTCTTTGTGGGGGGCTGGTGTAAAACCCCACTTTTTTATATGGGTTATTTTTTGCATCTATCTTTCAAGGTGAGGAAGGATTGCCTGTCTTCTTCATCCGTGTAGCTTATGTTTGTTGAGCTTTCCTTCCCTAAGCCGTGGTGGACGGCTGGCTGAGGATTTTCCGCTAATATGTCAGGTGGCAGTTCCTCTAAATGTTTGCTTAGGTTTATAAGCACTTAATTCGACAGAAAGTCCTCTATCGTTTTTGGTGAGGCAGGGGCTCTTGGCACAACCGTTAAATCCAAGCCGAGAGTTGGCTGTTGCTCTTTGCTCTTCTTTTGCTCTGCCTTTTTTCGATTCCCTCTTGAAGCTGGGGATTATCTCTGGGCAGTTTGGACAACAGGTTTGTCCGAAGTCCTCTTCTCTAAGGGAGGAATGGCAGAAGACCAATTCCTTTTTGCTCGGCGGATGTTCCTTTTGTTTCGCCTTAATGTGCTTGAATATTGCAAAGTCTTTGTTTGCCATGAATTTGCTCTCGTTTTCATTTGTTTTTCCTTGGTCCACTGACAACAAACTTTGCAAACACAGTTGTTTTGTATGGGCCTGGGTTTTTGTGCTTCCAACTGCCCCTTTGTTTGTGGCTGGTTTGGGAAGGTGTTGTTCCTCCCAGACGCGTTTTCCTGGCTTGATGATGTTCTTTGGGAAGCAGTGTCAGTTTGCACTGAGGCTGACATCGGTTTTTGATTATCCTGATTTACATCTTCACAAGCCTTGGAGTTTTGGCAGGCCACTGCCCAGAAGGTTTGGATGTTGGTGTCGCCTGGTGGGGGGTTCTTCTCTCCGTTCGGTATTCGCTTTGCCTGGTTCTAGGCTGGCGTTTTCTCTTGTTTTTTTCTCCATTGCCGCAGTGTACGCCTCTAGATATAACATTTTGGAGTGCATCATTGCTGAAATTGTGCTATGGTCCTTTAACGTGTTGTTTATTGACTTGTATAACTTGGTGAACGGTGTGTGCTATTGTTACCGCAGACATTATTGTAAATATGTCACGTTTTTTCTTTGGTGACTCTGAAGATGCACTTTGTGGCAGTTCCCTGAGCCTACTAGGTCTAAAAGGGGTAGAAGGCAGCAATGTTAGGGAGTCTCTTTTTGTTGATCTGGCGTGCAGTGGCGTTTTACTTATAGATGGAGTTTGGGCCCTTGCGTTCAGTTTAATAAATTGGTCGCCTTGTGTAAGGTCTGGACTAGGGCCATTATTTTTCTCCTCTACCATAAGGCCCAAGTAAGTGGGTTGGTCTTTGGCCAAGATGCTTGGGTCTATTTGCTCGCCAGACGCCTGACCTTCAAGATCATCTATTGGAGGGGGGGTGGGGCATCGTGTTTGACTTGTCATCTAGGTCTTTGGTTTGTTCCTTTTGGCTTATTGAAGCGATAGGCTCTTCATGCCCTTGGTGGTTATCAGGTGTCGCGGGACTGTCAATGTTTTTGCCTTGAGATTTTAGCTTTCCCTCCGATGTTGCTGTTTGGGGAGAGGGCGCTTTGCCTGGAAGCCAGGGTGCTCCCGGACGGCTAACCGCAGAGAGGCACATTATGGGCAGGTCTGTCATGGATATCAGGCAGGTACTGACCAAAGGAAGCATCCCATCGACTGGCCTGGGAAATACACTCAGAGCCCATGCAATTGGGTATTCTCAGGGGACCACTCACCAAGGCAGAGAGAGAACGGAGGCGTCAGGAAAAACTTTGCTTATATCGCGGCCAATCTGGTCACTTCCTCCGGAACTGCACGATTAAACCCCCAAGGAAGACAATGGGGGTACTAGTTAACACAGGGGAAGACACAGGTGCTTTAGCAGAAAACTTCGACGCCCGGTAGATGTAGAGGTCGGTCTGTCGAGCCAGGAACTGAGGACGCAGATCTCACATTTCAGTATTCCTGTGGTTTTGGTAGACCCTTCACAGCCCACCCGAATGCATGCCCTCAAGGCTTTCATAGACAGTGGGGCTATTGGGAACCACCTGGACATAAAGACCGCAAAGACCTTGGGATTAGCATTCCACCGTAAGGACACTGCAGAAAGCGTGACAGCTGTGGATGGCACACAACTCCTTTCGGGACCAGTAACACAGTGTACTTCCACCATCACCTTAATCTGCCAAAATGGCTACAGAGAAAGTATTAGATTCGACCTAATCGCTGCACCCCAATTCAAGCTGATTCTTGGGATACCGTGGCTAGAGACACACAACTCAAAAATAGATTGGTGAGCTTGAACCTTACTCTTTTCCACGGAATGCGCCTCTTGTTACGACATCAAAGGGATCAAAGGAAGCCCATCGTTAGCTTCACAGGAAAAGATAGTAGGTTTAGGCTTGGTGGGCACTTTACCAGAGGAATACCAGGAGTTCCAGGATGTGCTCGCAAAGGAGCAAGCTAATACTCTACCACCACATCGAGTTTACGACTGCCAGATTGACCTGCAACCAGGGGCACAAGTACCGTGCAGCCGCATTTATGCATTAACCGAGGAAGAAAACACTCATCTACGGACCTAATTGGATCAATAGCTGGCCAATGGCTTCATTAGACCATCTTAAGTCACCAGCCGCCTCCCCACTCGTCTTCATACTGCAGAAAGAGGGGGACTTAAGAACGTGTATTGATTACCGGGCCCTAAATCAAGTCACCTTAAGAAATAAGTACCCGTTATCTCTGATATCAGTACTCATAGACCAGGTGAGACAAGCGAAGATTTTCACCAAGCTAGACTTACGCGGTGCATATCAACTGGTACGCATGAAGAAAGGGGACGAGTGGAAGACTGCGTTCCGTACCCGCTACGAATACCAGGTCATGCCCTTTGGGTTTTGCAATGCCCCGGCTGCGTTCCAGCATTTTATGAATGATGTGTTACGGGAACTCCTCGATGTCTGCGCAGTCGTCTACATCGATGACATTCTGATCTACTCTACCACTCCCCCAAGAGCACGTAACCCACGTGCGAGCTGTACTCCGCAAACTGCGTGAAAACCAACTGTACGCAAAGCTAGAAAAATGATCTTTCCACGTCACTGAGGTGGAGTTTCTGGGATATGTACTTACACCGCAGGGAATCAAGATGGACAATAGAAAAGTGGAGGCAATTCTCACTTGGTCCTCACCCATGTCTGTAAAGGGAGTACAGAGTTTCCTAGGGTTTGCAAACTTTTATCGACGCTTCATACAAGGATTCTCACATATTGCACATCCAATAACGTCCTTGCTGCGCAAACACCGAAGGTTCGAATGGACACCAGCAGCGGAAGAAGCTTTCCGAGCTCTCAAGGAAAAATTCACCTCAGCCCCAATTCTGCAACACCCACAGCCCTATTTACCGTACATTGAGGAAATGGACGATACAGGCATTGCCATGTGGGCCGTATTGTCTCAACAAAATCCTGAAACTAGATGCCTTCACCCCATTGCCTTTTGGTCAAGGAAATTTTCTCCAGCAGAATTAAACTATGCAATTTCTGAGAAAGAACTCCTAGCAACCAAAAGCATACTGTGTGAATGGCGACATTACTTACTCGGAGCAAAACACAACATCACAATAATAACAGATCATCGGAACTTGCAATACTTACGCTCAGCAAAAGCTCAGTCTTCTAGGCAGTTCCGTTGGGCCCTATCCTTAATGGAATACGACTTTGTAATCACCTACCGCCCCGGAGTTAAGAACGAGAATGCGGATGCGTTACCCTGCATTGGCACAGGAGAGGAAGTCTACAATGCCCCTAACCCGGTGAAGATCATACCCAGCCATAAAATTCTCAGCCTCTGCATCGGCCCATCTCCGTTAAATACTCTGCAGGAAACAATAAAAGAAAATATGTCTGAAGAAGACCTACTGGCTTGGGACACGAAGGTAGATCAGTTCACCATTCAAGACAAACTACCATACTACCAAAAACGCCTCTACGTTCCAACTAAGGATCTGCAACAAGCAATCATATCAGACTACCACGACTCGCTGTTAGAAGCCCATCTGGGTGTAGCCAAAACCATGAAGAAAGTAAGCACATCTTATTGGTGGCCAACTTGGCGAGAAGATATTGCCACCTACATAGGCACCTGTGAGGTGTGTGCACAATACAAAACATCCAGGCAAACCCCAGAACGTCGGTCTACGATCTGCCAGAAAAGATTGAAATGCCCGCAGTAAAGAATCTACATGCCAGCATCATGAAAGCAGCCAGAGAAGCCCGCAGGAACCTACAGCACGCCAAAGAAAAACAGAAAAGAAACGCTGATCGCCATCGACGAAAAGCCCCAGATTATCAAGTGGGAGACTCGGTCTGGCTGACAACTAGACACATTGCTTTAAAGGGTTCCAAGAAATTTCACCCTAGATACATCGGCCCGTATACAATAGAAAAAGTCGTTAATCCAGCTGCCATGAGACTGGCGTTACCTCAGCATATGCTTATACATCCCGTATTTCACATGTCACTATTAAAACCAGCACACCCAGGAACCCGAACTTCCACACCTCCCGCACCCATACAAGTGGGTGAAGAAGCACCAGAATATGAAGTAAAGAACATATTAAATTCCAAACAAGTACGAAAGACCCTTTATTATTTGATTGACTGGAAGGGGTACAGACCCCAGGAAAGATCATGGGAACCCAGCACGCACGTGCATGCCCCCCGATTGGTGCGGAAACTCCATCGGGACCATCCTGAGAAACGAAAGCCCTCATACACACCATTGGGAGGGGTCTTGTGGGGGAAGACTGTCATGGGTATTAGGCAGGTAGTTGGGGCAAGCTGGGTGGAGGCTTGGCATGCCTGGCATAGGCACACAAAGAACCCATAAAAAATACCTCCCTTCATTCCTTCCTAGTGTTTGTAGTAACTTCCTGGTTACTACTTCCTGTTGCCAAACAGGAAGTGCATGATAACTCATGAGCTCTCTAGTGTTTGGGTGTGGCTGGCTATATAAGCCACACCCAAGATTCTTCCAGTGCTTCGTGTTGCTTACTGTGAGCTGTATCAGCAACACACTTGCCGTGCCCTGGATCAGCCAGCATCTACTTTCCTGCCGCGGATCATCCTGCTTCTGCTTACCTGCTCCGGATCATCCTGTTTCTGCTTACCTTCTCTGGATCATCCTGCTTCTGCTTACCCGCTCTGGATCATTCAGCTTTAGCTTACCTGGTTCTTACTCAACGCCGCAGCTATCTCCAGTCAAGAGGGGACTTCTACACCGGCACCTGTAAGAACAAAGAACAGTGTTAACACGCGCACATCAGTAATGCTGTGCATACTCACTGAATCTTCCTGCGACGCCGGAATCCAGGTTAGTTGCACGAGCGCACAAACCCCTGTAAGAAAGAAGAGACATTATTCATTGCGCTCGCTCCAATAACGCTGACACTTATTTCACTGCGCTCTATCTACACTATGCATACATACCAAAAGCCTCCGTGCAAACTTACCTAACCACCAAGTCTCCAATAGCGCTGAACCCAGACTCGAGGTGCTAATACTATATAATTTCTCCTGCAAGGGAAAGGGAGAGACATTAACAGGCGCGCTTGGATTGAAGGCGCAGCGCAAACCTACCAGCAGCTAGCTTCTACACGCAGCACTACGCACCCACAAAAATATCGGCAAACAAAGACAATACGGACAATTTTGGACACTCAACATTCTCTGCGCAACGTTCACTTGTGGGAAGGACTTTCTAGCCAGTGAAGAAACTGGCGCCTTAAACTCTCTGCCTCGCTGTGAAGGCATAAAACAGCGTTTGGCATCTGAACTCAGTCTACAGACATAGGCACCAATCACATGAGTGAATTGCCCCCCTTCAAATGCAGGATTGAGTGCACACCCTACTAAAGATCAAGGTATTCCTCCGGGTGAAACAGGGGAAGTGAAGACTCTGGGTCAAGGGAGGCTCGTCCTGCAGAGACACAGGTGAGTGTGACAAGGTCGGGCCTTCGCAGATTTGTGGGTCCTACAGGGATGTACACCACCTTCAGCATTTCACTGTCGCATATTTCGTTGATCCTGTCAAATTTTCATCTGCACTGCTTGCTGAAAAATTCTTTTCAGAGTGTGTTTCGGGAATGATTTCCCAGAGTCTGATTTAGGTCCGTCTTTGAGTTTGAGGGTTTTCTTTCTGGTAAGACTAGTGGGCTGCTTTGTGGTTTTACTCTGGAGAACCTGTGCTTCGCCCTTATTTTCTCACCACGATCTTGCCCCAGAGCAATAGGTGTCCAAGTTCTTTTAGGGCGTGGGCCTCTTTTCCATTTCTTATTGCGAGGACCCTCTTTGCCCGCAGCTTTGTCTGTCCCAGTGGACGAGAAGTCTGAAAGGTCCGAACAGCTGCTGTATGCCTCTGATTCGTTCCAGTCATTGCCAAGACTGGGTGTGTGCCTCTGCCGTGAGACGACCTCCGCGGTTGAGGCTGCTGATGTGGCCCAGACCGGTGGAAGGGCAAGCGCTTGGATGCTCACTTTGATGGAAGAGTTTAGCGGGTTGAGTACAGTTGGTGTTCGTTGTTTCTGGTGGTCTGATGTTAGCTGCTTTAGCTAAAGTTTGTCCCGGGCGTCTGGGGCTTTCGCTCTCCTTGGTGGTCTGAATCGGAGCGCTTGCCACAGGAATATCATCCGCCACCCTCTTCACCTTGTTTGCTGAGTCATCTGGAAGCGGCGTTGCCTTGGAAGCTTGGGCTTGGGCGTGCTGATCGGCCCGGTTTTCTGTGGTGGGCCCCTGAGTCGCCACCGGCTCTTCCCCCCCATGGCTGGCCATGTCGAGGGTCCACCCTCGAGGCTCAGCTCTGTCTCTCCTCTGAAAGGCAGAGCAAAGCCATCGCTCTCGTGCAGAACACACACTGGCAGGCCTCCGCCGAAGGGAGGAAGCGAAGGTTGGTCTCGGAGCTCTGGTGGTGTCGTCGGTGAGGTTTCGCTGATTGAGCCTGCAGATTCTTCCAGGTTTCTTGTCTCGAGGAGTGTTTTTTCCACGCCCCGGGCCTATAGTAGTTGCAAGTGGCTCACGAGTTGGTGGAGGAGGCTCAGCGGATGGAGGGGAGTGGAAGTGTTTATCGCGTCGTCGGTCTGGTGGGCAGTAGGTTGCTCCCCCAACTTTCCAGACAAAAGGCTGTGGCTTGGTGTCAATGACTCCTCCTGCAATAGTTTCAAGGGAGGGGGGGGTGCATGGCTCTCACCCAGCAACGGCTTCTCCACAGTTGGCAATTTTTTGTTTTTTTTCCTCCCCGCGGAGCTTCGAGCTTCGGAGTCGCCGACCTTCCTCAGTGGCCGAGCTCAGCAGGGCAGCGTCTCTAGCGTCCATAGCGTCAATAGACTACCGAGAGTGCTACTCTGCGGCTACTCTGTGGCCGCTCTGCGGAATGAATGGGTTTTTATTAGTGCTCCTCCCCCAGCACTTCGATGGAAACGGGAAACAGACTAGTTGTCAGTGTTCAGGATTCTGCTGCAAAGGGTAGCCGAGACTGCTACTCTGTGGCCGCTCCGCAGAATGAAGGGGTTTTTATTAGTGCTCGTCCCCCAGCACTTCGATGGTAACGGTAAACAGACTATTGATATTGATATTGATAATTTATTTCTATCGCGCTCGTACACAAGTGTTTCAGAGCGCGACAAGACAAGGGAGCGGAACAGGGGAGAACAAAACAGCGATCTTACTAGGCCCAGTGACATTGAGAACGCGCAAGTGCATGGGAGAGGGGGAGGGGAAAAGTGCATGGAAGGGGGGAGAATTGGAAAGTGCGAAGCACAGGAGAAACAGATAAATAACAATAAATAATGAAGGCAGCAAACAGTGGTAGTGCAGCCAGCAATTTGCAAGTGATAGGTTTAAGGCAGCAGACAGGGTGCGTCTGATGAGTGCAGGAAGAAAAGGGGGGGCTGTATGGGTACAGATACAGACCCCAGTGCAAGGGGTGGCCCGGAGGCAGTGTGGGAGGGTGGCAGGGTGAGCAGGTACCTGGGCACGGAGGACAGAGGGTGGCCAGGTGCACGGTGCCAAGAGAAAACAGATCAGCAGGGGAGAGGGGAAGCGAAGGCAGAAGAAAAGAGGAAGGTCCTGAGGTGCTTCCGGAACCGGAGATGGTTCTCCTCAAGTCTTAGAGTGGTAGGGAGGCTGTTGCATAGCGAGGCCCAAGCCAAAGACAGAGATCTACCCCCAGCTTGTTTCTTTGAAAAACGACTGACCCTGAGGGAGTTGGAGGTAGAGGAGCGAAGAGCTCGAGAGGGAAGGTATTTGTGGAGGGATAGCTGAAGGTATTTTGGACGAAGGCCCCAGAAAGCCTTGTGGACAATGCAGAGCATTTTGAATTTAATCCTTGCATCCACTGGGAGCCAATGGAGATATTTCAGGGCTGGAGAGATAAGATCCCAGGGCTTGAGGCCAAGGACAAGTCTTGCAATCCTGTTCTGGATTACTTGAAGAGGGCGGAGAGTAGAGGCAGGTCGATTTAGAAAGAGGCTGTTACAATAGTCCAACCGAGAGAACCAGAGCTTGGGATACCATGAGCTTCTGGGGGAAGGAGCGGAAAGGCAGAGTACCTCTGAGGAGGTGCAGTAGGAAATTTGACTTTTTAGAGACCTCAGAGATGTGGGCGGAGAAGGAAAGGGTGGAGTCAAAGATGACCCCGAGGTTCTTAGCCTTGCAGGTGGGGGTAGGAGGAGGGCCAAGGGAGGCTGGCCAGAGAGTGAAGGGAAAGGATGGTGAAGGTGTGCCGATGAGGAGGATCTCCATCTTGCTGGCATTCAGACAAAGATCATTGGCGGCGCACCAATCTTGAATGGCAGTTAGGCAATCAAAGATGAGAGAGGGAGAGGAGGTGGCAGAGGGCAGCCTGAAAATGAGTTGAGTGTCATCAGCGTAGCACTGGAAATTTGAGCAGAAAGTGGCAATGCAGTGGGCGAGAGTTTCCAGGTATTGGTTGAAAAGCCAGGGCGAGAGGTTAGACCCCTGGGGAACACCACAGGTAGAGAGGAAGATAGATGAAAGCAAGGACCCAAGTTGGACCTGGGAGGGTAGATCTGAGCGGAAAGAGGTCAGCCAGGCCAGAGCCTGATCAGTGATACCCAGGTTTTCACAGAGGCGGTTAAGCAGGATGGTATGGTTGACCGTGTCGAAGGCAGAAGAGAGATCGAGGAGGATGAGGACAGAGGGAATGTTAGAGTCAAGGTTGGAGAGCAGATCTTCACGGATGTTCAGGAGAGCAGTTTCTGTGCTTCTGGCAGTTCTGAAGCCAGACTGGTGGTCATGGAGACAGCCAACAGAATTGGATTGAAGGTTAAGCTGAGAGATGGCCAACTTTTCCAGGAGTTTGCCCAGAAAGGGAGTAATGGAAATTGGGTGATAGATAGCTGGACAAGAAGGATCAGCTGTGGGTTTCTTGAGAAGAGGATGCACAAAGGAGTGCTTCAGAGGGGAGGGGAAGGATCCCAAGGCAAAGGAGTGGTTGCAAAAATCAGCAAGGGCCAGAGCGAGGGTGTCAATGTGGTCCTTGATTTTTTTTAAAGGAACAGGGATGAACCTGTTTTGACGAGGCTTTCATAGATCAGACTTGTCTAGGGACCTCGTCAGGGGAGAAAAGACGGAAGGACGAGAAGGATGGTGCGTGGGTGGCTAAAGGAGGGTCAGAAAGCACAGATGGAGAGGACGGGTGTGGGTGAGAGGGTGGACAGGATGTCCTGGGTTTTTTAAATGAAGTGAGAGGCAAGGGCATTGCAAAGAGCCTGGGAGGCAACAGGAGGGGTAGAGACTGCAGCAGGGTTGGCCAGCTCCTTGCAAATTTTAAAGAGTTCGGCCGAGTTGTTAAATGCCGCAGAGACACAAGCTTGAATGTGGACTCTCTTCTTGGTGAGGACAGAGAGTCAGTATTGCCTTTGTAGCAGGCGACAGGCCAGTTTGTCAGAGGATGAACAGGAAGTCCTCCATTTCCTCTCAGCCGCCCTACACTTACGTTTAAGTGTAGCTAGGTCAGAGTCATACCAGGAATTGCACTTGGCTTTGGACTTCAAACGGATCCTCACTACAGGGGCAAGAGCAACAAGCGTATCAGAAATTGAAGAGTAGAGCAGAGACAGGGCTGTGTCAGGATGTGAGACAGCCAAAGGTGGAGGTGGGGGAGAGAAAGTGGTGGCAAAAGCCTCAACTGACACACGCTTCATGGGCCGGATGTCCGAGAAGGTAGGTGGCAGTTTAAGGGTAGGCTTGGCTTGGGGGGAAGAGAGGGAGAGATGAGAGGAGAGGAGGGAGTGATTGCTCCAGGAGAGAGGAGTGGTTAGAGGGATGGAGAGGGGGAGGTCAGAGGAGATCAAGACATCGAGTGTGTGCCCTGCAGAGTGAGTCGGGCCAGAGGGGAGGATGGACAGGGAGAGGGAGTCACAGAGGTCACGGAACAGTACAGAGAAGGAGCAAGGAGAGTCTAAATGTATATTGAGGTCACCGAGCAGGAGGAGTTGAGTGGTAGAGGCCAGGAGGTAGGAGGAGAGGTCCACCCACTCAGAGAGAAATTAGGTGATTTGACCAGGAGGCCGGTAGATGGTAACCATAGTAAGAGAATGGGTAGGCGAGAGAGAAAGCCTACAGACAAGGCATTCAAAAGAGGAGTAGATCTGAGTGGGAATGATAGAGGCAGGAATCCACCCAGGAAAGATCAGGGCTACCCCCCCACCGGACCGGGAGGATCTGGGTGCTGAGAGGATCTTGTAGCCATCAGGGAGGAGAGTGTCAAAGCTTGTGACAGAGCTGGCCGTGAACCATGTCTCAGTGAGACCAAGGACATCAAGGTCTAGTTCTTCAAGGAGGTGGCAGATGTCAGAGGAGTGTTTGACAGCAGAGCAAGAGTTGAGAGTGGCAATATGAAGAAGGTTGCCAGCCTTAAAGACCTTCCGGGGAGGGTACAGATCAGAGGTACCCCCTGCGGAGGAGAAAGAGCCCTAGCAGGGCCAGAGGAGGAGGAAGAGAGGGCAAGGTAGCCAAGGGGGGAGAGGAGGGGACAGCGGGAGATGAAAGGAAATTGATGAGCCGAGGGAAGCGCCTATCAAAGAGGAGGAGATTGGCCTGAGGGCCTTGGACCATGACAGTGCCATTTAGATAGACATTAATGATGACTTTAGAGGAGTCGAAGGAATCCATAAGAACTTCCCAATGAGTGCCACCATTAATGTGAGAGGAGGAAATAGGGCAGAGCACAGAGACCATATGAGGAGTCCATAGATCTGGGGAAGGAACGACAAAGAGGATGTCGGTGAGGGTCTGTATGGGGGAAGCATTGGAGTAGGTGTCGGCGATAGGAAGACCAGGATTAGAGACCAAGATATCCTTTTTTAACTTCTTCCTACCAGACTTAGTGAGAAGGGAAGGATAGCCAATGGAGAAGCAGTTGGAAAAGATAGGAGAAACAGAAAGCGCCGTTGGGGTGCAAGCGAGGAGAGGATGGAGATACTGGGGGGGCTAAGGCAGGTAGGTGTGGGACAAAAGAGAGTGGTGAGGTCACTGGGCTGGCAAGTTACAGATAAGCAACAGTATAAAAGCAAAATACAGAGAATTTCGCAATGGGCAGCAAGATTTGACTTTTTAGCACAAGGCAAAAACAGCAAGATTTGACTTTTTAGCACAAAGCAAAAACAGCAAGATTTGACTTTTCAGTCTTGGAATCGGATGTTAGCAAAGGATTTTAGGAAGCACTGCGCATCAGGATGACAACATGGGAGTAACAAGCAGAAAGAACAGTGATAGTCAAAGGCGGTAGGAGTGAGTCCATAAGGAGGGAACTAACCCATAGTTCTGGAGGAGGCAATGTCAAGTCAGTCCGGAATTTCTTAGAGGAGTGAGGTGGCAGCATCATTGTGGTTAAGGTGCAGGGAGGACCCCAATTAGCATTCCGGAAGCGGACAGGGAGCAGACAGGGGCCTTAGAAGTGGACCTTTGCTGAGAGGGCCGGCTGAAGCCTGCCGGTTCCTGATTGGATGGAAGAAAACATTCAGAAACCAATGGGAGTGCAGCACAGGGAGAGGTGGTTCAGCACAGCCTGCCTACACAACAAAGAAAACCACAGCGGTCATCTTGGAAGGGCCAAAAACAGTCAAATAAGCAGGCAATAGTGGGAAAAAACTTGTGCTTTCAAAATAGCAAGGCAGCTCCAGGTATTAAAAAGCTCAAAAAATGGCAGCATGATGAAAATGCCAAATAAAACAGTCCTTTCCAACAATTTTATTCAAATGATTTATTTTTTCTTTTTTTTCCCAATTTCGATTTTTCAGGTTCAATAATTCCCCTGGAGGTGCAGTAATGCACAGAAAGTGCACCTACCTAATGAAATGGTCACCAGCCAGGCACAAACTCCACATGTGCAGGAAAACAACAGATGGCCCGGAGGGTGGAAACAGGACCTCACTCTCAGTGAGAAGCAGATGAAAGAGACTAGTTGTCAGTGTTCAGGATTCTGCTGCAAATGGTAGCCGAGACTGCTACCCTGCCGCTACTTCGCGGCTGCTCTGCGGAATGAAGGGGTTTTTATTAGTGCTCTTCCCCCAGCACTTCAATGGAAATGGTAAACAGACTAGTTGTCAGTGTTCAGGATTCTACTGCAAAGGGTAGCCGAGGCTGCTACTTTGTCGCTACTCCGCGTAAACGGTTACGTTTTTGGCAGTATTCTTAGAAGTAGTTTGCCAGAAAAAGAGTTATATGTCGGATTAGGTGCAAACAAGACTCCAAGGTTGGGAAAGTTTCACAAACTTTCACCTCGGCAGAAAGGATTTCCACACCGCGTTTGCACAGTACCTTATGGGTGAAGAAAAGCTGAAGCTGAGGCAGCTGTTCCTGGCAGTTCCTGCAGATCTCGCTGTTCCTGAGCTTCAGTCGTAGGGACAAGAAGGAGGACGCTGGGAGGTTCATGCACTGCCCAGGGAAGAAGCCACAAGCTTGGCTAAACGTCGGTTATAAGGTGTGAGTGCCTTAAAGTCCACAAACTGCTATCCTTTTCACTGGCTATCCGGTTTTCAACAGCTCTCTGAAGAAAAGTCGACCAGTATGGAGATGGTGTCCAGGCGGCTTGCGAGTTAGTTGTTCCCACCAGCTCAAGGGAAGAAGTCGTCCTTGAAAGGCTTCTCTGTCGAGGGAGTTTCAGGCAATTCGTACCTGTAGCAGGGCTTCACTGGGCAAACAAACAGTCCAGGAGTTGCAGCAGTCGTCTTCCTTCAGCTCGTCTTCGGTTGTTTTGTTCGAGTGGTCGACTCTGCCTTCCAAGTCCCAGAGACCTGCTTTTAAACAGTTTTCTCCCATTCATTCCAGCCTAGCTGTCACTCACCCAGCAGGGTGGCTGTCCTTGCTGGACAGTCAGCCAGCCAATCATGCCAGAGTGCATTCAGTTCTCCTAGGAGACTAAGCACAGGGAGTTTCGGGCACCTCCCTCACATCCTGTCCACCCCAGACACTCAGGCGCTAGAGGAGGGCTTCAGCACTGAAGCCCACCAAAGGCCATCGAACAAAGGGACCAAACCTGGTTTGGCGCGCAGAGACAAACACTAGAAGGACATTTCCTAAAAGAAACGGCAAAAAAAGATGGCCGGAGTCTGTTTTTACATCAGGGTCTTGGGCGCCATATTTAAAAACATGGCTGACCCAATTTTTAGCTACCGCTGTTCGCGGTCAGGAAAAATCATGGTAGTTTGTTCTAAAACCACTGCTACCAGCCATTTCAAGAGGAAAGGGTTACATTTGACTGTTGCACGAGTGTTTAGACACAGAGCATGCTAGGCAACCCCTCCAGCACTCTATAGGAAGATAGTGGACCTCATTACGATCTCAGCGGTAGCCATGCCGCTATTGGCGGCATGGCTGCCGCCGAAATCGCATCCGGGTTCCCAGAATGAGGAATTACCGGGCCATTCTGAGTTTGGAGGGCCCAGTAATTCCTCCTTCTAGGAACCCGGGCCCGGACCTTCCCCATTCCCGTTTCAGCCCCCATATGGCTGAATGGGAATGGGAGAGGGAGCAAACAACGGGCCGATTATGAGCGGCGGCCCGTTGTTTGCTTCCTCCTCCCCTCGCGGCACCTGCTCTGCACGTCTGGTGAAACCAGACGTGCAGACCGGGTCCCGCGAGGGGACCTCGTAATCAGGCAGCACAGGGTTGACGGCGCCGGCGCCTTTACCAGCGCCGTTAACACCGTACCGCCTGGTTATAATGAGGCCTAGTGTGTGCTTGGTCTATGCATTTAAAAAAAACTAGCAAAATCTATTTAACTTTACATGCTCTGGGAGACAGTAGTCAGTCCCAGAGAAGGTATTTAAAACTTGGGAAGTCTGAAAGACATCCCTGTGCCACTGTACTGAAGGTGCTGTGTGACACACAAGAAAAAGATGATGCCTATGCAGTTGACTAAAACTCGCAATCCAAAGAACACAAAAGCACAACACACATCAAAATACATGAAAGAGTGGGGGAAAAGGCTCACACTCTTTCCAGGTGAAAATTAAAATCCTACAAATCCAGCAAAGTTGCGGGTGTCTCAAAAGGTAAGGGAAATTAGCACATTCTTGAGAATTCTCCCTAACAACATTATATTTGTAGTGTTTAAGGTTTATGTTTTTAACCACAAACACTTTAATTTTTTTTAAAAACTAAAAATAGGTAACATGAGGATGCGGCTCGTGATCTCGCACCATTTATTACCAAACTAATAAATGCGTCATTCACTTCAGGCACCGTACCTAACAACTTGAAACAATCCTGGGTCCTCCCCCTTCTCAAAAAACCTAACTTAGACCCTGCTACCCTTACGAACTATCGCCCCATAACCACAATACCATTCCTACTTAAAATCCTCGATAAAATAGCATATCAACAGATCCAACATTACCTTGAACACTTCGATCTCCTTGGAGTCCGACAATCAGGTTTCAGGCCTCAACACAGTACTGAAACCGCACTCATAGATCTCAAGGCACAGATAGAGACAAGGGTAAGACTGCACTATTAGTACTCATTGACCTCTCAGCCGCTTTCGACCTGGTCGACCATGAGATCCTATGCAACCACCTACAAAAAGCAGGCCATTTCTCTCAAGAGGCAACCGGTTGGATCCAATCCTTCCTAAACAACCGCACGATGAGAGTCTTCTCCACTCTAGCAGCAGCCGACCCTTCGCCTATTACCTGTGGCGTGCCCCAGGGATCTTGCGTCTCCCCGACCTTATATAACATTTTCACGAAGCCCCTTTTTGATGATCTAGATGGCCTGGGTATCACCTACACCAACTACGCCGATGATACGCGCCTTGAAACACCTGTGTATAGGCGCGTTACAAATACCATATCATATCATACCCAGATCCTCATCCCGCTGACGGGGGATTACGACAAGGATTTGGCCTTCGTTAACAAAGTGTACCTCATCATCCAGGCATGGATGGCCCTACATGGTCTATGCCTGAATGACGACAAAACAGAACTCCTCATTCTAGGGTCATCCCAAAATATCACCAAACTAGACCCAAACTACTCCTCTTTTGTAATCGACAATAATAATATCACTGTAGCCAAGGAGGTCAAAACCCTTGGCTTCTACCTAGATTCCACTCTCACCTTCAAAAAGCAAGTTAATGCTATGACATCCGCCACATCTTACACTTGCAAACTTATCAGAGCAGCTAAACCATTCCTCTCACCTTCCAATTGCTTCACCCTAGCCAGGGCTCTGATCCTTTCCAAACTGGACTATTGCAATGCGCTATATATAGGTTGCAACAAATACATTACGACCAAAATCCAAATGTTACAGAATAACACACTAAGAGCGGCCCTTAGCATCCCAAAGAAAGCCCATATTTCCGAGACGAGAAGGTCTGTCAACTGGCTATCCACCAAAGACAAAAATGTCCTTAAATCTGTCTCTGTGACCCACAAATGCCTCCACCAAGCAGCCCCTCAATACCTTATAACTAGATTCACCAGACCACCTTTCTCCCGCCCCACCAGAATGGTTAACTCCAATCTCCTCCTTGTGCCCAGATTTAAACGTACTATGTCTGGAGGGAATAGCTTTCCTGTAAAAGCAGCGCAATTTTGGAACTCCCTACCACCTCCTTGTAGGGAAGACCTCCCTTACCGCCAATTCAGATCAAAGACCATTCAGTGGCTCAAGGACCATGATATATAACGCCTGCCTGCTGCGCCACACTACTATGACTGTAAATCTGAACACTCAGGTGGTCAATTGACCTGTTTAGCTATAATTCATGTTATAACCTTCATTTTGTATCTGTATTTTCTTGTAACTCATGCCTCACCGACTTTCATTGTCTTTGATGCTCCAACAATGTAACCTCAGCTGGACTTCATCCTCTGTATGTAACAAGCTTCTCAAACCTCTTGATGCCTTTGCGCCCTGCTATCCCCGGGTTAGGTGCGCACTATAAATAAATAAATACAAATACTAATACTAATACCATACGCTAAATGACGCTTGTCGCCACTGATGAAGTGTTGGGTTCCTTTATCTGCCTGAGATCCTGCTCACAGTCAGTTCAGCAATGTGACCAAATAGATACATGATGGAGTGATATAAAAGAAGCAAATGCCTAAATACTGGCTACGTTGATATGTGGTCTGGTATCTAATTTGAGATTTGGTCTTGTACCTAATTTGTGATATGGTATCATGTCTAGGTAGAGAAGTGGCACAGTGGCTAAGTTGGGATGTGGTCTTGCAACTAAGTTGGGATGTGAGCTATTGGCTTAGTTGAGGTGTGCTCATGTAGCTAAATTGGGATGTGAACTAGTAGCTACATGGTGATGTGGCATCATGGCTACTTTAGGATGTGGTCCAATGACTAAGTTGAGATGTACTTTTGCACACAAATTGTGATGTGATCTAGTGGCTATGTTGAGATGTGGAATAGTGGCTTAGTTAATTTGGGATGTGGTCAGTTAGCTAAACCGAGTGTGCTCTTGCAGCTAAGTTGAATGGCGACTTAGTGGCTAGGTTCACATGTAGAGCAGTGGCTAAGTTGAGATGTAGTCAATTGGCTAAAGTGCAGTGTGTTCTTGCAGCAAAGTAAACATGTGGTCTAGTGGTGTCAGGTTTGGTAAACCTGTCACTAAAATCAAAGGAACATCACCTTATCTTTTGCCAGGAAGGTTATGGTAACCTCACTGGACTAAAAGGTGTGGTCACCGTTAGTTTCCTTTCCCACTATGAAACGGCTGCCATGTAAACCAAAGAACTGACGTCACCCGTAACCCGGAACGTCAATTATTCTGACTATTTATGTTCTCGGAATGAGGAAACCCTTGTCTTTCAAACTATTCAACAACAAGACTCATGGATGCCGTTACGGGATCGAAATCCCCCTGTCAAGGTTTCCGCTCCCAGATGCAGTACGCAAAGTTCAGACGCCTCAGCAGTATTACCGGTGAGATTCAGGAATGCCGCTTGACTTCGATAGGTATTTAGTTTAGCGCTCACATTACTTGCTCTTTAACCACCGACCTCCTTAAAACAACATTGTTAAACTTTCAGAATTCTAGACGAAAGCCTCATAGTCATGAACCGCGTATCATGCATTGAAAATCCATCCCTTTCCCCGAAACGCTTTCGTATGCATAAACTTGATAACTCCACAAAGAGTGCCTGCTTCCTTTGAAACTCTGAAGAGTCTAACCGAAGACTGATGCTTAAGTCTTTAGGCGGACCACCATACATGAGGGCTAACCACCCTTAACAGGTATTATCAAACATCAAAAGGGGGTAATCTAAGTGGAAAGCCATGGGTGTAACTAATACTTCTTCTTGTTTCCCCACTACTACAGCTCTTCAGTCATAGAAGAACTGCCCACCTGAAATTTCTGCACTCGATTTCTTTAATCCAACATGGTGAGGGAGCAAAGGAGTTTGGTTGACTCTTGTCATGAAACTTCCTTCTTTCCCTTTACTTGCTGACTGTCTTCATGGTTTCTGAAGGCCATGTTAGTATCCAGGAACAGCTTAACTGACAAGTGGCCACGTTCAGATGTGTTATAGTGGCTAAGCTGGGATGTGGCCCATTGGCAAGGTTAAGATGTGCTTATGCAGCTGAGTTGTGATGCGGCCTAGTGGCTGCGTTGAGATGTGGCATAGAAGCTAAGTGAGAAAATTGTGTATTGGCTAATTTGAGTTGTGCTCTTGTAGTTAAGTTGAGCTGTGGTCGCGGTTAAGGGGTTCTTATTATTTGTTTCTGTATTGCTGTGTCTTTCAATGGCCACAGTGACAGTTTCTCTGTATGATGCACCTTTTTTGGTATGCCTAAGGATTGAGGGGGCAAGGGTGGCAGAGGAACCCCATGGTCAGTACTGGCGAGAGAAAAGTAGAGGTTGTTCAGCAGTTAGGCTGGAGAGGCTGGTGGGCATGTCAAATGTTGTTGACGTCATGGGTGCATGGTGGGTTGAACATACATATAAGCAATAGAACTCCTTACAGTGCTGGCACCTCTCTGTGCCTGGGTAACTGTGTTAGAAATGTTGGCAAGGCCACTACTCTTTCTGCTCTATGGTCACCTGTTCTGACCTGGAAGCTTTGTGTCTTTTCCTTTGTCCTTGACACTGACCGCCATCTTGGAAGTGGTGAGTACCCCCTGTGAAGGCATTGTGAAGGAGGACACAGACAACAGATTCCAGCTTCAAAATAATCAACTTTATTAACTTAAATGTCAGGATGCAGAAAAGCCTACCTTGCCCTATGCTAAGGTGGGATTTCCCTACCTTACTTAATGTAAGGAAAGTCTGAGCTAAAGAGTTCAACTTAGGAATCTTAGGTTCTGTGTCCAAAGCCTATGCATGCCCTCACAGCTATAGCCATACAATGTGTAGCGATGTCAGCAACCAAATAGAAAACCAGTGTTTAGTGCAAAGTCCTGAACTTCTTCCAGCTCGCAGCTTTCTTCAGCTCCCTTCCCCAAGTATAAAACAGTTAGACAAAGTCAAATCTCAAAGTTCCCTTTCTTAGAGTTAGAAAGCAATTAGTCTTTTCAGATCTCTAGGTTCCCTTCCCCAAGTTAGGACTCGGGGTGCCCTTCCCCAAGTTCCAGGTCATATAATTCAGATAGCCTTGAAGTTAATTGTTCCTTATCAGAACTCAGGGTTGCCTTCCCCAAGTTCCAAGTGCCACACTTAAAAAGAATGCACAAAATGTTCTTTTCTTCCACAGTTTAGTTAAAGGTGGTTGTCAAATACCCAGCTTGGATGATTTTGTAGCTTTCACACATGTTGAAAAAAGAAGTCACTGTTCTTAAGAAATCACATTATATTTCAGCATACTGTGGTTGGTTTAGAATTATGTTCATTTTAGCACTTCACTGTATGATGGTTTGCTGGATTGTAAACTTCCTCTCTTATTGACTTTCATCTGGTTAGTAATAAAGTTTTAATTCAATATGGTGTTCAATAGTGAAGTACTGAGTGTAGGATTCTGTTTCCCTTCATTTTGTGATTCAATAATTGTTTGTTTCACTTTAACTAGATAGTTCAATGTTTGGACAACTTTGGAAACTTGTTTCTTGTGAGCACTTCAATGTAAAATATGTCCTCTTTGGTCGCTTTGAAAGTTGATTCTGCAGCGCGGATTACACAGCCTCTTCTCTTCAGTGTCAGGGCTCAGTTACTCCCCTCAGACACTCCTGCGGTGGTCCTCCACTACAGGGGAACGAGCAGGTTCAATTGAAAGGAAAGGGGCAGTCTTCCAGCACGGCTTCCTTCAGCTTTCGTGCTCTGCTCCAGGGAGTCCCCACTCCCATGCCAGGTTGGAAGGTCCTCTGCTTCCTGCACCGGCCTCCTGGTCCTCCTTCTGTTGTTCCCCTTCCCTACTGGGTTGGGCTCCATTTATACACCTACAGTCCTGTAACAGGTTGCAGGTGTGGATGATTGTTCCACTTTACCTGACCACAAATAAAAGGGACATGCCTGACCTTCACTACTCTTAGTAGGCCTCTTCCTCGTCCCAGTACTTGAGTGGTAAAAGAGCATAGTCTTCATTGCTCTTAGTTGCCTCTTCTTTGTCTCTGTACTGTCAATTGTCAGTGGTGGAGAAATGAGGGGAGCTGACTTATAATAGCCCATAAAGGTTGGGGCAGGGTTGGTTTGGTTGTCAGAAGAAAAGGGGGAAACCATATTTCGTCCAAGGGTACTCCATTCTTACTCCCCAAGTACCCTCCACCCAGATGATCCTCCCTCGCTTCTCCCCCCCAGGTTCGGGATCCAATAGCGATGGCCTTTCCAAGGCCCCCAACGTAGAGGATCCAAGGGGTCGAGGAGTGTGAATGCCCACTGGTTTTTCATACCCCTTTGGAGGAATGGTAAAATTGATTCCAACCAGAAGATGTAGAGCTGACGTCTTTCTGTCCTGCTCAGCCTCTTGAGATAGGTGTCGATATATAGATTGATTTGAGAGGAGGACCTATCGAGGCCTATGATAGGTGAGAATCCTCTACCCTAGATCATAGCTTCTACTTAGATGCAATAGAATAGATGCTAGGGGTGGAGGCGTAGCACTCATTTATAGAGACTCCCTATAAATCAGACCCATCAGTAGCCCAATGGATGGGAATTGTGAGTTCCTCTCTGTCAAGCTCTCATCATCCCCCTCAGACCATAAGCTGGCCCGATAGCACAGCAAGTAGAGCGCTCGCTTTGACATCCGTGCAGAGCCTGCTGACGCAGGTTTGAATCTTGGCAGGGCCAAACTCAGCCTTTCATCCTTCCGACATCGATAAATGAGCAACACACACCATGGGTAATAATAAGCAGCGCTCAGATACCTGAGGGTTTGTAGCGCTACATTTTTATTATTACTAATGATAATAATTATTATTATTAGAATGCACTACCATTCACATCATCTATCGACCCCCAGGCCCAACCTCCAACTTTGAGGAAGACCTCATTCACCTGGTAGGGGATAACATCAAGCCTACGTCGAGAATTATATTCCTGGGGGATGTTAACCTAGGCCTCAACGCCCACTCAGACACCACTGCTATAAAACATTGTGTCGCAGCCTCTACCCATACCAAAGGTAGAACACTAGATTGGATAGCCGATCTGAATAGACAGAGCACCATCACCTCCAACGCCCCCTGTCCTTGGTCAGACCAGCATACCCTAAGCTTCACCTTCCCCCAGCAGAAACAACAGACTCCAACCCCTGCCATACCCCCCACTATGTCTTGCAGCTGCAGCTCTCTGAAGATATCCAAGGGATCTATCTCCCCCCTCCATGTCCCACTTTGCCCAGAACACTGAAACTCTACAGACCCAAAGGCCCCAGTAGATATCTACATCAACACCTTAACAAAAGCAGTAAACTTTGTGGTCCCGTTACTCCTGAGGAAAGCCAAACCAGCAAGTCGCATCAACGCATGGTTTACCTGGGACCTCCAGGCCCTGCACACACACAAAAGTCAGGTGGAAGCCATCTGGAGAAAAGCTCCTTCAGACCTCTCGAAAACCTTACTTAACCTGATAGTCAAGGAATATAAACAGGCCATTGTCCCAGCCAAAGCAGAAACCTATAGCACGAGAATATCTAATTCAAACTCCAACTCCCAGGAAACCTTAAAATTCTCAGAGTTAGAGTTGCCACTCCCCTCCACCCCTCCACTATCACCAAAGATGGGACCTGGTGCATTAATATCCAGAACGCCATGCGTTTGAAAATAGGCACCCTGCAACAGAAAATTGAAAGGAAACAAGCTTTGACCAAATAACTCTCTCCTCACACCATCACTTCTAATCTGCCGAACGCACCCCAATTCCACTTTAGAGAAGTTTCGGAAATAGAAACGGCAACATACAAAGGGGACGTCTGCCCATCTAACATCATCAAAGACTGTGCAGAAGCCTTAGTACTGACCATTACTAAATTCATCAACGCCTCCTTCACATCTAGCCTGGTCCCAGCTAGCCTAAAAGAACCATGGGTCCTCCCGCTACTAAAAAAAACCTTTGCTCGACCATCATTACCACACAATTACCGCTCCATCGCAACGCTGCCATTCCTGCTAAAGATCCTGGACAGGGGAGCATACAACCAAATACAATTTTACTTAGAAAGCAACCACATCCTAGGGATGTGCCAATCTGGATTCCAGCCAGGCCACAGCACGGAATCAGCATTGCTAGATTTGAAAAATCAGTAAGACTCCTTTAGAGATGAGGGCAAACCAGCACTACTCCTCTTACTCAACCTTTTGGCCGTCTTCGACCTGATGGATCTTAAAACCTTATGCCACCACCTCACAGACACAGCTAACTTCTCTCATGAAGCTACATTGTGGGTAGCCTCCTTCCTGGAAGGAAGATCCATGAGAATGTTCTCAGACCTATACCCAGGCCTTTCGGCATCCCTCAAGTCTCATGCAACTCCCCTTCCCTCTATAACATTTTCACCAAGCCTCTATTCGACCTCCTGGATGCCATCGGCATATCTTACACAAACTATGCCGATGACACCTAATCCTCCTCTCCCTGTCAGGCATAGACAATGAGGACTCCCTCACCATTAACAAAATGTATTCAACTATACTAGCCTTGATGGCTGTGAACTACCTGCGCCTCATCAACGACAAGACGGAGATCCTGTTGGTGGTATCCCCTGCCTTGTTGACGAAACTCAACGAAACTCGACCCACAGTTCACCTCATTCACAATAGACGGGATATAGATCCCCGTCTCAGCATCTGTTAAGACATTGGGCGTCCACCTCGATGCGCCCCTCTCCCTCACTAAACAAGTGAATGCAATCGCCTCCTCATACATAGCTAAACTCAACGCAGCTAGACAATTCCTGACACCGACCAGCTGCCTAACTATCGACTGAGCGATCACCGGTGCCAGAGTGGATTATTGTAAGGGCCTCTTTGCAGGGACCTCCAAACAGAACATAAACAAACTGCATATAATCCAAAACAACGCCCTGCAGGCTGCGCTTAACATCCCGAGAAGAGACCACATCTCAGCTGCGAAAAAGAAAAAGTTCACTGGCTCCCAATTCACAAAAGGATTATTTTCAAAACCTTCTAAGTCACTCACAAATGTTTATCCAACACTGCCCCGCTATACCTGTCACAGAATATTGGGAGAACCAAAACTACCATACTAGTAAGGTTTTTCCACGCTCATCACCTGACACTGCCAAAAGTAAAAAGAGCCAGCTTCCTGACTGCGGCAACGAAACATCGGAACAACCTACCACCTGCCTTAGGAGCAGAGGCTTCTTACTGGCTATTTTGAAAAGGCCTTAAAAAATGTGGATGCTTACCTAAAGACTACCCGATTGTCATTCAGAATATGAATGGAGACTTTAGATATGCAAGCTTCTTGCTTCCTGTTTTGCTTAATGTATGCCTACGGGTATTGTAATGCACTGTATAAGGAAGTCTGATTCTTCTGTGTAACTGGTTTCACAACAGCGCCCTGATGCCCCAGGCTTATACGCTATACAAATGAAAAAATAAGAAAAATAGCTCTGTCCACCCACAGCCCCATTGTATACCTCGAATGTTTGTTGTGATCACTCCCCATGGTTGTTTGTTAGGGGGTAGATATCTTACTGTGGAGACGCAAAGTCTCTGTCCCTCTTATGCTTGGTTTCTAGGGTGCAAGAGCATGTCCAATTATCCTGCCCTCCTGCTATTCCTCCATGTAAGCGTCCATGTAAGCGGGGAAATCCCATCCTGTAAAGCTGCTTAGCCGTTGCTCTTTTTACGTAGGCTACCCTGAGGGTCAGAGGGTTCTCTGACTGTATTTGTTGTTGTCAAGTTTTGGGTAACTAGATATCCAGTTGTGTACTATACACCATCAGTATTCCCTGTTGTTTGCTAAACTGTCATCTGTTATATTTTTGTATAAACCCTTTTCATTGGTCTGTTCCTTGAGGTAACACATAAGTTCCTCAACCCTGGTTTTAAGGTACCCTCTTGAAGGCAGGACTATTTGAGATCAGAGGTAGGGTTTTATGAGAAGCTGAGACCCATATTTATGCCACCCTCAATCACAGATTAATTCCCAGTCTGAAAACAGAGGCCACACGAGCCGCATAGCCAATTATCTTTGTGTTCACAACCACAGAAGCAAGGGAATATTCACATCACACTCATGGGCTTAGTTTAGAAATGCCTGCGTCACCGATTTGCGGTGCACACTTTTTCACTACTATGGTTGGTCGGGGGAAAGAACTCCCCCGCTGGAGAAACTCTGTAACTTGACACCGCAATTAACTCTAGGGGATCACTGCCACAGATTAGGCACTCCTGTACTCCAACTACACATTGGGACATTTTGAAAACCCCCGCACTCAAAAGGGGCTAGGGTGAAACAGCTACACTGAGGCAACTGAGGCAACTAAGTACCTGACGCTGTGATGGCCCTTAGAGCGATCCCCCACAGCTGGAGCAACATTCTACTCTCACATCATGATGGATGCCTGTGTTACCCCCTCAGCTTGGACAACTCTATTCCCAGGCTCTAGGATGGATCCTGGGGCACTGCCCCACCAACATAGCTAGCAGCACAGTTTGTTTAGTTCGTTGGATCCTTGGACAAGCTTGCAAGCTGTTTGTCCTTCCTCATAGCTCTAGTGACAGTATTTCCATTCTCTTTCAGGTTCACCCTTTGCTGCTGAATCGGGAACGGAGAAGCGATTCCAGAGCCAAGCTCCTGCGCCGCACTGTCAGTGTCCCAGTGGAAGGGCGGCAGTATCCAGAGCACGGTAAGTCTTTCCGAGGGTGTGCACTCTGGCTGTGGTGAGTTCATCTTCTGCTTCCTTACCATTACTGAACCAGGGAATGGACACCTAGTGCACACTCAACATACCCTTCACCACACCTACAGCAACCTCTAACGAGGGAGACTCACACCTAGTGCATAGCCAGGGTAACCCTCCCCACATCCACACCACATCCGAAACAGGGACATCAACTCTAGTGCACACCCAGTGTAAACCTTCTCACACCACCATAGAGCCAGGAGACTCACACCCAGTGTAACATACCCACACTACCATTAAACCAATGGATGTACGCCTAGTACACACGCAATATATGGGAGGATAGCTGAGCAGCAACGTGCGCGCCTTGGAAGCAAGACGAAACGAAGCAACACAGGTTCAATCCCTGGGCCCGTGCTTAAAAACCTCTGGGTGTTTAAGCGTGTTATAAATACGCAACTAAGACAAAAACAATTACGCAACTAAAAAACAAACAATTCCTGTAACAGTGCCTCGATTTCCGCAGGCTGTGTGAGCGCTTAAAAAAAAAGTAAAATAAATAAAAAAATATATATCCTTCCTCACACCAACATCAAATGAGAGGACTCACGCCTAGCACACACCCAGTATTACCTTTCCTATACTGCCACCACCATTGAACCACGAGACACACATCTAATGAACTTCCTTTGTAACCTCCCAACTCCAGCATCAAGCAAGGGTGTCGGGTCTCAACCTGAAGTAGTATGCGCAGGCCCAAACGCATGCAGCCAACAATAAAGACGCCTGCACACCATGAATAGTATTGGGGAACTCCTTTATTTCCATGCTCGATACGGCCTTGCCAACTGGGGTCACATGACTCATTTCTAGTGAACGTGCCAGTGTCACCTGACACTAGGCACTACATTATATCTCCCCCCAAAATAGGGGAGTCCTACCCTATCTCTTCAATCCACCGCCTTGTGCGCCGGAAGATCCGCGAGGCGTGAATACATCTGATGTCTGCACTTAACCTCGCACCTGCCACCAGCGGGCCGCACTTCTTATTTATTGCTCTTATTTATTGTTTTTATTTTATTTATTACTGTTATTCTATGTACTGTACTTCCCCTCCTCCTTTCCCTCACACTTTTCCCCTTCCTCCCTCCCCTGCACTTGCACGATCTCAATGTCACCTGGCCTGGTAAGATCGTTGTCTCTGTCTTCTCTCTGTTCCCCTATCTTGCCTCATCGCGCCTTGAAACACTTGTGTATAGACGCATTATGAATGCCATATCATATCATATATCCACCACGGCTGGCTGTTGGCACTCGGATGCAGGGGCTCCTTCCTAGACCTCTTTTCTAGTTCGGTGCTTCTTTCGATGTCCGACATCTCTTCATCTCCAGTGTATTCCGACTCTTCTTGAGTGACGCTCTTGCCATCCCTCCAGTCTTGGTCCTCTTCCTGGTGTCCTGGAGGCACTTTCTTGAAGAAAGGGGCGTTTCCAGTCATGTGTTTGTCAGCCCTTTAGGCTGTGACGATGGAGCCATTCATGTTGGTATAACAATAAAGAAGGAAACCCAGTAGACACTATATTAGCACCTGCTATTAATGTCTGTTCTATCTATTCTGGGCAGAATAAAGTATTATATATAGGGAAAATAGAACTTAAAAGGACAGGCCAGTGAGTAAATATTTTCCCAAATAATTTAATAGTACAAAAACATTCATAAAACCAAATTAGAATTTTCTAATGTCTAACCCTTCACCGGCTAGACCTCAATTAGGAGCATTGAAAAAAGGGAGAAGATAATAAATCATTTTTTACAATCATTAATACGTTGACAAATGATGTCCCTGTGGTCACTCTGTTCTTTTACAGAGATAGATGATCTCTCGACATGTTTCAGTTCACAATGTCTTTTGTATGGAACTTTCATCAGGAGGAAATAGTGTGCATCAAATTCCTATTCTGCATCTCTCATGAGTGAAGATAAAACCAACAGTCCACGATCTGTCCAAGTTTAAAAGAAAAAGAGAGGAACCGTAAGCTATAATTGCTACAGGCAGCCTCTAATCGTTCAACAATGAACTTAGAACCAAAAACCCTAAAATAAACCAATTACCTCTGGGGGGTTCTTGCGGGGGTGTGCATTCCTTCAATTGAAATTGCGGTAAGGGGCCAAAAATGCCCCACTTAATGGCTGCACAAAATAAGCAAATGTCCAATTAACCAAACGCAGTACGAGAGAGAGGCTCAGTCTTGACAAACATCACATGGACACTTAGGAATTAAATGCACACCGGGTTACTTAATGGTGTATAAGTACCCCTAAAGCACACTGGTAAACAAAGCCAAGATATTTAAAGCCCATCTAGAAAGACACAATGTGTCCCATGCCATATTGTTAGCTATAATGGGAGTGATATCCTCCAGCAAGGCCGACATGAGTGTTGGGGGTGAGTAAATCGCTATTAAGGATGGTAAGCGGTGTTGTTTTGGCCCCATCTCCCTGTTGGGATCTTTGTATATAGGTGTGTCAATTATTGTCTTCATTTAGTGGACGCTCGGCCGGTGCTCTCTCTGGTCTCGGCCTGTTTCTGCCAGTGTCCTGCCTTCGGAATGGCCTCCAGTCGCCTTCCAGGTTCCTCTCAGCCCAATTCCATACTTCTTTAGGATCCGAGAAATGCACAGTTGTGCTATTGTAGTAGATTTTCAGTTGTGCAGGGAACAAAAGTCCATATTTTATATTGAGGCCTTTGAGGCGCTTTTTGAGTGGGTCGAAAGACTGTCTCGCCCTGTGAACCTCTCTTGTGAAGTCCGGGAAAAAGGCTATCTTGGAGACATTATACGTTATGGAGCCCTTGGTTCTGGCCATCTATAGTACGGCATCTCGATCCCTATAATTCAGAAGCTTTGCTATCACTGTGCACAGCAGTGCTCCAGGGACTGCCTGCCTGCTGGTATGCGGTGAGCTCGCTCAATTGAGAAGAATTTTGATAGGGTCTTGCGAGCAAATAGGTCTGCAAGCCGCTGCTCTAGGAACAGTTCCATGTTCGGGCATGGGGTTTCTCGGGTAAACCAAGAATCCAGATATTGTTCCGTCTCGCTCTGCCCTCTCCTTCCTCAACTCGTTCTTCCAACGCCTTGAGACGTGTCATCACTCCGGACATTTGGTGATTTACATTCCTCAGGTTATCTTTCGTCTCCGATATGCGGCCCTCGGCCTCGCCCGTTTGGGCTGTTAGTTTTTGCAGGTCGTGGCGCAGTAGGGATACCTCTGTGCTTATGCCATCCATTTTTTTCTCCATGGAGGTTCTCGAGTTGGCAATGGCATTCATGACATCTGTAAGGGGTATGTTATCTTCCTCCATTCCCACTGGATCATTTGCTTTGGCGTGTACCTGAGTGGGAATTTGGGCAGCGGTTGTATACTGCTCCCTTTTGCTGTGTCGTAGCGTTCTTTGCTCTATCCTTTCCCATTGTGATCAGGGGATTATTGTGTTACAATAGTCTTCGCTCGTCTTGGTTTTGTTCTGATCGCCGTTTGGATTGGTGGGCTGTTCCGTTCAGGCGCAGTGCTTTTTGGTTAGGCTCCCTTTCGTTGCTGCCAGTTGTTGCGGGATTCTGTGGGGTATGGCCAGGCAGTATGCCCTGTGGGGCGATGGATTTGCACGTCTTGGGTCTTATCTTGACCAGGAGTGTTGTTGTAGAGGTGTACTCCGCTTCAGTTCTTCCAGATACTCCTATGCGCTATATATATTTTCCTTTTCCCCGACTTCAACCTGAAGAACCTCAGCTGGTCGCTCTTACGGGGTGGATGTCATGTGCTGCTCCATCACTCCCCATGCCATGATGGATTTATCCCTCCCCATATCCGGATTTCAGCATGATGTCTATTGCAATTTGACTTGTCTAATTGAGCTGCCAGTCGTTATGCAGAGCAGCGTTTGCACAGCGGTGTTATTATTTTAGAGGCACAATCCCAGCGCTGTAGTCTCACGGCAACTTGTGTTCGTTTTTGGGGATCTTTTCTGGGTACCCACTTGGGAGGTGCTTGCACCCCTACCTTTTTGTCTTGCTAATGTAAACACTGGGTAGGGGATATTCTAAGGGTACACAGTTCATGATTTGCATAGGTTTCAGATTATCTTATAGTACCGTCCCACTCCCAGTCACTACTGGAGCTCACACTGTACCTTGCCGTCTTCTTGTGTCATGCTGGGTGCGAGGTGCAGTTTCCGGATGGTGCTGCCGCTCTCGGAGATGTCTGCCCGGAACGCTGTGCAGCGGGGACCCAGCTTCCCAGGCGGCAGGGTGCGTAGATCATGCAGTCTGGATCAGTGCCTGAGGTGGGAGACACCGGACCCGCCCTCCCCCCGGTCCATTTGTCACAGCAATGCCTTCCTCTACAGCATCTCCGCCGTCCGCTTATACGGCTTATCCCCAGGGTGTGTGCGTCCCGAAAGGGAGCGCAAGAGGATCCCTCGCTTTTGATCTCCCCAAGGGGGTCGTTCAGTCTCCGGCCCACCTCATCGGGCGCGGGCCCCCCACACAGCCCAACGCGGGCGTCGAGATGCGGAAGGAACCCCGCCGCTTTGGCTGGACGTCAGGAGGTAAAGGGGGACCCGGGTGCGGCCCCTGCGCTGACAATGGGTAGGTTCATGGGTTGGGGAGGATCAGCTCCACTGCCCCCGTACGCAACAGCACCCGTGGCCGTGAGGCGGGCCGCGCCACGCCGTGAGCGGTCCTGGGCACCGGCGGTACCCCCAATCGCGTTCTGTCTGCTCAGTGCTTTCCTGCACCTTATGCACCTTATCTGTTCTCAGCAGTGTGGGTTCGCGGGTAGAGTTGTCTGCTCTACAGCTCTACTCTCGCGTATCATCCCTCATTGCTGCCCGCCCCCGTCAGCCATCTTGGGTGAGCGCCGCCGCTGTCCGCTTCCACACTTCTTCATCGCGGGGCTCACACACTATGCTGCGTTTCAGTGTGGTACTTCAGCGGATGAGCGCAGTCACTTTCCGCCGTTTGTGGGTATCTTTTTGGTAAAAATTTCTGTTTATTATGTAGGATAAAGTCAGGATATAGCCGGCAGCCCCGGGAGCTTTAGAAATCATGTCTGCATCGTAAATCCGCTGGCCATGCCCCCGGGCCGTCATGCCCATGTTCTCCTCCAGCGGTTGTGGAAATGACCATAGGGATTACCATGGGAATTAGCATTCAATGGGGAGGGGTAAGTAACCAAACAACACCTACAAGCTTTGTGTCCTTCCTCACATCCAATCTCTCTCCCAAGCTTTACTCCAACGCAATAGCTTCAGTTTATAGGTGGTGCTTTAGTGCCACATAATAGCCCAAACTAATGTCAAAACTAACAAGAAACAGCTGGCTACCGTTAGGCAGTGATCACCATGTTACCACAAACCAGGGAATTCAAAATCACGACACATTCCAGGGTAATTCAGCTGGGGACTAGCCTCCCTGGCTTCCTCATGGAATGGTGCGGCCTGTGACAACCTAGTGCAATCTCCATTGCTCTCAACGTCTGCACTACCGAGCCAGGTGACAATGAATAGTACATATCCTCTAGCTTTCCTGTCCATGACAAACCAGATGACACTGAATAACACACGCCGTGTCACGCCTTGTCCAGTGCACACCGGTCTTACCTCTCATATTCCAACACTACCTTCAAACCAGGTGAAACTGAATGACACACGCTGTGTGGCGTCTCGTCCAGTGTACACCGGTGTTACCTCAAACCAGATGACACTGAATGACACACACCATGTCGCACCTCGTCCAGTGCACACCAGTGTTACCTCTCCCATTCCAACACTACCATCAAACCAGCTGACACTGAATGACACACGCTGTGGCGCATCTCGTCCAGTGCACACCAGTGTTACCTCAAACCAGATGACACTGAATGACACACGCAATGTCACACCTCTTCCAGTGCACACTGGTCTTACCTTTCCCAATCCAAAAACTACCATCAAACCAGGTGACACTGAATGACACACGCTGTGTCACGCCTCGTCCAGTGCACACCGATCTTACCTCTCCCATTCCAACACTACATCAGACCAGGTGACACTGAATGACACACGCCATGTGCGCCTTGTCCAGTGCATGCACACTGGTGTTGCCTCTCTCATTTCAAAACTACCATCAGACCAGGTGAGACTGAAAGACACACGCCATGCGTGCCTCGTCCTCTGCACACCAGTGTTACTTCTCCCATTCCAACACTACCATCAGACCAGGTGACACTGAATGACACACACCGTTTCACACCTCGTCCAGTGCACATCAGTGTTACCTCTCCCATTCCAACACTGCCATCAAACCAGGTGACACTGAATGACACACGCTGTGTCATGCCTCGTCCAGGGCACACCAGTCTTACATCTCCCAATTCCAAAACTACCAGCAGACCAGGTGACACTGAATGACACACGCCATGTGCGCCTCATCCAGTGCATGCACACTGGTGTTACCTCTCTCATTCCAACACTACCATCAGATCAGGTAACACCGAATTACACGCTGTGTCACGCTTCGTCCAGTGCACACCGGTCTTACCTCTCCCATTCCAACACTACCATCAGACTAGGTGACACTGAATGACACACGGCGTGTCGTGCCTTGTCCAGTGCACACCAGTCTTACCTCTCGCATTCCAACACTACCATCAGACCAGGTGACATTTTATGACACACACTGTGTCCAGCCTCGTCCAGTGCACACCAGTCTTACCTCTCCCATTCCAACACTACCATCAAACCAGGTGACACTGAATGACACATGCTGTGTCGCGCCTCGTCCAGTGCATGCACACCGGTGTTACATTCTCCCATTTCATCACTACCATCAACCCGGTGACACTGAATGACACATGCTGTGTCACGCCTCGGCCAGTGCACACCAGTGTTACCTCTCCCATTCCAACACTACCATCAAACTAGGTGACACTGAAAGACACAAACCGTGTCACGTCTTCTCCAGTGAAAACCGGTCTTACCTCTTGCATTCCAACAATACCATCAGACCAGGTGACACTGAATGACACACGCTGTGTCATGCCTCGTCCAGTGAACACTGGTGTTACCTCTCCCATTCCAACACTACCATCAAACCAGGTGACACTGAATGACACACGCTGTGTCGCGTCTTGTACAGTGCACACCGGTGTTACCTCAAACCAGATGACCCTGAATGACACACGCCATGTCATACCTCGTCCAGTGCACACCAGTGTTACCTCTCCCATTCCAACACCACCATCAAACCAGGTGACACTGAATGACACATGCTGTGTGACGCCTCTTCCAGTACACACCAGTCTTACCTCTCCCATTCCAAAACTACCATCAAATCAGGTGACACTGAATGACACACGCCGTGTTGTGCCCCGTCCAGTGCACACCAGTCTTACCTCTCCCATTCCAACACTACCATCAAACCAGGTGACACTGAATGACCACGCCATGTGCGCCTCGTCCAGTGCATGCACACTGGTGTTGCCTCTCTCATTTCAACACTACCATCAGACCAGGTGAGACTGAATGACACACGCCATGTGTGCCTCGTCCTCTGCACACCAGTGTTACTTCTCCCATTCCAACAATACCATCAGACCAGGTGACACTGAATGACACACGCCGTTTCACACCTCGTCCAGTGCACATCAGTGTTACCTCTCCCATTTCAACACTGCCATCAAACCAGGTGACACTGAATGACAAACGCTGTGTCATGCCTCGTCCAGTGCACACCGGTCTTACCTCTCTAATTCCAACACTAGCATCAGACCAGGTGACACTGAATGACACACACCGTGACATGCCTCGTCCAGTGCACACAAGTCTTACCCCTCCCAATTCCAACACTGCCATCAGAAACAGGTGACACTGAATGACACACGCCATGTGCGCCTCGTCCAGTGCATGCACACCGGTGTTACCTCTCTCATTCCAACACTACCATCAGATCAGGTAACACCGAATTACACGCTGTGTCATGCCTCGTCCAGTGCACACTCGTTTTACCTCTCCCATTCCAACACTACCATCAGACTAGGTGACCCTGAATGACACACAGCGTGTCGAGCCTTGTCCAGTGCACACCAGTCTTACCTCTCGCATTCCAACACTACCATCAAACCAGGTGACACTGAATGACACATGCTGTGTCGCGCCTCGTCCAGTGCATGCACACTGGTGTTACATTCTCCCATTTCATCACTACCATCAACCCGGTGACACTGAATGACACATGCTGTGTCACGCCTCGTCCAGTGCACACCAGTGTTACCTCTCCCATTCCAACACTACCATCAAACTAGGTGACACTGAAAGACACAAACTGTGTCACGCCTCGTCCAGTGCACACCGGTCTTACCTCTTGCATTCCAACACTACCATCAGACCAGGTGACACTGAATGACACGCCGTGTCACGCCTCGTCCAGTGCACACCGGTGTTACCTCTCCCATTCCAACCCTACATCAGACCAGGAGACACTAAATGACACACGCCGTATCACGCCTCGTCCAGTGAACACTGGTGTTACCTCTCCCATTC
The DNA here is from genome assembly GCF_040938575.1 of Ambystoma mexicanum. Classification (NCBI taxonomy): domain Eukaryota; kingdom Metazoa; phylum Chordata; class Amphibia; order Caudata; family Ambystomatidae; genus Ambystoma; species Ambystoma mexicanum. Next base: position 797,909,544 of record NC_090938.1, on the reverse strand, counting down.
CAACACTACCATCAAACCAGGTGACACTGAATGACACACGCTGTGTCGCGTCTCGTCCAGTGCACACCAGTGTTACCTCAAACCAGATGACCCTGAATGACACACGCCATGTTGTACCTCGTCCAGTGCACACCAGTGTTACCTCTCCCATTCCAACACTACCATCAAACCATGTGACACTGAATAACACATGCTGTGTCACGCCTCTTCCAGTACACACCAGTCTTACCTCTCCCATTCCAACACTACCATCAAACCATGTGACACTGAATGACACACGCCGTGTTGCGCTCCGTCCAGTGCACACCAGTGTTACCACTCCCATTCCAACACTACCATCAAACCAGGTGACACTGAATGACACACGCTGTGGCGCGTCTTGTCCAGTGCACACCAGTGTTATCTCATACCAGATGACACTGAATGACACATGCCATGTCACACCTCGTCCAGTGCACACCAGTGTTACCTCTCCCATTCCAACACTACCATCAAACCCGGTGACACTGAATGACACACGCTGTGTCACGCCTCATCCAGTACACACCGGTATTACCTCTCCCATTTCAACACTACCATCAAACCAGGTGACACTGAATGACACACGCCGTGTTGCGCCCGTCCAGTGCACACCAGTGTTACCTCTCCCATTCCAACACTACCATCAAACCAGGTGACACTGAATGACACACGCTGTGGTGCGTCTTGTCCGGTGCACACCAGTGTTACCTCAAACCAGATGACCCTGAATGACACACGCCATGTCACACCTCGTCCAGTGCACACCAGTGTTACCTCTCCCATTCCAACACTACCATCAAACCAGGTGATACTGAATGACACATGCTGTGTCACGCCTCTTCCAGTACACACCAGTCTTACCTCTCCCATTCCAACACTACCATCAAACCAGGTGACACTGAATGACACACGCCGTGTTGCGCCCCGTCCAGTGCACACCAGTCTTACCTCTCCCATTCCAACACTACCATCAAACCAGGTGACACTGAATGACACACGCCATGTGCGCCTTGTCCAGTGCATGCACACTGGTGTTGCCTCTCTCATTTCAACACTACCATCAGACCAGGTGAGACTGAATGACACACGCCATGTCGTACCTTGTCCAGTGCACACCAGTGTTACCTCTCCCATTCCAACACTACCATCAAACCAGGTGACACTGAATGACACACGCCGTGTCACACCTTCTCCAGTACACACCAGTCTTACCTCTCCCATTCCAACACTACCATCAAACCCGGTGACACTGAATGACACACGCTGTGTCACGCCTCATCCAGTACACACCGGTTTTACCTCTCCCATTTCAACACTACCATCAAACCAGGTGACACTGAATGACACACGCCGTGTTGCGCCCGTCCAGGGCACACCAGTGTTACCTCTCCCATTCCAACACTACCATCAAACCAGGTGACACTGAATGACACACGCTGTGGTGCGTCTTGTCCGGTGCACACCAGTGTTACCTCAAACCAGATGACCCTGAATGACACACGCCATGTCACACCTCGTCCAGTGCACACCAGTGTTACCTCTCCCATTCCAACACTACCATCAAACCAGGTGACACTGAATGACACATGCTGTGTCACGCCTCTTCCAGTACACACCAGTCTTACCTCTCCCATTCCAACACTACCATCAAACCAGGTGACACTGAATGACACACGCCGTGTTGCGCCCCGTCCAGTGCATACCGGTCTTACCTCTCAAATTCCAACCCTACCATCAGCCCAGGTGACACTGAATGACCACGCCATGTGCGCCTCGTCCAGTGCATGCACATCGGTGTTACCTCTCTCATTCCAACACTACCATCAGATCAGGTAACACCCAAATACACTCCGTGTCACGCCTCGTCCAGTGCACACCAGTCTTACCTCTCCCATTCCAACACTACCATCAAACCGGGTGACACTGAATGACACACGCCGTGTGACACCTTCTCCAGTGCACACCGGTCTAACTTCTCCCATTCCAACACTACCATCAAACCCGGTGACACTGAATGACACACGCTGTGTCACGCCTCATCCAGTACACACCGGTCTTACCTCTCCCATTTCAACACTACCATCAAACCAGGTGACACTGAATGACACACGCCGTGTTGCGCCCGTCCAGTGCACACCAGTGTTACCTCTCCCATTCCAACACTACCATCAAACCAGGTGACACTGAATGACACACGCTGTGGTGCGTCTTGTCCGGTGCACACCAGTGTTACCTCAAACCAGATGACCCTGAATGACACACGCCATGTCACACCTCGTCCAGTGCACACCAGTGTTACCTCTCCCATTCCAACACTACCATCAAACCAGGTGACACTGAATGACACATGCTGTGTCACGCCTCTTCCAGTACACACCAGTCTTACCTCTCCCATTCCAAAACTACCATCAAACCAGGTGACACTGAATGACACACGCCGTGTTGCGCCCCGTCCAGTGCATATCGGTCTTACCTCTCAAATTCCAACCCTACCATCAGCCCAGGTGACACTGAATGACCACGCCATGTGCTCCTCGTCCAGTGCATGCACATCAGTGTTACCTCTCTCATTCCAACACTACCATCAGAGCAGGTAACACCCAAATACACTCCGTGTCACGCCTCGTCCAGTGCACACCAGTCTTGCTTCTCCCATTCCAACACTACCATCAGACTAGGGGACACTGAATGACACAAGGCGTGTCGCGCCTTATCCGGTGCACACCAGTCTTTTACCTCTCTCATTCCAACACTACCATCAGACCAGATGAGATGTTATGACACACGCTGTGTCCCGCCTCGTCCAGTGCACACCAGTCTTACCTCTCCCATTCCAACACTACCATCAAACCAGGTGACACTGAATGACGCATGCTGTGTCGTGCCTCGTTCATTGCATGCACACCGGTGTTACATTCTCCCATTCCATCACTACTATCAACCCGGTTACACTGAATGACACATGCTGTGTCGCGCCCCGTCCAGTGCACACCAGTGTTACCTCTCCCTATACCAACACTACCATCACACCAGGTCACACTGAAAGACGCACACCGTGTCATGCCTTGTCTAGTGCACACCGGTCTTACCTCTTGCATTCCAACACTACCATCAGACCAGGTGACACTGAATGACACACGCCGTGTCACTCCTCGTCCAGTGCACACCAGTGTTACCTTTCCCATTCCAACCCTACCATCAGACCAGGAGACACTAAATGACACACGCCGTGTCACGCCTCGTCCAGTGAACACTGGTGTTACCTCTCCAATTCCAACACTACCATCAAACCAGGTGACCCTGAATGACACACGCTGTGTCGCATCTCGTCCAGTGCACACCGCTGTTACCTCTAACCAGATGACGCTGAATGACACACGCCATGTTGCACCTCGTCCAGTGCACACCAGTGTTGCCTCTCCCATTCCAACCCTACCATCAGACCAGGAGACACTAAACGACACACGCTGTGTCACGCCTCGTCCAGCGAACACTGGTATTACCTCTCCCATTCCAACACTACCATCAAACCAGGTGACACTGAATGACACACGATGTGTCGCGTCTCGTCCAGTGCACACCGGTGTTACCTCAAACCAGATGACCCTGAATGACACACGCCATGTCGCACCTCGTCCAGTGCACACCAGTGTTACCTCTCCCATTCCAACACTACCATCAAACCAGTTGACACTGAATGACACATGCCGTGTCACGCCTCTTCCAGTACACAACAGTCTTACCTCTCCCATTCCAATACTACCATACAACCAGGTGACACTGAATGACACACGCCGTGTTGCGCCCCGTCCAGTGCACACAAGTGTTACCTCTCCCATTCCAACACTAACATCAAACCAGGTGACACTGAATGACACACGCTGTGGCACGACTCGTCCAGTGCACACCAGTGTTATCTCAAACCAGATGACACTGAATGACACACGCCATGTCACACCTCATCCAGTGCACACCAGTGTTACCTCTCCCATTCCAACACTACCATCAAACCGGGTGAGACTGAATGACACACGCCGTGTCACACCTCGTCCAGTGCACACTGGTCTTACCTCTCCCAATCCAACACTACCATCAAACCGGTTGACACTGAATGACACACGCTGTGTTGCGCCCCGTCCAGTGCACACCGGTGTTACCTCTCCCTATCCAACACTACCATCAAGCCAGCTGACACTGAATGACACACGCTGTGGCGCGTGTTGTCCGGTGCACACCAATGTTACCTCAAACCAGATGACACTGAATGACACACTCCATGTCACACCTCGTCCAGTGCACACTGGTCTTACCTCTCCCAATCCAACACTACCATCAAACCGGTTGACACTGAATGACACACGCCGTGTTGCGCCCCATCCAGTGCACACCGGTGTTACCTCTCCCTATCCAACACTACCATAAAGCCAGCTGACACTGAATGACACACGCTGTGGCGCGTGTTTTCCGGTGCACACCAGTGTTACCTCAAACCAGATGACACTGAATGACACACGCCATGTCACACCTCGTCCAGTGCACACCAGTGTTACCTCTCCCATTCCAACATTACCATTAAACTGGGTGACACTGAATCACACACGCTGTGTCACACCTCGTCCAGTGCACACCGGTCTTAACTCTCCCAATCCAACACTACCATCAAACCAGGTGACACTGAATGACACACGCCGTGTTGCGCCCCGTCCAGTGCACACCGGTGTTACCTCTCCCTATCCAACACTACCATCAAACCAGGTGACACTGAATGACACACGCCGTGTTGCACCCGTCCAGTGCACACCAGTGTTACCTCTCCCATTCCAACACTACCATCAAACCAGGTGACACTGAATGACACACGCTGTGGTGCGTCTTGTCCGGTGCACACCAGTGTTACCTCAAACCAGATGACCCTGAATGACACACGCCATGTCACACCTCGTCCAGTGCACACCAGTGTTACCTCTCCCATTCCAACACTACCATCAAACCAGGTGACACTGAATGACACATGCTGTGTCACGCCTCTTCCAGTACACACCAGTCTTACCTCTCCCATTCCAAAACTACCATCAAACCAGGTGACACTGAATGACCACGCCATGTGCTCCTCGTCCAGTGCATGCACATCAGTGTTACCTCTCTCATTCCAACACTACCATCAGAGCAGGTAACACCCAAATACACTCCGTGTCACGCCTCGTCCAGTGCACACCAGTCTTGCTTCTCCCATTCCAACACTACCATCAGACTAGGGGACACTGAATGACACAAGGCGTGTCGCGCCTTATCCGGTGCACACCAGTCTTTTACCTCTCTCATTCCAACACTACCATCAGACCAGGTGAGATGTTATGACACACGCTGTGTCCCGCCTCGTCCAGTGCACACCAGTCTTACCTCTCCCATTCCAACACTACCATCAAACCAGGTGACACTGAATGACGCATGCTGTGTCGTGCCTCGTTCATTGCATGCACACCGGTGTTACATTCTCCCATTCCATCACTACCATCAACCCGGTTACACTGAATGACACATGCTGTGTCGCGCCCCGTCCAGTGCACACCAGTGTTACCTCTCCCATTCCAACACTACCATCACACCAGGTCACACTGAAAGACGCACACCGTGTCATGCCTTGTCTAGTGCACACCGGTCTTACCTCTTGCATTCCAACACTACCATCAGACCAGGTGACACTGAATGACACACGCCGTGTCACTCCTCGTCCAGTGCACACCAGTGTTACCTTTCCCATTCCAACCCTACCATCAGACCAGGAGACACTAAATGACACACGCCGTGTCACGCCTCGTCCAGTGAACACTGGTGTTACCTCTCCAATTCCAACACTACCATCAAACCAGGTGACCCTGAATGACACACGCTGTGTCGCATCTCGTCCAGTGCACACCGCTGTTACCTCTAACCAGATGACGCTGAATGACACACGCCATGTCGCACCTCGTCCAGTGCACACCAGTGTTGCCTCTCCCATTCCAACCCAACCATCAGACCAGGAGACACTAAACGACACACGCTGTGTCACCCCTCGTCCAGCGAACACTGGTATTACCTCTCCCATTCCAACACTACCATCACACCAGGTGACACTGAATGACACACGATGTGTCGCGTCTCGTCCAGTGCACACCGGTGTTACCTCAAACCAGATGACCCTGAATGACACACGCCATGTCGCACCTCGTCCAGTGCACAACAGTGTTACCTCTCCCATTCCAACACTACCATCAAACCAGTTGACACTGAATGACACATGCCGTGTCACGCCTCTTCCAGTACACAACAGTCTTACCTCTCCCATTCCAACACTACCATACAACCAGGTGACACTGAATGACACACGCCGTGTTGCGCCCCGTCCAGTGCACACGAGTGTTACCTCTCCCATTCCAACACTAACATCAAACCAGGTGACACTGAATGACACACGCTGTGGCACGACTCGTCCAGTGCACACCAGTGTTATCTCAAACCAGATGACACTGAATGACACACGCCATGTCACACCTCATCCAGTGCACACCAGTGTTACCTCTCCCATTCCAACACTACCATCAAACCGGGTGAGACTGAATGACACATGCCGTGTCAGACCTCGTCCAGTGCACACTGGTCTTACCTCTCCCAATCCAACACTACCATCAAACCGGTTGACACTGAATGACACACGCTGTGTTGCGCCCCGTCCAGTGCACACCGGTGTTACCTCTCCCTATCCAACACTACCATCAAGCCAGCTGACACTGAATGACACACGCTGTGGCGCGTGTTGTCCGGTGCACACCAATGTTACCTCAAACCAGATGACACTGAATGACACACGCCATGTCACACCTCGTCCAGTGCACACTGGTCTTACCTCTCCCAATCCAACACTAACATCAAACCGGTTGACACTGAATGACACACGCCGTGTTGCGCCCCATCCAGTGCACACCGGTGTTACCTCTCCCTATCCAACACTACCATCAAGCCAGCTGACACTGAATGACACACGCTGTGGCGCGTGTTTTCCGGTGCACACCAGTGTTACGTCAAACCAGATGACACTGAATGACACACGCCATGTCACACCTCGTCCAGTGCACACCAGTGTTACCTCTCCCATTCCAACATTACCATTAAACTGGGTGACACTGAATCACACACGCTGTGTCACACCTCGTCCAGTGCACCCCGGTCTTAACTCTCCCAATCCAACACTACCATCAAACCAGGTGACACTGAATGACACACGCCGTGTTGCGCCCCGTCCAGTGCACACCAGTGTTACCTCTCCCTATCCAACACTACCATCAAACCAGCTGACACTGAATGACACATGCTGTGGCGCGTGTTGTCCGGTGCACACCAGTGTTACCTCAAACCAAATTACACTGAATGACACACGCCATGTCACACCTCGTCCAGTGCACACTGGTCTTAACTCTCCCAATCCAACACTACCATCAAACCAAGTGACACTGAATGACACACGCCATGTCACACCTCGTCCAGTGCACACCGGTCTTAACTCTCACAATCCAACACTACCATCAAACCAAGTGACACTGAATGACACACGCCGTGTCACACCTCGTCCAGTGCACACCGGTCTTACCTCACCCATTCCAACACTACCATCAGACCAGGTGACACTGATTGACACATGCTGTGTCACGCCTCGTACAGTGCACCGGTCTTACCTCTCCCATTTCAACACTACCATCAAACCAGGTCACACTGAAAGACGCACACCGTGTCACGCCTTGTCTAGTGCACACCGGTCTTACCTCTTGCATTCCAACACTACCATCAGACCAGGTGACACTGAATGACACACGCCGTGTCACTCCTCGTCCAGTGCACACCAGTGTTACCTTTCCCATTCCAACCCTACCATCAGACCAGGAGACACTAAATGACACACGCCGTGTCACGCCTCATCCAGTGAACACTGGTGTTACCTCTCCCATTCCAACACTACCATCAAACCAGGTGACACCGAATGACACACGCTGTGTCGCGTCTCGTCCAGTGCACACCGCTGTTACCTCTAACTAGATGACGCTGAATGACACACGCCATGTCGCACCTCGTCCAGTGCACACCAGTGTTGCCTCTCCCATTCCAACCCTACCATCAGACCAGGAGACACTAAACGACACACGCTGTGTCATGCCTCGTCCAGTGAACACTGGTGTTACCTCTCCCATTCCAGCACTACCATCAAACCAGGTGACACTGAATGACACACGATGTGTCGCGTCTCGTCCAGTGCACACCGGTGTTACCTCAAACCTGATGACCCTGAATGACACACGCCATGTCGCACCTGGTCCAGTGCACACCAGTGTTACCTCTCCCATTCCAACACTACCATCAAACCAGTTGACACTGAATGACACATGCCGTGTCACGCCTCTTCCAGTACACAACCGTCTTACCTCTCCCATTCCAACACTACCATACAACCAGGTGACACTGAATGACACATGCCGTTTTGCGCCCCGTCCAGTGCACACGAGTGTTACCTCTCCCATTCCAACACTACCATCAAACCAGGTGACACTGAATGACACACGCTGTGGCACGTCTCGTCCAGTGCACACCAGTGTTACCTCAAACCAGATGACACTGAATGACACACGCCATGTCACACCTCATCCAGTGCACACCAGTGTTACCTCTCCCATTCCAACACTACCATCAAACCGGGTGAGACTGAATGACACACGCCGTGTCACACCTCGTCCAGTGCACACCGGTCTTACCTCTCCCAATCCAACACTACCATCAAACCGGGTGACACTGAATGACACACGCCGTGTCAAGCCTCGTCCAGTACACACCGGTCTTACCTCTCCCATTTCAACACTACCATTAAACCAGGTGACACTGAATGACACACGCCGTGTTGCGCCCCGTCCAGTGCACCCCGGTGTTACCTCTCCCTCTCCAACACTACCATCAAACCAGCTGACACTGAATGACACACGCTGTGGCGCGTGTTGTCCGGTGCACACCAGTGTTACCTCAAACCAGATGACACTGAATGACACACGCCATGTCACACCTCGTCCAGTGCACACCAGTGTTACCTCTCCCTTTCCAACATTACCATCAAACTGGATGACACTGAATCACACATGCCGTGTCACACCTCGTCCAGTGCACACCGGTCTTAACTCTCCCAATCCAACACTACCATCAAACCAGGTGACACTGAATGACACACGCCGTGTTGCGCCCCGTCCAGTGCACACCGGTGTTACCTCTCCCTATCCAACACTACCATCAAACCAGCTGACACTGAATGACACACGCTGTGGCGCGTGTTGTCCGGTGCACACCAGTGTTACCTCAAACCAAATGACACTGAATGACACACGCCATGTCACACATCGTCCAGTGTACACCAGTGTTACCTCTCCCATTCCAACATTACCATCAAACTGGGTGACACTGAATCACACACGCCGTGTCACACCTCGTCCAGTGCACACCGGTCTTAACTCTCCCAATCCAACACTACCATCAAACCAGATGACACTGAATGACACACGCCGTGTCACACCTCGTCCAGTGCACACCGGTCTAACCTCACCCATTCCAACACTACCATCAGACCAGGTGACACTGAATGACACATGCCATGTGCGCCTTGTCCAGTGCATGCACACCAGTGTTACCTCTCTCATTTCAACACTACCATCAGACCAGGTGAGACTGAATGACACACGCCATGTGCGTCTCGTCCTCTGCACACCAGTGTTACTTCTCCCATTCCAACACTGCCATCATGCCAGGTGACACTGAATGACACATGCTGTGTCACGCCTCGTACAGTGCACCGGTCTTACCTCTCCCATTTCAACACTACCATCAAACCAGGTGACACTGAATGACACACACCGTTTCACGCCTCGTCCAATGTATGTCAGTGTTACCTCTCACATTCCGAAACTGCCATCAAACCAGGTGACACTGAATGACACACGCTGTGTCACGCCTCGTCCAGTGCACACCAGCCTTACCTTTCCCATTCCAACACTAGCATCAGACCAGGTGACACTGAATGACACACGCTGTGTCACGCCTCTTCTAGTGCACACCGGTCTTACATCTCCCATTCCAACACTACCATCAGACCAGGTGACACTGAATGACACATGCCATGTGCGCCTGGTCCAGTGCATGCACACTGGTGGTACCTCTCTCATTCCAACACTACCATCAGATCAGGTGTCAGTGAATGAAACACTGCGTGTCGCGCCTTGTCCAGGGCACACCAGTCTTACCTCTCGCATTCCAACACTACCATCAGACCAGGTGACATTTTATGACACACACTGTGTCGCGCCTCGTCCAGTGCACACCAGTCTTACCTCTCCCATTCCAACAGTACCATAAAACCAGGTGACACTGAATGACACATGTTGTGTCGCGCCTCGTCCAGTGCACACTGGTTTTACCTCTTACATATCAACACTAGCATCAGACCAGGTGACACTAAATGACACACGCCGTGTCACGCCTCGTCCAGTGCACACCGGTGTTACCTCTCCCATTCCAACATTACCATCAAACTGGGTGACACTGAATGAGACGCCGTGTCACGCCTCGTCCAGTGCACACCGGTGTGACCTACCCTACCATCAGACCAGGTGACACTGAATGACACACGCTGTGTCACGCCTCGTCCAGTGCACACTGGTGTTACCTCTCCCATTCCAACACTACCATCAGACCAGGAGACACTAAATGACACACTCTGTGTCACGCCATGTCCAGTGCACACTTGTGTTACCTCTCCCATTCCAACACTAGCATCAGACCAGGTGACACTGAATGACGCATGCCGTGTCACGCCTCGTCCAGTGCACACCGGTCTTACCTCTCGCATTCCAACACTTCCATCAGACCAGGTGACATGGAATGACACACGCCGGGTCAAGCTTCGTCCAGTATACACTGGTGTTACTGCTCCCATTCCAACACTACCATCAGACCAGGTGACACTGAATGACACACGCTGTGTCACACCCCGTCTAGTGCACACCGGTTTAACCTCTTCAACTCCAACACTACCATCAACACAGGTGACACTGAATGACACGCTGCGTGTTGTGCCCCGTCCAGTGCACACCAGTGTTACATTCTCCCATTCCATCACTACCATCAACCCGGTGACACTGAATGACACATGCCGTGTCACGCCCCGTCCAGTGCAAACCAGTGTTAACCTCCCCCATTCCAACACTACCATCAGACCAGGTGACACTGAATAACACATGACATGTGCCTCGTCCAGTGCACACCAGTGTTACCTCTCCCATTCTAACACTACCATCAGACTAGGTGGCACCTTGATGACCCACGCTGTGTCATGCCTTGCCCAGTGCACACTGGTCTTACCTCTCCCATTCCAACACTATCATCAAACCAGGTGACACTGAATGACAAACACTGTGTCACGCCTCGTCCAGTGCACGCCGGTCTTACCTCTCGCATTCCAAGACTACCTTCATGCCAGGTGACACTGAATGACACATGCTGTGTCACGCCTCGTACAGTGCACCGGTCTTACCTCTCCCATTTCAACACTACCATCAAACCAGGTCACACTGAAAGACGCACACCGTGTCACGCCTTGTCTAGTGCACACCGGTCTTACCTCTTGCATTCCAACACTACCATCAGACCAGGTGACACTGAATGACACACGCCGTGTCACTCCTCGTCCAGTGCACACCAGTGTTACCTTTCCCATTCCAACCCTACCATCAGACCAGGAGACACTAAATGACACACGCCGTGTCACGCCTCATCCAGTGAACACTGGTGTTACCTCTCCCATTCCAACACTACCATCAAACCAGGTGACACCGAATGACACACGCTGTGTCGCGTCTCGTCCAGTGCACACCGCTGTTACCTCTAACTAGATGACGCTGAATGACACACGCCATGTCGCACCTCGTCCAGTGCACACCAGTGTTGCCTCTCCCATTCCAACCCTACCATCAGACCAGGAGACACTAAACGACACACGCTGTGTCATGCCTCGTCCAGTGAACACTGGTGTTACCTCTCCCATTCCAGCACTACCATCAAACCAGGTGACACTGAATGACACACGATGTGTCGCGTCTCGTCCAGTGCACACCGGTGTTACCTCAAACCTGATGACCCTGAATGACACACGCCATGTCGCACCTGGTCTAGTGCACACCAGTGTTACCTCTCCCATTCCAACACTACCATCAAACCAGTTGACACTGAATGACACATGCCGTGTCACGCCTCTTCCAGTACACAACCGTCTTACCTCTCCCATTCCAACACTACCATACAACCAGGTGACACTGAATGACACATGCCGTTTTGCGCCCCGTCCAGTGCACACGAGTGTTACCTCTCCCATTCCAACACTACCATCAAACCAGGTGACACTGAATGACACACGCTGTGGCACGTCTCGTCCAGTGCACACCAGTGTTACCTCAAACCAGATGACACTGAATGACACACGCCATGTCACACCTCATCCAGTGCACACCAGTGTTACCTCTCCCATTCCAACACTACCATCAAACCGGGTGAGACTGAATGACACACGCCGTGTCACACCTCGTCCAGTGCACACCGGTCTTACCTCTCCCAATCCAACACTACCATCAAACCGGGTGACACTGAATGACAAACGCCGTGTCAAGCCTCGTCCAGTACACACCGCTCTTACCTCTCCCATTTCAACACTACCATTAAACCAGGTGACACTGAATGACACACGCCGTGTTGCGCCCCGTCCAGTGCACCCCGGTGTTACCTCTCCCTCTCCAACACTACCATCAAACCAGCTGACACTGAATGACACACGCTGTGGCGCGTGTTGTCCGGTGCACACCAGTGTTACCTCAAACCAGATGACACTGAATGACACACGCCATGTCACACCTCGTCCAGTGCACACCAGTGTTACCTCTCCCTTTCCAACATTACCATCAAACTGGATGATACTGAATCACACACGCCGTGTCACACCTCGTCCAGTGCACACCGGTCTTAACTCTCCCAATCCAACACTACCATCAAACCAGGTGACACTGAATGACACACGCCGTGTTGCGCCCCGTCCAGTGCACACCGGTGTTACCTCTCCCTATCCAACACTACCATCAAACCAGCTGACACTGAATGACACACGCTGTGGCGCGTGTTGTCCGGTGCACACCAGTGTTACCTCAAACCAAATGACACTGAATGACACACGCCATGTCACACATCGTCCAGTGTACACCAGTGTTACCTCTCCCATTCCAACATTACCATCAAACTGGGTGACACTGAATCACACACGCCGTGTCACACCTCGTCCAGTGCACACCGGTCTTAACTCTCCCAATCCAACACTACCATCAAACCAGATGACACTGAATGACACACGCCGTGTCACACCTCGTCCAGTGCACACCGGTCTAACCTCACCCATTCCAACACTACCATCAGACCAGGTGACACTGAATGACACATGCCATGTGCGCCTTGTCCAGTGCATGCACACCAGTGTTACCTCTCTCATTTCAACACTACCATCAGACCAGGTGAGACTGAATGACACACGCCATGTGCGTCTCGTCCTCTGCACACCAGTGTTACTTCTCCCATTCCAACACTGCCATCATGCCAGGTGACACTGAATGACACATGCTGTGTCACGCCTCGTACAGTGCACCGGTCTTACCTCTCCCATTTCAACACTACCATCAAACCAGGTGACACTGAATGACACACACCGTTTCACGCCTCGTCCAATGTATGTCAGTGTTACCTCTCACATTCCGAAACTGCCATCAAACCAGGTGACACTGAATGACACACGCTGTGTCACGCCTCGTCCAGTGCACACCAGCCTTACCTTTCCCATTCCAACACTAGCATCAGACCAGGTGACACTGAATGACACACGCTGTGTCACGCCTCTTCCAGTGCACACCGGTCTTACATCTCCCATTCCAACACTACCATCAGACCAGGTGACACTGAATGACACATGCCATGTGCGCCTGGTCCAGTGCATGCACACTGGTGGTACCTCTCTCATTCCAACACTACCATCAGATCAGGTGTCAGTGAATGAAACACTGCGTGTCGCGCCTTGTCCAGGGCACACCAGTCTTACCTCTCGCATTCCAACACTACCATCAGACCAGGTGACATTTTATGACACACACTGTGTCGCGCCTCCTCCAGTGCACACCAGTCTTACCTCTCCCATTCCAACAGTACCATAAAACCAGGTGACACTGAATGACACATGTTGTGTCGCGCCTCGTCCAGTGCACACTGGTTTTACCTCTTGCATATCAACACTAGCATCAGACCAGGTGACACTAAATGACACACGCCGTGTCACGCCTCGTCCTGTGCACACCGGTGTTACCTCTCCCATTCCAACATTACCATCAAACTGGGTGACACTGAATGAGACGCCGTGTCACGCCTCGTCCAGTGCACACCGGTGTGACCTACCCTACCATCAGACCAGGTGACACTGAATGACACACGCTGTGTCACGCCTCGTCCAGTGCACACTGGTGTTACCTCTCCCATTCCAACACTACCATCAGACCAGGAGACACTAAATGACACACTCTGTGTCACGCCATGTCCAGTGCACACTTGTGTTACCTCTCCCATTCCAACACTAGCATCAGACCAGGTGACACTGAATGACGCATGCCGTGTCACGCCTCGTCCAGTGCACACCGGTCTTACCTCTCGCATTCCAACACTTCCATCAGACCAGGTGACATGGAATGACACACGCCGGGTCAAGCTTCGTCCAGTATACACTGGTGTTACTGCTCCCATTCCAACACTACCATCAGACCAGGTGACACTGAATGACACACGCTGTGTCACACCCCGTCTAGTGCACACCGGTTTAACCTCTTCAACTCCAACACTACCATCAACACAGGTGACACTGAATGACACGCTGCGTGTTGTGCCCCGTCCAGTGCACACCAGTGTTACATTCTCCCATTCCATCACTACCATCAACCCGGTGACACTGAATGACACATGCCGTGTCGCGCCCCGTCCAGTGCAAACCAGTGTTAACCTCCCCCATTCCAACACTACCATCAGACCAGGTGACACTGAATAACACATGACATGTGCCTCGTCCAGTGCACACCAGTGTTACCTCTCCCATTCTAACACTACCATCAGACTAGGTGGCACCTTGATGACCCACGCTGTGTCACGCCTTGCCCAGTGCACACTGGTCTTACCTCTCCCATTCCAACACTATCATCAAACCAGGTGACACTGAATGACAAACACTGTGTCACGCCTCGTCCAGTGCACGCCGGTCTTACCTCTCGCATTCCAACACTACCATAAAACCAGGTAACATGGAATGACAAACGGTGTGTCACGCCTCGTACAGTGCGCACCGGTCTTACCTCTCCCATTTCAACACTACCATCAAACCAGGTGACAATGAATGACACACACCATGTCACACCTCGTCCAGTGCACACCGGTCTTACCTCTCCCATTCCAACACTACCATCAGACCAGGTGACAATGAAGGACACACTCCATGTGTGCCTCGTCCAGAGCATGCACACCGGTGTTACCCCTCCCATTCCAACACTACCATCAGACTAGGTGACACTGAATGACACATGCGTGTCGTGCCTTGTCCAGTGCATACCAGTCTTACCTTTCGCATTCCAACACTACCATCAGACCAGGGGACATTTTATGAAACAAGCTGTCGGGCCTCGTCCAGTGCACACTAGTCTTACCTCTCCCATTCCAACAGTACCATCAGACCCAGGTGACACTGAATGACACACGCTGTGGCGCGTGTTGTCCGGTGCACACCAGTGTTACCTCAAACCAGATGACACTGAATGACACACGCCATGTCACACCTCATCCAGTGCACACCAGTGTTACCTCTCCCATTCCAACACTACCATCAAACCGGGTGAGACTGAATGACACACGCCGTGTCACACCTCGTCCAGTGCACACCGGTCTTACCTCTCCCAATCCAACACTACCATCAAACCGGGTGACACTGAATGACACACGCCGTGTCAAGCCTCGTCCAGTACACACCGGTCTTACCTCTCCCATTTCAACACTACCATTAAACCAGGTGACACTGAATGACACACGCCGTGTTGCGCCCCGTCCAGTGCACCCCGGTGTTACCTCTCCCTCTCCAACACTACCATCAAACCAGCTGACACTGAATGACACACGCTGTGGCGCGTGTTGTCCGGTGCACACCAGTGTTACCTCAAACCAGATGACACTGAATGACACACGCCATGTCACACCTCGTCCAGTGCACACCAGTGTTACCTTTCCCTTTCCAACATTACCATCAAACTGGATGACACTGAATCACACACGCCGTGTCACACCTCGTCCAGTGCACACCGGTCTTAACTCTCCCAATCCAACACTACCATCAAACCAGGTGACACTGAATGACACACGCCGTGTTGCGCCCCGTCCAGTGCACACCGGTGTTACCTCTCCCTATCCAACACTACCATCAAACCAGCTGACACTGAATGACACACGCTGTGGCGCGTGTTGTCCGGTGCACACCAGTGTTACCTCAAACCAAATGACACTGAATGACACACGCCATGTCACACATCGTCCAGTGTACACCAGTGTTACCTCTCCCATTCCAACATTACCATCAAACTGGGTGACACTGAATCACACACGCCGTGTCACACCTCGTCCAGTGCACACCGGTCTTAACTCTCCCAATCCAACACTACCATCAAACCAGATGACACTGAATGACACACGCCGTGTCACACCTCGTCCAGTGCACACCGGTCTAACCTCACCCATTCCAACACTACCATCAGACCAGGTGACACTGAATGACACATGCCATGTGCGCCTTGTCCAGTGCATGCACACCAGTGTTACCTCTCTCATTTCAACACTACCATCAGACCAGGTGAGACTGAATGACACACGCCATGTGCGTCTCGTCCTCTGCACACCAGTGTTACTTCTCCCATTCCAACACTGCCATCATGCCAGGTGACACTGAATGACACATGCTGTGTCACGCCTCGTACAGTGCACCGGTCTTACCTCTCCCATTTCAACACTACCATCAAACCAGGTGACACTGAATGACACACACCGTTTCACGCCTCGTCCAATGTATGTCAGTGTTACCTCTCACATTCCGAAACTGCCATCAAACCAGGTGACACTGAATGACACACGCTGTGTCACGCCTCGTCCAGTGCACACCAGCCTTACCTTTCCCAATCCAACACTACCATCAAACCAGATGACACTGAATGACACACGCTGTGTCACGCCTCTTCCAGTGCACACCGGTCTTACATCTCCCATTCCAACACTACCATCAGACCAGGTGACACTGAATGACACATGCCATGTGCGCCTGGTCCAGTGCATGCACACTGGTGGTACCTCTCTCATTCCAACACTACCATCAGATCAGGTGTCAGTGAATGAAACACTGCGTGTCGCGCCTTGTCCAGGGCACACCAGTCTTACCTCTCGCATTCCAACACTACCATCAGACCAGGTGACATTTTATGACACACACTGTGTCGCGCCTCGTCCAGTGCACACCAGTCTTACCTCTCCCATTCCAACAGTACCATAAAACCAGGTGACACTGAATGACACATGTTGTGTCGCGCCTCGTCCAGTGCACACTGGTTTTACCTCTTGCATATCAACACTAGCATCAGACCAGGTGACACTAAATGACACACGCCGTGTCACGCCTCGTCCAGTGCACACCGGTGTTACCTCTCCCATTCCAACATTACCATCAAACTGGGTGACACTGAATGAGACGCCGTGTCACGCCTCGTCCAGTGCACACCGGTGTGACCTACCCTACCATCAGACCAGGTGACACTGAATGACACGCGCTGTGTCACGCCTCGTCCAGTGCACACTGGTGTTACCTCTCCCATTCCAACACTACCATCAGACCAGGAGACACTAAATGACACACTCTGTGTCACGCCATGTCCAGTGCACACTTGTGTTACCTCTCCCATTCCAACACTAGCATCAGACCAGGTGACACTGAATGACGCATGCCGTGTCATGCCTCGTCCAGTGCACACCGGTCTTACCTCTCGCATTCCAACACTTCCATCAGACCAGGTGACATGGAATGACACACGCCAGGTCAAGCTTCGTCCAGTATACACTGGTGTTACTGCTCCCATTCCAACACTACCATCAGACCAGGTGACACTGAATGACACACGCTGTGTCACACCCCGTCTAGTGCACACCGGTTTAACCTCTTCAACTCCAACACTACCATCAACACAGGTGACACTGAATGAAACGCTGCGTGTTGTGCCCCGTCCAGTGCACACCAGTGTTACATTCTCCCATTCCATCACTACCATCAACCCGGTGACACTGAATGACACATGCCGTGTCGCGCCCCGTCCAGTGCAAACCAGTGTTAACCTCCCCCATTCCAACACTACCATCAGACCAGGTGACACTGAATAACACATGACATGTGCCTCGTCCAGTGCACACCAGTGTTACCTCTCCCATTCTAACACTACCATCAGACTAGGTGGCACCTTGATGACCCACGCTGTGTCACGCCTTGCCCAGTGCACACTGGTCTTACCTCTCCCATTCCAACACTATCATCAAACCAGGTGACACTGAATGACAAACACTGTGTCACGCCTCGTCCAGTGCACGCCGGTCTTACCTCTCGCATTCCAACACTACCATAAAACCAGGTAACATGGAATGACAAACGGTGTGTCACGCCTCGTACAGTGCGCACCGGTCTTACCTCTCCCATTTCAACACTACCATCAAACCAGGTGACAATGAATGACACACATCATGTCACGCCTCGTCCAGTGCACACCGGTCTTACCTCTCCCATTCCAACACTACCATCAGACCAGGTGACAATGAAGGACACACTCCATGTGTGCCTCGTCCAGAGCATGCACACCGGTGTTACCTCTCCCATTCCAACACTACCATCAGACTAGGTGACACTGAATGACACATGCGTGTCGTGCCTTGTCCAGTGCATACCAGTCTTACCTTTCGCATTCCAACACTACCATCAGACCAGGGGACATTTTATGAAACAAGCTGTCGCGCCTCGTCCAGTGCACACTAGTCTTACCTCTCCCATTCCAACAGTACCATCAGACCCAGGTGACACTGAATGACACACGCTGTGTCGCCCCTCTGCCAGTGCACACTGGTGTTACCTCTCCCATTCCAACGATGTCATCAAACCAGGTGACACTGAATGACAAACACTGTGTCACGCCTCGTCCAGTGCACACCGGTCTTACCTCTTGCATTCCAACACTAGCATCAGACCAGGTGACACTGAATGACACACACTGTGACAGGCCTCGTCCATTGCACACCGGTGTTACCTCTCCCATTCCAACACTACCATCAGACCAGTAGACACTAAATGACACACGCCGTGTCATGCCTCATCCAGTGCACACTGCTGTTACCTCTCCCATTCCAACACTAGCATCAGACCAGGTGACACTGAATGATACATGCCATGTCACGCCTCATCCAGTGCACACCAGTGTTACCTCTTCCATTCAAACACTACCATCAGACCAGGTGACACTGAATGACAAACGGTGTGTCGCGCCTCGTCCAGTGCACACCGGTGTTACCGCTCCCATTCCAACAATACCATCAGACCAGGTGACACTGAATGACACACTCTGTGTCACGCCCCGTCTTGTGCACACCGGTTAACCTCTCCCATGCCAACACTACCATCAACACAGTTGACACTGAATGACACACTCTGTGGTGTGCCCCGTCCAGTGCACACCAGTGTTACCTCTCCCATTCCAACACTACAATCAGACCAGGTGACACTGAATGACACACGCCGTGTCACTCCTCGTCCAGTGCTCACCGATGTTACATTCTCCCATTCCATCACTACCATCAACCCGGTGACACTGAATGACCCACGCCGTGTCACGCCCCGTCCAGTGCACACCAGTGTTACCTCTCCCATTCCAACACTACCATCAGACCAGGTGGTGCCTTGATCACACACGCTGTGTCACGCCTCGCCCAGTGCACAATGGTCTTACCTCTCCCATTCCAACACTACCATCAAACCAGGTGACACTGAATGACAAACACTGTGTCACGCCTCATCCAGTGCACACTGTTCTTACCTCTCACATTCCAAGACTACCATAAGACCAGGTGACATGGAATGACAAACGCTCTGTCACGCCTCGTACAGTGCGCGCCGGTCTTACCGCTCCCATTTCAACACTACCATCAAACCCGGTGACACTGAATGACCTGCCGTTTCACGTCCCGTCCAAGGCACATCAGTGTTACCTCTCCCATTCCAACACTGCCATCAAACCATGTGACACTGAATGACACACGCCGTGTCAAGCCTCGTCCAGTGCACATCAGTGTTACCTCTCCCATTCCAACACTACCATCAGACAAGGTGACACTGAAGGACACACAAGATTGTGCCTCGTCCAGTGCACACCGGTCTTACCTCTCGCATTCCAACACTACCATCAGACCAGGTACATTTTATGACACACGCTCTGTCGCGCCTCGTCCAGTGCACACCAGTCTTACCTCTCCCATTCCAACAATACCATCAAACCAGGTGACACTGAATAACACATGCTGTGTCGCGCCTCGTCCAGTGCACACCGGTGTTACCTCTCCCATTCCAACACTACCATCAGACCAGCAGACACTAAATGACACACGTTGTGTCACGCCTCGTCCAGTGCACACTGGTGTTACCTCTCCCATTCCAAAACTAGCATCAGAACTGGTGACACTGGATGACACATGCCGTGTCACGCCTCGTCCAGTGTACACCAGTGTTACCTCTCCATTCCAACAATACCATCAGACCAGGTGACACTGAATGACACACGCCGTGTCGCACCTCGTCCAGTGCACACCGGTGTTACCACTCCCATTCCAACACTTCCATCAGACCAGGTGACACTGAATGACACATGCCGTGTCACGCCTCGTCCAGTGCACACCGATGTTACCTCTCCCATTCCCACACTACCATCAGACCAGGAGACACTAAATGACACACGCCGTGTCACGCCTCATCCAGTGCACACTGGTGTTACCTCTCCCATTCCAACACTAGCATCAGACCAGGTGACACTGAATGATACATGCCATGTCACGCCTCATCCAGTGCACACCAGTGTTACCTCTTCCATTCGAACACTACCATCAGACCAGGTGACACTGAATGACACACGGTGTGTCGCGGCTCGTCCAGTGCACACCGGTCCTACCTCTCGTATTCCAACACTTCCATCAGACCAGGTGACACTGAATGATACACGCCGTGTCAAGCTTCGTCCAGTGCACACCGGTGTTACCGCTCCCATTCCAACAATACCATCAGACCAGGTGACACTGAATGACACACTCTGTGTCGCGCCCCGTCTAGTGCACACCGGTTTAACCTCTCCCATGCCAACACTACCATCAACACAGTTGACACTGAATGACACACTCTGTGGTGTGCCCCGTCCAGTGCACACCAGTGTTACCTCTCCCATTCCAACATTACAATCACACCAGGTGACACTGAATGACACATGCCATGTCACTCCTCGTCCAGTGCACACCGATGTTACATTCTCCCATTCCATCACTACCATCAACCCGGTGACACTGAATGACCCACGCCGTGTCACGCCCCGTCCAGTGCACACCAGTGTTACCTCTCCCATGCCAACACTACCATCAGACCAGGTGGTGCCTTGATCACACACGCTGTGTCACGCCTTGCCCAGTGCACACTGGTCTTACCTCTCCCATTCCAACACTACCATCAAACCAGGTGACACTGAATGACAAACACTGTGTCACGCCTCGTCCAGTGCACACTGGTCTTACCTCTCGCATTCCAAGACTACCATAAGACCAGGTTACATGGAATGACAAACGCTTTGTCACGCCTCGTACAGTGCGCACCGGTCTTACCTTTCCCATTTCAACACTACCATCAAACTAGGTGACACTGAATGACATGCCGTTTCACGCCCCCTCCAGTGCACATCAGTGTTACCTCTCCCATTCCAACACTGCCATCAAACCATGTGACACTGAATGACACACGCCGTGTCAAGCCTCGTCCAGTGCACACCGGTCTTACCTCTCCCATTCCAACACTACCATCAGACAAGGTGACACTGAAGGACACACAAGATTGTGCCTCGTCCAGTGCATGCACATCAGTGTTACCTCATCATTGCAACACTACCATCAGACTAGGTGACACTGAATGACACACGGCGTGTAGCGCCTTGTCCAGTGCACACCGGTCTTACCTCTCGCATTCCAACACTACCATCAGACCAGGTACATTTTATGACACATGCTCTGTCACGCCTCGTCCAGTGCACACCAGTCTTACCTCTCCCATTCCAACAGTACCATCAAACCAGGTGACACTGAATGACACATGATGTGTCGCGCCTCGTCCAGTGCACACTGGTGTTACCTCTCCCATTCCAACACTTCCATCAGACCAGGTGACACTGAATGATACACGCTGTGTCAAGCTTCGTCCAGTGCACACCGGTGTTACCGCTCCCATTCCAACAATACCATCAGACCAGGTGACACTGAATGGCACACTCTGTTTCGCGCCCCGTCTAGTGCACACCGGTTTAACCTCTCCCATGCCAACACTACCATCAACACAGTTGACACTGAATGACACACTCTGTGGTGTGCCCGGTCCAGTGCACACCAGTGTTACCTCTCCCATTCCAACACTACAATCAGACCAGGTGACACTGAATGACACATGCCATGTCACTCCTCGTCCAGTGCACACCGATGTTACATTCTCCCATTCCATCACTACCATCAACCCGGTGACACTGAATGACCCACGCCGTGTCACGCCCCGTCCAGTGCACACCAGTGTTACCTCTCCCATTCCAACACTACCATCAGACCAGGTGGTGCCTTGATCACACACGCTGTGTCACGCCTCGCCCAGTGCACACTGGTCTTACCTCTCCCATTCCAACACTACCATCAAACCAGGTGACACTGAATGACAAACACTGTGTCACGCCTCGTCCAGTGCACACTGGTCTTACCTCTCGCATTCCAAGACTACCATAAGACCAGGTGACATGGAATGACAAACGCTTTGTCACGCCTCGTACAGTGCGCACCGGTCTTACCTCTCCCATTTCAACACTACCATCAAACCAGGTGACACTGAATGACATGCCGTTTCACGCCCCCTCCAGTGCACATCAGTGTTACCTCTCCCATTCCAACACTGCCATCAAACCATGTGACACTGAATGACACACGCCGTGTCAAGCCTCGTCCAGTGCACACCGGTCTTACCTCTCCCATTCCAACACTACCATCAGACAAGGTGACACTGAAGGACACACAAGATTGTGCCTCATCCAGTGCATGCACATCAGTGTTACCTCATCATTGCAACACTACCATCAGACTAGGTGACACTGAATGACACACGGCATGTAGCGCCTTGTCCAGTGCACACCGGTCTTACCTCTCGCATTCCAACACTACCATCAGACCAGGTACATTTTATGACACACGCTCTGTCGCGCCTCGTCCAGTGCACACCAGTCTTAACTCTCCCATTCCAACAGTACCATCAAACCAGGTGACACTGAATGACACATGCTGTGTCGCGCCTCGTCCAGTGCACACTGGTGTTACCTCTACCATTCCAACACTACCATCAGACCAGCAGACACTAAATGACAAACGCTGTGTCACGCCTCGTCCAGT
This sequence comes from Ambystoma mexicanum, assembly GCF_040938575.1. NCBI lineage: Eukaryota > Metazoa > Chordata > Amphibia > Caudata > Ambystomatidae > Ambystoma > Ambystoma mexicanum. Next base: position 797,885,610 of record NC_090938.1, on the reverse strand, counting down.
GCACACTGGTGTTACCTCTCCCATTCCAACACTAGCATCAGAACTGGTGACACTGGATGACACATGCCGTGTCACGCCTCGTCCAGTGTACACCAGTGTTAGCTCTCCCATTCCAACAATACCATCAGACCAGTTGACACTGAATGACACACGCCGTGTCACACCTCATCCAGTGCACACCGATGTTACTGCTCCCATTCCAACACTTCCATCAGACCAGGTGACACTGAATGACACACGCCGTGTCGCACCTCGTCCAGTGCACACCGGTTTTACCACTCCCATTCCAACACTTCCATCAGACCAGGTGACACTGAATGACACATGCCGTGTCACACCTCGTCCAGTGCACACCGATGTTACCTCTCCCATTCCCACACTACCATCAGAGCAGGAGACACTAAATGACACACGCTGTGTCGCTCCTCGTCCAGTGCACACTGGTGTTACCTCTCCCATTCCAACACTAGCATCAGACCAGTTGACACTGAATGACACATGCCGTGTCACGCCTCGTACAGTGCACACCAGTTTTACCTCTCCCATTCGAACACTACCATCAGACCAGGTGATACTGAATGACACACGCTGTGTTGCGCCCCATCTAGTGCACACCGGTTTACCCTCTCCCATTCCAACACTACCATCAACACAGGTGACCCTGAATGCCACACTCTGTGTTGTGCCCCATCCAGTGCACACTGGTGTTACCTCTCCCATTCCAACACTACAATAAGACCAGGTGACACTGAATGGCACACGTCGTGTCACGCCTCGTCCAGTGCACACCGGTCTTACCTCTCGCATTTCAACCCTACCATCAGATGAGGTGACACTGAATGACACACTCTGTGTTGCACCCCGTCCAGTGCACACCTGTGTTACCTCTCCCATTCCAACACTGCCATCAAACCAGGTGACACTGAATGACACACGCTGTGTCACGCCTCGTCCAGTGCACACTGGTCTTACCTCTCCCATTCCAGCACTACCATCTGACCAGGTGACACTGAATAACACATGCCATGCGCCTCGTACAGTGCACACCAGGGGTACCTCTCCCATTCCAACACTACCATCAGACCAGGTGGCACCTTGATGACACACGCTGTGTCATGCCTCACCCAGTGCACACCGGTCTTACCGCTCCCATTCCAACACTACCGTCAAACCAGGTGACACTGAATGACAAACACTGTGTCACGCCTCGTCTAGTGCACACCGGTCTTACCTCTCGCATTCCAACACTACCATAAGATCAGGAGACATGGAATGACAAACGCTGTGTCATGCCTCGTCCATTGCACGCCGGTGTTACCTCTCCCGTTCAACACTACCATCAGACCAGGTGATATTTTATGACACCCACCGTGTCACGCCTCATCCAGTGCACACCGGTCATCCCCCTCCCATTCCTACACTACCATCAAACCAGGTACACTGAATGACACACCTTGTGTCGCGCCCCGTCCAATGCACACCAGTGTTACCTCTCCCTTTCCAACACTATCATCAAACCAGGTGACACTGAGTGACACATGCTGTGTCACGCCTCGTCCAGTGCACACCGGTCTTACCTCTTAGATTCCAACACTACCATCAAACCAGGTGACACTGAATGACACATGCTTTGTCGCATCTCGTCCAATACATGCACATCAGTGTTACCTCAAACCAAGTGACACTGAATGACACACGCCATGTCGCACCTCGTCCAGTGCACACCAGTGTTACCTCTCCCGTTCCAACACTACCATCAAACCGGGGACACTGAATGACACATGCTGTGTCACACCTCGTCCAGTGTACACCGGTCTTACCTCTCCTATTCCAAGACTACCATCAAACCAGGTGACACTGAATGACACACGTGTCACACCTCGTCCAGTGCACACCAGTGTTACGTCTCCCATTCCAACACTACCATCAAACCAGGTGACACTGAATGAAACACGCCGTGTCGCGTCTCGTCCAGTGCACACCGGTGTTACCTCAAACCAGATGATCCTGAATAGACACGCCATGTCGCACCAAGTCCAGTGCACTCCAGTGTTACCACGCCCATTCCAGCACTACCATCAGACAAGGTGACACTGAATGACACATGCTATGTCACGCCTTGTCCAGTACACACCGGTGTTACCTCTCCCATTCCAACACTACCATCAAACCAGCTGACACTGAATGACACACGCCGTGTCACGCCTCGTCCAGTTTACACCAGTGTTACCTCTCCCATTCCAACAATACCATCAGACCAGGTGACACTGAATGACACACGCCGTGTCACACCTCGTCCAGTGCACACCGGTGTTACCTCAAACCAGATGATCCTGAATGACACACGCCATGTCGCACCGAGTCCAGTGCACTCCAGTGTTACCGCTCCCATTCCAGCACTACCATCAGACCAGGTGACACTGAATGACACATGCCGTGTCACGCCTCTTCCAGTACACACCGGTGTTACCTCTCCCATTCCAACACTACCATCAAACCAGGTGACACTGAATGACACATGCCGTGTCGCGCCTCATCCAGTGCACACCGGTCATCCCTCTCCCATCTCAACACTACCATCAAACCAGGTGACACTGAATGACACACTGTTTCGTGCCCTGTCCAGTACACACCAGTGTTACCTTTTCCATTCCAACACTACCATCAAACCAGGTGGCACTGAATGACACATGCCGTGTCACGCCTCGTCCAGTGCACATCGGTTTTACCTCTCCCATTCCAACACTACCATCAGACCAGGAGACACTGATGACACACGCCACGTCACGCCTCGTCTAGTGCACATCAGTGTTACCTCTCCCATTCCAAAACTACCATCAGACCAGGTGACGCTGAATGACACACGCTGTGTCATGCCTCGTCCAGTGCACATCGGTGTTACCTCTCACATTCCAACACTACCATCAGACCAGGTGACACTGAATGACACACGCTGTGTCATGCCACATCCAGTGCACACCAGTTTTACCTCTCCCATTCCAACACTAGCATCAGACCAGGTTGCACTGAATGACACACAGCGTTGCACGCCTCGTTCATTGCACACCAGTGTTACCTCTCCCATTCAAACACTACCATCAGACCCGGTGACACTGAATGACACACGCCATGTCACGCCTCGTCCAGTGCACACCGGTCTTACCTTTCGCATTCCAACACTACCATCAGACCAGGTGACACTGAATGACACTGTCTGTGTCACACCCCGTCCAGTGCAGACCGGTTTAACCTCTCCCATTCCGACACTACCTTCAACACAGGTGACACTGAATTACACACTCTGTGTTGCACCCCGTCCAGTGCACACCGGTGTTACCTCTCCCATTCCAACACTACCATCAGACCAGGTGACACTGAATGACACACGCCGTGTCACGCCTCACCCAGTGTACACCGGTATTACCTCTCGCATTCCAAAACTACCATCGAACGAGGTGACACTGAATGACACACTCTTTGTTGCGCCCTATCCAGTGCACTCTGGTTTTACCACCTCTATTCTAACATTAGTATCAAACCAGGTGACAATGAATAAAACCAAGGGTAGCGGGCTACTCCAACACCACAACAAAACAAGGTGGCAGTGAATAACACATGCCATCTGCCTTCCTTGCCAGTACAAAACCTGTGTTCACCGCTCACATCATAATAACACAAAGCACCAGTCACACTGAAGTGCACATACCTGGTGTACATGCATTGCAATCTTACCTGTTACTTTAGCACTACCTAAACAGAAGACATTGAATAATACACTTTAATACTCAGTGGTCACATGTAGCTCCTTATTGTAGAGTTTTGCGTGATACTCGCCATACAGATTATCTTGCAGTTCCCTTCATTGAAAGTTACATTAATGGTGCTTTACTGTGATGTTCAAAATTAAGGCTGCACTGCAAACGTATAATGTGTTTTACCAGATTATTTAAGTCTTCATCACAAATGATCTTTAGGTGGTGTAGCGTTGTTTGTTAACCCCCTGTATTTTGCAGTATGATTCTACATAATAGATACCTGTGAGTATTTGTTTATGTTACGCAAGGTGTCTGTGCACTGATATGTAGCATAGAGTAGAGTGTGCATGAAACACAAATATATGTAAAGTCAAGGTAATTATTTGAGGCTCTATTGCTTGACATGCCTGGGTTTGTGGACCGTGGTATCAGCCATAAGGATGCTCTGGCTATTGACGCATGTTATTCCAGAGTTGCTGTACAGGGAATCCGAGCACGCACCTTCTCCGGTTTGAAATGTATGGATAGGTGTGTGACAGTGATGTCCAGTGTGGCCTGCGTGATAGGTGGGATACCATTTAGGAAATCATTGGGTGTGATCGGCGTGCACAGGTTCAGTGTGGCATGAGCAGTGTGTACATGTTCAGTGTGACCTGCGTGCTGGACGAGATACCTTTTAAGGCATATCTTAGTGTGAGCAGTGGTCATATGTTCAGTGCAGCATGCATACTGGATGGGATATCATTTAGGGGACCTCTGGGTGTGAGCAGTATGCATATTTTCAGTGTGGCATGATCAGTGTGAACATGTTCAGTGTGGCCTGGGTGCTGGATGGGATACCATTTAGGGCATCTCTGGTTGTGAGCAGTGTGCATATGTTCGGTGTGGCCTGAGTAGTGGGCACATGTTCACTGTGGCCTGTGTGCTAGACGGGATACCATTTAGAGGACCTCTGGGTGTGAGCAGTGTGCCCATGTTTAGTGTGGCCTGAGCACTGTGCTTGTGTCCAGCGTGGCCTGTGCACTGGACGGAATGCCATTTAGGACATCTCTGGGTGTGGACAGCGTGCACAGGTAGAGCAAAATTTCCAGGAAAACAAAAATGCAAATGACACTTGTTTTTACTACGGCTGCAAATGACAGACACGCTTTAAGCACTGGGAAACTCACATAGGAAATTGGTTTTCAGTTAAAATGGCAGAGACACATACCGGTTAGGCTCGGGGCAAAGGGATTACTCACAATAGGAAAATCGATTTGGGTTTAAATTGACAGATGTGAATAGGACTTCACTTTGCAAAACACCATTTAAACACACAGACAATTTGTTTTTAGCTGGCACTGAATTTAATTCTTTGGGGAAGCACTTTATACTTATAATGGCTCAAAAGACACTGAGAAGGAAAGTTTTGAATACAAACTATTCTGATCCCGTGAAATAATGTGGAAATTAACTGATCTACTGGAAAATATACTAGGGAGCAACACAAGCAACCGGAGTTTCTTTCAATAGGAAATTACAGAAATGCACGGGCAAACAACAGATTTTCAATGGAGACAATTACTACAATGCACAGACAAGTGAAATATTTTTCAATGGGACAATGTCTGAATTACACAAACACAAAGGATTTTCACTGGGAACAATTACCACAATGCACAGACAAGTGAAATATTTTTCAATGGGAAAATGACTGAATTACACAAACAAAGAAGGGATTTTCCATGGGCGAATCTCTATGGCAATGCATAAAAAGATAGGGCTTATTTAATCTATTGCTGGGGATGTATATACTTACAAGAGAGGGCTTAATGGACATCAAGGGAGTACCAAGGCCTCACTGCAGGGACAATCAATGGGTAAGTTAAGGCCTCTCTTTGTCCTCCAAAAGAGTCCTGCTCCAGCTACTACAGCTCCTGGCTTCTCTCCAAGAGTAAGGCCGAACTATGCAAGGATGCTTCCAAATTTGGTCAGCTGCACACCTCGAGATCTGGTAGGGAGAGTCCTGATTTGAGGCGGAGTGACTAATTTATAAGGTAAGTGACATCACTGATGTGTCATCTTTCTTGCAAAATTGATAGGGCAGTGGGCAAGGGTTCCCCCCATCTGCAGGCCGATAGGTCCAAAGAAAGTGGGTGTGTTTTGTGAAGCCAAGGGAGGATACCCCATCCATCATCTAATTTAGACAAGGGGTTGGGTCTGGCTTTTTTCACATGCAAATCTCACTTATGACAAATGCCCTTTCTCATCATATTATGACACAAATGTCAGCATTTTTTAATACACCATGTTTCAGGGAATCACATAAACCTTGTTTAGTGTCTGTGCGACCTACTGATGAGAAGCTACAGTATTTTCTCATTTATGAGAGAACTATATTAATGAAAAATCCGGCACTCGGTGGGCGGAATATGAATAACATATTTCTTCTAATTTCAATGCTTCTCACAGTTATATAGAGATCACCATAGAAATAGAGAAGGAAACCCAATAGACACAAAATAAGCACCTGCTAATAGTGTCTGTTCTATCTATTCTGGGTAGAATTAAGTATATATAATATGAAAATAGAACTATAAGGGCAGGTGGGTGAAAAAAACTGTTTACATATTTTAATAATACAATCACATATATAAAACCAATATAAAATAAGATACAATCAGAATATACTTTTCTAATATAGAGCCAATTCATAGGCTACACCTCAATTTGGAGCAAAGATAGAAGGCAAAAAAATGATACATCATGTTTCACAATCATTAAACACTTTTACAATAGATGTCTCTAGTCTCTCTCTGTTATTCCACAGAGGTAACTCATCTCGACTTGTTTCAGTTCTTAATGTCTTTCATACAGAACATTTGTCAGGAGAAAAAAGTGTGCATCCAGTTCCTATTGTGCGTCCAGTTTGAGTAGAGATAAAACCACATACAATACACGACCTGTCCAAAGTTAAAAGAAAAGGAGAACTTGTGAGCTATTATTGCTACAATCAGTCTCAAAAAGTTCACCAATGAACTCAGAACCCTTCACCTAAGATCACCATATTACCTCAGGGGGTTCTTGCGGGGGCGTACAATCCTTATCTTGAATTGTAGGAGGGCACAGAACTCTCCCCTCTCAGTGTCTGCTCTAAAATCAAGCAAAAGATCTAAATTAGCTTCTCGCAAAACATGAAAGACGTGGCAAGCTCAAGGCATTTATACGAAAGCCACATTACAACTAGTAGAAACCAAACCCACCTGTGTTCAGTCTCAAAACACCATGGAGTGTCGGAGGGTGGACAGATAAATATCCCACTCCCTCTCCGGGGCCGGTGTCTCCCAGCTAAGATCACAAAAGGCTCAGAAGACCTGAGGCATAGCCCACAGGGACCGCCGTTGTCTAGAAGATAAAGAAAAGTAAACGAATTAACCTCCTTTAATGGGGGAATCCCCATACCTAGGTAGTCCGGCTACTGTTGAAAGCCACAACCACCTCAACCATCTCAGTGTCAAAGGGTGACCTCCACACTAGTACACAAACTCACTCACTTGGGACCTCGCCAGTGGTAAACGTACTACAACACCAATTACCTGAAACAATTTAATCCCCAGACTGCCTGTTGAAAGTAGGCACGAAAGAAGACACTGTGTCGCTGCAGGAACGCCAATCCTCCTAAACAACAAAAATTGAAAAAATATCCCTAAATGTTTGTCAATGTCGACCTCTAAGTGGAAAACCTGTAGTAGTGCCGCACATAACACATAATAAGGTAACAACAAATATATGCAGGGCAAATGTTCCCACGGGCCCCCAATCTGTGCAGCAATCTCAGGAGTACGGTCAGATCTATATCATCAATAGCTCCCTTGGCCCAGTGTACACACCATTTATATGCACCCCCTCACCCGATCAACCAGATATGTACATTAACTCCGGTAAAAAAAGTACTCAAAACAGTAACGTGACTCAGGAGTGAGACAAAGGTACACCTGGGAAAATGGGAACGAGTAGCAGATCCATTACTTGCAAAAAGGCTCTCAGGTCCCCGTGTACAGAAACCACTGCTGCACTGCACCGCCGAACGCCGAGTCAGAAAAATCTCTCGCGTAAGGAGAACCAAAGACGGACTAGTCTAGACGGACCCTCCTCCCTCTCTCTTCCCTCCTCCCCCACTCTTTAAGAATCGAGTGTAGGATTTTTAGTTTCCACCCCGTGGTTGCCCTTGCATTCCCCTCGTCCTGGTCCCCCTCACTCACCTTTTAGCGAGGCTTGATTGGAACACCCTATTGAAGATGTACTTCTATATTGTGGATTGGGACTGTACAGGATGGCATACCATTTAGGGAATCTCTGGGTGTTAGCAGCTGCATGCGTTTAGTGAGGCCTGCCTGCTGGACAAGATACCATGTAAGCTATATCTGGGTGCGAGCAGCACGCACAGGTTCAGTGTGACCTGCAGCAAGCATATGTTCACTGTGGCCTGCATGCTGGATGGGATTACCAATTAAGACATCTCTGGGTGTGAGCAGTGTGCACATGCACTGTGTGGCCTGAGCAGTTTGCATATGTTCATTGTGGCCTGTGTGCTGGATGGAATACCATGTAGGGCATCTCTGGGTGTGAGCAAAGTGCATATGTTCAGTGTGGCCTGCATGCTGGATGGGATACCATTTAGGACATCTCTCTGGGTGTGAGCAACGTGCATATGTTCAGTGTGGCCTGCATGCTGGATGGAATACCATTTAGGACATCTGTTGGTGTGAGCAGTGTGCACATGTACTATGTGGACTGAGCAGTGTGCATATGTTAATTGTAGCCTGCGTGCTGGATGGAATACCCTGTAGGACATCTCTGGGTGTGAGCAGTGTGCACATATTCAGTGTTGCCTGCGTGCTGGACGGGATACCTTTTAGGACATCTCTGAGTGTGAGCATTGTGCACATGTTCGGTGTGGCCTGCATGCTAGATGAGATACCTTTCAGGACATCTCTGAGTGTTAGCAGTGTGCACATGTTCGCTGTGGCCTGTATGCTAGATGGGATACCTTTTTAGGAAATCTCTGAGTGTGAGCTGTGTGCACATGTTCGGTGTGTCCTGTGTGCAGGATGGAATTTCATGTTGACTTGCTTCCACTGTAAATTTCAGGTTAACATCACACACATTGAGCCAGTGGAAACATGTGTTCAGATGTGCTTTGCTGCATGTCCATGTACAACAAACGTCATCTATATAGTGTTTTCACGTGGCTATATATCTGTTGTGTTATAGATGGAAAAGATTAACATGTTTTTAAAATATGACGTGTATATATTCGCAGCGTCTGGGGCAAATGTAGCCCCCATGCTGTCACCCTTCTTATGTTAGAGTTTTTTTTTGTACAAAAAGGCATTTTCCTTCATGGCTAGCCTGGCGCATTCAACGACGAAGGAGCTAGGTGGGGCAAGACAACCGCTGAGGATCTCGAGGCATTCCATTTGTGAAATGGAGGTATACAAAGCCTCTACGTCCATAGTGACTAGAATATCATGGGGTCCACTCGGGGTCCTCTGGATGAAGTTTATCATGTTAGTGAAATCTTTGACATAGCAGAGCATTTCCCTGATGGATGGTTTAAAGAAAAATTCTGTGAATACTGACAGTGGCTCCAGGATAGAGTAAATGGCTGCGACGTTCGGTCTCCCCGGTGGGTGTGTCATGTTTTTGTGTATTTTCGGGAGGGTATAAAAGGCAGCTGCTTTGGGATGATTGTTTTTTAGAAGCTGCCTTTCTTCATCGCAAATGCAATCTAATCTAGCCGCATGTGCGGTGAGGCTCTCTATTTCTTCCTGTATACGCTTTGTGGGATTAATCGGTAGCTTGACATATGATGCTGTGTCAGAAAGAAGGTGTTTCCATTCGGCCTCATTATAATTTGTTTACAATAGTACGATACCGCCACTCATGTTGGCGGGTTTGATGGTGATGTTACTGTCATTGCATACATTTTTTTTTTATATAGATACATGTGCCATATTTATATAACACTGCGCTCAGTTTTACAGGGTCCGAATTATACGATTGCGGCGGATAGATCTGACTGCCAATATTGTCTCTTGGAGGCGTCCCAGCAACACATGTGGCATATTCATATAACAACGCTCTCAGTGACTGCGGTTTAACTAATTATATGGTCGTGGTGGACAGATCCTATTGCAGACAATGTTGCTTTGATGTGTCTCCACAACACAACAGCATGTTATAATGTCTTGTTATGTATGTTTGATATATTCACTAATGTTAGGTGTGACCCAGCGTTCATACCTTGTTGCCCCAGACAGATTAAAGTGTCCCTTAGAATTAGAGGAAGCTGAGGGCCACTATAAGTGGGAATGGGCCCAACCACAGCACTTAACAGTGCGTTGTGGTGATGTGGTGATCTGGTGAATAAATACCACTAGCCACATAGGTGAAGGGGCAATGTACCTCCATACTCGAAGTGGCATGAGTGGGGTATCTGAATAACGTATACATTCGATAGACATGCGCAGAATAGAATGCCTCCATTGGCTTAATGCTAATGGCAACGTTTGCACTGCAGGCAGAACGTGGTTCCCAGGAACTCTCCTTCTTGTTCAGGCACTTCAGGAGGCATTTAGACGTGGGACCATAGAGTGGCCTGTTTTGCGTGTGCTTTCTCTTGTGCGGGCTTTTTTGGCAATTTTGCACATTTTATTGAACATTGCAATCCTCATTAACCTTGAGATAGCTTCTTGCAATTAGCAGGTAAGCACTTATCATAGATAGCAGTTGGATGCCACATTAGATACGAGGGAAGATTGATAGACCCCGGTGTTGATATATATATATATATAATATTAGCCTAAAGGATTAGGTGACTATCGAAAAGCACAGGAAGTTCAAGTGGTCCGTTCTAGACTCCACTATTTGACTGGCTACTACCAGAAGGTATGTAGTTTAGCATTACATTTATTGATAAAAAAAGATTAGCTAGTGACAGAATTGTTTGTCCTATTTAAATTGCATGTCACACATCAATCTACCCAATCCTAAAAGAATATGCGTACATATGTTTGAATTGTAGACACAGGAACACATTGGGTGGTTGTGCAAAAACGGGTTATATGATGAAGGCCGCGATTGACTGGAGTCCCATCTGATGCTCCTTAGATGGCCGAAACACACTGTGTTGACTTTTAAGAAGCAATCAAGACAATGCAAATAAGGGGCAAGGGAAAAAAAGGACTAATAAGATTTTATGTGTCCCTAGATATGTCAGGGGCTGTTGCACAGTACACATATATGTTGGTTCCAGTTTATCTGGGTTTTATGTTTAATATAAGGATTTTTCTGTCTGATGAACTGAATATATGTTGACTTATGTACCATGTCTTTTTGTTTATGAATTGTCTGTTGGTTCAAATATGTAGACCAGATTTTGCAGAGTTTTTAACTTTTGATACACAAATAAAATATTTTATTTTTTCCCAAAATTGAGTGACTAAATAATAGTGGGTGAAGATTGTGTGACATGGAGGCCTTAATCATGTTTTGTTGTTGATGCAAGATAGCATTTAGGACATCTCTGGGTGTGAGCAGCGTGCATATGTTCAGTGTGGCCTGCGTGCTGGATGGGATACCCTTTAGGACATCTCTGGGTGTGAGCAACGTGCATAAATTCAGTGTGGCATGCGTGCTGGATGGGAGGACATCTCTGGGTGTGAGCAACGTGCATATGTTCGGTGTGGCCTGCATGCTGGATGGGATACCATTGAGGACATCTCTTGGTGTGAGCAGCGTGCACATGTTCAGTGTGGCCTGCATTCTAGACGGGATACCGTTTGGGACGTCACTGAATGTTAGCAGAGGGCATTCACCAGGCAGGGTACCATGGGAAATGGTTTATTGTGTGTTATTACCAGTTTATTGACATGGTTATTAAGGAACAGGTATGAGGATGGTGTACCAAGGTGATTTTTTATGTACCTTAGTGGGAAACAGGTGTAGGCAGGCAAACTATATACATATTAATATATATATACATATTACATGGCCACAGTGGTGGCCATGTAGTTATGGGTAAGTTGCTGTTTCCATAGGAAGAGCACTGTTTGGGCAGCTTATAACTTTGCTCCCCCTGGACGAATCCTCACCAAACTTTGCAAAAAAAGTATATGGGCCCACTCTGAATTTTTTTGCAAAGTTTGGAGATGTTTGGGCCAGGGGGGCAAAGTTATATAGTGGGGGTCCCAAAACTTCTTTTTTTCCCATAGACTGAATGGGGGAAAAACTTTGCGCACGGCTACAGGTGAAACCGCTGGACGGATTTGACTAAATCTGTGGCAGGTACAGGGGCTTGGTCCAGAAAGCGTGCTTTTTTAAATTTGGTCACCATCCGTGCAGTATGTTTCTTTATAGTTATCAAAAAGTAGGTCTGAAATAATTAGTGATATCTATGTTCGCTCCACGGTCACACTTCCCTGTTCGGTCGACGAACAAGATACCGATTGGCTAAGGGGCTGGCGTCATGATCGCGGACATGCAACGTCTCTGCCCATTGGCTGCTGCGAGACGTGTTCTGCGTCAGATGGTTTGGATGTGCCCGACATCTTGGATCCGCGGAAAGCGGAGCAACAACCAGCGTACACATGCTTTTTTCATGAAACTATTTTGCTGTGTCACAGAGTATTGGGAAAGGTTCAGACAGTAAAACATGTGTGATCAATGCATTTGTTCTTCCGTCGTCATGATGTAATTTCTATGGACACCTTGTACGCACAGTAAATGCGGCGTGTAATAACGATAGCACTTCAGTCCATGTAGTGGGCAGGAAATCTGTAACACTTCAGTCCATGTAGTGAACAGGAAATTTGTAACTGTTGAAAGCACACGCGTATTGGTAGGCAACATTGAAATTGACAACATGCCGTGAATGCATTATTTTTTCCAATGTTTATTATTATATTCATTAGTACGCCGCCATGGGTGGCACATGCTACGGTGGTTGTGGCCAGGGCCTAGAGTCTTGGATGCATGGCCGTCGGCCGAAGGCTGAAGGCCTTACTTTCAAGACTGTAGGCCCTGGCCACAACCATCGCCGCATGTGGCACCCATGCATACACTCGTAGTGTTGCATTCTGATTGGCAAGTTGTGGGGAGTGCGTGCAGTGTTCAAGAACAAAGTGGTAAGTATTAGACGTGGAAGACACTGCAGACACATCCCATGTAAGATCCACAGACATACAGCTAGGAGTGAAGCCTCTGGGCAGACGCACTGAAGGATAACACACCTACAGAATAACCCCCACTACCACACATCACTGAGGTGGTTGTGGGGAGACCCTGCACTCTTACACTTATACCTACTTAATGATGTATGTCCTATGGCCTCCATGTACGCACAGAAAATGAGGGATCCAATAAGGCCAGTATTTCATCCCGTGCAGTGCACGGGGGAGTTGTTAAATTTGTAAGGACACGTGTGGTGTTAGGGAACATTGTAATTGACAATATGGCGTGAATGCATTATTTTTTCAAATGGCTATTATTATATTCATTAGTACGCCGCCATGGGTGGCACATGCTACGGTGGTTGTGGCCAGGGCCTAGAGTCTTGGATGCATGGCCGTCTTACTTCCAAGACTGTAGGCCCTGGCCACAACCACCACCGCATGTGCCACCCATGCATACACCCGTAGTGTTGCGGTTTGATTGCCAAGTTGTGGGGAGTGTGTGCAGTCTTGGGTGCATGGCCGAAGGCCATGCAACCAAGAACAAAGTGGTAAGTACTAGACTTGGAAGACACTGCACACCCATCCGATGTAAGATCTACAGACATACAGCTAGGAGGGAAGCAGAGGTGCTGAAGGATAACACACCTATAGAATAACCCCCACTACCACACATCACCGAGGCGGTTGTGGGGAAACCCTGCACTCTTGGGTGCATGGTTAAAGCCCATGCACGCAAGAATGAAGTCATAAGCAGTGGAGTTACTATGGGTGTGGTGGAATGTGCTAGTTGTGTTGATGCCCCAGTGTCTTAACTTCATGGCTATAGACGATGGTCCGAAAAGTAAATTTATAAGCAGCTAAATTAAAAGGACCATGGTTTCCATATGCAGCGATGGTTGTGGATAGGAACTCTACTCCTTGTACCTTGGTTGTAAGGCGTAGGTAGTAGGTTACTCACCGAAGATGGAAGGGCAGCCTACAGGCACTGCACCATATTAGTACCATAGATTAGACGTGTAGATTCCCATGTGTAGAAAATGCCTTCCAATATACTTACTCCTTACTTTGTTCAGATTTCACATACTTTTTTTTAATTGGCTATCATACTTGGCGGAAGTATCACTTTTTCCATTTCTGTGATGGAAGAAAAAGGTGTGTTAGTGTTTGCATTTTTTTTAAATTTACTACATTGCATGATAGACAGTTACTTTTTTTTTTACCCTCATATTTAGTTTACAAACCAGTGTACTGTGCATTGCGCTCAGTTTCTGTGTTTGCTTTTCTAATCCGTGGGTCTGGGGAAAAAAGTCCTTGTCGGATTAAAAAAAACCTTCATTTCATATGGTACTAACTACTTCATTTTTTCCTTTCAGTGTTTTCTTCATCTTTCTGATCAATGTTATGTTTGTTGCCTTCCTGCCCATTTTTAACAACAGTTAGATACCTGTAGACGTATTCTAACTGTGCATTTGTTCCTACAGATTTGTGATACTCATTCATTTGTGTCATTGTCAAATCCTGTTTCCTTTATCTTTCCCATTAATGTTTTCTTTGTTGCCTTCCTGCCGATTTTTAACAACAGTTAGATACCTATAGGCGTATTCTACCTGTGCATTTGTTTCCAACGATCTGTGATAATCATTTATTTGTGTCATTCTTCCATCCTGTTGGGTAGTTAGATACCTGTGGGCGTATTCTAACTGTTTGTAGTCTTTCACATACTTTGTTGACAATTTTGAAGTACACATTAATTCGTAAATTTTGGCTTCAAGAATATTCAATACGCATTTGTTAGGTTAGCTGGCAACCTCTACTTTAGAGTAATGGTGCTATCATTACATTCAAATCATCCAGAATTCTTTTTAATGTATGCAGTGTAGTGACCTGCATTGGTTGTAGCTGCTGCATGGTAGATTATTCCTACTGTTGTAAAGGTTTTCTTTCCAAGTGACACTTGACTGTGTGTGAATCCAGTCAGTTTGCAGTTGTTTTTGGTGCCATCTGCATTATAACGTAGAAGCATAAGTATTATGTAGGCACTATGTGATTGTATCAGTAAGGTAGAGCGATTGTCTGAATTGCAAATACTACATAATCTGCCATGGTTTGCATTTTGTACAAGTTGCTGAAATGGAACACTCTCACTATTTGGTATAGAAACATACACAAATCGCTCATTTGGGATTTCTTCCTGTATCACTTTGTTACAGAGAGTGCATGTATGTTTCCACATGTACGAAATTTGGAAGATTTCATTAACAGGTATGCTTTTGTTTTCCAATATAATAGTATGTACATTAGAAATTCTTGTGGATCTTCTTGTGAGTTCATAGTGAATCTCACCATTCCAGCACAGTCGTCCAATTGTTGCCTTACTCCATGAACACTGTATGTGTTGTCAGGATTGCTTGTTGCATTAACTAACATTTGCAAACACAATTGGTCTGTGCTGTGCAGGTAAATATTGTTAACAATTGGTGGCAATTGAAATAGAATATTCATTGCTACATTTGCATAGCAATTTACCCCACTTTCATTTGTAAATTTGAATGGGCCGGCAAGTTCTGCATCTGAGTGCATTTTTCGGTTTTTCTGGTGCTTCTTTGCAGACGTGCCTGGTTTACATTCCCTAATAGGTTCTTCTATGTTTACGGCAATTGATGACACTTTAGCTTCTTTTCTTTGTGGAATTTGCTGTTGCATTCTGTTGCATTTCTGTTTCATTTATTTTTCTTTTACCACGTTTCACTTTATCTGGAACAGGGTATTGTTTCAGATGAGGGGTGTACAGTGAACGCAATCTATTGTATTCTAGAATACAAGGAATATCAGCTTTGAGTTTACTTGAATCAAAGTTTATTAGCAATAGACTGTCAAGTGTACGTAAGCGTGATAATGCTACGTAGCTCATGCCTTCCTTAAACACTGTCTTTTCTATATCTATCAATGCTTTCTCTAGGGTAAGACCTTGGGATTTATGAATGGTAACTGCATATGCAAGAGTTAGAGAAAATTGCTCTCTACGTACATACATGTGTTTGAAGAGAAGGAATCAAGCAATTGAGCGCCCTATCCTTTTCACTTCTGAAACTTTATCAAAGTGGATATTTACAAACTGAATGTTGCTATCACGTGGGTATGATTGAAAGCCAACAACTGTGCCCAGTGCTCCATTAACTAGCCCTTGCTCTACGTCAAGGTTACGTTTAAGCTTAACTCTACAATTTAATGATAATTTCAATATTCTTTCCAACCCAGCTATGTTGGAGATTGAATTTTCTAAACTATTTAGTCTTGTTGTGGCTTGCTCACACATGGGTACTTTCATACCATGTACGTCTAGTTTGTCTGTGGCGCTAATTTCTATTATTGCTTGTATTTCTTTCTTTAACATTGTTTCATTGAATTTGAAACAATTTGCAAGATTTGGCATTAAGGCCATACAATTGACATTTTTGTGCGCTATTTGTTCCATAACATCAGTTGCACATGCATTATCGCCATAAAGTGCATGTATATGCTGCTTTTTCAATACAGCTTGTGCTTCTTGCGATAATACACCAACTCTAATACTTTTTAAGATGTTGGCATAAGTGAGATCTGCAGATTGCCGCATGTTCTCAGTTAATTCTCTGTATTGAATATGTTGCCAAAGGTTGACATTACCTATGCTACCAACAGTTTTCCATATAAATGAAAAACCAGCCAGCAGAATAAATTGAAGATACTCAAACAGGCCGCTAAAAGGCCACCAAAACGGGGGAAGTCCCCCAAGGGTCACAACACAGATCAATCCACTACGAACGAAACAATCGTTAAAAATACTGTATTTATTTAGAATTTGTACTCGTTAAAATAAGTATTAAATCATCTGAAATTCTATACAAAAAATACGCAAAGTGACAACATTAATGTATCAATCATAAAGTGCATCGTGTAAAGTGACTGAATGCTAGTTTCACTGTTGGCTGTAAGTGAAAAAGTCTGTGGGATGTTTTTATCCACGCATCCAAGCCCTACCTCAAAACTGTGCAGTACTGACATGGAAAACATCATGATGGCCAGAGATTCCCAGAAAATGCCCAGGGAAGTGCATGAAGAATAGGCTGCCACCCATTTTGCCGATGTTATGGGCACAGAAGGGCACTGCCTAAAACCACCATTGGACTACCCACACAGTAGCCTGAAACCATTGGGAATGGCAATGCTGATTGCCAAAAGCAACCTAGAATTGTGGGGAATTCATTTTCTTAAATCCCAAAAATGGGTGCATTACCAGTACTCACCACTATCAGAAAGCCGGCGTTTTAAAACAACACCAGACTTTTTTCTCTTTTTGTGTAAAACTGAATAAATGAACCCAAAGCAGGCCAAAGAAAGACTTACTGAGAGGTGGATCCAATGTAAAGTTATATTCTGAAGTGACTTGAAGGTTTATAACAAGACTGGCTGAACTGTGGATTTCAGCAGTTTAAGTAAATTTGGACTGAAAGACACTAAAAACCTAAATGTTTAAAAGAAATGAGTGACCTACTTTTGAGTGTCACATAGGTTGCAATTGTTTAAATGTCATAGTTTAAACTTAGAATCAGCATTTTAGCTGCATATGTAAAAAATGGTTAGTTTTATTTGAATGCAGAAAACTGGGTAACTAAAAGTGACATTAGCTGGGGCCTGGCTTAAGGAACTGAATTCTGCCCACCAGCTACCCCCGACAGTAGTTGAGACTTGCACACCTGCTGTGTTCCCAGGCCTAGCTGCCTTTTGCTGTTCCCACCAAAAGGGATATGACACTTCTCTGATTGGATTACCAAGGGACTGCCAGAGACTAAACATAGGACCCAGGCAGAGGGTTTATTGAAGTGGCCATAAATGGCTTCCTCTTGAACAATGGGCCTTCCAGGGCCCAGGCAAATGTTTTATTATGGGGGCCGTAAATGTGGCTTCCTCCTGGAAGGAAAGGGGAGGAGCACTGCATGTGAGAGCAAGCTGGCTTGGCAGAAACTGGGAGGGGGAGAAACTGGAGACAGAGGCTGAGCTTGAAGAAAGTGGAAAGACTGGTTTCTGTACCATGTGACCTGAAAAGACACACCCCTGTAGCCAGAATATGGTTTTAGAAAAAGATGAATAACTCATAGTACGGACTTGTCATAATTATTTAAATGATACCATAATTCTTGTGATTTTTCTGCCCACATTTTAAGAGGTTTTTAGAACCGGTGGCATGATCTGGGGGCAAACTAGCAGTTAAGAGGGTATTACTTAAAATGTCTGCATGTGAAAAGTCTGATACTTCATCAATTAATGCCTGCATGCCTTGCACACATGTGTATAAATTTGGGGTAATGTCCGATATTAAGAAACCAGTTAAAAAGTGCAAATGTTGCCATTTCTGAATGCAAGCTCCCAGGAAGAGCAGATTTGGACAGGGTATACCTCCTGTGATATGTGATGGGTGCATGTAATTTTAAACAAATGTGTACCTGTGCAATATGTCTTTTGGGTCAAAATATAGATTGTGTGTAATTTGACAGGGGTGGGTTCTCTGTACCATAAACAGACCTCATCATGATGACACTTCATTTCATTCCCCCAATCAAGGGGAAGAGGAGGAAGTGGCCAATGACAAGTGGAGAGGGGTAGGGCCTAGGAAGCTAGCCTTTCCACCCATTTTCAAAACACATAAAAGCAGACAGTCAGGACAGATAGGGACTTTCAATTCCATTTGCTGCGGAGCATGCTGCCGGACCATACCACATCCAGAGATCCAGACTTCAAATCCATCAATCTCCAGAGAAAGCTGTGCAGAAAGATCCAGAAGCAGTGCTGTACCCAGAGAGAGCAGAGCTGACCCAGACCACTGTTAGCAGAACCAGAGAGCTGACCCAGATCACTGTGAAGTGCCGAGACCAGACCAGAGTCCAGTCTAAAACCTGACCAGATCCGTGGCGAGGCCCATTCTGTTTCTAAATATATTGTGAGTACCTAGCAGAACTGTGCAGAACCAATCTCTTAGTTAAAATAATATAATTCAATCTATTTTAATCTAAGTAGAACTGCCTTCTAACTGTCACCTGTCATTTTGCAAAGCTGTCACCTGTCATTTTCTAGTTGCTAGCTGTCAATTGTCACTTTGAACTTTAAAATTTCAAATCTGAAAAACGACCTTTACCATATCGCTCATATCTCCGTGCCCGTTTGTCTTAGAGACTTGCAGTAACTTTCGTCTGAAAGCTGGGAATCTTGGCTTTTCAACAAACCTAGAACCGCATTCCTATTCCATACATTATTGCCGCGATTTGCAAATTTCTCCACGTGTGAAAACAGCAGTTTCCTTGCTTTCCTTGCTAAAAATTCGTTTGCCTCTTAAGAACCATCCCTGAATCATTGCTAGAGTGAGCCTGGACTAATATTAACTAGATACCACTCACCCTGAACCTCTAGAGGGATATAAAAGCATTTTAGCATATTTCTCACTTCATTGCCAGCACATATAAAAGCATTTTAGCACATTTTCCAATATAGTGCTATCACATATAAAAGCATTTTGGGCCTGTGTTTCAAACTTCTGTAGTCTAAGCTTGCTGGGGTGAACTGAATTACATTTGATTGCATTTCTGAGAACTGTGTGCTTCCTTCCATTTCCTTGCATTGCATAAAGGGGGGAGGGGATTGCCAGAGAAAAGTGATTACATTGTTTTGTTGAAATCATATTGAGTATTTTCTGTATTGCATTTTCATTCAACATTACATCCATCTGAACTTATATAAAGCATTCTCTACCACCTTATTCTTCTGTTCCTATTCACAAGTGTGCTAGTGCCAGACTATCCATTATTGATTACTGCTCAGATTAAGTGTGATATTCAATTATTAATTTATTATAAAGTGTGATATATATATATATTGTTTAAATTCTCAAATAAACCTTTTAACTTGCAAACCAGAACTACTTCTTGGCTCAGTGGGGTCAGGGGGATTCCAAGAGAGGGGTGTTATATAGGGGTAGTCATCCAGAACGCATGAACTGGACATAAAGATATATCAATAAGGGTTTCCATTCAGTATCCCAGACTAGGCATTGACTCAGCTGTAGTGTTGAATTGAATCCTCTTACAAATTGGGGGCTCGAGCGGGACGTTTGGGTTAGATCTATCACTTGTGCAGATTAATACAGTGTGCCAGCTGACCAGATACACATATCCGGTCGGATCACCACGCTGTGTTACGCTGTAAAGCACTCCTCAAAGGAACGCTCTAAGGAAAAGGTCTGTTTTGCAAAAATAAAACACAAACTTCTGTAAGTCAGGAAGGAACTCAAATTCCAGAATGACGACCTTAGTAGACATGAAAATAGCCAGAGAGCACTTCTTACATAAGTTATTTGTGAGAGGTGAGTGGACTCATCAGGACCAGACGGTCTGGTTGCAAGCAATCGCACCCCAGATCACGGAAACAGGGTCGGATATATGGAGAGACCAGGGTCCCTTACATGTGGCCCTCAGTGAACTATATATGTCCTCTAAGGCCAAGGATGAGCACAACAAGATTGCCAGGGTAGCGGCATATTTATATTTACATATGGGAGCCACGCAGGACAAATGTGCTGAAGGCCAAGATCTGGCGAGTAGGCAACTGCTGGCATTACAGAAGGTCCAATCTGACCTGGTCTCTTCTGAGCAGAGGCTGCAGGGGAGCCAGGAGTCAGAAAATGAGAGTAGACAGCACATCATTAAAATAAAGAGGGATATGGACATCCTGCAACAGGAAAAGGCTGACCAGGATACCAGATTTCTGGCCTTGCAGAAGGAGTACCAAGAAGGTTTGGACTCCCTACTGCAGAGCCAGAACAAGCTGGAGCAACAGTTAGACTTCAATAGGGCATGTGCTGAGCAGGTAGTCACTCTGCAAAGCCACCTAGATAGGGAGAAGGCAGAGAGCAATAAACTGATTTTGAAAGACCTGGATACCCAGGCAGAGTTTGACCAGGAGCGCCAGAAAGCGGGTGCCTTCCAAAGGCAAAGGGACGACCTGGCGGCACAGATGCAGGCTCTTAGTCAGGAAAGGGATACCTTAGGCCAGGAAGTCTGCCACTTAAAAAGGAAAATGGAAGAAAATCACCTGGCCCTCCAGTGACTGGGTGACCTCCAAAAAGAACACCATAACTTGTTAGAGCACACCAGGAAGGTGGAGGATGCTCTGGCAAGAAAGGAGCAGGCCAATAGGGACACAGCTCAGGAGGTAACCCTCCTGCAGCAAAGACTGGCCCAGTGCTCCAGGACCAATCAGGAAACGCAGAGAGAGAATGAGGCTCTCTGCCAGCACAATGATAGGCTCCAACAACAGGTAGCGATGCAGGAGAGACTGATAGAGTCTAGTAAGGCCTTAACTGAGGAACTGAAGGCGCAGGCTCTTGCATTGCAACAGGGAGCAGGGGCGGATAGAGATGAGGTTCGCTGGGAAAGAGAAACTCCTGAGCATAACCCCAGGAGCCCTAGTACCAGAGGCCTTTATCTCTCTCCGTCCCTGGACTCTGCCACCCCCATGTCCCCTGGCGCACATGAGCACAGGGCCACAGGGATGGCAGATTACTATCCAGCCAGAAGCATGGGGCTCATAGGCCAGTACCTCCCAGGAATGGATGGGCGGGCATCCGGGTATGGGCACCCAAGCACAGTGCAATTTAGTGGGGAACCCCAGGAGAGTATGCCCATTAAGAGCATCCTGAAAACCTCTGCCCAGTTAGGTCAGTGGGGGGGGTACCCATCAAATCCTGGCAGCAAGGAGGGATCTGAAGACTCCTCTGAGCGGTACAGGACACAGGAGACCAGGTCCCCACATTCTGCCAGCCATTCCCAGGCTCGCAGAATCCGGGAAAACCTGGAAGATCAGACAGGAACCTCTGGGAGCAGTGCCTCTGAGTCAGAGGACGAATGGACAAGGGTTACCCGAACCAAAAAGGCCAATAAGGCAAAAAGGGCCTTGATTAAGGACCCATTGAAACAGATTAAGGCAATCAGGAGTGTCATCACGCCTTATCATAAGAACGCCAAGTACTCTGTTTGGGAACACTTGGAGCTCTATGAGCAAATGATGTAGACTTTTCATTTGAAGGACAGCCAAAGCTGTATCCAATATGTAAAGTGGACATTCTCCCCAGAGTACTCCAGTTTCTTTGCAGGGCTGGAGGACCAAATTCATTCCAGGTGGTCCACCTATAGGGCGGCCATATTAAAACATTTTTCTGTTCACAGAAATCCCCAAGAGGCTCGCAAGGCAGCCTACAATTTACAATGTGGGGAGGATCAGGCCCCACAAGAATTTGTGCAGGAGTTAAAGCGTGCTTTTGCACAGACCACAAGAAGGGTGCGCACGGATAGCAGAGAATTTATTAATACGTTTTTCCATGCCTTGCCCAAATACATAATGACCCAGCTCGTGAGGGATTTTCACGCGAAAAGATCTTTAGACTGGGTCTTTGAACAGGCGACCCGGATCTATGAGGCGCAGAAGCCAATAGAAAATAAAAATAATGTGCCCAAAAACCCCAAAGCCAACAACACCTCTGCTGCTGCCAAGGTGGCAGAGGTAAAGGTCACCCCCGTTTTAGAGTTGGAGATGGGGGGGCCTAAAAACCCACCTGCACCTAATAATGCTAGGCCCAGAAGGCCCTCGGGCCAGTCACAGACAGGGAGCCAGGGAGGCAGCCCCACAAATGGGGTCCCTCGCTCTCCTGATTATGTAAGCCCCCGTTACAAGGGAAACAGACCCATCCTGGGTTATGTGTGGACTCCTCCAGCCCAAGGGGGGGGATCCAGCCAAGCACCTAACCCAGAGAACTTCCCTCCCAACTTCTCACAGAAGCGCAGAAACTCACCAAACCCTGGGCAGAACTTCTTCCCCAGGTATCCACCCAATTTCCAGCCCCAAAATCATCCATCCTTCTTTCCCCAATTCCCTGAGCCCAGACAACCTAATCCGGGAGAGGGGAGGCCAAGGGTGGAGGGGTACCAAAATCTTCCCAACCAGGGGTACTACCAGAGAAGGGATAGCTACCCTTCCCGGGATCAGCCCAGGGGAGAAAATAGAGTCCCATATCAGCCTGAGCGGGTTTCCCAGTTAGAGCGCCAGGTCCAAAATATGGCACGGGATCTGGGTCACATACTGAGGGCGCAGCAGAACCCTCAGATGGGCATGCCGGCACAGAATGCACCAAACTCTGGGCCTGGTGCTCCAGAGCAATGACGGGGGCAGCACCCCGATAACTCACCGGTTCCCAGGGAGGAGGCACAAGGGGAAGGGGGGTGTAAAGCCTTGGAGGAAGCTTCCTTCCCAACTTGTAAACAGCCCCTGGAAAACAAGGAACCGGAAACAAAATATCCTGCCCCTGAAAGTCTGCGACCAATAAAATTAAAACAGAGTGTCAACCATGTTAGTTTAAACGGCACCTGCCACATGGTTGAACAAAAATCTGACCAAGTAGAATTTCACTTCCAGAACAACCAAATTCCAGACGTGACAGTAATAGCAGTAGGACAACAGACTGGTGATGGGGGGTCCTCTCTATTTCTGAAAATCAACCTTCCTTCCAGTTTAAGGTGGTATTCCACACTGGAAGGAAACACCCTGAAATTCTTTACCAATCCACAATCAGAAACTCCCACTCCTATAGTCCAGAAAGATACGAAATCAGCTCAGAGCCTGGCTGATATTCAGCAAATTGGAGAGCAGTTGTTCATCCCTGTTCAGTTAAATGATGGGAAGGACTCTGTTCTCGCTCGAGTGTGTGTGAACAACGGTAAGAGCTTCATCAGCGAAGCCATGTTCCGCCAACTCCCAAAAGATCCAGCCATTCCCACCTTCAAACTGATAGACAAATGGGAAATGGACCTGGAAGCACCTAATTCCAAACATCTCCTGCCAAGCAGGTGTATGCTCAAAATCTCCATTGGCAACAAGAGCATAGTCCACAATTGTTGGGTCGTGCGAGACGTCCATGCCGCCTTTTACTTAGGCAGTGACATTCTCAATCGCTTTGCCATTAGTTTGGACCTAATAAACTTCAAAGCTTGGTCCCGATTAGCGGATAATCCCATGGGCTTTGATGATCCAAAAAAAGGAAAAAGCATTTAGGTCAGCTCAATTGCTACCTTATGCAGTTGAAATTCAGATCAAAGAGGAAGTCACCATCCCAGAAAGGACCCGACAATTCTCCCTGGAAGTGAAAGTTAAAAGAGGACAATATTTGCAAAACCCTGATGCTTACATACATCTAAACGCTTCTCTCCAACAGCAAGGGTTGGGGGTAAACCCAACACCATTAGTCAACATAGAACATGACACCATTCTAATAGAGGTGGATAACAGCGACTTAAAGAGTATTACTCTAGCCGCAGGCACCATTATTGGAATGGCGGTTGATGACCGACAT
Source organism: Ambystoma mexicanum (assembly GCF_040938575.1). Lineage (NCBI taxonomy): Eukaryota > Metazoa > Chordata > Amphibia > Caudata > Ambystomatidae > Ambystoma > Ambystoma mexicanum. The sequence continues at coordinate 797,861,209 of NC_090938.1, read as the reverse complement.
TTTTCCATCGATTTAGGTAATGAACTGTTAGGACCAATCCCCAAGGACTGTTTTGACAGTGACAGTGAGGACAATACAACACCAGACAGGATTTTTACCCGGCATGTGGGGAACTTCCTGGTGTACACTTCTTGCCCTTATGGTAAGGAAGATGTGACTTGTGACTTCAGGAGGGATGAGGTGATTTTCCAGGTCCATGAGGGCTGCCTTTCCTACCTGAAGCCTCCAGTCCAAATCAGCACTCTGACCAGGGACTTCTCCACCCAGCTGGAGGAGGCCGCTGAGATAGCCAAACCAGAAGTCTTTCCAGGCTTCAGGCAGATGGTGGAAGAGAGAGTCAACCTAGCTGATGCCTGTGTGACTCTGGAACAAAAGCAAAAGTTGAAACAAGTTTTCTTGGATTTCCAAGATCTCTTTGCAGTAGACTCATATGACTGTGGCCGCACCGACATCCACACAACAACAATCCCCATGGACCCTGGCATGACTCCAGTGTATGTGAAGCAATATCGTTTGCCTCTCGCATCCATGGAGTCCCTTACTGAAATAATTAAGAACCTTGTGTCCCGGGGAATAATCCGTCCAGTTCACAGCACCTTCAATAATCCGGTGCTGGGAATATTGAAGCCAAACGGCCAGTGGAGATTCTGCGCCGACCTTAGGGAGCTCAACAAACGGGTCCATACTTCCCGATGGCCTCTGCCCTACATTGACCAAGGGCTGGCCCAGATCCAGGGGTCACAGGTATTCACTGCAATAGACCTGCCCAATCGATACTGGACCGTGCCGGTCAGTAGGGAGGACCAATACAAACTGGCTTTTATCTTTGGGGGCCAGCAGTACACATGGACCCGGACTCCCTTCGGATACCTCAACTCCGGCAATGAATTCAACATTTTCCTACATAAGGCCATGCCCGACCTGGGTGCGAGGGGTAACCTGGCTTATGTAGATGATGTCCTCATCAAAAGTTCATCTGTGGAGGAACACATAGCGGAGATCCGTTATGTTCTGACGCAGTTGAGGGCCGCCGGAGCAAAACTTTCCTTTCAGAAAGCACAGTGGTGTAGAACCCGTGTTAATTTCTTGGGGCATGAGATTACTCCTCAGGGTCTCTGTCCCCAGGAAAGGAAAGTGGAAGCACTTCAGAAACTGAAAGGCCCCACAACTCTGCGGGAACTAAGGAGCCTCCTTGGACTGACTAATTACAGCAGAAAGTTCATTGAGGGCTACGCAGAGATCACCAGACCCCTGATTCATCTCCTGAAGGGGGGGGGTCAAGTGGGAATGGGGTCCAGAACAAGCCGAGGCAGTAAAACAACTCAAAAGAAGCCTCTCAAAAGCGCCTTGCCTAGCTTACCCTGTCAGAAACAAGGAGTTCTTCCTGGAGACGGGGTTCTCTAATATGTACTTGACGGCAGTATTATACCAAAAGCATGACAGGGTCAATAAAGTAATCTCCTATGCGAGCAAAACTTTATCCTCTGTGGAGGAAAAATTCAACGATTGTGAGAAGGCACTCCTGGCGACGGTGTGGGCATTGAAGAATTACCGCCCGTTTATCCATGGGGAACACATCATAGTGGAGACTCCACACCAGCCTCTGCAATATCTCCAAAGTGACAGAATCCGGGCCGGAAATGTGAGTAATTCCCGAATTACTTCCTGGATTCTGTCAATGCAAGGCTTTCCTGTGGAGGTCAGATATGGCCAAAACAAGAAGAGTCCACTCGCGCAAGGTCTGGCTGACTTGCATGATTGTGCCAGAGAAAACTGTCTCGAGGACGAAAGTCTAAAAATAAAGGACAACATGGAGGCATACCTTAATTCCCCACACAAAGTCTTTGAAGAGGACAAGTGTGAAGGAATGCCCACTGTCTATGTGGATGGATGCTCTTACCATGTTGACAACGACGGGGAGAAAGAACTGGTGGCTGGCGTAGGGAATGCATGGGTGAAGGAGTTCCCAGAACCCTCCGCTGGATACAAAATTGGTCCCCGAAGTAGTCAGGTGGCAGAATTGATGGCGGTGCATCAGGCCATCCTCACTGCTGTCCAGCATCAACTCCACGAACTGGTCATAATCACAGATTCGGATTATGTACGGAACGGGTTCGTGGAGCACCTGGTTAATTGGAAAGCCAGAGGCATGTTATGTGCTAACAACAAACCCTTGAAACATGGGAAGTTGATCCAAAACATTGATGATCTGGTCACCTCGAATGAGATGACCATCTATTGGAAAAAGATCAAGGGTCATTCCAAAGTAGAGGGACCAGACAAAACTGGAAATGACTTAGCTGATCAGCTGGCCAAAACCGGGGCCATCCAAGGGGATCTAATTGAGATTGAGTCCCTGTTGGGGGAAATCCAGGTCACTGCTATCACTAGGTCCCAGACAAATGCTCACGATGATCTTTCAATTGCACAATGGAGTAAGGAGACCCCTGATGCTGATTTGATTACAGCTCAGAAGGGGGATCCAATTATTGGTAAGTTTTACCAACACCTTGAGGACCCTGAGAACTTTCCCCTGACGGATACCGATTACACTGGGAAAGAGGACCTAAGAGTGTTGATGAAATGTCCAAAAATGTTCCGAATCCAAGACGGTTTGCTGGTAAGGAAATCCAAAGCTGGCCACGATCAGTGGGTGGTTCCTACCTCATTCCGAAGCCTGATGTTAAGTCACACCCATGATGCGGCCACCGCCGGTCATAGGGGGTTTCACACAACACTGGAAATCTTAAGAGAGGTTGCATACTGGCCACACGTGGGGCAGGACCTCGACCAATACTTGAAGGGGTGTCTTGTGTGTGCACAATTTCAGCCATCATCCCTCACGCACCGTGCGCCTCTCCAAAAGCGGGGGATGACACTGCCATGGTCAGATTTGCAAATCGACTTTGTAGGCCCTGTGATTCGCTCGTCTAGAGGAAACAAGTACATGTTGACCGTTACATGCTTGTTTACCAAGTGGGTGGAATGTCTCCCAGCCCCAAATTGCAAGACAGAAACTGCAGCTGCCCTGATGATTAACCACATCTTTTCCCGTTTCGGTCTACCTCAAAGGATTGAGTCAGACAGGGGTAGCCACTTCACCAGTGAAGTAATGACAAAGATGTGGGAGATACTGGGGGTCAAAAGGAAGTTGCATATTGCTTACCGGCCAGCTTCTTCTGGGGCAGTAGAGAGATATAACCGAACCATTGTGAGCATATTAAAGAAGTTTGTGGCAGATTCTGGGCCAAGTTGGGATATCCGATTACCTCTGGTCCTAATGGCCATCAGATCTACCCCTTCATCTGCAACCAAAATGTCACCATTTGAGTTGATGACTGGGCGCAAGATGGTGCTTCCTCAGCATTTGCTCTACAGGACCCAAGAGCAGACACTGATAAATGCCTCCACAACTCATGAGTATGTGGAGAATTTAAGGAAACACCTTCAACATGCTTTTGCTTATGCTCAGCGGAATCTAGAAAGATCAGCTGATAGCATGAAGACCCACTATGGGGCTCATTACGACTCAGGCGGTAAGGGTTTTACGACGGCGTACACAGCGCCGACCCTTACCGCCTGAGTACGAGGTCCCTTAGCGCCATGGCGGATTTAACATCTGCTTTTAGCAGGTGTTAAAATCCATGGCGCTAAGGGACCATGGAGTTAATTACGCCACCGTAATTTACGGTGGCGTAATTAACGCCTTCCCCACTCCCATTATGCCCTATGAGGCAAAAATGGGAATGGGGAAGGGTAAATGGGGATTGGGGACTTACCGCCCCGCCAAGGTCGGAATGGGGCGGTAAGTCCGCCAACCACCATGGCGTAAACATAGTTTACGCCATGGTGGTAAAGTCACGGCCCAGGCGGTAACTTACCGCCTGGGTCGTAATGAGGCCCTATGACCTGAAAACTTCCAGGAAGGAATATCAGGTGGGGGACCGGGTCTATCTATACAATTTCCAAAGGAACCAGGCCAAACAGCGAAAATGTTTGCCTACATGGAAGGGACCCTTTGAGATTATAGACAAAATCTCCCCTGTGGCCTACAAGATCCGCATCCCCAAAGGCGGTTTGGCAGAGGGGGAAGACAAGTGGGTCCACATAAACCAGTTGAAGTGTTGCCATCCCAGGCACACTCTGCAACAACTGGAGGAATCCTCTGGAATCCTAGAGGGTACTGTCTCAGATTAATTCAGTTCTAACTTAAAATATCCTCTCTATCGCCTATCAAATTCTGAGTTTCTCAATGTGGGTGTTTTCGTTGTTGAATGCAAAAAGAAATGTGCATGTCCTTATGTTTTGACTATAAATTTATATGCCACCCCACTATATCAATGGTGGGGGAAAAATGTCTATGAATAGGTATTGCCGCTCTTCCTTTGTCGTCCTAGGAGAAAGAAAACCTGGAGACGGGCCAAGGAGGACGATCCGGAGACCGGGAGCAGAGACGCAAGGGGCCTAGTGTACCGCCCAATACTCCCATCAGGACCGGCGAGGAGAACCGATCGATCCGACCGGATGGAGGAAAAGATGCTGAACTGTGCCATCTATTGGAAGAAGATGAGGAAACATCCCAGGTCTTGCGAGTCCCATCAGTGAAACAGAATGGCCATCGCAAGAGGGGGGCTTGTGGGATGTTTTTATCCACGCATCCAAGCCCTACCTCAAAACTGTGTAGTACTGACATGGAAAACATCATGATGGCCAGAGATTCCCAGAAAATGCCCAGGGAAGTGCATGAAAAATAAGTTGCCACCCATTTTGCCGATGTTATGGGCACAGAAGGGCACTGCCTAAAACCACCATTGGACTACCCACACAGTAGCCTGAAACCATTGGGAATGGCAATGCTGATTGCCAAAAGCAACCTAGAATTGTGGGGAATTCATTTTCTTAAATCCCAAAAATGGGTGCATTACCAGTACTCACCACTATCAGAAAGCCGGCGTTTTAAAACAACACCAGACTTTTTCTCTTTTTGTGTAAAACTGAATAAATGAACCCAAAGCAGGCCAAAGAAAGACTTACTGAGAGGTGGATCCAATGTAAAGTTATATTCTGAAGTGACTTGAAGGTTTATAACAAGACTGGCTGAGCTGTGGATTTCAGCAGTTTAAGTAAATTTGGACTGAAAGACACTAAAAACCTAAATGTTTAAAAGAAATGAGTGACCTACTTTTGAGTGTCACATAGGTTGCAATTGTTTAAATGTCATAGTTTAAACTTAGAATCAGCATTTTAGCTGCATATGTAAAAAATGGTTAGTTTTATTTGAATGCAGAAAACTGGGTAACTAAAAGTGACATTAGCTGGGGCCTGGCTTAAGGAACTGAATTCTGCCCACCAGCTACCCCCGACAGGAGTTGAGACTTGCACAACTGCTGTGTTCCCAGGCCTAGCTGCCTTTTGCTGTTCCCACCAAAATGGATATGACACTTCTCTGATTGGATTACCAAGGGACTGCTAGAGACTAAACATAGGACCCAGGCAGAGGGTTTATTGAAGTGGCCATAAATGGCTTCCTCTTGAACAATGGGCCTTCCAGGGCCCAGGCAAATGTTTTATTATGGGGGCCGTAAATGTGGCTTCCTCCTGGAAGGAAAGGGGAGGAGCACTGCATGTGAGAGCAAGCTGGCTTGGCAGAAACTGGGAGGGGGAGAAACTGGAGACAGAGGCTGAGCTTGAAGGAAGTGGAAAGACTGGTTTCTGTACCATGTGACCTGAAAAGACACACCCCTGTAGCCAGAATATGGTTTTAGAAAATGATGAATAACTCATAGTACGGACTTGTCATAATTATTTAAATGATACCATAATTCTTGTGATTTTTCTGCCCACATTTTAAGAGGTTTTTAGAACCGGTGGCATGATCTGGGGGCAAACTAGCAGTTAAGAGGGTATTACTTAAAATGTCTGCATGTGAAAAGTCTGATACTTCATCAATTAATGCCTGCATGCCTTGCACACATGTGTATAAATTTGGGGTAATGTCCGATATTACGAAACCAGTTAAAAAGTGCAAATGTTGCCATTTCTGAATGCAAGCTCCCAGGAAGAGCAGATTTGGACAGGGTATACCTCCTGTGATATGTGATGGGTGCATGTAATTTTAAACAAATGTGTACTTGTGCAAATATGTCTTTTGGGTCAAAATATAGATTGTGTGTAATTTGACAGGGGTGGGTTCTCTGTACCATAAACAGACCTCATCATGATGACATTTCATTTCATTCCCCCAATCAAGGGGAAGAGGAGGAAGTGGCCAATGACAAGTAGAGAGGGGTAGGGCCTAGGAAGCTAGCCTTTCCACCCATTTTCAAAACACATAAAAGCAGACAGTCAGGACAGATAGGGACTTTCAATTCCATTTGCTGCGGAGCATGCTGCCGGACCATACCACATCCAGAGATCCAGACTTCAAATCCATCAATCTCCAGAGAAAGCTGTGCAGAAAGATCCAGAAGCAGTGCTGTACCCAGAGAGAACAGAGCTGACCCAGACCACTGTTAGCAGAACCAGAGAGCTGACCCAGATCACTGTGAAGTGCCGAGACCAGACCAGAGTCCAGTCTAAAACCTGACCAGATCCGTGGCGAGGCCCATTCTATTTCTAAATATATTGTGAGTACCTAGCAGAACTGTGCAGAACCAATCTCTTAGTTAAAATAATATAATTCAATCTATTTTAATCTAAGTAGAACTGCCTCCTAACTGTCACCTGTCATTTTGCAAAGCTGTCACCTGTCATTTTCTAGTTGCTAGCTGTCAATTGTCACTTTGAACTTTAAAATTTCAAATCTGAAAAACGACCTTTACCATATCGCTCATATCTCCGTGACCGTTTGTCTTAGAGACTTGCAGTAACTTTCCTCTGAAAGCTGGGAATCTTGGCTTTTCAACGAACCTAGAACCGCATTCCTATTCCATACATTATTGCCGCAATCGCGAAAAACGCACTCGCGAATTTTGCCGCAATTTGCAAATTTCTCCACGTGTGAAAACAGCAGTTTCCTTGCTTTCCTTGCTAAAAATTTGTTTGCCTCTTAAGAACCATCCCTGAATCATTGCTAGAGTGAGCCTGGACTAATATTAACTAGATACCACTCACCCTGAACCTCTAGAGGGATATAAAAGCATTTTAGCATATTTTTCACTTCATTGCCAGCACATATAAAAGCATTTTAGCACATTTTCCAATATAGTGCTATCACATATAAAAGCATTTTGGGCCTGTGTTTCAAACTTCTGTAGTCTAAGCTTGCTGGGGTGAACTGAATTACATTTGATTGCATTTCTGAGAACTGTGTGCTTCCTTCCATTTCCTTGCATTGCATAAAGGGGGGAGGGGATTGCCATAGAAAAGTGATTACATTGTTTTGTTGAAATCATATTGAGTATTTTCTGTATTGCATTTTCATTCAACATTACATCCATCTGAACTTATATAAAGCATTCTCTACCACCTTATTCTTCTGTTCCTATTCACAAGTGTGCTAGTGCCAGACTATCCATTATTGATTACTGCTCAGATTAAGTGTGATATTCAATTATTAATTTATTATAAAGTGTGATATATATATATATATATATTGTTTAAATTCTCAAATAAACCTTTTAACTTGCAAAACAGAACTACTTCTTGGCTCAGTGGGGTCAGGGGGATTCCAAGAGAGGGGTGTTATATAGGGGTAGTCATCCAGAACGCATGAACTGGACATAAAGATATATCAATAAGGGTTTCCATTCAGTATCCCAGACTAGGCATTGACTTAGCTGTAGTGTTGAATTGAATCCTCTTACAAGTCAGAGAAATAAATCACAGTAGACCTAGATGCTACTAGATTGATCCCAAAAAGGGGTTTCCCGTGCGAGCGAAGAAAGTCACTCGGTAAGGGAAACCACAATCGCCTATTCAGATCTCAAGGCAAAAGGGCCAAAAATAAATCAACAAAGGGCAATCTGGTCACTAAAGGATCATGCAGCCAACCACAATGGTTAGTTACAGCACTGCACAATATAATGAACACATAAACATTGAAAAAAAAGCTAAAATTAGCCAAGGGATGCTATGCGTCAACTACTCTTGTGTCAGGACAGGAACAATGTGACATACAGTACAATAGACCTGCCACAATTAACAGATAGTAGTTTCGATGGAGACAACACATCTAACTCAAATGCCGACGATATCGATCTTCATCAGGACGTGGCATTCCCGTAGGCGTCATGATTCTTTGAAATTCATCTGTCTTAATTTACACAATATATTTAGAAAACAGGGTTAAACATTTCACAATGTATAAAACACACCTAAAATATAAACACAGAGGAAAAAAAGAGAAAAAAGAAAAAATAGAAATTTTAACAGTTACATCAACAATATGAAAAATAGACATATAAAAGTGGATGATCTGTGAGTGAATGCCAAAGGGCCCAACCCGTTAACCATAGCTCAATTGCGTCATGAGGTCTGAAAAACAATATGGGAGAAAGGATATTTACCATAGTCTCAACCAGTTAGGCTGGTCCCGGAATCCTGTCGTTAAGTCCAGGAAGTATTAATCAGGCCGTGCCATAGACTAGGTCTCTATAAATTAGACCTAGATGTAAGGGTATAAAATCACACATAAGAATGTCTCCAAAGGTTTATGTACAGTGAAACAGGAGTATCCAAAGTGGCAAATTCAGCTGTATATAAGACAAGATGTAAAAAAAAGATAGTAAATCCAGAAAAGCAAAAAGGAAAAGAGAAGAGAAAGAAGATTTAATGTAGAAACATTTATATCCTAAAAGTGCAATGGGAAACGAAGCCCCTCCCAGTTGGAATACCATATATGTAAAGTACATATCAATGCGAACATTAAACTCACCAATGTAACGCTAGAACAAATCCATGGAGTCAAGTCAGTTCCAAAATGTGTGGTTTTCTATGGTTCAGAAGAAATAGTATAAAACGGGCAGCATCCAAAAAGGTGTGCCGCCAATATGGCCATTTGAACTGTTGCATTGGAGGCCAGCTTTATTGAGCTTCAATAATCCAGCTATGCAAGGATAAGTCCAACGAAGGGCTGTGAAAAAACTGTTCAAAAATTGCTGTGATTAGAATGCGCAAATTAGTTGTGGGGTTAACAATAATGCATTGCAAGCAAATCGCCTCTTCCAGTTTCTCGAGGCGAACAATCAAAATGCCTAGCGGCTTCACCGTCCCTAGAGGAAATTAAGCATGAACAAACGAGATCTATATTGCTAACACCGATCCCCAGAGAAAGAGAAGTCCAAACGGAACGAAAATCTACTCCATAAAGAGCCCCAACCTGGGAGCGGCGTATACACAGGCGCCGCGGAACACGGCGGCTATCAAAGCACACTGCGATGGAAACCATAAAAGGCATAAGTGCCCTCATTAGCGCCGATGAATCAAAACGGCAACTATTCACAAAGAAAGATGTTAAAAAAACCGCACTTGGAGCGGAGGCTAACTCGAAACGTGCACCTACAGGTATCCTCCACCTTACCTTGAATTAGGAAGTCCAGCGTACACAGACGGCAACAGGCCCGGAAGTGACAAGCTGCCGTTTAACGCCTGTTTTTTCATTTAAAGGCACGTAAAGCGCATAGGGCGTAACCAGTCTAACGTTCCGTAAAAGAAAACGGAGCTAGACTGCTCGCAGCGCTGAACGTCATGTGCTTATGAGGAATAACAACATACCATAGCAGCAGCGGAATCAGAAAAAAGCGTGCCATTTAAATAATAAGGTGAGTTACCATATTCAAAAACGCTTAAAAGCAAAAAAATAAATGTAAAAAATAATAATAAAAAGCAACAACATGCCGTAGCCGTGGCAAAGTCAATAAAAATTGTACCATGTAAGTAGTGGAATAAGTTCACGTTATAGGATAACAGCCAAGAGATTCAGGCTGTCAATTGATGGAATACACCCTCAGGGACTCAAAACGCAACGAGGTAGCAAATATACATAACAGGCTGACAGGTAATGTCACATAACCAGTCGGACCTATCTCACCTCATGAAAGATTCATTGTAACTAGATGGATGAGATTGCCTTCTAATTAAGTATACGTGGGCACTGTGCAGGATCTCCCAGCCAAAGCAAAATCAACTGTCAACACTAGTATCTGGGAGTCCTGTTGAACACAGATTGCCATTCCTCCTGAGCGTTTAATCCGGATATATGGCTTTGAGTATTATATATCCACCAGTGTTTGCGTGAGGCAAGTCTATTAGCCGTAGCATATTGGTCAGGCCCTAAGACACGCTCTAGGCACCACTATTGTAAGTCCTTACAACTATGTTGATATTCAATAAAATGCCCCACTAAGGGCGAAGACAGATTATGCATTCTAATACGGGATCTGTGCTCTGAAATCCTCAGTTTTATAGGTCTTGATGTCCCACTTTTTTGTCAGATACTACTGATGCCATTGTCCACCTGGAAGGCCTACCTTTTGACTCTGCTAATAATGTGTTTATTACTTTAGACGTGGAATCGTTATATTCAAATATCCCACAGTCTGAGTCGTTGCCGATCATGACATTTTTCCTGGACCTTCGAAGTGATCCGCAGCTGGTCCCTAGTGAATTTATTGTAGATTTGCTAGAAATTGCCCTAACTAAAAACTACTTTAGGTTCAAAGATAGTTTTTACTTACAAGTCAAGGGAACCGCAATGAGCGCAGCTTTTGCTCCCAATTACGCGACCCTCTTTATGTGGGCCTTTGAAAAGGTCTCCATTTTTGACGATTCCAATCCTTATCAGCAATCCATCATTTTTTATAAGAGATATATAGACGATATCATCATTATTTGGGACAAAACTAAGGGAAACCATGATCAATTTTTGACATGGATTAATTCCCAAAATGACCATCTACGGTTCACTATGTCTACCAGCAGTATGTCTATTTCCTTTTTGGATCTCCAGCTAAAAACAAAGGATGGAATAATTACAACAGACTTGTATCGTAAAACTACTGACCGTAATACGATCTTACATTTTGAGAGTTTTCATCCCCAATCCCTAAGGGAAAGCATCCCCTATGGACAATTCCTCAAGGCTAGACGGAATTGTACCGACAAGAAGGATTTTGTGACACAATCCAACACTATAGAGGATAGGCTTTCCAAGAGAGGGTACCCTCGGCATATACTGCGGCAGTCACGTAAAAGGGCGCGTTACCAACACCGTGAGGTACTATTGGCCAAAAACACTCGTGCAAATTCGAACCACTCACGCATGGTCTGCGCTATGACTTACAGCACGTACCATGCAGAGATTAAGAAGGCTATAGGCAGACATTGGCATCTGCTCCAAATGAATATAGCAGACCTTGAGCGTCCGATGTATGCCTTCAAAAAGGGAAAGAACCTCAAGAGTTGGCTATCTCAGGCGGACAGGTCGCATGCCACCAAGGCACCATTAACTATCACTCAAATGTGGGGCATTGAGAAGGTCACTGGCCACTACCCGTGTGGGCAGTGTTGCCAGTGTGGATTCATCACGGTTACCAACACCGTCACCATTAACCACAAGCCTTGGAAATTGAGGGACCACACCACATGTAATTCCAAGAACGTGGTCTATGTTATAACGTGCCCTTGCATGAAGTCCTATATAGGCAAGACATCGAGACCTATAAAACTGAGGATTTCAGAGCACAGATCCCGTATTAGAATGCATAATCTGTCTTTGCCCTTAGTGGGGCATTTTATTGAGTATCAACATAGTTGTAAGGACTTACAATGGTTGTGCCTAGAGCGTGTCTTAGGGCCTGACCAATATGCTACGGCTAATAGACTTGCCTCACGCGAACACTGGTGGATATATAATACTCAAAGCCATATATCCGGAATAAACGCTCAGGAGGAATAGCAATCAGTGTTCAACAGGACTCCCAGATACTAGTGTTGACAGTTGATTTTGCTTTGGCTGGGAGATCCTGCACAGTGCCCACGTATACTTAATTAGAAGGCAATCTCATGCATCTAGTTACAATGAATCTTTCATGAGGTGAGATAGGTCCGACTGGTTATGTGACATTACCTGTCAGCCTGTTATGTATATTTGCTACCTCGTTGCGTTTTGAGTCCCTGAGGGTGTATTCCATCATTTGACAGCCTGAATCTCTTGGCTGTTATCCTATAACGTGAACTTATTCCACTACTTACATGGTACAATTTTTATTGACTTTGCCGCGGCTACGGCATGTTGTTGCTTTTTATTATTATTATTTTTTACATTTATTTTTTTGTTTTTCAGCGTTTTTGAATATGGTAACTCACCTTATTATTTAAATGGCACACTTTTTTCTGATTCCGCTGCTGCTATGGCATGTTGTTATTCCTCATAAGCACATGACGTTCAGCGTGGCGAGCAGTATAGCTCCGTTTTCTTTTACGGAACGTTAGACTGGTTACGCCCTATGCGCTTTACGTGTCTTTAAATGAAAAAATAGGCGTTACGCGACAGCTTGTCACTTCCGGGCCTGTTGCCGTCTGTGTACACTGGACTTCCTAATTCAAGGTAAGGTGGAGTATACCTGTAGGTGCACGTTTCGAGTTAGCCTCCGCTCCAAGTGCGGTTGTTTTAGCATCTTTCTTTGTGAATAGTTGCTGTTTTGATTCGTCGGCGCTAATGAAGGCACTTATGCCTTTTATGGTTTCCATCACAGTGTGCTTAGATAGCCGCCGCGTTCCGCGGCGCCTGTGTATACGCCGCTCCCAGGTTGGGGCTCTTTATGGAGTAGATTTTCGTTCCGTTTGGACTTCTCTTTCTCTGGGGATCGGTGTTAGCAATATAGATCTCGTTTGTTCATGCTTAATTTCCTCTAGGGACGGTGAAGCCGCTAGGCATTTTGATTGTTCGCCTCGAGAAACTGGAAGAGGCGATTTGCTTGCAATGCATTATTGTTAACCCCACAACTAATTTGAGCATTCTAATCACAGCAATTTTTGAACAGTTGTTTCACAGCCCTTTGTTGGACTTATCCTTGCATAGCTGGAGTATTGAGGCTCAATAAAGCTGGCCTCCACTACAACAGTTCAAATGGCCATATTGGCGGCACACCTTTTTGGATGTTGCCCGTTTTATACTATTTCTTCTGAACCATAGAAAACCACACATTTTGGAACTGACTTGACTCCATGGATTTGTTCTAGCGTTACATTGGTGAGTTTAATGTTTGCATTGATATGTACTTTACATATATGGTATTCCAACTGGGAGGGGCTTCGTTTCCCATTGCACTTTTAGGATATAAATGGTTCTACATTAAATCTTCTTTCCCTTCTCTTTTCCTTTTTGCTTTTCTGAATTTACTATCTTTTTTTACATCTTGTCTTATATACAGCTGAATTTGCCACTTTGTATACTCCTGTTTCACTGTACATAAACCTTTGGAGACATTCTTATGTGTGATTTTATACCCTTACATCTACGTCTAATTTATAGCGACCTAGTCTATGGCACGGCCTGATTAATACTTCCTGGACTTATCGACAGGATTCCAGGACCAGCCTAACTGGTTGAGACTATGGTAAATATCCTTTCTCCCATATTGTTTTTCAGACCTCATGACGCAATTGAGCTATGGTTAACGGGTTGGGCCCTTTGGCATTCACTCACAGATCATCCACTTTTATATGTCTATTTTTCATATTGTTGATGTAACTGTTAAAATTTCTATTTTTTCTTTTTTCTCTTTTTTTCCTCTGTGTTTACATTTTAGGTGTGTTTTATACATTGTGAAATGTTTAACCCTGTTTTCTAAATATATTGTGTAAATTAAGACACAGATGAATTTCAAAGAATCATGACGCCTACGGGAATGCCCATCCTGATGAAGATGGATATCGTTGGCTTTTGAGTTAGATGTGTTGTCTCCATCGAAACTACTATCTGTTAATTGTGCCATGTCTATTGTACTGTATGTCACATTGTTCCTGTCCTGACACAAGAGTAGTTGACGCATAGCATCCCTTGGCTAATTTTAGCGTTTTTTTCAATGTTTATGTGTTCATTATATTGTGCAGTGCTGTAACTAACCATTGTGGTTGGCTGCATGATCCTTTAGTGACCAGATTGCCCTTTGTTGATTTATTTTTGGCCCTTTTGCCTTCAGATCTGAATAGGTGATTGTGGTTTCCCTTACCGAGAGACTTTCTTCGCTCGCACGGGAAACCCCTTTTTGGGATCAATCTAGTAGCATCTAGGTCTACTGTGATTTATTTCTCTGACTTTTTCACTTAAGCCAACAGTGAAACTAGCATTCAGTCACTTTACACGATGCACTTTATGATTGATACATTAATGTTGTCACTTTGCATATTTTTTGTATAGAATTTCAGATGATTTAATACTTATTTTAACGAGTACAAATTCTAAATAAATACAGTATTTTTAACGATTGTTTCGTTCGTAGTGGATTGATCTGTGTTGTGACCCTTGGGGGTCCTCCCCCGTTTTGGTGGCCTTTTAGCGGCCTGTTTGAGTATCTTCAATTTATTCTGCTGGCTGGTTTTTCATTTATATTGATCGCTGCTTCCCCTCTGCCAGCGAAGTAGGGGAAACCCACCTCTTTGTTTTGCACCAACAGTTTTCCGGCAGAGTTTGTGTCCTAAGGTTTTAAAAATCGGTTCACCTTTCACTGGTGTCAATTGTAGAAGATCTCCGAAAACGATAATGTGTTTCCCTGCAAAGAGTTCTTCGTTATTACTTTTAAGTACTTCTTGCAATCTGAGATGAATCAAAGCCAACATTAGGTTGGAGACCATGCTCACTTCATCTATTAGCAGCATTTTCATTTGTTTCAATACTCTACATAATTCCATTGCAGCTTCGGCAGAAAGTTTGTAGTAGTCTAATTTATTTTGATGCTCTACTGGAAGCAGTAGTAATCGGTGTAAAGTCACACCGCCTATGTTGTAGGCAGCTAAACCTGTGGGGGCTGTTACAACTGCTGACAATTTGTTGTTTGTCAATTGTTGAAGGAACTTGCTGATAATTTTGATTAAGAATGTTTTCCCTGATCCAGCTTCACCACTGACGTACAGCAGTATAGGTTTGTAATTTTGGCAGGTACATTCTTTATTTTCGTGTTGTACACCATGTACAATTTGTTTTATTACGTCTTCAAAAATGGTGCGCTGATCGTTGTTAAATTTTGCTTGTTGTACAGTTAAGTCTTCTGTATCTTCTTGATACTGATACATGGTGTTTTCTACTTCTGCCATAGCAACTTCAGCCTCATTTGCTTTTAGTGGTTGTCCTAATGGTTCTTGACTTCCTGTTACAGAAGGTTGACTACTGTCGGAAGAGTATTTATCTAGTTGGGCCTGAATTTCTTCTTCCTGTTTCGGCTCATTGTGTACCATTGTTTTGTACTGTGTAAAGTTCACATCGGTGATAGTGCTTTCATTTGCTTTGAAAGCATCTTCATAGCACTCATAATTATCTAGTATGTCTTCCTCTTTTCTCCATGGCTTGAAACATTTGTAACAGAGACATGTAATATAGTTCTTTCTGTTGAGGAGTTTTTAATGACAATTTCACATGATTAATTAAGCTTCGTTTGTTAAGTTTCACTAAGCTCCGTTCACAATCAGTCACTCTATATCTATGTTTGCTTTCATCGGGTTTTACATAATTCTTGTATGCAAAGTTTTGAGCTATGTGGTATAGACACATGCTTTCCAGAGTGGTACACCTGTTCGGATAGTATGTGTCCAGTAAATTGTTTTTTAGAATGTCTTGGCTGTTGGGATCATTTCTGGCAATTGTTTCTATGTCCTCATATGATTTTAGCGCTCTTTTTCTAGATTTTGCCGGACCAAGACTGAGCCATACTATGTTGTCTGATTTTCCATACAAAGCAGTGCCGGTTAAACGATCTGCTGCTTCATAGGCCCCACATTCTCTATGAGAGAGCATTTTTATGCCTAGGTTGTACAATTTCTGTGATAATGTTTTGTCTGATGCTAGGTCATCCCAGAGGTCTTGAAGCTCTGTTTTTTCTGCTTTTGTTAAGTAGGCTATAACATATCGTGCAACAGCAGTTGAATTGTCTGCAATGTACCGCACATCTATGTTTGCATTCCATAATAGGGCAATGATTGCATTGTAGTCAATGATATATTTTGATTCTTCCCTTCTTTTTATGTAATACGTGTTGTTAGGTGATTTACCTTTAACACTATGTCGAACTGAAGACATGAAGTTGTTTACTTCACCTGTTTCTGTAACTGGTCTAGGGAAGCCAAAGCGGTATTTGGTGTAGTATTTATCTTTGTTTTTGTATTTACGGCGACAATATTTGCCACATTTGTGTCTTTGAAATTGTAAAATCTGCCCATGCAGCTCACTATGTGTCTGTTATGAAGGGGTTTCACGTGTGACATATTTTTGGATAAACTTCAAAACAGTGCTATCACTGTCGTGCCCAAATTTCGGTGCACCTTTGATCCATAACAGCATGTGAATATGTGGTGCTCCTTTCGCTTGATATTCTTTTCTCCAAAAGAAGTGTTGCACTTCTCCAAGGGGAGGAACAGTTTTATTGAAAATAAAGTGTAGCATTGCAATGAAACGATGATGGAAATATCTTGAGACATTAACTGGATCTAGAGAGCAAAGTTCTCCAGGTGTTAATATATCTATGTTGTTTTTGTTGCTGTTTGCTATGCGTAGGAACTCATGTAAATCTTCCCATGCATATTCTGCACAACTTAGCGTAACAAACCAAGTTGGTGGTCCAAGGTTTCTGATCATGCAACGCACGTCTCAGTGCCGTCTGAACCAGTATTCCTTTGTACCACGCATGTTTGCAAACAAATTTGTTATACTTGATTGTAAAACCTCATTTTTTTCTTGTACTTTTTGTATTAACTGCGTAGCTGACATATTTTGAAAGTGCGTTCCAGATTTAAGAATGTGTGCAACTCCATAACATAGTGTTGCTAATTCACTTTCATAGAGTAGGTGGAATATGTATTCCACATTTTGTCTAAATCTGGGATCTTGCGAATACATTCGTAATGAGCGGTATTCTGATGCCCCAATCTGAGTGGGTCTATCATCGTATCTCCCACTTTTGCCAGTAGGAAATAGCAGTGGAAAGGCATGAGCTTCTATACTTTTTTCCCAACTACTCATTGGTGATCCTTTGGTTTGTCGCATTTGGCAAGTTTCGAGTGCATCATCTATGCTTTCATTGGAATGCAATGGATGAATTGTGTAATGGTCCAAAAGAGTGGATACTGTAGCTGGATCCAGAAGTTCGAATTGTCCAGTTTCTGATGGCTCTTGAATTATTTCAGTTGTTTGTCTTAAGCTTTCATCAATATTTATTTCCTTGTAGTACTCATTATTGTCTTTTAGATATTGCAATGCTTGTCTAACTTTATGTAACTCCACTAATTGTTGCCAAATTTCTTTGTCCTTTGTTGGTACGCCATTTACCAAGACTAATAAAGAATGCTCTATTGAACATTCCACTCTTAGAGTGTGTACATTTTCCGTTAGAACTGATGGCAAGTAAACTACTTTGCCACGAATGCCTTTCACCAATTCAGAGGAAGGTAATTGTGCTGTTTTTGGATGAAGGCGTATAATTGCTTGAAATGGGTGAACTGTTTGAATTATTATGCTCTCATACAAATTGAGCTGTTGCAGGATTTTTGGTAATGGAAACAATTCTAAATTATTTGTAATAGCACGTGAAGGAGTGTGGTTGTTGTCTAATTCTGCAGCACAGTAACTGCAACATATTAGGTGTTCAGTTATTTCATATTTGTTTTCAGCTAAAAGGTACAAAGCTAATTCAAACCATTTAGAGTCTTCATTGTTTTCTATTTTGTATGCTATGTCCACATTTTTTGTGTTGCTTTTGTAAAACGTTCTGCGGCAACACACACACACACATGGTTTGGTACTTCAGCCGATGACCTTTTAAATTTTACTATTTCTTTTCTGTATGTGTGTAGTAGAAGTTTGCTATGTGCAGAATTGAAGCTACTATGTTCTAAAACTGTTGCATTTTCTACGTGGCTCTCACTTCCAAAATACTTTTTCTGGACACGGTCCATTTCTTCTTGTAAGTATTTGGGTGTACCATGCAGAAGAGTGGTATTTAAATTGCCTAATTCTGAAGCTGGACTTTTTGCATAGTATATTTTATACACTAAATTTTGTACATTGGAATGATGTACTGATATTCTTTTGATATCATGGAAGGTACTTTTGCAAATAGGCCCAGAAATGCAGGCTAATGAATGTCCTTTTAGTCCTGTGTCTTTCCGCACTGCACAAATATACATATTTTGCAGCACTTTCATTTTACTTTTGTCTTTACCTTTTACATATTGATTGAGAAACTGAGGTAAAGATTTGAAAGCTTTGTTTGGAATGGCACACATTGATGTGCACGGCCATTTGTATACTGGACGGTGTGGTTCTGCTGAATCGAGAGGTAATTCTGAGTTTTCAGGAGATAGTTTTGTAAGCAGTGTTTCTTGTTCCATGATGGTAGTATTGATTTTCTCATACCCTCGTCCACTGCTATGGATGGCTATTGTGTTTGTTTGATTTTGTTTGTATGCTTCTTCATTAAAATATGGCTCTGTGGTTGTTGTGTAACTCCATTCACCACCACAAACATGCAAGAAATTATTTTTGTTGACATTCCATTTATTGCTGAGTTTCTTTTGTAGTTTTGTTAGTACTTTCATCCTATTTAACACTAATATGAACAACTTCCTTTTGAGAAGGATTGCACTGTCCACGAGAGCTTGTAGGATTAACTTTCTACGGTAGGTTTTAAGGGGTGAGGATGATTTTGGTCCTCTTCTTAGTAGATTCTGAAGGACTCTGTGACAAAAAACATTTTTGCTAAAATACTTTTTTTACTATGGGTTCTTCTTTTTTTACTATCAGGATTATTAGGAAGATTGTTAGCTGTACTGGCAGCCGTTTTTTTGACAACATTTCTATGTTTTGTGACACTTTTTGATGGAGGAGGTACAGTTTCGGTAGTTGAGACTTCCTTTATTATGTTACCCAACTGCATTAGCTGGTTTGTACCAAGATTCTCTACACACTCTACAACAGGTGGATGCTTACATTGGGCACCTTTATTCTTCTTTGCTCTAATTCTGCGTTCCTTTCTATGAAGTTGCTTTTTGGTAGGCATTCTTTGGTGTCTGTTGAGAAAAAATATATACTTTGGTCTGTTGTCCAATGTATGTGTGCAGTGTGCATGTGTGCATAAGTCTGATGGGGAAGCTCTTTGGCATGGTGTGTCAACCTACAGTGAACTCTAACAATCATTTGGTAAGGCTACATTACTGTTTGTATACTACTACAATGTGCTTCAGATGAGAGTACAAAGTGGCCTACTTGTGGCGAGAACCATTATTAATAACCGAAATGCCTAAAACTTGCTACAGCAACTTCTTTTCACAATCTAACCATCTAAGGATTACCTATGTCATTTCAGTACCAAACACACAGGGATTTTTCAGACATTCTGCCTGTTATTCTTTGTTCAATAAATGGATATTTGTAGGTAGAATGGTTTACAAATCAATGCTTGCTTTGGTGCCCAAAATAAACAAATAAGCCACGCATCCTCTCTAACGAGTAGTTACAATATAAAGGTTGTACTGTACTTACTTTTTTGTGCATGATGACCAGGTTTCTTCGGATATGTCGTCTGCAGTGTAGGTGCTGTTGATTCTCAGGAGAGTAGTCTTCACTGCGAATTAAAAAAACAAAATCAATTACTTTGTGTGTTTGCAGCAGTGATGATACTGCAGACATTACCTGTGCTTCTTTCGTCAGAGGATTGAACTTTCATATTTCAACCCGGTGCACGTGCACATTTAACTTCACTCTGTGAAGTCTTGGCATAGTACTTGCAATATGGTACTTGTAAGTCCTTCAAAATAACTAAATCTTTTAAGGGTATGGAAATGCCTTGTTCTTTACAAAGTGTACTATGCATAGGAGAGAGGTTTGTAAGCGATAGGGCAAAGTACTAGATGGGGAAACAGTTTTTACTTGTTAATGAAAAGCACGATGTCGAAAAATCGGGAGACCCTCAGAAGGAAATGTCAGCACTACAATCGGGAGCGCTTACTATTCTCATACGATCACATTGCAAGTAGCATTACTGTAGGCCGTACAGAGTACAGAACTCCGACATTTTCACATACAAAATTGAGGTCTGCCCTAAATAGGCATGCTTGCAACGTATGTACAGGTTATGCGGAAGACAGTAAGCAGTACTTTTAAAGGGGGGTTGTTGTTATGTGTTCCCTATGGATATTTAGCGGCATTATTTTGTCTATTTAAATCATAAGGCTTCCACATGTTCTCTGATTAAAATATACATACCTGTGCTCTATACTGATGCATGTGGACATGTATGGAGCTGTACGTAGAAATTCGCAATCCTTGCACAGTAGCTTGTGAAGTAGGTGCTTTGCAATGGTATGCGACTTCCATTCAGAATCATCGACAGTAATTATGAAGTGCGCAATGTTGATGACTGAGTTAAAATTAGCGATGTTCTATGTGATTGGTGAATGATTGTGCGACCGCTTAGTTGTGTCCAATGAGGGACCCGCTTTGGTACCGCTGTAGAAAGGATGGAAGGACTGGGTAAGAGTTACGTGCCGCACGAAGGCAACGCTTGTCCGCTGGTAGGGTGTGTCACATATGGGTTTCTACAGCAAATCCTGCATGGAAAGGCGACTGTAGGCATCAGCCAATCAGATGTTCACATTACTCTTTTGTGTGGAAAGACGATGCGCACACTGAAGATGGCAGAGGTGGAGAGGGTCAGGGTTTTGATGCTTAGAGACATTTTTGTGCAAGGCTTACAACACTATGCCAAGAGTAGGCATGTGGCACACCATTTCGATGTGCGAGTAGTGGAGGTGGTGTGGAGCGCTGACACCGATGCCAATGCTGCAGCAATTCTGCAAGTTTTTAGAGACATGCGTAGAATGACCACTCCTCATGTGGTAATTTTGCACTACGGCGCTTGCCATTTGGGATACCTGACTTCACCTACTTTGTTGGCAGATTTGGCACAGTTGGTTGAAGCACTCATGACCATCTTCCCAACAACTAAAGTAATTTTTTTTTTCTGCTTTACTCCCGAGAGTACAATGGAACAACACTTCTGTTTTCTGTCCAGATCAAAGCATCGGGAGGTGTATCATCAATCGCAGCATTCGTGCATTCATGCTACGAGTTGGTATGTTTCTTTGCAGCCACGAAAACATTGCTCCAAGCAATGCGCATTACTTTGAAGGAGATGGTGTTGTGCTATCTTCTTTGGGAAATGCAATGTTCTTTTGGAACGTAAGGCTTGCTTTAGAGAAGGTTCTGTAATGTTTGCAAGAGTAAAGCAAGGACACAAAATACAAAAAAATACATAAAATACCAGATGTCTGTATGGTATCTGGCCAAAAATAAAAAAAACGGCTCTTTTCTGAGCCTACCTTAAAGGCGAAAAAGGGGAATAGTACTTTACTGTACCGTCGTAACGCTCTGATCCTGTACATGTCCGCGAACATGGCGGTGGTTAGCAGCCAGCACATATCACCACCGGGGATTCAAGGGTGGAGCCGCATGTAAATGAGAATGAGCGGCGCTAGGGATTGGTCCATAAAGTTCAGTAGGTGTGTTCTGACTGACATACTTTAATAAGACCGTCTTCTCCCTCACAGGAAACCACACAGCCATGGCTTTCCATGCTCGAAAACAGATTATATGGATTTTGGGAGACTGTATGCATTGGTTGAAGGTGCATGCAGAAAGCTGCAGTTTATCTACAAATCTCAGATTTCCACATGCGGAAGTGCACTGGCATGGCGTGCGTGGCATGAGATGGCTGGACTTGGTACCTCTTTGTGTTACTTTACTGATAGAGCATCCTCCAGATATACTGATCATTCATTGTGGAGGAAACAGTTTAGGCCATGTATCTGGAATTTCTTTGCAATTTGCAATGAAGGAAGGACTTGTGAAGCTCATGGACATGTTTCCAAATTGTCAAATACTTTTTTCCCGTATTGCCCAAAGACAAATATGGCTGTGTTCTTCTGCGTTTGGTCCACAAATGGAGAAAGCGAGACGCAATGTGAATATGGCTGTGTGTGCATTTTTAAGAGATGTTGGCATGTCCTCTTTCCACAATGAAAACATTTGGTTTCGCAGCACTTTCATTTTCCGCAGAGATGGAGTCCACCTCACATATGCTGGCAATCAGATTTTTCTTTGCAATGTACAAAATGCATTGCAACCTCTTTTGCAATCACACTAACCTATCTGACAATCCGTTTTCCCCAATCCACTGTTTTTGACCGACACAACACACCAACGAAAGGCTCTTTTCAGAGCCGCCACTTACTCTAAACGTACACTTTATTGTACGTATGTGCCGCTCAGTTATATGCATTGGGTCGTCATATGTATCGTTTGTTGTAGCACAAGTGTGTATTAAGTGTAGATTTGTGAGCTAGTTATTACATGTGTAACATGACACAATCACCCCTGACATCTTGCTACCAACATAATAGAAAGAACCCCTTGTAGGTAGGGACTTTTTAGGAATATTATTTTCACATGTGATGTCATCAGGGATGTCATCAATGATATTTGTGATGTCATCTTTGATGTCCTGGGTGTTAGTCTTAGCAATGCACGTAGATGGTGCGAGTTATGGTTGCTTAGCTTACTATAATGGGGGAATGTGCAGTGGTGTTTGGTTGCACTGTGAAGTATAACATTTCTTTAGTGGCCCACCTCTAACCTGTCTTCAAACCCTGCTCTCCTGGGTTCAAGATCACCACGGTGAGCCCCGCTGTGAAGGTGATGAATGTAGGGACAATTAGAAGGTTAGGGTAGGATCCCCAAATAACCCTAAGGTAGAAAGACACAAAGTTATAGTGACTGGCACACAAAAGGAAAAGTGGACAAAGGAATACTGGCGTGCAGTTCTTTTTAGTTGTTATAGGCACACTTTTCCCCTTTCGGTAAACCAGCAGGGTTTTAAGAGGTTTTTTTTAAAAGGGGGAAAACACAAGATACTATATACAAAATAAACATATCCTAGCAGCTGCGTTTCTAACAAAACAATTATAAAAATGTCCCTTTAAATACTAATAATATGAAAGAGTCTTTAAAAAATATACAAAGTCCATACAGTGCACTGTATCAAACCTATATGCAAATCACCTTACTTCCGAGACAACCCTGCCAGGGCTGTCTCAAGGTTTTCTGCTGCTGTTCTCTCGATGTTCCTCTCTCTGCATTCTCCTGTGATGGCTCTTGTGGTAGACGATGCAGCAAACAACAGCAGCAGCAAGGGGTGGAGGCTGCAAAGTCTTTACTTGGGCTGGGCTGCGTATGGAAATACAGCCCAGCAAACAGATGCAGACTGGGGGAACCCCAAGAACTTCCTCACACTTGGGCCACGTCTGCCATTTGTTTCCCAGTTCTTGGAGTGCGACCTGTCAAGGGGTGGGGTCCTTTACTTTTACCCAATCTAGGAGGGCTTAAAACCATTGCGTGCTCCGCTGCTGTGGGGAGCGACGTGAATTTAATTGATGCCGGGCTGGCGGTGATGGATGGCTACCTGGGGGGTGGCAGTGCTCGTGGCGCTCCCATGCCTGTCAGGGGAATGCTTAAAGGGGCCGGCCAGTGGCGTGTAATGGGTACCAAGCGGAGTGCCTGCCAACCCTCTTGAAGGGTTTACTGTTAGGAGCTCAGCGATCTGCCCACGCCACTACCTTTTTGTCTTTTCCTCCAGTAAAGGGACCCTCATGTGAGCACGCGTGAGGGTCATTTACTCTAACCCTTTTTTCCCATTAACTGGTCCCCGACGCGGCTCTCGTGCCCAGGATCCGATTCATTTTGGTTTTCATTTTGGTATCCCAGGAGTGGCTACACGCGCCAGGGATCCTTTCTCTCATCCCCCGTATGGTGGTAACAATGCTGCTCTTTGGATTGTCATGCCTGCATTATTGCGCCTGGTTATTAAGGAACAGTTATGAGAGTGGTGTTCTTTGGAGTGTCATGCCCGGGTTATTGTGCCTGGTTAATAAGGAATGGTTATGAGGTTGGTGCTATTTGGAGTGTCATGCCCGGGTACTCATACGTCCCATCCCCTTTCCTCCATCCTTGTGATGCGTCCCCCAACATGGGGACGATAGCGGAACCTTTGGCAGCGAAATATTGAGCGGGAGTGGGACGCTGCATGATGAGACACTGTATACCCTTCCCTGTAACACCTTTACCCCATCCTACCAGGTATGATATTTAGGAACTCGGCAAGCCCCCACCCCCCTTTACAACACAAGCACTTTCTCACGGACAGCCCACTATGAAAGAAAACTGACTAACACCCAAGCAGTATACCTTATGTGTCCCAATACAATGGTCTGCCGATGTCATGCAATTACTGTACATCTCACACACCTGACTTCCATTACACTTCCCCACACGGATGAAAGGCGGAGCACAAGAGCACACTCTGAGCGAGACAAAGCACACAAGGAAACAGCAGTTCCAAGATGTTCAGAGAGAAGAAAGACAGCAAAACAAAAAGGGGTTGCATGGAGGGAAGTTCACTTGACCTTTTTGACAAGGAAACGTTACTTTCATGAAACCTTGAGAATAGAAAGCGTAAGACCAGGAAATCAGGCGGAAGAATCCTGCATTGTGTGTCGGAGGTACCCGGGGACCTCCCACGTCAATAATCAAAGCGGGAAAAAAGGCCAGCCGCCATGGTACTGTCCTTGGCTCCTAGAACAAAGCAGCATCAGTGAAATCAACACAGCCGGTGAGTTGGGGAGACTGATACAAGACCAGTCTGTGTTGAAGCCAAGGTTGCAAGCAGCAACACTGTATGGCGAGCGGTAGAACGAACATTGTTAAAACACGTGTGAAAGGACGCAAGTAAAGTTAAACTACTGATGAGTGATTGAACTTTTAAAGCATGATACACTACCCTTGACAGAGAGGTCCGGCGCTGCATTGGTGCTCTGTCGATAGTCTCTGTAAGGTATACAGCTGAGAATTGGCAAAGTGTAAGTGAGAAAGAGAGTATATCAAGAAAAGAGAGAATAATTGTGAATCAAAGTGGTCCTGCAACGGGTTGAAAAAAATCCTGCGCCTAGTCGAATGTCTTCAATCTCTAAAATAAAGAAGCTTGGAAAAGTAGAGAAAGTTGGTCCGAGCCCGACAGAGGGAGATCGATTGAAAGTTTTGTGTTAAAGTGGGTCTGAGCCCAGTGGAGGGGATCCCGGGGTGAATCGAAACTAAGTTGTCAGTTGTACATGAGAATCCTGAGGAGAAAGGAACTTTGGAATGTTTTGTTTGTTACATCAGGCCCTCTGAAGTAAGAGACTTTGAATGGCAAAGAGACCTGAACACAGAAGGCCCTGATACTGAGATTTGAATTGCATCCTCATGCTAGAGACGCCAGAGACTGTGCTAAGCTCGAGTGTGCCAGCTTGTCCCGTGCTGAAAACGTGGGGAAGGGAAGCTAACGGCTTGAATATCCTGACATGTCAATTCTTGAGCACTTTTCTTTTGCGTAACATTGTTTCCCACATTATTTGTATTTAGAGTAAGGATTGGCAATAGGTTTATTAGTATAAGCCTTTTTTATTTTGACAGACTCGACTAGAACTGCTTTATTATTATTTGCTGGTCGTAGCTTGTTCCCATCTTTAGATTTAGGATTAGATAGGCGTTTTTCAAACCCAATTGAAGTTCAATAAACTCCACTGAACTGTCATCACTTTACCATGAAAGATGCTCTGGCTGAGGGATTGTTGTATGTAATACGTGTGTTAGTACACTGGCACTAAGCACGAATGATACCCTGGTGAGGAAGTATATATTGTAAGTTGCACCTGTGTTGTTTCACTACCATTCACCGTGAAATATGTGTGTTAGTACACTGACACTAAGTCATCCCCGTTCTTCCATACTTATGGGACATTCTGCCCCACGGGGTCAGGAACAGAGTGTTTTTCTGTAGCACTGATAAAATAAAATATTTTGAATTCTGCTCCTGGTGCGATGGGGACCTGTGTGTCTCTTTTCTTTTTTGCCTAAACATGATCACGATAACTTCAGCTAAATTACTTTTAGGACAACATCTGGTCTGATTGCTTTGGTCAGGATCTATGTGATCTTTTCGAAAAATGTGTTAATGAAAACATTTTTAAGGAATCTTAAATACCGAAGAAATATCACATTTTTAAAAAGAAATATTTGAGCGGGTCCCCTCCCCCAAACCCTCTGTTTCCCTATGTCTATAACCCTGCCTCAAACCCCTCACCACCTGTTTTGCTCCCTTACCCCAACCCCATATACATATTATTTTTTTAAATCAGTGTTTTTCACTATATTGGATTCGTTGAAAAAGGTTTTCAGTAATTTCTATTTGAAAATTTCACTGGATACCGAAAAATGTTATATCTTGTAATATTTATTTATTTTGTAGTGTGTTAATGTTTAGATCATTGTGATTTATGTTTCATGTGAGTTTCTCTCATTGGCTGTTGGCCAATTGATTTGGTGAACAATTAAGTCATTAGAATTATTATGTAATGTCTCTTCAACTAATTCATTGTTTGTATGCGTCACATGATCTCCCATCCATGGGCTATGTTTTTTAGGTCGAACAAAAGTGGCACTTGATTTCTCCAGGTGTCTTCATTAGAGACCTCTATACGTTTTTCACTTCTACTCCCTGTGGATCCTCTATACATTTGGCCAGGCAAAGGCCATCGATTTTGGATCCTGCCTCTGGGGGTGGACAAGCGAGGAAGGATCACCTGGATAGAGGGTCCTCAGGGATTGGAGGTGAGAGACCCATAGGTGAGACACCGTATTTTACCTCCTCCGATTCGAAAGGAACCCCTATCCCAGAAGTAATAATAGGATATTGTTCATCTAGTGCCATGGTTTCTGAGTAGGGTAGGAATCAGTATTATACCAACCAGGATAAACAAAGAAAGAGAAAGAATAAAGATGTGATTTTTAAGAATAAATCATGATGTCCCCCTTTTCCTCAAGATAGTCAAGCTAAACATTCCCCGATCTTTATGGGCATTGCAAAAGTGTTCCACTTTCCTCTCCCTTTAAAAGGCCTAGTAATACTGGGACAAGGAAGAAACCACTAGGAGCTATGATGATTACTTCCCTTTAGCATTCAGGTACTGACAAAAGAAGAGACCTGAAGGTCAGTCCTGTCCCATGAAGTCACTAAATTGGAGTCAGGCAAGGCAAACCCTCAGCTTACACCTGCAACCTACACACACACACACACACAGGTGTATAAACACACACAGGTGTATAAAAGCTGGGGCTGCAGGAGGGGAAGAGAGTTTGAGGGGGAGTTCGAGAGAGAGAGAGCAGGCTGGAAGGAGAACAGAATGAACCGAGTTGCCCAGAACCAGCTGGAGGAGGACGACATGCTGAGACGCTGAGGTTCTGCAAGCTAAATCGGTCAGTGGAAGCGTGGCATGGGAGGCGTGCCATTGCCTTTTGCAGCAGTGTTTAAAAAATGCTTGTTCCCCTGGGCTAAGAAGCAAACCCGGGAGTGTCAGAGGGGCAGTTGGTGAGACCCTGACCTTTGAAGAAGAAGTCGATCATTTGGGAAGTCAAGAAAACACAACCGGTGAGTGAAATGCAAGCAGCAGCCTGGTATGTGTCTTACGCAAGTAAATATAAAGTAACTGAGCAAGTGCATAAGGAAGGAAGACGCTTTTATTGAATATCTTCAATATCATCAGCATAACAATGAAGTGATAATGAGACTTAGTTTCTGACTGATCGCGTACATGAAAACCCATCAGTCAAACTTCTGTGTAGAACTGGTAAGCCTCATCAGAAGAGGGGAGCTGGGCGCTCAAATGAATTGGGAGCAAAATTAGAAACCCAAAAAATCCCCAAGAAAATATTGTTAACAGTGAAATCGAATGAGTAAAATCAAATAT
Source organism: Ambystoma mexicanum (assembly GCF_040938575.1). Taxonomy (NCBI): domain Eukaryota; kingdom Metazoa; phylum Chordata; class Amphibia; order Caudata; family Ambystomatidae; genus Ambystoma; species Ambystoma mexicanum. Next base: position 797,833,165 of record NC_090938.1, on the reverse strand, counting down.
AAACAAAATGGAAATGGTTGTTCCCTTAACTTGAATAAGACAAACTTCCTTATCAATGTATTCAATACCGAATTAGAGGATGCAAACAGAACAGATGGTTCGTAATGAACACTGCAATTGACGAAACAATTGAAAAGAACTTATTCTGAATACCAGATTGAATGTATATTGTGAAAGCCTTCCTTATTGAACACTGTTTTGACAGACCACAACATAGGTGTGAATTAAGAACTATATGTATATCAAAGTATTGAATTAAATGAAGGAAATCAATGTGATAAAAGTGTGAGGCTGCATTCTACAAATTGTTTACTACATGATATCATGAACTTTGAAGGAACTTTGTGTCATTCAGATCGCGCTAGTGCAGGGGGGAGAAGTGCTGAGGGGGGAGTGCATGTAGCTCATAAGTGCTGCTGGTAAGTGGCTCAAGTGCAAAGAATCAGCGGACTGTAGGGTTGGAGATGCAGACCCGTAAGTGCGAGGGAGGGCCGAAGGCAGTGCTAAGGCAACTGGACATGCAGGAGCCTCGACCCGAAGTTCAGTGGGTGGCCAGGTGACCAGTGCGCTGAGCAGTCAGGGATATCAGCAAGAGAGAGAGAAAGCAGAAGCAAAGAGGAAGGTCTTGAGTCGCTTCCGGAACCGGAGGTGGTCCTGCTCAAATTTGAGAGAGGCAGCGAGGCTGTTCCAGAGGGAGGCTCCAGCAGGAAAAAGAGATCTACTCCCCACTCTGTCTGGAGAAGCATCTGCCCACAGAGAGTTGCAGGTGGATGAGCGGAGGGTTTGAGATGGAAGATGCTTAGGAAGAGAACATTGAAGGTAGTGCGGTCCGGCCCTAGAAAGCCTTTTGCACGATGTAAAGGATCTTGAGCATGATCCTTGCAGCCACTGGGAAGCAATGGAGAGATTTAAGTGCTGGAGAAATACGATCCCTGGGCTTGTGACCAAGGACAACTCTTGCAGTACTGTTCTGGATAAATTGTAAAGGGCAGAGAGTAGAGGCAGGTAGATTTAGAAAGAGGCTGTTACAGTAGTCCAGCCTAGAGAGTGCTCTGGAGACAGTGAGCTTCTGATGGAAAGTGAGAAAAGGAAGAATACCTCTGAGGAGGTGCAGCTGATAGTGTGACTTCTTAGAGACGTCAGAAATATGAGCAGAGAAGGAGAGGTTGGAGTCGAAGATGACCCCAAGGTTCTTAGCCTCACTGGTAGGAACAGGTAGAGGGTCCAGGGTGGGCGGCCAGAGTGAGAGAGGAAAGGAGGGAACAGGTGTCCCAATGAGGAGTATCTTAGTCTTACTGGCATTAAGGCAGAGATTGTTGGAGGCACACCATTCCTGAATTGCAGACAGGCAGTCTTGTATGAGAGAAGGAGCAGAAGTGGCTGAGGGGAGCCTGAAGGAGAGCTGGGTGTCATCCGCATAACACTGAAAGTTAGATCTGAAGGTAGAGACGCGGTGGGCAAGAGGTGCCAGATAGTGGTTGAAAAGCCAGGGAGAGAGGTTAGACCGCTGGAGAACATCAAAAGTAGAAAGAGAGATAGAAGAGAGGAACGACCCAAGATGGATCTGGAAGGGTTGATCAGTGAGAAAGGAGGTCAACCATGCCAGGGCCTGACCAGAGATACCCAGGTTGTCGCGGAGGCGATTGAGCAGGATGGCGTATTTGACCATGTCGAAAGCAGAGGATAGATGCAGGAGAATGAGGACAGAAGGAAGGTTAGAATAAAGATTAGAGAGAAAGTCTTCACGGGTGTTCAGGAGAGCTGTTTCTGTGCTTCTGGCTGCCCTGAATCCAGACTGGTGGTCCTAGAGACAACCAACAGATTCAGTGTGTAGATTAAGCTGGGAGATGGCTAGCTTTTCCAGGGGTTTGCCCAGGAAAGGAGTGATGGAGATCGGCCGATAGTTTGCCAGAGAGGAAGGATTGGCGGAGGGCTACTTAAGAAGGGGTGCACAAGGGAGTGCTTAAAGGGGGAAGGACGATTCCAGTGGCAAAGGGGTGATTGCAGAAATTGGCCAAAGCTGGAACAAGGGTGTTGATGTGGTCCTTGATAGTTCTGGAAGATCAGGGGAGCACCTGCTTTGACAAGACTTTCATTGATCAGACTTGTCTAGAAACCTCGTCAGGGGTGAACAGGGGAAAGGAAGAGAAAGGAATAGGTGAAACGGCCGAAAAGGGGCCAGGTATGGTAGAGGGAGAGGAAGAGGAGGTAGAGGAAGAGAGAGTGGACAGGATGTCCTGAGTTTTAGTGGTGAAATGAGAAGCCAGAGCTGTGCAGAGGGCCTGGGAGGGAACAGGAGAGGTAGAGACAGGATAGGACAGCGCCATGCAGATTTTGAAAAGTTCGGCCGAGTTGTTAGAGGCCGCCGAGACGCGGGCTTGGATGTAGGTGGGGAGGAACGATTGCCGCTGTGGTACTGTCCTTGGCTGCTACAACAAAGCAGCCACAGAGAAGACCGCATAGCCGGTGAGCTGGAGAGACTGATACTAAACCAGCTTGTGTTTTGAATCAGGGTTGCAAGCTACAACATTGTACAAAGAGAACAGTGTGAAATGCGTTTGCAAAGAACCACGCAGAGATAATTTGAACTTTGCAGTTGAACTTTGGGAGGCAAGCAAAAGATACCATACACATAATGGTCCGGCGCCACGTGGGTGCTCATTCGAAAGACTCTGTTAGGTATCCAACTGATGCTTTGTGTGAGTAAAAAGTGATAATGAGATCGAAGTGGCCATGCAACGGGTCAAGCTAAATCCTGTGCACATTCGAAAGTCTTCGATAGTTTAAAGATCATCTCAATTGGTTTGAGCCCGGCTGCGGGAGACTAATTGAGCGAAAGAGAGGGATCTGAGTCCAGCTGAGGGGGATCCAGGGTGAACCGTGAGTCACCCGAGAAGGAATTATCTGAACTTACTTTGGAAGGGATCTGCACCCGGAAGAGGGGGATCCAACATTTCACTTTTGTTGTGTAAAGGGATCTGAGCCTGGCTGAGAGAGATCCAGGGTGAACACCCAGAATTAAATACTGAGAAGAGGAAAATAACATTTTCGTGTTTTGTGTAACAGGCCCTCTGAGTCAAGAGACTTGCAAGAAGCAAAGAGACTTGAACCCAGAAGGTCTTGAACTGTGTAAATGTAACTGTATCCTCATGCCCCAGAAGCCACAGTGTGTGCTTTGCTCAAGAGAACCACCTTGCCAGTGCTGAAAACGTGGGGAAGGGAGGCCAACGACTCGAACATCCTGACTTATCATTTTGTGAACACTTCTTTCTTTTTCATGAACATCCCCCCCACATTGTTTGTACATTAGTAGTACGGTTTGGCAATAGTTTTTTTTTAGTATAGGCCCTTTTAATTTGACAAGACCCCACTAGGTCTGCATTTATATTTTTCGATGGTCGTAGCTTGCTCTAATCTGTAGATTTGGGTTTAGATAGGCGTTTATCTCACCTTTGTGAAAGTTCAATAAACACCCTTGAACTGTGGTCACTTGTGTCTGTCTTACTGTTGATACCATGCCTTCCTTACATGTGGTGTCATGTGTGGGATGTAACTCATTTGAAACAAATTGGGGAACCTTACAATTCCAGAAGCTTACTCATAGAGCCTCCAACCCCTATGTTGCCACAAAAGAATCAGTAGGCTTCGTTATCTGTAGCAGTAGAGAGGCTTCTATCCCTCCTGGGAAAAGAGGAATTTAGTTTTGATAACCCCTCCTGCGTGTTATATATGATTGTCCCCAAAATCTGGCCTGGCATGGAAGTTCACTATAGACGCTCTAGCAGGCGTCAACGATCCCGACTTCCGGAGAGATGTAAAGATTCTCTTACAGAACCATGACGAGACCCCATTTGAAGTACATCGTGGAGATAAAGCTGCTCAAGGGATTCTTGAAAAAGCTCTATTCCCCCATTTTAGAGAAGATAAACCAGAGGAAACAGAGAGAGGTACTGTAGGCTTTGGGGAAGCTGATGAACCCTCGAACACTGCTGAGAAAAAGGGAGAAGAGCCTACCATCTATCCTGACCTAGCCTTCGTACAGAGTAATGACCCAGCCATCACTGAGGCTTTTTTACAAGCAATTTCTGAAGGTGAGGGTGTAGAAAAGGGAAGCCCTTTCTTCTTCTTAAAGCAAGGATTGCTATATAGAAAAGAAATATCCACTGAAGGCATCAGTAAAACTCAGTTGGTGATCCCCAAAACCCACCAAAAGATTGTGCTTGAAATTGCGCATCCCCATGTGACTGGGGGACACTTGGGACAATCTAAAACCCAGGCACACATCAGCGGGAAAATTTACTGGCCAGGTATCCATGCTGATATAAAAACCTTTATTCAGACGTGTGAATCTCAGTACTCAAGTCCCATTGCCTACCCCTCTGAATCCTTTGCCAATCATAGAAGCCCCTTTTTCAAGAAGTGGGATGGACATCATTGAACATCTAGAAACATCTAGACTGGGCAACAAATATGTCCTTGTAATTGTCGACTACGCGACAAGATACCACGAGGCATTCCCTATGCGAACAACACTACTTAGCAAATTCTAAAGCACCTCCTACTATATTTGACCAAGGTTGGCTTTCCTAAGGAAATCCTTACGGATCAAGGTTCATATTTTATGAGCAAGCTCATGGGGGAAGTCAAGGAACTACTCCATATTACCACTTTACGGACTTCAGTGTACCATCCCCAAACAGATGGTTTGGTAGAGAGATTCAATAAAACGCTTAAAATGATCCTAAGAAAGTTGGTAGATATGGATGGAAAGGACTGGGACAGTTTGATCCCATGAAATGTTTGCAGTGAGAAAACCACCAGAGGCATCTACTGGATTCTCTCCTTTTGAGCTACTCTATGGTAGAGAACCTAGAGATGTCCTGGACATGCTCCGGGACACCTCAGAAGAACGAGAAGAGGCACCCATTCCCCTTTCCCAGACGACTACCAGACTGCGAGAACATAGGATACGTGTTCGAAATCTAATCTATACTCATATGGAAAAGGCCCAAATCCAGCTAAAATCTTCTGATGACAAAAAGGTGAATTTAAGATTGTTTTCCGCAGGACAATAAGTACTGGTCCTCTTGCCCACCTCAGAAAACAAGCTTGTCTCTAAGTGGAATGGACCATATGAAATATTGTAACAAACAGGAAGCTATACTTATAAGGTAGCACAACCTGGCAGGAAACAGAAGGTCCATCTATATCATGTAAATCTCTTCTAAGAGTGGAAGGAAAACCAGTGCCACAATACTATCCTGTTTGGTGCCAGAAAAGGTATACAACTTTGAATTAATTCCTCAAGAGCTGTCTAGTCAACAACAAGAGGATTTAAAAGATTTCACTATCTCATTCCCTCATGTATTCGCAGAGAAACCAGTAAAAGTGAAAGGCACCTATTACTACATTAGAATACCTAATGGAAAAGTGGTTAATCTGCAGCCAAATAGACTCTCGGAAGCACGCAAGCAGATAGTGGTTGAGAAAGTGAATAAAATGTTAAGAGAAAACATTATCAAACAGTCTTCAAGGCCATGGTCCTCCCCTATCGTATTGGTCACCAAACCTGACCATTCCTGGAGGTTTTGCATAGATTTCCGCCAAGTTAATGCCATGTCTGACTTCGATGCTTATCCCATGCCACGCATCGACGACCTAATTGATAAACGCGGAAACTCCACCTTTCTATCAACCCTAGACTTAACAAAAGGGTCCTGGCAAGTCCCAGTGTCTGGACCTGATAAGGAAAAGACAGCTTTCTCGACATGTCTAGGACTATTTCAGTTCAAAGTCCTCCCTTTTGCTTACACAGTGCTCCAGCCACTTTTTAATGGCTTATGGACAAAATATTACAGCCCTATTTCTGTTTAGCTTATATTGACAATATCGTCATTTATAGTAAAACTTGGAAACACCACCTTTTCCATCTCTTTACCATTGTGAGAGCTCTCAGAGAAGTTGGTCTAACAGCCAAACTATCCAAATGCAGACTAGCCCAATCAGCTGTGAAATACCTCTGCTTCTTTGTAGGGAATGGTAGTGTACCACCTCAGCGCAAGAAAGTGAAAGCCGTACTGGATACCCCTACACCTAAAACTAAAAGAGATCTCAGAGCATTTCTAGGGCTAATCGGTTATTAGAGTAGGTTTATCTCAAACTTCTCGGACAGGACAGCTAGGCTGACAGATAAACTAAAGAACGCAAACCCCAGAAAATTCATTGGACTGATGAGGATGATATATGTTACAACAACCTGAAACAAACCCTATGGCAGAAGCCGATCCTAAAGGTAGTAGATTTCTCAAAATAATTTGTACTGCAGACAGATATCTCCCTTACAGGGTTAGGAGCAGTCTTATCACAAACTTGTGATGGATTGGAACATCCCATCTTTTTTACGAGTTGCAAACTTTTCCCACGTGAAAAGAATTACTCTGTGCTGGAATTAGAGGACCTTGCCATCAAGTGGGCCATTATCCATCTTAGATACTACTTCCTAGGAAGAAAGTTCACACTCGTCACTGACCATTCTCCATTAGTTTGGATTTACCAACGCAACAGACTTTAACCCTTGAGTCATGTGATGGTTCTTAGACCTGCAACCCTACTGTTTCACTGTGGAACACCGAAAAGGTAAAGACCAAAGAAACCTGGATTTCCTTTCTCGGTTCCCCTGTGAAACAGATGCAGTTACATCGCATAGGGGAAGCACATGTGAGAAACCTGAAGGTGTCTCACCCGTTATTCCCCAGGGATCTGTCATCCAGGTGGCCAGGACACGGCCATTGATTTTGGATCCAGTTCCTCAGGTGGGACCAGTGGGGGAGGATAACCTGGATGAGGGGCCCTCGGGGAGTGGAAGTAGGACACCGGAGGGTGAGATGCGGTATCCCCTTCCCAATAACACCTTTTCCCCATAGGAGACCTAGAAATTCACCCCCTCCCCCTTTTTCTACATAAACTCTTTCTTGCGGACAGCTCATCGTGAGCAACAATGCACTAAAACCAGACCCGTATACCTGACATTTCCCAAAACCATGGATAGGAAAGGTGAGGCAATTACGGATTATCAGACATACACCTGACTTCCATCACGCTTCCCCACATGCAAAAACGGAGCACGAAAGCACACTCTGAGCGAGGCAAACCACACGAGGAAACAGCAGTTCCAAGATGGCAGTTTAGTACAAGGAGAAAGATGGCGAGACCAGAGAGAGTCGCAAGGAGGGAAGTAACCGTGACCTCTGAAGAGTGTTACTTTCATGAGCCTTGGAAAGTAAGAAACCAAAGACCAAGAACTAAGGCTGATCAAACTTGCAAATTGTGTCGGAAGTACCCGAGGCTCTGCTGCATCAATAAACCAGGTGGGGAGGAACGATTGCTGCCATAGTACTGTCCTTGGCTGCTACAACAAAGCAGCCACAGAGAAGACCACACAGCCATTGAGTCGGAGAGGCTGTCAAGGATGGCACTCTGTCAAGAGTGGCACCGGGCACCCAGGTAGGTTTTGGGTGGCTGTGCTGATTGAAGGTGACAGATAAGCACACACAGCAGGAAGTTCAACAAGAAAGAAGAATATGTAACAGTAGCTGTGAACAAAAAAGGGGCAGGGAATACAAAGGTACAAACAAACTGGATTCCCTCTTGGGGTGTATGCAGAAATGGGAAAGAGTGTTCCACTGTCCTTTGGAAACTCCAGCCTTCTGCACAGATTGCTATTACAGGAGCCCACTCTGTATCTCATGGCTGGGAACAACAGCTGTGGGTGTCTGTACAGAAACAGTATAACTGAAATGGATAACCTAAGGGGAGGACAGAAGACTCAAGGAAGAGAAGGACAGGGATCAAGAACAGGGGTTGCAAACAAGGAAGAGAGCAAGGGAGCAGTAACCAGGAAACAGGGGGGCTGCAAACAAGGAAGCAGGGCTGGAGTAACGGATGGCACAAGGTGCAGGCAAACTGTTGAGGACTGCAGAGGACTGTAGTAGGCTGCAAGGCAGGGAGTCCAGAGGAGCAAGACAGAGAGCTGTAGTAGGCTGCGGACAGAGAGCCCAGAGGAGCAGGGCAGTGAAGCAGGGAGCCCAGAGGAGCAGGACAGAGAGCTGTAGTAGGCTGCAGACAGAGAGCCCAGAGGAGCAGGGGAGCAAGGAGCGAGCCCAGAGGAGCAGGGCAGCGAGGCAGGGAGCCCAGAGGAGCAGGACAGAGAGCTGTAGTAGGCTGCATGCAGAGAGCCCAGAGAAGCAGGGCAGCAAGGAGCGAGCCCAGAGGAGCAAGGCAGCGAGGCAGGGAGCCCTGAGGACCAGGGCTGCAGGCAGAGGAGTGTAGCAAACTGCAAGGCAGGGAGCCCAGAGGAGCAGGGCAGCGAGGCAAGGAGCCCAGAGAACCAGGGCTGCAGGCAGAGGAGTGGAGCAGGATGCAGGGCAGGGAGCCCAGAGGAGCAGGGCAGCGAGGCAGGAAGCCCAGAGGACCAGGGCTGCAGGCAGAGGAGTGTAGCAGGCTGCAAAGCAGGGAGCCCAGAGGAGCAGGGCAGCGAGGCAGGAAGCCCAGAGGACCAGGGCACTGGATCAGAAGCATGATAATACAGCAACAGGAAGAGCATAAAAATCGTGGCTCAAGGCAAAAAGGAGCTGGGAGAACTCTTAAAGCAAGAGACTGAGCTCCTGCAGGCAGCTGCTTAAATAAAGCTCTGCCCTGTACTGAGGCAGGCTAATTGGCAGCACCTGGAGCAGCCCACCTGAAGGTAATCTGCCTGCTTCCTCTCTGGTCCTGAGAAGGTGGAAGCAGCACTGATCGCTAGGGCTTCTGGGGATTGTGGTTCCAATACTGATGAATGGGAACAGCCAGGAATTGATAACTGTAGCAAGGTGCATTATGGTACATGTAGTTAGCTTAATTAAATAAGAAAGTGCCAAAGTCGTGCAAATGGAATTTAAGGACCAAAGTGTGAATAGGGGTTGTTCAAAGAGTATTATGAAGATAAATGAGTTCCAAATAGTCCATGATGGTTGCCAATGTGTGCAGGCATGACAGAGGCTGATACTAAACCAGCTTGTGTTTTGAATCAAGGTTGCAAGCTACAACATTGTACAAAGAGAACAGTGTGAAATTTGTTTGCAAAGAACCACGCATTTGAACTTTGCAATTGAACTTTGGGAGGCGAGCAAAAGATACCATACACATAATGGTCCAGCGCCACGTGTGTGCTCATTTGAAAGACTCTGTTAGGTATCCAACTGATGCTTTCTGTGAGTAAAAAGAAATAATGAGATCGAAGTGGCCATGGAAAGGGTCAAGCTAAATCCTGTGCACATTCGAAAGTCTTCGATAGTTTAAAGTGCATCTCAATTGGTCTGAGCCCAGCTGAGGGAGACTAATTGAGCGAAAGAGAGGGATCTGAGCCCATCTGAGAGGAATCCAGGGTGAACCGTGAGTCACCCGAGAAGGAATTATCTGACCTTAGTTTGGAAGGGATTTGAACCCAGAAGAGGGGGATCCAACCTTGAACTTTTGTTTTGGAACTTTTGTTGTGTAAAGGGATCTGAGCCCGGCTGAGGGGGATCCAGTGTGAACACCCAGAATTGAATACTGAGGAGAGGAAAAGAACATATTCGTGTTGTTTTGTGTAACAGGCCCTCTGAGTTGAGAAACTTGCGAGAAGCGAAGAGACTTGAACCCAGATGGTCTTGAACTGTGTAAATGGAACTGTATCCTCGTACCCCAGAAGCCAGAGTGTGTGCTTTGCTTGAGTGAACCATCTTGCCCTGTGTTGAAAATGTGAAGAAGGGAGGCCAACAACCCGAACATCCTGACTCATCATTTTGTTAACACTTCTATCATTTTCATGAACATCTCCCCACATTGTTTGTATATTAGTAGTAAGGTTTGGTAATATTTGTTTTGGTATCAGCCCTTTTAATTTTACAAGACTCCACTAGGACTGCAATTTTATTATTTGATGGTCGTAGCTTGCTCCCATCTGTAGATTTACGTTTAGATAGGCATTTGTCTCACCTTTGTGAACGTTCAATAAACACCCTTGAACTATGGTCACTTGTGTCTGCCTTACTGTTGATACCATGGCTTCCTTAGACACCCTACATTTGCGCTTAAGGGTGGCGAGGTCGGAATAGTACGGAATAGTACCAAGAGTTGCACTTGGATGCAGGCTTGAAATGGATCCTCACGACAAGGGCAAGGACATCAAGGGTGTTAGAGATAGAGAGATGAAGGTTGGCGAGGGCTCTGTCAGAGTGTGAGTCTGCCAAAGGTGTAGAAAAGCAGGAAACTGTGCCGAGGAAGCCATCGAGTGGATATCCTCCTTTCTGGAGGACAGAAAATCTAAAATCACCTGGGGTGGATATTCCTCTAGTACGAACCCTGTGGACTGCGGCGTCCCACAAGGCGCCAGCTTCTCCCCTCTTCTATTTAATCTATATATTCGCTGCCTCTGCGCCCTTCTTTCACAGTTGGGAATTTACTTTACCAACTTCGCAGATGATACACAACTGATTATAGAACTCAGCGGAGACCACACTACAGACAACAACAGGCTGTCAGCTATCTATAATACCATAGAAAGCTGGATGAAGGCCCACTGGATGTGTCTGAATGGTTCTAAAACAGAACTTATGACATTTGGATCTACAAAAGCCTTATCCAATCTAGGCCCAGTCTATTCGTCATTCAATATCAAGGACTCCAACATTGTGGTCTCAAGCAAAGTGAAAACACTTGGCATATACCTGCAATCCTCACTAGGAGCAGATGCACAGGTCTCATACCTTAAAAAGAACTGCCAATACTACCAGAGATTATTACGCCGCATTAGTCCATATCTCAACGCCAAAAATAGCGCCACCATTGCTAGAGCCACGATTCTGTCCCGACTGGATTATGGGAATGCGTTGATGCTTGGTTCAAGTAACTCCTGCATTAAACAATGCCAGATAATCCAGAACAACGCTGTTAGACCTATTACCGGGAAATCCAAGCGCGAGCACATCACCCACGACCGAATAGGCCTCCACTGGCTCGCCATAAAGGAGCGTATTAAATTCAAATCGCTTGTCCACCGCTGTCTATTCGGTACGGCCCCATCATACCTTAAAAGGGAATTTCACTGGTATGAACCAAGCCGTTGCCTAAGATCAGCCAAAAAAGGGCTACTTAAAGTTAGCCATACCAGAGTCAAAGCTACTGGACTTGGGAGAGCTTTTCCCACCAAAGCCATTGCACTCTGGAACGAGCTTCCAGATAACCTCAGACTGGAAAGCAGTTACTCCCTATTTAGGAAGCAGCTGAAAACGTTACTTTTCCGGTAATTCGTTAATTATTCAGCCTGGACTCCCTTGAGTCCTCCACTTTTCTTTTTATGTAGTCCCGTGACCTCTGTCTTTTTTCGTGTTCTTGTCGCGCCCTGATGCTTGCGAGCTTCGGCGCATTATAAATACATAAATAAATAAAATAAATAAGGAGGAAGAAAGAAAGTGGTGGAGAAAGCCTCAATTGACACATGCTTCAAGGGCCAGATGACTGTAAAGGTGGGTGGCAGTGCTGGGGTTGGCTTAGCCTGAGGGGTAGAGAGAGAAAGGTGGCAGAAAAGAAGAAAGTGGTCGCTCCAAGATGTTGAGAGGGTTGGAGATGGGGAGGTCTGCAGGGATAAGAAAATCCAGGGTGTGCCCTGAACAGTGAGTCGGGCCAGAGAGAAGACTAGAGAGAGAGAGAGAGTCGCAGAGGTTGAGGAAGAGCCCCAAAGAGGGGCTAGTAGCATCCAGGTGGATGTTCAGGTCACCGAGGAGGAAATGTTGAGAGATAGAGGAAAGGAGGGAGGAGGAGAGGTCAGCCCACTCAGAGAGGAATAGGGCCACCTGGGAAGGCGGCCTGTATATAGTGGCCACAGTGAGAGAGAGGCCAGGAGAGATAGAGAGCCTGCATACTAGGCATTCAAAGGAGCAGTAATCCTGTGTTGGAATGAGAGAAGCATTGATCCACTCTGGGAAAATCGGGGCTACACCCCTGCGGGACAGTTGGTTCTGGGTTCGGAGAGGATCTTGTAGCCATCAGGAAGGAGAGTGTCAAAACTTGTGACAGGAGATGACATATGTCAGAGGAGTCTTTGACAGCAGAGCAAGAGTTAAGAATAGCAATGTGGAACAGATTGCTACTTTTGCAGGACTACTGTGGAGGGGTACAGGCATGAGGTCCGCCCTGCGGAAGTGTTAGAAGATGGGTAGAGGAGGAAGGAAGAGATGGCAGGGTAGTCAGAGAGGAAGAATGGAGTGTTGGAGAGGTGGCTGACGGAAGAGGCAACAGGGCGGCCAAAGAAGCAGCAGAGGGTGCCAGAAAGGTGGCAAAGGATGGATGAGGCAGAGGCGCCAGAGAGGGGTAAATAGGAATAGCAGCAGAAGAAAGGGAGTTGATAAGGCGCGGGAAGCGTCTATGGAAAAGGAGGAGGTTGGCCTGAGGGCCCTGGACCAAGATGGTACCATTTCAGTAGACATTAATGATGGTTTTAGAGGAGTGGAAGGCGGCCAGGAGGGCCTCCCACCGGGTGCCACCATTAATGGGAGAGGAGGAAAAAGGAGAGAGAACAGAGACCGTATGGGGGGGTCCATAGGTCTGGAGAGGGAACGACAAAGCGGATGTCGGTATGGGTCTGTCTGGAGGAAGCACTGATGTAGGTATCAGCGATAGGGATGCCGACCTTTTGAGCTTCTTCCTGCCAGTATTAGTGAGAGGGATATGATAGTCTATAGAATAGCAATTAGAGAAGATAGGGGAGGCAGAGAGCCCCACAGAGGGTGCAGGTGGAAAGAAGTGGGTGGGGGCTGGGCTAGCCCCAGCAGGATGGCGGGGGGGTCCCACACAAGGGGCAGACAGGAGGGAGGCACACAGAGGGATACAAAGAGACAGGGAGCAGGTACTATAACACAGACCCAAAACACTGGAACCTAGCGACGTCCTAACGAGAGTGGAGGGACAATGCAATCAACAATGTCAGGAACAGAAAGCCCCAGGTGATCAAAGGTCCCTAAAGAGAAGAAGAGAATGCAGGTGATACAGCATGTGTGGAATAACAGCAGTAACTCAGCAAAGCACAATACGCAACCACTGGTAATCAAAGGTAACCTAGAAGTAAGGAAGTAAGGAAATACTGCTCATGTGGAATAACAGTGGTAACCCAGCAAGCACAATACACAAACCACTGGTAGTCCGAGGAAACCTAGAAGTGGAGGGAATGCAGGAAATTCAATGGAATGGCAATCCAGTAGAGAATACAACACAGTGGAATGACCGTGGAAAACCCCAGTAGAATGACAAACAACTATCAGAGAACGAAGGGGTGTAAGGATTGGAGAGACAGATGGGGAACAATGCGCAGGACGCGATTCAGGGAGCCTGAGTGGAAGGAGAGGAGGGACCGGGTCAGGAATGCCTGGGAGCATCGCTGATAAGGGTGCGCTAGGTCAAGGAGCAGGGACAGGTAGCGTGGGTAACAAAGCAGGGAGGGATCACTAGGCCAGGTGAGCGCAGAACGGTTGCAAGGGGAGGCGCAGCCACACAGATGCGAGGGAGCGCATGTGACCGAGTAGCGAGGAACCACACATGGCCTGAGTTACGAGAGAGAACACTCGTCATATGTTGTGATGGATCGCACGCGGCCTAAGTAGTGGGGGAGTGCAGGCGGCCTAAGGCCTGTGTACCATTCTTGATTTATCAGGCCTCAATCTGTTCCTCATCCAAGAGAAATTCAAGATGATCACTACTGCGCAAATCAAGTCTACTCTTCATCAGACTGGATTTGCCTGGCGGATCTGAAGGATGGTGTCATGATGCCTACCCCCGGGCATCCGGATCAAGCCCATCAGCCCCGTGAGCAGGCATCCAAACATTTACAAAATCCCCAGCAGCCCCAGCTAGGGGGTGTCTGGGTTCAGTCCTGGTGCCATAGGCGCCAGGCTCATAGACATTACTTACCTCATGCAGACCATGCTACAAATAAATCCAAGCCAACGTGAGGCCTGGATGGGACTATTTTACTACAGGGACTATTTTTTACTCGGGTGGCCGTCAAGTTGGAATTACCCTCTAATATGCGGATCCAGGAAGAGGAAGAAAAGGACAAGGTTAGAAAACAAACTTATTTCCAATTCCTCACCTGATTCCGGATCCATTTCATCTCCCGACCTGGAAGTACATCAGTCCTGCACGCGTCGCTTCGCCAGCTCCAGCACGGCGCCATACTCACCAGTTCTCACAGCATCTTTCGATCCGGCACTGTCTCCATCATTTCTTCGCCATACTCCGGCACCTAGGGGCACAAGAATAACAAGGTGAGCCAAGAGAATCAACAAATACCTCTTACCACCATAGACTTACCTGATTTACCACCGGCGGTATTCTCCATATCTTCAAATGCCGCGTCTGTAAAGAGGGAGAAAAACAACACGTTAACGCATGTAATAGTTACCGGACAGCGTTGCGTAACACAGACTCTTACCTGAACGCCAGCAGCAGCTACGAGACCTTCTTCTCACAAACTCAGTTGCAACTTAAGGAAGGAAGTGGACAAGAGTGAACATCGGGCACATTGAACTCTTTGAACTTGATACTTACCAATCCCGCCTGGGACTTCAGAGTCAATGCTTACCGGAACTCTCCCAACGCCTTTAAACCAGTGAAGTAACTGGTATCTACGCGCCCCTGCAAGACACGCAGGATGGAGAGCTCATCTTTTACAAACATAAGGTGAGGTTACTAAGGGGATATCGGAGGTGATTAGTGGGGGGAGAGCGAGAACAGTTGGGAGGCCATCACTAAAACCCACTGGTGGCTAATCCCTGTCTCCACTTGCAGGAAAATACTACTTTGGGTCCAGCAGACAAGACTAGGCGGGCCAGTCCAGACAGTCATCTCTGCACTACGCATCACGTTGACGGAGACCGCAGCTGTCCGGGTCCGATCGACACCCCTGTGGGGTCCAGGTGAGCGTAACAGATGGCTGCCTACATATCCCCATCTGGGCTCCTCATTGATGGCTCCTTCACTTTACAGTGGGGAACCTGCATTTCCTGTAGAATGTGTTACCTGTCAGGCTGAGCTTGGCGCTGAGAGTATTTATCATGATGATGGCAGCCATAGTGAGGCATCTGCAATTGCCACTTGCAGAACGTCCATGTATACTCCCTCATGGACGACTGACTGGTCAGGGCGAAATCACCAGTGGCTGCCTGGCAGGCAGTGCAGCTACTGCTGAACCTCTTGTTCGACCTAGGCTTCTCTGTGAACTTCCAGAAGTCATCTTTGACACCCCCTCAGGAATGGATTTTTATAATATTCTTTTAGAACACAGTACTTTCATGGGTCTTTCTGACAGAGGAAAGGATTGTAGACTTCTTGAGAAAGACTTCACAGTTTCTAAATCGGTCAGCCCTGTGGACATGGTAGTATCAGGGGGGCTTGGACCTCATGGCCTCATGCGTTCTGGCAAGGCTGTTGGCATGGGTAAAGATGAGATGTACACAGCTGCTTCTTGGAACCTTCTGGTCTAAGGGCTCCCTGCTGTAGTCCAAGATCTTGTGAATTCCGAATCAGATCCACTGGGTTCTCTGATGCTGGTCTCTAGTGAACAATCTGATGGTTGGACGCCTTTTGAGGACCCTCTACTAATGACAGTGATCATAACCAATTCCTCCCTTCTTTAACGGGGAGCGACATGGGAGGGCTCTGGACAGCAACAGCAGTGCTTGGAACACATAAATGTCCTGAAGCTGAAGGTAATATATTTGGTGTTCAAAGCTTTTCTGTCTATGAACATGAATTTAATGGTGCACATGTTGACCGACAACTCAACAGCAATGTATTATGTAAACAAACACGGTGGCAGCAAATGTACCCCTTTCCTCCTCCTGGCAGTAGAGTTGTGGGAGTGGGCAGAAAGTCACTGTATCCTTCTAAAGGTGTATCACCGTCCGGGGGCAGAGAACAATGAGGCTGATCCACTGAGTTGCTTTGCTCTCGCAAATCACGAGTGCCAACTTACCTGGGAAGCAGTACTAGGGATCTTTCATCAAGGGACTTTTCAACAGGTCAACTAGTGCTTTAGACATGGCCAGGGATTGGAGTCGCATTCCTCATGTCATCTGTCAGGCCTGACCTACACAATTCTTCCAGTATCATCACGATAGCCCTTGGAGTCGCATTCCTCATGTCATCTGTCAGTTCTGGCCTACACAATTCCTCCAGTATCATCAGGATAGCCCTTGGAGTTGCATTCCTTATATCATCTGTCAGTTCTGGCCTACACAATTCTTCCAGTATTATCACGATAGCCCTTGGAGTCGCATTTCTCTTGTCATCTGTCAGTTCTGGCCTACACAATTCTTCCAGTATCATCACGATAGCCCTTGGAGTCGCATTCCCCATGTCATCTGTTAGTTCTGGCCTACACAATTCTTCCAGTATCATCACGATAGCCCTTGGAGTTGCATTCCTCATGTCATCTGTCAGTTCTGGCCTACACAATTCCTCCAGTATCATCACGATAATCCTTGGAGTCGCATTCCTCATATCATCTGTCAGTTCTGGCCTACACAATTCTTCCAGTATTATCACGATAGCCCTTGGAGTCGCATTCCCCATGTCATCTTTTAGTTCTGGCCTACACAATTCTTCCAGTATCATCACGATAGCCATTGGAGTCGCATTCCCCATGTCATCTGTTAGTTCTGGCCTACACAATTCTTCCAGTATCATCACGATAGCCCTTGGTGGCCAGCCAGGTTCTGGTTCTCTTACCTGATGTTCCTGTCCATGGAGAATCCGATCTAGATTCCGATCATCTGCTGACACAGACGGGGGCGGCTTGATACTTCACCCTTCTCCTCAATCAATATCATTAGTGGCCCGGGACCTGAAGAATTGACATTAGGGGACCTGGGTTTGCACAGAAAAACATGAAAATTATTGCAACGGCAAGGGAGGATTCTTATCGCAATCAGGTTTTGCTATTAATCATTCGAGTGAGGCAAGAGTTCACTTAAATGTGCTGACAAGTGTGTCTACTCTGGCATCAGTGGGTTTGCATTGAGAGTTAAGTAGAACCTATCCATCTGCCATTGGACCTTATCTCAACTTAGACACAACTTTTTTTGCATCCAAATCCGTGGTAAAGTGGCACTTTGAGGGGCTTTGTCATCTTTTTCCTCCTCGGAAGCCACAACGCCCTCAAAGGGATCTTAACTTCGTCCTTGCTGCTTTGAATCATAAATCGTATGAGCCCAGGGGAACGGTGGATTTAAGACTTGTCAGTTGGAAAACTGCTTTTTTAGTAGCAATTACTTCCTCTCGAAGAGTGAGCTAATTAGAGACACTTCGACTAGTAAACCATGTCTGTCTTTCATGAGAAGGAGGTGGTGCCTTGAACACATCCCTTGTGCATCCCTAAAATCACATCTGAAATTCTCTTAAATCAGTAAATGTTGTTATCAACTTTTACTCCAATTCAGTGTTTGATTCAAAAAGAGTCCTTCATTGACTGGACATCGATAGGTTCATAAAGTTTTACCTAGCTAGAACAAAAGACTTCAGGTGATTGGAAACGCTGGTCATGAACCGAGTCGCAGGCGAACTAAATACCTTCTTCAGAATGGGCCAGCCAGAGAAGCACAAACTATACTCTTCTGGTCAGCCTACTGAGAAAATGTAACAGGGCCGATCTACCCCAAAGTACTATGTGGTACCCGAAGCAGTCTCACCTGTAGTGTCTCGTTGCATGGAAACAAGGAAAGGGCAGGGGTCAAGGACCTACCCTGGTGGCACGAGGACGCAATTCTAAGGAGATGGGAAAAGGGAAGAGCATCTAGGAAGATCGATCCACAGGAGTCCAAACAAAGTCCCAAATCCTTTAGGAGGAACAGAAAGTCCAAGAAATCCACAATCCAAAAGCACACCTGCAAAGTATCACAAAAAAAGCAAATCACAGAGGAAATCCAAAAGGCAAGATTCGTGCAGGTGTGGTCTAAATCCAAGAACGCCAGGTAACCCAACAATGCAGAGAAATGCCACTCGCTGATACACCAGCTGAGAAGCGGCGGTTAGGTCTTCCGGCATCCCGGTGCGCCACATGTGCATGCCTGGTTGTGAGTCGGCTAACTAGACATATAGGCACAGCACACTGAATAATGTGGCGTTCGCCTGCACTGTCTGTCCATACGGTGCCATGGTAGCCGCCAGTGACGCGTCTCCTCAGTGTGGTGCCGGCGCGAAGTTACCAAGCGGGTACGTTTGGGGAGCATGACACGATGGCTGGTGTGGTATACCAGAAAGCTTTCCTGAAAATTCCACTTCCAAGGGTGCTTCATGTCCACGCGATAAGGGCAACGGCGGCTCCTGTTTCCTTCCGGTGACCTGTCTCGTGGCAGCGGCTTGGGACCCGCCATCTGCATCCTGCAGGCACTGGGGCTGCTCAGTTTGCTCTATGTCATCGGTAATCTCTCGTAAGTAGGGAGGAAAGAGGGCAGGAGTGTAGGAGATAGGAAGTATTACTCACCATACTGACTACTGTACTCCCAGTCCAGAGTCCCCCTTTCCCCACCCGCTCCTCTAAACGTTAGGGTGTGTGTTGGCTGATGGAAAAGGACTCAGGGGCAAAGACCTGGGCCTTGGGGAGGTGGGCTGAGGCCACGCAAAATAAAAGTGCCAGACTTTCGGTGCTACTAAAGAATGCTCCTGTCCTGGCCCCATTAGACAGAGTGAGCCATGAGTTTGCAGGAAAGGGAACTATGGGCTAGCAGTATAGTCGTCACCATGCTGGGAGACTGTTCACAGTGTGTTATTCCACTTTCATTCAGCGTGCATTGGAGGAGACTATGGGTGAGTGCTTATTGTAGCCACACCTGCTGGGTTATTCCAAAGTCGTATGTGTTCACTCTAATTGAAGCGCGTTAGCAATATGCTTAAGTGTAATACTCAGAATTGCTACAAAGTGGAAGGCTGGGATATTGTGTGGGTGCCCAGTGAATTCATTGCAGAATAATCACCGCACATATTTTTCAGTGTCAAATATTCACTGCAATAAATCAAATAAACCAAATGTTTAAATTACAAACACAACAGATGGTTAGTTGCTGAAAGGGGGACACGAGCTATTAGGGACGTTGGGGATTTGCGGATGTCCCCCTTGGATAAAATCCGCAATACATGGGAGAAAAAATACACATGGAATGTCCAGGCATCCACCCTTTGCTATATACTGCATTTCAAATACTCTTTCGCGTCATAGTGTGGTATGTTACTGTAAGAGACTTTCCCACGTTCATACATGGGATGGGGACGGGGTTGGACTATCACTGCAAGAACCTGAATGCTCATCCTGTTTCTGGTATTACAGGAGAGAAAGTGCCACCTTCGAGTGGGGTGATAACTGGGCAGATGTGCAGGGCCGTTGCAGAGCAGGGAGGCGGGAAGCAGGAAGCAGCTGGTACAGTGTCGAGAAGTGCGCTGAAGCTACAGGGATTCCGTGCCACGATACACGTGCATTGAAGGCCTCTGGTCACTTGCACAGGGGAATGGTTGTGTCCTATCTGCACTGTAACCTTAGTGGGCCATCACACTAACGAAACAAGACACACCACGCAACACAAGAAAACAAGCATCGCCATAAGAAATAGCAGGATGTGGGCGGGTGCTGGAATTCCACACTGGCACAATGGGTATTAAACTAGCTCAAATGCTGGAAATGCGAGCTCCCAGGCTCCGGGAAGAAGCAAGAGCACATTTGACAAACAGATTAACAGACGTTCAAAACAAGACAGGAAGAGGCAGGAAAGCAGACAGCAGGCGGGCCATGCGTCTGATCAAGCTTGGGTCAGGCGCTAAGGAAAGCAGCTTGGCAAAATGCAGAGAGAAAGTGCTGCAAGCAAGGACCGGGGAGGATACATGCTTACAAAGGGCCCGGCAAGGCAAGCAGACACTGCTAAGTATTCACACACAGAACTGACCGAAACAAACAGTACCAGCATAGTCAGAGGTCAGGCAAAAGCAAGCAGGGTCCAGCCTGCAGAGGAGACTGGCAGAACCGGGCAGGGCCGGTATACACAGAGGTCAAGCAAAACCAAGCAGGGTCCAGCCTGCAGAGGAGACTGGCAGAACCGGGCAGGGCCGGTATACACAGAGGTCAAGCAAAACCAAGCCGGGTCCAGCCTGCAGAGGAGACTGGCAGAACCGGGCAGGGCCGGTATACACAGAGGTCAAGCAAAACCAAGCCGGGTCCAGCCTGCAGAGGAGACTGGCAGAACCGGGCAGGGCCGGTATACACAGAGGTCAAGCAAAACCAAGCCGGGTCCAGCCTGCAGAGGAGACTGGCAGAACCGGGCAGGGCCGGTATACACAGAGGTCAAGCAAAACCAAGCCGGGTCCAGCCTGCAGAGGAGACTGGCAGAACCGAGCAGGGCCGGTATACACAGAGGTCATGCAAAACCAAGCAGGGTCCAGCCTGCAGAGGAGACTGGCAGAACCGGGCAGGGCCAGTATACACAGAGGACAAGCAAAAGCAAGCACGTTCCAGCCATTAGAGGGTGCTGGCAGAACCAGGCAGTGCCATAGCCAAAAAAGAGATGGGTGGAAGGTTTTCAATTTTTTCTGAACCACTGGCACTGCTCTGGGCAACCTTCCACACCACCACTTTTTAGCTCATCTGTTCCATTGCAGAAGAGGGCCAGCCATATGCAAATCAGTCAGGTACTGCCACCAATGGGAGCAGCCCAGCCCGAACTGCTAGGCCAGGTCCCGTCTGCAGGGAAACACAAGTAGCCCAAGATATGTTTCAGCCTTGTTGGGCCTCATCAGTGTGGTGCAGCTTGGTTCCCTATGGTGCAGTGAGCAAGGGGCCCACGTCTAGGCATACCCTCTCTCACACAGGGATACAAACTATAACCAAACAAGTGACGGGTGGAAAGCCAGAATACACAGAGGTCAGATAAAACCAATCAGGGTCCAGCCTGCAGAGGAGACTGGCATAAATGGACAGGGGTAGCATACACAGAGGACAGGCAAAACCAAGCAAGTTTCAGCCATTAGAGGGTGCTGGCAGAAACGGGCAGTGTCAGAATACACAGAGGTCGGACAAAACCAATCAGGTCTGAACTTGCAAAGAGCACAAAAGGGGGAACTGGGGGCATAGGTAGACGGTAGAGAATTGGTGGGGTATTTAGCATAAGGGATCTTCTGTTTGGTACTTAGTTTCGTTTTTCAGATTTTTAGCATACAATTATACTCTGGGTGGTGTAATAATGTATGGAGTAGTCAGGGTTCTGACATTCAGTTTAGTGGATATTCTGGGTGATGTAGTAATAAATAGAATTGCCAGGGTGCTGCACTCTGACATTCAGTTCAGCTGATATTCAAAGTGGTGTAATAATCCATGGAATTGCCATGGTGCTGCACTCTGACATTCAGTTTAGATGATACTCAGAGTGGTGTAATCATTTATCAAATTGCCAGGGTGCTGCACTCTGACATTCAGTTTAGCTTAAACACAGAGTGGTGTAATAATGTATGGAATTGTCTGAGTCCTGCGATCTGACATTCAGTTTAATTGATACTGAGAATGGTGTAATATTTTATGGAATTACCAGAGTGTAGCACTCAGACATTCAGTTTAGCTGATACTCAGAGAGGTGTAATAATCGGGGTGATTCATGGAATCAATGTGCGGCGAAATGGGTGGCGCATGCGTGAAAAACGCAGCGCACGCGTGCGAAATGCACACAAGTGCACGCTTCCCGATTCATGGAAGGCACTGCGCGTGGCTTACCTGGGACCTACGCCGAATCCGCGCGTTGCGCACATGTCACAGCGACATCCCAAAGGCTGTGCGCGAGTCGCCCAGTGAAGGCGCACAACGTCCAGCGCACACACAACATGCGAAAATGTGAGCGTAACGGGGGAAGTTCTGCAGCAAAATCCCAGCAAAATCCCAGCAAAGCCCACACGCGCGCTAAGAACACGTATTCATGGAATTGAACAGGGCAAATCCACGCACGCCAACAGACGTGCAAAGCCGGAAACACGTCCGCCATGCGAAAGCAGGCAGAAGCGCCTCCGAGCAGCATAAAAGTGTGCGCAAATAACAAACAAGCAGATACAGCTACGATGAACGTCCCATTTCTCGCAGCAGTGATCGTGGGACACCGCAGGAGGAGGAGGATAGCCAGGCCCCGCATTTTTTTACCCAGGACCAGGCTTTTTGGGATGGCTGATGATCAGGTCTATGGCAGGTATAGGTTTCCACCTCATATCATCCTATACCTGGTCACTGAGTGGGAGAATGACCTCACATCACTCACCTTGTGCTCCCAAGCACTGAGCCCCTTGGAAAAGGTGCTCAATGTCCTGCATTTTCTGGCCACTAGGTCATTTCAGCAGACAACTGCCATAGTTGGGGGCGCCTCACAGGCCACGCAGTCACGCTGCCTAAACCAGATGCTGGCAATCATGACTGCACGCCCCACAGTCTGCAGGCACATATACATGCCCAAAACACCCGCACAAAGGCAGGCCGTGGTCCAGGACTTTTACAGGGTGGCACACTTCCCCAAAGTGCTTGGTGCCATTGATTGCACCTATTTGGCCCTACGTGCACCTAGGTCCACTGAGCACATCTATCGCAACCGCAAGCACTGGCATTCCATGAACGTGCAGGTTGTATGCTATGCCAAGGGAATCATCTCCTCTGTCTACGCAAACTATCCCGGGTCCACCCATAACAGTTTCATATTCAGAATGTCATCCCTAAACCGGGTCCTGGAAGCTGGGAGGCATAGCAGCACATGGCTCATTGGTGAGTACAAATGCCTGTGCACATCCATGCATGTCACACACAGACAAATAAACAAACCCAAATAATGACAACCATTATCACCTCCCCAGGGGACAGTGCCTACCCTCTGAGCACCTACATGATGACGCAAATACGGAACCCCACCACACCACACAAGGTAAGATACAACGCAGCCCCTATTGCAACCAGGGGCATAGTGGAGCGCACATTCAGAGTGCTCAAGTCACGTTTTCGCTCCCTTGACCGCTCTGGTGGGCAGATACTATATGCTCCCCCAGTAGTGTGCAGGATCGTTGTGGCAGCATGGGTTTTCTTGCTTTGGTAACTTGCATTTTCTTGCATATGTTGGGTTCTTTTATGTTTATTTTAATGTATTGTTTGTATTGTAACTTTAAGACCAGCCCTGATTTGAGAAAGGCAGTGTTTTCCGCTGAAAGGCGTGTTATCACAAAGGGCAATTTCATAATAATAAAAAGCACCACCAAATAATGATTTTAGTGGTTTTCATAAGAAATTGTGTGTGGACCTTCATTTTTTTGTGGCGCATGAATCTAATAAATCTAATATGAAGCAACATCATATTATTATACTCAAAGGACGTAAGTGCATGCCACCAAATGTGTGAACACCAAAAGCTCGAACCTTTGGTGGCATGCATTTCAGGGAATCTCAAAAAAGAAAAGAAAATGCGGGTGCTGCGCGGGGGGGGGGTCACCCGCAACATCCCGCTCACTACACAACACAGTACAATGAGTGGTGTTTGCAGCCTGGAAACCCCTGCAGCTGGATAAAAAAACAAAGCAAAAAAATGACCCAGCAGCGCCAGTACACGGTCACGAAAGTCAAAGTGAACTTGTGCAGCAGGGACACAGCATGTCTCAGAAGACAAGTAGTGTGTGCGTGGGGGGATGTTGGGGTGGTGTTGGCGGTGGGGCTGGGGTTGTGTAGTGTGCGTTGTGGGGGTGTGTTTACAGGGCTAATCAATGCATATTAGCATGGGAAATGCATAAACCTTCAGTGTTGCGTAAATTTTCCATGTGAACTACTCCGTTGTGGACACATCTGCAATGGAAACATATTGCCGATCCCGTGACACATCATAAGCAAAACCAACACAGGACTATCAATTTACCATCATAACATATCATGAACACAGGACCCAACAGTGACAATGTCAGACAGTGACGAATCACCATAGCACAAGTGCCTCAATGTGACATTGCCACCACACATCCCCCTTCCACCATGAGAGTGGGGCATGGGACCGCATACAGCACAAAGTGCATCAACAATGTATGCAGTCAAGGCAATACATGAATAAGCAACATGAAATCATGCACAGTCAACAATATACTTACCAAAATGCAGTCCAACCATGCACTAGAGAAACCATCATGAATCCCCACTAGGGGTGTATACACAAGTTGGACTTCAGACTGGCCACAGATATGATGGAGGCCCAATGCCTCTGTTTAAGTTACTGTCACACATCCTTGCGAGCCCATGGAAAGGGGAAGCAGGAGTGGCATATGTGTCCGGACCCCAAGCCACAAACACAAACACGAGACAAGCCTGTGATGGGCCCAGCCGGAACACACAGTGGATGCCATCGGATGCCACAAAGCACCATACTGTAACATGAATGCACAATAGACAAAAAAATAAAAATGGCCATAGTCGACCCGGGGGGGGGGGGGGGCACCGAGGAGGTGGGCGGTGCAGCATGCACCTCAACACCCACATGTGTGGATGTTGAGATTAAAAAAAAATCCTCCATGGGCTCATGGTCTGCACGGTCCGACCTGAGTGAGATATTTGTCGTCGTTGTCACCCTCTGGTTGTGCATCAGGAGGTGCGCGTGGTACAGGTGCCTGACCACGTATAGCCCCAGCAAGCCCCTCCACGGCAGCAAGCATTCAGGCCTGGTAAGCCTGGTTCTGCAGGAATATGGCACAGAGGTCCCCATGCAGCGCCTCACGTGAAACACAGAGTTCTGCCTGCGAAGCCTCACGTGACAGACGGACCTCCTCCCGGCTTGCATGGAGTTCAGCCGAGATAGTACGTTCCAGCTGCTCCATCCTCTGTTCTGCCCGTGTCCCCTGGCTCATCATGAGTGCAGCCAGAGTAGTTCTGAGGGAGGTGTTATCTTCCCTCAGGGCTTCCCTGTAGGCCTGTGTCTCATCAGCAATAGCTGTGTGCAGAGCTACCAGTTCAGCCCGGCGGGCCCTGTTGGAGGCCGCCGTGCCCAGCCTGAGTGAGCGTCGGGTGGACTACGTTGCCTGCTGCTGGAGCTCCACCTGCCTATCAGGGGGGAGAATGGAATCAGCCACACGTTCCATGCCTTGAGCCAACATCTCAATCGCTCCCCCCTGTTGCTGTGCGATGTCATACATGGCATTCTCCCACCCAGTGTTCCCCGGTGGTGCACGGCCACCGCATTGCTGGACACCACACCTGTTGGGCCCAAGGAGACGTGGTCCTTGCTGTGCTGGCACTGCCTGTGGCTGCAGGACTGCATTCCTCCATCGATCTGCTTCCCCAGGAACAGGACCAACTGGTGTGGAGCGTGACCCTGCACCCGTAACCACCACAGGTGCACATCCCAACACTGACTGGCCCCTTAAGGGGTCTACCCCCACTGCAGGTGTGGCGGACAGAACAGCGTCCACTGCAGAATCACTCACCGTCGACGGCATGGATTGATGAGCATGCGATTCAACATCAGAGTCAAAGAGATCCTCAGAGTAGTACCCAGAAGCAGCCCTGGACACGATGTCCTGGAGCACCAATGGATGTTTGCGGCCTACCACACCACAACCACCACTGGTGCATGGTTGTTGACCTGAACCCTTCACCCTGTCTGCCATCTTCTCCTCCTCCTCTGCTTCCAGTGCCTCATCACATGTAACAAAATAAAAAAACACATGAGCACACATGTCAGCAGCACATTCCACACACACAGACATCACAATATTGACAGCCAACACCTGAAGCAGCCATGTCACACACGACACAAACTCTGGCATGCATGCAGTGGCATTGAAATGGAAAGGGACCCTGAAAGCAGACATGGTTGCGTGTCAAATGTGAAGCCCACACATGAACTGCATGTTTCATATCACCTGCATCACACACAACTTTCTGGCAGGCATAGATCTTAGCCGAAAATGACAGATGGCAAAAAAGAGATGGCACATAGCATAGCCATGGCAGAACTCCCAAATAGCCACAGCAGTAAGTTAAATAGAACTGTCCATGACACATGTAAAATGCATGTCAGCATGCACTACAAGAAAATAAATATTAAAAAGTACACGTGTCACAGGATGCAACAACGCAAGTGCATTGAAATACAGTGAAGGGAGGCACATGGATACATACATGCCAGGTCACTTTGACATCACACAAGTGAATAGGCATGTTGAAGGGTGAAACATGGCTCAGACGTGCATGGGTGCAGTGCAGTACATATGTACGGCCTCAACATAAACAAAAACGTAGTGATGTAAATCTCGTGACATGACGGCAGTGTAAGGGCAAGTGCAGTCATCATGTGCAGAATGTTGGCACTGGCTTGTAGGGATACAGTGAACCCCAAACCCCCTCTGGGGAATGGCAGGGAGGCAGGGCATGGCTCTGAATGGCTGACCACAGTACTGTGTAGTTGCTTCAGTCAACTGAGACTACAGCAGATGAGAGGGGGACAGAAATCAGGACACATGAGGAACCATCAGAAGTACACCCATACACGCAGAAGCCACAACACCAGTTGCCAAGAGGCAGAGTGGCTGTAACAGAGTGAGGCCTGTGCACGACATAGACAAGGACACCCAAACATGTGCGTGATGAGGAAGTGAGCATGAAATGGATGACCAAATACCATGAGATGGATGAAATACCAGAGATGTAGTACAATGAGTAGCATTCCACGGACCCATATGGGCTTGCAGGGAATGCACATAGTCCATGAATGAACACGTAAGGGGATGCGTGTGTACATTTTCACGCTTTTTTGCTGGCGTGAGCGGGGAACACATATTCAAGGGGGTGCACGGGTAGATTTTCATGTGTTTTGGCTGGCGTGAGCGATGTACGCGAATTCAAGGGGGTGCGCAAGGAGTTTCCACGCGATTTGGCTGGCGCGAACAGGGTACG
The DNA here is from genome assembly GCF_040938575.1 of Ambystoma mexicanum. Taxonomy (NCBI): domain Eukaryota; kingdom Metazoa; phylum Chordata; class Amphibia; order Caudata; family Ambystomatidae; genus Ambystoma; species Ambystoma mexicanum. The sequence goes on along the minus strand of NC_090938.1, from coordinate 797,806,167 downwards.
CATATTCACAGGGTTACGGTAGGCCCTTTTCACACGATTTGGCTTGCGCAAGCTGGGTATGCGTATTCAAGGGGGTGCGCGAGGAGTTATCACGTGTTTTGGCTGGCGCGAGCGGGGTACACGTATTGAAGGGGTTACGGTAGGCCTTTTTCCACACTATTTGGATGGCGCAAGCGGGTTACACCTATTGAAGGGGTTACGGTATGCCTTCTTCACGTGATTTGGATGGCGCGAGCTGGGTACGCGTATTCAAGGGGGTGCGTGGGTAGTTTTGCATGCATTTTGGCTGGTGCGAGTGGGGTATGCGTATTCAAGGGGGTGTGCGAGCAGATTTTCCAGTGATTTTGCTGGCGTGAATGGGGTACACGTATTCAAGGGGGTGCGTGGGTAGATTTTCACGCGTTTTGGCTGGCGTGAGCGGGGCATGCGTATTCAAAGGGGTGCGCAAGCAGATTTTTATGCAATTTTGCTTGCGCGAGCCTGGAATAAGTTTCGCAGGGTTTCGCAAGGCCCTTTTCACACGATTTGGCTGCCGTGAGCCGGGTACATGCTGTTTTTTAAGAGAATATGGTGTAGGGGGGCTGTATGCTGGTCCAGGGTTAGCACGGCTCTTTTCCCCGTATTGGGAATTTCTATGGCTTTTTCTGGCGCAAGGGGCGTTCTTGAGGGCGTTACTGGAGCTACTGGATTTTCACTGCGCCATGGCTGCAAATGGCTCCGGAAATCCATGAACACACAGTGCACCAAAATGTTGTGTTGCGCTGCGCCTGGCGCACACGTGACGTACGCGCCCTCTCTGCGCCAGGCTTGTGCGCTATTTCTGTGCTGAATTCTATGAATTGACCCGCTTGTATGGAATTGCCAGAGTCCTGCGATCTAACATTCAGTTTAGCTGATACTCAGAGTGGTGTAATAATTTATGGAATTGCCAAGGTGTTGCACTCTGACATTTAGGATAGCAGTTACTCTGGGTGGTCTAGGAATCTGTATAATGGGTTTTGCATATTGTATTGAGTTATAGCATAAGGCATACTCTGAAATGTTATAAAAGTATACGTCAAATCTAGGTTGCCACTGTGCCATGTTTAGTGTAAATGGTGCCCTGAAATGTTACAATATTATGTTATACCCAGGTTAGGGCGCAGTGTTGTGCATCATGTATTTTTCTCTGAAAGGTGTAAGCTTATTAAACGCGTCCTTGGTTTCCTCCCAATGATACTCAATATAAAGGATACGGTGGAATATTATAGTATTGTATGTTAGTTTATTGTGGCAACTATAAGGTATCCTCTGGAATATAATTGTATTTTACGTTATAGTGAGACTATAACTAAATGGTGGTGGATATATTAATGGATCCTATGCCCAGGTAACTCCAAAGTGATGTTAACCATCAAGGAGGTTTTACTATACCCACGGTATTCCATAGTAGTGTTCAGCATGAAGGGAGTGGTGCCTTCATGAGTCCTATACCCACTTGATTCCATAGTGGTGTTCAGCATGAAGAGGGTGGGGCCTTCATGAGTCCTATACCCACGGTATTCCATAGTGGCGTTCAACATGAAGAGGCTGGTGCCTTCATGAGTCCTATACCCACACTATTCCATAGTAGTGTTCAGCATGAAGGAGGTGGTGCTTCATGAGTCCTATACCCACACTATTCCATAGTGGAGTTCAGCGTGAAGGGGGTGGTGCTTTCATGAGTCCTATACCCACGCTATTCCATAGTCGTGTTCAACATGAAGGGCATGGTGCCTGCATGAGTCATTTACCACGCTATTCCATAGTGGTGTTCAACATGAAGGGTGTGCCTTCATGAGTACTTTACCCACGTGATTCCGTAGTGGCGTTCAGCATGAAGGCTGTGATGCCTTCTTGAGTCCTCTACCCACGCTATTCCATAGTGGTGTTCAACATGAAGGGGATGGTGCCTTCATGAGTCCTTTACCCACTTGATTCCATAGTGGTGTTCAGCATGAAGGGGATGGGGCCTTCATGAGTCCTTTACCCACGTGATTCCATAGTGACGTTCAGCATGAAGGGGATGGTGCTTCATGAGTCCTATACCCACACTATTTCATAGTGGTGTTCAACATGAAGGGGGTGGTGCCTTCATGAGTCTTATACCCACGCTATTCCATTGTAGTGTTCGGGCATGAAGGGGTGGTGCTTCATGAGTCTTATACCTATGTGATTCCATACTAGTGTTCAGCATGAAGGGGGTGGTGCTTTCATGAGTCCTATACCCACGTGATTCCACAGTAGTGTTCAGCATGAAGGAGGTGGTGCTTCATGAGTCTTATACCCACGCTATTCCATAGTAGTGTTCAGCATGAAGGGGATGGTGCCTTCATGAGTCCTTTACCCACACTATTCCATAGTGGTGTTCAGCATAAAGGGGGTGGTGCCTTCATGAGTCTAATACCCACGTGATTCCATAGTGGTGTTCAGCATGAAGGGGATGGTGCCTTCATGAGTCCTTTACCCACGTGATTCCACAGTGGCGTTCAGCATGAAGGAGATGGCGATTCATGAGTCCTATAGCCACGCTATTCCATTGTAGTATTCGGGCATGAAGGGGTGGTGCTTCATGAGTATTATACCCATGCTGTTCCATAGTGGTTTTCAGCATGAAGGGGGTGATGCCTTCATGAGTCCTATACCCACGCTATTCCATAGTGGTGTTCAGCATGAAGGGAATGGTGCTTCATGAGTCCTATACCCACGCTATTCCATAGTGGTGTTCAGCATGAAAGGGGTGGTGCCTTCATGAGTCCTCTACCCACGGTATTCCATAGTGCGTTCAACATGAAGGGGGTGGTGCCTTCATGAGTCCTAACCCTGGTGATTCCATAGTGGCGCTCAGCATGAAGAGGGTGGTGCCTTCATGAGTCCTATACCCACACTATTCCATAGTAGTGTTCAGCATGAAGGAGGTGGTGCTTCATGAGTTCTATACCCACGCTATTCCATTGTAGTATTCGGGCATGAAGGGGTGGTGCTTCATGAGTATTATACCCACACTATTCCATAGTGGTGTTCAGCATGAAAGGGGTGGTGCCTTCATGAGTCCCATACCCACGTGATTCCATAGTAGTGTTCAGCATTTAGGAGGTGGTGCTTCATGAGTCTTATACCCACGCTATTCCATAGTGATGTTCAGCATGAAGGGGGTGGCGCCTTTAGGAGTCCTATACTCACTCTATTCCATAGAGGCGTTCAATATGAAGGTGGTGATGCCTTCATGAGTCCTATACCCACGTTATCCCATAGTGATGTTCAGCAGGAAGGGGGTGATGCCTTCATGAGTCCTATACCCACGGTATTCCATAGTGGCGTTCAACATGAAGGGGGTGGTGCCTTCATGAGTCCTAACCCTGGTGATTCCATAGTGGCGCTCAGCATGAAGAGGGTGGTGCCTTCATGAGTCCTATACCCACACTATTCCATAGTAGTGTTCAGCATGAAGGAGGTGGTGCTTCATGAGTTCTATACCCACGCTATTCCAATGTCGTGTTCAACATGAAGGGCATGGTACCTTCATGAGTCCTTTACCCAGGCTATTCCATAGTGGTGTTCAACATGAAGGGTGTGCCTTCAGGAGTACTTTACCCATGTGATTCCGTAGTGGCGTTCAGCATGAAGGCTGTGATGCCTTCATGAGTCCTCCACCCACGCTATTCCATAGTGGCGTTCAGCATGAAGGGGATGGGGCCTTCCTGAGTCCTTTACCCACGTGATTCCATAGTGGTGTTCAGCATGAAGGGGGTGGTGCCTTCATGAGTCTAATACCCACGTGATTCCATAGTGGCGTTCAGCATGAAGGGGATGGGGCCTTCATGAGTCCTTTACCCACGTGATTCCATAGTGGTGTTCAGCATGAAGGGGGTGGTGCCTTCATGGGTCCTATACCCACGTGATTCCACAGTAGTGGTCAGCATGAAGGAGGCGGTGCTTCATGAGTCTTATACCCATGCTATTCCATAGTGGTGTTCAACATGAAGGGGGTGGTGCCTTCATGAGTCCTATACCCACACAATTCCATAGTGGCGTTCAGCATGAAGGGGGTGGTACCTTCATGAGTCCTATACCCATGCAATTCCATAGTGGCGTTCAGCATGAAGGGGGTGGTACCTTCATGAGACCTTTAACCATGTGATCCCATAGTGGCGTTCAGCATGAAGGGGATGGTGCCTTCATGAGTCCTATACCAATGCCATTCCATAGTGGCGTTCAGCATGAAGCGGGTGGCGCCTTCATGAGTCCTATACCCACGCAATTCCATAGTGGAATTCCGCATGAAGGGGGGTGGTGCCTTCAGGAGTCCTATACCCATGCAATTCTATAGTGGTGTCCAGCATGAAGGGGGTGGTGCCTTCATGAGTCCTATACCCACGCAATTCCATAGTGGCGTTCAGCATGAAGGGGGTGGTACCTTCATGAGACCTTTAACCATGTGATCCCATAGTGGCGTTCAGCGTGAAGGGGATGGTGCCTTCATGAGTCCTATACCCACGCAATTCCATAGTGGCATTCCGCATGAAGGGGGTGGTGCCTTCATGAGTCCTATACCCACGCAATTCCATAGTGGCGTTCAGCATGAAGGGGGTGGTACCTGCTTGAGACCTTTAACCACGTGATTCCACGTGACGTTCAGCATGAGGCGGGTGGCGCCTTCATGAGTCCTATACCAATGCCATTCCATAGTGGCGTTCAGCATGAAGCGGGTGGCGCCTTCATGAGTCCTCTACCCACGCTATTCCATAATGGTGTTCAGCATGAAGGTGGTGGCGCCTTCATGAGTCCTATACTCACGCTATTCCATAGTGGCGTTCAGCATGAAGAGCGTGGTGCCTTCATGAGTCCTCTACCCACGCTATTCCATAGTGGTGCTCAGCATGAAGGGGGTGGTGCCTTTATGAGTCTTATACCCATGCTATTCCATAGTGGTGTTCAGCATGAGGGGGGTGGTGCCTTCATGAATCCTATTCCCACGCTATTCCGTAATGGTGTTCAGCATGAAGGGGGTGGTGCCTTCATGAGTCCGATTACTTATACTCTGAAACTTATGGAAAATTGTAAAATGTAAAATGATTTTTATTTTCTGTGTTTTAATGGATTTAATATTTTATATTTAGATGTTAATGGGCCACATTATAAGGTTGCCGGTCTGGGAACAACAGTACCGGTAAGTTTGCTGGTACCGTTATTTCCAGACCGTCAAACTACGAGTTCTGTGAGCGGGTGCCTTTTCGCTCGCCAGGTCTGACCTAGCGGGCGGAACAGCACTGCTACCGCTGGACTCATAATGCGGCCCAATGTGTTATATAAAAAGAAATAGTGTCTCTGACCCGCCTCTGGTGGCTTTGTGACGGGTCAGAAATAGTGTCAGGCAGACAACTTTATAAGAGTTTTCAACTTTAGCAATTTTATTAAATAAACAGGTTGGTTTAACCCCTCACTATCCCTACCCTGACGAGGATTTCCCTGCCTAAAATAAACTAAAGGAAATACTCAAATGGATATCTGACCCTCACACTGATACAACAAATGAAGCCAAAAGGAAATACATGGCAACTCAATTCAATAGCAATGTATAAAATATAATCTGATTCACAACACAATCAATGTCTTTTCTCATAACCTGGGCGAGTTCCCTCTGGCCAGATCTGAACAAAGGGGTTTTCCCCACAGATAAAAGAAAACAAGGAAATCCGGTTTCGCACTAAGTTCCAACACAGTTCTTAAGGTTTGATATTCAGTCACACAAAGTTCTGTTGCTTCATTAAAGTACCTCAAAGAATCACAAGTTCCCACTCCTCCTGGAATAAGAACTGTCTCACGTTTGTCTTTTCCAAGCAAGCAACAACACTTATGTTTGTTAGGATAATTGTCATAATATTCTGGCTTCCGAAAGAAATAAACTATTCCCACTCTTCCTGGAGTAAGAACAGGTTTCACCTTTGTAGAAACAACAAATGTCTTTGCCAGGATGACTCTTACAAAAGAAATACACTGTTCCAACTCTTCCTGGAGTAAGAACAGGCTTCACCTTTGTAGAAATATCCAAGCGTCTTTGTCAGGATGACTGTTAGCACAATAAAGATTGCCCACGCTAATAGCTCAGGAAAGTCTTCATTCTATTAAAGACAAGGAGGCGAGCATTATGCGATATCTTTCTTTAATACTGCCAATTCAGCATTTTAAAAGTTAAACTTTAACTTTCTGTTTTTAGTTTTTCTTGCGTAACATCAGGAAAACAAATGCAAAAGTTATAAGTTTCTCCTCAGAACAAACTTCCACTTCAGTTCAGTAAACCACAACTCCCATGAATCTGAGGTCCCTTGTATTCCTGACCTCCTCATCCCCACCAATCTGGGCATAGGTCGGGGTATAAACTCTCTCCCCTCCTAGGTCCATTCCGCTTTCTTTGCCCTCAGATCTCACATCTATATAACCATTCAACAGTCCAAATTGTGTCATCCGATTTGTCTTGATCCGTAGCTGGCATATCCAAACGGCCCAACGGGGACAACTTGCTAGGATAAGAGCTGTTCATTGACCAACAAACTCATGCCGCTTTCTGGTCGTCTCCTACGAGAATAGAAACATTCACATGAGGGAGGGCATGAATTCAAATGTTACACACTATCACATTTAATTGCTCTTTTCATCATTCGGGTGGGATATAATGCTCGCCTCCTTGTCTTTAATAGAATGAAGACTTTCCTGAGCTATTAGCGTGGGCAATCTTTATTCTATGACAAGACAGGAGGCTCGCATTATGCTTGTTCAAAGCTTGCTATCACTCTATTCGGAATATCAGATACTGGTTTAAAATAAAACGTCTTAAATGTAGACTCAGAGGACCAATCAGCAGCTTTCATAATATCTTGCAACGATACTCCTGTCGCGAATGCTCTAGAAGCCATCGCCCTTCTTGCTGAATGCGCACTAAATAAAGATAAGTATATTCCTGCCCATTGCATCACTTCTCTTATCCACCTCGCAATAGTCGCTGTGGCTACTGCATGATGGGGCTTTCTACGCGCTATCAGTAATTGCGTTACGCCGCTTGGTCTAATGTGCGCTGTTGCTGCTTCGTAATCTTTAATACATTGCGCCACGCATAGCTTTCTATTTTCTGTAAAATATGGGTAGGAAATCACTCTGGAATCGGTGTTAGTCCTTTTAACGATGGTAAATGCTACCCCTTCTGGATAAAATATTTTTCTGTCAATCTCCAATGCTTTCACGTCAGATACTCTTCGGAAGGCAACGAGGCACAGAAGCATAGCTAATGTGGCCGATAATTGTGATCGGGACAAAGCCTCATTCTCCGGCCATCTGAGGAATAATTGAAACACGTCCCTGCCGTCCCAAAGAACCGCATACTTGGGTTCTGGAGGTCTTCGCAATTTTATGCCTCTGAGGAGACGCAGTACAGTTGGGTGTTCTCCTGCTGGCCTACTTTCCACCTTGTTATGTCCCGCTGAAATTGCCGATCTGTACACCCCTATAGTTCGGTAGGCACAACCGTCTTGAAACCTTGAAGCTAAGAAATTGAGGATGTGCACTAAAGGAGCTGAAATGGGATCCAAACTGTGTTCTGAACACCATCGCGCCCAACCGTTCCAAGCTGTGTTATAGCTCCTAACGGTGGAAGGTGCCCAGGAATCTCGGATACAGTCTGCAGCGAGTTCTGAAATTCTTTGCAAATTCCATCTTTTCCTGAAACCCTGCATGCCATGAGCTGTAAGGATCCCGCTTCTATCAGCGGATGGGATCGACTGGTTGGATCGAGTAGAAGGCCCTGCATGGTCGGAACTATCCTCGGAAAATCCGTAGAAAGTTCCATCGCTACTGGAAACCAGGCCTGTGCCCTCCAGGAAGGCAGCACTATCACCACTTCTGCCTTGTCTCTGCGGACTTTGGCTAGAACTCTTGCGATCGTCAGGAATGGTGGAAAAGCATAATGGACTGCTCCGCTTCATGACTGCAGGAAGGAGTCTGTACCCGCTGCTCCCGGGTCATTCCTCCAGCTGTAGTACCGTGGTGTCTGCGCATTCAGACTGGAGGCGAAAAGATCTATCTCTAGGGGTCCCCATATCTCTTGTAGGCGCCTGAAAATCAGGGGGTGTAGCTTCCAATCGCTGCAGTCTACAAGATATCGAGAATTCCAGTCTGCTATACTGTTCTGACTCCCTGGAAGATATTCTGCGGTTACTGCGATGTTGTTCTGCAGGCAATAATGCCAGAAATCCTTTGCTAATTCCGCTAGCATCCTGGATTTCGTGCCTCCTAGTTTGTTGATGTAGTGGACTGCTGAGATGTTGTCCATCTTGAGCAGGACGCAACATCTCGCTCTGTCCTTTGTAAACGCTCGAACCGCGAAAGAGCCTGCTAGAAGCTCAAGACAATTTATGTCAAGGCTCAATTCTTCCTCCGACCATTTTCCCCCTGTTTGAGTCTGTTCGCACCTGGCTCCCCAGCCTGACCTGCTCGCATCTGACTCTATGGTCAACTCTGGCACATCTCCGAAAATTGCCCGTCTGTTCCAGGCTTCCATATTCTCTAGCCACCACCTTAGTTCTGCAATCTCTTCCTGATCTAGGTCTACTACATGATGGTACTTCAAGCCCCCGCAGAGGTGTTTTATTTTTTAACCTCTGTAATGCGAGATAGTGCAACAGAACTGGAAAAATGGCTTGAATGGATGCTGCAAGCAGCCCCACTACTCTGGCCAGACTCCGAAGAGAAATAGCTCTCTTTGCTAACACAACTCTGAGCTCCTTCCTTATCGCTCTCACTTTGTGACCTGGGAGCTCCACGATTGCCCTTATCGTATCTATGGTAAAGCCTAAAAATTCCAGTCTATGGACTGGCGCTAATTGTGATTTCTCCAAATTCACCAAGAACCCCAGTGAAGATAGGGAATTGAAAATCCACCGAACATCTCTCGTGAGTGTTTCCTTGTTGGATCCCATCACCAGGATATCGTCTAGATAGATGATCATACGCACTCCTCTCTCCCTGATAGCTGCGGCTACTGGCTTCATCACTTTCGTGAAGGCCCATGGGGCAGACGCTAGTCCAAAGGGAAGACATGTGAAGCGCCAAATCTCTTCCCCCCATCGGAACCTCAGATACTTCCAAAATGTTACTGCTATTGGAATTGTTAGATAAGCGTCCTTGAGATCTAGGCGCGCTAGCCAATCCCCGGAACGCAACAGATCTCGAAGGAGGTGGATGCCCTCCATTTTGAAATGATTGTACACTAACCAGTTGTTCAGATCCTTCAGATTTATAAGAGGGCGGATCTTCTCTCCCCTGTGCACTAAAAACATGTTGCTGAGAAATCCTTGATCTGCTACGCTCACGCGCTCTATCGCTCTCTTGTTCGCTAGACTTATTAATTCACTGTGCAAAAGCGCTTGTTCCTCTCAAGACATGAAGATGGGAAGGGGCTCTCTGACTTGTATGGGAGTGTCTGTAAATTCTAGTTGAAGCCCCGCTACCGCCTGTAAGAATCAAGCATCGTTTGATAAAGCCTGCCATTGCTTTAGAAAGAGGAGAGTTCTCCCTCCGATAGGAACATTTGGTGTACTCACCGCCTGCTGCACTGGGTTGACGGAAAGAGCCTCTCCCTCTGCGACCTCTCGGCTGTCTTCCTCTGGCCGGGAAGAAGGTGTCTTGTTGGCACCCCTCCCAATATTGGGCTTGTAGGCCTTGAGGCCTCCGCTGATAGTTGAAACGGCCGGACGAGCGACCTCTGAAACGTCCGGCCCCGACAAAAACATGCCCCGGGAAAATTTTCTTTATAGAGCTCTGGGGCCTCTCGAGGGCTGCGCAGGTGCCCACAAACTGGGACATCTCCTTCGTAAAGGCTTCCCCAAAAAGAAGACCTTTGGCGCCCTCACCGGCCTCGTATGTGGCTAGGTCACTGAGTTTCTTATCAATCTTTAAGAGGACTCCTCTTCTCCTCTCAGATGACAGGGCGCAGTTGGCGTTGCCTAATAGGCACACTGCCGTCTGGGCCCAGTTACCTAATGCTTCGACATCCACTGGGATACCGGTGTCCTTCGACTTTTCAACCAAATCCATCATTTTTGCAAGCGGGCCTGCCAAATCCAGGAGTTTGTCTTGACAACCTTTCCAAGCGCGATCGACACCTTTCCTAATGTCTTGCGCTGATTTGGTCACGAAAGTGACCATCTTTGGCTCCAAGTCTGGTGTATTCGCTAATCTCCCCAGCAGGTCCGGTCTCGGACATTCCGACCGCATGGGGGATCGGACTTCTCTGTCCAGCGGCTTCCTAATGTGCTGTGACATATACAATGCCACCCTGGGTGAGGGCACCCATTCAGATGATTTAGGGTGCCTAATGGCCTCTGGGTCGAACATATCTACTATGTTGTCTTCATCTTCGTGGGCACTGCGTGCGATGGGTTCAGCTATATCTTCCTCCTCGCCACCTTCATCATCGGGGGCATAGCCCTCTTCATAGTCCCTTGAATTGTCCACCCCTAGGGCAGGGGGTCTATCATGGCACTTAGCCATTTTAGCTAGAAAAGCTTCTTTTAATCTGGCGACCGGGTCGCTCTGACCTTGGGGAACAGTGTTGTTCCTATCATCTGTGCCCACGCGGGTCAAAGAGTCTGGACTTTCTCAGGCTTTCTTACACCCCTTCTTGTCAACCCTTTTCGGAGGGTGTCCAGCTGATGTCCTTTACCCAGGGCTATATGCCCGTCTTTTCCTGGCTGTTAGCTGTTCTCGTTGTTCAGCCATGGATGCTTCTAGCATCTCCAATCTTTGCGCCAAAGGTTGCACCCCCTGGGAGACTGCCTGTGCCAGTGAATCCCCCAGTACTCTCTTAAAACTGAGAGACAAATCGTCATCCTGCCATGCGTGATCTTCTTCCCATTCTTGTTCACTCCACTCAGGAGTGGTGGATTGGGAATCTCTGGGGTGCGATGAGTGAGCAAATATACTGTGTTAGCAGAGCTAACTTCTTGGGGTCAGCTATAATCAAGGCTCTGAATGAGAGTTAGGATTCTTCCACTCTGAGCTTTTCTAGCTAGTTGCAGGATGGATCACACCACATTAATCCCAGCAACTGAGTAAACCATTTTTTGATTTGTTTATTTCTTCTTTTTTTTGTATGCTAATCACCAAAATTGAACTACGCGACTCTCCGCTCCGTTCCGCCTTCTCCTGAGAGGAAAAACGAAGTTGGAGCGCTGCGGAATGCCGGGAAGGTTTGGAGGAGGCTTGCGGCTCGCTGGGTCCTAAAACCCTAGTGTATGGCGGCTCGGGCCGCGCGTAGGCTGGCCTCTGCTCTGCTGGGTCCTAGCGCCTGTTGCGGTCGGCGCGGCCCACGTTAGTGCTCGCTCAAGAAGAACGGGGTGGCTGCCTGAGACGAGCACATTTGCTCGCGGCTCCACCCCGCTTCTCCTCACCGTCGCGTTCTGTGGAAACACGCGCTGACGAAAATCAAAAGGTACGTGCGCCTACCTGAAAATATACTTGCATTGCAAACTATTCACACAGTCGCGCTTCCTACAATATCCATAACCCCTACTACACAATACTTATTAATGATATTTCGTTTGCCGCTAAAGACAATTTACATAAATCTTTGTCTACACGATCAAACTAGAAAGGTAAACACTTATCTTCTGTGGCAGCAAAAAGAAAGAGGAATGGACCTGGGAGGGGAGAGATGCCCGGATTGGTGGGGATGAGGAGGTGAGAACTACAAGGGACCTCAGATTCATGGGAGTTGTGGTTTACTGAACTGAAGTGGACTTGTTTTCCTGATGTTATGCAAGAAAAACTAAAAACAGAAAGTTAAAGTTTAACTTTTAAAATGCTGAATTGGCAGTATTAAAGAAAGATATAGCATAATGCGAGCCTCCTGTCTTGTCATAGAATCTTACGTTCAAAAATTGTAATTTCTCTTCAACAAGCTTTAACAATTCATCTTCAAATGTTATGAGTCAACATGGGTTTTTGTTCTAACCACAGTTTAGCATTTACATCAACTCCAATTTGGCTCCTTCCTTTGTCAGACTTTATGGGGCAATACAAATACGGGTATGTTCGCCTGCCGTCTACTTCTTCAACAACAAGAACATAAAGGTGATTCAGTGGTAATCTCCAACTTTGAATAGCAGCAACTTCATCAGCCTTCTTAAGCGTCAACACAAGTTAAAAGTGGGAAACAAGGAACCACATTAGTGCTCTTCAAAACTCCTTGGCAATTATGCTCCTCTCCCTCTGGATAACCTTTTCCAGAAAGGCAGCCTGTTTGCCGCCTTTATTTCCCCTCCTCACCAACAACCAAATAGTTATTAAAAGACAGTCTCACTTTTCTTCTGGTTTAGATTTGGCAATGTATGTTTGTATCAACTATAAGTATAGGTTTCCCAGAATCTTAGCAGTAGACTTCACAACCATTGGGCTTTTCAAAATCCCCTTCTTGTCATGGGCAATGCTTGATACCACTATTTTGCCTGGTTTTTAACCCCTTTTCGTTTGGGTATTGATTGTAGACCTGGGATTTCAATAGGACTTCTCCACCGGGTTGTAGGAGTTTCTCGCAACTGGCGTACTCAGTTCTCGAGTCTTTTGGTTATACCGAATACCATTTGTGCTGGCTGGCTTCGATATTCATAACATTCCTCTGCACGGTCCTCGCTCGTTCGCAAGTGAAACTGGCTGCACGACACATGTGACCAGCATCGGAGCACTGCGGAGTCATTCATACGCTGCAGACTCACTGGGTAAGTGGCTCTCTTGTGCTCCATTCGGTGATCGCAGGACCGTTGTACCCGTGGCTTCTGCGGTCAGGCAAACATTTTCCTCTGGATGGATTTTGCAATTCACCATGTTGAATTAGAGCCGCATTGGCTCACGAGAGTTCCCGGTACAACCCTGCCACCTGGAACCTCTAGGTTGCTTCCACTACTTCTGCTTCCTCTGCGTAATCTGTGCACAACGGAATTTGACTGGGTAAGCGTTTCCACTCCATGCTTCCCAGTGCGAAGATTCTGCAGGTTGCCATATTAGAGCTACAAACCCTCTCAGGACTCACACTGGTCCCGGCATCCTCTGACTCCTTTAATCTTGCTTCCCACAACATACACAGCCCGCACTGGTTTCTCCATTCCCGCTTCTTCCTCCTCCTACTGCTCCTTCTCTTGACCTGCACCTGAGGGGGCCTTTTAAGCCTCTCATCTCCCTCAGGTGTGGGTCATATTGCCTAATTAGCCGACCACTCCAGCATCTTCATTCCTCTTGCTCCCTCTTACTCACCCCAGTACTGAGGGATTAATGGGACTTGTAGTCCTTGACAACAAAGTTTGTTTTTCTAACTCCCTCTACTCTACAATAGGCCATCAAAAGACTATGGTTTCGGGGAAAGGGAGATGCCCCTTCCTCCAGACCCGTTCCCTCCCCCATGTGATCCTCTCACAGAACACCACCCCCAGTGCTGGGATCAGGAAGCATCTGCCTTCCCTTGGCCACATGAGGAAGCACCGAGGTCGAGGTTTTGGGGGGCATCATTACTGATTTCACAGCTTATTGTTGCCATTGCGATGAAGAAGTTCTCCTCGGATGCTTGGTTTGCACGGGTTAGGGTCTCCGACCCGTCTCTGGTGGTTAGTGGGTTTATGGTCACCACTGCGATGAGGAAGCTCTCCTCGGATGCTGGGTATACCAATGTTAGGGGCCTGACCCATCTATCTTCCACTCTGTGTCTCCTCAGTGTCTCTCGCACCTCCTGTTACCTTCTGAGGGATTTCGGCATGCCTCTGGGACTTCCTGGGACTAGGGTGCGTCTCTCCAATGCACCAGGCTTCTCTCTCCAGTTTCTGCAACACTGCGGCACTGCACGCTCTGGTAAGCTGCTCAGCTCTTCTCTCCTGTTCATGTTTGGGTCAGCTTCAACTGGACCCTCGGAGAACTGCTTTTGCGCTTCGCCCGCATCCTCTGCTCTTCTCCGACTCTGGTCTGCCCACAGCGTATGAAACTCCTGCTGATTTGCGCACCTATTGCCTCTCCCTACTGAGTTTGATAGGTTTGTTAGCCCATCATCTACATTTATACAATGTTGCCAGTCCCTCCCGCCCTGATGGATTGTTAAAGCCTGTTATTTCTGTTGATGACTTAATCCTCATGCCTGCTTGGGGCCACCTTGACTCGTACTAGCACAGTCAATGACCCTCATGTCTCCTGTGCTCTTCTTTGTCCTAGTGCTTTTGGTATTCCATGTGTTACAACAATTTTTATTTTTTATTGTATTGGTTATTTATAAGTCGCGTATACAACTGGACAGTGTGTCAAAGCGCCAAAACATAGTTTTACTTTAAATAAAATGGCCCTGAAGAGTAGGAAAGGCTAGGGAATGTTGGGGAGTGACAAAATTCGATAGGCACAGGTGATCGTCATTGTCCCCAGAGGGGCAGACCATCCCCATGCGGTCCTCCCACATTAAACCACCCCTAGGAGGACTATCAGGTAACGGCCTCACCTCCCTAGCCTCATGGGAAAGGGCTCCCCTTTGGAGAGCAGATTCCCCACCTCCATCTAAGGGAAATCGGGGAAGGAAATTGACATTTCCTTGTTCTTTGCCTTTTCTGTGTTCTACATGAAATCAGAAAGGCTGAAGATAAAGGAACCAGGGCATTATACTTGGGTGTGTCGCTTTCCTCAGAGTGAGCCAGGGGAGCGGAGAGAGGTTGGTTATTAGTTTGAATTTTCTACCTGTCAGGTAATACTTTAAATAACCCACCGCCCATTTCATTGCTAGGGCCTCAAGTTCGATGGTGGCATCATATTTTTCCCTTGGGAAGAGCTTCCGACTGATTTATAAAACGGGATGCTCTATCCATACCTAGGAAGCATCCGTCTAAAGGATTAACTTTTTATTGAAATTGGGAACTTTCAGGACTGGCTCACTGTGTAACATGTGTTTCAGTGTATTAAAGCTGGCCTGATCTTCCTTTTGCCAGCAACGTTTTTGTGACTCAACTTTTTTCAATTTATCATTGAGCCAACATGTTATGGTCAAAAAGTTAGGAATATACCTCATCAAGCCACAAAAAGGCCCTTATGTCTCTTGGTCTTTGGGGAGGTGTTTCCTGCACAGCCCTGATTTTTTCCAGTTGGGTTTGAACTAGTTCATTTTCTACGAAAAAGCTGCGATATTTTACCACTGACTGTGCTAGATGACACTTTTGGGATTAGTAGTAAGGTAGGCTTGCCTCAAAGCACGGGTGATTTCATAAAAGTGAAACAAGATTTCCTCCCAGCGTTTGCTCTGGATCAAGATGTCGTCCAGATATGCGCCCAGAAGTGGGAAAAGGGTCGCAGTAGCTGGTCCATCAGCCGCCAAAAGGTTGCGCAGGCATCATGAAGTCCAAAGGGAAGGGCTTTGAAGTGAATTAATGAAATAGTCCTCTTGTCTTGATTCTCCATGATTCAGACGTGACCACGAGTCCTTTGCCTTCACCACTTTCAAGGCTCTGACAAGTGAACCCTGGTCATCTGTCATTCATGTCTGAAACACCGTAGGCCGACTCCCAGCGTTATGGACATTCTGGCCCAGCTTGAAAGGGCTTTTAGCATGATTAAAAACATACAGTCAGGGAAATGAATGTTCTTGACTCACTCAGAGATAACATTCTGACTTGTTGCACTAAATGTACATTGACAAAGAGCTATCATTTTAATGTATTTAATATGATGCCTTATTTTTGAAGGGTTCTTATCTTTATTGAACAAGCAAGTGTAAAAGCAGTTATAACATTACATATCATCAAACCTATTAACAAGATTATCATGTAAGCAAATAGCATGTTGAGTATACACATAATGAAACGAGTGCTAATTAGTTTAAAAACACTGGAAACACATTTCTTCTCGGCTACACTAAACTACACGCCTAGGTTCTCTGTGCAGCAGGGAATCCACTTGTACTCACGTCTCGAGAGGAACTATCATCAAAGTAAATGGCTCCTTCTGAGGTGGACAGGCATCTGCTTACTTGGACCTGGCTGTGTTTCCCCTTGCCTCTGCTCTGCTCTCCCCAGCCCCTCTGGCTTAAAAGCGCAGGCAAGTCTGCCGGCCTCTTGTGTGTGTGCCTTGTGCTGGGCCATGTATTTATATATATATATATATATCTGTAACAGTAAATTGTCTGCCCTGCACGTGTTGATTTGTAATGTCCTCGTCTTCAACAGTAAGTGGGTGGTGTGTCACTTTTCTTTATCAGAGGTAGAATATTTGAAATATTAAAGAATCTCATTCTTCTGCAAGCTATGTCAGAAGGCTTTCTGTATCAGAGGTGAAATCTTCTTAACTTTTACCAAGCGCGTCTCACTGCAATCTCTATGACACTGGCTTGTCCTTTTAAAAAGTGACCATTGTGAATTTTTGTTAAATGGCGACTTCCTGTGTTGACTTAATCAGCTAACACTCAGCAGTGTGCCGCTCAAGACTGACAACTGAACTTTTGTGGTTTGAGAGCAGGGTGGTATAGGAAACACAGCATTTCCTCATATTTAGCTAAGCTGACGAATGGACAAATGGTTGCAGCTGCGGCCCTGTCCATCACGTGGTTGGTTATAGAGCTGAGGTAATGCAACATAACAGCGCACACATTGGGCCTCATTACAACCCAGGCGTTAAGGGGTTAACGGCGCCGTAAAAGGTGTCGGCGCCGTTAAACCCTTAACGCCTGATTACGAGGTCCCTGTGCGGGTTGCACTTTAACGACTGCTTTTAGCAGGCATTAAAAAACCAACCCGCAAAGGGACCTAGGAGCTAATTACGGCACCGTAATTTACGGTGCTGTAATTAGCGTCTTCCCCAGTCCCATGGAGCCTTATGGGGCAAAAATGGGAATGGGGAAGGGCCATGGCGGCATGGGGAATTACCGCCCCGCCAACCTTGGAATGGGGCGGTATTTCCCCATTCCACCATGGCGGACTCGTTACAACACCGGCACCAACCATGGTGCTAATAGCGCCGTGGTTTAGCGCCGGAGTTGTAATGAGGGCCATTGTATGCACTATTAAGGTTTGTCTTAAATTGTCTGCTCTATTTTAACAGTGTATAGTTTGTATGGGCTGTTAAAGCTGTCTTAAATTATTCTGAGTTTCTGATGCATGCCACTCTGGGGGTGGAGAAAGCCATCTCTACTTTACCAGAGGGGTTCAGTGGCACCTTCAAGCTTGGAACACCCTCCCTATTGACCTTAGACGCCCACTACCATACACTAGATTCAGAATTAATGCTCTGAATTGGCTTCGAGCCAGTGATTCATAACCGCCTCTCTCCTTGTCAACTTTTATCAAACACCTGTGACTTATTTATCCTCTTACTCTTAGCTGTATTCATAGGCTCTTACTACCTACATTGTGCTAGCCTGACTCTTATCCGTTCCACCCTTCTATGCTCCTTGAATAGCAATGACTACCTCACCTCACTCACTCTATCCACTTTTATATCAAATGACTGTACTGTATCATGCATTGTACCTCACACTGTAACGACATGCATGTACTAAACTATGACAGGCAATATAACTAAGCTTTCAGATTTCTTGTACTGCTGCATTATCAAATCAATAAACAAACAAACAAACAAACAAACCTGCCAATAGCCCTTGGTTAGATCAATCATGGAGATAAAGACAACCAGTCCCAGTTTGTCGATGAGATCGTCGATCCGAGGCATTGAATAGTTGTCAAACTGGGACATGGCGTTCAACTTCCAGAAGTCTTTACAAAACCTCCATGATTAATCTGCTTTGGCCACAAGGACCATTGGGAATGACCACAGACTCTTTGATGGTTCAATTATATCTTTAGCCAAAATTTTCTCCACCTCCTGGAGGACTATTGTGAGAAACCTGAAGGTGTCTCACTTACTAGTCCCCGGGGATCTTGTCATGATGCCTACCTCCAAGGAGCCAGGCCGGGCCCAGCAACCCCAGAGGCAGACATCATTTTCCCCAGGGAAGTCTCAGCGGGCCCAAGTCGGGGCCCTTTGGACTCAGTCCTGGCGCCTTAGGCGCCAGGCTCATAGCGGACCCCAGTCCTGGCGCCTTAGGCGCCAGGCTCATAGAAGAGGATATGGTTTTAAGTGCTTGGGTGCACACTTACCTGATGCAGACCTTGCTGCTTCATCCAGGCCCTCTTGAGGCCTGAATGGGACTACTTTACCTGTAGGACTACTTCACCACCCGGGTGTGGTCGGGGAAGGATAGATACCTGATTGGTGGAAGGATACATACCAGGAACTTCTTCCAAGGCTATTTAAACCCCACCCAAACAGCCACACATGCTTCGCGTTGTTCTGCACCTAGCAGCTGGACGCTCACCGTGTCAGCTCCTGCATCCTGACTTCAGCCACGCCTGCCAGCACCCTGGAACACCTGCAAGGGGAGAAAGGAAGAGAATAGGAGAAGAAAAGCCCTTACCTGCTAAATCTGCATCCCGGAGTCATTTCTCCAATGGCCCTGAAAAGGAAGACATCATTTTAAAGGCATTTTGTTTCGATCGCTGCAGCGCTGCATTTTACTCACCTTTGCAAGGCGCTTCCATCTTCAGCAGCGATCTTCCGGATTCAGCTACGCCCCGGCGCCTAGAGGAAAAAAGACAAGAACAAAGGTGAGAGGGAGAAAAGGAATAAGGAAAGCTCAGTTTCCTTTTAAGTCTTACCTGTTGGATTATTCCCACTGCATTTCGGGTCCTGCCGCTTCCTGGCATCTCCGGACCCCGGCCCCTATGGGGAAAAAAGACAAAGACATTGAATGAGCGAATGCAAAGACATTACCTGAGCGCTCATCCAGAACTGTTTCACTTCGGGTCGGCGCCATATCTCCGGCACTCCGAACCCCGGCCCCTAAGGGGAAAAAGACATAAGCATTAGCGCTTGCTGCAATTAGACAACGAACATTATTATTAAGCTTGAACTTTTGAACAGAACTTTTACAGCGCCTTACCTGAACAGTCAAGCTTACCTGAACTCCCATCAATCCTCAATCCAGTGAAGTAACTGGGTTTCAACGCGCCCCTGCATCAGAAGCAGGATGGAGAGCTCATCCTTCCAAACCCTAAGGTGAGGCTTCACAGGGAATCGTGGAGGAGGTATCGTGGAGGGTTGGAAGGGAGTGGGAGGCTTGAGCATTGTTCCACAGTTGGTAATACTCCCTTTTCACGCACAGGAGGGTATCCAACGAGCCAGGGAAGCCAGAATAGAGGGGCCCTTCCTGTCCATCTTCAGAGTTCTGCGCCTTCGACGCCGCGCCTCCGTGGGAACCAGGTGAGCGTTACAGATCTGTCATCCAGGTGGGTAGGACAGTGCCATCGCTATTTGATCCAGTTCCTGGGGGTGGACCAGTGCAGGAGGATCACCTGGATGGGGGGTCCTTGGAGAGTGGAAGTGGGACACCGACGGATGAGACGCAGTATCCCTTTTCTTATAACACCTTTTGCTCATCCTACCACGTAGGATGCTCAGAAACTCTACCCCTCCCCCTTTTGCGACACAAACTCTTTCATTCTTACACCACGAATGACAACAGACTAACACCAGAGCCATTTACCTGACATGTCCCAACACAAGGGTCAGGCAGAGTCAGGCAATTGATAATAATCACACACACCTGATGGCCCTTTCCCTTTCCCACAGGGATAAAAGGTGGAGCACGAGAGCACACTACGAACAAGACAGACTGCACGATGAGACAGCTATTCCAAGGCAGCAGTTCAAGAGGAGGAGAAAGACAGCGAGAATTGAAGAGGCGATAAGGAGAGAAGCAGCCTTGAAGGAATGTTGAAGGAATCATAAGACCGTGAACAATAGCTGACGTGTGCTGTAGCAGATGTCAACTGTGCACAGAGCCCTCCTCCGCTGATAACCAAGGCAGGGAGAGATGTTTGCTACTGCTGTACCGTCCTTGACTCCAGAGACAAGAAAAGCCAAGCAGTTCATCACAGCCGGTGAGTCGAAGGGAGAACCGATAAGAAACCAAACTGTGCTGAGCGAAAGTTGCAAATGGCAAATTGCGGGAAATCAAAGACTGTTAACACTGCAGGGGAAACCAGCTGCAGAGGGGTCCGGAGCCACCTGAGTGCTCACCCGAAAGACTCTGGCTTCTCACTCTTATTGTTGAAACTACTGATACCAGAAGGCGTTAGGAGAGCTGCACGGAAAAGATCAAAGTGGCCATACAGGGGTCGAGTAAAACCCCCTGTACAGTCGAAAGTCTTTGACCGGCAAGTAATTGGAAAGCTAAGCGAGAAATCCTGTATCATGATAAAGTAGAAGGAACTGTGTGACTGGCAAACGTGAACCTGGCTGAGGGATGCCTACAGAACAAGTTGAAACAAGATGCCCCAATGAACATTGCGTTGACAAGAGTGAACCCGATGGAGGGATGTCCACAGTGTATTGTTTAAAAAGACATTGGGCCTTATGCTGAGTTTGACAGTCTGGAAATAATGGTGCCGGTAAACTCACAGGCACCCTTGTTTCCGGACTGGCAAACTACGGGTTTGCCCGATGGAGCCGCTGTGCCTGACAGGTCTGACCCTGCCGGGCACAGGGGTCACGGTAGGCAAAGCCATCATGGAAACACCAGCACCGTTAACATGGACTCTATGGGAATGGGGATTAACAGAATTACCGGCGCCTGACTTTCCGGCCGCTGGTCTTGTAGTAGCCCGGTGACACCAGGAAGTCAGGCAGCAGTAATTAGGGTTACTGCCGGACCCATAAGAGGGCCATTGAGACTTGTGAATGGAACAGGTGAAATCTTTTGAATACAAGCTGTAGTGAAGACGACGGATGGAGGCTAACATTTAAGAAGGGTCGTAGCCCGGAAGAGGGATCCAGGGGTGAAAAGCCATCACCCAACGACTTGTGAATACAACAGGTAAAATCTTTTTGAATAAAAGCCGTAGTGAACCCGACGGAAGGAGTCTAACATTTGAGAAGGGTCTGAGCCCAGAAGAGGGGGAGCCAGGGGTAAAAGCCATCACCCAATGTAACAAAATAGATGAAATATTTTGAATAAAAGCCATAGTGAACCCGACGTAGAGAGAATGCCAATCGAGAGGGGTCTAATCCCAGAAGAGGCGGACCCAAGGGTGAAAGCCATCCCCCAAAGTAAAATGGAAGAGGAACTTTTGTTTTGTTATTTTGAACACATCAGGTCCTCGGATGCAAGAGTCTTTTTTGTAGAAAAGAGACTTAACCACTGAAGATCCTGATACCTGAGAACAAAACTGTAGCCTTGTGGTGGGAAAGCCAGAGAGTGTGCTGTGCTCAGGAGTCCCGCCATGTCCCAGGCTCAAAACGTGCGGAAGGGAGACCCCTGGCTATAACATCCTGACGTATCATTTGTGAACACTTCTTTCTTTCTTGTGAACCCTATCCCACACTCTTTTTGTATTTAGTTGTAAGGTTTGGCAGTAGTTTTTTTTTTAGTATAGGCCCCTTTTATTTGACAAGACGCCACTAGGACTGTCTTATTATTGTTTGATGGTCATGGGTTGCGCCCATCTTAGATTTAGGTTTAGATTAGGCGGTTTTCCAACCTACCTATACTGTTTAATAAACACCCTTGAACTCTGATCACTTGTGTCTGTCTTTACTGTTTCCACCATGGGTTCCTTACACTATCTCTTTTCTTGTAAATGTAGTGTTTCACACCTTTCACTCGCCTGGGTTCACTACTGAAGGCATACAGGAATTGATCCAGTAAGTCCTGGCTATCTTGTTGTTGATACTCGGGTAAATCTGAGGGGACCAAACTACATTCAGCCATTTCTTCAGATAACAAGGTAGCCATTAGGACAGAAGAAGACTTTACTGGGTCCTTCTTCCACTCCTTTAGCAGATTGATGTGGTGGATCTGGGGTTTAAGCCTTCTGTCTGGATGAGTGAATTTATAGGCATAGGGACCTGTCTTCTCTAATATTTCATAAGGTCCTTTCCATTTCAAAAACATTTAGTACTCTAAGGTGGGTAAGAGGACCAACACTTTCTGCCCGATTAAAAAGGACTGTGGTATTGTCTTCTTTTCATAATGTGTCTTTTGGCTTTCTTGGGCCTGCCGTAGATGTTTTTGGACTAAGTCCCGCACAATAGTCATGTGTTCTTTAAGCCTTTTGGGTGGCTTGGGACATAGGTCATGCTGCTTCTTCCCTTTCTTCTCAGGTCTCCAGGAGCATGCCCAGTACATCTCTGGGGTCACGGCCGTAAAGGAGCTCAAAAGTAGAAAACCTTGGGGAGGCATGGGGGGCTTTTCATCTGGCAAAAGGGGAACATGAGATCATTGTGTTCCAGTCGTGTCCATCTGCTTCTGCCAATTTCTTTACAATATTTTTTAAGGTTTTATTAAAACACTCTACTAAACCGTCTATCTGAGGATGGTAAACAGAAGTGCATAGGGTTTTTATCTGTAAGATCTCCTTCACTTCTGTCCTCAACTTTGACATAAAGGTACTCCCTTAATCGGTCAATATCTCTCTTGGAAATACTGCCTATGACTAAAAAGGGATTAGGTGTTTAAGAATCTGTTGTGAGGTATTATTTTTCAATGAGAATGCCTTTGGATAGTGGGTTGCATGATCTAGAATTACTAGAATATACTTATTCTAATGGTCCCACTACATCCATGCCAATTCTAGAGAATGGTACCTCTATTATAGGGAGGGGTTGTAGCAGTGCAGGTGGAGGGCAGTGTGGAGCTGTTTTCTGTCATAGGGGACACGTGGCTATGAAGTTGTTAACATCAGCATAAACGCCTGGCCAATAAAACCTGTTGATAATCTGCCCCTGTGTTTTTGCCAATCCCAAGTGTCCCGAAGTCAAATGGGTATGAGCCTTTTCCAGGTCAATCCTCCTTTGATTTCTAGGAACAACAATCTGGGTATCCATTACCTCTTTTGCTGTATGTACTTCACCAAAAAGAACGCCTTGTTTTAGAAAAAGAATTGCCCTTCTTTAGACCTTCCTTCCTCTTCAGCACTACGTTTAAAAAAGGCTTCTGACAGAATAAGATTAATTCGCTGAGTGAAAGCCAGGTCAGGAACTATCTCTGTCTCTTCCCCACTGGTTCTCGAGGTTACTGGGGTTACAATGGAAGGGGGTTCTTCATCAGCCTCTCCAAAACCTTTAGTCCCTCTTTCTGTGCGCTCCTGTTCCTGCACCTCTACAGGTTTAGAAAAGAGAGCTACTTCCAAGATCCCAGGGCCATTTTGTCCCCAGTTATCACATGGTATATTTGCTTCCCATTATTCTGCATTAATATCTTTGTCACCCCTGTAGTATGGGTCTATTACTATAGCCATTACGTCCAAGCCGTAATTTCCAGGCTAGACTGGATTTGGATACTAGGCAGATATAAGTACCCTTAGGAAGTGAAACAATTAGTCCTGTGGGGATCAACTGGCGTTCTCCTACTTCTATAGAGATATCCTGACTACTGTGTAAGTCAAATCCTATAGATTCACTAGTAGCTACTGTGGGACCAGTGGACTGACTGCTCTGTTTATATCAGTTGAGTCAGATCCCACAACTGACACCATATATAAGGGTGTTGAAGAAGGAGCTGACACAAAGCTGGCATGGTGGTGGTTATAGACTTGTATTTGTTCATAAAAAGGCCCTCACTATCCTTATCGTCTAAGTGGGGTTTCCCTGCCTCAAAACTAATACTAAAGGGTCCATCAGAATGTCCATCAAAGCAAACTCTCGGGATGATAAGTCAGGGGTAACGTGCTCCCCTTGGAAGCAAGATGACACGGCGCACCACTGGTTTGATCCCCGGGTCCGTGCTCAGAAACCTCTGCGTATTAAGCGCATTATAAATAACCTATCATATCATAACTCCACCTTCCTGTATCATAACCTACTTTTATCACTCACACTAAAACTAAGGATAATCTAACAGAAATGTTCTCTTCCAGGAGAATGTCTCCCTTCTATTGATGCTCGGATAATGTTCAAAACAAAGCTCTCTTGCAAATAAAATGCCAGGGGGAATAACTCCCGTCACCTGGCTTGCTGGTTTCACAGAGTCTTTATACAATTCCATGTCCAGGAGAATGACTCCCTTCCTCTGGTGTCTCTAGCACAACTTCCAGTACGGGTCCAGGAGAATGCCTCCCTTCTCCTTGTATCGCTTGGCACAATTCACAAAAAGGCCAGGGGAAATGACTCCCTTCCCCTAGTGTCTTTAGCACCAACCCTAGTTCAGGACAGGAGAATGATTCCCTTCTCCTGGTATTCATTGACACAGTTCACAACAAGGCCAGGGGAATGACTCCCTTCCCCTGGAGTCTTTAGAGTATGTTTGCAGATCCTTGGCCCCTTCTCCTGGAGAATGACTCCCTTCTACTGGTTTCTAAAAAGTTCTTGTACACTTGATGTACACTTTGCCACTCTGTTTTGGTGGTAGCAAAGCCCCAAATCTTTCTATTCTGGTTACTGGGCTTAGGGTCACCACTGCGCCACGGATGTTTTCCTTGCTTGCTCAGTTCCCTTTTGTTAGGGTCCCAGACCCTTCTTGTTGGTCAATGGGCTTCTTACTGCCACTGTGATGAGGAGGTTCTCCTCGGATGCTTAGTTTCCAACAGTTAGGGTCTCCGACCCGTCTCTGGGGGTCAGTGGACTTATTGTTGCCACTGTGATGAGGATGTTCGTGTCGGATGTTGAGTTTTGAAGTGTTAGGGTATCTGGCCTGTCTCTGGTGTTCAATGGGCATAATGTCACCACTGCCATGAATTAGCTCTCCTCAGATGCTTTTTTTGCACTGGTTAGGGTCTCTGACCTGTCTCTGGTGGTCAGTGGGGTTTTGGTCACCACTGCAACGAGAAAGCTCTCCTCAGATGTTGGGTATACCAATGTCAGGGTGCCTGACCTGTCTATCTTCCACCCCTGTGTCCCCTCCGTGCCACTCGCACCTCCTGTTACCTTCTGAGGGATTTCGACACGCCAATGGGACTTCCTGGGACTGGGGTTCTTCTATCTGATGTACCAGGCTTCTCTCTCCGGTTTTTGCAGCGCTGCGGTGGCTCTGTGCTCTGGTAAGCTGCTCTGCTCTTCTCCCCTGCTTCACGTTCGGGTCAACTTCAACCAGACACTTGGAGAACTGTTTCTCCGGCATCCTCTGCTCTTCTCCGACTCTGGTCTGCCCATAGTGCTTGAAACTCCTGCTGGTTTTCACACTTGTTGCCTCTCCCGGCTGGGTTTGACAGGTTTGTAAGTCCATTATCTATATTTATACAATATTGCCAGTCCTGCCCTGGCAGATTGGAAAGGTCTGTTGTTTCTGTTGATGACTTAATCCTCATGCCTCATTGGGGCCACCTTGTACCAGTACTAGCGCAGTCTATGACCGTCATGTCTCATGTGCTCGTCTTCCTCCTTGTGCTTTTGGCTTTGGCTTGATCCCTGTGTTACAACAATACATAGGGGGTCATTACAAGGTTGCCGGTAAGGGGTTAACAGCGTTGGTAAAGGTGCTGGTGCCGTTAACCCCTTACCGCCGCATTACGAGGTCCTTTAGCGGGTCCCGCTAAGGGTGGCTGGTTTTACCAGGCGCCCTTAGTGGGAGCCGCTAAAGGACCAGCATGCTAACAACGGGCCCGTTATTAAGAGGCCTGTTATTAGCATGGTCCGCATTCCCATTGAGCCCTTTGGGGGCTCGAATGGGAATGGGGATGGGTTCCCTGAATGGGGAAATACCGGGTCCTCCAAGGTTGGAATGGGCCGGTAATTCCCCATTCAGGGAACCCGGAACCGGTATGCGGTAAGGGGGTAGCCATGGCACTAGTAGCGCCATGGCTTCCTCCAACCTCGTAATGACCCCAGAACTGCCCTGAACAGTGGTAAGGGCTAGGGAATGTTGGAGAGTGACAACATTCAGTGGGCTGTACCCCATGTACATTTTCCTGGTCCCCAGAGGGAGTGTCCCTCACCATGAGGTCCTCCTCCATTAAACCATCCCTAGCGGGACTACCTCCCTAGCCTCATGGGAAAGGGCTCCACCTTGGGGAGAAGTGACACCTTGTGAATAATCACATGGTATATCTGGCCAAGACGTCTGTGATGAAGGTTTTGCCCCAAACAAGGTCTGCTCCTGTGATCCTCCAATTGTCATCCACGTCATCTGCTGCCACTCATCCACCCGAGGTTGGAGGTAAGGGATTTCCGGCACCGGTAAGGGTGCCGGTAATCCCTTACCTCCATATTCCGAGGTCCCTTAGCGGGTCCCTTCCTTAACGCCTGGTCTGACCTGGTGTTAAGGACGGGACCCGCTAAGGGACTTCAGAGCTAATAACGGTACCGCAAATTGCGGTACCGTTATTAGCTACTTCCCCATTCCCATTAAGCCCTATGGGGGCTCAAATGGCAATGGGGAATGGTTCTCAGAATGGGGATTTACCGGGTACTCCAAGATTGGAATGACCCGGTAAGTACCCATTCCGAAAACCCGGCCCCGGTATGCGGTAAGGGGGTAGCCTTGGTGCTAATAGCACCATGCCTACCTCGTAATGAGGCCCATAGACTATTGGTGGCCATCCAAGCTTGGATTTCAAGATAAATATCGTTCAGTAATTTAGAGTCTTGGTGGTAAAAGCCAGTGAAGGGAATGAGGACTTGGGTGTCATCTGCATAGTTGGTGTAGATGACACCCAAATTGTCCAGATGGTCGAATAGCATCTTCGTAAATATATTGTATAATGTAGGAGACACACATGAGCCTTGAGGTGCTCCACAGAGTATGTGTGTTGGGTCTGCTGAGGCTGATGGGGAGAAAACTCTGGTGGTCCGATTGGAGAGGAAGGATTTAACCCAGTTGGATGCGTTAGTGGAGAATGCTGCAGCTGTGGTAAGGTGATTGGTGAGAATTTGGTGGTCGACGAGGTCAAAGGCAGCAGATAAGTCAAGGAGTAAGAGGATTGCTAGCTTGCCTTTGTGCTTTGCCTCGTCCATTTGGATCTTGAGGTCAAGGAGAGCTGTCTCGGTTCCATGTCTGGATCTGAAACCCAATTGTCTAAGACCTAGGAGTTCATTCTCCTCTAGGTGCTTCTGAATTTGCAAGTAGGCCACCCGATCCAAAATTTTTAGAAGGCATGGGACGGTGGTGATGGGCCTGTGGTTTGTGGTGATATTTGGATCAAGGTTAGGTTTTTTGAAGAGAGGCATAACCAAGTCACTCAGCGCCACCATCAGACAGCCACAACCTTCACACCCCACTGCACAGGCTTGGATGGGTATGTCCTTTCACTACTACTCCTCATTTGGGAGAGTGAGAGGACTGGCCAATCATAGAGGTCAAAGGAAATTCCCTCTTGGTGGACGAGGAAGAGGTGCGAAGCCCACCCAAGCAACAGCTTCTTTACCCTTAGCCACTGCTTCAGCTGGCTCAAAACTACTCTGAGGCCTTAATCCACAGGACCCCAGTGGGATGCAGACTCACTCAGCATCTGGTAGAATGTTGGTGCATTACTTCAGATGCTTGGGCATTGTAGCGCAGGGTTACTGTCTCCCATTTCTAAGAAGACCTTTGGATCATCCACCGGGGAGCCCCTCTTACAAAACTCTGGATCTGTTCCTCTTGCAGGCAATTTTGAGTCTGCTACAGAAAGGTGCTATAGAACCAATACCTGTAATGGAGAGAAACAAGGGGTGGTACTCCCCTTACCTTTTGATCCACAAGAAGGACGGAGGATTGAGATTATTCTGGACTTGAGACACTTGAACAAATTCCTCAGGAAGGGCAAAATGGTTACCCTTTCTCAGATCCTTTAGTCCGTCCAGCTGCAGGATTGGATGGTGTAATTGGACCTTTAGGATGCTTAACTAAGGCAGGATGACCAACTTTTTTTGAGTTACACCGGACATACATTGGGTCTGGCAGTTACTAAACAGACGTTATTCAGGTGGATAATTCTGTGTATGTTATAGACTAGCGGGGAAGGAATCCCCAGGTTTACGAACTCACTCCACAAAGGGCATGGCTACTTCTTCTGCCTTACAAAGAAGGGTGCAGATTCAGGACATCTGTGCGGCAGCCACTTGGTCGTCTGTTCATACCTTCACCAAGTACTATTGCCTAGACTCTGCTTCAGGCCAGGAGGCAGGATTTGGAAAGGCTGTCCTACACTCCATTCATGACAAACACTAAAATGTATTATTAGTTCTGAAAATGTGTACTCCCTGCTCCATTTTCATACTGCTTTGCGAGGCTATCTTAAGATGAGGAATAGGTGGGAGGACACAATCCATTCGAAGAACAAGTTACTTACCACTGGTAATATTCTTTCGATTGTATGTTCCTCCCACGTATTCCTCATCGTCCCTCCCATCCTACCCCGCAGTAGAATTTCCATGCATTACACCTTACGTTCCTTGAGTGTCTGATCTTGTTTGACTGCACTAATGCCGGTTATCCTGTGAGAAGAAGTAAAAAAAACGGAACTGAAGTCACGGGCGCAGTCCATGCTATTTATACTGTCGATTACGTCAACCTCAAAGGGAGACGGAGGCCTTCGAGGGACATTGCGCCTCATTCCGAGTTTGGAGGTAATCATGGCACTATTAGCACCATGACTACTTCCAATACCGGTACCAAGTCCGCCCTCGTTCAATGGGGACTTACCGGTCTATTCCGACCTTTGCAGGACCGGTAAGTCCCCATTGAAAAAGCCATTCCCCATTCCCATTTGAGCCCCCATAGGGCTCAATGGGAAGGCGCTAATACCGGTACAGCAAATTGCGGTACCGTTATTAGCTCTAAAGTCCCTTAACGGGTCCTGTCCTTAACGCCTGGTAAAACCAGGCATTAAGGAAGGGACCCGCTAAGGGAACTCGGAATAGGGCGCAAAGGGATTACCGGCACCGGTGTCCTTACCGCGCCCGGTATACCTTTGCGCCAAACTCGGAATGAGGCCCATTGAGTCGATGACGAAAATGCACAGCACCCTCTGCCAAAACAAATTCTGAAGCAGCTGACGCTGGAAGCAAGATATCTAAAGTTGAGGAATACGTGGGATGAACATCTAGTCGAAAGAACGTTACCAGGGGTATGTAACTTGTTCTTCTGTGGTATGAATTTCTGCTTGCATCTATATTATATAAGGGAGCTCCTCCATATTGAGGCCCGGGCATTCTGTTGTATGTAGTTCTGCTTGCATCTACATTAGGTAAGAGAAATCCTATATACTGACACCCAGGCATTCTGTGGTGTGTAGTTCTGCTTGCATCTAGGCTAGCTAAGGGAGCTCCTCCATATTCAGGCCCAGTGATTCTGTGGTGTGCAGTTCTGCTTACAATGTCTTTAGACAAGGTGAGGTGCAGGCATTCTGTGGTATGCAGTTCTGCTGTCATCTACATTAGGCAGGGTAATGCCTCCGTATTGAGGCCCAGCAATCTGTGGCGTGTATATTTGCTTGCATCTACATTAGGTACAGGAGCCCCTCCATATTGAGGCCCAGGCCCTCTGTTGTATGTAGTTCTACTTGCATCTACATTAGGTAAGAGAGCTTCTCCATATTGAGGCCCAGGCATTCTGTGGTCTGCATGTCTGCTTGCATCTACACCAGGTAAGTGAGCTCCTTTATATTGAAGTCCAGACATTCTATGTTATGTATTTCTGCTTGCATCTAGACTAGGTAAGGGAGCTCCTCAATACTGAGGCCCAGGCTTTCTGTGGTGTGCAGTTCTGCTTGCATCTACATTAAGTAAGAGAGCTCCTCAATATTTAGGCCGAAGCATCCTGTGGTATGTATTTCTGCTGTGTCTACTATAGGCAAGAGAGCTACTTAATATTGAGGCCTGGCTATTCTCTGGCATGTATTTATGCTTGCATCTAGATTAGGTAAGGGAGCACCCCCTAGAGTGGTATGCTGTTGTATGTAGTTCTGCTTGCATCTACACTACATAAGGGAACACCCCCATATTGATGCTTGGTCATTCTGTGGTATTTATTTCTGCTTAAATCTACATTAGGTAAGGGAGCTCCTCAATTTTGACACCCAGGCATTCTGTAGTATGTAGTTCTGATTGCATCTACACTGGGTAAGGGAGCTCTGTCACATTTATGCCCAGGCCTTCTGTGGTATGCATTTCTGCTTGCATCTACATTAGGTAAGAGAGGTCCTCTATAATAACGCCCAGGCATTTTGTGGTATGTATTTCTGCTTGCATCTACATTAGGAAAGAGAGCTCTTTCATATTGAGGCCAGGACATTCTGTCATATATGTTTCTTCTTGCATCTACATTAGGTAATGGAGCTTTCCCACATTGAGCCTCAGGCATTCTGTGGTATGCCATTCTGGTTGCATCTCCATTAGGTAAGGTGATATGCAGCATTGTTTTGTATGCCATTCTGCTTGCATCTCCATTCGGTCAGGTGAGGTGCAGGCATTCTTTGGTATGCCATTCTGCTTGCATCTACATTAGGTAAGGTGAGGTGCAGGCATTCTTTGCTATGCAGTTCTGCTTGCAGCTACATTAGGTAGGGGAATGCCTCCATATTGAGGCCTGGGAATTCCGTGGTATGGATTTCTGCTTGCATCTACATAAGGTAAGGCAGCTCCTCCATATTGATGCCAGGGCATTCTGTGGTATGTATTTATGCTTGGATCTACATACGATATGGCAACTCCACCATATAGACCATGTTTGTCGCTTCTGATTGAGTGCTTCACATTCCATGATTACATGGTATATGGTTTCAATTTTTCCACTGTTTTTGCAGAATCTACAGTCTTTGCTACCATATTTATTTTGGCTCCGTTTTCCTAGGATTTCGCGAGTAGGAAGAATGTTCAGCCTGAATCTTAGGAACATGTCTCGAACTTGACGATCTGGAAAAAGATTGAGATAGTGTGGTAGTTGGTTAATCGCTCTTGATTCTCCATCAGACCTTCGGTTTAGCTTGTATAGATCTTTATTTTCTTGGGTCTCAATCCAGTCGAGTCTTGCAAGCTGCTTTTTGGCTTTCTGCGGCCTGTTCGTCAGCATGTCAAGAGAGATATCCTTTTCGATGCATATGTTCTTGGCTGCTTCTTTCCATTTTGTCAATGCTGTGTCATTGACCTTCAAGTGTGAGGTTCTCAATATGTCCAATGCCGGTGTGTTGTCTTCATTATTCAATTTTCTGTAAAAGTCAAGAGTTTTCCATGTGACTATTGAATGAAGAGATTGCAGACCTATCTCATAATGTATACGAGGCATTGGTATTGATTGCGGCAGGGCAAGGATTTTCCGCCAATAAATCGCCTCGAGTTGCATCCATATTGATTGGTCCATGTTGATCATGGATTCTCCTCCATATGCTAATATGGCAGTCACCTTTTGCTTATAAAAAGCTAACACCGGCTTGAGTGAAAATTTGACAAATTTTCTGTGTTTAATCAATCCCTGCCTGACTAGTGCTTTGGCTTTGGATTTCAGATGGTGTATCAAAGGGAGTTTGTTTACAGGTTGATTAATCCAAATTCCTAGGTATTTATAGGTTATGACCTGCACCAGTTTTTGCTTTTGTAGATAGAGTACAGGGGAATTCTGTTTCTTTTGCGTTTTTCATGTCAGCGTCATGACTTTCGTCTTTTTGATCTTTATTGGCAATTCATTTTGATCCATATATTCTTGAGTTTTGTTAATAATAATAATAATAATAATAATAATAATAATAATAATAAATAATAATGTTGAGTGCAATTTGTAAGCCTCGAGGTGTTTTTGCCAGAAGGATGATATTGTCTGCGTGTATTAGCCAGGGTAATACCTGTAGCATTTAGTTTAGGAGGATTTGTGCTTGGTGTGTGGATGTTTGCCTCAAAGTCAGATGTGAACAAACTGAAAAGGGCAGCAGCAAGTGGGCATCCCTGCTTCAAACCATGCCATGTATTGATTAAGTTAGATACAATCCCATCAGCAGAGATTCTCACTTGTATTTTGGCGTTAGTATAAAGTAACTTTATCGGCTCAAGTATGTTGCTGGGGCAGCCCCATTGTTCCAATTTCGCCCAAAGTAGATCTCGGTTGATCTTATCAAATGCTAGACTTAGATCTACATACGCAACATAACTTTGTGTTTTTATCTTGTCCGCTTCATGCTTCAACAGATTCATAATTATCAAATTAACGCTTGTGCCTACATTTCTGACAAATCCGGTTTGGCGTACAGCCTGGTGGTTTGTCTGTTTAGACCAGGAGTTTAGCTTTGACAGCAGATGATTGGCAAATATTTTCCCTAAGGGATCCAATAGTGCCAAAGGGCGATAATTCATCTATTCTTTGATTGATCCCTGTTTATATATTGGGATTAGTGTTGCAAGTTGTCATGAGTCCGGGACTCTTTTAGTGCGGTTGATTAGCTCGATGATTTCTCCAGAAAAAGCTGCCCAGATTTCTGGATTCTTTTTAAGAGTGGCATTTGACAGTCCGTTGGGGCCAGGTGCCCTTGATGCATTAAGTTTCCTGATTGTGTTTGTAAGTTCCCCGATATCATAGGACACGTTCCATTTCTTTTCATTGCATGGTATTCCTTTACTCACAGTTATTGGTCTTTCTTTGTATAACTCAGTGAAATAAGTTACCCAGGCAGATTCCGGAACATCTACTATCATTGCATCCTTCATGTTCGTGTTAGGTTTAAGGAGGTCCCACAGGCGTCTGGTGTTGCTGTTTTTAAGGGTATCCATCATGAGTTCAGCATTTTCTTGGTCTTGCGTCATTTTCACATTTTTCAACCAGTTTTTATATTTTTGGTTGACTGCATGAATCTTTGTCCTTCTTGATTGAGGAGATTCATATTTGGCTCTCTTCACAGCTGTTTTCATTTCTTTCTTTCTTTCAGTGATTGTCTTATTGTAAACATATGTATGCGTTTGGTGCAGATGGTATTTCGCGCGGTTGTCAATTTTAATTGGTTGAGTAACCATCCATAATTGACTTTATTATTATCCTCCAACTCTGAGTTCTTGAATGTTTCCGTAATGATTTTTAGCTTGCTTTGGGATATCTTAAGTCGGTTCATTCTGGAGGTCAGGGTCATCAGAGGGATGTTTATTCTGTGTGGTTCAGTACCATGTAATTCCCACAAACGCTTCAGGATGTAGTGGTCGCTGTGGTCACTGAAAATATTCACAGCTTCAGTGATGGTTTGGGTAATTCCTTTCGTTGAATAAATGTAATCAATTATTGACTTACTATTTCCGCGTGACCATGTGGGAGAGAGGGTATCCATGATTCTGTTTATGGCATCCAGACGATCGAATTTCCTGTTGCATGTCTCTGTTGACCATCTGCGAGCACGATGCTCTAACAGGTGTTCTTCTATTGATTTCCCTTCCTCGTCGAAGAGGTGGAAGTTGAAATCACCACAAATAATGAATTCCACCCGTTCATATTTCTGCAAGATGTTGTCGATTACGGTCAAGATAGAATCCATTACTGTCTCCTCATCAAATTTTCTCGGGTTCCAGTAAATGTTTGTAATGCTAAGGTAACTTTCCAAAGAACAGGGATCAGTTAGGTTATTTTCTTGTGACGTTGTCGTTTGCTTTTTGAGTATCGTATTTTGAGCCCAACAACCTATGTTTAGAGATCCAATGACTTCAAACAGAAAGTCCTGTTTGATCAAGGTGAGTAATCCAGCTGAGGGTCTACCTGGCGTCTTTGCAATTGCTGGATTCGTATGGGTAAAATATGCTTCACAAATAGGCGGCTCGATAAGGCATGTCTCTTGTAGACATATCATATTGGCTTTGTTCAAATCCGCTTGTTCTGTGTGGAATAAGTACAAGTGTACCCAGGTATTCCAGGAACAGAGTGTCCCTGATTGTTTATTGCTTCCAACACGTTGTTACAGTGATGTTTTATCGTGCAATTCATGTCGATCTATCAAAGGGCTGATGTCTCGCCAGAAAAGGGATTGTTTCGAATCCCATCTAATGGGTGATCTGGAGGTCTGGTGTCGATAGTAAGATTGCATTTGCTGTTTTTTATAGCTTTCATCATCACTATTTTTGTGCTCTTTTTGGTTCACGCTGATTTCAAGACATTCGCAGCTACTGATGTCTGAGTACATTCTGCTGCTTCCTTGTCTATTCATATTTGAGGTATCTACGTACCTTGTGTCATCGAAATCATCTAAGGTCAGTTCAAATCCTAGCAAATTTTTCTCTTTGCTACAAGATTCAATTATTCTTAGCATTTCCAAAGAATAGCAATGGATCCAGATTTGATCAAGTCTTTTATCGTCTATGAACTCGATTAGTTTCAGATCTTTGGTGGTCAGAGGTCTTAATTTGGGTATAGCCTTGAGGAGGCGCAGTGTGTTGGTTCTATTTATGATTAGTTCCATATCTTGGTTAGTTCTTCCTTCTAATCTCAGTCGGTATCGCTTTGCCCTTTGATATGGATCGATAAATTGAGGACAATCAAGAGTCGGGCTTCCGGCGTTTTTTTCATGCTCATCTCTCAAGTCTGTTAGTTCTAGATTAGATCGAGTTTGTCCATCGGTCTCTGTGTGTGGTTCCTGGGCTGATATCTCCACCATCGTTGAGGTTAAGGTATTATTTCTGCAACTAAGTTCAGCGTCTGAAATCTCTTCACATGATATTTCAATGGTTATGTGTGACCCTGTAATGGGTTCCTCATAGCAGTCAAGTATAATCATCAAAGACGTATTTGTTTGTGGCTCTGGTTGCTCAGATCTCAGGGTGCTTTCATTCACAACATTGTCAGACTCGTGTATCGAGTAGGTTGATAAATTCATCAATGATTCAATGTTTCCTTGGTCTGTGTCGGCAGGGCCCATGAACTTTGTTGAGGTATTAAGTCGGGGCATTTCTCGACGCTGAACATATTTGTCCTTTTGATGGCTTCGATCATCTGCATCGTTAGGTTTAGGTTTTTCAGAGCTTTGTGCTATGGTTTCCAAGTATTTTGTTTTTTAATTTTAATTTGTGCTGTGCAGTAAATTTCTAAGAAATGCTCTAGAACCTCTTTGTTGTTTTTCGGTTTGTTTTTTCGAGACTTCTGTTTTTACTTTATGTGATACACTTTGTCATTGTTCAAAAATGCTGTCATTTTGTTTCCCCTTTTTTAGTTTTCCTTTGATATCAGGAATTTCTAAGTTCTGACCCGGCATGTGGATAGACTTCTTTTTTTCCACATTGTTAGAAAGCGTGTCAGATCAATCAACAATTCTTCAGAGTCAGGATTCGTAATTTCTATTTGCAACGTGTCTTCATTGAGATGAGTATGCTTATTTACCTGTTTCATTGTTTGGATTCACTTTTCATATTGTGTGTGTTCAATCGTCTTCCGGTCTTTATCTCGTGCTTTATTGTTCATTTGGGAAGCCGTTGTGATGGCAATTAGGGCTTCAGTTAGTAATGCTTTGTCCGCTCCATCTTGTCTTGCAATGTCGGCCAAGCGTTTCTGCCAAGTATAGCTGTTTTCTGCTTCTTTGTTAAGGCGTTCTTGGATCCTAGATATAAGCACTTCAAGGCTCTTTTGTTTAGCAAGAATAGAGCCTAGTAGCATGGTATGTTCTCTGGCAGTTTCAGTATTCACTTCCTGTAGCTTTACGTACGGGATCATCGTTTGCGTCGTTACTGCCATCAACATATTTTGGAGATCAACCATGGTAGTCGCAATGCACTCTTATAACTTATAACTGAAAAATCTAAGAAGCAACGGACTCCAAAATTCTATCTGGAAGATAAAGAGATTAAGATTACCAAAACTATAAAATACTTAGGCGCATTAATCAATCCATCGGCGAACGAAAAAGAATGGCAAGAAAATATTGAAGAAAAAGCAGCATCGTTAGCAAGGCAAGGCCGGTTTTTTCATCGCAAATATGGCACTTATTCTGCAAAAGCTACAACTCTACTATACAAACAAAAGGTCATACCAATCTTGACTTATGAGAGTGAATCCCTGATAAACCAACATCTATTGAAATGGTCCAAATATGAGGCTATTTCTGGAGAAAAACCCTTGCCTTGCCAAAATCATTTCCGATAGCCAGAATCAAATATGAACTTGCCCTGCAATCTATTCAGTCCATAGTGCTATGGAAACAAATGGACCTCCACAGAAAAATCATTTCGGAGGAAAATATACCATCATTGGAAATTCTTAAAGAAAAAAAACAAGCATTCCAAGTTGCAGCCCTAACAAAATGGACAAGTGAAATTAAGCAAAAAATGCAAGAAGAAGAAATCACAGAGGAAATGTTAAGAAACAGACCACAATATGCAAAACAAAACATTCAGAAGAACGTTTGGATAAGAACGATCGAAGAACAAACAACTTATAAACGCCATTTAACCAGCTACATGGAAGTAAGAGCACTCAACCAGTTGCCTTCTTATCTCGCCCAATTTCCAAGTGTGAAAATTCATGATTTATTCTTGCGATTTCGGCTGAACATCTTACCCACACACGAATACTTGGCATTAACAGACCGAGCCAAAAATATTTCTCCTGTCTGTCGGTACTGTAAAGATTCAACGGGGAAAGAAACTTTATTCCATCTAATCATGGTGTGCCAAGAGCTAAAAAATAAACGAGATCTATTCAGAGATTTTTTTAAAATCTCAGAGCAACAAATGACAGCAGAGGAGAGATGGGCAACACTGCTCCAAGGAAACCATCAGTGGGTGATCATTACAGTGATCAATTTTTGGATTGAGATTGATAAAGAACTGTAAAAGAAAAGCCGAAACGAAACACAGTTTAAAAACCTTTTTGTTATGAGGACTCAAAAATGGAAAAATGAAAAGTTTGAAAAATCAAACAAAACATTTTAATAAAAAAAAAAAAAGAACATTTCTGTCTTGCTGAATAATCTGTGTTCTAGTGGTATCGCGTCTAGTGCATCTTCCACATAGTTTCCTCTCTTTACTCTTGTCAGCTCTACATATCTCTTCTTCCTCTGGTGTGTGTCCACTTTGGGGAATCCATTTACTTGTATGCCTTTTCAAGGTACTACTAATGCTGGTGTGCTCATCTGTACTAGAGAGCATATCCCTCCCCATTTTGGTGGTAGTTGCATGTGTGCTTGGATCCGCAGGCCCAGTAGTGATCCATCAGCACTGCAGTACCAGCCTTAATGCCTGGTATCTTTGATATTCGTTTGCATCCTTTATTCTCCCCAACCTTCACTGAACCATCATTCTGGAAACAAAAAAGACCATTCTCGAGTGGTCTGATTGTCATGGGAGCTGCTTCGCTTTCTACCCATGTGATCATTTTGCCACTTGCTGCCCATTCCTTGAGGCGATCATAATTTTCCTTTTGCACCACTTCCCCTGAAACTGTCAAAAGTACATGTGCTTTGCTTCTTACCATCCCTTCCTTCCATCCTTCTCCTGTGAACATATGCCCATATATTAGTAACTGAGGCCTTTCCCAGCATCCTGCCTTTCCACCTATTTCTCTTTGTCCTGCCTTTGGGCATTGTAACTCCTTTTGTGTCACTATTCTGGCTTCTCCTATGTTTGGACCGTCAGGAACGTACTCTATTGTCTTGTCAGTGCTCCAATAATCGTCTATCATCTCTTGAGTTTTAAGGTAGTTGTCTTCATACGGGAACCTCTTCTGCGACATCCATCTTAGTGTAGCCCACCTGCCTTGGAATCGGACTCTTGTGCATAGCGACAGGTGCATAAGTCATTGTGCTCTAGCTGTTGAGAATTCTGTAGCTATGAATGTTCTGGAAGCACTCATGGCACAGGGGAGGAGAGAGCAGACATAGCAGCTCTCCTTCATTGTCTCTCCTCTCACCTTGGTCATGTGTTTATAGCACATATTGTTGGATATGTGGGCTGAATCATCTAGGTATGGATTTACTTGTTCAAAATCTATATCTGCACTGCACCTGAGTCTGTTTACTTATTGGGCAGCGTTGGTCATCCGCCCGGATATGGCTTCAGTAAGAGCAGGAATAGGGGTTGTGCTAACAGGGACCAAAGCATGTGCATGCGATACTACAGCCTTTTGTAGTGCAAAGAGGGTAAAGAAGTAGAGTCAGCAGAAGACAAAAAATATCAACACAATAGACTTCGTCACATCTTCCATCTTCTGTAGTGCTGGATGTCTTTTATATTGTCCTTAGAGTCCATGAGACCATTTGAAAAAGTCTTTAGAATGCATCATTACTGTTGTTAGTGTGTTCGGCTCATATGCGTTAATACTGAGCAAGTGCAGCAAAACACAATCGCTCCCAAACAAGTTGTACCTTGCCACTATTAAGCAGTGTGATAATAGATGGGTTGCCTCGAGTCAATACGGGATACGTGTGTGCCACATAAAGAAGAAAAACATAAAAGAACAACTTAGGAGGTATCATATTGATGTCATTATCATAGGACTCTTGCTGAACAACTTATGCTCATCCGGAAACTCATTGTAAGCATCTATTTTCCTTTTCTTTTTTATTGGCAACTTGGTTTAAAAACAAAACCTTATAGCTTTATTTAACAGTTACATTGACCTCATCATAAAAAAAAATACATTTTTCCAGAACACATTAAAACAATACAGGAGAAGATTATTCCAGTTTTATCAGTAATGATCTTCACTCTCTAATATTACTAATATTACATTAGCAGAAGTTTTTGTCCTGCTTAACGAAGAGAAGGAAGAAAGAAAATAAACAAGGAAAGAGAGGAGAGTCCCTCCTGCATCTCGCCACCGGACCAAGGAGAGAATTAGTCCATCACGATTTTGAATTTGTACAAACTTAATTTACACTACTAGACGCTCCATTTTCAAATTTAAAGCTGCTTCATTTAGAAAACAGTTCATTCAAAAAAGCCAAAAGCGACAAAATTGTGGAAATACGTTCACCCAACATTAAAGCAGTCCAGCAGTCTTCAGGTGTTAATATTGAGCAGTGCGTGAAGGAATCATTCAGCCATTTTTGTCTTAATAACTTTGTGCCAGGACATAAAAGAGTCAGATGGTATAAAGTTTCTTTTTGGCACTCACATAATCAGCATTGGTAGTTCCTCTCCAGTTTGGCTTTCCTTGCTTCCAATAGTTCTTTAGTTGGAAACAGGTTAAGCCGAAACGCATGAATTGACTGTGTCAAAATCTACATGGAAACTGAGACACATACTTGGGTACTGACTGCCTTGCTCTGATATCCGGGAACTGGTTCCCATACAGTTTTGCATTGTGTCGAGCTTCAACGGTATGGATCCAATCTAGATCGTAAATTTTGCATTGTTTCCAAGTGATATTTCCGTCTTGTTTACTTCTTCCAGAATAAGACTTGTAAGCTTTTATTGAGTTAGCTAAGAAATAATTCTTTCTCTTCATCCGCTGGAGTGCAAGTGATCTTCTTTTTCTCAAGTGCTCATCCACTTTTGAAAATCCCTCGATAATTAGGTTGCTCTGGGGAATCACCAAGGCTGGAACATGGGTGAGTACAATGGAACACACTCCTCCCCAGTTCCTTGGAAACTTCATATATGCTCTGGATCCACAGGCCCAATTTTGATCCATTAAGACAGCAGTCCCTTTCTTCATTCCTGGGATATCAATTATTTTCTTGAACCTTTTATTCTCTACAACTCAGACTTTACCTTTGCTTCGAAAACACATTGTTGCATTAGTCAATGGTATTACAACCGCTGGTCCTGATTCATCATCCACCCATGTCAGCAGTTTAGAGTTCTTGGCCCATCACTTTAGGCACTCATCGTTCACTTTCTGCACCTCGTTCACTGTTTCCTTTCTCAGTAGATGAGCTGCACAGGACAGCATCCCATCTTCCCATCCTTTGGTCGTAATCACTCGTTCATAGATTAACAGCTGTGAGCGCTCCCAGCACCCAAGCATTCCACTCTTTTCAGTTTTTGTCAGAGCAATTCATCCTCTTCATTTCTTCGATTATCACTTTGTCTTGTCCCGCAGAAGGATACACAAGCATCTTGTCTGTCCATCCAGGCCCTTTTTCCATTTGTGTTGTCTTGATATAATCATCCTGGTATGGGAATGTCTGTCTTGATCACCATCGCAGGGTTGTCCAGCTCCCTTGGAACTGTCCTCTGGTAGTACATGCTGATAGATGGCTGATGAACTTCACATCATATGCCAGCTTCTCTTTTGAAATAAATGTTCTTACTGTATTCATGGCATAGGGGATGAGAGAGCAGACATAACATCTCTCATTAGATGCACTCTTCCCCACCTTTTTCATATGTTGGTACCACATATTATCAATTATCAATATAGCCATTTATCCCTTGGTTATCTTCTTCTGCATCCCGCTTGTGTCATTTTACATGTCCAAATAGGGCATTGAAATGATCATCATTTGTACTTATACTGGGAAAAACCACATGTGTCGTGTTTTCAATTGAACCATCAAAATGAGAACAACTTCTGAATGTAAGATACAAAAAGAAGAAAAGAAAGCACATGCATATGTAGATCATGCATAAGACTTTAGGCAAACATGTTGTGTGACATGCCATTTCTTGTTGCTTTACTAGCCTTCTTGCAACTGCATTTTTTTACTCCCTGAATCATGTTTAATACATGTACTCAAATCACATTCGTAGTTGCACAGTCTGCTTGATTATTGCAATCAAAAGCCTCTTTACAACTGGGTTGTTCTTTGGATTTTGGAGAAAGGTGAGAATATTAACATCTCTCCTAACGTGTGTAGGGTATGAATAAAGTATTAGCACAGAAAACTGCAACCGCAACCCTATGTGTGTCACTTCCAGCTGGTGTCATATGTTATTTTTGCAATATATTTTCTCAAAATGAATCTGGGTATTTATCTATCTTCCAGTGTTTAATAAGGAATTGGCACTTGGGCATAGTGCCAATATTGTTTAACTTTTTCAAAGAATCTCTAAAAAGTAAGCTTAAGCACTGGAATTCTCTGCAAGTCCATGCACTTCCTGCTAATATTTTCAGAAGTGTCCAATGAATTCCTGCCCAAAAGAAATGTTTTTTAATCACACACTTTCTTCATCATTCTTCTTCTTGGTCATCAATCGAGTCTGCACATGCAGCAATTCAA
The DNA here is from genome assembly GCF_040938575.1 of Ambystoma mexicanum. Taxonomy (NCBI): domain Eukaryota; kingdom Metazoa; phylum Chordata; class Amphibia; order Caudata; family Ambystomatidae; genus Ambystoma; species Ambystoma mexicanum. The sequence continues at coordinate 797,765,068 of NC_090938.1, read as the reverse complement.
CTTCTTATCTTGCTTCCCAGTCAGCTGTTACTAGAGGCAAGGTCTCGCCTTTGTAGATTTTTACGTCGCTAAAATGTAACCACGCTCTTCTTCCAGGCACCCTAACTCCAGTAGGGGAAGCTTCCTCTACTTGGTGTGGTCCATTGAACCTTGGCTCATGCCATCTGCGTGTAAAGGTTTTGATATGCACTTGATCTTCAACATACAACTTTGATGGTGGCACAAATTCACTTGAATCAGTTACTGGGCCGTCCTCTTCCGTGTTCCTCAAACCGTCCAAGCGATGCTTCACTTGATCTGAAATGAAAGAAATACTGGTAGTCATACATGCCAAATAATCGTGCATCTCGTCACCTAGAGTTTGAGCTACACTGTGGGCATCATTTCTAACTCTAGATGGGGGCGTGAGGGGCGTCCTCATGTGGCGCCCTGTTGCTAATTCATTGGGCGTAAGGTGATGGTCTGAACCTGGCTGATTTCGATGGGCATACAAAACTAGGGGTAGGCAATATAGCCATCCCTTTAGTTAATCTAATCTTTGCTATTATTTCTTTAAGGAGCCTGTTGAGCCTCTCACATATCCTGTTTGGTTGTGAGTGAAAAGCAGAAGAAAACGTATGCTTTATGTTCAATAAAATCCCTATTTGTTCAAATAGCTCATTGACAAAGTGTGGCCCATTATCGGACCTTAATAATTTGCACACACCCCATCTCGGAAATACCTCACGCACTAAGGACTTCGCTGCACAGGTGACATGAGGATGTGTAAAAGAACCAGCTTAGATCCCTCAAGAAAAGCGACTCACCACCACCAATAGATACCTATATCCATTACATGTCTGCAGCATATCGATATAGTCAATATACAAATGCTGAAACTGCCCATTTGGACAGGGGTATTACTCCTCTGATTGTTCTTAGTGTATGCCCAGCTGTAAACTTCTGACACACAATGCAATTCATTATGAACTGTGCAACGTGTTCCAATAGATTGGGAACAAACCAGTCCTCTGCAATAGTGGCAGCAAGACTTTCTCTGGTTATATGCACGGGGTAATGCACCTGCTCAAGTGCAACTTTCAGTAATGCCACTGGCATCACTAGAGTTCCAGTGCTTTCCTGTCTCCATAAGGCTTTCTTGGGGGATAAATAACACTCCCTACATCTCCATAGCTCCTGCTCTTCTTGTGGGGCTCTACCCTGTATCTCTATTAGTCGCGTAATTGACAGCATAATAAAACCCTCTTGTACTAACATACTTCTCTTTGATACTTCTTTGACATTTTCAGTTTAGAAACTCGAAATTTTACCAGAATACGCAACCCTTTTAGCTTCTAAATCTGCGGCTTTGCTTCTGTGCGAAATAAAGTCTGTTTGTTTAGTATGCACTGTGCATTTTACGACCGCTATAGCCAGTGGGAGTTGTAGAGTCTGTCCAATAAAGATGCATGTTGCACTGGAGTGCCGTTTGCGCTGAGATAACCCCTCCTTTTCCAACGTGACAGCCCTGCATGTAGAGTTGACGTCACATAGGCAGAGTCATTGTACACAGTCACTTCCTGATCTTTGTGTTTTTCGAGTGCAGCAATAATCGCTACCAATTCTGCTGTCTGTGCTGAAAAATGGGATGGTAGTCTTGCACTCGCCACTACCTCAAATTCACCATTTAATCTGTATCTTACAACTGCAGAGCCTGAATGCCTCGCCCCACTAGTCTGATCAATTTTTGAACACCCATCAGCAAAAAGAATCTCCCCTCCCGCTAAAGCCTTTTCTTTCATATGAGGTATATCATCTTAAAATTCAGCATAGTTAGAGCAATCGTGTACATCATCACCTTCTTCTATAGGTTCAGCTACAGAAGTGGCTGGGTTCACTATTTTACATCTCACAATTGTAATCGCTGGATTAGAAATCATTACTTTATATGCAGAAGCTCTTTGTGTTGCAATGTACTTTTGGGGTTCTCTAAAATGGCAAATAAGGGATGCTCCACGTACGGTGTCATTGCACAGCCCATAGTAATACTTGTGGACTTCTGAATTGCAAATGTAACAGCAGCCAAAAATTGTTTGCATGGAAAATGTCCTCTCATAACTGGTTTTAAAATCCCACTGTAATGTGCCAAAGGTTAAAACCCTGGTGTTTTTCTTTGTGTGAGTACTGCTGTCATCACGGATCCATTGGTGTGCGAAAACAAATAAAACTCTTCACTATAATTGGGAATACCCAAAACTGGAGCTGTACAAATTGCTTTTTTAATTCCTAAAATCCTTCCTCCATTTCTCCAGTCCATTCTATCTTTTCCTTACTAACTTGTGCTTTCTTATGTGCTTGCAAAAGTGGTTTTGTGTATGTGCTGTAGTCGAAAACACCCAGGCCTTGCAGCAATTTCTGGGCTTCTGTAATTATTGTATTTGCCTCACTGTATTTGGTTTTGGCATTTTCATAATAACCTCAGCTCTCTCAGGTGTCACTTTCTTTCCTTCATGTGAAATTAACTGGCCTATGTAGCACATCTTCCTGACAATACTGTAATTTCTCCTAATCTACTTTGTATCCCTTGCCTGGCAATACAGTCATTAACTGAACAGAGTCCTGCCTACATTCATCCTCTGTTTCACTACAGTTTAATATGTCATCTACGTACTAAATTAGAGCACTTTTGAGTTCAATGTTACCTAAATCCATCTGTGGGACCCTATTAAAAATCGACAGGGATTCACAGTACCACTGAGGCATACAAGTATGTTTTAGTCTTTATTGTCTAAACGTAAAGAAAGTAAGGTCTTGTGACTCTTTGTGCAACAGGATCGAGAAAAATGCGTTTTTCAAATCGATCACCGTGAATCAACTGGGATGCTACACAATATTGTCGCAGGGTTCAGAACTAATGGAAATTCTGTTTCTACAATCTGATTAAGAGGGCGCAAGTCCTGGATAAATCTCCATGACCCCCCTTTTGATGTTTTAATTGGATACACTGCAGTATTGCATGAGGAGTCCGATGGCACTAGGATTCCCTGTTTCATCAACACTGAGATAGTCTCAAATATGCCTTCAGCAGCTTCTCGAGAAATGGGGTACTGTTTTGCCCAGGGTAAAATTGCTCCTGGCTTGAGTTTTATTTTAAACTCCCCTATTCCCTTCAGTAGGCCAGCGTCATATGGGCCTGTAGTCCCAAGGACATTTGGCACCTTTTCTATGTCTTCCTAAAAGAACACTGGTGTTTGCCGCATCAGTGCCATTCTCTGTGGGACTTCCCTTTTCTCAATCTTCACCCAGTATGTAATGCTAGCTCATCATCTATATGCTCATCTCTGTAAATATCTCTAGCTCTTATATCAGTCAATCTGTATACCTCCTCAAGAGCTATCACTGTTCTCCATGCTCTGCCTTCGTCATCTACTCGTTCAAGCATTGCTATTTCCCCTCGCACTATATACTTCCAATTCTATAGGAATAATCTGCCCTTCTTCCTCATATGTTCTTGTGGTCTAAATAAAAATTCATCAGGTATCCTCACAATTATCCCTACTAATCCAGGTTGCAATGTTAATAAAATGCTCACCCCATACATGAAGACTTCCGGATCTACTGGAACCCATCGTAGAGCCACTTGTCCTATAAATGCCAGTATAAAATCTCCTACATTTAAATAGTGTATTCCTGGAGTGGAGCACACTATTGCTTGAACAGTGAATGAAATCGTCTTGTTAAGTTTCGTCATCAAATCTCTACCCAGAATGTTAACTGGCGTTTGTCGCGAATATAACAAGGGGATAGACATGTCAAATTCCTCTATAGAAACAGGTAATTTATCAGTAAAAGGAACTACATTCGTAGCTCCAGAGAACCCTTGAGCATTCATGGCAATACCTGACATTGGGTATTTTCTCTCCCTTATACAAGAGCGAGTCGCCCCAGTGCCTACAAGAAAAGAAAAAGATTTGCCTCCTGTCGTCACATCGACCCTTGGTGCCTCTTGGGGGTCTGGTGTTACTGATAGTACTGAACACATCAAGTCACCCTGTGAGCTGTTCTACTGAGGGTACAAATTCATCCCTGTCCCAGTAAAAGAGTTGCCTCCTACCACAGTGACATGCCCTACCCTAGGTGCTTGTGTTTGCCCTGTGTTAGTGTTCCGTTGTGTCTGCATAGGTGCTTATTGTGATTGCCCTTGTGGTGGGTGTATTTGCACTGGCCCCTGCTGTTGTGCCTGCAGTGCTTGTGGCACCTGTGTCTGATAGGATGTTTGATCCTGGGCACAGCCCTCTTGTGTTTGTGTGCTGTATGGCGGTGGGTGACCTGTCCCCCCTCTTGAATTTTGTCCATTTTGTTGTATGTTTCCTCAGCTTCTACATACATGCGCAATATGCCCTAATATCCCACAATTCCAACACAATGGGGGTTGCCCTCTGGCAAACTCACCATTATATCCTCCCTGAATGTTCTGACTTCCACCCTGGGCAGTTTAAAATCCACCAAATAGCCGGACAAACTCACGAAGTTGGCAAATTGCTGTTTTATTAGCAATGATCTAAAAGAGGGAGTTTACAATGAACATCAACGGACGGACGCACATTCTCAGCGATTTCCACATGAAATACAATTATATACTTTCTTTGTGCGTCAGAATGACGTCATGATACGTGGCAATAGTGAAAAACCTATCAAGGGTTGGGATTGGTTAAGGGGCACATCTAGATATACAATCATATAGGGGCTAGGTTTGTTATTGGCTGTCAGATATCAGGTGAACAATTTATGACTACCTCTTCATGCGTGTCATTTAAGAAAAATAAGTTACACAGTGTTTCATTGGTTTCCCAAGCTATGGGGTCCTTGGTTATATTAATACAATTGGTTTGGCACGCTTGTGCCATGTCTGGAACATTCGGTTCAATTAGCAGCACATAAGACAAGACCCAGGTGCAGGTAGTGAGGACATGAAGCTGCGTTACCACCCAATTAGCCCAATATCTATCCTCACCCATGCCTTTTGCCATGAAATTCTCTTTGTACTTGGCCTTGCAGAGTATTCTTGTCCTAGGAATGCAACGGGATTGTGGGCACTCGCTATCATGTCTGGAACTCCAAGGTCAAACCCTATTTTCAACCTCGTCTCAAGTGACAGGAGACCACGATTCTGTTAATTCTACACGCTTTTAAATGTTTTAATGAATTAAGACTTGGCATCTTCTGTGTTCTTATTTGCACTTTAACGTGAGAGGATTCATCCTCTGCACACATTTTCCTCTTCAGCGTAGATAGCTGACCTTCGACTTCTCAGCTCTTGACTTCAGGCCAGACAGCCTCTCAACCAGGCTCCGACAACCTTCTATTCTACTGCGACATAGCCTTTCATTTTCTCTTCATAATTCTTTGGCTTACTTATTTCATGATACCAATGTCTGGTTTCCGTACAATGGCGGCTCCCCCAGCATTCTATTCACTACTTGTGGCTAGCCTCTACGATGGCTTTACCCATCTTGCGTTTCAGTGTATGTACATTCATTATACTTTTGATTTCTGCAGCACTTTTTACTATGTAATCTTCCTTTATACCTTTAAGGTTCACTTGATTCTTTACTTCGTCATTTCTCCTATGGGATTCATACATTGTATTCATTCAGTATTTCAAGACTTTGCGCACACTTACTCCTACGTCCCGTCCCCTTTCCTCCATACTTATGGGACATTTCTCCGTCCTGTGGGACGGGACCGGAGCCCTTTGTAAAAAGCATCCAAATTTTTTTCAAAAATGTGTCCCTCCTCTCTTTCCTGCGCGGGGCCCGGCACGCGGCTGTAACCCCGCCCACCTTGGCTCCGCCCCGCGCATCGCCCATCAGTCCTTTTCTCTACACGATCGGGGCCGGACGCACTTGCATCCTCGGAAGACTTTCTTCCCTTTTTTTTTTCCCTCTCTGGCTCTCGCTAGCGTTCGTTTACTAGTCTGTCTATGGGCCTCATTAGGACCCTGGCGGAGTGGGTTTCCGCCAGCGCTAATCGCGGCGGACCCGTCCGCCGTACTACGAGTTCCCTTAGCGCCATGGAGGTTTTCTCCGCCTGGTTTTACCGGGCGGAGAAAACCATGGCGCTAAGGGACCTCGTTGTTAATTACGCCGCCGTACTTTACGGCGGCGTAATTAACTCCTTCCCCACTCCCATTATACCCTATGGGGCAAGAATGGGAATGGGGAAGGGTAAAATGGGGATTGGGGATTTACCGCTCCGCCAAGGTCGGCATGGGGTGGTAAATCCGCCAACCCCCATGGCGCTATCGGCGGCTTTCCGCCATGCTCCGCGGTGCATTTAGCACCGCGGATTCCGCCAGGGTCGTAATGAGGGCCTATGTCTTTTAAACTAGATTTTCCAGACTGTTCATCGTGTCACCGTCGCTTCGCCAGGGCGGATCCCCATCCTCTTTGTTTAGAGTGTTTGGGTGCGGAACACTGTTGGGACTCCTGTTTTTACTGTGACTCCCTATCGGTTCGGGCACTTCAACGTCGGTTGGAGCGGTGGGATGAGGTGTTCGGACGGACTCCTCCTTCGCATTTTCAGGCGTTCAACGACGAGAAGAAAAAACGCCCGGTAAGTTCTTTGATTTTCAGAGCACCCCGGCCGGGGGATACCTTTCCGGGTTCCTCTCGAGCTGGGAGGGGCGTTGATCGCTCTGTTACCGGGGTTCGCCCTGAGGTGCCTGTCGGGCCTAATAATTCTGCCGGAATTTTCTCTGAGGGTCTCCGTAAGGGGCCTGTGTCCACCAGAGTACGCTCCGAGGCCCCTCTGTGGGGGCTGTTTGTAGACCCAGTTCTACTGAGTCGTGGGGTACCGGAGCTTTCTCTGAGGCCGCTCTTTCAGCTTCCCTCAAAAACAAAACCGGGGTGCGCCCCGAGGTCTTGGCAGGGATGTTCGAGGCCTGTGCCGATAAGGCTTCTACCGGGCCTAGGTCCGAGGTCCCTCATACAGAGGCTAAGGATACCAACAGTTCTGAGGGGCCGGGCAAGGCCCTGTCGGTGACAGCGCACCGTTTCCGCTCTTGTGGTGACACCAGATCTGTTCAGGGGGCAAAGAAGAAAGTTTCTTCTTTTACCGGCAGTGCCGAGGCCCTTCCTTCGAAGGCTCAGTTGGCGGTTGGTATGTCGCAGAAACATTCCAGGCCTCATAGTACCTGCTCTGCCGAGGTTCCTTACGTTAAGGCTAAAATTAAGACCCCTGACCCATCGACGGGGACCCCTGCCTCACTTCCTCACGTGCCGCAGGTCCCCTCAGATGAGGACAAAATGGCAGCCGTTCCCGCCGCGACCACAGCGGCCATTTTAGGTACTACACCTACAACTACGCCATCGGCCCCTGGTGTAGGGTTCGATCCTTTGGGTGAACCTAAGGTCCCTTGTGCGCATCCTTACCGGCCGGTTTATGATTGGAACGCCCGGATGCCTCTTCCGCACAATGTTTCATTGCTCGCGGGGGCGGCTCCCTTGATTTATGTGGATTCGTCGGTGGAGGGGCCGGTGTGGCACCCTTCCCCATTACGTCCCTAGATTTGTCCACCTCATGAGAGGCCTCCTCAGGTCCGAAACAATCTCCTGAGGATGCTTTTTTCGGTAAATTTCAAGCGCTTATGCGCACCGACCCCATGAGGGAATATTTCAAAGGACTTTTCAAGGAGATATGTCCACCCGCGCCTCCGGCTCCACCCGTTCCAATGGTGGTCCCGCCGGCGCCTCCCTTGCCCTTGGTGCCTCCCCCTGCGCTTCCGCCTGTACCACCATTGTCCCCAGTGGACAAGGCAGTGCCTGACATGGCTCAGCAGGATCCTGACCTGTCAGACAACCCTCAAGGCGATCAGGACAACGAGGACATTCCCCGCTCTATCAGAGCTTTCCATGACCCAGTGCTGGACATGATGAGTTTCTTAGATGTTCCGGTGCCCGAGGCACCTGCTCCGCAGGAGGGCGTGCTTTCTGGGGCGTTCACCTTGTCTCCTTTGGAGCATACCGGCCTGTTCTTGCAGAAGGACGTTCTGGCCGAGGTCCGTAGAGTTTGGGAAAAGCCACACTCGGGACTTTTTGTCAATAAAAAGATTGACGCGAGGTACAGGCTGCATTCTTCGGAAGAAGTGGCCTTGTCGTTTTGTCCGCCTCCCTCCTCCACAGTGGCGGCTGCGGCTACGTTGCAATCCAGGCCTGCAGCATCCTCCTCCGCGACGGCGACTCAGGTCTTGGGAAAGGAGGACAAGCTCCTGGACTCCCTAGGGAGGAAAATCTTTGCCAATTCGGCCTTACAGCTCATGCAGGCCAATGCAGAATTGATTTTGGTGGGAGCTAACATGCGGATGTGGAGAGGTCTGTCGGAGTTTGAGGAGCACGTTCCGGTCAAGAAGTTGGAGGATTTCAGAGGAGGCCTTTCCGATGCCAGGGTCTTGGCCCAGGATCTCCTGGAGGCTGCGGCTCATCACGTAGACACCTCGGCTCGGGGTCTGATGCTTGGGGTTGATATCTCGCGGCAAGCTTGGCTGCATGCCACTAAGTTCTCGAAGGAGGTGCAAGACAAGGTTCTGGACCTTCCATTTGATGGTAAGGAGCTTTTTCACTCTTCTACTGATGTAGAGCTCACCAAAACCAAAGACAGCACTCAGACGGCTAAATCATTGTCTCTTCTGGATAAAGCTCCCTTCAAGGCTCATAGGCCGTTGTCGCAAGGTCGACCTTCCTCTGGTTTTAGGGGCTTCCTCGACAACAAATCTCACAGAGCGGATACTCCTGCGGGGAATAACCGCCGTAGACAACAGCGTATGCGGTATTTCTCCCGCTCCTCAGCCTCCTCATCAGGTTCAGGTGGCACCGCCACCGATAAGCCTGCCAAATGAGGGTTTTTCCGCGCTCGCACGAGACCCCGGTGGGAGGACGCATTGCGTCTCATTGGGAGGCGTGGCAGGCCATCACAGAAGTCAGATGGGTCTTGTCAGTCGCTCGAGCGGGCTTCCGCTTACCTTTATCCCCTACCCCACCCCTCAACCCTCCCTTTCAGCTGTCGGGCTCACCCTCCCTCAAGGCCGAGGTTCAGAAACTTCTGCACCTCAGAGCTGTGGAACCCGTTCCCCTTGGGGAACGAGGGGAGGGCTTCTACTCCCAGCTGTTTACAGTGCCCAAACCCAACCAGTCTGGCCTGCGCACCATCCTAGACTTTTCCCAGTTCAATCTTTTCCTACCCCAAGAGAAATTCAAGTTGATCACGCCCAGCCAGATACGCTCCTCCTTGCAGATGGGCGATTGGCTCAGCGTTGTGGATCTTCAGGACGCGTACATGCCTATCCTAATTTGGAACCCACAAAGGAGATATCTCCGCTTCTCTTTGGGAGAGGAGCACTTCCAGTTTCGAGTGCTTCCTTTTGGCCTCAGCTCAGCGCCGCGTGTCTTCACGAAGATGATGACGGTGATTACGGCCTAACTTTGTCTCCAGGGTATCCATGAGTATCCGTATTTGGACGACTGGCTCTTATGCCGGGTTGCGCCCCGAGGCCTTGGTGGGGCTTGGTGCTACCGAACGGATGTCCGAGGCCCGCGCGAGTAAGGTTGTTACCGGACCTGAGTCCGAGGTCCCTCGTACAGAGGCTAAAGCTCCCAACATTTCTGAGGGTCTGGCAAGGCCTTATCGGTGAAGGTTGTTTCTCACCGTTCCTGCTCTTGCGGCGACACCAGATCTGTTGAGGGGGCAAAGAAGGGAAATTCTTCTTTTACCGGCAGCGCCGAGGTCCTTCCTGAGAAGGCTAATTTGGCGGTTGGTATGTCGCAGAAACATTCCAGGCCTCATAGTACCAGCTCTGCCGAGGTTCCTTATGTTAAGGCTAAAGTTAAGACCCCTGATCCATCAACAGGGACCCCTGCCTCACTTCCTCACGTGCCGCAGTTCCCCTCAGGTGATGACAAAATGGCGCCCGTTCCCGCCACGACCGCGGCAGCCATTTTGAACGCTACCCCTACAGATGCGCCATCGGCCACAGGTGTAGGGCTGGTTTCTCGGCCTTGTGCGCATCCTTATCGGTCAGTTTATGACCAGAATGCTCGGATACCCCTTCCGCACAATTTTTTGTTGCCTGAGGGGTGGGCACCTTTGGTTGATCTGTCCATCCAGATATAGGAGTGGGCCATGCTTCATGGCGTCTGGTTGCTTGCGGTGCATATCCCGGGCCAGCTGAATGTCACAGCGGATGCCCTCAGCCGGCGGACAGTGGTCAGCTACGAGTGGGAGTTGAAGACGGAGATCCTCTCATGGATTTTCTTGCGTTGGGGCACACCGGAGGTGGACCTCTTCGCTACGGTGGTAAACAAGAAGCTTCCTCGGTATGCCACCAGAGGGGGGCTGAGAGCCTCCTCTCTGGGGGATGCTCTTGAGATTCCATGGCACAACATGAGAGCTTACGCCTTCCCGCCTCTGCCTCTAGTTCATCGAGCAATTGGGAAGCTGAAGAACTCTGTGAACTGTTCCCTTCTGCTCATGGCCCCGTGGTGGCCGGCCAGTTTTTGGTTCTCAGAACTTCAACACCTGTCGGTGTTTCTGCTGATCAGGTTACCAGTAACCCCAGATCTTCTTCATCAAGGGGAACAGCAGATGTGGCACCCCTGCCCACAATCGCTCAGCTTGGCGGCATGGTGCCTGAGTTCAAGTCTTAGAGCTTTCTAACTTGTCTACGGATAACATGCGTATTATCCAGGCAGCCAGGGAACCCTCGACCAGATCCCAATAAAGGAGTAAATGGCTCAGGTTCTGTCGTTGGTGTTTGGAAAAGCAGGTGGATCCAAGGGTGGCTACGATTGACAAGGTGCTGTCCTTCGTGTCCTCCCTAGCAGAGACGGGTGTTTACGTTCTGTCATGCAGAACTTACCTTTCAGCGGTTTCCGCTTATCATGCTATAGACCAATGCTCTTATTCTCTGAGTAACCCAGTGGTTAAGAGGCATTTTGCAGGCTTGAAACTCCTCTACCCTCCGGTTCGTAGTCCGCACCCGCCTTGGGACCTAAATGTAGTCCTGACGGCGCTGTGCCATAAACCCTTTGAGCCAATGGCTACGGTTGACCTCAAGTACGTGTCCTGGGAAGTGTCCTTTCTGGTAGCCGTTACATCAGCGAGGAGAGAGAGTGAGCTCAAGGCATTGTCGGTGGAGCACCCTTTCTTGGTCTTTCACAAGGACAAGGTAGTCCTTCGGACGAACCCAGCTTTCCTAGCAAAGGTAGTGACCGAATTCCATCTGAATCAGTTGATTTGCCTTCCGGTCTTTTTTCCGAACCCTGCCTCAGAGGCGGAAAGGGTTCTACACTGCCTGGATGTCCGAAGAGCTCTTAGGTTCTACCTGGACAGGACTTCTGAGCTTCGGAGCTCTTGCCAACTGTTTGTGAACTTTGGTAAGCCTCAGGGCAGGCCGGCGTCTAAGGCATCTATTTCCAGATGGATTACCGCCTGTATCACGGAATCTTTCACCGTCCAAAAGCTGAAACCTCCTAAAGGTATCCATGCACACCAGGTGCGAGGCAAGGCAGCCGCGGTTGCTTTTCAGAAGTATGTTCCCTGGGAGTCCATCGCTAAAGCGGCTACTTGGGCCTCCCCATCTGCTTTCTGTAAGCATTACTGCCTCGATATGAGCTCTAGAGCTCACGCTCAGTTCGGCCAGGCTGTGCTGAAGAACCTGTTTCACTAAGGGGTATTTCCATCCACCGATAGTTCCTGTAAGGAGTGCTTGGGAATCTCCCATAAGTATGGAGGAAAGGGGACGGGACGTAGGAGTATTACCAGGTTACTCACCGTAGTGACCACCTTACTCCTAGTCCAAAGTCCCCTTTCCTCCATACACCCGCCTGCCGTCCCCTCTAATAAGGTTTCTCTGTTATTGCTAATGGGTCTTTGACCCTGCGATAGAAAAGGACTGATGGGCGATGCGCGGGCGGAGCTAAGGTGGGCGGGGTTACGGCCGCGTGCCAGGCCCCATGCACGAAAGAGAGGAGGGACACATTTTTGAAAAAATGTGGATGCTTTTTACAAAGTGCTCCGGTCCCGTCCCACAGGATGGAGAGATGCCCCATAAGTATGGAGGAAAGGGGACTATGGACTAGGAGTAGGGTGGTCACTATGGTGAGTAACCTGGTAATTCTTAGACGTCATCAGTCCATTTCATTAGCTCTTTCTCATATTCCTTCAGGAATCTCCTCCGGCAGGCTGTCATCAATTCTCCTTCTGCCTTTCATTTTCTCTTTCCTCCCTTTCCTTTTCTTCTGCCTTTTATTTTTGCCTTTTCAGCCGCTCTTGCTCCTCTTTCTTTTCCCTCTCTCTTCTCTCTACTTCCTCCATTATCTCTGCCCATTCTCTTTCTTCCTCTTCTGTCTCCTTACATTTTGGAGCTTCCTTCCCTGTACATCTATGCTCGTCTGCAGCCCTTCCATCCAATTTGAGCAGTATCTTTTCCCCTACCCACTCTTTTGTCGAGACTGTCACTTCGTTATCCCCACTATGTCCCAATATCTTTGTTTTTTCTCTTCAGTTTCACTTGCAAGTCACAGGGCTCTTTGTGTTCGTCATTAATAGCCGCTATTTTCTGATTCGCTTGCTTTGCGCGGCTAAGGGTGTCCTTGCTGCTATACGTGGGTGGTGCATAATCGGGGTTGGTATATCCTGCCGCTGCTTTTAATTCCTTCAAGGGGTAAAATCCCTGACTTTCTGTTATGGGGTGTGCGGTTTGAGGAGGAGCTGTGGTGTTTGCCCCCTGCATCGCATTGGCTCAGCATACACTCTTTCTTGGGTGGGTCCTCTTCCCCATCCTGAAACATTTTCTATAGCTACTCTGTTTTTCTTCCATTTATAGGCGGCATGGAAATACGTGGTCATGTTTGCATCACATATTTGGAAAGACTGTCCTCCCGGGACCATGTCTTCGCTATTTTTCCCTCCATATCGCAAGTCCATTTTTGCTATACTTGCATATTTTGTCTTGCTATCGCAGAATGGACTTGCACAAATGTTGAAGGGGTGTTACCCCCATGGTGGGACGTCACTTTCTGACTGTCAATACTTACTTGACCTCAAATCGGGATTTTAGACACGTTTCAATACCTTGTCAATTTTGTAAATTTCACAATTCTTGTCAGTTTTCAATTAAATTCTCCAAAACCAAGACAGTTCTGAAACCATTCCACAAGCCTCGATGGCTCACCACCATCAAAATGAGCATGCTCCATGCACCGCCCACACTGTATTCTCCGCCCTTAAAGGCCAAATCACAATTCTTCGAATGCTTCTCGAGCCCATCCCAAATGGCATAACACTCCTCGATAATCTAAAGGTAAAGCTCATCATCTTTTGTTTTCAACACTTCCTGTTTATCTCCTTTTACACCTTCTCTTGCCAACACATATGTGCCCCTATCACTACCCTTTGCTCCCACAGAGACACACCAAGTCCAATTCAACAACCTTATGCGTGACGTCATGAGCTCAAGGAAAAAACCCTTCTACTTCAACTATGTTCCCAATGATTACGACACCCCAAGACACAAGAACACAAATGACATAACACATGGCCGTCTTCCTTCCTCTCAAAGCACAGGGAAAACCAAAATCATGTGGTCCTTCTTCTATACCGCCGCATATAGGAATACATCTCAATGAGATAAACTAAGAGACCACCTTCTGCGACCTACACTTGCGCCTAGACACAGGGATAAATGCATAAGTCATCTGTAAACCAAGCTCAACTGCCTAGAGAACAGGTATCCTTTTTATGTTCATTTTCTTATTTTTTCATCCGTAAGCTAAGCTGACCGCCTAGAAACAGGAATACTTTTTATTGTCTTCATGATTATTCTTCCGTATCCCAGCTTAAGCGCCTGGAAACAGGGATCCTCCACAAAAACATAGAGACGCAGAGACAAACAATACTTTCTCTCACCAATATTTGTTGTATCGATGAGTCTATACTTACACTCTGTGGATCGACTGAAGCCCCTCGGACACAGCATCTCCCACAATCTGCTACTCTGCCATCTGGTTTGCTTGGCGTCCCACCAAGAGCGGGCAGAAATGTCTCCAAGGTGGCTCCTGACAACCTTTTCAGTATCCACGCGTGGTTTTTCGGTCCGAACCTCATGGGTTGCGACGTATCCCTTCGGGCACGCGTAGGGAAATAGACGGTTTTAATGCCGAAAGGTCTTAGCGATGCTCTGCTACCACTTGTAATATAGTGACAGGGGATCTATGAACAGACTCCCCGTGTACTTGCAAGAGGAACTGGGCCTTGATAATCCCCTGCCCCAAGAACGGGAGACTCAGTCATAGGACAAAGTTCACTTCTTTATTAACTGTTGAAATGACAGGGACCGCAACATAAACAATGCAAAATTCTTCACAAGCTCTCTCTCTCCAGGCACTTGTCGTCCCATTTTGTTGACTAGTGACATCACAAAAACAAAATTACATCACAAAAACCTAACAGGGGAAAGGATCGGTTAATTAGACAAACCTCACATGTAATCAATAAGGGATTAGTATGATCATTGGGGAAGCCATATCTGGTGACGTCGCCTGAGACCATGTCTATGTATTACAAATACAAAGTCATAGGTTAGTATAAAGATGATTGGGCGGTGCAACATAGTGTATGCTGATCGTGGAAGGTGTTTAGGGATTGGGCAAAAAGGGTCTTCTCAGCCCTGGAGCTTTGGACAGTTACCAGGCTAAGTTGAACTATTCAAGGTAGTGGGAACGACCCGGAAAGTGCTGCATGTTCTCAACAAGTTACTATCTCCGATCTTCTAAGCCCTGAGACAGAACATTTGATTTTGAACCTGTACAACAGTTGTATCTTCCTGCCCGTGGTTCGATGGGAACAGTCTTCTGCGTCTGCCTCGAATGAAGAGGCTCTGTCTCGTAGATTCACGCCACGTGTGTAGGGACCACAAAATGAGGCTCTCATGCTTGTAATTAAGAGGATTCTTGACTGTGTACCTCGCAGGTGTCCTACCTCCTCTGTTAACTGGAAACTTTCTTTCTCCAGCATTGAATCTTTCATAGATTCACATGCTGTGAATATTCAGTCGTCAGGCTGGGAATCCTCGGTAAAATAGAGCAGTTTAAATTAAACTGAAACTTTAGTCATTTTAGTGCTCTATTGTTGTCGTTTTGGGTCATACTGCCCATAGCCAATAGGAAATACTCCCTTAGCTCCTCCCCTGTCGGTCAGCTTCAGATTTGTTACCGCACGTTAGTGTTGGGAGTCCTCAGAAATCTTCTTCAACATTTTTCTTCGACCAATATAGGATACATTTGGTATTTCTATGAAAAAAATATGTTTTTTTCTTCGACGACCGGCAACACAGTACCAACGAGACCTCTGTCTAATCTTCTTGCCGCCGGTAAATATCGAAGACAAGTCAGCTACACTGTTGATCCTACCACATGGTGGAATTCACGAGAAAGTTCCTGTTCAGGGCGTGTGCCTGTTGTGGGCTGAAGAACGTTTATGTGGAGGATCACCACGAGGAATGCCTCTATTGCCTTCACCTTCGCCCGCAACATGTTATTAAGGACTGCGAGATCTGCCAGTCTTTCTCATACATGACGCTGAAGGACCGTCACCGCTGTCTCGTCGTTGGGCTGGAAGACACCAGCGAGGCCTCTGACTCAGCTTAGTTACAAAGTCATGCCTCATTACGGCAGGGCAGGACAGGACGGCCTAGCGAACCACCTCAAGTAAGAGGTACAGATCGCATAACAACCAAGCCACAAGCGGGAAAAGGCAGAAGGAAGCCTCAGGCAATGGCACGAGGTCGTCCCCCAGGGATCGACCCTCCCCGAACCCAGGGAGAGGCAGGGCGGGAAAAGGACCGAAGCCCTTTCCATCCCCCCAAGGAAGCATCTACCTCGAGGTCCAGCTCCAGGTCTGGTGAGCATTCCTCTCTGACCTTATCACAGACGGCTACGAAGGTGCCTTTCTCGCATTCTAAGTCATCTACACCGAAGTCATCAACCGCGGCTTCCTCATCGGCGAAGAAGGCAACAGCGTCAAAATCCATGGACTTGTCATCATCACCAACGACGAAGACATTGTCAGTGACAAAATCATCTACGAAGCCATCAACACCAGGACCGTCATTCAACAAAATGACAAGACCGTCATCGACCTCAACCTCGACGGCTACAACCACGAGCGCATCGACCACGAGCACTTTGTCGACCGGTGTCGTAGTCGACGAGTCACAAATCTCACCAGTCCATTTTCACCACAACCGTTGGCCCTGATACGAACACCAACACAGCAGAAGCACGGCCAGATTGTCCAATAACTGTGTTTCCAAACCTGGGGGTGGCTTTATTACCAGGTGGCCTTGTAGTCCCAGACCCGAGTCTTTTACAATCGGAAGAAGAGGAAGCTGTTGTGTCACAGCAGCCATCTTCCCCAAGGACATTGCCACGGAGGAGTCCACCTCGGGGTGAGGCAAGCCTCATTAGACCACCATCTTTGAACACCCTGCCATCAGCGGGAATGGTAAAACCTTTACAACCTTTGCCCCAATGGGATCCCATGCTGTCAACAGGGGTAGTCCAGCATCAGTAACCGTGCCCTCATAGGAACCTATCATTGGACCTTTTATCAATACTGACAATATTGGTGGCAACCGTGCAAGAACTGCCCTTAAGACCACCGGTTGCGTAACCCAATAGGCAGTTGCCGGCTGAGGCCCCACGACCTTCCAGCGAAGGGTACGAGATTGCTCGCCTCCCCCCACCCCAAGCCGCAATGGCACAGGTCAGCACCGGAGTTACTGACGGATGAGGGAGCAGACACGGAGCCTGAAGAGGGCACATCGCCCACTCATTCCGATCAAACAGATAAATTTGACAATTTCATCACTGCGGATTATTAAGCCAGATGAGGTGCCGCTCAGGGATTCTCCCCCTGACAAAGTAGGAGCTTTCCATGCGCTCATGTCTACAGCGCCCATGATGTTCGGCTTAGCACTGGAGGAGCAAAAAAAGGAGAGCGTTGTATATCAATGCAGAGAACAGTGCAGAAAGTCCATCATGCACCTCGAAAGAAGGAGCATTTCGACAAAAAATACAGAGCTCCAGAGAGCGCTGCTGCTTGTCTCCGCACACAGCACATCCCAGACTCTGTCGTTTCTGAGGCGGCCAGGAAGAGGTTGGCCAACCCATCTTCCTCCTGCTCAGTACCCCCCGACAAGGAAGTCAAGTGCCTTGACGCCTTCGGCAAGAGAATCATCACGACAGCTGCCATGACTATGAAAGCGGCGAACGTTATGGCCATACTCGCCCACTATTATCGCGAGTTATGGTACAAGTTGCAGCCCCTGTTGGAAGAAATAGGGATCATCGACACAGCGCTGCCCTGGATTAAATCTTTTCTATCTGAAAGAACAGAAACAGCATGGATAAAACTATTCAAATCTGCACCGCGGGACCCCACCTGTGGAGTACCACAAGGATCGTATTTCTCTCAGGAGGGAGTTCCACATTTTAGGGGCTAGGCAAGAGAAAGCTGATCCACCAAGTTTTTTCCTTGTGGATGGTTTAGGTTCCAAGCGGCTGTCGCTGCTGGATGTGAGTGTTCTGGTGATTTTCTTTTGTAAGAATTCTGCTCCATGGCCATGAATTGCTCTGTGTGTTATGCACATTGTTTTGAATGTAATATATTTTTTGACCGGCAGCCAATGTAGCATCTTTAGCGCTGGAGTGATGTGGTCAGTTTGTGAAAGGTTGAGGAGAAGTTTGGCCGCTGCGCTCTGTATACGTTTCAGTTTCTTCAGTAGATAATCTGGCATTCCGAGCTATAGGCTGTTGGCGTAGTCTATCCTGGACATGATGAGGGAGATGATTGACTTGCGCATGAAGGAGATGAATGGTAGAATCATTTTGATCATGTGCAGGCGGAAGAAGCATTTCTTGATTATTGCATTTACTTTACTTTACTCTATGGTAAGCTCACCGGCACCCTTGTTTTCGTATCAGCAAACTCTGAGTCTGCCTGCCATGGCTTCTGTGCCTGACAGGTCTGAACCTGTCGGGCGCAGCGGCCACGGTAGGCAGACCGGTCACAGAAGCACCAGCACCATCAGCAACAATACTGGTACCTCCGTGTCCCCACTCCTATGGAGTCCTATGGGACTCGATGGGAATGGGGACTTACATTGTACCGGCGCCTGACTTCCCGGGACGCCAGACTTTGAATCTCCCGGCGGCCCCGGGAAGTCAGGAGCCGGTAAAATATTATGAGTCTGGCAGCAACCCACCGGTAGCACTGGCAGGGTCACATCCCGACTCGTAATGAGGCCCTTTGTCTTCACACTTCTAGTCAGTATTCTATATCATTTCTCTGAGGTAGGATCAACCACTTTCACATTTCTTCTACATAAACAATAAAGATTTGGCAGGATGGTTTTACCACACTACATCATAACACATTAGGGGACTTGGCACCCAAACCTCCACGGATGCCGACGGTGTTCGCAGCGTCACACCGTGATAAACTCGGCTCACCCCCAGATGATCGTACATCACTCCTCCGTCCTTCCGCCCCACCCCCCACCACCTGCCCCCTACTGTTCAGGCTCTCAATCTAGGGAGACCTCAGCTGGCAAGATCAGCCAACTGCGTTGGACCGAGGAAAACGGCATCACCTTGAAACACCATTTGGCGCATTGAAATACCATTTGTCATATAGGCGCCTTAGAAATACCCAATAAAATTAAATAAATAAAATTCCATCTGAGTTTAAGGTATGTATAACTTCTATTGTTATTGAGAAGCAGAAAAAACGTGAGTCACCGGGGGGTCCTCACCTCCGGACGATATTGTCTCTTTTTACTCTATCATGGCCAAGTCGGCAGAAATCTTCAAGATACAAGTCGCCACAGAGGAGAAAACATCAGTCCTCTATGAGCACAGAGACAAGAGACACTGTACAATCACCACAATACCAATACTAGAGACTATTTGGGACCCGGATGAGAAAATCCTTGCCACTCCTCTTTCCGCTCCGGTACTGGTGGCTAGACCGGAGAAAAATGATAAAGCCCTGCACTCGGCTCCATTGTGTCTCAGAGGACATCCTAAACCTGACACCGTTATCACAGTGACGGCGAGGAAAAGACTGCAAAACCCAACATCTCCCCTCACAGCTTCACCCAATAAGGAGGGACGTAAACTACAGACGATGGGGCATAAGGTCTCCACAGCGGCATTGTTGATGGTACAGGCCCTTTTGAGGCAAGGTGCCAGTTCTAAGTACAGGTCATATGGCAGGTCTTTCAAGGTTCAAGCGTCCTCTTCAACATCCTACCAATCGGGAGTTAGATATCAGCAAAGTTCCACCAGTTACCAGAACCAACGTGGCAAGAGGTGCTCAAGCCAAGGCAGGAGCCAGCAAGTCAAGAAGAAATGACTCGTACTCAGCGCGCCTTCCACATTCCAATGGGAGGACGCTTTTCACCGCACCTGAATCATTGGTACACCATAACATCGGACAAATGAGTGCTTCAGGTAATAAAAGGGGGACATACCATATACTTTCTTCAGTGACCTCCAGCCCGCTGACCGCCAAGAAAAAACATTCTCTGGCTGCAACAACTTGGGGCAGAAGCCGCCAAGCTTTTACTAAAGGCTGCCATAGAGCGGGTACCACCTCTACAACGGGGAAAAGGATTCTACTCCCACTTCTTGCTAATAAGACAGAAAAACCTGATACTAGATCTACGGTTTGTTCGTCGTCTAACATTTAAGATGACCTCCCTTCAACTTGTCTTTCCATGGCTCAAAAAAGGGTGATTTCCTCGCTACCCTAGACTTGGAGGACGCCTACTTCCATGTCCCCATCCATCCACCCCACAAACGCTACCTTCGGTTCACTGCCGACGATCAACACTTCCAGTTCAAGGTACTTCCTTTTCGGGCTGCATGTTTACAAAGTTCCTGGCCCCAGTGGCCGTTCACCTCAGGTGCTGCGTGGTACCACTTTTTCCATACCTAGATGACTAGCTAGTGAAAGGAAGCTCCCTGGGAACAGCGTCAGAAGCAGTGGGAAGAACAACAACCCTGCTACAAAACCTAGTTTTCTCGATCAACGAGGACAGGTCGTCACCCCTACCCGCACAGGCAGGAATCTTTCTAAGATCTCGACACTCAAGATACCAGGGTTCGTCCCTCCCTGGACAGACTGGCAACGATGCAAAACCTCATTGCATGGTTCAAAGAGCGAACAAGCTCCACTGTCAGACAATACAAGTCCCTCTTGGGCATGAGGTCCTCCTTTATTTTCCTCTTACCAAATCGCAGACTGAAGATGAGACCGCTTCAGGAGGAGCTGGATAGCCAATGGGCTCAACACAGCAGATCGTGGAAGGACATTGTGCGCCTCATGCCAAATTTCCACAAAGCCCTCAAATGGTGGGCCAGGCACTCCAATCTTCGACAGGGTTTACCTTTCCAGATACCCACATCCACTCTACTCTCAAGAAAGGTGCCTCCCTCTCGGGATAAGGGGCCCAGCTTGGCGATCTACAAGCCAGCGGGGTGTGGTCGCCAGCAGAATCCCGTCTGCACATAAATGTGCTGGAACTCAGAGCCATTCGGTGGGAGCTAAAGTATTTCCTACCAGTACTTTCTGGGCAAATGGTGACAGTGCAGACAGACAACACCACATCAGTGCACTATACAAATAAACAGGGCGGAACCAAGTCCAACATCCTCTCGCTGGAATCTTGACAACTCTGGAACTGGGCAGTACACCACAGAATACAGATGAGGGCAGAAGATCTCCCCGGCAAGGACAATGGGCCTCATTACACGGTAATGAGGCCCAATGTGTTGGCAGACAAACTCAGCCGACAATTCCTCCAATCCCATGAATGGGAGATCAACAACTGCAACATGGACAAACTATTCCTCAGGTGAGGAAAACCCACCATAGACCTGTTAGCAACCCACCTAAACAAGAAATGCGATCAGTTCGCTTCCCGGTACTCTGAGAAACACTCCCTGGGAGATGCGTTCTCCATATAATGGAAGGGGAAATTCCTTCACGGGTTCCCTCCGACACCGTTGATCCCGCGGGTGTTGCGCAGGATGAACGAGCAACCCTGCTCCATGATACTTATAGCCCCGATGTGGGCACACTAGATTAGGTATCCTGCACTCCTTCAACTAGCACTGGAGAAGCCAATTCATCTCCAGCCTCACCCACACCTGTTGTCACAGCACAGGGCTGAACTGCTTCATCACCACCTGGCAAGCATATCCCTCAGAGGCTGGCTCCTCAGCAGCAATGATTTGACGCGACCTTGTTCTAGATCCCTAACGCTGGTGTATACTGCGAGATCCCTTCTTGGCGTCTGCAGAATAAATCTTACCTTATCTTCTACATCTAGCAGGGGGCAGTTTGGAAATTCTTCCATCAAGGTCCATCTCTCTGCCATTTCTGTGTATACAACCAGGCCTCATCAACACTCCCTAGTGCCAACCGGGCGGTCACACTGGGCGGTCAAAGCCTTCATTAAAGGACTTATACACTCTTTTCACAGACAAAGAAAAATCGCTTAACACAGTCTTAGCCGCGCTAATGAGAGCGCCCTATGAACCTTTTCACAGGTGCAACACCAAGTTCTTATCATGAAGACAGTCTTCTTGGTGGCCAACACCTCAGCCAGACCCAGCAGTGAGCTACAAGTCTTGTCCACCGAACCACTGTTCACCAACTTCCAGGGACAGGGTCGTTCTTCAAACCCACCCTAAATTCATTCCAAAGGTCATATCTGAATCCAGACTAGCAGAAAGAATCGTTTTGCCCACTTTGTTTGAGAACCACACAATCGCAGCGGAAAGAACGATACATTCACTAGATGCGGAGAGAACCCTTAAGTTCTACATAGAAAGAGCAAAGGAATTGAAGACTTCTAAAATACTTTTTGTCGCCTTTGCAGGACAAACTAAGGGTCAATGCATATCAAAACAAAATCCGGCACATTGGGTCTCCAGCTCACTGTGACGAAATCAGAAATAAACCTCTGCCAGCCACGCCCTCAGTGCACTCCACCAGATCTTTTCAAGCAGGAGTGTCTCTAAAAGAAATCTACCGGGCAGCTACCTGGAGCACTCGCCACACTTTTGCCCAACATTACTGCTTGGAAGAAGACAGCAGAAGGGAATCAGTGGTAGGACAAGCAGTGCTTCAGCACGTATTCACTTAAGATAAGAGCAGCCTTTTGTTCCTTATCTTTGACTCTTGTTTGTTCCCATAGTCCCATTGTATAGATTTTTCTGGTAGCCTTAATTTGTACGCTATAAGTATGTTACACAAGCTATATATAGCGCATGCAAATACAGGTGCAACCTTCCGGCTAGCAGACATGTTGGTTTGTAATTAATTGCTTGGTATTCTATTGAAGCATTTGAATCTATGAAAGATCCAATGCTGGAGAAGTCTTAGTTACTTACCTGTAACTGTATTTCTCCAGCATTGGTATCTTTCATAGATTCACATCAGGGACGTCATTTGGGGGTCGCCAGTGGTCGCAGTTGCGACCCCTGATGTCTCCTTGCTAACCCCGTGGTCTCCCTTGCTACCCCTAAAAAGAAATTTGAAAACATTATTTTTTTTAATGGCTGTGGCTAGTGCCATGTGGCTCTTTGTTTCTGGAGTGGATGGGTTTCTTTTTCAGGCTTCTTTAAAAAAACAGGGCGTTCCACAAGTGTAGCACTTTCATCAGTGAGCCTAAATAAGAAAGAATAGGAATAGCAAATTATTTGTCTTTCTTGAATTTTATACAATAATTGCTAGACTCATTAAAGGTTTATTTAATGCACACTTAGGGGCATGAGCCACTTATTTAGTCTGTTCATAAACACCTCAACTCAGCCTTTCATCCTTCTGAGGTCAATAAATGAGTACCAACACAGGTTGGGTGATATTGTAGGTATATTTGTTCTGTATAAAGCGCTTAAGCGTAAGTGCTATACAATAATACATAATTATCATTTGGCCTGAGACATCTGCTTGCATTCACAGTAATTTGGTAATATGGGCCTATACACACTGATATTAATGATACATGTGGTGATCCATTCTTGTATCAAATGTATATCACATTATAGTGATATCGTAACCATATTTTTCATGGTGTAGTTTGGTACAATGCTATGTGATGCCACATCCTGTTTTGTCAAGGGGTGAAAGTTTGTGTTCCATCACTTCCTGTGATGTCACTTTGTGATGGGTCTAATGACATCACTTCCTGTGATGTCATCAGAGGTCAAGGGTCGTGTGATGTTACTTCCACTGCCCCTGGCATTTTGGTGAAATGGCGTCCCTGATTCACATGCGCCTGCCCTCCCCTTGGGAGAGACTGCTCCTTCTCCTGTTATTCATCAGTTCAAAATCTGAAGATGGCTGAGTGGGGTGGAGCCTAAGCCCTGCCACCTCATTGGTTGGGGCCTAAAAGGACCAAAGGAGGTGGAGGTACTCCACAAGTGAAGGTCTACACATGCCTTATAGTGCTGTATAGATATAGCTTTATTCCTAAAGGAACAAGTTTTTATATTATTATTATTTAAATTACTGAGGATTCCCAGTGTGACGACAGGGAATATTCAAGCATGTGAATCTATGAAATATACCAATGCTGGAGAAATACAGTTACAGGTAAGTAACTAAGACTTGCACCACGTCTGTGGACACAGGCCGCAATCACAACCACCTATCATGCACTATAGGATGCAGCTATGGCTATGCAAATCCAGTCTAGCAGCTCACATAGCCGTCCACAATGAAACCCCTGACTTGCCTCAACACCTCTCTCATTACTATACAACGACAACCTACAAAACATTTTTTGGTCTAGCTGGGCACACATCGAGTCACCAGCACCAGCGCTCTATACTCAGGTAGGCAGCTGCTGTCTAGCTGCTCCGTGCTTTTTAAATAAGCAGTTACTTATTTTAGCTTTTAAATTTATTTTGACATTCTTGTTGGCTTCCCTTTTTCCAAATACTCCCCGGATGTGTGTGTGTTTACTGTGGGGCTAGTATCTTTGTGATTACGGGTTGCATGCGTCCCGTTAGGCAGACTCTGCCTTCACTTTCAGCTACAGCAGTCATGTGATCTTTGCACGCCTTAAGTGTGCCTTGTGAGAAACCTGAGGCGTTTCTCCCAAGCTATTCCCGGGGATCCTTTGTTCAAGTCCTTTGCCCAGGGGAAGGCTCTTGGATCCCAATCCTGGTGGCAGATGAGCGAAGGAGGATCACCTGGGCAGGGGGTCCTTGGGGACTATGGGAGGCACGTCCTCAGGCGAGACATGGTAGTCCTCCCCTTCCGATACACCCCTACCCGACATCTCCACAGTTGTCATGGGATATTGTCAGCAGAGTTCCATCATACCCCAGTACCTTTCTGTAAGAAAAAGAAGAAAATGACCAGGGAAATTAAAACCATCTATAAAACCACCCAATAGAAAATCATTCACCCACCACAATACATTTACCCTCTTCTTCCTGACAAAACCCAACATGGTTTTCCCATGATCCTTCGGAAAACCTACAATTCCCCCAATCCCTACTTCCACTTTAGAAGTCCAACTACTGGGACGAAGAAGAGGTAGATGGGAGTCAAGAGGATTAGCCATTGGAATCAATGGTCAATGGATTCCTATGGGCAGTCTCTATGTTGTCCCGATAATGAGGTCAGTCAGAGTCAGGCAGGGAGGGACAACTACTTACACCTGACTCCAATGAACTCTTTCAAACAGTATAAAAGGTCGGACATCCAGGCACATTCTGAGTGAGCTGGGGTTGCTGAAGGAACCGAGAAGACCAAAAGGGCAAGTCAGCAGCTGGGAGAACCTTGGGAAGCCAGAAGGGGGATGTCTGCCAAGGGACTGAGCCTGTGAGTGTAGAGGGGGCTACAGTGTGGCAGGGGAGCCGTGCCCCCAAGAAGCCAAAACGCCAGCTACACTTTTCTGGTAGTGTTTAAACCAGTGCTTGCTCCTTGGGTGAGTTGCAGAAGCCCAGGTAGTGAGATGCAGGTGGTGAGACCCTAACCTCAAGTGAATCCCCATTGAAGATCTGTTAACACCTCGTCACTGAGGCTAAAAGATGGAGGCACTGTGACTCGAGAGAAGCTAAGGCGGGATAACCTGTTGTGTCTAGAATTATGTGTAAATCCCAAAATTGCCTGTAACTGGTGAAGTGGGAACAAAACCTCGAAAGTGCATTCTGTGACTTGTAGTCCGAAAGAGCAAAGCTGTGAGACAGAGCAAAACTGTGGGACAGGAAGAGACTTGGGGGGTGAGAAGGAGCAGCTCTGGTGGAGCAGCGGCAGTATAAGCTGAGGAAATCGAGTGGCCCAGGAGCTGTAAGAGAGAAAGAGAAACTCCAGGAAAGCCAAGCGAAAGATGCTTTTTTCCACGCACCAATGAGAAACCTGCTTTGTCCTTCATTGGGGCCTTGAGGAAATGTCTGCTCTACTCCCTGTGAACAGCTGAATTGAGGAGACCCGTTAACTTTGAAACAGTGAGTTTGAATAAAAAGAGCCAAGTTAAGAGACTGGTTTGATTCCAACGGAAGGAAGCCACTGAGATTGAGAATTGTAAAATATTGAATATTGAACTGCAGAAGTGACAAAAGGAACTACAAGTACCAGCAGACACTGGGAAGGTAGTACTGTGAAAGTCGAAGTGGTAAGGTATGGTCTAATTAATACCCCATGCTGTTTCGAAAGCCTTCGACGATAATCGCCTGGAGTAGGCAAAGCCCAAAGTGAAAAGTAAGAGAAGTCTGTGTGTTTTGACAAGTAAAGTGAACTTGTGTTTCAAGGCCGAGGAAGCCTGTATTCTGACAAAAGAAGTCTGTGTTTGGACAAGAAAAGTGAACTTTGTTTCAAGGCGGAGGAAGCCTGTGCTTTGACAAGAGACGTTCTGTTGATAATCGTTTTTGTTTCGAAGACTTTGCCAGAGTGGTGTGAGACCAGCTGAACCATTGAACTGCCCCAAACCACCAGAGTAGGCACGAAGCTTGAACGTGCTACCTTATCCCATGCTGAAAACGGGTGGAAGGGAAGCCAACTGCCCAACTATCCTGACATATTATTTCTTGAACACTTTTCCTTTTTGCATACACTATTGTACCACGCCTTTTTGTATTTAGAAGTAAGGATTGGCAATAGGTTTATTAGTATAGGCCTTTTGTTTTACAGACACGACTAGGACTGCGTTATTATTATTTGATGGCCGTAGCTTACTCCCATTTTTAGATTTAGGATTAGATAGTCGTTTTACCAACCCATTTGAAAGTTCAATAATCACCCTTAAACTGTGATCACTTATATCTGTCTTACTGTTTGATGCCATGCCTACCTTACAGCCTGCACACTAGACGGCGCAGCCTGAGGGGCAGAGAGTGATAGGTGAGAGGAGAGAAGAAAGTGGTCAGTCCAAGAGAGAGGAGTGGCGAGAGGGTTGGAGATGGGGAGGTCTTACAAGATCAGAACATCCAGGGTATGCCCTGCAGAGTGAGTCGGGCCAGAGGGAAGAATAGAGAGTGCGAGAGTCACAGAGATTGTGAAAGAACCTAGAGGAGGGGCTAGAAGCACCAAGTGGATGTTGAGGTCTCCGAGGAGAAGTTGAGAGGTAGAGGTAGGGAGGGATGAGTAGAGGTCAACCCACTCGGAGAGGAAGAGGGCGACCAGGCCACAGGGCCTCTAGATGCTATCCACAGTGAGAGAGAGGCCGGGAGAGAAAGAGAGCCTGCAGACCAGCTATTCAAAGTAGGAGTAGGCCTGCATAGGAATGACAGAAGCAGGGATCCACTCCGGAAAGATAAGGGCTACTCCCCCTCCAGGATGGTTGGTTCTGGGTTCGGAGAGGATCTTGAAGCCATCAGGGAGTAGAGTGGCAAAACCTGTGACAGAGCTGGCCGTGAACCAGGTCTCGGTGAGACCGGGTATATCCAAATCAAGCTCTTCAAGGAGACGGCAGATATCAGAGGACTGCTTGACAGCGGAGCGAGAGTTAAGAGTAGCGACGTGGAGCAGATTACCACCTTTGCAAGACTTCCGTTGAGGGGTACATTGCCTTGCAACTGCATAGGCTAACATGCTAGCATTGTGCTCTTTTTATTACTGAGATCCACAGCATAGCATTAGATATAAAACTGGTAAAACCGTGCACTGGTACACGTACTACAGATGTAGCATTAAGTGTGTCCACTGATATATGACTAGAGGTCTGTAAATTAGCTGCAAATGGCACTAGCCATACATTTTTAGTATTCTATATCTACAGAATTAGCTGGCGTAAAATACCAAGATTGTTAGTGCCAATTAGTTCCTCAAACATAAAAGTAATGAGGGTCACTGCCAGTATAAGAATTATTGTACTGAATCCCAAATATTCATAAATGTAACACATGATAATACTCCTCATTGTGTCTATTCGTGCTACCCAGTTCCTTATGAGTGTGATAAATTCGATTAACCATTCTAGTGGTCTGAATGTTCAACTACTCTCTTACAAAAAAGTGTATCACTCTGATTGCAGACAAAGTTCATCCCACAATTCCTAGAACAGTTCTTATCATTCACTGTCACTATGGCCAATAATTTCACAAAAAGACATTAATTTCATGTGCACAATTAAGACCAGTTTTTAAACTTCGTAATTTACAAATCATTCTTGATTCCAACTGTCTCAACAGTAGTTTCTGGTCCCCAACCCCCATGCTGCATTTTGCTTTTTGTAAGCCAACAAACCATATATCAAACTTATTTTTAATTTGATGTGATTCGTGCCAATGGACGGACAATGGTAATCTCATGTCCTGGCTGTTGAGACTTGTTCACTTGTGCACTGATGTTCACGTATACAAATACGCAGTTCTCATATTCTCATATTGTGCAGCCTACGTACATTTTATGGCATAAACAGATAATCGCATATACCACAAATTTTGTTTGACAATTTATAAAATCTTGTATTGTTGTCACTATTCCATTCTTACATACAAGTTTATTAGTATCAGGATGTGCTTATCTGCACATGCACATGCTGCAATTCTCACATTTAATAAAACCTCATATATGTGGTCTCATCCAACCGCATCCGCTGCTAGCATGGTCATCTTTAGGTTTGAGAAAAGATGGACTGATCTTGTCTCTAATGGTTGGTGCTCGAGTATAGATGAATGTGGGTTTGTCATCTATATATTTGTGTAAGTCTCCATCCATCTGTACTATGCGCCAATGTTTGTTAACCATTCTGTGTGAGGCATTTCTGTCTTTGGAGTATTTGGTGATAAGGCTCACCTTTTGCTGATGGTTCACCTTCTCTTTTACGGTTGGATTCACTGTGCTTTATCTTGTTGTATCTTTAATCTTGTTACAAACTTTAGATATGCATTCACTAGTGTAACCTCTTTCACAAAATCTGTTAATCAGTAGTTTACATTCTTCATGAAAGTCTGCATCTAAACTGCATGTTGAAATTCTCCAGTCGGAATATTCATGATAGTCGACTTCCTATGACAGCTAGAGGGAAATAGGGTGGAGTTGACCACTGTGGGTTTTCTAAAAGTATTGCTTTCAATTTTATCATTTACAATGAATATATGCAAATCCAAGCAATAAATACATTTTTGGTCACTGTGACCAATTAGTTCAAGACCAAACTCATTATGATTAAGGGTAGTTAACAAAACCTCGAAATGTATCTGAGGTGCCATTCCAAATCAAAATTATATCATCAATGAATCGTTTCAACATGACAACCTTATCCAAGTATTCACTGTTTGCCAAGGCATGGGTTTATTCAAATTTTCCCATAAATAAATTATCCTGGGATGGGGTGTATTTAGCACCCATCGCTACCCCTTTAGTCTCCAGATAGTACTCCTTATTGAATAGAAAGTTGTTATCCAGGGTAAATCTCAAGAATTCCTTCACCATTTCTACATGCTGCCTATTTGAACATTCTATATATTTGTAATCTATTGTCTGGATTGCCAACTCATGATCTATATAACTATATAGTGACTTAATGCCCAAAGTAGCCAGCAGAAAAATATGGTTGCCAATTCGTATTTGTCAGAATTTGTAGAACATGTGTGGAATCTCTGATATAGGAGGCTGGGATTTCTACTTGATGTCTGATTATGACACTATCCTTCTGGAACATTTGTGTTTGAGTTACACATTTTCCTTTTTGAACATTTATAAACGACTCAAGGCCAAAGACTTTACCCTTTTCACTGTAGAATGTATTTGTTAGAATGTGAGGGCCAGAATAGTACTTTGGGCATGGGACGGTTTTGCTTTGGACATTCTGTCCCTTGACACACCCTTAGTTTTGGTTTTAGATAGGGATACAACTCTTAGAGCAGGAACAGAGAGGCATTTGCCCACCCAATTTTAGTTTAATAAAAGTCTTTGACCAAACCCATGACTCCCTTGTGTCCGAGTCCTATTTCTGGTTCCTCATAGAATCTTGGAGACAAACAATTTGTGTTCCTTGTAAATACTTTCCTAAAAAGGTTAAGGAGGCAACCGTGGGATAAAGTCTTCCCTTGCCAACACAAGTGTCTGGACGGATAGAAAGGAGGGATTACTTACTGTTTTTTTAAGGTGTTCTTGTAATGCCATCATCTGATTTACAAAGGAAAGTTCTGTCCTGGTCTCATGACTATACGGCAGGCGGTCATAAAGGAATATCTGCACCCTTGATCTCATTACCGTCACATTGTGGTGGCCTACCATCAAAAAAGACGTGAAGGAATATGTTGTCAAGTATGTGCCCAAAGCAAATATTCTACATCAAAACCTATTGGTAAACTGTTACAAGCTCCAGTACCAACAATTCCTCTGTCGTATATTTCCACAGATTTTGTTGTGGATTTGCCTGTTTCTAATGGCTGTACTGACATAATGGTGACTGTCGATTCACTCACCAAAATGGCCCATGGGGGGGTCACAGTCTACCTCCAAATTATGGGCTGCATTATGCAAACTACTAGGTATTGGAAGGGCCCCTTCTTCTGGCTATCATCCACAGACCAATGGGCAAACAGAACCATTAAATCATACAATGGTTCAGCACCTTTGTTATTACTCTACCACCAGCCAAAACAACTGGGTTGAACTGTTACCCTGTGAGGAATTCGCCTACAATAACACCATACATACGGCCACTAACATGAGGCCTTTCTATTGCTCTTCCGGAGTTCATCCAAAAACACTTCCGATGGACATCCTGCCACTTAACAACATACCAACTCTAGACAAAACGGTGTACACCATTACTTAAAACCATAAGAAAGCTTATGCATTTCTCGAACAGTCAAAAAAGAAAAAACAAACTGTATGCTGGCAGACCAAGGGGGAACAATCCTGATTGGGAAATTGGAACCAAGGTCTGGTTGTCCACAAAGTATCTACCTAGATTGATACAACCTTCCAAAGACCTCACGTTACGTTGGCCCTTTTCGGATCTCAACTCAAATCAATCCTGTGGCCTTCAAGTTACAACTACCTCTGACTTGGAAACGCATTCATCCTGTGATTCACTCCTCTCTGCTCAAGGTATAGCATCCGGATACTTTTTCCAGGAAGATGGCCAACATAACCATCACACCATCTTCCGAAGACCAAGACAAATTTGAAGTCTCCAAGATTTGCGATTCACAATTTTATCAGGAATCTTTTCAATATCTTGTTCACTGGAAGGGGTATTCTGTTCAAGACAGAACTTGGGAACCC
The DNA here is from genome assembly GCF_040938575.1 of Ambystoma mexicanum. Taxonomy (NCBI): domain Eukaryota; kingdom Metazoa; phylum Chordata; class Amphibia; order Caudata; family Ambystomatidae; genus Ambystoma; species Ambystoma mexicanum. The sequence goes on along the minus strand of NC_090938.1, from coordinate 797,734,270 downwards.
ATGTCTAATATACATGCTCTTCATATACTCAGACAGTTCCATTCTATACATCCATGAAAACCCGGGACGAACCGGGTAAAAGGGAGGCATACTGTCACAGCGACATGATGGTCACTGTGGCAACATTGGCGTCATGGACGCTCTATTGTGCCATCACGCTAAGACTGGTGTTTCTTTCCTCCGCTGGTCTAGTCCTCTTCAAAATGGCCACCGTGACCTTTGCTTCCTTGTATTCCACGGATTTGAGCGATGACTTGCGTAGCAACCCTGCCTTTCTAGCACTAGGGTAAAACGTAAAATCGCTTTCCCCTTTCCTTGGATCTTCTCATTTGCTGCCCTCTATTGCACTCTATGCTCGCGTGGCTCTAAAGTGCCTTTTGCCTATTCCTTCAGTCGAGTTTAACTTCTGAGACAATTCTTTGGAAAACTTCTTCTGGGGGGTTTTGCTTTCCCCCCTCCTGGTGTGTTACCTTGAACCGTCTGGTTGTCCTGACCTGTTCCCTCAAGCGCACCCTGTGGCAGTTGGAGGCGACAGACCATATCTCTTCAACAAACGCCTTGGACAAAAGTTGAGCAAAACTAAGAAGACAACTAAAGACCACCAATCTGAAGATGAGTCCAGTACTACAGCTGAGAGTGATGAAAAATGTTCTGTTTTGTATTATTCCATTAAACTAGAGAAAAGGGGCTTGATCCCTCGCCTGTTACACAAAGACACGTGTTATATTTAAAAATAAAAAGTGCACAAAATGTGCATCTGAAATGAGGGAGTCCTGCCCCACCACACTAAAACGGCATCTACATCTTAGAAGTACATCTGAAATCAGAACTAGCTGCTCAATCACACTAAGACGCTATCTACATCTAAGAAGCTCATCTGAAATCAGGGAGTCCTGCCCAATCACACTAAGACAACATCTTAATTTGAGAATTGCATCGGAAATCAGGCAGTCCTGTCCAGTCACACTAAGGCGTCATCAACATCTGAGAAGCTCATCTGAAATGAAGGCGTCCTGCCCAATCATACTAAGATTCCATCTCTCTTTGGTAAGTACCGCTGAAATCAGGGAGGTCTGCCCAATCACACTAATACACTATCTACATATGCAAAGTACATCCAAAATCAGGGAGGACTGCCAAGTCACACTGAGATACCATCTGCATCAAAGAAGTACATCTGAACTCAGTGATTGCTAGCCACTCAAACTAAGACGTCATCTATATCTGAGAAGTACATATGGAATCAGGCAGTCCTGTCTAATAACACTGTGCCATCTAAATCTGAAAAGTACATCTGAAATCAGGGAGTCCTGCCCGACCACACGAAGACGCCATCTTTTTAAAGATGGATTTCTAAACTTTAACCTGGTGGTCACAAGTTTAGGAGGCCATCCTAGTTTAGTGGAACAGGGGACTCTTCTGGACAAACCAGACCAATATACGGTTGCTTGGCAGGTGGTCAAGAGTAAGTCTCAGGAGGGGGGAGAGTGATCGGAAGCCCACAATGAGCACACACAGTAAAACTCCACAGGTTACTCTTAGACAAATGTATCAAAATACATTTATTATAGGCCTTTATAACAAAAACACAATAAATCCACAGTTATCAAGAAAACAATTACCAGACACGCTTATTCACTATGTAACATATATACAATAATGCAATTAGCCTAAGGGTGATGATGGGGGAGAAAATAACCTCAATTTGCAACAAAAAGGGGTTAGATTGGCACATATATCAGTTTAGGCAGTCCTTCAGCAACAATCCCTTACTTATGTAGTCCAGCACTACAAAGTGAGGAGCCCAGCGCTCAAAGTACAATTGTGCGTTAACAACGCACGGTCGTGCATAAAACGACAAGGGGGTTCTCTTCAGGGGGCTGTAGCTGCTCAAGAAGGGGCTTGAAGCGATGAAGAATAAGTTCCTATTCCTAGAAGAGGGTCTACCCTTGCGGAGAGATCGACTTTCAGAGTTCGGAATAGCTGGGCATTGCAGTCTATCACAGTCCAGGTGAGTATCTTTTGAGGGATTCTCGTGCGTAAAAAGGGATGGCTGTGCTAGGGGGCCACCGGTAAGTTATGAAAGTACTCACCGACCCTCCGCACAGTCCGGACTAAACTTTGGCAGTCTAGCCCACCTTGCTCGTAGGTGATAACCCTGCAGTTTCAAGATACTCTGGCTCTCAGCGGCTGCATGATGGGACGATCGTCTGTGGCAGGACAGTAGCCTTTACTCAGCTCTTGTAGAAAGGAGAAGGGTAGAAAGGTGAAGGATAGTTCCGGTGCATCACGTCTCAGGACACGATAGGCAAGAAATGCAGGCACTTTCAGCAATGGCCACCGCAACGGAGTGATGCAATAACCGCAAATGCTCTCGCGTGAGGCGCACTCGCAATAAATCGTGATCCAGAGGAACTAGGACAACAAGTTTTGGCGGGAGAGGGCCCAGGACTACTAGCTAGCGATTCTCAAAGTCTCGAGTCTCAACTCAGGACCGCAGCGTTCTTGTGCAATACCCTGGTGTCGAGCTGGACAGTTCACAGGGTGGCTCAGGAACACTTCCGAAGAGACTCTTTGCGAGGGTAAGTAGGACATGCCAAGAGTAGTTGTTCCCACTACTCCAAAGGGGCGAAACGCCCTTGCAGGCCTTCTTGGTTCGATGAAGATACAGGGGTCCGACGGGACAACAGCTCGGTCTTGGTGCCAAACCTTCCAAGCATGTCACCGGCGGTTCCTCGAGTCTGCTTTCTTGTTAAGGATACTTCACTCCTTATGAGGTTCGGTGTGAACAACCAGGAATGGATGCAGAGCCCTTTGTTTTATCCAAGATTTTTTTTGCGCTCAAATCTCAGATAGCCAATGGAAGATCTGCTCTCTTGCATGCAAGCCAGATGTGTGCCAGTCGTGGCCCACGGTGGACCCAGTCATTCATGGCTACCAGACATACTGGCACTGATAGTGTGGATTGGGACCAGCCAGTCCCAACCCTGTTCCTGGGCACTAGCACACGTGTCATGCAGGAGCCGTGAAAGATGCGGTTTTCCCGGGAGGCTGCATGCCCAAATAAGGAATACCCGGGTCTCTCAACCTGGGGGAAGGCAAAGGGACAGAATGGCCAAAGGACAGAACAAAAGACTTTTTTTGGCGCGGCCATTTTTGGCACTGGCCACAGTCTTGAGCCAAACATGGTAAACGCGGAATGGTCCATAAAAACGAAGTAAAAATACTTTAAAAGTAAACTGCTGCCACCAGTTCGTCCTAGGCACCCTTGTACAAACACCAACAAATCCTTAGAGGGTGGTTAGGGCCATATAACAAAAGGCCCCCTATGTGCGGTACTGGAAGTTACTTGGCACATAGATAAAAAGTTACCAAGAAATGGCAACATAGTCAAAGACTAAGAGAAAAATTGTCTCCCAGTACTGACAGCCTAAAGGATGTGCCAGTTTCCCCATAACAAATGAGCGAAAGGCCAGAGGAGGGCAGCGGAAGACTGTGCTCCACTGGAAAAAGTTAGGTTAGGTAAGCCCAACAAAAGCAAAAAGTTTGGGGGGTTCACAAATGGAGGGAAAATGGCACGTAGGGGAAATCTTTCCTAACACTCACGCTCCCAGACCCAAGGACAGGAGGACTTAATCCACCCCTGGATGAGTCTCATGTTCAGGTCGACTAAACGTTCTGGACAACCCATCAGCGTTGCTATGTTTGACACCTGGCCTCTGCTCAATGGTGAAGTCAAACCCTTGCAGGCTTATGGAGCACCTGAGCAACTTTGAATTCTCTGCCTTCATGTTCATTAGCCAATTTAAGAGTTTCTGGTCGATTTGCACAGTAAAGTGGGTCCCATAGAGGTATGGTCTCCGCTTCCTTAGGGCCCACACGACAGAGAAACATTATTTCTCTACAGTGGAGCACCTGAGCTCTCTATCCTTCAGCTGGTGACTAATGAATCCATTCAGGTGTTCCTTTCCTTTCTCATCTACCTGTGATAGTACAGCACCTATCCCAGTGTCAGAGGCATCTGTCTGCACATTAAAAGCATGTTTGCAGTCAGGGTCCCTGGGGACAGGGGCCTGTCACAGGGAGCCTTTTAAGCCATTGAAGGCCTTCTCACACTCCTCAGACAAAGAGACCTTCTTGGGTGTCTTTGGAGTTGTGAGAGCAGTCGTAGGAGCAGCTATGGTGCCAAACTCTGCCATGAAGTTTTGATAGTACCCACTGAGACCCAAGAAGGCTCTCATCTGAGTTTGTGTAGTGGGGGTAGGCCAATCTTGTACTGCTTGTACTTTACTGGGTAGAGCCTAATCCTTCCTCCACCTACTTCATGTCCAAGGTAGACCACAAATCCTTGTCCAATCTGGCACTTATTGGCCTTTATGGTCAAGTGGGCCTTCTGAAGGGCCTGTAATACTATTCCAACGTGTTTCGCATGTTCTTCCCAGGTTGCACTGAATGCTGAGCAGAATTCATCCAACCCATTAGGACATGATTCACAAGCCTTTGCAAAGTTGCAGGTGCATTCCCTAATCCAAAGGGCATTACCCATAACTGGTAAAGAACCATTGGGGTTGAGAATGATGTCTTCCCCTGGGCATGTTCTGCTATTTGTCAATACCTTGCAATGAGGTCAAATGTGCTGAGGTACTTGGAGGCACCCAAGGTATCCACCAGCTCACCAGTGATAAGCAAGGAGTGAGCTTCTGTCCTGGTGACAGCTTTTAGAGCCCTATCATCCACACAGAACCTCAGCTCTAGAGGTGCCTGCCTTTGGCACCAGAACCGCAGGACTGGACCATGGACTACTAGGCGGTTCAATCACCCCAAGATCTAACATCTTATTGGCCTCTGTCTTGATGTAAGATCTCACCTTATCCGACATCATGTACCCCCTGCATGTGGTAGATATTCTGGCCCCTGTGTCAATATTGTGGTTGCACCAAGGTGTCAAGCCAGGAGTCCGTCAGAAACAATGGAGAAAACTGCCTAAGCAACATTCTTACTTCCTCTTGCTGGGAAAGAGTCAGGTGAGGGGCCACATGGACACCCTCAATGGAGCCATCTGAAGGGCTAACTTAGAACAAGTAAGACAGAGGTTCGGATTCCTCTTCTTCTCTGTCTGATGCTAAATGTAGTGCTGCTATTTCAACCCTAGGGATGAAAGCCTTCAGCCTATTTATCTGGAACACTTTGGGGGCCAGACCAGGTCTCCTAAGGTCCACTAAGTAGTTTACCTCACCCAGCTGCTCCACAATTGTGCAAGGGCCTGACCATTTGTCCTGTAGGGCTCTAGGCCTTATAGGATTCATAATCAGGACTTATTGTCCTGGGGTGAAGTGAATAAGTAAAGTCTTCTGGTCATACCAATGTTTCACTGGAGCCATCAGAAGGAACATTCTTTTCCTTAAGCCCGGCACATAGTCCACTACATTGGCAGTGATGGAAGGAGTAGGGAGCTCCCACCCTTCCTTGACTATGGCTAGTGGTCCGCTAACAGGGTGACCAAAAAGAAGCTTGAACGGGCTGAAACCAACACGCTCCTGAGGTACCTCTCTGTAGGTAAAAAATTAAGTATGGCAGCAGGAGATCCCATGTTCTCCTCTGAGGTTCTTCCAGAGGCCCAATCATCTGTTTGAGAGTTCAATTAAACCTCTCAACTAAGCCATTAGTTTGTGGGTGATAAGCTGATGAAAACTTATGAGTGACCCCACACTCTTTCCACATGGCTTGCGTGTACTTAGACATAAAGTTGCTGCCTCTGTCTGACACAACTTCTTTAGGGAAATCAACCCTACTAAAAAATGCCTAGAAATGCTTTTGCAACTGACTTGGCAATCACAGTCTTCAATGGGATGGCTTCAGGATATCTAGTGGCATGGTCGACCAGCACCAAGATAAACCTATTGCCAGAGAATGCCTGAGGGTCAAGGGGACCAACAATGTAAATCCCTACCCTTTCAAATGGCAACCCCACCACAGGGAGTGGCACAAATGGAGCCTGGATTGTTGAGCCACTTTTACCAGAAATCTGGCAAGTGGCATAAATCCTACAATGTCCTTCTACCTGGACCCCCATCCTGTGCCAGTAGAAATGCATGGATAGCCTATTCTTGGTTCTCTTGATCCCAAGGCAACCAGCTAGAGGAACATCATGTGCCAATTGTAGGAGGAAGGGTCTTACTTGAAGGGGGACCACCAACCTCCTATGGTCACCTTCAGTAGACTCTGTGGGCTCATTGTACAGGAGCCCATATTCCCAATAAATGATTTGTTACCCAGGAGGTTCACCCTCAAGCTGGGAACAGGCCTGTCTCTGTAGGCCGTCTAAAGATGGGCACTCACATTGGCCATTACTAAACTATTCCCTATCAGGACCACCTGCAACCAATAAACTTTGGAGTTCAGGATGGTCATGTGGGTTAAGAAATTCAGGTAGCACCTCTTCCTCGCCAGGTTCAGGTCCTTGGCCAACTACCTCCACCTCTGTGGTAGGTGAATTTCTTTCCCTTTTCTGAGTTTCTTGACTCCCTTCTCTTGGGTTTCCCCTTTGGCTTTGGCCAGGGCAGCCTTTGATTGTGACCTTGTGCATGGGCCTTCTGCTGTGTCCCCCACAATCTCTGAGGTCATTTCCCAGCAGAACCTTTCCAGGTGTGTGCCTCTGTACACTCACAGGTATCCTTACTACTGTACCATTAATGGTTAGATTTACAGGCATTACTTGGAACTTGAGAGGGGGGCCTTCAGCTAACTTGGTGGGCATCAAGGGAGCTCTGGGAAGTTCTTCTTGGTTTACCAATGTGGAATCCACCACAGTTCTGCTGGCCCCACTATCCCTAAGGGCAGGAGTGTCAACTCCATTGATTAGCACACTATCCTCAAAGTAGTGCTTGGTATTATCCGGAATACTTACATAAGCCTCTGAGAGTCTAGGCTCCCAGGAACCCAGGGATACTAAGACTAATTCAGATGTTATCCCACTGAGGAAGGAGTCTGACAAGAAAGAAGCTCCTCTGATAATGACTTTCTCCTCATATGAGGGGAAGGCCGGACTCACAGAGTGGACCCCCACGTTTTGACCTTACATCTGGGGTCCCCCTCCACAGGCCACACAAGATCCACTGGATCTTGGGACATAGGGAGGCTTACCGTAACCAGAATCATGCCTGGGAGGATGATTCCCACTATTCTGAACATTCTCAGGTGACTTGCCCTTGTTATGCATTTTGTGGCCCTTATGGGAGAAAGTTTTGTCAGATCTCCCACCCTCCTTATCGTTGTGCCTTTTCCCCTCCTCCTGCTTACCACAAGCAGGCTTGTCCCTGTGGGACACTCTGTGTGATACCCATAAATCTGCTGCAATAGCTAGATTTTTAGGATCTAGCTCCTTAGAATCAGCCAAGTGCTGCTTAAGCTCTGGGGAACAAGAAGTACAAATATGTTCAAGCATAACTAAACAAATCATGCCCTCAAAGGTGGTGACATTGTAACCTTCCACCTAGCCAGTCATGTTTTTCAAGGAATCAGTTACATATGAGACCCAAGTATTACCTTATTTCTTTTTGTACTCTCTGAATCGTTCCATGTATTGGACAGGAGTCTTACCAAACTTTAAGACCACAGTTTGCTGTAAAAGTCTTTTCTGTCAACCATAGACATTTCCATCATGGCACTGCAGCCAGAATGGGGTACTCGACTGAGCAACCATGCAATCTTATCAGCATCCACAACTTCTTGCACTTCACATGCATACTCATGCAGTTTACCAGTCCATGATGTCATTCTTGTCATCATACACACTAAGCAGATCTTTTGGGAACCGTGGATGAGAGGAGGAGCTAAACCCATTACCAGATCCTATAGAGGAGCCATTGGCAGCATGTAACCTAGCAAGCTCCAACTGGTGATCCATGTCCTTCTGTTTCTCTGCTTTCTCCAGTTCTAGCTTAGCCATGCAGAATTCAAGCTCCTTCTGCTTAAACAGCAGCTCTTGTCTTTTGAATTCCAGCAGGGCCTCGACCTCAGAGCCAGCAAAAGAAGCAACGGACTCTAAATCATCCTGATCATCACCTATCTCTTGATGAAGGCAGCAACAGTCCTGTCAGCACTGTCACTGGGAGCAGACCTAGCGCCTTCTGCACTTTCATCGGTGGGACAAGCTGAGATCTGGCTTTCCTGCCATTCCATGATCTTTTGGATCATTTCAGCTCTGTGCCCGATGCTGACAAGCCCCTTTCAGCACATATTTTTCTTAGCATTTCAGATTTGGAAGCACTCTGCGTTTTTTAATTTTTTTTTATTGATTTGATTGATTTTATGGATTTTTAAAACAACAGTGTAACTTACAGACATCAATCAATGGTCAATTACATTATACATCAGTGGTGTCCGTCTACCTACCACCCTGAACTCCCCCCAACTCTAGCCTAACCCACACACTACCCCCATCATATTCTACTGTCTATCACAAACTATACATCGGTATATACGCTTCACTGCACTGGAATTACTTCTTCTACCTGGGCTGCATCTTTCATCGACACTGACAAATCTTGTACCAATTGTCTCCAGGAATCTAGGGATACAAACTGTTCTTCTTGGCCCCTACGCGCCACCTCTTGCCATACTGCAGTTTCCACCCTTGCCTATTTTTGAAGGTCTTTTCACCATAGGCCCACCTCCGGTCTCTTGCGCGCCTTCCATCCCATAGCAATTCTACGTTTCGCCAATATGTATGCTAGGTCCTTCAGTTTACTAACGTGCCTTGCCCTCTTTGGGTGTGCAAAAATACCCAACATGCAGACCGCAGGGGCACTCATGCCTAACGTTATACCTGCCGCGGCCAAGGCTTGGGCAATCTCCTCCCAAAAGTGTCTTACCACTTCATATGCCCAAAACATATGTAGTAAATCTGCATCAATCATTCTGCATTTTGGACAAACCTGCTCCTTCGCACTGCTAAACTTTGTTATTTTCCCTGCAGTTAGGTACGCCGTATTGGTGACATACAATTGTATCAGCTGGAACTTTGCATTTCTAGAAACCTTTTTATGATAGATTAAAGCTCTGCCCCAGGTTGCATCTGTCAGCTGCTCCTGTAAGTCTACTTCCCATCTATGCTTTACCTGTGCCATCCCATCCCCTGGCCTTGACATTAGCAGCTCGTGTAATCACGACACCTCATGTCCCCCTTCTGAAATGTCATACAATGTTTCTATAATCTCGTCTTCCTGTAATATCCCATCGGGGGCCGGCCATTGTTAGGGAGAATTCTCTGTAAAGGCTAATTTCCCAAACCTAGTGAGTCCCCCAGCAGCTTTGCTAGATTTTTTGGGGTTTATTTTTTTCTCCTGCTAAGAGTGAGACTCTTTTTCTCCCACTCTTAGACATGATTTGAGGTGTTCCTTTGGCTTTGTATGTGTTCTATGGGCTATGGGGTCCTTTACCCCATAGGGTTTTCATGTGTTTTTGATATGTGGGTTACACAGCACCCTCCGTGCAGTAACCCAGGGGTGTCGTAGCGACCCCCAAACATAGACTCCATACCCTGGGACTGACTACTGTCTCCCAGGGTATGTAAAGTCACCATTGGCTTTACTAGTCTTAAATTGTGAACAGAATCAGTACAAACCATCATATTGTGGACGTACTGGTCGCGGAAATTCGATTGCCCCGGGGTCTGTTGTTCGAGGGGGCACTGTCCAGTCCCCCCCGACCGGGTTTTGGCTGGTGGCAGTGGATACTACTTTTTATATTCGACCGCAAATATATTCCTATGGGATTTTCCCATTGTTCGAGGCTACCACTTTTTTAATCTAGCCTCAAACTACCGCCGGTTTATTAAATTAATATAAATTCTCTGGTTGGCATTTTTTTGCCGAAACTTGGTTCGCTTTTGTGACTCCAACCCAAGTCGAGCCCTTTGTTCCACTTTTTGGCGGGCTTCTCCACAGAAGCCTCCAAAAGTGGTGCCACTCTGTCTGGGTACCACAGGGGGTGTGGGAGGGGGTTTAGGCACCCTGGACTGTGTTGCCTCAGCAACTCAAGTCACACTCTTGTGTGATTGGCCCAAGTGGTGAGCCGCCCGGCTCACCACTTAGCATGTTTGAGTGACAGCTAGGCTGAATGAATGGGGGTTTTCTGCATAAAAGCAGGGTTTTGGGGACTGGAACTTCAGAAGTTGCCACAGGACCTAAAGAATCCGAGGAGGGAGAAGCCGAGCCAACCTGCAACGACGACACCACCGGTGGAGCCCTGCTGAACCGTCTCACCACTTTTCCCGACGAAAGAGGAGATCTCCAGTCCGGAGAGTCTTCTTCCTTTGACTGGTGGGGATAACCAGTTTGCCCGTCTTTTCACCTTCCTGGACCATCTCTTGGCCGCCTTGCCTGTGCCAAGCACCCCGGCAACCGGAACACCACGGTTTACCACTACCGTGAAGAAAAGGGTAGTACCTTGTAACCGGAGAACTCCGCGGCTGGGTTCTTCCCTGGCAGTGCAGCGACCTTCATCTTTCCTCCACGTCAAGACCTCCTCTTCCTCTGGACGAAACACCAACTTGCACCCGCTACCAGGAACAACTGCCCCCGCTGGAGCGTTCTTCCCATTTCAGTTACTGTGACCAGCCTGGCTTCCCTTGCGACAGATCGTTCGGGGTGACAGTAAATCCTCGACTTTCTAACCTGGGTTAGCCGGGGGCCTGTTAACTAACTTTTCCTGACTTGATCTCAATCTTTTATGAACTATCTACAAAGACTCTTTGGGCATAACCCCACTGTGTGATCCTGGACACATTTCGCTTGCTCTCTCTAAGAGTGGGCCTGGCATTTGAACTTCCTTGCTCTCCAGTAGACTTTGCCTAACCTGCCTCACTGTGGTTCGTTGAAAGGTATTGAAATTGTGTGCTTTCATAACTTTGCCTTTTCCCTCCCTTTTACTATAACTTATTAGAGTGCCATCTTATGTTAAGCGCTCACCTCTGTCTGAAAATAAGTGGTGTTTCTCATTAAGACTTGTCTAATAAGTAATCAGGGTTGTATATATATAATAGTGACTGTGTATTGAAATTACTTATCTCATTTTGTGCTAGTGTAATTTACAAGTGTGTCTTTAAATAAATAATTATATACTTTTACACCAAAGCTCTGGTCAGTGTTTGCTTCTGCTACTGTATCTCTGTACCTATTGTGTATACTCTATATACTGCCTAACTCATCTTGAGAGAAGTCTGACTGCTCAGCCACAGCTACCAGGTAAATCTGGGTGGTACAGACTGCTACCAATTGGGTTTACTGCCAACCACCTGTCGTCCTAAATCTTTTGCAGTGGTCCCTAAGGGAACTGCACAGGTTTCTGCCTAACACCCATCTGCTTTGTACCCTGTGAAGTAGTGCGCCATATGTAATATACTGTCTGGCATGTATGCCTGTTTCGGAGGTGAGTGTGGAAAAATCTTTCAGTTTGCCCTCCTGTAGTAGATCCCCCACCGTCGCCACCCCTTTTGGCTCCCAGTATTTCCTTACCTTCAATCTGAATTGCAGGTCTTCGTGTTTGAGCGATACTAATGGCACTTGGGGGGAACACAGTGAATCTATGTACAGGAAGCGGCCCACTTTCTGCCATGTCTCTCTGCCCAGTTTCAAAAGTAACGGGGGGTCAGGGATGCATCCTGTAGCGGTCCAGATTACTTCTTTCAAGAAGAATGGGGCACATTGCGGTTGCAATAGCAGGGTGTCTTGGGACTGCTCATCCGACAACCACTTTGTCACAATTTGTAGCTGACACGCCAAGAAGTAGGCCTCAAAGTGCATAGCACCAATTCCACCTTGAGTATATGGTTTTTGCAATTTCAAGTTATGCCATAAGAAATTACTACATATTGTATCTAACCTCTTAAAGAAGCTTCTGGGTATATTATGTGGCACATTCGTAAAGAAATGGAGTAGCTGTGGCAGCACTACTGTCTTTAACAGCGCCACTCTTCCCATCAGCGCGAGCGGCAGTTTCTTCGAGAAAACCATGGATTTCTCTATTTTGTCAACTGCCTTTGCCATGTTTTGCAAATGTTCTGTCTTAGCGTCATAATAAATATCCATCCCTAAATATCTAAATGTGGCTATCTCCCATTTAATCGGCAGTGATGGCAACTTATCTAGGTGTTTCCCTCTGTACCCCACCAAGGGGCACAAGCAAGACTTTTGAGCGTTAATCGTGATACCTGATAGTGCTGCGTAACGTTCCAACACATCTAAAATATACTGGAGATTAATTTCAGGATGCTGTAGGTTAAGGAGCATATCGTCAGCGTACAAGGACAGTAGATGATTACTACCTCCTATCGTTATGCCCGCTTTCCGATATTCCCTACGAAGATAAATTGCTGTGGCTCCAAGGCCAATATAAATAGCTAGGAGACCACGGACAACCCTGCCTGGTACCTTTGCTTAGCCTCCATTGCTCTGAAATACACCCACCAGTCTTAACCCTGGCCATCGGACTCCCATAGAGTAGTTGCGCCCATGGCCACCTGACCCAATCAAATGATTTAACTGCATCTAGTGAAGCCACTGCATATTGATCCGTACTGTCTTGAGTATAGTCTATAATATGGTGCAACCTCCTAAAGTTGCATGTAAAATTCCTGTTTGGAACATATCCAGACTGGTCAGGGTGAATAAGTTTTGCCATCTTCGGTCTGAGTCTGTTGGCTAGTAGAGCTGTGAGTATCTTCCCGTCCTGATTAAGTAACAATAAGGGCCTATAGGAGCCACAGTCATCCTCAGGCTTATTGGGCTTCAGCAACAGGACTATTATAGATTCCCCCAGAGATGCCGGCAACATGCCTTTCTCTAAAACTTTGTTGAGCTTATCCAACAGCGGGGACACTATGGGGGTCATTACGACCCTGGCGTTAAGGGTTTAACGGCGCCGTAAAAGGTGTCAGCTCCGTTAAACCCTTAACGCCTGATTACGAGGTCCCTTTGCGGGACCCGACCCCGTTAAAGTAGGGTGCCGCAAAGGGACCTCGGTGCTAAGTATGGTACCGCAATTTGCGATACCGTACTTAGCGCCTTCCCCAGTCCCATTGAGCCCTATGGGGCGAAAATGGGAATGGGGAAGGGCCATGGTGAAATGGGGAAATACTGCCCCACCAACCTTGGAATGGGGCGGTATTTCCCCATTCCACCATGGCGGACTCGTTACAACACCGGCACCAACCATTGTGCTAATAGCGCCGGGGTTGTAATGAGGGCCTATGTCCGTAAGGAACTCTTTATGTAATTCACTAGGTAATCCATTGTGAACTCCCCCAATATCTCCTTCCCCACAAAAAGTAATCCGATCTGGTATATAAATTTCGAAGCGCGGTATAGTGTGAACATCCCCGGGCCTGCAGATGTAAGGCTCTCCGCACATCCTCCAACATAAATGATTACAGTATTGTATTCAAGACTTTGGCCGCTGGGTGCGGGTGTTCCACCTTGTCATCTGACCTATCGAACCTGGGGTTCAGAGTACAATTGAAGTCCCCTCTCCATATCAGCGCACCTTCGCTATATCCGGCTAGTTGTGGGTACAGTGTCTGAAAGTAGTCCGCAGGTTCCTTGGTTCGGTGCATGCGTATTGGCAATGCAAAACTCCCTCCTTTCCACCATCCCTTGTACTAAAACCATCCTGCCCTCTGTGTCTTTATAGTCTTCAGCACTTTAAACGGGACTTATGGTTCCACCTATATTAAAACTCCTCTGGCAAATGCTGAGTCTGCTGAGCCCAGAGTCCACCCCCTCCATTTCCTTGCTAATGTAGTTTGTCTGTCCACGGTTAAGTATGTTTCTTGGAGGAGTGCAAAATCTATTTTTCGACGCATTAGAAACTGCATGATCCTATTTCGTTTAATAAAACTATTGAGTCCTCTAACATTCCAAGAAACTATTTTAAGGTCCCCCATCCCATATTAGTGATATGGCTTGTCTTGACAGTCCGGTGTACATAGTATACCTTATACGTGTTGTCCTATATGCTAACTTCCCCTTAACAACTCCAACACACCCCTTTACCCCCAACAATTGCCCAGCTCAGTACCTTGTGCTCAGGCATTCCTGCTTCTAATTTCCGTATTGATATATAATCCGGTAGAAGGGCAGCAGGTGGCTACTCCAAAACCGATATCTGTGGTCAATCCACTCTTGGGCATAGTACGTCCTCACACAGTGTGCCCCCATACGGGTCTCACTGTAAGCCCCCTTGATGCTTGTACTAATAGTGCCTGAATGTGTCAGTAAAAGAATATCTCATATAGTCATCTGATCTCTTCAGCCGCCTGCTCCCGCCCGGACTTGCGTGTTCTCCTCAGTCAGTATTATCACTTTTAGGCGGACAGGTCTTTCGCTTCAGTATGCACATTTTCGGTGTCCATCTGTCATGACCACTGTGAGGGGGCACAGGTTGTGCCACAAGTAGGCTACCAACAGAACCCTGAGGGCCTTAAAACCACTGCAAAAGGGCTCCTGGAGCCAGTCCTGGTGCCTTTAGCACCAGGCTCTTATGTAGGAAGGAAGGGCTGTTCAAACTAGGTCCCATTTATGTACATGGGCCTTTAAATCCAACATGGAAGCAACCACACAGTCTAGTTCTAAGAACCAAGCCATGCGGTCTAGTGTTTTGGGTGTGGCAGGCCTGGAACTACTTTCCCTGGTACTACTTTACTTGGGCTATATAAACCACACCCTGACTGCAGAACACGCTTTGTGTTATTCTGCAATCAGCAGCGTGACGCTCACCGTGTCCAGCTCCTGGTCTTCAGCATCTTCCTGTAATCCTGCAAGAACAAGGACAAGATTATTCTGTTTTACCTGAGAAAACACCATCCAGCACTCAGCATCTCAACTGGGCTGCAATCTGTGGAAACCGAGAGAAGAAGAAACATCACTCACCTGTGAGTACTAGCTTAAGGACTTCTGGGGAACCGCTACCACAGCTGCTGTTCAAACATTGCGACCTGCAATAACGATAAAGGGAAAAACAATATTAGAACGTGTGCTTCCAAAACATCGAATTCCATCAGTCTTACCTGAATCCACGCTTCCATCCGGAGCACCACAGCAACATCTGCAAAGGAAAAGAGACATATTCAGGTTCGCTTTCAATATTAAATAACTGCACAGTGCTGTACTTACCTTAAGGGATTCCGGGGGCCTCTTTTTCATTGCGCTCTCAACCACAGCAGCCTGTGAGGAGGAGAAGAAGAAAACACAGGTTAGCTTTAAAAGACAATAAAGGCGCTGTGCTTTGCGCTTTCTCTTACCTAGAAATGTGCCTCTCCATCCGGCACGCCAGCATCAAGACCTTCCCACCTGAAAAGAAGGAGATAAAGACATTAACGAATTCCCACCATAAACAGAACAAAGACTTACAATTAAAAAACCTACCTGCCTACCAGCAGATTCGGGTCACAGCAGGCCTGGGACCAAGGAAGGCATACTGCACCAGTGAAGCAACTCGGGCAGCTCGCCAACAAACGTCAAGCGCCCCTGCACAAGAAACAGAGGACGGATAGCTCACCCTACAAATAACTAAGATTCATTATTCAGCACTGGGCAACTACACATCCAGGGTTCCAGATCTCAGAGCCTTCCAGATGCCCCCGGGGATATCAAGTGAGCGTAACACCATCCATTTGTGCGCCTCATCAGGATTGTCAAAAAAAACACTTCTGTCTTTGTGCAACACTTTCAGCTTTGCCGGATATAATAACATGTACTTAGTTTCTTTTGTGTAATCTTCTCTTGACCGCTGTAAAGTTAATTCGAGTGGATTGTGTCCTCCAACGTATTCTTCATCTTAGATGTAACCCATCCAGCTTTGCTGTCTTCGGAAATTTTTTCGGCAGAGGGCGCTGTGCGTTGATGTCGTCGAGTCGATGGTCTCTCGAAGGCCTCCGTCGAGGGTGACGTCATCGGGTGTATAAGTAGCACGCGCGGCGCCCGTTGGCCTCAGTTCTGTTTTTCCGCAGTATACGTTGCTTCGGACATTCGGCGCGCCTCGAGTTCTGTGGGAATATATAATAACGAAATATGTACTCGTCATCGACGCCGACCACGACCCCGAAATCCGGATTCATAATGTTCAAATTGTGCGGGTCAAAAATGTCGATCACGGACCCGCATCGAGAGTGTTTGTAGTGCCTCGGAGAAGGCCACGATATGGAGACCTGTACGAAGTGTCAGGCGATGACGGGGAAGGCCTTGCGAGAGAGGAGAGGAAAGCTACAGGTAGGTCAAAAAACCGATCGAAAAGCCTCTAACTTCGAGTCGAGATCCCGTGAGGAGAATTCTCCTAAACGCGAAAGGCATCGATCTAGGTCCCATAGCGATTCCCATCACTCGTCGTCTTCGTCAAAAAGATCGAAGAAACAACGCCACAGGTCTCCCTTCACCTCGTCGTCAGATGAGTCTCCAAAAAAGATGAGATGCCCCACGAAACATTCGTCTGCCGAAGAGTGGGAAGCATTCAGGGTCAAAATGATGGAGGTGTTTGAAAAAGCAAAGCCTCGGTCCGCGCCTTCTTCGGAAGCCGGCCGGGAGCGTCATCGCTCCGACACTCGCGCGCCCTCGAGCCCAGGTGATCGAAAAAGAAAGGATAGGGAACCTTCCAGGACGCCGAGTGAAAAACGCTTGAGTCAAGTCGACCGCTCGAGGTCATCGACGCCGTCCGAGACCCAAAATACCTCGAAGGGAAAATCTTCGAAGGTCTCCTCGACGCCCTCGAAGCAGACCCTGTCGACGAACACGGTGTCGTCGACGGCGTTGACGCCGCTATCGACGTCAACGCCGAAACCCTCGGCACCAAAGGCTCCAGCCAAGCCAGGGAAGCCAGAAAAAGAGAACGATAAGGTTACAAAACCTGTATTGTCCTCAGAGCCAGGTACTAGACCTCTTCCTCCTCCTCTCCCAGAGAAGGTTTTCAAGCCTCTCCCTAGAAAGGAGTTTTTCAAATCCCTGACCTCAATTTTTGAGGAACAGGAGAGATCTGATGAGGAAGATGTACCTTTTGGGCTAGAATATGGTACCCCAAATGTCCCAGAATGCTTGATCTCAGAGGAAAGCAGAATGAGAGATTTTGGTGGAATCTTTACACAATGCAAGTGGCATTGACACTTCTCCTGAGAATGACTTTGGTAGACCAGATCCAGGAGAGCATGCCAGTCCATCTTACCATCAGTTAATGACCAAAGTGGTAGATTACTTGGGATGGGCAAAACCACCAGCCCATATCGTCCAAGATGATTTAACAGACATATTGGACCATGGTCCTTCGGAAGACTCAGTACTGCCCTTTCATGTAGCCTTACAAAACAGGGTGGCCAAGAATTGGGAAACTCTGGATTCTATTTCTCCGGTAAATAAGTCCCTCGCATCAAAATACCGCCCAGCCAGTAGCAACCCGGCTATCTGTCAAAACATCCAACTCCCGAGAGTCTGATCATACAGGCAGCCACAGCTTCCAACAAACTTGCATACCCGTCTATCCATCCAGACAGGGACGATAAGCGTGTGGATGGTTGGGCACAGAAGGTATTTTCAGCCGGGAGCATGGCATTAAAATCTGCCAACTCCACATGTGCCTTGGCAAAATTTTCGTACACTCTTTGGGAGTGCATTGCAATGGCGGCGGAGCACATACCAGAAGGGGAAGAAAGGGAAGAGTTCCTAGCCATCGTTAGAGATGGAAAGGAAGCCATACAGGAATCCCTTCAATCTGGATTGGACACTGCGGATAGTGTAAGCAGGTCCATGGGCACTAGCACGGTAATGCGCAGATTTGCGTGGTTACGGAAGTCGGGTTTCGCACCGGACGTACAGAACCGCCTTCTGAACATGCCTTTTGACGGGTCTCACCTTTTTGGCAACAAGGCTGACGAGAGCCTTGAGAGGTTGCAGACCTCAAAAGCAGCTGCCAAATCCTTAGGAGCTGCTATTAGGCAACCTCAGCCTTTTCGTGCGCAAGGACAGTCATGGAGGGGACGATCCTATCGTTACTACACCTCATATGGAAAGATGAGAGGAATGGCCAGTCAAAGGTGCCAGAAAAAGGCCACTCATGTTGGACGAGGAAAACGTGCTAAACCAGCTCCAGCTGCAGCCTCTCTGCCATCAGCGGCTGCAACATCCGCCTCAAAACCGCTTTGAGGACTTGCATCACAAAACACCTGTAGGGGGCAGGCTGTCACACCATCTGCAAGAATGGTGAGCCATTACTTCAGATGCTTGGGCTCTAGAAATAATAGCCCAAGGTTACTGCCTTCCTTTTCTAACGCAACCTCAAAGCAATCCACCAGGGAGTCACCCGTTGAAGTCTTCAAACCCGCTCCTACAGCAGGAAGTTTTAACCCTGCTGGAGAAAGGTGCTATAGAACCAGTACCTGCAGCAGAGAGGAACAAGGGATGGTACACCCCGTATTTTCTGATCCCCAAAAAGGACAGAGCACTGAGACCCATCTTGGACTTAAGAAACTTGAACAAGTTCCTCAGAAAGGACAAGTTCAAGATGGTTACCCTTTCTCAGATCCTTCAGGTCCTTCAACTTCAGGACTGGTTGATGTCATTGGACCTCTAGGATGCTTATTTTCATGTGCCGATTCATCTCAAACACAGAAAATACCTGAGGTTCATAGTTGGCGACTCGCATTATCAGTTTCGAGTCCTGCCATTCGGGTTGACCTCCGCCTTGAGGGTCTTCACCAAGTTAATGGTAGTGGTGGCAGCGCACCTCAGGAGAGGGGGGATTCATGTCTACCCCTACCTGGCCGATTGGTTGATCAGAGCGTGTTTTGCCAAACAAGCACTGGATCATCTGAAAGTCACCTGCCACTTCCTCCACAAACTGGGCTTCTCCCTCAATTTCAAGAAGTCACAGATGACACCTTCCCAACAGCTTCAGTACTTAGGAGCTGTATTAGACACGTCCTTGGGAAAGAGCTCGCCTCCCAAGTCGAGAGCTCAAAACATTCTTCAGATGGTTTACAAATTTCGAAATGCCCAAAATCTCCAGGCTTACGACTTTTTAAGGTTGCTCAGCCTCATGGCATCCTGCATCTTCCTGGTGCCAGTGGCACGCTTGAGGATGAGATCCCTCCAATGGGCTCTAAAGACTCAGTGGTCTCAATTTTCGGGTCAAATGACGGATCTTCTTCAGATTCCGAACAGGGTCCGACAAGATCTTTTATGGTGGACCTGTACAGAGAACATCCTAAAAGGAGAACCTTTTTGGCAACCATGGCCGGAGATCACAGTAGTGACGGACGCCTCACTCATGGGGTGGGGGGCTCATGCCAACGATTTGACAATCAATGGTCGTTGGTCTCCATCGGAGTCCAAACTACATATCAACCTTTTAGAGCTGAGGGCGATCAGACTAGCGCTGAAGGCCTTCCTGCCATCTGTCAGGGGAAAGAATGTCCTGATAATGACGGACAATACAGTGGCCATGCATTACCTAAACAAAAGAGGAGGTGTGGGGTCACTACCTCTGTGCAGAGACGCAATGCAGCTCTGGTATTGGGCAATTCAGGAGGGAATCTCTTTAACAGCAATTCATCTAGCCCGGGAAGAGAATATGACGGCAGATGCTCTGAGCAGGCAGAGCACGGTATCGCACGAATGGGAACTGGCTCAGGAAGTCATTCAAGAGATCTTCGAGCTTTGGGGAACTCCTCAAGTAGACCTGTTTGCAACCGGAATCAACCGAAAATGTGAAAGGTATTGCTCAAAAGAATTTCCCCCGAGAGGAGCCCTGGGGGACGCGTTCGCGGTGGAGTGGAATTTCCCACTATTGTACGCGTTCCCTCCGATTCCCGTCATTCCTCAGGTCATCAGGAGGCTGAGAAGGTTTCGGAGCCGCATGATCCTAATTGCCCTGTATTGGACCAGGAGAACGTGGTACCCGGACCTTCTAGACATGTCAATCTGTCCTCCAGTACGTCTTCCTCAGAGAGAGAAACTTCTCTCTCAAATGGAGGGTCAGGTTCTCCATCCAGAGGTCAAAACGCTCAACCTTCGTGCTTGGTATCTGAAAGGCTGAGATACAGGGATTGGAACCTTCCAGATGACGTTATGGAGGTGTTGCTTTCGGCAAGAAAGCCAGCAACAAAGTCTCTATACCATTGCCGTTGGAAAAAGTTTTGCAACTGGTGCAGCGAAAAGAATGTCGATCCTTTTCTATGTTCTATTCCGGAAGTATTATCTTTCCTTCTGACCCTAGCACATAGAGGTCTGAATATCGGAACAATAAAAGGTTACCTTGCGGCGCTTTCCATTTTCAAGCGCTCACCGGAAGAATGCTCCTACTTCAAAATTCCTTTGATAATGCAATTCTTAAAAGGACTCACTAATGTGTTTCCTCCTCACCCATTTCAAGTACCGATCTGGGATCCAAATTTAGTCCTAAAATTCTTAATGTGTGCTCCTTTTGAGACTATTCACACGTGTCCATTAAGATTACTAACGTGGAAAACAGCCTTCTTGGTTGCTCTAACATCAGCAAGAAGAGTGAGCAAATTGCAGGCACTGTCTTCCGGGCCACCCTATACTGTGTTCCATAAGGACAGAGTTGCATTGAGGGTTAAACCATCATTTTTACCAAAAGTAATATCTGATTTTCATTTAAGTCAGAAGATTGTTTTACCCGCATTCTATTCTCCACCCCATCCTTCGAAGGAGGAGGAAAGATTACACAGGTTGGATCCAAAAAGAGCTTTAAGCTTTTACATCTCTAGACTTTCCAGACTTAGGGTGGACAACCAGCTGTTTATAGGTTACACAGGAAGGAAACTGGGTCAATCGGTAACAAAACAGACAATTTCACGCTGGATTGTACTTTGCATTTCAGACTAACTCAGAAAGACCCTCCGGAAGGGTTAAGGGCTCATTCCACCAGAGGCATCGCCTCCTCCACGGCCCTTCAAAGAGGTGTTCCAATAAGGTCCATTTGCGAAGCAGCAACTTGGTCTTCGCTACACACCTTCTCAAAATTCTACAACCTGGATGCTTCCCAGTCTAGGGAGATAACTTTTGGAAAAGCAGTGCTTTATTCTGCCATATAAAGGCAAATATAAAATAAAAAAGAAAAAATCTGACCCCTCCTCCAGAGAAAATATACAAAATACTGCTTTGGGAGTCTATCTAAGATGAGGAATACGTTGGAGGACACAATCCACTCGAAGAACAAGTTACTTACCAACTGGTAACCTTCTTTCGATTGGATGTTCCTCCAACGTATTCCTCGTCGCCCTCCTAACCTACCCCTCTGTAGATTTTTCCGGATTATTGCCATCTCAAATCTCGCAAGGCTGATACTTGTCTGCCAGCACAATCGAAATTAACAAGGGGGGTCCTGGGAGTCCCTCTGCCAGACATTAGTCCTGGTTACGAGAGACTTACCCAGAGTCTTTAGCTCACTATCTTTCACAGAGAAGAAATATCCCAAACATATCAGTCTTTGTCCTGCCCTGGGGCATTCCAGCACCGAAATGCTAAGCAATTCTCCTCTGAACAAGAGTACCAACAGAAACCCCAGACACGTGTTTCGGTCTGGTTGGACCTCATCAGTAGGGTGGATCTGTGCCTCACTAAGAATAGTGAGCAAGGGGTCCACGTCTGGATTCCCCTAGTAACTTAGGGTGACACCCAAAGTTACTTAAATATGCAAATTAACAAGGGGGGGTCCTGGAAGTCCCTCTGCCAGACATTAGTCCTGGTTATGAGAGACTTACCCAAAGTCTTTAGCTCACTATCTTTCACAGAGAAGAAATATCCCAAACATATCGAGTCTTTGTCCTGCCCTGGGGCAGTCCAGCACCGAAATGCTAGGCAATTCTCCTCTGAACAAGAGTACCAACAGAAACCCCAGACACGTGTTTCGGTCTGGTTGGACCTCATCAGTAGGGTGGATCTGTGCCTCTCTAAGAATAGTGAGCAAGGGGCACACATCTGGATTCCCCTAGTAACTTGGGGTGAGACCCAAAGTTACTTAAGTATGCAAATTACCAAGGGGGGTCCGGGGAGTCCCTCTGCCAGACATTAGTCCTGGTTACGAGAGACTTACCCAGAGTCTTTAGCTCACTATCTTTCACAGAGAAGAAATATCCCAAACATATCAGTCTTTGTCCTGCCCTGGGGCAGTCCAGCACCGAAATGCTAGGCAATTCTCCTCTGAATAAGAGTACCAACAGAAACCCCAGACACGTGTTTCGGTCTGGTTGGACCTCATCAATAGGGTGGATATGTGCCTCTCTAAGAATAGTGAGCAAGGGGTCCACGTCTGGATTCCCCTAGTAACTTAGGGTGAGACCCAAAGTTACTTAAATATGCAAATTAACAAGGGGGGTCCTGGGAGTCCCTCTGCCAGACATTAGTCCTGGTTACGAGAGACTTAGCCAGAGTCTTTAGCTCACTATCTTTCACAGAGAAGAAATATCCCAAACATATCAGTCTTTGTCCTGCCCTGGGGCAGTCCAGCACCGAAATGCTAGGCAATTCTCCTCTGAACAAGAGTACCAACAGAAACCCCAGACACGTGTTTCGGTCTGGTTGGACCTCATCAGTAGGGTGCATATGTGCCTCTCTAAGAATAGTGAGCAAGGGGTCCACGTCTGGATTCCCCTAGTAACTTAGGGTGAGACCCAAAGTTACTTAAATATGCACATTAACAAGGGGGGTCCTGGGAGTCCCTCTGCCAGACATTAGCCCTGGTTACGAGAGACTTAGCCAGAGTCTTTAGCTCACTATCTTTCACAGAGAAGAAATATCCCAAACATATCAGTCTTTGTCCTGCCCTGGGGCAGTCCAGCACCGAAATGCTAGGCAATTCTCCTCTGAACAAGAGTACCAACAGAAACCCCAGACACGTGTTTCGGTCTGGTTGGACCTCATCAGTAGGGTGGATCTGTGCCTCTCTAAGAATAGTGAGCAATGGGTCCACGTCTGGATTCCCCTAGTAACTTAGGGTGAGACCCAAAGTTACTTAAATATGCAAATTAACAAGGGGGGCAGCACAATCTATACAGTACAAGGTCACAGACAAAAAAAGGGGGAAAAACAGAACTGAGGCCAACGGGCGCCGCGCGTGCTACTTATACACCCGATGATGTCACCCTCGACGGAGGCCTTCGAGGGACCATCGACTCGACGACATCGACGCACGGCGCCCTCTGCTGAAAAAATTTCCGAAGACAGCAAAGCTGGATGGAATACATCTAAGATGAGGAATACGTTGGTGGAACATCCAATCGAAAGAACGTTACCAGTTGGTAAGTAACTTGTTCTTCTTTGTCGTTGCACCTGCAGCCTGTAATACGGAAATGCTGTGATGTTTGCAGACGCCTTTTGTATCATGCCCCATTTCTGGAAGTATTCAAGAATTTTTTTCTCTGTCTTTATAGTTCAGGATGCGGGCTGTTATTGGTCGTGGAGGGGTGCCTCGTGGTGGTCTTTGTGCCAGAGCTCTGTGCACTCTTTCTACTGTAAAGCCCTGGGTGAGGTTACCTGGGCCAATTTCCTGCAACAGCATGTTTTTGATAAAGTTAGTGGGATCAGTGTCTTCCTTGCCTTCCGGTAGTCCGATTATGCAGATGTTATTCCATCTGTCTCGCCCTTCTGCGTCTTCCACTCTCCCTTCTAGGTTTTGTACTTGCTGTTATAAGATTCTGACTTCACTGCAGGTTTCTTTAATGCTGGTGGCTTGCATCGCCACTTCTTTTTCAAGCATCCCTGTGCATTCTGCCAGTGCCCGAACAGCTTGACAAAGCTTGACAAAGGAGGTTCACATCCAAGCTGATGGCATCCATTTTAGACTCTAGCGCAATCTTTAGTGCTGCTATACCTTCCAATACCTGTCGGTCTTTCTTTGCTTGTGTCACTTCTTCTTGTGGAGGCAAGTTGCCTAAGCTACCATTTCCGGCTAGGTTTGTAGACTTGCTGAAAGTGTCTAGAGTGGGCTGACAGGTTTTACCTTTCTTATTCTTGGATGCCATGGTCACTCTCCTCTGTTGCTGTCCTAGTCTATCTGGGCTGCGCTGCATGCAGTCTGTCTCTAGGTTGATGACCAGTTAGGTGAGGGTTATCACCTTGTGTCCTAAGCCCTTTGTTAGTTCTGAGGCGCCGCTGCTGCTACCCCTTACAGGTGCCTCAATGTCGTTCACTGGAGCTACATCATCTAGGAGCCTCTCACCCAAGCTGCTCCTTCTCATATGGGTATTGAATCACAGCTATTTGTTATTACAGTTATTCCAGAGGGAAGGCTGCTTCTCTCTGTTTGAGCCCAGCGTGGCTATTTTCCTCTTCTTCCTGTGCCTGTACACGATTTGCACCTTTTTGCTAATAACTGATTCTAACTTGGGGGGGGGGCAGACCGCACTGAAAATCGAATTGCAGCCTGTGCGTGCACAACTATGGAGCTTGCTTCTTTTATCCGCGTCTTTTTATTTACCACTGTGTTGGGGCAGTCTCTGGAGGGAAAACAGCCTGCACTGATTCGGCTAATTTTGTGCAAGTTCAGTGCCTGCAGTGCTGCGGCGACCGTCCTTGTTGACGGAATCCCTCGTTGGTGGGCGGACCCAGAGTGGTCCCGCTCGGTTCCTTTGTGTCTTGCGCTTCTCTAGCTGCACGCTTGCACTGCTGTAATATTCTGATGCCTCACGCCTTTCTTGCCCGGGCCGGGTCTTTCCCAGGGTTAGGTGACTGCTTCTTCTCTGGTGCTTCGGCTACGTTTGTTCTTTGTGGTCTGTTGCGGCCACCATTTTGATTCTGCAGCGGGGACCTGAAAGTTCGCCGAATCGTTCTCCACTCCAATACCAGCAACTAGCAATAAATTTGCACACGTTTGTGCCGGTTCACCTGAAACGACCAATTCTTTGTATTTAATGGACCCTTGCCAGCTGGGTCCATGATTTCAGGCCAGGATAGTGTAGGATCCTCGGGAGCGCTCTGTAAAGACGTCCTCACAGCATGGCTACCAAGCCACGCCCTGAAGAACTCAAAGTTATGTTCGAATTGCTTCCATGTTATAAGTGAGGCAGGTGGCTTACAGTTACATTTAAACTAAGGTCACTGTGTTTTCTGTTTAAGTACAACCTAGGTATTTCACCAGTGCTCAACACTGTGTACCTCCGCTCTTATCCCAACGCTGTACACCAAATTTGTTAAGATGGATTTCTAAACTCTGACCTGGTGGGCAGTAGTTTAGAAGGCCACCCTAGTTTAGTGAAACATGTTAATCTTCTGAACAAACCAGACCAATCTACGGTAGCTTGGCAGGCGGTCAAGACTAAGGGCCTCATTACAAGTCCGGCAGTAGCCGTGTCTGTAAAACCGGCAGGCTGCCGCCAGACTTGCAACATTTTTCAGCGCCTGATTTGCCGGATTTACCGGGTTATTACAGCCCCGGCAGTCAGGGAAGTCAGGTGCCAGAAAAGGTAAATCCCCATTCCCATTTGAGTCCCATAGGCCGCAATGGGAATGGGGAGCATGGAAGCACTGGCACAGTGTGCAACAGTGCCAGTGCGTCCATGTAAGTCTGCGAGCGGGTGCTGTTGTTATCGGACCGGCACACTCGTAATGATGCCCTAAGTCTCAGGAGGGGTGAGAGTGATTGAAAGCCCACAATGAGCACACACAGTAAAACTCCACAGATTACCCTTAGACAGATATATCAAAAATACATTTATTATAGGCCTTTATAACAAAAACACAATTAAACCACAGTTATCAAAAAAAGAATTACCACACGCTTAGTCACTATGCAACATATATAAAATAATGCGATTAGGCTAAGGCTGATGATGGGGGAGAAAATAATCACAACCTGCAACAGAAAGGGGTTAGTTCAGCACATATATCAGTCTAGGCAGTCCTTCATCAACAATCCTTAACTTATGTAGTCCAGCCCTACGAAGTGAGGAGCCTAGCGCTCAAAGTACAGTTGTGCGTTAACAAGGCGCGGTCATGCATAAAATGAAAAGCGGATTCTCTTCAGGGGGCTGTATATGCTCAGGAAGGGGCTTGAGGCGATGAAGAATAAGTTCCTATTCCTCGAAGAGGGTCTACCCTTGCGAATAGAGCAACTTTCGGAGTTCGGCAATAGCTGGAGAGTGCAGGCTATCCCAGCCAAGGTGAGTATCTTTTGTGGAATTCTTGCGCGTAAAAGGGGATGGATGTGCTAGGGGGCCACCTGTAAGTTATGAAGTTATGAAAGTACTCACTGACGCTCGACACAGTCAGGACTACACTTTGGCAGTCTAGCCCACTTCGCTTGTTTGTGATAACCCTGCAGTTTCTGGACGCTCTAGCTCTCATCGGCTGCAGGGCGGAACGATTGTCTGTGGCAGGACAGTAGCCTTTACTCGGCTCTCGTAGAAAGTAGAAGGATAGTTCTGGGGCAGCATGTCTCAGGACATGGTAGGCAAGAACTGCAGGCACTTTCAGCGATGGTCACCATAGCGGGGCGATGCAACAACCGCAAATGCTTGTGGCGTGGCGTACTCCTTCATAAATCACAACCTAGAGGAGCTAGGACAGTGTGTTTTGGCGGGAGCGGGCCCAAACTCTCGATTCTCAACTCAGGACGACTTTGTTCCTGTGCGATTTCCTGGGTTCGAGCTGGACAGTTCACTGGATGGCCTGGGAAAACCCCAGAAGAGGCTCTTTGCGAGGGTAACTAGGAGATGCCAAGATTAGTTGTTCCCACTACTCCAAAGTGGCGAAGCGCCCTTGCAGGCCTTCTTGGTTCGATGAAAAAACAGGGGTCCGAAGGGACAACAGTGGGGTCTGGGTGCCAAACCTTCCAAGCACATCAGCGGTGGTTCCTCGAGTCTGCTTTCTTGTTAAAGATACTTGGCTCATTGTGAGATCTGGTGTGAACCTCGGTAGATTGACCTGAAATGGATGCAGAGCCCCTTCTCTTATCCAAGATTTGTTTTGTGCTCAAATATCAGATAGTCAATGTAAGATCGGCTCTCTTGCATGCATGATAGACGTGGGTCGATAGTGGCCCACCGTGGTTCCAGTCATTCATGGCTACCAGACATACTGGCACCAGTAGTATGGATTGAGACCAGACAGTCCCAACCCTCTTAATGGACATTAGCACCCGTGCATGCCCAAATGAGGAATACCTCGGTCTCTCGACCTGGGGGAAGGCAAAGGGACAAAATGGCCCAAGGACAGAACAAAAGACTTTGTGGCACAGCCATTTTCGGCACTGGCAACAGACTTCAGCCAAACGAGGTATGGTCCATAAAAACGAAGTAAAAATACTTTAAAAGTAAACTGCTGCCACCAATTCGGCCTAGCCACACTTCTACAAACACCAAAAAATCCTTAGAGGGTGGCTAGGGCCATAAAACAAAAGGACCCCTATGTGCGGTACTGGAAGGTACGTGGCACATAGATGAAAAGTTACCAAGAAATGGCAACATAGTCGAGGTTCACAAATGGAGGGAAAATTGCACCTATGGGAAATCTTTCATAACACTGTTCATCTAAGAAATACATTTGAAATCATTGATTCCTGCCCAATACGCCTAGACACCATCTAAAGCTGACAGGTACATCTGAAATCAGGGAATTCTGCCCAGTCACACTAAAGTACCATCTCCATCAAAGAAGTCATATGAAATCAGGGAATTCTGCCCAGTCACACTAAGATACCATCTCCATCAAAGAAGTACATCTGAAATCAGTGATTCCTGATCAATCACACTAAGACACATCTATCTTTGGTAAGTACATCTGAAATCAGGGAGTCCTGCCCAATCACACTCAGACACCATCTAGATATGAAATCAGGGAGTCCTGCCCAATCACACTCAGACACCATCTGAATATGAAATCAGGGAGTCCTGCCCAATCACACTCAGACACCATCTAAATCTGAAGTCAGCGAGTCCTGACCAATCACACTAAACCAGCATCTACATCTAAGAAGTACATCTGAAATCAGGGAGCCCTGCACAATCACACTAAGATGCCATCTAAATCGTAGAAGAAATTTTGAAATCAGGGAGTCCTGCCCAATCACACTTAGACACTGTAAGTACAATCACACTAAGATGCCATCTATCTTTGGTAAGTACACTAAGATGCCATCTATCTTTGGTAAGTACATCTGAAATGAGGCAGTCCTGCCTAATCACACTAAGATGCCATCTATCTTTGGTAAGTACATCTGAAATGAGGCAGTCCTGCCTAATCACACTAAGATGCCATCTATCTTTGGTAAGTACATCTGAAATGAGGCAGTCCTGCCCACTCACACTAAGATGCCATCTATCTTTGGTAAGTACATCTGAAATGAGGCAGTCCTGCCCAATTACATTAAGACGCCATCCAAATCGGAGAAGTACATATGAAATCCGAGGGTCCTGCCCTTTCACGCTAAGACGCCATTTAAGGGCCTCATCACGAGTTTGGTTTGAGCCCTTAAAGCGGCGGTAATGGTATTACTGCCTCATTTAAGTGTTTGCCAAATCACGAGTTGGGTGGAAAATGGCATTTTTACCTCCAGCTTTTTGCTGAAGGTAAAAATTTAAAAAAAATTGGGGCCGTTTTCTGACTTTTATTGCAGAATTATCGCCAGCTTTAATAGCGTTCCCCATCCCCATTGGGTCTTATGAATCTACTGGGAAATGGGGATTTACCGCCCTCCACAACTTGTGATCCGGCGCAAAATTAGCCGGACCGAGTGGCGGTAGCGCTATTAGCGTTGGGCGGTATCCCGCCAGTATTACCACCAGGATAGTGCCCAACTCGTGGTGAGGCCCTAAATATGAGATATACGTCTGAAATATGCCCAATCACACACAGATGTTGTGTATACTTGGGTTGTCCATAAAGGGCGCCTGATGTCATCACACAGAAGTGTTGTGCATAAAGCACACCTGACATTAGTGGGCCCTTCCCCATCACAGAGCGATGCTGTGTATACTTGAGGGCCCAGGAAAGACATCTGGCACTAGGGAGCCATTCCCCATCACACATACATGTCAATGACGTCATGCATATTGATAGTGTACGCCAAGGACGTCAAATCATCACACTGATAGATAGGCTGTTATACTTACGAAGTCCATGATTGACACCCTAGAGCAGGGAACCACCCCCCATCGCATAAAGATTTTGTGTATACGTGAAAAGTCCATGAATAATGTGACATCATTGAAGCATTGCACATGACACAGAGATTGGGGTCGATACTTGAGAGCTCAATGGATGGTGCTTGGCATTATGGAGCGCACCTGGCATCAGGGGGTTGCCGCTGATAGTTCAGATCTAAACCTAAAATGTGGCAGATCCCGCCTGACCCGTAGAAATGATGAACAGAAGAAGCCTAGCCCATACCACACATCTGACTGGCAGTGGCGTAACACAAAATGTGGGGGCCCCCCTGCGAGCCATGCTGAGGGGGCCCCCCAACTCGGCAACAAATCACGGGTTGCGCCACACTCTGGGCCGGCCTAGACTGTCACGCTTGCACAATACGCATGAACGTACTGCTGAAGGGGTATGCCGCACACTGCACTAGGAAAAAGATATAAATATGTGTTTTAATGCAATATACAGCACACTTTCTGAGATAAATTGGCTATAAAGCCAGAGTGTTTGCAATTGTTTTGTAGGGTAACACAATCCAATACATGCAAGTCACCAACAGTGCACAGGAACATTAATGCTTCCAACTGGCTGCACAATGTAGACCAGTGTAAACACGTAATAACATTATAGTACAGAATGCCAGGCCACATTTAGACAAACCTAGACTGTTTTCAGCAAAATGCCAGTCAAAGCAATAACACTCATCAAGAAGAGAGCACACAATAAAGCATGTGTCTCCATGGCCTCGAACAACACGGCCAAACTCTTTAAAATCTGCAAGGAACTGGTCAATCCTGTTGTGGTCTATACCTCTTCTGTTCCCTCCCATGCCCTCTGTACAGCTATGGCCTCTCATTTCTCTGCTAAATCTCAGGACATCCTGTCCTTTATGTCCTCTTCCTCTCTCGGCCCATTTTGGCCATCTCTTCTCTCTTCCTCCTTTTTCCTCTTTCTCTCTGACAACACCTGACGAGGTTTCTAGACAAGTCCGATCTATGAAAGTGTCGTCCAAACAGGTGCTCCGCTGCTCCTCCAGAACCATCAAAGCCCATATTGACACCCTCGCTCCAGCCTTGGCCGATTTCTGTAATCACTCTTTCGCCACTGCAATGTTCCCCTCTCCCTTTGAGCACTCCCTTGTGCACCCACTCCTCAAGAAGCAGTCTGCTGATCCTACCTGCTGGAAAACTATCGCTCAATCTCCACCTTTCCTGAGCAAACTCTTGGAAAAGCTTGCCATCTCCCAGCTTACTCTCCACACTGAATCTGTTGGTTGTCTCCATGACCATCAGTCTGGCTTCAGAGCTGCCAGAGGCATGGAAACTGCTCTCCTAAACACCTGTGCTGCACTCTAACCTTGATTCCAGCATTCCTTCTATTCTCATCCTTCATCTTTCCTCTGCTTTCGACACAACTTCAACATCGCCATCCTGATCAATCGACTCTGTGAGAACCTGGGCATCACAGATCAGACCCTAGAGTGACTGACCTACTTCCACTTGGACCGCCACTCCGCTCCCAGGTCGATCGTGGTCCCATTCTTTCCGCCACCTCTCTCTACCTGTGGCATTCCCCAGGGCTCTATCCTCTCACGCTGGTTTTTCAACCTCTACTTGGCCACTTTGGCCTCCCTGATCTCTACCTTATCCTCTAACTTTCAGTGTTGTGCGGATGACTCAGCTTTCCTTCAGGCTCCCCTCATCCTCCTCTCCTCTCTTGCTCATTCCTGACTGTCTATCCACGATTCAGGATTGGTGCGCCTCCAACAATCTCTGCCTTAATGCCAGTAAGACAGAGATCCTTCTCATTGGGACCCTTGCCACTGTGTTTCCTCTCTCACTATAGCAGACCACCTTGGGCCCTCTTCCTTTGCCTTCCTGCGAGGCAAAAAACCTTGGTGTCATCTTCAACGCCACACTCTCTTTCTCTCCTAACATCTCGGACATCACCAAGAAGTCCCACTACCAGCTGCTCCTCCTCAAAGGGACTCTTCCCTTTCTCACTCTCCACCAGAAGCTCACTGTCTCTAAGCTGGACTACTGCAACAGCCACTTTCTCAATCTGTCTTCCTCTAGTCTCCTTCATCTGCAAATAATCCAGAACAGGACTGCAAGACTTAGCCTTGGCCTCAAGCCCTGGGATTGTATTTCTGCAGCCCTGAAATCTCTCCACTGGCTGCAAAGATCAAGTTCAAGAACCTTTGCATTGCCCACAAGGCTTTCTGGGGCCAGTGCCAACACTAAATCCAATGCTCTCTTCCAAGATACCTTCTTTCTCTAACCCTTCACTCAGCTACCTCCAACTCTCTAAGGCTTAGACATTTCTCCAGGCAGAGAGTGGGGGTAGACCTCTCTCCTCTGCTGGTGCCTCCAACTGGAATGGCCTCCCTGCCCCTCTCAAACTTGAGGCGGACAACCTGAAGTTTCGGAAGCAGCTAAAAGCTTTCCTCTTCTCTGCTGCTTTCGCTCTCTCTCCCCCCCTGCTGACCTACCTGACCTACATGTCTGCTGTACTGACTGGCTGCTTGGCTACCCTCAGAGTCTCTCTGAGTCCAGGCTCTTTCTTGATTGGTCACCCTTGCACTGCCTCCAGGCCTACCATGCACTTAGGGGCTGTCTCTGTAACCCTGCAGTCCATTGTTCTCCTTGCACAACCAATAGCTGCTCTGCCCTGGCTGCACTTACTGAGAGCATTGCTGCCCTGTTTTCCCCTCCCCTCTCACTTGCACTTCCCTGCTCCCTTTTCCCTTGCACTTCTCGTTCTCACAATGACACAAGGCCTAGTGAGATCGTTTGTCTTGTCCTCCCTCTATCATCCCTCCCTTGTCTACACTTGTGTACAGGTGCATTATAAATGACTTGAATCACATCATATCATTTTATCACAGATGCCCAGAAAAATATACAATGCCGCAGTAAGAAATGGCTAGACTGGCAGCACCCAAATGCCAATCTAGCCAGATAATTAAAGTTAGCAGGACTACTTTATCAGAAATGTCCAGTTAAAAGGAAGTCATACCAAACTGAGGAATGACTAGACTGGCTAAATCAAAATGCCTCTCTAGCCACTAATACCACATATCATGCCTGCTTAGCCTGGACATGGACAACCATTATGATTTATCACACAATCCTGCCCCCCCACACATCCACTCTCCCTCCCACCCACCACCCCAACCTCCACAATCAGCTCCTTGGCCCAGAATTACCTCTGCGTCCCTCTTCCTTGTCCCAGAGCTTTCGTATGAGGCTCCTTGCCTCATAGGTAAGTACTGGGATGAGGAACAGTGGGACTAGGAGTGATGAAGATTACAGGTAGCTAAATCAGGCATTACCTCCATGTACCTCTACCTCTTCCCAGTACTTTTGTATGAGGCAGAGTGCCTCAAACACACGTACTGCCTCGTATATAAGTACTGGGACGAGGAAGAATAGGGCTAGTAGTAAGCAAGACATTAAACACAAGTAGTAGCGCAACACCATTGAGTTGACTGGGCTTCAGCACTACCCCCCCTGACATTTTGGGCTATATTGACTCAACTTGGCTAACCTTTAGAGCAGTTGCCAGACCGAACAGGACACAGATTTTAAACAGCACCTGGTTTTTGCTTTTAACAAGATCCCAGTAATTACCAACGTAAAGCATTTCACTGTTAGTACCTGCATTCAAATTCCACATTGTTTAGGCGATTGAAATCGTGATGTGGGTTTAGTACTTGCATGCCAGGGGAGTGATTGGAAGGGTAGAGAGGGAACAGGAGACTTATAGGAGAGAGTTAACTGCTTGTAACATTGAATCTGCACTAGAATAGTCTCATTAAAATGCGTAAATAATTTGGATGCGCCCACACAAATAAGTTTCCCCCTCCCCACCGCATGTGAAGTTAGCGCCTCTCCCAACATTTGAAGGGTTAGCCCCCCCCGAAATGAAGGTTTTCTTGTGCCCCTGTACACAAGCACACACACCATTCACCTTATACACACCCAGTCATCCACACATTTAAGTGTGCACCCTTTCACCATACACTCACACAGGTAGCCACCTATGCATTTATGTGTGCACCCTTTCACCATGCAGGCACACCCCCACAGCCACCCATACATTTAAGTGTGCACCCTTTCACCATACACACACAGGCAGCCGGTTATACATTTGAGTGTGCACCCTTTCACCATAGACTCATACACGCACACCTCATGGAGTTGAGGGGGGGCCCTATTACTTAAAAAAGAAATTGGGGCTCATTACGGGTCCAGCGGTAACCGTGCCGGTGCTACCGGCAGGTTGCCACCAGACCCATAAAAAATTACTATGGCCTGACTTCCCTGTGCCACCGTGCTATTTCAAGTCCGGCGGCTGGGAAATCAGGTGCCGATAATTTCGTTAAACCCCAGACTCCACGGGAATGGGGACACAGAAGCACCTGCACCATTGTTAACGGTGCCGGTGCTTCCGTGACAGGTCTGCCTACCGTGGCTGCTGTGCCTGGCAGGGTCAGACCTGTCGGGCACGGCAGCCCCACCAGGCAGACCTGTAATATGCCGGTCCGGAAACAACAGTGCCTGTAAGCTTACCAGCACCGTTGTTTCCGGACCGGCATGGTCAGAATGAGCCCCATTGTTTCTTTTTTAAGTCACTATAACTTCATTAAGAAATTATTTCAGTTAAGGACCGAACCATAATCAAAATAATTTCTTTATGATGGCTGAGTGGCTTCAAAAACAAACAATTTCTTTTTGAAGGCATAGGGTTCCCCACCCCCCCCCCCCCCACCCCATGACATGGAGGCCTCCAGCCTAGGGTCTTCCATGTCATGGGGTACGGGGCCCTCAGACTTCAAAAAGAAAGTTTCTTTTTGTAGTCACTCTGCCTTCATAAAGAAATTATTTCTGTTACAGAAATGTTCTTTATGAATGCAGAGTGAATTTCAAAAGAAACTTTTTTTTTTTAGATTTTTTTTTTTTTTTTTTTTTTTTTTACTGGGGCCCCCTCCCAGCCATGTGCTAGTGGGGCCCCCCACACCGCGGGCCCCCCCGCACCGCGGGGGCTGCGGGGGCCCCTGTTACGCCAGTGCTGACTGGACTAGAGAGGGGTAGTCCCCCCCCCCCCCCCCAACCCAACAAATGGACCGCGGTAGAACCGCGGGAGAAGAGATGCGAGCATAGCTCTCAACCATTTGTGTCGCAAAGGCGGGTGACAACACCCGATTTTATTTTTGGCGGGTGAGAGGCCCATTGAAATGAATGGGCGTGCAGGAGGCTTGGCGGGTGAGTCAGCTGTTTACAAAGCGGGTGACACCCGCCAAAAGCGTGCGAGTTGAGAGCTATGTGCGAGGAGAAGGGAGAGGATAAGAATAGCCGCTCCTGTAGGAGTTGATAAGGAGGGGGAGCGGAAGTGGGGAGGAGAGTGCGGGAGAAGGCGCTGCTTGGTATTATAACTGCCTGCACAATGCTGGAACGGCATACTCGAGGCGACGATGGGCGGCCGGTGAGATAGCTCAGTGTGTTCACGCACCTTACCAAGAGATTTAAGTGGAACATACGGCTAGTGGGTTTTATTCTCAAAGGGGTTCGGCTCAGCATTTCATGCTTCCGAAATAGCAGCACCTTTGAGTTGGTTCACAATAATCCGGTTATTATAGCTCATCGAGGCCTGGTTCATATTATACTGGGCCCTCCCCCTCCCCCCCTCGGCCCGCATTTCCTGCGCACTCCCTCCTCTGCATGGCTCTCTTTAGCGTTTCCATTTAAAAAAAGACTTTTTTGTCTTCCCGAGAAGTTGGCTTAAAAGGTCTCCATGGCGACGGCACAGAGCTGGAGAGGGAAAATCTCTTTTTTTGGTCCTGCGTGGTACCCGCGCGCCCCTCCTCCGCCTGTGTCTTTTCCGTGGTAAATTATGTTCTCTGGAACGTGTGATTGTGTGCAGTGGACCCCCCCTGGAACGGCACTTTTCATAACACACTGCTCCACGCGGTGCAACACGGTGCACGCTTCGAGCCTGCTGCACCGAAAAGGGGTGCACCATTCAACTGCGCCCCAGTTTACCATGCCCACAGCCAGAGCCCGACACATTCACTCATCCCCAACACCTCTTATGCTTGCTGTTTTTCACTCATTTTCTTCAGTTCCAGGCTTCCTACTGCAGCTTATGCCGGCCATGTCTGTACCACACACAGGCTCCCCCACTGAACAACTCACCCGGCTGTACCACTCCGCCATATGCCAGCCATGTGTGTACCACACACAGGCTCCCCTCTGGAAGACCCACCAGGCTCTACCACTCCACATTATGCCAGGCATGTCTGTACCACACACAGGCTCCCCACTGAAAAACTCACCTGGCTGTACCACTCCAGCATATGCCAGCCATGTGTGTACCACACACAGGCTCCCCACTGAAAAACTCACCAGGCTGTACCACTCCAGCATATGCCAGCCATGTGCGTACCACACACAGGCTCCCCACTGAAAAACTCACCAGGCTGTACCACTCCAGCATATGCCAGCCATGTGCGTACCACACACAGCTCCCCACTGAAAAACTCACCAGGCTGTACCACTCCAGCATATGCCAGCCATGTGCGTACCACACACAGGCTCCCCACTGAAAAACTCACCAGGCTGTACCACTCCAGCATATGCCAGCCATGTGTGTACCACACACAGGCTCCCCCACTGAAAAACTCACCCGGCTGTACCACTCCGCCATATGCCAGCCATGTGTGTACCACACACAGGCTCCCCACTGAAAAACTCACCAGGCTGTACCACTCCGCCATATGCCAGCCATGTGTGTACCACACACAGGCTCCCCTCTGGAAGACCCACCAGGCTCTACCACTCCACATTATGCCAGGCATGTCTGTACCACACACAGGCTCCCCACTGAAAAACTCACCAGGCTGTACCACTCCACCATATGCCAGCCATGTGTGTACCACACACAGGCTCCCCTCTGGAAGACCCACCAGGCTCTACCACTCCACCATATGCCAGCCATATATGTACCAAGCGTAGTGTCCCCAATAGAAATCCATCAAGCCCGAGCCTACCGCTCGACCATATCCCAGGCATGAATGTACCACAGGCAGGCTCTCCACTGGCTGGAAAATCCACCAGATACATCTACCACAGCCAGGCTCACCACGCCAACATCCCGCAGGCATACATCTACCAAGCCCACAGTCGCCATTCCTGCATGTATCAGGTCCAGACCACCACAACAGCTTATACCAGCCATGCATGTACCACGTCCATGCTGCCCACTGGAAAACCACCAGCCAGGGGCTGATTGGCAAGTGGTGCAAAGGGGCAATTGCCCCACAAGCTGGCTGGGCTGCTGCCCCATGGGCCAAAGCTCCAACATGTAAAACAATTATTGAAACAGATGAAATCCTTCAGAATCTAGCCTGCCACAAAGGAACCAAGTGCTGCAAAGCCTTTTCTGAGTCTTTGTAAAAGGAGGGAGGCATTCATCTTGATTTCAGCAATGCTGGAGATGTGCCTTGATGGCCCCCACACATGGGTCTCCACAGTGAGTGAGAGGAATCTAGGCTGCAGGGGCATGTTTATACCACCCTGTGGCAATGCATGTACTTCAATAACAGGTTCTGTGACCCTGCAGGGCAATGTTTGCACCACTGCTGCCCACACACCATTGGTCTGTTACAATCCACAGCAGCCTATCACAATACCTACTTGCCAAGGAAGTAGCGGCCCATATCTTATTAGAGTTTGTCCTCGATTTGATTCTGTACGAATGCTTCCCCTTTGTTCTGGTGAATTATTTAAATAACCAGTGTGTTCATACAAAGAGTTGAATAGCACCCCGAACAGCACACATGAATGTTACCTATATAGTGGTTCTACAAATGGCTGTTGGACTGTTTGTGGGACTTACTTTTGGACACAGTTGAAAAACACACATAGAACGATGTAATATTCCGGTATTAATTATTAGAAGTCTACAAGCTAAGAGGGTCATTTAGAGCTGGGCAGATTTTTTAAATAATGCTGAAGAAAGTTAGCTGCTCCACCCAGTGTTATTTATGAAATTCTGCCCTACTCAATGTTTACCGCAAGCAGAATCGGTATTTCTGGAATACCACCAGTGCTATTTTAGAAATACCACCTCTGAAGGCGATAATGTAAAACCTTTTTTTTTTCTACCCCCGTCACATCCATCAGACGGGAACTCAGTTTACTATCACTGTACGGTTCATTGATTTGTAATACTCTGTTGCTATACAGGACATGCTTGCTTCCAAACAGTCTGCCAATATACAGTGAGATAAACAAAGAAATAGAATCATCAACTACTAAAACTTTCATAAATTGGAGAAAGGTCAACAAAGCCCACCTGGACTCGACGCAATGTAGTGAGGAGGAACTGATCAAAAATCCAACAAAAGTCCTAAAGAAACTAAAGGAACTTGATTGGATACGGACGTTGGATGCAGCAGTAAAGTACAAAATCACAAGCCATCTTCCAAATAACACTAAAAAGTTAAATGAACTACAAAGCTTTATCAAGAAATTTCCAAATAAAGCTGCACAAAACCTCCTTCTGCGAGCCCGACTCAACCTCTTGGAAACAAACGAAATATTAACTATAAAAGGTTTTTCCGTTTCCAGTGACTGTGGCTTTGAAAGCAGGTTGATGTAAAAGAGACCTTCACCTGCTCCTGTCATGCCCGGCTACCTGCCAAATAAGAACCCAATATCTGAGTCACTTCTTCACAGGCCCGCTCCTTATTGATGAAGATCTTTGGTGGTCCAGGTTAATGAGCGGAGACAGATGTACCTGGCAAATTGCAACAACGGAAATCGTGATACACATAATGGCAAAGTTGACAATCTCTCCACTCTTACCCTTAACAAATCCAACAGAAACTATCAATGGACCTGAAATTTATATGGATCACAAAGTACATTAAGAAATGGGCCATCGTCTTTTCAACTTGTTATTTGCAATCAACTTCATTTTTGTAAAAATCTTTTTGATTAACACAATTAAAAACATTTTTTTTTACATTTGCTTCAGCCATTTTTAGCATCAATGTGAAGGGAGAAATTGATTATGTACAGTCCAGTCCAACTCTTGTTCACCTGACAAGTGTCTTGCAGTGAGTCCCGCTGTGACTTGAGACTCGTGAGCAGACCTGTCCCTTCAAGGTTCTCATATATACAGCAGGACTGATGAGGGTGCTCTGGTGAACATTTTTAGTCAATCCCCTGGTCTTACTGTTCTCTGTAAGGGCAACGGGTATGTTTTCTGCCTCCCCATAAAGTAAATATTGTGTTATGTGATATTAAGTTACAGCCCCTTAGGGAGAGCCATAGGATTTTGACATATGATAGGGTGTATGTGGACCACTAAGTGTGCGTTCGGTGAGGGAACACCAGAAGCTGTGGGGGACCCTTTGTTTACCATCTCCACGGATCACACCACAGAAAGGGTGGCTTGCCCTGACCCCCAGTTCTTCTGGTCCTTCTCTTGGCTATCCCCAAGGGTGACTCCTTCAAACACAACTTCCATAGAACTACTGAACAATCAACAACAATATAGACCCAAGACCCCACCAAAGATATACACGTCTTGATCAAAAGTTGCACCAGGAGAGCCAGATCAAAAGGCTGCCTGAGCCAACACTAATGTGGATGCCTCAATTGTTCATCATGCAGGCAGTGGTCCCATCTAAGGGCCATTATCTAATTCTGTAGATATGTCCCTACAACAATTGGTCCAGAACCACGCAGTCCTTTTTAAAAGACATACGTAATGCCATCAAAATCATTGAGGGTTATTGTTTTATCATATTACAGATAGATGGGTCCTCCTTACCATCACAGTGTTATATACTAACATTCCCAAGACAAAGCACTAGATGGTGCTGAAAATATCTTAACACTCAACCTTCTCCAAAATCTATTGCTACAGAATACAGAATACATTGTGAATGTGAAAATTCCTTTTTTGACAAATTAGAGGTAAAGTATTGGCGACAAATATTGAGGGTTCCACCATGCACCCCAAGGCCTTGGTTAAGATATGAGTTGGGTCTCACGTCATTACATGCTAAGTATCACTGGCAATTATGTGCTCTTTTCCGTAAATGTTTAACATATGCCAGAAATAACACCCTGCTGACGATTGTAGCAGACTACATGTTTCACTTTCAACATAATTTTATACAAGAATGGACAAATCATGTCATGGCAATAATGGCGACAGATGAAGTACCATTAGAGTCTTTGATTTACAATCCTGATCAAGCGAAAAAGAGAATCTATATGCAAGATTGGATATCTACACGTGCAACCTGTCTTACTTACAAACATTTTAATTCGCAAGCATTTCTGGACAAAAAAATGGGTGCAACAGAGACATACCTATGCAAGGCACCTAACCCAAAGATACGCTTGGCAATTCTACGTCTACGCCTGAACGTATGGCCCACGTGGGACATTCTAGCACAATGGAAACAGCTTCGCCAAGAGGATAACTATTGTCGATTCTGTAATATGTTATCTGTCAAAGAGACGCTTGAACATCTGGTAACAGAATGTAGAGCTTTGTGTGAATTGAGAAATGTACATTTTGCAAAACATATGGTTCAAATGTCCTATTTACTACCTGAAAATAGATGGTCAAAGATATTGACCATACAAAACATGAGTATATACACAGCCACTATTAGTTTTCTTAACGCTTTAGATCTAGATTTAGACAGACCGACTAGCATATCTGAATTGCAAGAATGAACTGTTTACAGAACCTAGATATCATTTTAGAATAACTTAATTTGATAGAACTCAGTTCAATAAGTTTTCATAATACTGATAAATATGTGGCCAGTATAACGAAATAGATATGCTTAATTGGTGGTCGAGATCGTCTGTTTTCTGTTGAAAAGTGGTGGCAAAAGCAGTGAATTAAGTTATTATGTAATGTAATGATTTTGAATGATAGAAAATCTAATCATGATTTTATTCTCCTTTTCCCCAATTTTATTGTGTATTTTAACAATTTTGTATAAATTGAAAAGTTGAGTAATCAGCTATGTCAATAAAAAAAAAGAATACATTGTGGAATTGTTGAAAGTTACATTGACAAACGCTTCTTTATGTGTAAAGGAACTCCCTATTTACAAAGTAATGGCATGGCAATGGGGGCAACTTTCGTCCGAACTTCGCCACCTTTTATCAGGCTGCCTTTGATGGTTACTTTGTTTTTGCAAACAATCAGGTACCAATATCAAATCTGAATGTTGTATCAGTGAGAAACCTCACATCTTCCCCCCTTGGATCCTCTGCACAGGTGGTCAGGGAAAGGCCATTGCTTTTGGATCCTGATCCTTGGAGTGTAGAAGCGAAGGATGAATACCTGGGTAGAGGGTTCTTGGAGAGAGGGAAGGAAATGTCCTCATGTGAGAGTATTTTCCTTTTCCACTCCATGATGAAACCCTAATCCCAGAAGCTTTTGTGGGATATTGTTATCCCATTTCCTTTGATCAGAATAACATCAGGAGACGAGACAAACATCGAAAACCTAGAATGAGGGTGATAAAAAGTGGGGTACCCTTGGACGAGACATGGTATCCCCCTTTCCCTAGCAACCAGCCCAACACTTCCCCAGCCTTTATGGGCTATTGTAAGCCAGTTCCCATAATTTCTTCACAATTGGCACTTGACAGTACTGGGGCAAAGAAGAGGCAACCAAGAGCAATGAAGACTATGCTCTTTTAACACTCTAGTACAGGGAACGACAAAGATGACTGCTAAGAGTAGTAAAGGCCAGGCATGTTCCTTTAATGAGACTCAGGCAGGGCTGAATAATCATCCACACCTGCAGCCTGCCAGGGGACTGCAGATGTATAAATGGAGCCCAACCCAGTGGCAGAGGGAATCGACAGGAGCACGGCCATGAGGTCGGTGCAGCCAGCAGAAGACCGGACCACATGGCATGGGTGTGTAGACTAGGAAAGTTGAATTGAGCCATGCAGAAAGGCTCCCCCCTTCCTTTCCATTCAATGTGCTCATTCCCCTGGGTTGATGGACCACCCCAGGAGTAACTGAGGATCAGGAACTGGAGCCCTGGCAGAGAAGGAAGAAGGCTGTGTGATCCCCGCTGCAGCACAAGCATTCAAAGCAACCACTTGAGAAACACAGTGTGTGTGTGTGTGTGTGTGTGTGTGTGTGTGAACTGTAGTGTTTCCTGAAATACATTGTATCGGAGTGGTCGCGTGTAGCCTGAAACACGTTTTCGAAGGTCTCGATCAGTGAGTTGTCAAATTAAAGGGAACAAAAAAACTATATTGGTTAACAATACAATGAAGTATAACACTTTGTATCAGATTAGTCGCATGTGGCAAAGAAAACGTTTTCTAAAGTCTCTGAACATCGAACTATTCAATTAAAGTACAACAAACAGTAACATTTGTTCAATATTAAAGAAAAGGCAATATCTTGCATCAGAGTGTTCGCATGTGTCTAGAAACAGGGTTTCAAAGGTCTGTGCACATTGAACTATGCGTTGAAGTGAAATTAACAATTATTGAACACTAAATTGAATTAAGACTTTTTTGGTAAACAGAACTAAGACTGTGCTACTAAACCAAATTAAGCAGGAGAAATCTAAAGGAGGAAAGAACGTTTAAATCAATATAAATCATGATACATCGAAGTGCAAAAATTAATATAATTATAAACCAATCACTGTATGCTGCAATTTAAAGGATGTGAAAAGAGCAGACAAACAAAGGATACTGAACCCTGATTTACCGTGGCATTTTCAACATGTGGGAAAGCTACAAAATTATCTGAACTGTACATTTGAAAACAAATTCCAACAATACTATTAGTAGTCAAGGCCAATTTTGTGTTTCTTTTGGAATTGTGACATTTGGAACTTGGGGAAGGGAAACCTGAGCCTTGACTAGAAGTCTTCCATTTCAAGGTAATTTAAATTGTTTGATTTGGAACTTGCGGAAGGGAAACCCGAGTTCTAACTTGGGGAACGAACCCTGACATCTGAAGAGACTATTGCATTATTTTTCTCAGAAAGGAAATTGTGAGACTTTACTTTGTAGAACTATTTTATACTTGGGGAGGGAAGCTGAAAGAGAGATGCACGCTGGAAGAAGCACACGACTTTTTTTTATTGAACACTGTTTTCTTTTTGATTGCTGACATCCCTACACATTGTATGATTATAGTTGTGAGGGCAAGCATAGGTTTTGAACATGGACAGATTCCTAAATTGAACTCTTTGACTCAGACGTTACTTAGTTTTATTTAGGTAGGTAAATCTGACCTTAGTATAGTGCAAGTTAGGCCTTTTTCCTTCCTGACATTTAAGTTAATACATTTGGTCATTGTTAAGGTGAGTATCACGGGAGTGATGCGTACCTGCTTGTTTAGCTGAAGGTCTTGAAGTGGCAGCCAGACTGTCTGTTGTCTCCAGACGAGCTTATGACACGGGGTATCGGCCTTTCCTCAACCCAAGATAGGTAATGGGTGGAAGATGGACCAACTCCCAACGTCACGGTGCGTTCTCTCCTGATTTTCGTGACGTCAGGACAGTGCAAGCACTGGCAGGAGAGGCGTTGTGTACTGCAGTTCTCCACTTGACGAGGATAACCAGATGATGATTCAACAAGGATGAAGTGCTGGAGGAGCAAGTCCACGGAGTAATGGAAACTGATGCTGAGAACAACTGGAGATTCACTGCAGGCAAGAAGGTATCAGGTGAGGAGATGGCTGACCAGACAGAGGCACACAAACAAGAGTCCAGGAAGGTTTCAGGACAGAGCAGGAGGAGCAACGCAGGCAGGAGGATATGGAAACTGATCCAGGACTACGGTATAATAGCAACAGGCAGGAAGGGGAAACCTCAGGGAGAAGCCAACTAGGCAGACAAAAAGGGAAAACTGACCCAGGAACTGAACAGCCACAACTGGCAAAGAAGGAAGGGCAGCCCAAGGGGAAAGGAAGCCCCAGGTAAGTAGGAGGAAGGCTGGCCCAGGAGTAGGGACCCACAGGCAAAGAGGGAGAACTCAGGACCAGGAAACAGGTGGGCTAGGAAACCCCTAGCAGAGCAA
Organism: Ambystoma mexicanum; assembly: GCF_040938575.1. NCBI lineage: Eukaryota > Metazoa > Chordata > Amphibia > Caudata > Ambystomatidae > Ambystoma > Ambystoma mexicanum. Next base: position 797,691,031 of record NC_090938.1, on the reverse strand, counting down.
GCAACACGATCCGGAACAAACCGCGTTGAGACGCGATTTGGTCCTGATCTCTGCTCCTTTTATGGGCCGCCAGCACCCGAGAGGCTTGAGACGCAAGCCGTCTCGTCTCCAGGTGCTGACGGGCCCAGAACGAGGCTTGGAGAGCAAGCCTTCAAAGTGGCGAGGGCCCAGCCAACTGTGCATGCGCGGAAGCGAGAACGCGGTCGTCCGCACATGCGCAGAGGCATGTCAACACGGACCCTGGACTCCCTCTGAGCGGCGGATCCCCAGGCGCGGAAGCGTGGGTAGATCTGCCAAGAAGGAACAGGACGAAGAGGTGCGGAGAATCCCGATAGTCGAGCTCCACATAACGTTTTATGGTTAGATAGCCATTTCTTATATTTCTTTTTCGCAATTCTAATTTGGAGCGAAATACCCTCTGGATAGGGATGAGCGACATTATCCCGTAGAGCTGTTTGAATTTCATTTCGCAACACTATCTTAGCCTTACTAATTGAGGCATCGAAACCCACACGACGCCTGACTGGCATGTTACATTTTTCACTCATGCCAATATATTTGCGTCTGGCAGACACTTTATTTTTAATTATTGACATGGTATTAGAGACGTCAGACAGCATATCGGCTGTGATATTATCACCTTCATACTTCGTTTGGATGAAACGAGGCAGAAGCCTAGACAATACATCATTCGCTTTATCAATGTTCCGCGGATGCCAATTAATGCGACTACCACCTTCATTTGTTGTCAATTGCCCATTTTCATCATATTCACTTGCGATTACATTCGAATCTGGTAACTTTAGTAGCCAGCACATAGAGACATGGTCACTTTCATGTCTAACTACAATGCTCATATCTTTTATATAGGTAATCCCGCTGATATTAGTGAGAGCATAATCGATAGTGGATGCTGAACGGCCCTCAACTCTGGTGAAAGCCATATGACGATCACCTGGTGTGATACCATTCAATTTCACCATCCCATGCGCAGCAAGCATAGAATGCCATTTAGTGCCCTGCCGATTTGTCTTCGGCACAGGCCCCACTGATGCTTTAAAATTCCAATTATCATCATTCATTAACGGGAGATTACCAATAAGTCCATTGAAATCACCAACAATCCAGACTGGAGAAACATGATTGTATTGTAATAATACATTGTTAACATTCTCTATATTAACAAGAGACATTGCCATATTTGGTGGATCATATACGTTAATTAGTATAATGTCAATTGTAGGTCTAGAAATATGAGTGACCAAGATGAATTCAGAGGACTGTTTCAGTTTTTCGATCCGCCATGGCGGTGTAACCGTCACCAAAAGACCACCTTTCGGGCGACCCAGAGGACCCTTAGTGGCCGTCTGGTGGACTGTATTTTGACCGTCCAATTGCACTTGAGCAAGCAACCAGGTTTCCTGTAATGCGACAACACCAAATATATCAATCTTGCTCAACAGCCCATCATTTTCAAATAGGTGGGTATGCCCTCTAGTATTCCAAGAGAAGAGCATATCCACCTTATTATATCACTCACGCACAGCACCAAAATGAGGCTTGAATGCCATCGGTAGCCATTGCCAGTAGCAGTCTAGACATTGATTATTTCCTAATGTTGTTAATAAATCAGTGGATCCCGGTGGTTTATCCCTCGACACGTTTAAAGCTTCAACAGGGCTTACAACAGTTGGCATATTTGTTACACTAATAGGATCAGTAATCGCCTCTTTTTTAGAGTTAGTTGAGCTAGTTCTACCCGGTAGATGTTATATCCAAGGCGAAGAAAATCAGCCTCAAAACACAGGACATAATTTAAGGAAGCATCTGTTTCAAACCAAATGTTTGAGATGAACGGATTCATTGCCTCCACTTGATCGACTATACGAATGTCATTAGATGTGATAACCCTTAGGGGGACAATGGATTTGAATATACGCAATACAGCAGTGCGATTCAAAGGAGTTGGAATGGGATCTTGGTACAATTGGACCAGTTGGAGGGCAGATGCCATTTTTCTTTGCTCATTAGAACTGGTTCTACTTTCAGGTCTATCAGATTCAGCTAAATTGCTCTTAGACTGTGCCCAGACTACCGGAAGGGTCAGTTGATTGTGGGCATCCTTCTTGGCGCATGTAACTTGCTTGACTACTTTTTTAAAGACTTTATTCTTTAGTGTTTTCAATTTACTAATTGCATTAACAGCAGCCGGATTAGTGGGTGTCACAATATCTCTATAATAGGGGTTTCGATAATGGCCAGTGACTCCTCAAGTAAAGAATTTGGAGGTTCAATCGCTTTTGTGAGATCGACAGGTGATTGTTTCTTTTTGCTACCACTTAGATCTTCTGCAGTATTCCTAGGTTTACCACTATTCATGCACTTATTGCTTTTATTATTACGATACATGAAAGCATGGTGAACAGGAAGAGATAGGTACAATCTACCTTTTTTGGCACATGGTGAGGTGGAGAGTGTTGTTTATTCTGAATATCACTAAAGTGTCTATTGCATGCCACATGATGACATCCACGCATGTTTTTTATGTATGATCAACGACTGGATTGTGATTTTCTTTTCCAAGTTGTCACATTTGGAGATAAGTTGAGTCAATAAATTTTCTAAAGCATAAAACATGTCGGAATTCATGCTTGCATCACTCAAGCTTTTCGGCTGAATAATAGTATCCTTGACATTAGGTTTTGTTATGGGAAATTGAAAAATGGAATTAGATGTAGATCCTATGGGAAAGGAAGGGAATGAAGAAAGAACTTGTTCCGATTGTTCAGTCTTTACTGGAACTAAGTTTGTGACAGGAGAGGTAAGAAGATTATCGTTGCCAGCATTACTTCCAGGTTTATTTGGTGGGGTAATACATGGGAGTAGATGCATCAACCATTAAGGATTGGTTAGGATCGAGACCCATATATTCCACCTTTAGGTCATCCATGGCAGATATAGCGAGATCAATAGGGGCTTTTTCTTTTATCAATGGAGTTCCATGAATCAGGGCGATACTAGGATTGATCTCAGGAACATTAGAGTTGGGTCCTCGTGTTGGAATAAAGGTTTTTGCAGTGGGATTGAGATTGAGTTTGGTCATGTCATCGGGTGTTGGCACAATCTCATTCGATCCACTAGTAATCACATTGGTAGTTATGATGGGGGTTGTAGCATCAGGACAGCTTAAAATATCACTTAATAATTTAGTACTCACACAACCTAAGTCATTTGTCAATTCCATGATCAGGATATCTTTTACAGATTCTACAGAGATGACACCTACGGGGACATCAGGAAAGAGAATATCTTTTTAGGATAATATTCAGTAATCTGTTTACACAATGGTAGGACTTTCTTAGGGTGTGATATTATTTTGGGAACACATATTCTCCTATTTCTAAGATTTTTATGCATGGCAATCTCACGCGCGTACTCGTCCATCACTCGATGTAAGAAGGAAAACCAATATAGAAGTATGAGCGAGCAACAACAGTATACACACAACGTACTCGATAAGGTGCAATGCAATTAGTGCATTTAGTGCAGATTATGCGATACCTAATCAAATAAATCAGAGCTATTAAATATAATTATACAATATATATCACAATACTATCATAAAATGGAGGGTACCTTCAGGTTTATGATATGATATGGTATTTGTAACGCGCCTATACACAGGTGTTTCAAGGCGCGACGAGGCAGGGAGGGGAGGAACAAGGGGAGACAGACAAACGATCCTACTAGGCCAGGTGTCATTCAGATCGCGCAAGTGCAGGGGTGAGGAAGGGGGAAAGTGCAAGGGGAAGGGGAGGGGGGGAAGTGCAGTACAAGGTAAGTGGCGTAAAGTAATAAATAAGTAGGGCCAGCTGGTGGCAAGTGCAAGATAAGTGCAGAAGATAAGTGCTGGGGAAGGGGGGGGGCTGTAGGGATACAGAGACAGTCCCGCAGTGCAGAGGGGTTCCAGGGCATCAGTGCAAGTGGAGAGTGGCTGGGCCCAGGACCGAGGCCGTTTAGAGTGGTCCAGTTACAGGATCAGTGCAGTTTCAGTGAAGAATTAATTAGCTGTTCAGCAGGGGAGAGGGAGAGAGAAAGCAGAAGCAAAGAGGAAGGTTTTGAGGTGCTTCCGGAACCGGAGATGGTTCTCCTCAAGTTTCAGGGAGGCAGGAAGGCTGTTCCAGAGGGAGGCCCCTACCGCGGAGAGAGATCTACCCCCAGCTCGTTGCTTCGAGAAGCGGCTAACCCTGAGGGAGTTGGAGGCGGATGAGCGAAGGGCTCGGGAAGGAAGATATTTGGGAAGAGAGAGTTGAAGGTATTTAGGACCCAGGCCCCAGAAGGCCTTGTGGACAATGCAGAGGGTTTTGAACTTTATCCTCGCAGCCACTGGGAGCCAGTGTAGAGATTTCAGTCCTGGAGAGATACGGTCCCTGGGCTTGAGGCCAAGGACAAGTCTCGCAGTTCTGTTCTGGATGAGTTGCAGAGGGCGGAGAGTGGAGGCAGGCAGATTAAGATAGAGGCTGTTACAGTAGTCCAGCTTCGAGAGAACCAGGGCTCGGGAGACAGTGAGCTTCTGGGGGAAGGAGAGGAAGGGAAGAATACCTCTGAGGAGGTGCAGCTGGTAGTGTGACCTCTTGGCGACGTCAGAAATATGAGGAGAGAAGGAGAGTGTGGAGTCGAAGATGACCCCAAGGTTTTTTGCCTTGCAGGTAGGAGCAGGGAGGGGGCCAAGGGAGGCAGGCCAGAGAGCTGCAGGGAAGGAGGGAGTGGGAGTACCGATGAGTAGAATCTCAGTCTTACTGGCATTTAGGCAGAGGTCATTGGCGGCACACCATTCTTGGATAGCAGACAGACAGTCAGAGATGAGGGAAGGAGAGGGGGAGGCTGAGGGTAGCCTGAAAATGAGCTGGGTATCATCTGCATAGCACTGGAAATTAGGGCAGAGAGCGGCGATGCGGTGGGCAAGGAGTGCCAGATACTGGTTGAACAGCCAGGGAGAGAGATTAGATCCCTGGGGGACACCACAGGTGGAGAAAAAGATGTCGGAGAGGAAGGACCCCAGTTGGACCTGGGAGGGTCGATTTGAAAGGAAAGAGGTCAGCCACGCCAGAGCCTGACCAGTGATACCCAGGTTTTCCCGGAGACGGTTGAGCAGGATGGCATGGTTGACAGTGTCAAAGGCAGAGGAGAGATCGAGCAGAATAAGAACACACGGAGTGTTGGAATCGAGGTTCAAGAGCAGGTCTTCACGGATGTTCAGGAGAGCAGTTTCCGTGCTTCTGGCAGATCTGAAGCCAGATTGATGGTCGTGAAGACTACCAACAGATTCAGCATGGAGGTTAAGCTGGGAGATGGCCAGTTTCTCCAGGAGCTTGCCCAGGAAGGGAGGTTAAAACCATGTTAAAACCCTGTTGTCATACATTGTCATACTCCAGTGTTAAACAACCATGTGGGGCCAGTGTGATGTGTGATATTAATCAACAATTAGACTCGGCAGAAAAATTGACAGCAAGAGAGAAACAGCACCGCTTAAATCCACAAATCCACAGGCAAATAAGCAACCAAGTATAAGATACCGTGACACCTTCTGCGTGCCGGTATGATGTCAGCAGAAACCCAATAATTCATAAGCCAGGGTCTAAACAACTGACAACGTTCACAACTTGATGATTATGAGCATTAAACAGACATAAAAAGGATAATGCTAACACTAAACATTGGGTCAGAACATTGGATCAAAAGGAATGTATATTTTTTGACTAATTTTTAACTAATCTGTGAGATTTATAAAAGACCATTTAAAAATGAACATGCACGCTAAATGCACGCTAAATACGAAGAAAACACCACAGCATAGACTCGAGGCATAAATTCTACCGTACCTCACTTTGCCAAAGGACTTCCACCACGAGACAGTTTTTCAGAGACTAACCGGTGACCAGGGACCAAGGGCAGTGAGACAGAGAGAGACAGAGAGCCAGTAGCCCTGCCACGTGTGCCACGTGTGCAACCTGATAAACAGTTAGCGCCTCGACATATTTATCCCAAGAGATATTATTGTGCCGTGCTACAGTTCGCTAGTTCGCTTGCTCGCTTGCTGAGCAGCAGAACAGCAAACCAGCCACTTGCAAAGCCACTTCAGGAGCACGCGCGCAGAAGCGCGCGGCTGGCTCTTTTTAACGGCAATGTGAACGTGGCCTAAAATAAATATAAAAAGTAAATTTTAGGGCTCTATAATTATAGTAAAGTATGTATAATTATATTAAAATGATAATATCAGTCCACATTATAGTCTTTAGGGTGATTCAAGTCCACATATGTACTGGCGAGCAGTATCCTCGGTATCCTCAGGAAACGTGGAGATGTGGAGAGAGTGTCCCCCAGCAAAACAGCCACTTGCAGAGCCACCTCAGGAGCGCGCGCGTAGGAGCGCTGCTGGCTCTTTTTAACGGCAATGTGGGCGTGGCCGGCGAGCAGTATCCTCGGTATCCTCAGGAGACGTGGAGATGTGGAGAGAGTGTCCCCCAGCAAAACAGCCACTTGCAGAGCCACTTCAGGAGCGTGCAGTCTTTAAGGTCAACAGTTCACTCTCGAATACCTGTATAATTTCTTTCGCTGGAAGTTAGTTTACGTGAGAAGTAGCCCACTGGATGTTCGGTGGAAATCTCGGGATCTCTTTGCAGAAGAACAGCCCCTACAGCAAAATCCAAAGCGTCAGCCTCCACGATGTAAGGCAACTCATCTTGAGGATGACGCAAGATAGGAGCGGTGCTGAAGGCCGTCTTCAGAGAGTTTAAAGCCTGAATAGCGTGAGAATCCCATTGATACGCAACCTTGCTGCTGGTCAATCTAGTGAGTGGTGCTGTAACATGAGAAAAGTGTGGAATAAAACGCCTATAAAAATTGGCAAATCCCAAAAAGCGCTGTTGAGACTTTACGTTGTGAGGTGTTTCCATTCTTGGATTGCTTGAATCTTCTTGGGATTCATCTCTATGCCAGTATTGTTGATCACATATCCCAAGAATTCCATACAAGGTTGATGAAAGGAACATTTCTCAGCTTTAGCAAACAATTGATTCTGTGACAGGCGATGAAGAACCTCACGTACATGTCTTATGTGTTCCTCCAATGAACAGGAGAAAATCAAAATATCATCCAAATAAACCCAAACCGAAATGCCTATCAGATCACTGAAGATGTTATCCATGAACCGCTGGAAAACAGCTGGGGCATTGCACAAACCAAAGGGCATAACCCTATACTCATAATGCCCAAAAGGTGTTTTGAATGCTGTTTTCCATTCGTCCCCATTCTTAATTCGAACCAGATGATAGGCTCCTCAAAGGTCAAGTTTGGTGAAAATCCGGGCTGCGGGTGACTTTGAAGGCACGATGTATCCTTTCATTAAGCATTCAGACAAATAGTCCTGCAGAACTTGCCTCTCGACCTGGGTTAAAGCATACAATTTCCCACGAGGTATCTCAAATCCAGATATCAAATCTATGGCACAGTCAAAAGAACGATGAGGTGGCAGAGGAATATCCCCAGGCTCAGAGAATACATGTTCAAAGTCTGCATAAACTTGCGGAACTTGAGATATGGAATAGAGACCAGACTTCTTGCCACGGGATTCCAAGGAAGTCGAAGTAACTTGAGTCAGGGCTGGCAAACTGCAATACTGGGAACAATAGGCGGAGAAAAATGACAGAGTATGAGTCTCCCAATTGATGACTGGATTGTGCCGTTGAAGCCCAGGTAATCCCAAGACCACTTAATATGTGGGAGACTTGATCACATCTAAAGCAATGTCTCCTTGTGTTCAGCAATCCGGAGTAACAGTCCCACAGTGTGCAAGCAGACGGGCCCGGAAGACAAAGGTGTTCCATCGATGACCTCTACCGGTAAAGCTGTGTGTCTGGAAAGAAGCGGTATCTTGTTGATGGTAGCGAATGCTTCATCAATATAATTTCCTGAAGCCCCACAATCCAACAACCCGTAGACTTCCAGAGATCTGTCAGGTAATTGTAACTGGATCTTCAAGGTCCTTAAGATGGCTGGTTGCATGGGGTAGAGCACAGAACAAGAGGTGGAAAGGTCTGAAAAAGGAGTTGGACCTCTTGTTGCCCTTCCATTACACAACAGGTCCTCTAGTTTCCTGCCTTCTTTTGAGGATGTAAAGGACATGTACCCAGAAAATGACCAGCAACCCCACAATAAAGGCACAAACGTAAGGTTCTTCTTCGTCTCTTCCCCTCTTCCGATAAAGGACCCCTCATGGCTCCTAATTGCATAGGTTCAGTTCCACGATCCATGGAACCAAACGACCCGGTAGGTACACTGGTCATTCTGGGGCTTGACCTCTCGAATCGACGTCTTTCAGCCCTTCGTTCAGCTAAACTTTGGTCAATCCGAAGCACCTGTTCAATAAGGCGTTGAAGGGTCTCTGGCTCAGGAATGTGAAGCAACTCGTCCTTATACTCCTCTCTCAGGCCCCGGCGAAACAAAGTTTTCTGGGTAATTTCTGGCCATTGCGAGTCGGTTGCCAATTGGCAGAAACGACTTATGTATGATATTATGTCAGCGTTTCCCTGTTTAATGTCTATCAATTGGTTCTGTACTGCCGAAGCCAAGTTGGGCGTTTGAAAGACTTCCAGGAATGCCTTTTCAAAAGCCACAAAATCATTCAAAATGGGGCTACTTGTAGCCACCAAAGGTGTTGCCCAAGCAAGAGCATTTCCTGTTAAATTGCCCAAGATGTATCGAATCTTGGCTTTGTCGTTGTTAAAATGAGTTCATCTAAAGAGGAAATGGATCCGACAATGATTACAGAATTCTGCCACTCGCCGCGGATCCCCATCAAACTTGATTGGAGTGGTATGGGCTAATGTACCTTCGGCTTGTGAAGCACTCATTGCCCCCTGCGTTACCATTTGGCGTAATGCTTGATTCTCCTGATGCAGCGCAGTCATCTCTGCTCTGAGAGCTCGTAACTCATTTCGCAACTTCTGATCTTCCTCCATCTCAAAATCAAAAGGCAGGCGTCTCAATCTGTTAAGGTGAGTATCACGGGAGTGCTGCGTACCTGCTGGTTTAGCTGAAGGTCTTGAAGTGGCAGCCAGACTGTCTGCTGTCTCCAGACGAGCGTATGACACGGAGTATCAGCCTTTCCTCAACCCAAGATAGGAACTGGGTGGAAGATGGACCAACTCCCAACGTCACGGTGCGCTCTCTCCTGATTTTCGTGACATCAGGACAATGCAAGCACTGGCAGGAGAGGCGTTGTGTACTGCAGTTCTCCACTTGACGAGGATAACCAGATGATGATTCAACAAGGATGAAGTGCTGGAGGAGCAAGTCCACGTAGTAATGGAAACTGATGCTGAAAACAACTGGAGATCCAATGCAGGCAAGAAGGAGCAGGTGTGGAGATGGCTGACCAGACAGAGGCACACAAACAAGATTCCAGGAAGGTTTCAGGACAGAGCAGGAGGAGCAACGCAGGCACGAGGATATGGAAACTGATCCAGGACTACGGTATAATAGCAACAGACAGGAAGGGGAAACCTCAGGGAGAAGCCAACTAGGCAGACAAAAAGGGAAAACTGACCCAGGAACTGAACAGCCACAACTGGCAAAGAAGGAAGGGCAGCCCGAGGGGAAAGGAAGCCCCAGGTAAGTAGGAGGAAGGCTGGCCCAGGAGTAGGGACCCACAGGCAAAGAGGGAGAACTCAGGACCAGGAAACAGGTGGGCTCGGGAACTCCGAGTGGAGCGATCAACACGATCCGGAACAAACCGCGTTGAGACGCGATTTGGTCCTGATCTCCGCTCCTTTTATGGGCCGCCAGCACCCGAGAGGCTTGAGACGCAAGCCGTCTCGTCTCCAGGTGCTGACGGACCCAGAACGAGGCTTGGAGAGCAAGCCTTCAAAGTGGCGAGGGCCCAGCCAACTGCGCATGCGTGGAAGCGAGAACGCGGTCGTCCGCGCATGCGCAGGGGCATGTTAACACGGACCCTGGACGCCCTCTGAGCGGCGGATCCCCAGGCGTGGAAGCGTGGGTAGATCCGTCAAGAAGGAACAGGGCGAAGAGGCGCAGAGAAAACCGGTCTCCGGATAAGTAGCGTGACAGTCATTTTGAATTCAGAATCGCTTGTCTGTGTCCTTCTTCATGATGCCTTCACATAGCATATTGACAATAATGTTGAAAACTGACAGGAACGTGTGGTAGATCAGACAGAGGAGGTAGACACAGAAGCATAGTTCAACACTGCTTTATTAAGAAAAGTAAAGAAAAACCTGTTTTAATCCCTACTTGTAAATTTAATCCCGTTTGCTATAAAACAACAAAAAGGTGCTTGTCAGAATGTCTCATAAACAAAGTAAAATCAGTCCTCCGTCTCAAACATAAACTAGCTCAACACTACTCTGCTCTATGAAAAAGAAGATAGAAAGAAGGATCCTAAGATGTGGCTTACTTAAGGTTGACTTCACCCCTAGAAGTAGTGGTGGCTGATTTTTGACCTTCACCCTAGTGCTCGCAGAGACTCTTGTGTCGCAAAACCAAAGAATGTTTTAAGAAGAAACATTTCTCTCAAAGTTCTTGTGGTGTTCAAAACAATGGGGCTCATTTTAAGTTTGCTGGTCTGGAAAGAAAGTTCCATTAATAACATTTACTGGCGCTTTTCTGGACCGGCAATTCCGACCCCAGTATTACCAGTGCCGGAAATATCAACAATTTCCCCCACAGGGTCCTATGGGACTCCATGGAATGGAGAATTACTTCCTGTAGATGTTGAGCTTCCTCATTCGGTTCATTGTTTTTTTTACCTTTCAGTGGTTTGGTCCTTTGCTTAGCTCTGGGTGGGCTCTGGGCAGCTCTCGCCCAGTTGGTTTTCTGTTTTTGTTCACCCCTTCCTGGGGTATACTCGTGGCTGACCCCCCGCGGGCTACAGGCTTCTCTGGCCCTTTTGCTTCTTCGGTTCTGGCCACCCTGTCCTTTGTTATGCTCTTGGTTGGCCCCTCGCGAGCTACAGTCTTTCCTGGCCGTTCTGCTTGTTCAGTTTTGTTCACCCCGCCCTGGGATATGTTCTCAGTTGCTTGCTCATTTTTGTTTACCTAGTCCTGGGGATGCTATTGATTGGCCCCGTCGTAATGCTATAGTCTCCTCTGGGCCCTTCACTTTTTGGTTTTGTTCACCCTGTCCTCGAGTATACTGTTGATTGGCCCTTCGTGGGCAACAGGCTTCTCTGGCCCCTTCTCTTGTTCGTTTTTTTCACCCCACTCTGCAGTATGCTCTTGGTTGTTCCCTCGTGAGCCACAGGCTTCTCTTGGCCCTTCGTTTGTTCTGTTTTGTTCACCCCATCCTGGGGTATGTGCTTGGTTGGCCCGTTGCAGACTACCGCCTTCTCTTGCCCCTTTGATTGTTCAGCTTCATTCACCATGCCCTGCGGTATGCTCTTGGTTGGCGCCTCGCAGCCTTCTCTTGCCATTTCAGTGGTGAGCTCCAAGCAGTCTTGTCCTGCTGGGAGCATTGGCTTCTGTGTTCAAGGACGCTGGTACCTCTCGACTTCAGTGGTGGTGGCCCTTTCTGCCTCAGCCGCCCCTTTCTGGCTTGAGGTTCTTCAAAGCTACAGCATTCTCTGTGCTATTTCTGGGTTCTACCCGCCATGGCGCCTGCTTCATACTCGGTTCCTCCTCTGCGTGGCTCAGTGAACCTCCTTTCATCGCTCTATGGCAGATGCTCTCCTTCTCTTCAGATATTCGCTGGTTTTTCAGTCCTTGTCTGGAAGAGAAGAAGAAACTTGATTGGTTTTGGCTTCCACAAGAAGGTTGCCTCAAATTCAGGTCAGAAACCGATCCTTCCACATTAAAGGGGTCCTGCACATAATTGCCCTGTTCACTTTTGTAACCAATAAACATATCAGACTTATGGGAAAGGGAAGGTGGGGTATTACCCTTCTTTTTGTATTCCTTGTCCCCAGCCAGAGAGGATGTCACCCACAGTGGGGTTCTACTTGCCCTGTCCCCCAGGGAGGGTGCATAATGCCCTCACCCCCCTAATGCCAAATTGTTGGCTACCCCTTCGGGAAAAGGGAAGAATTATTTGTATTCATCGCAAATAAGAATCTGAACCTAAATTTAATTATAAACATAGTTTGTAGAAAACTGAATTCTTTGGTGTTCTGATTTATCGTAATGAAGGGGTCAAATAAAACAAAATGTACACACAAGAAACAGACCTTAATACTTTACTTCTGTATGGAAGCCAACATCCTAAGGGTCTGCAAGATTATCTACCATGTAAGCAACTCCCGCGAGAAACAAGCGATTGCTTTGATAAACAAGATAACTTAAAGGAAGTAGAGGTCCTAATCTTCAGGACCAGTGCTACTCCCAATGCCTGATAAAATGGGCAAAGGTGTGCTTTTTTGCCAGTCAAAACCAACTGAACAATCCTCTCCTTAAAACAGCAGAACAAGAGCAGTTTGTTTGTGTATCTACCTTTTCTATATACATCACAGATATGAAGAAGTAAATGAAAAACAGTCGGAAATTAATGCGCACCATGGGAGTTTCCAACATTGCCTATGTTTTCCTTCAGTACAGGGTAGAACCATGAGAACAAACTTGTAGACTCCCCAGAGCGAAAGAAAAGAGACATCCCAACCCTACATCACCACTGCTTGGTGATGGATGTCATGATTGGAGGGAGCTCTGTAACTAATATCAGAGTTATATGTAGTTCTGTGATGGATCTGGATAGTGGATCTCATGATTAGAAGGTTCTCTTTGATGGGCCTCAGGATTGGAGGGATCTTGGGATTGCAGGGGATGTCTGTGGGGGACCTCAGTATTACAGAGAGCTTTGTGATGGATCTCAGTTTTTGAGTTTTATGCACAATCTCAGGAATACTGGGAGCGCCGTGATAGATCACAGGATTGGAGGGAGCTCTACCATAGATCTCTGGAATACAAAGATGTTGGTGATGGATTTCAGGATTGGAGCGTGTTCTGCGATGGGTCACAAGTTTGCAGGAAGCTATGTGATGACCTCAGAATTGGAGGGAGCTCTGTAGTGAAGCTCAGGATTATATAGAGTTAAATGGGTTCCATGTGATAATATCCCCACAGAAATGTCGCCATACAAGAATGGCGCCTTTCTTTGCAGCGATATTACCATATGGAAACTGCGGGCGACACCCCCGCAGCCCCATCATTTTTTTAAGGGAGTGGGGGACACCCCCACAGCCCCCGCTCCCATTTGCCTCATATATTGTCCCCATAAATAATGTTGCCCATGCCGTTTCCCTTTGACTATATGTATGGCAACATTATTTATGGGGATAATATTACCTGATACCGATAAATGGTAGCCATTGATAGTAAACGGAATTCTGAAATGGGTCTCAGAATTGCAAGCTGCTCTGTGATGGATCTCTGGATTTGAGGGGCTTTGTTTGTTTGTTTGTTTTGTTTGTTTATTTATATTGCGCACCAGACCCGAGGGTATCAGGGCGCATTTAGAAACAAGTAGGTTACAGATAACACAGTTGAGCACGTTACAATAAATACACACAGATGATACATGACTAAATCAGAGTAATATTTACAAAGTAGAACAGTAGGTTATGCACCGTAGGATCAAAAGCTATAGTTATAGGTAGTAGTTACAAAGTTAGCTGTTCACTTTGCTACCAAGCGTAAAGTGTCAAAGAGTCTCAAATGTCCTGCGATACCAGCCATGTTATGGTATTGCGTTTAAAATGAAGGATGGATTGGTCCACTCTTAATGAGAGAGGGAGGGAGTTCCAAAGCTGCGCCCCCAGGACCGGGAAGCTACTTCCCCCGCCTTTTTTAGTTTGAACCTAGGGACAGCTAGACAGAATGAATTAGCGGTCCTAGTTGGACATGAAGAGGTTTTCTTGACTATTCTCTCTGGGAGGTATCGTGGGGCAGCATCATTGAGGCATTTGTGTGTTAGGGAGACCGTTTTGAGCGTAATTTTGTCAATGGTGGAGAGCCATTTGTTCTGTCTCCTTGCATCAGATATGTGCTCTCTCCTGAGAATGTCACAAGCTGCTCTGAGCGCATTATTTTGGAGAGTTTGAATTTTCTTAGTGATGTATTTACTTGCCCCTAAATATAGTACATTACAATAATCCAGCTTGGATAATATGAGGGCTCTGGACAGAATAGTGCAACTTGCTTTGGTTAAAAAGGGTTTGCAGGCTCTGATCAGTTTGCACGTGTACGCAGTGGATGAGGCCAAGGCATTCACTTGTTTATTCATTGTGAGAGTTGAGTCAAGATAAAAGCCAAGAGATTTTACCTCTTTAACGATTTTGATAATATTCCCTTCTATATTGAATGACACGTAATTTGTGTTGAGTTTGCTCAGATTGGCTGTTGAGTCAAGTAAAAGGAGCTCTGTTTTGTCATCATTCAGGCAGAGGACGTGAGCGGCCATCCATGCCTGAAGGATTAAGTAGATTTTGTTCATTAAAGCCAAGTCTGTTAGATAGTCACCAGTCAGCGGAATGAGGATCTGGGTGTCATCTGCATAATTAGTGTAGGTTACACCCATGTGGTCCAGATCGTCAAACAGTGGCTTTGTGAAGATATTGTGCATTGTTGGTGAGACACAAGAGCCTTGTGGCACACCACATGTAATAGGGATGGGGTCGGCAGCATCTGTGGTAGAGAAGACTCTCATGGTCCTTTTGTGTAAAAAGGATTACTCCTATGTCCCGTCCCCTTTCCTCCATACTTATGGGACATCTCTCCGTCCTGTGGGACGGGACCGGAGCACTTTTGTAAAAAGCATCTACATTTTTTTTTCAAAAACGTGTCCCTCCTCTCTTTCCTGCGCGGGGCCCGGCACGCGGCCGTAACCCCGCCCACCTTGGCTCCGCCCCGCGCATTGCCCATCAGTCCTTTTCTCCGCACGATCGGGGCCGGACGCACTTGCATCCTCAGAAGATTTTCTTCCCGTTTTCCCTCTCTGGCTCTCGCTAGCGTTCGTTTACTAGTCTGTCTATGTCTTTTAAATTAGATTTTCCAGACTGTTCATCGTGTCACCGTCGCTTCGCGAGAGTGGATCCCCATCCTCTTTGTTTAGAGTGTTTGGGTCCGGAACAGCGTTGGGACTCCTGTTTTTACTGTGACTCCCTTTCGGTCCGGGCTCTTCAACGTCGGTTGGAGCGGTGGGAGGAGGTGTTCGGACGGACTCCTCCTTCACATTTTCAGGCGTTCATCGACGAGAAGAAAAAACGCCCGGTAAGTTCTTTGATTTTCAGAGCACCCCAGCCGGGGGATACCTTCCCGGGTTCCACTCGAGCCGGGAGGGGCGTTGATCACTCTGTTACCGGGGTACCCTGAGGTGCCTGTCGGGCCTAATAATTCTACCGGAGTTTTCTCCGAGGATCTCCGTAAGGGGCCTGTGATCACCGGAGTACACTCCGAGGCCCCTCCTGTGGGGGCTGTGTGTAGACCCAGTTCTACTGAGTCGTGGGGTACCGGAGCTTGCTCTGAGGCTGTTCTTTCGGCTTCCCTCAAAAACAAAACCGGGGTACGCCCCGATGTCTTGGCTGGGCTTGAGGTTACCGAACGCATGTTCGAGGCCCGTGCCGATAAGGCTTCTACCGGGCCTAGGTCCGAGGTCCCTCGTACAGAGGCTAAGGCTACCAACAGCTCTGAGGGGCTGGGCAAGGCCCTGTCGGTGACAGCGCACCGTTCCCGCTCTTGTGGTGACACCAGATCTGTTGAGGGGGCAAAGAAGAAAGTTTCTTCTTTTACCGGCAGTGCCGAGGCTCTTCCTTCGAAGGCTCAGTTGGCGGTTGGTATGTCGCAGAAACATTCCAGGCTTCCTAGTACCGGCTCTGCCAAGGTTCCTTACGTTAAGGCTAAAATTAAGACCCCTGATCCATCGACGGCGACCCCTGCTTCACTTCCTCACATGCCGCAGTTCCCCTCAGATGAGGACAAAATGGAGCCCGTTCCCGCCACGACCACGGCAGCCATTTTGGGTACTACCCCTACAACTATGCCATCGGCCCCTGGTGTAGGGTTCGGTCCTTTGGGTGAACCTAAGGTCCCTTGTGCGCATCCTTACCAGCCGGTTTATGATTGGAACACCCGGATGCCTCTTCCACACAATGTTTCGTTGCCCGCGGGGGCAGCTCCTTTGATTTATGTGGATATGTCGGCGGAGGGGCCTGTGTGGCACCCTTCCCCGTTGCGTCCCTGGATTTGTCCACCTCATGAGAGGCCTCCTCAGGTTCCGAAACAATCGCCTGAGGACGCCTTTTTCGGTAAATTTCAAGCGCTTATGCGCACCGACCCCGTGAGGGAATATTTCAAGGGGCTTTTCAAGGAGATTTGTCCACCCGCGCCTCCGGCTCCACCCGTTCCGTCGGTGGTTCTGCCGATGCCTCCCTTGCCCGTGGTACCTCCCCCTGCGCTTCCGCCTGTGCCACCATTGTCCCCAGTGGACAAGGCAGTGCCTGACTCGGCTCAGCAAGAGCCGGACCTGTCAGATGACCCTCAAGGCGATCAGGACAACGAGGACCTGCCCCGCTCTACCAGAGCTTTCCATGACCGGGTACTGGACATGATGAGCTTCTTGGATGTTCCGGTGCCCGAGGCACCTGCCCTGCAGGAGGGTGTGCTTTCTGGGGCATTCACCTTGTCTCCTTTGGAGCGTACTGGCCTGTTCTTGCAGAAGGACGTTCTGGCCGAGGTCCGAAGAGTTTGGGAAAAGCCACACTCGGGACTTTTTGTAAATAAAAAGATTGACGCAAGGTACAGGCTACATTCCTCGGAAGAAGTGGCCTTGTCGTCTTGTCCGCCTCCCTCCTCCACAGTGGTGGCTGCGGCCACGTTGCAATCCGGACCTGCAGCTTCCTCCTCCGCGACGGCAACTCAGGTCTTGGGAAAGGAGGACAAGCCCCTGGACTCCCTAGGGAGGAACATCTTTGCCAATTCGGCCTTGCAGCTCAGGCAGGCCAATGCAGAATTGATTTTTGTGGGAGCTAACATGCGGATGTGGAGAGGTCTGTCGGAGTTTGAGGAGCATATTCCGGTCGAGAAGCTGGAGGATTTCAGAGGAGGCCTTTCCGATGCCATGGTCGTGGCCCGGGATCTCCTGGATGCTGCGGCTCATCACATAGACACCTCGGCTCGGGGTCTGATGCTAGGGGTTGATACCTCGCGGCAAGCATGGCTGCATGCCACTAAGTTCTCGAAGGAGGTGCAAGACAAGGTCCTTGACCTTCCATTTGATGGTAAGGAGCTTTTTCACTCTTCTACTGATGTAGAGCTCACCAAAACCAAAGACAGCACTCAGACGGCCAAATCATTATCTGTTCTGGTTAAGCCTCCCTTCAAGACTCAAAGGCCGTTATCGCAAGGTCGACCTTCCTCTGGTTTTAGGGGTTTCCTCGACCGCAAAAATCGCAGAGTGGATACTCCTGCGCGGAATAACCGCCGTAGACTACAGCGTACGCAGTATTTCTCCCGCTCCTCAGCCTCCTCATCAGGTTCAGGTGGCACCGCCACAGATAAACCTGCCAAATGAGGGTTTTCCGCGCTCGCACGAGACCCCGGTGGGAGGACACATCGTGTCTCATTGGGAGGCGTGGCAGACCATCACGGAAGACAGATGGGTCGCCGCGTGTCTTCACGAAGATGATGTCGGTGATCGCGGCCCATCTTCGTCTCCAGGGTATCCATGTGTATCCCTATTTGGACGACTGGCTCCTACGCACCCCTTGCCCGTTGGCAGCAGCGGGCAACCTCCAGTCTCTCCTTCAGCTCCTGTTCCATCTTGGGCTGTCTGTGAACTGGCGGAAATCCTCCATGACGGTCTCACAGGACCTGACTTTCCTGGGTTTTCGTTGGAACACGATAGACTGCCGAGTGTATCTGACCGGGGACAGAATGGCGGATCTGTTGGCCATGTGTCAGATGTTTACGCAGTCGGAGAGCATGTCGGCCTGGTGGTTCCAGAGGCTTCTGGGCCTCATGGCCTCGTGTGTGCTGGCTCTTCCTCTTGCTCGTCTCAAAATGAGACGGACCCAGATGGCTCTTTGGAGTTCCTGGCGTCAGGCTGTGGACCCGGATTCCAAACGGATAATGATTCCGGATTCCATGAGAGTGGACCTGGACTGGTGGTCATCTCTCAGCAACCTGTCAGTGGGCGTGGGGTTCCAGGACGCAGCCCCCATGGTGACGATTACGACAGACTCCTCCCTTTTCGGGTGGGGTGCGACGTTAGATCTTCTTCAGGTCTTGGACCTCTGGTCATCTCAGGACAAGCTCCTGCACATAAATCAATTTGAGCTTCTGGCGATTTTTCTGGCGCTCAAGGCATTCAGACCTCTCATTGTCAACAAGGTGGTCCGCATAAGAACGGACAATGCGGTGTCGATGTACTACATAAACAAGCAAGGGGGAACAAAGTCTCCCTCTCACATGGATCTGTCCATTCAGATTTGGGAGTGGGCCTTGCTTCATGGGGTTTGGCTGCTTGCAGTGCACATCCCAGGCCGGCTGAATGTCACCGCGGATGCCCTCAGCCGGCGGACAGTGGTCAGCTACGAGTGGGAGTTAAAGGCGGAGATCCTCTCATGGATTTTCTCGCGTTGGGGCACACCGGAGGTGGACCTCTTCGCCACGGCGGCAAACAAGAAGCTTCCTCAGTACGCCTCCAAAGGGGGGCTGGGAGCCTCCTCTCTGGGGGACGCACTCGAGATCCCATGGCACAACATGAGAGCTTCCGCCTTCCCACCTCTTCCTCTGGTTCATCGAGCAATTTGGAAGTTGAAGAGTTCTGTCAACTGTTCTCTTCTACTGATAGCCCTGTGGTGGCCGGCCAGGTTTTGGTTCTCAGAACTTCAACACCTGTCGGTGTGTCCTCCAATCAGGTTACCAGTAACTCCCGATCTTCTTCACCAAGGGGAACAGCAGATGTGGCACCCCTGCCCACAATCGCTCAACTTGGCGGCATGGTGCCTGAGTTCATGGCTCTAGAGCCTTTGGGTTTGTCTGCGGATTACATGCGCATTATCCAGGCAGCCAAGAAACCCTCGACCAGATCCCAATACAAGAGTAAATGGCTCAGGTTCTGTCATTGGTGTTTGGAGAAAGAATTGGACCCGAGGGTGGCAACGATTGACACAGTGCTGTCCTTTGTCTCCTCCCTAGCAGAGTCAGGGGTTCATGTCTTAACCTGCAGGACTTATCTCTCGCCGATTTCCGCCTACTTATCTACAGACCGGTGTTCTTATTTGTTAACTAACCCGGTGTTGAAGAGACATTTTGCTGGTTTGACACGCCTCTACCCTCCGGTTCATAGTGTGCACCTGCCTTGGGACCTAAATGTAGTCCTGACGGCGCTGTGCCATAAACCCTTTGAGCCAATGGCTACGGTTGACCTCAAGTACGGTCCTGGAAAGTGTCCTTTCTGGTCGCCGTTACGTCAGCGAGGAGAGAGAGTGAGCTCCAGGCATTGTCGGTAGAGCACCCTTTCTTGGTCTTTCACAGGGACAAGGTAGTCCTTCGGACGAACCCAGCTTTCCTACCAAGGGTAGTGACTGAATTCCATCTGAATCAGTCGATTTCCCTTCTGGTCTTTTTTCCGAACCCTGCCTCGGAGGCGAAAGGGTTCTACACTGCCTGGATGTCCGAAGAGCTCTTAAGTTCTACCTGGACAGGACTGCCGAGCTTCGGAGCTCTTCCCAACTGTTTGTGACCTTCGGTAAACCCCAGGGCAGGCCGGCGTCTAAGGCATCCATTTCAAGATGGATTGCTGCCTGTATCACGGA
Source organism: Ambystoma mexicanum (assembly GCF_040938575.1). Taxonomy (NCBI): domain Eukaryota; kingdom Metazoa; phylum Chordata; class Amphibia; order Caudata; family Ambystomatidae; genus Ambystoma; species Ambystoma mexicanum. The sequence goes on along the minus strand of NC_090938.1, from coordinate 797,671,209 downwards.
ATCTTTCACCGTCCAAAAGCTGAAACCTCCTAAGGGTATCCATGCACATCAGGTGCGAGGCAAGGCGGCTCCGGTTGCTTTTCAGAAGTATGTTCCCTGGGAGTCCATCGCTAGAGCGGCTACTTGGGCCTCCCCATCTACTTTCTGTAAGCATAACTGCCTCGATATGAGCTCTAGGGCTGACGCTCAGTTCGGCCAGGCTGTGCTGAAGAACCTGTTTCAGTAAGGGGTATTTCCATCCACCCATAGTTCCTGTAAGGAGTGCTTGGGAATCTCCCATAAGTATGGAGGAAAGGGGACGGGACATAGGAGTATTACCAGGTTACTCACCGTAGTGACCACCTTACGCCTAGTCCATAGTCCCCTTTCCTCCATACGCCCGCCCGCCGTCCCCTCTAATAAGGTTCCTCTGTTATTGCTAATGGGTCTTGGACCCTGCGATAGAAAAGGACTGATGGGCGATGCGCGGGGCGGAGCCAAGGTGGCTGGGTTTCGGCCGCGTGCCGGGCCCCGCGCAGGAAAGAGAGGAGGGACACATTTTTGAAAAACATTTTTTGGATGCTTTTTACAAAAGTGCTCCGGTCCCGTCCCACAGGACGGAGAGATGTCCCATAAGTATGGATGAAAGGGGACTATGGACTAGGAGTAAGGCGGTGAGTAACCTGGTAATTCATCCACATGATGGCCACATGATGGCCTCCTGAGAAAAGTGAGCAGCAGAGGAGAGGTGTTGACACAATACTTCATGGTCAACCAAATCAAAAGCGGCTGAGAGATCGAGGAGAAGGAGGAGGGCCATTTTCCCATTGTCCTTGAATCCATCTATCTGTGATTTCAAATCCAGCAGGGCCGTTTCTGTGCCATGCTGTGGTCTGAAGCCCGATTGACAGACTCCTGGTAAATGGTTTGACTCCAGGTACTCCTGTATTTGAGTATAGGCCGCTTTGTCTAGTTTTTTAAGGAGAAAGGGCACAGTGGTAATCAGCCTGTAATTAGTTGGAATGCAGGTGTTTTTAGGAGAGATAGGACGCATGACTCCTTTAAGTTGCTCAGGACAATCCCTGATGAGAATGATGAGTTAATAAGTTTGGAAATGAAAGGCGCTAGGTCTCTTGCAGCGTCTTTAATTATTTGTGCTGGGCTACTATCACCCTGACACCTAGAAGCTTTAAGGGAGGAGATAATTTTTTCGACCTCAAGGATAGTAACTTTAGAGAATCTGAAGGTTTGAGGTGGTTTAGTAGATCGATCTAGTAGTGTGTCGTGATTAATTGTAGATGGAAGATTGGCTTTTTTGTCAGCGATCTTTTTCTGGAATAGTGAGGTTTTATTAGTTAAGGCATTCTGTATGCTGGTACACCAGAGTTTGGGCCTCATTACACGGTAGGCGGTAACCATGGCGCTATTAGCACCATGGTTGCCGCCGGTATTTTACCGTGTCCGCCTTGGTGGATGGCGGAATTACCGCCCTACTCCAAGGTGAGCGGGGGCGGTTATTCCCCATTCACCAAGGCTCTTCCCATTCCCATTTTTGCCCCCATAGGGCATAATGGGAATGGGGAAGGTGCTAATTTTGGTACCGCAAATTGCGGTACCGTAATTAGCTCCTAGGTCCCTTTGCGGCACCCTACTTTAACGGCTGGTAAAACCAGCCGTTAAAGTCGGGTCCCGCAAAGGGAACTCGGAGTAAGGCGGTAGGGGTTTACCAGTACCGGTGCCCTTACCGGTATCGGTAAACCCCTACCGCCTACCGTGTAATGAGGACCTTTGTCTTTTAAACAGTCATTTGTCTAAGGTATGGGCGCTTTCAATTCTCTTAGGATGGTGAATAGTTCCTTTGAGCTTGAACTGGCTTTGTGGATCCTCTCATTATAGGTTTCTTGTTTAGTGCGTATTATTTCTTTTTTATATAGAGCAATATGGTTGTTCAGATTCTTTTTATTTTCCTCTGGTAGTTGTCTCTATGAGACTTCTAGCTTCCTTTTTTCTGCTCTTATGGATTTTAGCTGGGGGGGGTGAACCAAGAGTTTAGATGAGCTCTTGCTTTACTTTTCTGCAGTTTAAGAAGGGCAATAGCGTCTAAGGTTTTGATCATGGAGGCATTGTATACGTCTACAAGGACGTCTGGGTCGGAAGAATCGGGAAGTAAATTAAGGTCGGGTATAACAAGTGGTAAGATTTTGTACACCATAATATTTCTTCTATTTTTGGTGAGGAGGTTGGCTTTGGTGGTAGGGGTGTTGGTTGGAATGGTAAAGGACAGAAGGAAGTGGTCAGTCCAGGTTTGAGGCTTTATATCTGTGATGGAAATTGCACAGTTGAGGTCAGCCACCCAGTCTAGGGTTCTGCCTTTGTCATGAGTAGCCTGCTTTACTCTCTGGGTGAAGCCCAGTTCGGTGAGAGTGTTTGTAACTGTTGCAGCATGTGGATCATTAGGATCGTCAAAGCCGAGGTTGAAATCACCCAGTAGCAATATTTGGGAGGAAATCTTAGTATTGTCAGATAGGATTGTAGCAATGTCCTCTTCGAAAGCACCTAATTGGACCAGGGGGTCTGTAAGCAAGATGGATTGTTAGGGTACTAGTTTTGGAGGTAAGTAGTTTGACTGTAAGGATTTCACAGGACTTGATGACAGGAGAGAGGACTATCCTCATGGATAGATTTGACTTAACAAAAGTGGCTATGCCTCTGCCTCTAGCATCAGTTCTATTGGCACTTACAATATTCTAGTCGTCAGGGACTGCAAGTGATATGGTAGGGCCTGCAGCTGTATGTAACCAAGACTCTGTTATTGCGAGGAAGTCGAGGTTGTCTGTTGTGATCAGTTCTGCAATTTCCGTAGCGTGTACTACCAGGATCTACCGTTGACTGGGGCGGCTTTAAGGTTAGGGTTGTTCGGGATAATGAAGTAGGTAGTTGGTTTGTCCTGTCTTACTTTAGTGTTTGTCTTGGCGTTCTTTTTTCCGATGGCATCGGTTGTAGGGTCACTGGAGCAGGGCAAGGATTTGTCCATGCTTGCTTTGAAGTTGGGTTTCAGGTTGGTCACTATGATAGAATTTTTCACATTAGGGTTAAGGCAATTGTGAGTGATATTCGTGTTGTAGCAGTGAGCAGCTCTGAGGGACAAAGGTTTGTGAAGTCTAGAGAGTCTTGTAGAGTCTTTGTTTCTGGCTATGATAGAACAGGGTATATCTGTTTTGCTAGGCTCATAGTAAGTTTATAGTGAGATGGGTGACAGAAAGTTGAGGTTCGTAGCACTTGTATTATTTACATTCATAGGTTTGGGGTTTTAGATTAGTTTTGGTAAGAATCTCATAGGTTTGATGCTATTTGATTGGTGGTCTGGCTTAAGCCGAGGAAGGAATAAGGTAGGTGTAGGTTCCATGGAGAGCTCGGTATTCTTTGCTATACTTAGAACCTGTAGGTCGACGAGGTTGGAGCCTCTAATTTGTATGCTTGTAACTGCAATGGCACAAAGTAATTTAGTAAGTAGGATAGTGGAGGCATGCATGGTGCTATTGGGAAGGCCTCAGTTTCGGGCTAGCGAGCGGTCAGTAGGTATGTGTAACTATATACTAGTTAGGCTAGAGCAATTCAGTACAGGGATCCTATAGGTAAAAGGGAGCAGCTAGGTTGGCGTTCTGAATGTTCTAGGACAGTAACTAGACTAGAACAGAGCAGTACAATAAGCCAGTGGCCTTGACACAACAGCTGGGCTGGAGAAGTGTAGTACAGTGTAGCTGGTAGGCTGGAGCAGGCAATACAGATGGCATATAACAACAGGTAGACTAGAGCACACGTGGAACAATATATTGGCGTAGATTAACACTTGGGCTAGAGAAATGTAGTACAGTGTAGCAGCTTGGCTAGAGCACACGTGGAACAGGTGGGCTAGAACAGGCAATACAGATGGCATATAACAACAGCTAAGCTAGAACCCACGTGTAAAAATATTCTGGTGTAGATCAACACTAAGGCTAAAGCAAAGTAGTACAGTGTAGCAGTTAGGTTAGGGTAGGCATAAATCAGCTGCTAGGCTAATGCACATGTAGGGCAGAATGCTTGTATAAGTCAGCATTTAGATTAAGGCAAAGCGGTACATATTACCGGGCGAAGATCCCTCGTATAATACAGGTAGACTCAAAAATATGGGCTGCGTGAGAACAACAATGGGAAAGGAGATGTTAAGGAGGAGCCAAATGGAGGCCAGAAACAAGGGAGCTTACCTAAGTTACCCTGCGTCGGGATGCGCCCGAGGCGAACAGGGGCAAACAGGGCCCCAGGATTTGTGATGGGTCGCAGGATTTCTTTGGAGATCTGCCATGGAAGGATCTCAGGGTTGTAGGGAGTTCTTTTGTGAATCTTGGGACACAGACAGAGAGCTCCCTTGTGGATTTGTCAATGTTGCATGATTACTCTCAGCATTGCAGCGAGCTGTCTGTACTGTGGAATTTAGGATTGTTGTGGATTTCTGTGATAGATATCAGGATTGCAGCAGATCTCTGGGATAGATCTCACTATTGCAGTGGAGCTCTCTGGTTGATCTCAGGATTTGAGGGAGCGCTGTGATAAATCACAGGATTGCTGAAGGCTCTGAGATGGATCTCAGGAAGGAAGGGATGTTGTTGATGGATATCAGGAAGGAAGGGAGGTCATCATTGGATCACAGGTACCAATTTGATTGTTGCATTTAGCCTCTAGCTGCCCTGCCATTTGATTGATGCATTTAGCCTCTAGCTGCACTGCCATTTGATTGCTGCATTAAGCCTCTAGCTGCACTACCATTTGATTGCTGCATTTAGCCTCTAGCTGCACTGCCATTTGATTGCTGCATTTAGCCTCTAGCTGCACTGCCATTTGATTGCTCCATTTAGCCTCTAGATGCACTGCGATTTGATTGCTGCATTTAGCCTCTAGCTGCACTGCCATTTGATTGTTGCATTTAGCACCTAGCTGCACTGCCATTTGATTGCTGCATTTAGCCTCTAGCTGCACTGCCATTTGATTGTTACATTTAGCATCTATGTTGCATTTAGCATCTATTTGCCCTGCCACTTGACTGTTGCATTTCACCTACTCCCAACAGAATGTACCTACCAGGCATCTTCTCAGCACTGCTGAGAGTAATTCTCCACCTTATCCACTCATCTAGCTATTCAAGCCTCACTTTTAGCTTTGCCTCCATAGGCACCAGTCCTCCTACCATCATGCCTTATGCCCACCCTCTACCGTCTACATTCACCATCACACCCACCTGGCCCCACCTCTCCACGTCATGTAGTCCATGCACCAGAAATGTCAGACTACCCAAACTATATGAACCTCGTGCCAGGAATTCCACCCAGTCTAAACTGACTAACCGGACCCCATCTATGCATATAGTCACACCCACCAACCGTCCCATGAACAGACCTAAGCATAACCTAACTAATACTACGACCAAGTATAAGCCTCACGACATAGCCACCATACCTACCCACACTAAAACTATCGCCCCGCCCATTAAAGGCTCCCTAATTAATGTACGATCTGTAGTAGCCCATGCCTCAGATATAGCAGACCTCATTCTAGAAGAAAAACTAGACTTTCTAGCCATCACCGAGTCCTGGCTCCATGCAGCCGCTGGCCCAGCTCTCTCGTTAGCTATCCCTCATGACTATACTATCATCCAAGCAGACAGAATAGAATCCAGAGGCAGAGGTCTTGCCATAATTGCCAAAGCACACCTCAATATTAGACTTGACACCACAAATAACCTCACATCTTGCGAATCTCTTACAGCTAAATTGCCTACTGCTAATTCCCAAACTATCACCATTCATTTATGCTACAGACCTCCTGGGCCCTTAGGCTCTTTCGAGGAAGACCTCACTACCATCCTTAGTAAAAACCTAAAAAATACTTCCCAGACTCTCATGTTAGGAGATTTTAACTTAGGCCTTAAAGACCCCAAAGACCCCAAGGCTACCCTCATTGACAATACCCTGTCAGAAATGGGCTTTACCCAAAGAGTGTCCACCCTACCCACAACAAAGGGAGAACCCTTGACTGGGTTGCAGACCACAACTGTGTGGCCTCCATCACCACCATCTCCCCTCAACCGTGGTCTGGCCACCATCTCCTTACCTTCACCCTCGAAGCCTTAAGCCCCATCTCCAATAACCCACTAGCTACAGCCACCCCTACGAGAAACAAGAAAAACATCACAGCGGAAAAACTCATCCCCCTCATTCTCCCAACCCTGAACCAACTCTCAGCAACCTCCAATCCTCACCACCTCGTAGAGGGTTACAACAAAATCATGCGCTCAGCCATAGACTCTATTGCACCGCTAAAACTGAGAAAAAGTAAACCAAAAAAACACCTGAACACTTGGTTCTCTACCTACTTAAAAGCTCTCAGATTAGAGAAACGTAAAAAGGAACACGCTTGGAGACATTCACACACAGACCACAACAAGTTGATCTTCAATAAAATAGCTGCCACATAGAAAAAAGAAATCATAATCGCTAAACAAGAATCTTATAACCAGAGAATACCACATGCCAAATCTAGCACTAAAGAATTGTTTACTATCATCAAAGAGCTGGAATCACCCGTCCCTGTCCCGGACACATGTGTGAAAGATAAACAATGGTGCACCAGTGTCCAAAGCGCCCTCTCCAATAAAGTTGCAGGCCTACAAACCAAAATTAATAACAAGAAAGAATCCTTAACCAACCTTACTAACCCCACCAACACCCCTCTCCCCCCTACACTCCATAACCCTACACCCAACCCACCCTCCCGCTTCAGCTTCTCCAAAGTCTCCACGTTAGAAGTGGAAAAAATGATCCTCGTCCTCAAACCTTCAAACTGCCAAGGCGACCCCTGCCCCTCACAAATCATTAAAGATGCGGCAAGAGACCTCTTACCATTCATTACCAAACTCATTAACGCCTCCTTCTCCTCAGGCATCATCCCCAACAATCTCAAAGAGTCTTGGGTTCTCCCTTTACTCAAAAAACCCTCCCTAGACCCATCTATACCCACTAGCTACAGACCCATCACCACCGTCCCCTTCCTGCTCAAAATATTAGACAAGACAGCCTATCTACAAATACAACAATACCTTGAACTAAACCATCTCCTGGGAATCTGGCAATCGGGCTTTAGACCCCAACATGGGACAAAGACTGCTCTCATCGATCTCAAGGCTCAAATCAACACCCTTAGAGAGAACGGGGAAACTGCTCTACTACTTCTACTTGACCTCTCGGCAGCATTTGATTTAGTAGATCACAAAATTCTCTGTAACCACCTAGATTCAGCAGCCCATTTCTCTCAAGAAGCCATCGGTTGGATTGAGTCCTTCCTGAACAACAGGTCTATGCACGTCTTCTGTACCTCAGCATCCGCTGACCCTATCCCCATCACCTGTGGGGTCCCTCAGAGGTCATGCGTCTCCCCCACACTGTACAACGTGTTCACAAAGCCCCTGTTTGATCTAGATGGTCTGGGTATCACCTACACCAATTACGCCGATGATACCCAGATCCTCATCCCGTTGACGGGAGATCACAACAAGGATTTGGCCTTGGTGAACAGGGTGTACCTCATCATCATCATCCAGGCATGGATGGCCTCCCACAGTCTATGCCTGAATGATGACAAGACCAAACTCATTATCCTCGGCTCCACCCCTAACCTAAACAAACTGGATCACAACTACACCAGCTTCATCATAGATGGCAACTCTATCAAGGTAGCCAAGGAAGCTAAAACTCTAGGAATCTATCTAGACTCTTCCCTCTCCTTCCGCAAACAGGTTAGCTCCATGGCCTCCTCCACAGCCCACACATGTAAACTAATAAGAGCAGCCAAACCCTTCCTCTCCACCCAGAGCTGTACCACCTTAGCCAGAGCCTCATACTATCAAAACTGGACTATTGTAACACCCTTTACGTAGGAGCCAACAAAAATGTTACAAATAAAATACAGACCCTGCAAAGCAATGCTCTCAGAGCAGCGCTTAGCATTCCTAAGAGAGAACACATTTCCAACATCAGGAGAGTCCATAATTGGCTCACCACCACTAACAAAATCCTGCTCAAAGTAGCCTCCTTAACCCATAAATGCCTCAACAATGCAGCCCCCCGCTACTTAGTTGACAGAATAAAAAGGTACACCCCCAACCGACTTACCACAACTGCCAACGCCAACTTGCTCTCAGTTCCCAGGTTCAAACGAACCAAAACGGGTGGCAACAGCTTTCAGGTGAAAGCAGCCCAACACTGGAACTCCCTGCCATCTTCCTTAAGGACACCTCAAACTTACCCCCACTTTAGACGAAATTACATTCAGTGGATAAAAGACAATGGGCCTCATTACACGGATGGCGGAGAACCATGGCGCTATTAGCGCCATGGTTCATGCCGGTAAAATACTGGCACCGCCTTGGCGGAAAGGGGAATTACCGCCCCATTCCAAGGTTGGCGGGGCGGTAATTCCCCCTTCCACCATTGCCCTTCCCCATTCCCATTTTTGGCCGCAAATTGCGGTACCATAATTAGCTCCCTGGGTCCCTTTGCGGGTTGGTTTTTAACGCCTGCAAAAAGCAGGCGTTAAATCCCCCAACCCGCAAAGGGACCTCGTAGTAAGGCGGTAAGGATACCGGTACCGGTAAATCCTTATCGCCTTCCGTGTAATGAGGCCCAATGACCGATAACTCTCCTTGCCTACCCTATGTATACTTGTAAATATGTATTTTTGTAAACTGTTTACCACTGCATCTGTCGCAACGTCTTTAACCTACGTACACACTGTAATTATTGTACAGCACTGTAACCAAGCTGAGAATAACCTTGCTGCTCCTCCGCCCTTATACCTTCGGGTCGGGTGCGCAATATAAATGAATAAACATGAAACATGAAACAGGGGCTCTATGATGAATTTTAGGATTGAAGGGAACCATGTTGTGAATCTCTGTATTAGCGAGAGCTCTGTGATGGGTCTCATGAATGGTGGGGGACCTTGATGGATCACAGAATTGCAGGGAACTCTCTGATGGATCTCAGAATTAAAGGGAGCACTGCTGTGGATCTCAATATTGCACAGGGCTCTGCAGCTGATCTTGGTATTGGCGGGAACTTCGTGATGACATTTTGGGGATTACACAATATTCCCATGTGTATCACAGGATTACCGGGGGGTCTGTGAGGAATCTCAGGAATGTAAGGAGCTCTGAGAGAGCACTTAGGGTTGGAGGGGCTGTGTGGTAGATATCAGGTTTGCATTGGATCTCTCGGATTGATCTCAGAATTTGAGGGAGCTCTGTGATAAATCAGAGGATTAGAGGGAGCTCCACCATGGAGCATGGATTTGAAGGGGTTTTTGTGATAGATCTGAGGATTGCGGGAGCTCTGCGCTGGATCAAAGGATTGCTGAAGGATCTGAGACGGATCTTAGGAAGGAAGGGAGGTTGTTGATGGATCACAGGATTGCATGAAACTCTGTGATTAATTTCAGTATTGCAGAGAAATCGCTCTACTGTGGAGTATAGGTTGTAGAGAGCTCTGTGATGTATCACAGGATTGGAGGGAGCTTTGCGATAGATCTGAGGATTTTCAAGCACTCCACCATCAATGCTGGGTCTGCAGGGGGCTTTGCAATAGAGCTCAGGATAGGAGAGGCTCTGTGAGAGATCTCACATTTGCAGACAGTTCTCTGATGTATCTCAGGAATGGAGGGCGGTCTTCAATGGATTACAGGCATCCACTGGCTCTGTAAGGGATTTTATGATTGAAGGGAACCATGCTGTGGTTCTATCTCTGAATTAGATAGAGCTCTGTGATGGGTCTCAAGAATGGTGGGGGCCCTTGATGGATCACAGAATTGCAGGGAACCTTCTGGTGGATCTTAGAATTAAAGGGAGCATTGCTGTGGGTCTCAATATTGCACAGGACTCTGCAGCTGATCTTGGAATTGGAGGAAACTTTGTGATGACATTCTGGTGATTACACAAAGCTCTGATGTGTATCACAGGATTACAGGAGAGCTCTGTGAGGAATTCCAAGAATGCAAGGAGCTCTGAGAGAGCACTTGGGGTTGGAGGGGCTGTGTGATAGATCTCAGGTTCACAGTGGAGCTCTCAGATTGATCTCAGGATTTGAGGTAGCTCTGTGATGAATCACAGGATTAGAGGGAGCTCCACCATGGAGCTTGGATTTGAAGGAGTCTTTGTGATAGATCTCAGGATTGCGGGAGCTCTATGCTGGATCACAGGATTGCTGAGATGGTTCTCAGGCAGGAAGGGAGGTCATTGGTGGATCACAGGATTGCACACAACTCTGTGATTAGTCTCAGTATTGCAGGGAGTTGGCTCTACTCTGGAGTATAGGTTTCTAGAGAGCTCTGTGATGATTCATAGGATTGGAGGGAGCTCTGCGATAGATCTGATGATTTGCAAGCACTCCAGCATCAATGTTGGGTCTGCATGGGGCTTTGTGATAGAACTCAGGATTGGAGGGAGCTGTGAGGAGTCAGAAATGCATAATGTGTTCTCATTGTTTGCCATTTATTAAAGGAAAAGGGGTGAGAGAAACACTTTTCGACTGGATTGTGTCCTTACATGTATTCCTCATTTCGATATCCTGCTTCAGCTGCTTCAGAAATAATTTTTCAGCAGAGGGAACTGTGCATCGATGCTGTGGACTCGATGTCCCTTGAGGGCCTCTGTCTCAAGGATGATGTCATTGAATGCATATATAGCACGCGCAGTGCCCGTTGGCTTCAGTTCCGTTGTTCTGCATAAGCTAATTCTTTGAGAAGCCACAGCATGCTTCCTTTGTTCTTCGTGAAATGTTTTCTTCCTCAACACCTACTACTCTGAAGACCGGGTTCAAGAAGTGTTGGGATTGTGATTCTGAGATGTCATTAACCAACCCAGACTGAGTTTGTCTGTGGTGACCGGAAAGGCTCTGAAGGAGCAAAAGGGGAAACTGGCGGTAGGTAAAAAAAACCCCGTCAAAGAAACCTTCGTCCGACGAGCCGAGAGGCGACTCTCCTCGATGGAAGAAGGTTAAAAGATCAAGGGCGAGGAGCGGCTCCCTCCACTCCTCATCGTCATCGAGGAAGTCGAAAAAGAGGCACCAAAGGTCGCCTTCTTCGGCTTTGTCGTCAGACACCTGCCCTGAGAGGATATCCTGGCCCACTAAAAGCTCCACACCTGCTGAATGAGAAGCTTTTAGATCTGAAATTCTGAAAATATTTCAAAAACAAAAACGCTCAGCAAGTCATGCACCTACCGCGCCTCGCCTTCCAAAGAAACCGGTAAGGAAAGGGCTCAGGCCAAATCCTGCGTGCCCTCGAGCCCGGGACGAAGGCCAGATCCTCATCGAGAGCAGTCAAGGCCTCGACGTGATGACAAGTCATCGAAGGATCCTTCGAGCCATAAACACAAACCTAAATCGAGGTCTCGGTTGTCGACACCATCGACGTCATCTGCGCCCTCGATGTCAGCTACACTCTCGACGTCGGCGGCACCATTAACGTCAGCTGCGCCATCGATGACAGCTACGCCATCGACGCCAGCCGCACCATCAGTGCTGACTGCGACCTCGGCGACAGTCGTACCATCGGCGCCATCTAAACCAATGGCACCATCGAAGCCAAAAAAGATTTCAACGACCCCTCAAGTGTCAAGTTCACAGTTTCTTAAGCCTACCATGCCTATCCCTGACAAAACCTATATTCCTTAACCAAGGAAAGAGTATTTCAAATCTCTCACCTCAATTTATGAGGAAAATGAGCCATCAGACAATGATGCGCCTTTTGGTCTTCAATTTGGTACACCCAATGTGCCTGAAAGCTTTATTTCAGAAGAGTCTAGATTAAAAGGTCTTTATGATAATTTACAAATGGCCAGTTGGGTAGGCACCTCACCTGAGCTGCATTTTGGTTGATATGAAGCTTGTGAGCATGCAGATGCTTCATATATACAACTAATCTCTAAAGTTGTTGACTCTATGGGGTGGAAGTGACCTACACTCCCCTTTGAACAGGATGATCTGACGGACATCCTTGATAACGGTCTGCAAATGGATCCTATTTTACCATTTCATGTCGCCCTCCAAAAAAGGGTGGCAGCAGATTGGGAGACACCACAGACTAATCTGGCAGTGAACAAAAACCTGCCCAAAAAATACTGCCCTTCCATTATTGCCCATGACTAAATGTCTAAACACCCCACTCCAGAGAGTCTGGTGGTACAGGCAGCTACTGCAACTTCCAAGCAAGCAGATTATCCAACTATCCCTCCAGATAGGGATGATGAGAGTAGATGAATAGACAAGACAAATATTTTCTACAGGCTGCATGGCTCTTAAATCGGAGAACTCCACATCTGCCCTTGCTAAATTCTCATTCATTCTATGGGATTTTATTTCCATGGCGGCAGAGCACATTACTGAGGGGGAGGAAAGAGAAGGGTTCTTGGCTATTGTTAGAGATGGCAAGTAAGCCATGTGTGAGTCTCTTCAATCCGGTCTGGATTCTGCTTACAGCATCAGCAGAGCCATGGCAACAAGCACCATAACATAATATGGGGATGTGTGTGGTTGAGGAAATTGGGATTTGCGGTGGATGTGCAATTCAGACTGCTCAACATGCCTTTTGATGGGTTTCACCTTTTTGGCAACAAGGCTGACGAAAGCCTTGAGAAGTTGCAGACCTCAAAAGCGGCAGCTAAATCCTTAGGTACCGCTATTAGGCAACCTCAGCCTTTTCACCCCAGTGGACACCCTTGGTGAGGTAGATCTTTTTGCTACTACTCCTCAGTTGGAAGAGCGAGAGGAATGGCTGGCCAAAGAGTCCAAAGAAGATTCCCTTGTGGTGGACGAGGGAGAGCTGCGAAGCCCGCTCAAGCCAGGGCATCCTTACCAACAGCCACTGCATCAACCGCCTCAAAACTTCTCTGAGGTCTTGAGTTTCAATTCACCAGTGGGTGGCAGACTGCTAGAGAAAGGCATTATAGAACCAGTGCCTGTAGCGGAGAGGAGCAAGGGATGGTACGCTCCATATTTCCTAATACCCAAGAAGCACAGAGGACTGAGACCCATCTTGGACTTGAGATATTTGAACAAGTTCCTCAGGAAGGACAAGTTGAAGATGGTCACACTTTCTCAGATCCTTCAGGACCTCCAACTCCAGGATTGGATGGTGTCATTGGACCTTCAGGATGCTTATCTTCATGTGGCAATCCATCTCAAGCACAGAAAATACCCGAGGTTCGCCCTTGGTGGTTTTCATTATCAGTTTCGAGTCCTGCCATTTGGGCTAACCTCCGCCCAAGAGTTTTCACCAAACTGATGGCGGTGGTGGCAGCGAGTCTCAGGAGAGGGGGGATGCACGTCTATCCCTACCTGAATGATTGGCTGATCAGGGCGTGTTCTCCCAAACAATTACTGGTTCATCTCAAAATCACCTACCACGTTCTTCACAGACTGGGCTTCTCCCTCAATTACAAGAAGTCAAATATGATACCTTCTCAAAGGCTCCAGTTCATCGGAGCGGTACTGGATACATCCTTGGGAAAGAGCTCACCACCCGAGATGAGGGCTGAAGACATTCTACAGATGGTCTCCAAATTTCAAAGTGCTCAGCATCTCCCGGCATTCGATTTATTGAGGTTGCTCGGCCTCATAGCATCCTGCATTTTTCTGGTGCCAGAGGCTCGCCTGAGAATGAGATCCATCCAATGTGCCCTCAGGACACAATGGTCCCAGTTCTCAGGAAATATGTGAGACCAACTTCAGGTTCCAATTAGGGTTGCTTAGGATCTCCTGTGGTGGACCTGCGAGGACAACATTCTTAAGGAAGAACCCTTTTGGCAACCATGGCCGGAGATAACAGTAGTGACGGACGCCTCACTCACAGTGTGCAGAGCCCAACCAACGATCTGCTAATCAGCAGTCGTTGGTCTCCATTGCAGTCCAAACTACAAATTATTCTTTTGGAGCTGAGGGCTATCAGACCTGCGCTGAAGGCTTTTCTGCCCTCTGTACGTGGAAAGAATGTCCTGATAATGACAGACAACACAGCGGCCATGTACTACCTCAAAAGTGGAGGTGTATGGTCACTACCACTGTGCAAAGAGGCAATGCAGCTCTGGCACTGGGCAATTCAAGAAGGAATCTCTCTATCGGAAGTTCACCTAGCCAGAGAAGAAAACACAGCGGCAGACTCTCTGAGCTGGCAGAGCACAGTCTCCCATGTGTGGGAACTAGCTCAGGAAGTCCTTCAAGAGATCTTCACCCTTTAGGGAACCCCTCAAGTAGATCTGTTCGCGACCAGTGTCAACCGGAAGTGCGAACTGTAATGCTGTAGGGAAATTTCCCCAAGAGGAGCTCTAGGGGACGCGTTCGTAGTGGACTGGGAGTTTCCACTCTTGTATGCATTTCCTCCAGTCCCATCCTTCCTGTCGTGATCAGAAGGTTGAGAAAGTTTGGGAAACACATGATCCTAATTGCTCCGGATTGGGCAAGGAGGACGTGGTACCAGGACCTTCTGGACATGTCTATCTTCCCTCCAATACGTCTTCCACTAAGAGGTGGACCTTCTCTCGTGAAAGGAGGATTGGGTTCTCCATCCAGAGGTCAAGACACTCAGCCTTCACGCAGGGTTTCTGAGAGGCTGAGATACAAGGATTGGGACCTCACAGATGATATAATTGAGATTTTGCTTTCAGCCAGAAGGCCAGCAACTAAGTCCTTGTATCATTGCCGTTGGAACAAATTCTGTAACTGGTGCAAAGACAAGAATGTAGACCCCTTTCTTTGCAAAACATCAGATGTTTTATTTTATTTATTTATTTATTTTTTAAATGGTATGTTTGGTAATCCAAACTTTTCATTATATTTGTCTTTCGAAGAATCATTAGGATAATTGCTAAAGAAAGATTTACTTCATATTTTTTTTCGTGATCTTTTCTGTCTCGATCCAAAATGTAGATGTTTGTCGTTGCCTTTCAGCAGATGGTTCCAGTGTTCTTTTGTAGTCATCTGTTTCTTTGATATTCTAAAGAAATCCTTGAATAGATTTCTTTTTTCTTGTAGGGCTGGACAAATCATGATGATATGGAACAATGTCTCTTTGGTTCCGTTGCTCTGGCAGAAGCGACAGTCTGAGGATTTGATTTCTGTCTGTTTGGTGATACTCAGATAGTCTTGGGTTGGTAACATGTTCAATCAGAACCTTAAGAAGAGATCTCGGGTATGTCGGGTATGTCGATCTGGAAAACAGGTCAAGTATGGTGGAAGTTCATGAAGGGCTCTTATGTCTATTTCACATACTTGATGGCGTTTATATTTAGACTGATCTTCGAGAGTTTTTATCCAGTCGCTCCTTTGTAGTGTTATCTTTGCGTGTTGTGGCCTGTTCATTAACGTTTCTTCTGTGATGCCTTCAGCTTGCATTTGAGTCTTGACCTTGTTGATCCATTGTTGGAGAATCGTTGCGTTCGTAGCATTTTTTTTGCTTTTCAATATTTCTATGGCTGGGATTTTTTCGTGGCTTATTATTTTCCTGTAGAGGTCCATCTGTTTCCATGATATTATGGATTGTAATGATTCCAATGCCAGTTCGAAACGGATTCTTGTCATGGGGAAGTTTTTTGGTAGTGCTAGTGTTTTCCTCCAGAATATTGCTTCGTAGAGGTGCCATTTTAGTCCTTGGTTGTTTACCAGGGTTTCGCCAGCGTAGGTCAATATGGGAACAACTTTTTGTTTATAGAAGATGATTGTTGATTTAAAGGAATATGTCCCGAATTTCCAGTGATAGAACCGACCTAGTCTGGCTAGAGATCTGGCTTTGTCTTCGATGTGCATTCTCCACTGTTGTTCCGTGGATGACGCATTGACCATTACCCCTAGATATTTGATGGATTTTGTTGTTTCAATTTCTTTGCTTTCAAGATAGAACTTTGGGGTTTTTCGGTTCTTCTTTGTTTCTTGGGTTGTTAGGTTCATTACTTTGGTTTTGTTTATGTTGATCTGAAGTTCATTGGCTGTCATGTACGTTGCTACTTTGTCCAAAGTTTTTGTAGACCCGCTGGGGTTTTGTCCATGACTGTGATGTCATCAGCGTATATTAATGATAGAACGGATTCATTATTTAGTTTCGGAGGATTTGAGAGTGGATCTTTGATTGAGTTAACAAAGTCGTAGGTGTATAGATTGTAGAGGCAGGCGGCTAAGGGACATCCTTGCTTGAGACCGTTGGAGGTATTGATCGGTTGTGTGACTTTACCCTGTTTTGTTAGCCTGACTCGGACTGAGGTATCAGTGTATAGTTGCTTGATTGGTTGAAGAATTGCTGGTGGACAGCCCCATGTTGTCAGTTTGGTCCATAGTTTGGTTCTGTTTACTGAATCGAATGCCATTTCTAGGTCAATGAAAACCGCATAGACCTGTTGATTTCTTAATGCCGCCTCGTATTTGAGGAGGCTCAGTATTATCAAGTTGACGTTGGTTCCGATTTTGCCTACGAATCCTGTTTGCCTTTTTTCAACTTTCCCGTTGTTTGTTGCCCAATCAGTAAGGTTTTCAGTAGAAAGTTTGCAAAGAGTTTTCCTAACGGGTCGAGTAAGGCTATGGGTCTGTAGTTATGTGGGTTCTTTCTGTCACCAGTTTTGTAGATTGGAATCAAGGTGGCTAATGTCCAGCTATGTGGGATTCGTTGGGTTTTTTCAATGATAAGGAGCAGGTGGGGGAGGAGGCTAGCCCAATTTTCCGGTGCAGCCTTCAGGATTGCATTTGATAATCCGTCTGGACCTGGCGCTCTTGATGGATTTAGAGTTCTAATGGTTTGAATGATGTCCTCTGTTTCCCATTTCAGATTCCATTTTGGGCAGGTGGATTCTTGTTGGATAACCTCTGCATGTGCACTGTTGTTATATAAGGTGTTGAAATGTGCAGTCCACGCTTCTGGATCAACTTCTTGGATCATGTTTGTTGTTCTGTTGTTTCCGTTTAGATGTGACCATAATTGGCTCGTATTTTTCCCTTTGCCGCTAGAATAGCTTCAGCGTCAGCTTGTTGCAATAATCCTTTGACTGATTTAAGCGAGTAAGAATAGATCTGTTTTTCTTTTTTTATGGCGATATTTGCTGCTGTTGTATTCAGTTTTTTTTAGTTGACACATTTTTTTCTTTTCTTTAATTTCCATATTGAATGCATGTTTATGTGTAACAATGGGATTGGTACTTTCAAAGGATTGGTAGTCTCTGAGTACCCATTCATAGTTGATTTTTACATGGTCAGGCATCGAAGATCTTTCAAATTTGGATACTAAGTCGATCGTTTGATGCTGTTTTATTTGTAGTTTCGTTAGTCCGTTGTTTATTTTGAGTTCTGGGAGGTCCAGGGACGAGTTCTCGATTTGTTCTGTTTGCCATGTTATTGAGATTTGACAGTGATCGCTGTTAGATTGTGCAGAGTTTTCAGTGGTAATTAAGTTGTTCTTTATTCCTTCAGAGATGTAAATATAGTCAATGATCGATTTGGAGTTACCACTGGACCATGTTGGGGGCATTTGACCTTGTCTGTTTAACGGTTGTTCTGTTAGGGTTAAATTGCGGATCTCGATCTCTTTGGTCCATTTTCTTGCTCTTGGAGATATTTTCTGGGTGTCTAGACGAATTCCTTCACAGTTGTAGAGGTGGATGTTTAAATCGCCGGCGACTACAAACTCAGTTTGCGCGAAAGAGTTTGCTATTTTATCGTACTCGTCATAGATGGAATCTATGAATTTATTATCAGTCATTGATATTGCGTTCCAATAGATATTGAAGTGTGTTTTATTCGGAGGTTGCTCTAGTTTGGATGGCGGGATCAAAATACAGAAGACAATATATTGGGCCCATGGATGGATATTTTTCTTTTTGACAATTGACCAGTTGGGGTCTATCTTAGTCAAGATTACCATGCCAGATGATGTTCTGCCTTGTTGTGCTTTGATTGCCGGGTTCATGAAAGTGGAAAACCCATCGCAGACCACTTCTGTGGATATCCAAGTCTCTTGGAGGCATATTATAGCTGTTTCTTTTTGTTTTATAGGACCCCCTGAGAGGAGATGTTTGATCCCTCTCGTATTCCATGAAGATAATGTTGTTTCTGTTGTTGAATTTCGGTTTGAGGTTTTATCCTTTCTACTATCTTTGACCAATCCTGGGCTCCAGGTTGGAATTATTAAGGGCTATTTGGCGGTGCTATCACTCTTTAAGCGCTCGTCAAAGAATGTTCATATTTCAAAATCCCACTTGTGACATAATTTCTAAAAGGACTCACCAGTGTGTTCCCTCCATCTGCATCTCCTTTCCAGGTTCCAGTTTGGGACCTTAATATGGTATTAAAATGTCTAATGTGTGCACCCTTTGAACCTTTACATTCATGTCCGTTAAGGATGTTAACATTTAAAACCATTCTCTTGGTAGCATTAACCTCAGCCCGTAGAGTTATTGAATTGCAGTCACTGTCATCCAAGCCACCCTTTACTATCTTCCACAAAGATAGGTTTGATCTGAGGGTTAAGCCTTCATTTTTACCCAAAATCATTTCTGATTTTCATGTAGGGGTTTGCCCACTTTCTATCCTCCACCCTATCCTGGCAAAGAGGAGGAGAGATTACATAGGTCCATGAAAACCATTGAGAACTAAATTCTTACTCCCTCCACCAAATCAAACCCTGCTTCGGGAGTCTGTCAAAGATGAGAAATATGTGGGAGGACCCAATCCATTCAAACAACAGGTTACTTACCCCTAGTAACGTTCTTTCAACTGGATGTTCCTCCCACCTATTCCTCATCGCCCTCCCAGCCTACCCCACAGTAGAATTTGCCATGCTATTACAGCTTTTTCTCCTTCAAGGTTTAATACAGTCAAACCCATTGTTATGCGGGCAGTTTCTACTGTAAGAAAAAAACAGAACTGAAGCCAATGGGTGCTGCGCGTATAGCACGCGTATATGCTTTCGATGACATCATCCTTGAGACGGAGACCCTCGAGGGACATCGAGTCGGCTGCATCAACGCACAGTACCCTCTGCTGAGAAACAATTTCCGAAGCAGCTGAAGCTGGATATCGAATATCAAAGATGAAGAATACGTAGGAGGAACATCCAGTCGAAAGAACGTTACCAAGGGTAAGTAACTTGTTCATCTGTCCATATACTAACAAGGATGTCCCTACCTAGCAAACTAAACTAAAGAAAGATGACCTAGTGTCCAAAGGTCTCTGACCATCACACTAATACATACAACAAAATAACACAAGGAATATTTGGCTGTCTTCAATTCAACACAATAGAATACAAGTTCAAACTTATAGGCTCTTGACAGTACTCTGGTTGGGTTCCCTTCCCCTGGATCAATGCAGGAATACCTCTGGATACATTTTGATTCAACAAAGTTCTGTTCAGTTCAACACCAAAGATCTTCTCCTTCAACTATGACTTTTCACTTGTCAAAGTAAATATCTCTTCCGTAAACGCTTGTTCCACAAATCAAAGCAACTGGCATCTTTCTCAATATCCTCCTTGGCTAAGCAAAATGTGTCTCTCTCAAAACACAAGTTCATAAATCAAGGTAATTGGTTTTCACAGGATGTAAAACAATTATCAGCATATCACATTTCTTCTTCAAATGAAATACTTTTGTCAGGATAGAACAGCAACCACCTCTGGTAATTCCACACTTGTTCTTCAAATGAAATAGTGTTATTTTCATTACACTTCTTTGCCACAATCATACTGCTTCAAAACAACATCTTCTTTCCTGGTCCACTTGCCTGCCAGGACTAAATACTATCGGTCCCTTTCCTGGTTTACTTGCCTGCCAGCATGTGAAATTCCTACATCTATAATTGTTCTTAGTAGCAATATTTATTCCAAGATTCTCAACACCAGTATACTAGGTGAGGCAGGTTCAACAATGGCTGCCTCTGTTTATTGTCTCTTGACTTTTGGCAAAGTGGATTACATGTCTCACCCAGTTGGTGTGCCATATAAGGGAGGTTGCATCCCTGTCGCCTCTATACTACTCCTTTACAGCCTCTTGGCTGTTGGCAAAGCGGGTTACAGGTTTCCCCAATTGGTGTCCCATTTAAGGGGAGTAGCGCCTGTGTCGCCTTAGTGTTGCTTTATTTGTTTGGTATTCAAAATTAAGGGTTTCTGTAAAATGTCCTGTTTGGAGCACCCAAGGGTCACATTTAGCGTCAGGCACACGAACCGGTTTTCTTTGACATCTCTGTGCCCCTCGCTGATGCAGCTGTGGGTTTCCTGCCTCCCGCCAGCACTCGCGTGTCTTTAGTGGTCAGCACGGTTACTTCCCAGAGCTACGTCAGCTCCCTTGAATCTCTGCTGCTTCCTGCACACCATCACGCTGCACGTCGGGTTGGGAGAACGTCTCCCTCTCGGCTGGGCTTCTCTTCACGGCACCCCTTCACGCTGCGCTTACGCTGCAATGTGGCAGGCCTTAATATCTCGCAAAAGCTGGAGTTTTCTCTTCAGCTTCTGCGGCGGACTCAGCACTCTGGTCTGCCTCAGCTACTCCTTCAGCATCTTCTTTCACCTGCAACTCATTCCTGAATTTAAATGTCCCGCTTTGGTTTTTCGGTCTATACCAACCAGACTGCACTTTATGGTTAATATCATTGTTGATCCTTACTAACTCTGGGCCCGTCTTCCTCCTTCCACTACCAAGGGCATTATGGATCTTGAAGTCCATAATGGATTGCATAGCAGTTACAGTCAGGACATGGAGTCTTTTTTCTGTATCCTGTGGAGTTCGCTTCCTGCTAGACAGTGCAACTGCTTCAGTCCTCTTTTGCGGCATACTACCCTGTAAAGACCGACTTGTGCCGTGGAGCGCCCGCACAGTCAGGAAGTAGAGTCTTTGGGTCTTTGGGTCTGCAGGGGCAAGAAGCACCGTTACAAGGAAGGTAATTTACTACAGAGTCTCTTTTAATATCTTACGAGAATGCCAGACACCGCTGGGCCTTTCACCAGGCAGAAGCTGCTACAGCGGCGGTGACAGGATCCTGACGGCGATACACAGAGTGAAAGAGGGGAGTGTGAAATTGTACTTGATCTTGAAATGATAAATAAAGTTCGAAGGTCCATATCAGTGACCTCCTCCCCGAACCGCTCCTCTTCCTCACTGCCTGTCCATCCTTCATGTAACGTCCTTGTTCGAATGTAACAACACAAGTCGAGGCGAAATCCTCGAGACCTCTATAACGAATACATTAACACCAGAAGGAGTTGATAACATAATCAACGTTAACATTCGACTCAACTCCATTAGTCAAATGAACAAAGCTTCGACTGCATTTCCAAAAAGTGAACAACAAAATGATCAACAAAACGATTACGATTCTGATTCCGATGCGGTCAAATGTTACAAAATAAAATCAGGGAGAATTTCAGTCATGGCTTGTTAATCGAGGATACCAGTAGTGACAGTTTTAAAAAAGGACAAGTCACTGAACTCAAATTATGGAGTGGACGGGTGTGAGCAATCCGACAAGCCGATTGAACAACGATCTATTCCCATTGACTCCACAAAACTGAACGTTAGACTCGACACATTCTTGTAATTTTTACCCCGATTTGGCCGCACGAGAAGCTTGTCTTAAGGGCACCTCAGAATGACTTTATGAGTTTAAAAGAGAGGCTAAATGCTAGCTGTGAGATCCCAGTTATCAAAAGAGAATGCAGAGCCTCTACCAGCCGTAGACCAGTATTGATAGGCTTCAAAACTCTAAATTCAGAAATGGAAAAAAGTCAGAGTCTCTGCAGCCTTTCCCGAACTTGACAAGTACACCGCTGACCGGGAGAAATATCCAGGCTCCAAATAGGATCCGACAGATGTCCTCACAACTTAAAAGCACAAACAACTATGCAAATATCGCAAGTGGCAGGCCCCAGAGGGAGGAATGCCCTAATGCCAAAAAATGTATTTACAAAACAAACAGACAGCAACCAGTTGTTGATGATTATGATCTATACAATAAACATCAGCTGTCCGTGGCAGCCGGACTCCAGATCCATAATAACGTGCTAGCAGCCACATCAATCTCGATGGTGCCATTTGTCAAACTTTACGAGTCGCTCAAAGAAACTTTGAAGGACCAAGGCTCCCTGCTCGCGACAATAAATTCTAAATGTAATGCGTTGGAAGAGTTCACTGACCACATCGACAAAAGGCTTGACTGTCAAGCCGAAACTTCTTCTAAATGGTACAATGGACTGAGTGATCTGGCAAGAAGTGGAATGGATGAAATGGAAGCCATCATAGATTGCACAAAGTGGATGAGACACAATTTTAACAAAATGTTGCCAAACATCGAGCCATGCAACTGCTACTGCAGACATAAGGTTAATCCGGAAATAGTTGATCCGAATAACCTTTCAAAAGGAACAAGCAACGCGGAACAAAGGGAAAAAACTGCTCCAGAGCAGTTTTCAAACAATGAGAAACCTAAAGCAAAGTCAAACCTTGCGCAAGAAACACTTGGAAGCTCATATCAGCCGCCAATGAGGGTGGCCGATAATGTTGAAATACTTGTTGGATTGGAGATAACTCTCGCGCCAAATCATAGTATTAATTCCATTTCAAGCAGCAATGCATTCTTGTTTGGAAGTGGTGCAACATCTCAAACGAAGCAGAACACCGGGTATTGCAGAGTGTTGAGCAAATCTGGAAGTTCACAGATTTCAAACGTGCCATTAAAATCAGCTAAGTTCAGAATCTTTTCTGTGTCAAAAAAGCCATTGGCGACCCAAGGAGTTTATAATAAGATCCTCTAACAAACCAAAGACATTATAAAGGCCAGCACTGCAAAATCTGCAACAAGCCTAAAAAGCAAATCCACTAGCTCAAAAAAGTTTATCAGAAATCTAATGAACCCTCCAATAACCTTAACAATGCCGCCCCAATTTACCTGATCAACAGATTCCACCGACAGTCCTCACTAAGACCCACTAGAACTGCATACAAACACTGTCTTTCGAAGGGATTGTGTCCTCCGACGTATTCCTCATCTTAGATATCTCCTTCCAGCTCTGCTGGCCTCGGAAATTTTTTTCTCTCTAGAGGGCGCTGCGCGTCGACGTCCTTCGAGTCGATGTCCCTCGACAGCCGCCGTATCGACACCGACGTCATCCTGGCTATAAAGGCCGCGCGCAGCGCCCGTTGCTCAGTTCTGTTTTTCCGTGCGTACTCAGTGCCTTGGAATACCGTTGCTCAGTTTTGTCAGGTTAAACCTATTTACCTCGAGTTATTCGATCCGTACTCGATGGCTTCTTCGTCGGAACCGACAACTCCTCGATCTGGCTTCAAAAAATGCCGAGATTGTGGGAAAAAGATGTCGCTGACTGACCCTCACAGAGTTTGTCTGTGGTGTTTGGGAGCTGAACACCACTGTTCGGAGTGCGAGGACTGTATGTCCATGACAGCTAAGGCCCTGAAGGAGCGTAGGGGAAAGCTGGAGAAAGGTAAGACTTTTAAAGCTTCTTCTTCGTCGACCAAGTCGAGACATTCGTCTCCGCGTCACCATTCGCGCTCCAGATCTCGGAGTGGGTCTCATCACTCCTCGAGATCGAAGCACTCGAAGAGGAGACGTCGAAGATCCCCTTCTCCGTCTTCCTCTTCCTCTGTTTCGCCAAAAAGAATCCCTTGCCCCACGAAACATAGTTCCCGGGCTGAATGGGAGGAATTCCGCAAAAATATGATGAGCGTCTTCGAGAAAGCGGCCTCGACCCCCTCGAAGACTGCCGAGAGCGATGCTCTGGTCGAAAGACCCGAAGGTCAAAAACACCGCGAGTCGCAGTACCCGGCGAAGGAAACCTCTCGAGCGCGTCACAAACCCTCCAGCAGGACTATGACCTCCAAACCTTCCTCGAAGGTTCCGTCGACGCCGTCGACGAAAGTTCCGTCGACGTCGAGGTCGATGTCTTCGACGTCGTTGTCGAAGGGACCTTCGACACACGAGTCTGTCGACTCGACGCCAG